>NC_135414.1:29011516-30421741 GCF_051991245.1 Festucalex cinctus
AATTTTCCCACAGCACCCCTGATAATGTTTCGCACCCTGGTGTGGTCATTGTTCCAGACAGATTGGTGATGCTAAATTGCATAGCTTTACCGCCAACACCATTTTTTGTGGGTGGAGGATGTTGTCAAAGTTGGATAAATATTTTCGAGGATTCGCCATGAAAATAGGAAATTCCTTCTTCTTAACACACTTATTAAAAATGTTCAATATATTAATTTATATAAAATATTACAACATATCTAATCATTATTAAATGGAATAACCTATTTAGCTGATGTAAATATAAATCACCTATTGGTCAGAGAGCAAAATTCAGTGGTCGACTGACTTGTGACTCCAAATATATCCGGTATCATGTCACCGTTGAAACTGCAAGAAAAGATCATGTTGACAGCATTAAAGACAGTAAGAATGAGTATAATGGAAATATGCCTTAATGAAACTCATGCTTACTCCATCACCAGAGGTTGATCCCTGAAGGTCTTATTCAGCCTAAGCCAACTAGTCATATCTGCAGAGCCAAACACACCTTTAACTTCTCCTCATCCACATGCAATTGCAATTGCTTAAAGGGGCTCTTCCTCGGCCCAAGACTTTTGCATACACGACGTACCTAACGTCTGGTTGTCCCCCCAAAAGATGAAAACCGAAGACAACATTAGGTTAATCTGAGCCGTGAGGAGAACATCCATCTGAGAATCTCCATCATAGTCGCCAGGGACCACACTGGTGAGGACTGTGTCACTGTACATAACACATTAAAAGGGAAATATTACGTCAAATTGATTTGACGAGGACCAGCCAAGGGTTCACTGCAATATAAATTGAGTTGTTTATAAAGTGCAAATCAATGAAAACAAAGTTACCTTGGCAAGATGCCTTTTGAGATGTGCACCTTGGGCTTGAAGTAAGGTGCTTTGGAGTCAGCCAACAAGATTACCAGCTCGGACTCTAAAACAAAACAAAAATAAATTATAGGGAGTGAATAAGCAAAAACATTAAACATCAAACTGCGCGACAGTATGTCATTATGACAGGCAGTGAACATACGCTCCCTGATGATGAAGATGTCTGTCTGTTTGTCGGCGTTAAAGTCACCGAACGCCGCCACCGTGCCGTTGTTTTCGGCGCCGAACAGGTCGGCCGTGACATCTTGGAGCGCAAGCGTGTGACGCTTAGAGATAAAATGGAACAAAAAACCCACAACAGTCCAGTTTGATGGGAACATGTCGCAGTTAGCAGTTCGCCGTTTGACAACACCAGTCGTTATTCGGCAACGAGGCTTTACGGCAAGCAGGAAATAGCAGCGTTTTTACGTTGAGCGAGACATTAAATGGAAAATAGTGTGATATATTACTTTCGTAATTTATTTAATTGTAGTAAGGATTCAAAATATATGCATTAAATGCCTGTAAGTATGTAAAATTGGGCTGCATATACGCTTCCGGCTTTACGACAGTGTCGTGCTTGTCTAGTTTGACAGTTGACAGCAGCAGCAAAATAACGGCATTGATATCAGCCTAGCCGGATGTAGTAGGTTTTCTTTCAAAAATAAATATTAAACTCGTTTATCATCATTCAATTATATTACAAATCACAGGTAATTCCTACTTAAACACAACAACTTAGTGCTTTTAATTATAAACACTTGTTATTTCAAATTGAAAATATCTATTTTTACAGATACAACGGGCCTCTGTTATTTATTTTGAAAGTCTATACCAGAAGCTTCTTGTACACACATTGAGCAGATTTAATTGAGTGCTTTAGCAACCATGGCGAGTTTGGCTGATGTCGGTTGGAAACTGCTGGAATTTAAAGCCCGATCAAAAAGATCAGGTCAGATTTATCATTTTCACCTCGTCCTCATATTACCAATTTCCACTTTCTTCTCTTTGCGTGCGTGTCGGCGACATGTTTTTAACGCGGGGTGGTTGCATTTGCAGTGGATACGCTGACTGGTCCAAGCGTGAAAGGTCAGAGGTTTTAATGTGCAGCATTTGGGGGGGATGGCTATTTTGAGACCCTCTCACTTCTGCAGTAGTTATAAGAGCCTTGGCTTCAAATAGGTGTGTGGTGCGTGTGGATGCATCTTGAGGAACAGGAAGATTTCGCAACAAAACCACCAACAAGCAGACACATATCAGGTTAACTGTCCCACCTGTTTGCTGGACTTTTTAGACAAAACAACGACATAAGAGGAAAAACATGTCCTGAATGAAATGGAGAACACCCTTCAGGCCATCCAAAATATGCTCAAGTTTTATTAACTTTTCTCTCTATTTGCAAATAGTAGGACGTTTATTACACCTGGTTGACAGAACATTAAGAACATCCAAGACTCAGTTTATAGGAAGCAGATATTATTGATGTCTTGCATGTTGTGCATCTTGAGGAACAGGAAGATTTTGCAATAAACTCATCAGAAAGTAGAAAGCTGCAGAATCTGTTTCAGGCCAGCGCCCCACCTGCTTACCTTACAAGAAATAAAAACAAAAACATGCATAATTGATTTAATGTACAACACCCTACAGTCCATCCAAAACATGTTACATTTTTGCTCAGTTTTCCCTGAATATGTGCATATTCCATCTGGTGGGCTTGAACTGGGGTTGACAGAATATAAAAACAAAAAAAAACATGACCAGACAATCCAACAGCTCTTCAAGAAGTAGATGTGTTTTATTTGTTGGAATTAGCACATCAAATGAGTTAGAATTGTGATGACATATTGCAGTGTTGTTGCATTGTAAACTTTTGAATTAAAACAACTTTTTAACACACATTCTTCTAAAATTGCAAGGTGGTAGTAATGTAACATGTCTTTTTTTTTTTTTCCATTATCACGCCATAATGATAATTTGTTGCATGCCTTCTGTTTGATAACATCATAATCATGTAATTCAATGTTAATTCATGCATGTGTCCGAATCCTAATGTGTGCTACTAACTGCCTCCTGCTGTAGATTTGTGATTTAGCTGAGAGAGAGAGACGATTGGCCTTAATTTCACCTTTTGAAAATGGCTGGGATAAAGCGGCCTCATCAGAAAGCCCAAAGACTGGGTAAGTAGCAGCAGGTGAAGAGGAGCAAATAAAATTAAAGAATTCAGGAAAATATGGCATGGTTCAATGGGGGAACAGCAAATATGTCATATTGACAAAAGTATTGGGACATATTCCACCTCCGAAAATGAAACGTGAAGGAAAACGTGCTGTTGTTACCCTATTGGTCTACTATTAAAGGAGTAATTTTCATAATCCTGTCCCCACATTAAATTTAACACGTAATTTGCCAGCGTGGTTGGGCAAACGTTTGTCATTTTCAAGAGGCATCTGTACACTCTGACTATCATGTTAAAGCTAAAAGGTAAGCAGAGATACACTAAGTTTTCAGTGTCGTGAATGTAAGTGTTTCTTCTACAACTGAAAATGATTTCATTGTCTTTATCATGAAAACAACATGCAAAGTGTCCTTTATTGACTGATGTAAATGAATTGACCAGGAGGTGTGTCTTCATACTCTTGTCCAAACAGTGCAATAGCTAATTACACAATATGTTTGATGTGGTAGAATCGTGTAAAGGCTGTGCCTCAATTGAACAAATAAACACCTGACCTCAAATAAACTATCCCTGGGGGGGCGGGGATGCCCTGTGCTATCATTAGTTGGCTATAACTATAACTACGATAGTACCATGTGTAGTTAAGTCATTTTAACACTTGGCACTTACTACTACAACATAACTGCAGAGCAGATGTGGCATCTGTAAAACTGACATTTAATAAAAATAAATAAATAAATAAATAAAATTCAATTTCAACGTTGATCATGATTAGGCATAGGAAATGAAATGAAATTAGATAACAGCTACGTGTCTGTACACAATATAGAATACAATATATTACACTAATTGTGACTGATTATCATTTTATTTATTTGTTGTCATTTATTTGGGGAAATTATGAGAGAAAAATGGCTTTAAAATGTATACAAATGCTTGTCGCTATCTGCAATTGATTGAATAAATAAATAAATAAATGCCCTTGGCCTGCATTTTTGAAAATGCTGCATGTGTAACAAGCAGCATGCTTACCAATGACTTATTAATAGGAGTGTAACAGCATGCTTTAAAAAAAATAAAAAAAAGGCACGGGTTGATACATACCTTGGTTTTAAGATGACTATATTGTTCACATTTGGTACAGTAAGAGAACAAATACTTGTTTTTTTATGTACAAAAAAATAATAATAATTCAAATACACGTAATATTTCGCCACTAATAAAAGCTATAGTTACCAGACTGTAATATTGAACTCAAATGTCTTTAAAATGCATAAAGAGGCAATATGGTGAATTTAGTCATGGGATTATAGAATGATTCCATGTTAGAAAGTCAAATTTGAATGTTGAACTTCACATCTAGACTCTTCAAAAGAGCTTTATCTTTCCCCTTTGTCCCCATCCCCTGAAACTTTTAATATGATGGAAATTATGCTAATTTCTGTGGGAATGTGAAATGCTCACTACCTTGTGGTGTTGACCTGAGGTCAGGTCTATTAAAATGCAAATCACCGGGACAGCGAGACCAGTCTGAAGATGGGGAGAAAAAAAAAGTCAAAGACTTGAGGGGATTCCCTCAAATTCTTCACCTGCTGGTGGGCCACATACGGTACTCAGCAATGTCTTACCTTACTTTTTTTTTTCCATTTTATGGTGAATGGAAGTGAAAAATTATGATTAGAAAAAAAAATAAAAATCTGTACTGCCGAAGAGAGAATTCAATTTTCCCATAGGAAATAATCGAAAGAGAAAACAAATTACATTGTCTGAGGCATCATAAAACCTTTATTAACTGTGCTGGCAATAGCACAAGTAATATTGTCACACAAATGTGAAAATCACAGCAGTAACACACTCATTCTTCACTTTTTAGTCATGTCGTCAGACTCTGCTCGACACCCAACTTGGGCACCGGTGCCAGTCATTTTGTGAAAGGTTCACAGTAAATTCTGTAGTGTAAAGTTTTGACACTATTTAGATAGGGACCAAATAGATGAGATATTTTCCATTTTATTTTTTTTATTTTATTTTAATTTATTTTCCATTTTATTTTATTTTCCATTTTATTTTATTTTATTTTATTTTATTTTTAAATTTTATTTTATTTTTCTTGTACAGGGCTACTTAATACATACAGTAGTTAGGGATGGGCGAGTACCGATACCAGGTACTTTTTTCAAGTACTCGAGTACTGGTGACGCAGACGAGTACAAGCGAGCGATGGCAGAGGGGGAAGACGTTAAGTGAGTCCTCCTTGCCTGTAAGTGGCGCTAGCTTGCAGCAGTTTTTCACCAAAACTTCACCGGGTTGGAAATACTTCAAAATTGTCAATCTTAAACTAAAAGAGCATTTTTGTGTTTTATTTTGAGCGTTAAGACTATTGAAGAGTGACTGTGCTGTTGTTTTTGTTTTTTGTTTTTTGTCAAAATTAAAGGACATATATTTATTTAAAAATCTCTTTAATGATTTTTTTTATTTGTCAAAATGTACTACTGGTATCGGTGAGTACTGAGGGTCTGAGTATCGGTATCGGTCTGGAAAAAAAATGGTATTGAACATCCCTAACCGTAATTATGCTAACATCTCATGTAGCATTTTTTTTTTTTTTTTTTTTTTTGTGACTCGTGTTAAATGATTCACATAAAGTACAAATTAAAAAGCAAAATCTTAAAGATGACTTGACTTGACTTGAGTCAAATTCCAAAATTGGACACCCTTTTAAGTTCCATTTTAAATCCTATGTGGAAAATGTATTTAAAATTTGACGTTTTTAACCAAGGTCAACCAGCCTCCCGTATCTTCCGGACAAAAAATGTGTCTGCCACAACATAAAGAGTAACTCTTGTGTCCTCTCTAAGGATCCATCTATGAGCCCCTCAAGCTGTCCATCCTCCACCGCGAGGATGAGCCCCTGTGGGAGAAGCTGGACCGCTACTACAATGCTGGTAAGTACTCTTATCTTCCATCAGCATGCGAGGCGACGCCATGTAAGTGCCAAGTGGTGTACAATGATAGCCAAGTGGGGGCTCCACAAAAAAAGCACACAATCGCCCTACAAAGTACAGCCGAACGATTGAGTTTATGATTCCATCTGACACCTTCCTATTGTTAAGAGCTGTGTGTGCGTGTTTGGGAGTGTGTTTCAGCCAGGTAAGTGTGTCCGTGTGTGCTACAGCAGAGAAAACGCGTCCTCAGCAGGAACAGCATCGATTAAAGGCAATTTCCCGGCCCAAGTGCTTTTTCCTGTCCTGGCGTTCCACGAAACTCAGCATTGGTTTTATGTGCCCCAGGGATGGCGAGGGTGTTACATGGTGACTTGGACAAGTAACATATTTGAGGGTGGATGGTACGTAGCTTTTGGTACAGACGGGTATGATTAAACCTCATGTGAATGTCTAAATGTCGTCAACAAAAACTAAACAAAAATCATTTCGACAACACACATTTTTCACCGGGCTAAAACTAGACGAGACTAAAACCCTCAGTTATAAACAATAACTGGGACCAAATCAGTATGCATTTTCGTCGACTAATGAAGATGAGATGAAAATGTACTTCACTTGATAAAAACTGGACTGAAATCAATGGATATTTTCGTTCACGAACAAAAATGAGATGTTGTAAATTATGATTTTGTAAAATCTTGTGTCTGCAAATCTGTCACTGTGATACTGTCATGTGATACGCAGTGACACGCCCCATCTTAAATCTGCAACATGCTAAAACACACGAGGCAGACAGGAGGTGGATTAAAAAAAAAAAAAAAAAAAAAAAAAAGAGTAAATTATAATGTAACATGAATCCAACGGCTATAACGTTCCAACAATATTGTTAATCCAACCGCTAACTAATGCTGGCTAATTTACTAGCTCATAGCATGGACTTTAATTGTCAGTCAAGTTGTTTTTCATCAAAAACATGAGAGAAAATTTTATGTGAAATAGTTTTAGATTTGAAAAGGTTCAATAACTTTGCTGACTATATATATATATATATATATATATATATATATATATATATATATATATATATGTCTTCATAAAATGGTTGTCCCAACTAAAACTAGACTAAAACGTTTTTGTTGACTAAAACTAGACGAATAAAATTATGTTTTCTTGGACTAAAATAAAGACCAAAATGTTAGATTTATAGTCAACCAAAAATGGACTAAATAAAAATGGTATGAGTTTGACTAGCTATGTTAAAATCTAACAAGCGTGATTGAAACCGGACTAAAACTGAGACTAAATTAAAAAATGGTGGATACTAATGTGGAATCTTGTTTGGTCTGGTGTTCCCAATTGTGCAAGCAACTTATTTGAGGGTGGACTGTATATACAGTTATCTAAATAACTTTTCACCTTCAATTTCTCAAGACTATCTTTGTGCTGAATTTGCTTGGTCAAAATCTTGACATCTTCAAGGTTGTATGTTGTGGATTGACTACAGGATAGAACTTATGTACTCCGGCAGAGCTCGGGCCAGATACGAATAAAATAAGATGAGAATTTGTTTGATCATGTTAAATGTGGTTGGTCTGATGTTTATATTACGACAATATGGGATTTGTCATTAGGCTGACTATGTTGTTAGTGCTATTTGGCCAGACTAATTATCCTACCTTGACGGGCTGCTGTACAAATGGAAAGGAAACGTGTGGTAACCGAAGTGAACTTTATTTCAGACTATTTGGAAGAATAGAAAAGAAATAAGGGATTTCATTGTGTGTGTATGTTTTTTTGTGCTTTCTGGGTTTTGCCTGATAGCTGCCGCGAAGCGCACGCTCGGTGAAACAACGGGTGGCAATTATCGTTAACGTGGAGCCCAACAGGTGATGCGATGCACGGAAATAAGTCTCGGCGTCAGGCTCATTTAATTGTTGTGTGGGGCGGCTGTTATAGGAAGTGCCTGTCCAATTCCAGCGGGGGAACAAAGCCAACGTCGTTATCGCCAGCCGCCAGGCCCTTCTGCCAATATATGCTACCTGCTCTTGCTTCACCGTGTCGGCGGGAAGACAGTGACAAATCAAAACCCGTTGTATTTCCCTCTTTTTTGTGTGTGTGTGTGTTTGTGCGCGCGTGCCTTTGATGCCTTGCGGCAAAATCGTCCACAATGCCACCACTGTGATTGACTTGTCCTGTGCGATTCAAAATTGTAATTGTGGAATTAGTGGGGGCGTACAGTAGATATTCTAACATGACTTGCAAATAAGCTACCTTTTGACTTTGACATGACGAGTTCTTTGGCCAGAGAGGTTCTTTCAATCTGGGCGTCGGCCAAGATTCTCAGCACGATTGTCATATTGTGTGATGTCACAACAAGACGCATTTTCAGAGATGAGCAGAAAAGTAAAGATGAATTTGGTTGGCACGTTGCATACGTGATGGGCAGTTGAGCATTCCAGCGACCTCTGCTGATTGCGTACAATTTGAGTCTCCATATTATATCCGCTTTAAGATGCGTGAGCACGGAATTGAGTCCAGCTCAGCGTCTCCCCTGAGAACCAAAATCGCGATAATGTCGTCTCGATGTTCCCCGGAATGATCTGAGAAGAGAAGCGCGCGTCAACCAAATCATCGTGGCACGTCAATGAGCAGTTAGGAAACGCATGCACGCACACACAAAAGTAGTTTGTTCTGAAAACTTCTTCCAAATGCTAATTAAGGGGATTTTTTTGGGTGGGGGTGGGAGGATATTTTGACATCCATCAAGATAATGTTGCACTAAATCATCTGTCGGATGGTTTAGAACAGACTATTCAGCTGCACGGGTGACTGATGAGGAAAGACGACGGGATGTGGGGGGGGGATGACGATGGCGAGCCAAAATAAAGACGACAACTTCGAGGGGATAAAAAATAGTGCTTTGATCTTGGTGAAATTTTCATTAGATTTACTTCGATGGATAAGAGCATTGGGGATCATGAGGTAACTTATCCGTTATATACGTCTGGATTCTTTCTTGTAACGGGTTTACGGTCGTCTAATTTTAACGTTGGGTACACTTTTGGTAAATAATCTTATTTTGCACAAACTTTGAGTGATTTCTGATTTGTGTATATATATTTCTTCCCCTGCCAACTTTTGGGAGATTTACAGTTCCTTTATTTTAACTTGCACCACTTTTGGGCTCATGTATTTTACCTGTGCAACCTTCTGCAGTTTTTTTACTTGTGTATTACATTTATTAGACCTTGTGTTACTATTGTGGAATATATGGTTGTATCGTTTTTACAAATTTATGGAAGATTTATTTGTTATTTATTTATTTTTTTGGACTGCGATGCTTTTGAGAGAGTTACGTTTTGTTTAGTGTTGTTCCGATACCGATACTGGTATCGGCAGAGGTGCCGATACTGCATTAAAACATTGGTATTGGCATCGGTGAGTACTCACAAGTAACATGCCGATACCATTCATTCCAACGCTAATCTTGGATTTTGGATGCAGTATCTTGTGTCTTGCTCATGCACGACATTCACTGATATGTGACATGTTCACTGCATGCCGATCTAAGATATCCTATTGGCCCTTGAATGCTCTGAGCCAATAGCAGGACAGCTTTTTCATGTTGAGGAAAAAAACCTTAAGTATCGGTATGGTATCGGTATCGGCCGATACTGCAAAGCTGGGTATCGGTATCGAGGGCCAAAAAACGGTATCGGAACAACACTAGTTACTATTGTGGGATATCTGGTTGTATTGTTTTTACAATTTTATGGTAGATGTATTTATTTATTTATTTATTTTGACTGAGATGCTTTTGAGAGATTTACGTTTTTGTTTTGTTTTTTAACCTGTAGAATTCTGGGTTGATTTACAGTACATTTATTTGCACTTGTTGGTGGGGTAGCCTTGTTTTATTTTTGCCGTTGACCCTTTTTGTTATTGCTGTGGCGTTATTTCAAAACATCTGCCTCCCACCAGTTCTCCACAGCACAAACCGTTTTGATGATGGATGCGCACGTATATTTCCAACAGTTAATACATGCGAATATAAATGCCTTCCATACCTTTTGGGAGACCATATGTTCATCTGTCAAGTGTCTCAGCTGGACTAAATCCTTCACGATCGCCGACTGTATAACAAACGACCTGCAGAATGGATGTCGCCTGCCATTTGTGGTGCCTATGCTGATGAAAAATGGCGTGATCCCCCCCAGTTAGATTAGTCACATCTGCAGGAGTACGGCTGCTATCTTTGTGTGTGTGTGTAAAATATATTAATGGCTATGTCAGAAGCTTGGATGGGGACATATTTCTGCATATATTTTTGGTGGAGGGTGTCATATTGTCATGCAAGCACAGCGATGCAAATTCAAATCCTACAGTTGAGTAAAATGTCCTGTATCCATTTTACATAAATCACTTTTATCAAAAATTAATTCATATTTGTTTGCATACAAGGGGGAAAAAAAAAACGGTATTTGCGTTTGTCGGACCATATTGTGGGAAGCGGCAGTTTATGTATTGGATGAGGATCTGAAAAGAACAAGGCAGCAGATCAGATTACAGGTGTACAGTGTATCTAATGTTTGATATCTACTTTTTAGTACAGTGGTGGGCCAATTTGTGAACACAAGGGCCAAAATTTTCAAAATGGACGGACCAGTTATATTACGGATGGAAAAAAACATGTTAAAATGTGTCATGTATGTTTTATCAAAAGTTGTGCCTGTTAGCATAACTTCATCAAGATTCTTGTTTTTTTCTTTTTTGTTTCTATCTGTTGCCAGTCAAAACCACCATACTGGACTACCAGAGTCCCACCACCGGCCTTTTCCCTGTCAAGACCTGCTCCACGTGTAAAGAGGCCAAGGTGCGGGACTCCCTGTATTGTGCGGCGGGAGCTTGGGCGCTAGCCATAGCGTACCGGTCAGTATCACAGTACATCGATAGATGATCATGTCTGGGTTAAGCAGCATGTGGCTCATAAACAATTGTATGCTTGGTTGCTTTCAACAGCATCTCCTGAACAAATTGTCCTCATTTTATGACCACGCAGTACTCTGTTTTTTTGTTTGTTTTTTTTGAAGATAATGAATCTGAAATGCAGTCTAGACATTGTTATTGTAAAAACAAGCCCATTGTTTTTATTTAAAAAAAAAAAAAAGATATTTGAAAGGACCCAAAAACCTTTGAGTGGAAAAACACTTCATGGAAAACACAAAATTGGATTACTGACCCTAAGCTTTTGAACAGTTGTATGTTTTGAGCTTTTCACAAAAGGGACATTTGTCATTTGGAAGGCACTTATTTTCTCTTCAGGGAAAAAAAAAAAAAATCTATTATTTTTTCTTGTGCAGAAGTCGATTCAAGGAGAAATAAATGAAATCTCACAGCGGGGAGAAGCAAAACTTTTAAACAGGTCATTGTCATTTGTTTCTTGAAGAAATTGATTAAATCTGAATTCGGAGTTTTGAAAATAATAATAATAATAATAATAATAATAATAATAATAATAATAATAATAACAATAATATTCCATCCATCCATCCATCCATCCATCCATCCATTTTCTTGACCACTTATTCCCCACAAGGGTCGCAGGGGGTGCTGGAGCCTATCTCAGCTGGCTTTGGGCAGTAGGTGGGGTACACCCTGGACTGGTTGCCAGCCAATTTAAAATAATAATAATAATAATAATAATAATCACAATAGGGAAGCATGGTGATGAGTGGTTAGCACGTCCGCCTCCCAGTACTGAGGACGCAAGATCGAGTCCAGGCTCCGGCCTTCCTGGGTGGAGTTTGCATGTTCTCCCCGTGCCCGCGTGGGTCTTCTCCGGGTACTCCGGTCTCCTCCCACATTCCACAGACATGCATGGCAGGTTAATTGGGCGCTCCGAATTGTCCCTAGGTGTGCTTGTGTGTGTGGATGGTTGTTCGTCTCCGTTTGCCCTGCGATTGGCTGACAACCAGTTCAGAGTGTACCCCGTCTACTGCCCGAAGCCAGCTGGGATAGGCTCCAGCATCCCTGCGATCCTAGTGAGGGAAAAGTGGTTAACACATTCACTGCCAGTCCAGCAAAAAAAATTGACATTGACGTCTTTTTCCGTCAATGGCAGTGAATGAGTTAAGAAAATGGATGGATGGATGGATATACATAATAATAATAATAATAATAATAATAATATTAATAATAATAAAAGGATTGGATATTCTATTTTTGAATGCCACGTCACATACAGCCTTTACAATACACTATGTGTGTTTTTTTTTTGTTTTTTTTTCCCTCCCCACTAACGCACTTTACCAAGCGTTCATGCCCTCTTCGCCTGCACCCCTCTTGGATTGGCTATTTTAGTTTGAACAGATGAGGACAAAAACAAACTAAAAGAGCCACGAGGACTGTACGGGAGTGAGTGAAGACGTGATGGAGAAAGGGAAGAGGAAAAAAAAAATGACGGGAGATGGAAGAGGAGGGACGTTTTAAAAATAGAGCTCTGCGCTGCGACGTGACCGGCGGCGGATCAGAGCCATCAGTCACGGCCGCCTCCTATTAGAACTGTCACTGGGATTTAATTAAGATGATTCTCATCTGACGGCCTCATGGAGTGGCGTTACTTTCTCTGCTGCCAGATGCTGCGTGCTTGTGTGTGTGCGTGTGTCACACAATAACTTGACTTCATTCACTCTGTTGAATTGCATTATAATGAACATACGTCATGTTCTCCTGTCGTCCGAATCGCCCAAGCGCCAACAATATCCGATTAATGAGTTGTCGGCTTGTACACCCTCGCTGACCACAACGTTAGGTGCTGTACAATTGAAATGGAAATTGATTGGTCTTTGTGATGTTCTTGGTAGGGATACGTAGGAAGTGCTGTGTTGACGTCGTCCAGTCGGGATTCTGATGATCCTTCTTTCTTTAGCCTTGACAAGCAGGAAGTAGTTGAGTGAGTTATTCTGTTTTGCGGGTCTTGAGGTTGGGGGTGTTGTTGAAACCACACCCATAATCATCCGTTGTAGTGTCTTTACTGCAGATGTTCATTGTACTTCATATTGCTGATTTTTGTATTTGTTGATCAATGGGAATGTGGGGTTTCAAAGAATCCAAATTTAACATGATTTTGGGTTACAGACGCATCGACGATGACATGGGACGCACCCACGAACTGGAGCACTCGGCCATCAAGTGCATGAGAGGAATCCTCTACTGCTACATGAGGCAGGCTCATAAGGTCAGTGGCGTTACATATTAGTTAGAGTGGACTGTCAGCACTTTTTTTGTCGATCGTTTGTGTCAATCTAGAACTACATTAGATATTTTTACGCGCGAAAATGTAGTTTGACTGAATTCAGTGTGTCAGACTTCTGTTCTGTGCTGCACCATGATTGGTCAGGCTGCCTTGTGAGGGTGTGGCTTCCTGGTCTTCGCCAATGTCAATACAATTCAGATTTGGAGCAAAAAAAAATAAAATTTAAGGAAAATGTACACACAAAAAAAGTAAAGTAAAATATAATAATAATAATAATAATGGTTTTAATAATAATAATACATAAATCATAATAAAAATAAAAGAATAATTCTAAAAAATGATGCAGAAAAATGTTAATGTCAATTGGAAGTGCAGTGCTAATAATTTTGTAATTAATAAAAGTCATAGAAAATAATAGTTAATAGTTAAAAATATATTTCTTAAAATCCATTTAATGCAAATGTAAAAAAATATGTGATTGTGGTAATATTAAAAAGGTAATAGTTGAAACAATTAAATAATAAAAATGTGGAAAAAATAAAAACATGCATAGACCTAAGTAACAATAAATAGCAATATAATTATGAAAAAAATATGTAAACACAATAAAAAAAGAAGTTTAACATAAAAGTCACAAACAAACCCATCCTAGGCAGCGGTTAAAAAACAAACCAATAAAAAAAAAAAAAAAAAAAAAAAAGCTTTACCTCAGGGAAACATTTTCACACAGAATTTGGAGAGGAAAAAAAAAAGAGGAGCAGGCAGGTAGAATATTATTTTAACAGTTGGCGTTGGTGCAGAAGGAGGATGAGGATTGAGGATTCGAAAGTGGCTGCTCTGATGATGGCGCGAGCCAGCAAGGGTGGAAACAAATGAGGTAAAAGTGGGACAAAGGCCCAATTATTTATAACTCTGTGTGACAGAGCGAACGGCTGGCGGCCCAGCTGTGATTTCATGTTGCCACCACACAAACACACGCGCATCCCCCCCCCCCCCCCAACAAACATAAGAAAAGAAATGTCACACAGTAGCGCCCCCTGAAATTTTGCTCCAAGTGTGAGCCCTTTTTACCGATTTGACAGATTAGGAACCATAAAGACTTTATCAGATGAAATTGGGTGGGCTTACCGTTATTTATTTATTTTTTTTAATAACATGTAAGTAATCCTTACACTCCTATATTACATTTTTTTATTCTTCGGATTCATGTATGTGTGCTTCCCCAGTTTGCAAATATCCTCTTTAAAAAATGATTAGTTTAAGTTTAGTTTGCTAGCTTTAGTTTTAGTTTTTTTTTTTTTTAAATGTGCATTACTTGTGCGCAATATTTAAAAAAAAAAAAAAAAAACACCATGGGAGGCAGCAACGTCATCTGAAGATGCTTTTCTATTGGCTGCTGCTAGATGACGTCACTTCTGTGTGACATACTTTCAAACGTCATTATTCCAGTTTATATACCAATAAATCTACTAAAAATCACATGTAAAATCATCCCCAAAGGCTCATGCATTAAATTAATTACCAAAGACTAAAACAAAGGACGTTTGCTATAATTAAAGTTAGTTTTATTTAGTTTTGTAAACATAACATGTAGTTTCACTTCCGTTTTTTAAAAAGAATTTTCGTTTTTATTTTATTTCGGGAACAATATTGATTTTTTAATTTTCGTTTTTTCATTATTTTTAGTTAACTAAAATATTCTTAAATGGCACCTGTTTTTCGATACCCTCCCGTCTTACTTTGCCCATCTCCACACATTTTTGTGTTTATTTTATTTGAACTGAGTCAAATGCTATTTTTAGCACATGTCGCGGGCCACTGAAAAATGGACGGCGGGCCGCAAATGGCCCCCGGGCCGTAGTTTGGACACCACTGCTGTCGCTCCTGTCTCTCGCACACAGAAATGCCGTTTCAAAATGTTTTTTGTTTTTTTTCCACGGAGATTTGTTTTACACAGAGATCCCGTGTGTGCATGTGTGCGTGTAGGTGGAGCAGTTCAAGCAGGACCCCAGCCCCTCCAAATGTCTGCACTCCATGTTCAACGTGGACACGGGCGACGAGATCCACACCTACGACCAATACCACCACCTGCAGGTCAGTTCAGTAAAGACAGGACTGGAGCCTCCCCTGCTTGTTCAATGGGACACTGGAACTTTCTGGTCACTATCTGCTCACGATGCTATGTGGCTCCATGCTAGCTTGACTAAGCGTTACTTTCTGCCACTCCTTTGAATTTTTTTAAAGCAAAACTTGGGTGGGCTTGTGTTTGCATTGCAAACGTCAAAATCACCATAAATTTTTTAAGTGGGTGCGCTTGTGTGCTCGCCGCAGATCGACGCCCTTTCCCTGTTCCTGCTCTACCTGGTGGAGATGATCTGCTCCGGCCTGCAGATTATCTACAACACCGACGAGGTATACGCACTAGTGCTGCTGCTGTTTTGGTTAGCAACAGATTTCAAATGTGCTTAGCAACGAACTCTGTTTCTTTGTCAGTAATCGTCTTATTTGCTGCGGCCGCGGCGCTCGCACTTGGCATGCAGCAGAGAAGGCGACGTTCAAAAACGACTTTGGGCATGAAAACAAGGCAAAGCCTCGCCACTGATGTGACGCTTATTTACGTTTGGGCAGCACACGAGCAGACTTAATGAGCCTGCGCTTTATATAGGAGCCCTCACTCAAAATGCGCCGACTGCCAAGGAGGTTAAAAGACAAGAGCCAATACGACAGCTGTATCATTAATTCTGCCTTGACAAAGTGTGCATTGATGTGCGCGTGCACTTTTGATGATCACGATTACCGAGCAAAACCAGGTTTAAAAAAAAAAAAAAGTGAAATGTTCATGTCTGGAAAGGTTGTGTGTCCACTGAAGATGCAGTCATACACCTTCTGCGCGTGTGTGTGTGTGCGCGCGCGCGTGTCCCCCATTAAGATGCCATTAAGATACTTAACACTTAATCCCTTTTATCTGTCCATCTTATTGTCAAAGCCCAAACAGGAAGACAAAAGACCTCCTCAGCTCCTTTCAACAAAAACAACTCGAAATAAGATGGAGTAAGAGGAAAAAGAAGAAAGAAAGTCCAGGATTGCTAACACAATTCAGGCGTCATATAATTTTCCATGATCACTCTTCTTGCCAGTTATTCATGCTCAAACCTTGCCTTGCATAGAAAATACTTATATTTACATACATCCAAATACCATCGGATTGATGTGATAGCTCCTCTCACCAGCTATTTTTACTAACATGCCCACTTACACTATACAAATAAAAAAAAAAGAAAAAAAAAGTCCTTAGCACACTTTGTTTTGGTGACGAAGGTGATGAATGATCTCACCAGTTATTTATGATTCCTGTTATCTTGCACAATAAGACCGACTGACTCGAAATTATCCATAGAGTAAAGACAAACATGCCTGATCACTAGTTATCATACCTCAATATAAGATGTCAATCACAGAATGCAAGTGATGCAAGGCAGGTGATCAGTCCGCTCACAACGTTTTCATGAAAACTGTGACAGTAGAAATCAACAAAATAGCGGTAAGTAGAAATGATCCACCGAGTAAAATGAAACGTCACGGCACGCTTTGTCATGCACAAGCAATCTACGTGTTATTGCGATCGCTCCTTTTGCCTGTTGTTCATGATAATCATCACCTGCCACAAGTAGGGGTGGCAACCTCTGGCTACCTTAATACGTTACGATATGCGATACAAGGCTCACGATAATGATTATCTCACAATATGGCGATACCACGATTATCCATATATTGCTCAGGTAATAAATCCTTGATAATCTACAATAAAACTAATCAGAAAATAATAATAATAATAATAATAATATTAATAATAATATTAATAATAACAATAATAATAATCATAATTAAATAATAATATAAATAAATCATGAATAAAAATAAAATAATAATCAAGTTAATATCAATAAATAATAAATAATAATAATAATAATAATATTTCATAATATTAGAATAAAAATAATATAAATATAATCTAAATACATAATCTAATATCTAAATATATATAAAATATATAAAAATATAAAATAAATAATAAAAATAAATTACATATATATATATATATATACATATAATAACAATAAAAAAAAAACTAAGCTCATGAGTCTTCTTCGCCTGCAGACTTCCGTCCTTTTACCTGCCACTCTTTGGAGGTGCTCCCCCTAGTGGCCCGCAAAGTAATTGCTCAATAAGTCATGAACAATGGAGCCATTATACTGGCTGTATATTAACTACAAATATCGTGATACTTGCGTAGACATATCGATAATCTGTCTGGAGACAATTTATTGTGATTTATCGCAATATCAATATATCATCACACTCCTAGCCACAAGGATATTAACCTCTTAAAACTACTCGAAACAATCCACAAAGTCATAAAAATGTTCCATGGCACGCTCATTCGTAAACATTAGTGCCAAATGATTAATACTCACCAGTTTTTGCACAATAAAATAGAATTAATCCGTTTAGTAAAAAAAAAAAAAAAAAAGTATGCCCAGATCTGTTATACAATGTACATATCATAGCTTACCAGTAATTTTTACTAACCACCGCCTTGCACTACAGAAATGGACGGCAAGGACCAGAAATAATGTCAGTAAAGTTGCAGCAATACTACAGTGTGTTATTAGCGAAGTCCAAAACAAGAAGACAAACACCTTCACTCTCTTCGACTCGCGCTTTCTGCTTGTCCCTGCAGCTTTGTCATTTTAGATTACATCGCCAATCATTCAAGTACACACACACACACGCACGCAAACACACACTATTCAATGATTCAAAGCCCACAAGACGCTTCTCTTCTTTAGTTTTTATTTGTATTTTGTTTTGCAGTTCACGTATTTTCTGTTTATGCGTAAGACTTGGCCCTGGTACTCTTTCTCGCACCTTGCTCTGCCAAGGTGTAAATATGGGTGAGTGGCATCTGCTCAATCTCCAACCTTTTATCTCCTCTTGATATTTTGCAGGTGTCCTTCATCCAGAACCTGGTGTTCTGCGTGGAGAGAGCCTACCGAGTGCCCGACTACGGCATGTGGGAGCGAGGCAGCAAGTACAACAACGGCAGCACCGAGCTGCATTCGAGGTCAGTTGGAAAACGAGCGTAATCACTGTGAATAATATAAATGTCATTAAAAAAAAAAAAAAAAAAGTTAAAACGTAACTTCCATGGAACATATTTGGAATGTAACCTCCATGATGGATGTAATAAAGAAAAAAAAATCATGCAAGTGTAAAAAGATGTTAAAAAAAATAAAATTTGAAAATTATTACTAGAAAAAAAAAAACCAACTACATTGTCATGCAAGTGCAAAAAAGAACTTAATCTCAGTGAATTCTAATGTTGTTGTGTGCAGCTCCGTGGGCCTGGCCAAGGCTGCTCTAGAAGCCATCAATGGATTTAACCTGTTTGGAAACCAGGTATACACTAACCTACCATATTTACATCATATGTAAAGGTCTATACCAGGGGTGTCAAACTCATATTAGCTTAGCGGCCGCATGGAGGAAAATATATTACTAAGTGGGCCAAATACGTAAAATAATGGTATATAACTTAAAAACAAATTTTTAAAAACAAAAAAAAACAAAAAAAAAAGATTTTTGCCATTTTTGGGCCATCCCTAAATCACAGAGCTCAACTGTAATCTATTGTTTTAAAAAAATAACACGAATGCAAATGAAAGGCGGCAACACTTTGCCTGTCTGAGTTCCAGACGTGTTAATTAAATCTACCTGTTTTGCATATATATAGTTCCCAGAATGCATTGTGTGGCACAGTTAATGAAGTTATAAGGACGTTAATCCCTGTCATATGTATTTGTGTTACCAGTCATTGAATTTGTGTCGTATTTAACAGGTTTATGTTGGTCTATGATTTAAAAAAATAAATAAATAAATAAATAAACAAACCATAACTTTAATTTTTATTTTTTTTTAACTTTACAAAGTTGTCTCGTATTAAACCCCTTTGCGGGCCTGATCCGGCCCGCGGGCCGTATGTTTGACACCCCTGGTCTGTACTGTACACCTCTATTGTACCATGTCTATATATAATGGACAATACACCTCTATTATATTTACCGCCCTGCGATTGGCTGGCGACCAGTTCAGGGTGTACCCCGCCTTACTGCCCGAAGCCAGCTGGGATAGGCTCCAGGACCCCCCGCAACCCTTGTGAGGAGTAAGCGGTCAAGAAAATGGATGGATGGATGGATGGATGTATTTTCCGTGAATGTACAGTACCATGTTTACATCATATTTAATATGTTTGAGTCAACACACGTAATGTATCATATTTATATATATATTTATATATATTTATATTATTTTATTATTATTTTTTATTTATTTATGTATATTTATATTGTTTTATGTGTGTATACCTGTAATATATAATCATATTTACAGGTGTACATAGTTATAGAATTCTTATTATTATTATTATTATTATTATTATTATATTCTGTACACGCGCACAACCACACGCACACACACAAAGACTCCATTAATGGCTTCCGTGTTCTATCGATGCTGATTTCCCAGTCGACTGGCTCACAGCAGCGGACGCTCTCATCACGTTATACTGCGGCGTGTGAATTTGTCATTTTCCCGCCGTCTTTGTGCGACATGAATGTGAGGCGAGGTGCTAATATTGTTTTTTTTTTTTTCTTGGTGAACTTTTGGTTTCCCCATCATGATAAGAATTGATCTGAGGCGAGAGTGCGAAAAGATTCTGCCTGTCATGTCTGTCGTTTCATCTACTGAGCTGTGTGAGAGCGCGTTGGAACGACACACATTTCCTATTTTTTTTACGCTAAGGTCGAAATCATCTTTCTCATTTTAATTAGTATTATTTATTTTTAATGTAATTAAAATGTCCATCCATCCATCCATTTTCTTGACCGCTTATTACTCACAAGGGTCGTAGGGGGTGCTGGAGCCTATCTCAGCTGGCTTTGGGCAGTAGGTGCGCCACACCCTGGACTGGTCGCCAGCCAATCACAGGGCACACAGAGACGAACAACCATCCACACTCACAAGCACATCTCGGGACAATTTGGAGCACCCAATTAACATGCCATGCATGTCTTTGGAATGTGGGAGGAGGCCGGAGTACCCGGAGAAGACCCACGCGGGCACGGGGAGAACATGCAAACTCCACCCAGGAAGGCCGGAGCCTGGACTCGAACCCGAGTCCTCAGTACTGGGAGGCGGACGTGCTAACCACTGACACACCGTGCCGCCCGTAATTAAAATGTAATCAATATTAAAAAAAAAAAAAAAAAAAAAAGTACATGAAATATTATTTATTTTTGCTAATATATTTTGATGTTTGTTATTCAATAAAATACATAATTTTCAAATAAAATAAATAAATAAAATGAATAAATACATGTCAAATAAAGTGTTTAATAATAAAATAAATCATGAATAGATCATTCTCATTTTAATTAGTATTATTTGTTGTGAATGTAATTAAAATGTAATCAATATTTTTTTTTAAAAAAAGGATGTGGAATTTTTTTTACTAATATATTTTGATGTTTGTTATTCAGTATAATCAATACAGAATTTTCAAATAAAATAAATACATGTCAAATTAAGTGTTTGTTTAATAGTAAACTAAGTCATTAATAGATCATTCTCATTTTAATTAGTATTATTTGTTGTTAATGTAATTAAAATGTAATCAATATTGTTAAAAAAAAGGATGTGGATTTTTTTTACTAATATATTTTGATGTTTGTTATTCAATAAAATCAATACAGAATTTTTAAATAAAATAAATAAATATAAATTAAGCGTTTGTTTAATAGTAAAATTAATCATTAATAGATCATTCTTATTTTAATTAGTACTATTTATTGTTAATGTAATTAAAATGTAATCAATATTTTAAAAAGTATGTGAAATATTCTTTTTTTTTTACTAATATATTTTAATTTTGATGCTTGTTATTCAATAAAATCAATACATCAGTTTCAAATATATATTGATACTATATTTTTTACTTTATAATGTATTTTTAAGTTTAGTATTTACAATAAATCAACAACTATTTGATAAAAATGAATACGTTTTAAGTTATTCATTTATACTCACCATTCAATCAAACTAATTTTAAGCTCCACTTTGCCCACCCCTGGTTTAAACGATTGGCCTCAAGCACTTTTTTTTTTTTTTTTTTTCACCCTTCAATCAACAACGCTGACCCACAATCCCTTGCACTTTGCATACCTCGCCGATTTGACTAAAAGCCTTCTCCGTCCAACACTTTTTTTTTTCTTTTTTTTGGGGAGTGTGGTAAAAAATAGACCGTGTAGGCAATAATCATCCATAATGCATTTCTGTGCTTACATTAGAAAGTGCTTAGCAGGTGGAGGGAGCGGAGCTGTGATTTTTCTTTCTTTTTTTTTTTTTTTTGTTCCAAACATTTGACCACTCTCTAAGTAAAAAGCACCGATGGTGATGTGTTTAAGTGTATGGGATGTTTTGGAATGATGACTCTTGACTGGCTGTTGTTGGAGCACGCACCCACGCTGCACTTCATGTTTGGTCCGTATTTTAAAAAAAAAAAAACGCGCATGTGTTTAAGGGCTGCTCCTGGTCGGTGATCTTCGTGGATCTGGACGCCCACAACCGAAACAGACAAACGTTGTGCTCCCTGCTTCCCCGAGAGTCGCGCTCTCACGTGAGTGCGCGCACACTGTTACACCAACCACCCACTCGGGTTCGTGTGGGAGGGAAAACAGATGTGGATTATTCCTAGTAGTCGTTTTAATTTTCTATCGTAGAAGGTGGTGGGGATCATCAATTACTGGTGAGTGGAGGCGTAATCACATTAATCATGTGACGTATTATATTTTACATGTGCCCAAATGTGATGAGGTTGACTAACTATGATAAAAACGAACAAACATGATTGAAACTGAACTAAAACGGTGATGAAATTTAAAAATTGCAGATAAAATTAACACTGGACATAAATGAGTGTGCTTTGTACTCCTTTTTTTTTTTTTTTTTTTTTTTGGACTGTAGATTATTTTTTGTTGTTCCGTTTACTTGTAATATGCTAGTTGGTGTTTTATATTTGTCCATAAATAAATCAAAACAATTGTTTTACTGGGTTTTGACTGATTTTGCAAGGCCCACAGAATATTGTGTTCTATTGCTATAAAAATACGGAACCTATCAAAAGAAAGATTAAAGTCTCTTCTTTCATCAGGAAAAAAAGTATGTTTCTATCTCTTTCCGTTTTGCAGCAATTAGCATTAGAAGAGAGCCAAGTTTCATCAGTTTTCACAAATTATTTAAAATTGTAAGTAATTGAGATTTTTTTCTACATGGCCCTGGTTGAGCTCCTTTGCTCTGCTGCCACCTGCTGGCCGTTTGTGTAATAACTACCATTTCTTCAACCGTTCTTTGCAGTTGAGAGGCTGCATCAAAGCCTTCTGTATGCTCTAGCATAAAAAACAAACAAAAAAACGTATAAATACGTCTTTGGGACACTTATAACATAAAAAAAAATGTTTACACGTTATTGGGAGCAAATGAGTTAAATGTGTATTACTGTAATTATAAATTACAAGGGAAAGAAAATGACTTGTGTGTCTGTTTCATATGAAAAGGGTTCTTAATACAAGAAGAGTCATTCGCAAAGTGTGAGTGTGGAGGAGCACTGATAAGGAAACATACCAACGTGGACTTTGCGCAGATACGGGTGGTCTCCGGGGGTCTCTTAATTAGCAGATGTTCAACTGAGCTGACGAACTTTTTCTCCCCGAGATGAATCCTGGTGCATTTGAGCACCGAATGGAATTCTGAAAAAAGCTGAAGTGCTTCCTCTCGGAGGCGTCCTCACTTCCCTTTTCGGAGCAGCTGTGATCTTAATCCCCTCTTCATCTTCCTCCTCCTCCTCTTCGCTCCCGTCAGACTTGGAATAGAAGCCTGGCGACGACAGCTGTAAGAGGTTAATTGCACACATCAGACGAACGTCAAGGTGTCAGCGGCGGGTAGTCCGGAACTCGGCGGCGCCGCGCCTCAGCGTTGGAAAAATGAAGGTTGAAGAAGAAACAAGGCACGAAATAACGAAAATAATCAATGTGACGTCGGCGACCCTTGGCCTGTGACGGAGGATTGGAATTCAATATTCCATTTGGCGACACGTTCGACCACCCGGCTCGGGTGCGGAAAGACACGACCTAACACTGAGCTGTACACTTTTTTTTTTTTTTTTTTTTTAAATAAATTTGCCGTAATTAAAATCACAAATAAAAGCATCCCCAAAGGGTCATGCATTAAATTAATTACCAAAGACTAAAACAAAGCTATAATTATAGTTCATTTTAGTTAGTTTTTTTTTTAAACATAAAATGCAGTTTCAGTTAGTTTTCGTTTTTTTAAAAACATTTTCGTTTTTATTTTATTTCATTAACGAAATTGTTTTTTGAATTTTAGTTATAACCATGGTACTACTACGCAGTTTAGTTATTGCAGTTTCAATATGGGCTCTTCGTTGGTGACCATAACTTTATCTATCACAAATTAAGCATGATGAATAATCTTTGCAGGTTTAAAGAGAAAAAAGAAAAAAATAATAATCCACAACTTGTAGTTGAATAATTTGGCACACATTTGAACAAAGACGATTTGAAAATACTTTTTTGTTTGCTAGAACACGGACGCAGCCTTATTGCCGACCATCAGCTACCCGGCCTTCGCCGTGGACGACGACGCCCTCTACAGTCAGACGCTGGACAAAATCGTCCGCAAGCTGCGTGGCAAATACGGCTTCAAGCGCTTCCTCCGCGACGGATACCGCACCACCAACGAGGACATGGACCGCCGATACTACAAACCTGCTGAAATGAAGGTAGTACACGGCAAGCCTCGGCTCTTTTGCTGCCACACGTTAGCAAAAAGACATTTGATCATTCACGTCATCCTTGAAAACGATCTATTTAATCAGATATATCAGATTTCGTCATGTTACGTTGTAATTCCATGCACCGACAGCCCATTGAAAAAAGTTACAATGCTGCCACCTTAGTTGGTGAGTGTTTTTTATTCCACAACACATTGACCAGGCAGCGCTGCACTTAGACATTCCACTGCCCATTAAATAAAAAATAAATAAATAAATAATAATAATAAATAGTTGACGGAATTTAACGATTATGGCGGCATACATCTTGATTTTACTAATCGTTATTAAACATTTTTGGCGGTCAAACCCCAGTTAACTGTTTTTTTTTGTTGTTTGTGGCAGAGCTTATTGGCCCTCATTTCCCATTCCACGTCTACACAATTCATTGTAGTGCTTGTCACTATCGAATATCATTTTAATTTTGCATTAATGTGTATTACAAAAGCATTTTCCCCCCCGATTACTGTTTATTAACCAGTGATTGGTGTTTATGTTGTACTTCGTATTTGTGATTTAAAAAAAAAAATGGGGGTGGGGATTGATGTTGTACTATGTTACCAATTCGGTCATTGTTTTCCAAAGCAAAAACAAATGATTTGGGCAATTTTAAATTAGGCTCCAAACGATTACTCATGATTACAATCGTTGTCGATTAGTTTTATAATCAATTAACTGTTGACGAATCAATTCATTTTGACCTTTTTTGGCAAAAAAATAATTGCATTTGCATCGGTACGAGAGACAAGGTGGTCCCGAAGCTGTTGCACTTTAAGAAGTGAAGTTGTCAGCATTGACAGAGAGCAGCAGCTCGTATGATCCTCAGTGTAACCAATCAGACGAGTGACTGAAGCGCAAACCCCCCCCCAAAAAAAACCGAAGACCTCCTCGGACGTCGGGTCTCAGGCTCGGCTCGTCTATCTCTTCCCGTCACCTTCTCGGTCATCTTTTGACGTCTCGTCTTGCCTCCTCCTACATCCTCGATGGCCGCTTATCGCCACACAAACACATTTAAAAGACACGCATGGCGGCGCCTTCACGCCAGGAAGTCGCATTAGAGGAAGCGAGTCGGCGCTTTGAAGGCATCAATGCAGTGCACTGTGTTATTGCATTAGGACATACGTCTGTTCACATTGTCATTATAGATTGACAGAGTGTGTATAATTGTGAAGGAAAATAAACACATTTTGTATGTATGTATGGCATCGGTCCGAAACTGTACCTTCAAAATGGTTACTGTTCAGGAGACGCCCAAAACAGTTTGTTTACTCAACCATTACATCATCATTTTATCATCTCTGCTGATTTTTATTATTACTGCTTGATTTTATGCGTCCTAGTTTAGTATGGGGGCGGGAATTTATAAGCTTTATGCTTCTTCCTGCCAGCCCTTTTTCTTTTCGGTTATTATATGTCAAAATTGTATGATGAAATGTTTGATTGTCAACAATGTTGTCCGAAAGGAAAAATGAATAAATAAATCAAATCAAATCAAATCATCAAAGAGAGCAAGCCATTTTTAACATCTTATTTATTTATTTTTATTTTTTTCTATTCTACTGCAAACGAATATCAGCATGAAATATCGGTTATCGGCTTCCTTGACTACTAATAATCTGTATCGGTATCGGCCTTGATAAAACCATATCGGTCTATCTCTAGCGTGTATGTACGTCCATCCGTCCTTCTGTCCATCTATCACTAGACGACAACACAAGGCTCCTCAAATTGCCAACTTGTTTCCGTCAAAGCAGTGTAGGTTGCTGGAAAAACAAAATGCTGTTTCACTATTTTATGATGTTACAATGATTGTGATGCTAATGTGTTGTTGTTTTTTCCCCTTTCGCCAGGAAGCACATTAGTTTCTTTGTTGAACTTTTCTTACATTTTTCAAAAGTAAAATGGTCATGTTATATATAGGGACGTACATGTACATAACAGCAATGGTTATAAACCACCTACAATCTCTAATAACAATATGGAGGTACTTACTTGCTAATACAAGCACACATTGATCGCTTCACAAACAAATTAGGTTCCCCTTCATCTGACAATTAGCATAGATTTTAAACATAGAAGGCCAAAACATCCCTAATGAAAATTAAATTGCACCTATAAAATAGCCACTAGAGGGTGCTAGAACTGCCCAAATGGAAATCAACCTGACTTTTTTTTTTTTTTTAACAGATGTGTTCCTTTTAAATGACAACGGCAATATTGTGTTAGTTTTAATATCACAATATCACAATATTGCCCTGATCGGTACATCCCTACTTTTTTATGCCCTCCATCATTATTTGCACCCCTGATTACGATGTGTTAAAAGCCGTTGAAATGAGCTTGATTGTTATTGCAGAAGCGTGAAAATTGTCGAAATGGGTGACCAGACACGGAACATGCAAACTCCACACAGGAAGACCAGAATCTGGATTCAAACCCCCGAACGTAGAACTGTGAAGCAGATGCACCACTTCTCCACTGTGCTGCCCAAACGCTTTTATTGACATTTCAAATCAAGCGTTAAAGGCTTAGGAAATTGCAACACGTGTTGCGATGTCCACTCTCCACCGGCTGAGGACCAACACGTGTACCGTTACCCGCTTTTATATGCGTTAGGTGTTTCTACTTTGATCCTTTTTGGGCTAAATACTCGTCTCACCCTACAAAAGTTGAGCTGTCCGTCAGCCGCTTGAAAGCGGACCCTCTCACCTCTCTGAAATGGGGGAAAAAAAAAAAAAAAGCAATAAAAGCTTACGGCCCATCCTTTTCCTTTCTGTCTGCCGACAGCTCTTTGACGGGATCGAGTGCGAGTTTCCCATATTCTTCATCTTCATGATGATTGACGGTAAGCCCTCCTCGCAGCCACACCTCGATTAGCTGGCAGGCAGCCTGAGCTTGAGCCCAGCGATGTTCTTTTGTACGCGGGAATTTAGAGGACTTAACAAGGTGTGAAATGTAGTAAACGGCCTCGAAATAAATTTCAAAAGTTGCCGCAAAGAAATGTCATGGAAAGGATTTCGTTCTTGTCTCCGCTGGCATTTAGTTTGAATAGAGCTGATAAATAATCTGATATTTAGACGCTGACATTTTATCTTGTTGGTAGGAAACACATAAAAAAAAAACGTCCACTCGAATCCAAATATTTGTGTGCGTTTGTTGCAGGGGTGTTCAGGGGGAACCAGGCTCAGGTGAAAGAGTACCAGGACCTTCTGGAGCCGATCGTCTTTCAGTCTTATGAGGGCAAGTACTCACACGACATTTGCTCAAGATAGAATCTTTTTTTTTTTTCCGCAGAATTTTTTTATTTTTATTATTTATTTATTTTATTTTTTTTAAGAGCTCAGAATTGTTCATTCGGTAGTCTTACCGATTTACGTCTTATCATCATTGCTTTTTTTTTTTTTTTTTTTTTTTTTGTGTGTGCGTGCGTTTGCGTGCTTTTTTTTTCTTTTTCCGCAGAATTGACACCCGAGTGAATTGGTCTCTCACTCTTATAGGCCATGCCGTGGTCCCCAAGTACTACTACGTGCCCGCAGACTTTGTGGAGGCGGAGCAAAGCAAGCACGGCAGCCAGAAGCGCTTCCCGAGCAACTCGGGACGCGACGGCAAACTCTTTCTGTGGGGCCAAGCCCTCTACAACATCGCCAAGCTGCTGGGTAAGAGACAGTCGATGGTGGACGCTGACTGGCGAGGCGTCATAAGTAAGGGATGTGACGACAACGGCGATATCGTGATATCGCAATATTAAAACTGCCACAGTATATCGTCGCGGTCATGTCACGATATTAAAAGCAGCACATCTGCAGGTTGATTTCTATTTGTGCAGTTCTAGGACCCTCTGTTGGCTAGTTTTCCTGTGCTGTTTAATTTTTACAAGGCATGTTTTGGCCCTGATATGTTTAAAATCCACATTAATGGTCAGATGAAAGGGCCGAACCGAGTCAATATGTGGAGGAACGCAATGTGTGCTTGCATTCACAAATAAGTGCCTCAATATTAAGTGTTTTTAGAGATTGGGGATTGTTTATATGCATTATTGTTATGAGCTTTTTTTTTTTTTTTTTTTTTTTGCAATATTGTGACCTTTCTCCCCACAATATCGGGATAATTATCGTATTACGACCTTCATATCATGATATCGTATCGTGATGTTTGGATGTTGTTACATCCCTAGTCATAATTAGGAATAGACCTTGTTTCAAAGTGGTCTATAAATTCAAAGTTGAGTTGATGGTGAGTGAGTGACATAATAACGTTTTTTTGTTTCAAGGTGAAGACAAGTCAGAATCGATGAAAAAGCTATACTTCCCTGTTCATTTTTTTTTTGCCAGTAAACCCTATTCCTATGTCTTAAAGTTGAAGAAGAAAAAAATAAATCATATTTTTCAATAAAGAAGGGTTTGGTGAGTTCACATAGGAAAAACTGGTGGGGTTATATGTCATATTTTTCCGTTGATAAACCGATATGGCAGCATACACTGTAATAAGCGTAAGTGTCTCCGTATTTCCAGTTGACGAACTGATCAGCCCAAAGGACATTGACCCCATCCATCGCTACGTTCCTCGCCAGGACCAACGCAACGTCAGCATGCGCTACTCCAACCAGGTCAGAACTCTTTCATGCTTTCTCTGCTCAGTTTCCCGCGGTCAAATGTCAGAGTTTGACGATAGCGTGTGGAGGCAAAGTTGCGTCGTTCGAGCTGAAACCAGAAAACCAGAATGTTGTGTTCATATTTTTCATAAAAGTTCAAATTGCTGGCAAATATGAGATTTTTTTTAACCCATTTGTTCCCAATAATGTGTAAATATGTGACGCATTTATTCTTTTTTTTAAATTTTTTTTAATTTTTTTAATTTTATTTTATTTTATTATTATTTTTTAATGCTAGAGCATACTGCAGCCTCTCAACTGCAAAGAATGGTTGCAGAAATGGTAGTTATTACACAAACAGCCAGCAGGTGGCAGCAGAGCAAAGGAGATCAACCAGGGCCATATAGAAAAAAAAGCTAAATTACTTGCAATTTTAAATAGATTTGTGAAAAGTATCCCAAAGACGTATTTATACCTTTTTTTTTTTTTTTTTTAATGCTAGGGCATACACAAGGCTTTGAAGCAGCCTCTGAACTGCAAAGAATGGGTGAAGCAGTGGTAGTTATTACAAATATGACCAGAAGGTGGCAGCAGAGTATAAGAGACAAACCAGGGCCATGTTGCAAACAGGCTCATTTCCCCACAGTTCTAAACAGATTTGTGAATAATGATGAAACAAATCTACATTCTAATGCTAATTGCTGCAAAACGGAAACAGATGTATACTATTACTCAGTTAAAGGGCTTCAACGCACTCAGAAAGTCACCAAAATTTGGTAAGTGGAAAAACATTGCATCGGCATGATATTCGGTAGACTCATTCAGAATGATAGGACGTGTGGAAAAGTTGGCTATTTTGTAAGAAGCCACCATTTTGGGATATTTTGTCCCTTTCTGGTTTCCACCAAATCTCTGATAAAAAAATAATAATAAAAAAAAAAATGTTGCATTTCAGTCCAAAAGACAGGCAATGGATGTTTTTGAGGTCCGCAACAGCATTAATATTACCCAGTAGGTGTCACTGTGTCTTGTCATACAACATGCTGCTGGATGCATCAGCACTAGATTTGACTGCGCTCAATGTGAGCCGTTCCAGTCCATTTAGCTTGAGGGGCGTCGATGCATTTCATGGAGTGGCGCATCAAAAAAAAAAAAAATAGGCCACTGTGAGGAAATGAAGCGATCACACGTGACGGCGTCTTCATTTGTCCGTGTGCCGCCGCCGCCACGTGTTGTAAATAACGCGTTGAGAGCGCTGCCACGTTGCATCCCATAAATGGCAGATAAGCCATTGAAAATAATAGCGCCGTAAAAGCAGCGATGGCTCTTCTTCCTCGCCAGCGATGATTACCGATTCGATTGGACGGCCAATTTTATTTGGAGATGCCAGACGACATAACAGCCTCTCTGTTCTCCAATTATGGCCTCGCCTCAAATTGATACCTCCTTTTTATTTATCCCCCAGGAAGGAAACACTGTGCCTTTCCCGCATTTTATTTTATAGCCTTATTCCAAAAGTATTGAGCAAAGGCTGTTTACGCTTTTATACTAACTGTGCATGTGATTTCTTCTTCTTTGTTTTTTAAAGCCAAAAAGCAGCCTTTTATTAGCATATGTTAGCAACTACTTCCTCGTGATTTTACATCCACATGTTGTCAAGGTCGCCAGACGCTCTTGACCGCGTGACATGATTTGGCGTTCATGGGGGGGCAACCTGCTGCATTTGTTCGCTTCCAAGCCACGGTGCATGAGCGCCGTGATAGATTTTGGCCCACCCCGCCGCTTTTTCCCGTCACACACCTGAGACTGGCCGCGACGTCGCCATGGTTACTGCCCAGCCGTTGCGGTGATGCGCGGGTTTGGAAAACACCTCGACGCGGAGAAAATATTTCATGGCGGCATGGGGGGGTACATCATGGCAGATGATTATGGGATGTACCCATATAATCTTAATGGTGGAAGAGAATTGATTGCTCATATGAAATAATGGAAATTAAACAAAAAGCCGCTGTTCAGATTTCCAGGCAGGTTTTTAAGTTTGGGTTAAAGTTCAAACAAGACTTGGTGTTTTAAAAAGGGATTTCAAGCCTATTTATAATTTAGGGATGTGACAACCAAACATCATGGTACAATAATTAATCATGATATTGTGGGGAGTCTGGCGATAGAAAAAAGGTCACAATATTGGAGAAAAAAAAAGTAGCTCGTACTAAAAAATAAAATAAATAAATAAAAAAGAAAAGTATGTGCTTTTGTACATTATACCAATGCTTATAAACAACCTACAATCTTTAATATTAAAAACAGTTAACATCGAGGCGCTTACTTACTAATACAAACACATAAGTTCCTCCACATATTGACTCGCTTTATGTACATATAAGGGCCAAAACATGCCTTGTGAAAATTAAATTGCACTAAAAAAATAAATAAAAATAGCCACCAGAGGGTGCTAGAACAGCACAAATGGAAATCAGCCAGACTTTTCTGAACAGATGTGATGCTCTTAATATCGTGACATGACGCCGTTGATATATTGTGGCAGTTTTAATATCGCAATATCACGATATTGTCGTTATCGTTGCATCCCTATTTGTAATTGGGGTTTAAGACCGGTTTTACAATTACGGTATCGAGCCTGGCTTAGGGTTTTAACAAAGGCTATGGTTTTAAATTAGAATTTAGTGCTGCCAACTAGTGAATATTTTTAGAATTGATTAATCTATTGATTATTTAATTGTTTAATTGACTAATCGGATACATTTGAATTTTGCATTAAAGTTATTACAAAAACATTTTTTTCCCGATTACTGTTTAATAACCAGTGATTGGTGTGAGTTAATATAGCTATCGATTAATTTGATAATCTATTACTTGTCGTTCAATTGATGAATTATTTTAGAATTTCAATTAGCTACTACAAGCCAGTGTTTTGGTTCTAAATTAAGGTTTCAAACACAGTTTAGGTCCAAAACAGGGCCCCCGGGCCGTAATTGTTACACCCTGAAAGTGTCAAACAAGTAGGGGTGTTAAAAAAAAAATCGATTCGGCGATATATCGCGATACTACATCGCGCGATTCTCGAATCGATTCAATAATAGGCAAAATCGATTTTTTTTTTTTTTTTTTTTAGGATTCACACCTTGAGCATGGAAGAATGTTATATGAACGGCACATTAAGCCTTAATATTTTTATTTTTATGCTGTTCAAACATGAAACAGATTATAACCTCTATAAGACTGAAATTTCAGATAAATAAATAATACATTTTCATATAAATCTTACACTCTACAAGCTTACTGATTAGTATTTTCTAAATATGAATGAAAAAAAATCGCAACAATCGACTTATAAATTCGTATCGGGATTAATCGGTATCGAATCGTGACCATTCGTATCGGGATTAATCGGTATCGAATCGAATCGTGACCTGTGAATCGTGATACGAATCGAATCGTCAGGTACTAGGCAATTCACACCCCTACAAACAAGGGTTAGGGTTTCAAAACAAAGTTGATGTTTCAAGTAAGGATTGAAAAGTCAGGTTACAAGCCAGGGTTGGGGTCTCACTGCAGGATATTCAATGAATACATGGATCTTTTCTATGAATACATAGTGCGCTTTCTCTGTTGTTGCCTCACCCTTAAAGCCTTCTCAAGGGCGGGATAATATTCCCCCTCCGTCTTTTACCGACTCTACAACTACACAATCTCATCCGACGACCCCTCGTCGCCCCTCCCGCCGTCCCGCCGTCCATGACTTATCATTTCTTTGATGTTAAAACCTGTGACACGTTCAAATGCCCTCATCAAAAACACGAATCTCCGTGCACCGACACGCAGCCGCCTTGGGGGGGGGCATGAAAAGGAAGGGGGATTATATTTCATTTCACACGGAAAGGAAGAGAGTGGGTGCGGGAGACGGGAGGAAAGGGGGGTGCGTTTTGCTGCTTCAACTTTGTGCGAAAGTCTTTTTTATAATTTTTTTTTGTATTCCTTTGTGATGCCACGCTCACAGACTGGGAGGCAAGGTGACCTTGAAACCGCGACGCGCGCTCAGTGCAGACTTTTTTGTTTCAAATCTTTCGCCGATTGAAGATTTCTCCCAATAAGTTGGGCTGTCGACTAACACCACACGACAGGAAATACAACCAAAAAAAAAAATAGAAGATATGACATGAAAATAATTGGAACAGTAGCAGTGTGATGTCTGCTAGCACAACGTTCACATGAGCTTCACGCCGTGGAGTTGAGGTTTTAAACAAGGATTACAGTTCCAAGTAGGTTTTCAAAATAAGATTGAGGCAAGGGTTAGAGCAGAGGTGCCCAAACTACGGCCCGGGGGCCATTTGCGGCCCGCCGTCCATTTTTCAGTGGCGTATGCTAAAAAATGGCATTTGACTCAGTTCAAAAATGTTTGGAGATGTTCAAAGTAAGAAGGGAGGGTGTCAAAAACCACAGGTGCCATTAAAGGTTATTTTAGTTAACTAAAACTAACGAAGAAATAAAAATTCAAAAAACAATTTCGTTAACAAAATAAAATAAAAACGAAGATGCTTTTAAAAAAAAGAAAACTAACTATAATTTTAGCAAAAATGTCCTTTGTTTTAGTCTTTGGTAATTAATTTAATGTGATTTTTAGTAGATTTATTTCGATATGAACTGGAATAATGACGCCGCGACCATGGTGGTTTTTAAATATTGCGCACAAGTAAAAAAAAACAACCTAACACTGAAACTAACTAACCGAAAACTAAGCATTTATTAAAGAACTAAAACTAATTAAAAAAAAAACTATCAGAACCACCCTGAAAACGAATTAAAACTAACTACAACTAACTAACTGGCTTCGGGCAGCAGGCGGGGCACACCCTGAACTGGTTGCCAGCCAACTGCAGTGTAGAAATACACATTCTAGAAAAGAAAAAAAAATTCTCATGCAGTCTTGCCTCTTGGCGTCCATTGGGACTGACTCAATATAAAAGTTAGGGGAAAAAAAAAAAAAAGCGGAATGACTGTGACTGATGTCGGGCTCGCTTTTGGGGCTCAGGTGCCTCCGCACTCGAGCTAAAATCGCTTGTTTGTTTTTAACACATTTCACACTTGCCGCAGATTGATCGGCAGAAAGGGGGAAGCAGACGCAGCGCCAGAATCTGAATGCTTCTTTTCTTTTTCTTTTCTTTTTTTCCCCCCCCACCCTACCTTTAGGGAAGAAGTAAAAGCGAGGCGTAAGGAAATGAGGAAGGACAGAAAGATTAAGGTTAAAAAGAAGAATGAGAGTGGATAAGAAAAGAAGAAAAAAAGGTGGAAAAGGCAGAAAACGAGACAATTAAGCCCAAATCCGATGTAGGTGAAGACAAGGACAGGTAGAAGGTGACCAGAAAGCTTTCAAATAAATAATAAAGTAACAAAAGACTTTTCTTGTATGGAGAACCAAGACTGCCAAATTTCAAATTAATAAATGACTAAATAAATAAATAAATGAATGACTAAAAGTGAAAATAAAAATGAATATAAAAAAATATAATTTGAAAATTATATCCAAAAAATAAGTATGAATGGAAATAAATCACTTTTGGTATATTTATTTATTTATTTATCTATTTATTTAGTAATTTGTTTATCAATGTCTTTATTTATTTAGTCATTTATTTATTTATTTAGTTAATCATTTATTTAATCATTTATCGATTTATTTAGTCATTTGTTTATCCATTTCTTTAGTTATTTATTTATCTATTTATTTAGTCATTTATTTATCTATTTATTTAGTCATTTATTTATTTATTTAGTCACTTATTTATTTTTGAATTTTGGCAGTTTTGGGCCGTACTGCCAAAATTCTAAATAAATAAATGACCAAATAAAAGACTAAAAAACTAAAATAAATGATTAAATAAATTGATAAATAAATTACTAAATAAATACATAAATAAATTAATAAATTAATAAATGTGAAAATAAAAACTGATATATTTCCATTTATATTAATTTTTTTGGATATAATTTTCAAATTATAATTTTTTATATTAATTTTTATCTTCACTTTCAGTCATTTATTTATGTATTTAGTCATTTATTTATTTTGAATTTTGGCAGTTTTGGTCCTCCATATTCTTGTTGTAGTGAGTTTGTTCAAATTGGAATTTATTATTATTATTATTATTATTATTATTATTATTATTATTATTATTATTATTATTATTATGTTTATTTGTCAGGCTTTCAAGTTGGTGTTGACGTTCGTGCTTCAGTGTGGCTTGCGATGACTCGCGTTGTTGGGGGTGGGGCTTGCATGTGAAAGTGCCAGTGGTGGCACGCCGAGTGCCGCCATTCATTTTTCATGGCCGCCGGCTCGACCTCCTCCTGCAGCCCGCAGCCGACCTCGTCCGCTTCCACTCTACTTACGTCAAGCCGTTGACCGTGTAGCGCTCCCTCCAATGAGTTGCTGAAGTGACTTTTTTTTTTTTTTTACAAAGAATGCGCATGAAATATACAGGAAGTGAATAATGCCGGTTACAGGACCAACGGTTCACATACTATCCGAGTCCTGTTCGCGTTCCGCTGACCTACCATAGCTACCTACCACCTTCCCGTATCATTCTAACAAGATGCAACGTCATGCCGGTTTAGCGATAAACGGCTCATTGACGCTTTCAGTGGCGCAGGGCGGCAGTATTACAAGGCAGAACGGAATGTCTTACTACATCATCCGCGGTTGCTTGTTGGGGGGATTTACATCTCATTTCAGTTCCACCAGCGTGGAGCTTGCACTATGCCTCCATCCACTGTTAGTTTCTGTGGGCCGAGTTGCGCTGAATTCTGATTTCAGCTCACATCACTTCATCTCGACTTGTTGTGATGCAGCCCATTTTGACAGCAAAGAAAGTGTAATAATCTGCTGGACAAAATACAAATAAATATATGAACGAAGCGACAAGCTATTGATTAGGTTTGGGGGTCAAGTACTTTTTCCACACAGGGCCAAGTAGCTTTGAATATTTTTTTCCCCCCCTGAAGAAATTAAATCATTTAAAAACTGCATTTTACGTATACTTTACATTTGTAACCTGTTTTCTGAAGCTGAGCTGTGATTGGTTGTTACCTGAGCAACATTGATGTCGTCATCTTCAGTCGACAGCAAGTGGCAAAATGGCCGCCTCCTAAGATGGATAAAAATGGCTGGATTTTGCTGCTTCACTCATATTCCACTAACACAATATTAACCAGAATATCATAATTAGATCAGTGGGGCTGCATAGAACATATTAACTCATTCACTCGCAGCCATTTTCACAGAAGCAACCCCCATCACTCCCGGCTGTTTAACTGGATTTTGACCTATTTAGCAAGGCCCACAGAATATTGCTATAAAAACACGGAACCTATCAAAAGAAATATTAAAGTCTCTTCTTTCATCAAGAAAAAAAAAGTATATTTCTATCTGTTTCCGTTTTGCAGCAATTAGCATTAGAATATAGCTAAGTTTCATCATTATTCACAAATCTGTTTAAAACAGTGGGGAAAAGAGCTTGTTTTCAACACGTCCCTGGTTGATCTCTTATACTCTGTTGCCACCTGTTGGCCGTTTGTTCTTTGCAGTTGAGAGGCTGCATCAAAGCCTTCTGTATGCTGTAGCATAAAATAAAATCTTTTTGGGACACTTAAACATTTAAACTAAAACATTTATAAATTTTTTGGGAGAAATTGAGTTAATGTTTAAAAAAAAAAGAAAAAATTGGGTTGACTTCACCTTTAAACATTGAAGTGGGGAAACAAAGCAAAAAATAAATAAAATAAATAACCCACCAATCTACCAGCCTAACAAACAACCTTCCTAACAATGATCAATGGAGAAGCTAAATTTAATGTTATCTTCACAGGCTTGACTTTTTTTTTTTTTTTTTTTTTTTATTTATTTTTTTTTTTTGTCCCTCGCAGGGCCCCATAGAGAATGATGTTGTGGTCCACGTGTCACTGATAGCTGAGAGCCAGAGGTATGTTGTGCGTGTACGTTTCCCGACGTTCAGTCCGTAGTCACAATTTTTTCGTTTGTGGTGACTCTCTGTTTAATGCTACAGTAAAGGAAATAGACATTTTAAGTGAGCATATTTTGGAAGAAAATGATTTTATATATACTTTTTTTTGTATTTGTGTGTAGACTGCAGGTGTTCCTGAACACATACGGTATTCAAACGCAGACGCCGCAGCAGGTGGAACCCATCCAAATCTGGCCTCAGAAGGAATTGGTCAAGGTAATAACACGCGCGCGCACACACAGGTGCACACTTATTCCTGAAAGCAGCGGATTTGAGAGGTAATGGCCAAGACATCCGATTTCATGGAATCCTCACATCAAACTCGAGAGTTCAGCCTGGGCAACATGAAGTTTGATCGGCCTTTTTTTGTTACGATTAGACCCATAAGAAGTTTGCAAGGACTTTAACGCGACAAGGTCAGATGTTTTACCAAACATCTTGTGTGAAGATTTTACCTTCTTTTTTATAAATATTCAGTTATATTTGGCCCCCAAAGCCAACAACCTTTTTATTTTCTTGGCTCAAGAAAGTAAATAGTTGGTCTATGAATCACCATTTCATTGTAGCTGACATTTTGGCTTTGTTGTTGTCTGCCGGATTCACTCAGGAAAATGCACTTTTTAAATACAGGATGTACACACACTAACTTTCTCTCAGTCTACACACCTGTGTTTATGTTAATCTTTGGTGGTGATTTCATCCGAAGCCCCCACACCTCGAGCTTGCATTTTGCCATTTTGTGTTTGTTTTGCAAACAGCGGGACCTTTCTGTGGAAAGACAGTGTTTACACTCCTCCAGCCAATCGCAGAGCGGGGGGTGCGGGTGGGGCGGGGGGGGGGGGGGGGGGGGGGTACAAACGGGGCCGGGCGAACGTGTCGGCTGCGTGACGTCACTCCCGCCCGCGGCAATTTGAAAGCACGCACGGATTATTATTATTTTCTCACTCACTCACTCACAGAAGCTTACGTGTGTGAATGAGTGAGTGAAGAAAAAAAAAATCCCTGCGTGCTTTCAAATTGCCGCGGGAAGTGACGTCACGCAGCCGACACGTTCGCCCGGCCCCGTTTGAGACACGCCCCCCCGCCCTGCGATTGGCTGGAGGGGTGTAAACACTGTCTTTCCACAGAAACGTCCCGCTGTTTACAAAATAAACACAAAATGGCAAAATACGGGCTGCGGAGGTGGGGGTTTAGGACGAAATCACCACCAAAGATTAACAAAAAAACAGATGTGTAGACTGAGAGAAAGTTAAAATGTGTACATCCTGTATTTAAAAAGTGAAATTTCCTGAGTGAATCCGGCAGACTGCGCCTTTAAAGCGTTTCATTCACGTTGTAAACAAGTCGAGACAAACATGACTTCAGTCCGCGAGCGGTAAACATTGTGCCAAGTGATTGCCGTCTGTTGTCAAGTGGCACCAAGCAAGTTAGCATCGCTAAGCTACTTCCCCAATGCTTTGTGCTTACGGTAATTGGAGGAGTTTTCGAAGAAAAAAAAAAAAATAGCATCGCAGTGCTAATCAATGTTGCAATCAAGTCAGATTGCATGTCAGCAGCCTTTCCTCATCCTGATTGTCACATTCATCAAAGACACGCTGTCAGCTCCGCGCCATTGATCGCCCTCAGCGCCGCCATACTTAGCCGCTATTGATCAGCATAATGGCCCCGGCCGGTTGTCGTCTTTTTCCCCTCCTGAAGAACGCCATAATTTGATGCGCCACTAGAAGCAAATGCGAAGAGTAAATGTGAGCCTGGCAACACTCAAGTACAGACAACAAACACGCACATTCGCATGTCTGTCACATCCAAACGCACAGCACACATGGCAGAGAAGATTTTGTTTATCATACCAGCCACAGTTAGGGTTTCATTAAATACAATTCACACATTCACAAAACCTTGCCCAACACACCTATAATACACATAGGAACAAATCTGTCAAAAGTGATGTTTTACTGAGCTTAATTGACTCCATCATGCCTTTTTTCTTTGTCGTTTCTCATAGTCAACTTCTATCTGGTGCACTGCTTCGCTAGCTAGGAGCCAATCAGAATGATCAATTGTCACTGACTTGCCGACGACATTTTGTCTGCTGTTGATCGACGGTTCATTCGTCACAATCATATCCAAGAAAAGCACAGTGGTACAAAAAAATCACATTCTTCACAGTTATTTACAGTAGATTTGGTCCTGCTTGTATTTTTGAGTGTTTGGCAAGGTTGATCGATGTTTTGCATTTTATGCTCATCTTGATTAATGCTCAAGTATCAAATATTTCAATTTTTTAAAAGATGATCATATTCTATATGTAGCTCAATAGTGGTCAGCTCCATCTTGTCAGCATCCCTGACCAATTATCTTCTCGTCTTTTCATCAATTTTAAAGGGATGGCCAGTTCTTGATAAGTGCCTTATTTTCTCCACTTGATGATTACTGTCTTGTCTGTGGTATATCAATTTCTTGGGAAAATTATTGCTTATGCTGGCTGATACCTTTGAACAACTAGACTCAGTGCAATTTATGGAGAAATTGCGTGGGAATGCTGAAAGCTGAATGCTAACTGAATGCTTACAAAGTAAATTGAAAGATAAATTACGTGAAAATTAGAAAGTTTTCTTTGAAGTTGAAAGATAAATGAATAGAAGGAAAACTTGAACTGCATTCTGTCAAGTTGTAATCCACTTCCTGATACGATAGTCAGTTGGCACCAAACCATTGAATGTACTAAAAATGTGGTCCAAGTGGGAAGCAGTTGCGCTAACGACCGAGCTAACTTGCCTTGTTCAAATTCATGGCTAATGGCGTATGTATTAAAAAAAAAAATATATAGCCATCTGATGAAAGCCAATGTGCGTTTAATCATTTCAGTTGTCAATTGACATATTTGCAATTTACAGTCGGATGTGGGATTCGAACCCGGGACCTCCTGGTTAGTTGACAGCACACTTAACCAAGTGCGCCACTGACTGAGTAATATCAGGGAGCTAGTAATGATGACCAAGTTGAAATTTGAATGCTGTAAATCGGAAGCATAATGTGGGAGTTGTTTCTCTGCAAAAAAGTGAGGAGCATAAAAATCCGAATAACATATGTCGGGTGCTTTCAGCATTCCCACATATGAAATGTTGCGCTGCAAGACGTGACTCCAATAATGTCAGAAAAGATATTCAAACTTTAATTGAGTTTAATCAGAGGCAATTTAACACGAGTTTGAACGTGACTGCTAAATCCCGAGCACAGCCTCATCCCCATTTATAAGAGGGTGTGCACACTTGTGCAACCACTTGATCTTAGTCGATTATTTTTACTTCATCTCTCAAAAAACAAACCTGCGCTGGCTACTTTGGGTTTTAAGAAATCCGATGGTGCAGCAAGTCATGTTGTGAAGAATCCATCTTGGCGGAGACCGGAGAGCTTTTGAGAAATGTTCTCCCCATCAGCCATCTTGTGAATGTTTTCTGGCCCTGCTTGACCTCTGCATCACAAAGTGCTTGTTTGGACATGCGTTCATACAGTATACGAAGAAGGCTGCGTTTGGATCCATACGTCTTCCGCGGCGTATGATCAATAATGACTCGCAGTCGTTACAAGGAGGCAAAGCGTTCAGGGATGATTCAGCAGAAAGTGAAGTTAACGATCCAATGATGATGATGATGATGATGATGAAGTGCAGCATCACGGGGGAAACTCGGGCGGGGGTCATTGCCACTTTGTCACATTTCCCCTGCATCCTTCAGCGCCTTTTAGTGCGAAATTCACTCTGCGCGTTGTTTACCCGCCTGGGGGTCAGAGCGGGAATCGCGGAGCAAGCGGCGGGATTTAGTACAGACTACAAATTAAAAGAGCACTTTGTAGAGTGGATAACTGTAAAGACACGTTTCGATTTTCTGCCTGCCGCTTAATGGACTTTTCCTGAGCTTCAGCCTGCCGCTTGTGTAATCCTTCTGAACGGATGAAAGCCGACCGCTGGAGCATTCTGTGAAGCATGCAGTGGAACACGCCGGAGAACGTAGAGGAGAACATCCAGAGTCAAACTCACTCCGTTGCTTTCTGTTTCAAAGTGGTGCAGTGAGGAAACTACCTATACTCTACCATAACTTAACATATAATACAGGCCAAAAGTTTTAACACACCTTCTCATGCAATGCATTTTCTTTATCTCATTCACTCGCAGCCATTTTCACTGAAGCAACCCCCTTCTCTCCCCGCTGTTTTACTGGATTTTGACTGATTTTGCAAGGCCCACAGATGATTTTGTTCTATTGCTATAAAAACATGTAACCTTTTAAAAGAACGATCAAAAAAAAAAGTGTATTTTTATCTGTTTCCGTTTCGTAGCATTTAGCATTAGAATATAGCTATGTTTCATCAAAATTCACATTCCTGGTGAAAACACTGACAAAAAGAGCTTGTTGCAACATGGCCCTGGTTGATCTATTACGCTCTCTGCTACTACCTGCTGGCCATTTTTTTTTTATAATAACTACTATTGCACCTTAAGACGATGCTATCTCACAAACTTAAAAGATGAGAGTTAGATTTTTTTTTTGTCTATGCTACGTAGTCACTGAGCTTACCTAAACAATCGTATGTTTGTGATCATAAAGGGGGTTCCAGGTTAATACAAGTGGGACAGAGTTGCCGTGTTAATCAGAAGGCATTCTCGTCCACTGCGCTGTACAACCTCTCCTCTTCCTCGCAAAGGATTAAACTCGAAAGACAACCCGGTGGTGTTTACAACATCGCCATTTAGGAAACGTTTGGCCACGCAACAGCCTCACATCTCTCATACTTGGGACTCTCTTGTAATGTCAAGCACTCGTGTGAATTAAAATCCGTGCGGACCAGCTGCCTCATTGGCATTCTCCACATGGGAGCCGAGTCGGGGTGCAGAGGTTGTTCACACCTCCCTTGCGCGTGTGCATGCATTTGCAATTCTGCTTCATCCTCAATCAACAGCGGCCTCATTTTTTTGGGGGGTTAATACAGTGCCCTGCTCTTTACTTACTTGTAAGTGTGTTTTATTTTAATTGGAACAACCTTTTAGCCGCTGTGGGTTTTGCAGAGGATTGGCAGCAGAGGAGCACAGTACCACCTTTTGACTGACTTGGTGAACTGCAGCTCACCAACTCGATGGGTACATGTTCATGGTGCATCTGAGAGGGGAGACATTATGGCGATCAGATGGGTGGATGAGTTTGAGAATCTCTTGTATCCGATTGGCTGGCCACCCGTTAAGTGGGAAATTTAACATGAGTTTGAATGTAATTGGCTGATTCTGAACACAGTCAAATGCCCATTTATAAGAAGTTGTGCATATTTGTGCAATCATATAATTGAAGTTGATTTTTTTTTTACTTTTTTCCTTCTATTGTTTTTTTGTTTTCAATTGAAGTTATCCAAGTTATAGGATACATGGTTAGAGAAAGTTCTTTATCTTGGTTTAAAAAAAAACAAAAAAAAAACTGGCATTTCAGCAGGGGTGTGTAGACTTTTTATATCTGTACATAGTGTATACAGTACTTCTCAAATTGTGCTCTTCATTTTGAAGAGACGTCAGGATTTTCTGGTAAAGATCAAAATTCACGGTTCCTTCAATTACAACAAGTCATCCAGGTCCTGAAGCAGGATAGCATCCCCAGACCATCACGGCAATGATTAACTGCTGGGATGATGTTCTTTTTCTAAATTAGATTTACGTTACATGGAAGGAGAACTTTTGTCTCATGAGTCCGTGCTGTAGAATAAGCTGTACTCCCAAAAATCTTTGGGATCATTACGATCCATAATCATCTTTTCCATTTTGTTTTAAAAATGTATTTCATGTTTGTAAAATGTTGCAGTACTCTCTAGTTTCTTTCATTTTCAGTTCAGATGCTTTAGCTGACAATTTAGAAACGTACACTCGTGATAATCATTAACTCATTTCCTCCCAAAAACGTATAAATACGTCCTATTTTAAATGTATTCAGTGTGCCAAAGACGTATTTATTATACGTTGTTTATTTTTTATTTTTTTTATGCTAGAGCAATCAGAAGGCTTTGATGCAGAGAATGAGTGAAAAAATGGTAGTAATTACAGGAACAGCCAGCAGGTGGTAGCAGAGTATAAGAGATCAACCACAGTCATATATGAAAACAAAGTTCTAAGCAGATTTGTGACTAGTGATTAAACTTAGCTATATTCTAATGCTAATTGCTGCAAAAGGGAAACAGATAGAAATATACTTTTTTGTCCGGATGAAAGAAGAGAGACTAATCTTTCTTTTGGCAGGTTCCATGTGTTTATAGCAATAGAGCACAATTTTTCTGTGGGCCTTGCAAAATCAGTCAAAATCCAGTAAAAGAGCGGGAGCAAACGGGATTGCTTCAGTGAAAATGGCCGGGAGTGAATGAGTTAATAAATGCCACTTAAACAAAAGGTATATAATGCAAAAAAAAAAAAAAGAACATTGCCTTCTCACGAACATACAAAAGACACCTCAGACCGTTTCAATTAAAAGATAAAAAAATAAAAATAAATCATACTGCGTCTCCTTTAAGTGCAGCATTCCGAGTCGATCTCAAGGGCACCAAAAGCTACTCGTCCGATGTATTCTGCTCACGTAGCAGGTGAGGATTTCACACCCCTGAGCTGAAGGTGGTTGGCGGGGGTGTAGGTTGGAATCAATGTCCAACTCGATTTTCTCTTTGCATCCTCCTATGTGGCGCATTCAGACAGCTGATGACACAGAAGAGGCTTTCAGCGGCAGAGCGGAAACACGAGTCTTTGCTCAACTCGACGGCGTCTTTAAATGCTTCGGAGCCGCGTTCAAAGTAGAAGGTCGCCACCTTTTCCCCGTGCTTTGCCCTTTCGCACAACAGCCTCGTAATTGCTGATGCTCTTAGTGGAGGGGTTATGTTTGTTTAAAAACGTGTGTTGACTGCCAGAGCTGGCTGTGCTTGCTTTGGGAACGAAGCAACGTTTGAGTTTGGGGCCTTTATATCAAAATGATAGAAACTGTTTTGTTTTAGAGGAGTTAAAAGGCCCAGTATGCCCGTTTCACTCTGGAAAATGCACTTTTTAAATACAGGATGTACACACTTTAACTCTCTCTCAGTCTACACATCTGGGTTTATGTTCATCTTTGGTGGTGATTTTGTCAAAAAAAAAAACGCCCCCCCCCAGCCTGTATTTTGTCATTATGTGTTTGTTTTGTAAACAGTGGGATGTTTCTGTTGAATTCAGTGTTTACACCCCTACTGCCACCTGCTGGCTGTTTTTTTTTTTTTTTTTTGTAAAGAAAAAAAAAACTATCATTGCTTTAAATGGCTTCTTCATGTCAGAAGTTGTATCAAAGCGGTCTATATACTCTATCATAAAAAAAACCCAAACAAACAAACAAACAAAAAAACAACTTATTTATACATTTTTGGGTTTGAATTAGTGTTGTTCCGATACCGATACTGGTATCGGCAGAGGTGCCGATACTGCATTAAAACAGTGGTATCGGTATCGGTGACTACTCACAAGTAACATGCCGATACCATTAATTCCAACACTAATATAGGATTTTGGATGCAGAATCTTGTGTCTTGCTGGTGCACGACATTCACTCATATGTGACATGATCACTGCATGCCGATCTAAGATATTCTATTGGCCCTTGAATGCTCTGAACCAATGGCAGGACAGCTTTTTCATGTTGAGGAAAAAAAACCTTAAGTATCGGTATGGTATCGGTATCGGCCGATACTGCAAAGCTGGGTATCGGGAGCCAAAAAACGGTATCGGAACAACACTAGTTTGAATTAGTTAACATTGCCTGCTGTAATAACTGAATGAATGAGAGTCCTTTGTACATGATCCATTCTCTAGTCATACTGGCCAGTGGAAATACCAGAACGACAACTCTCATGGGTGTAGAACTGCAACCCTGGACAAGAAAATAGCAATAAAGACGCCCGTACAGTGTGGGGGGTCGTTATTGGGGTGGCTGAGTTACATTCTAGGGTTGCCACAGCCACCCCAGGCCACACCCCCTGGCTCTGTTCCTGGAAGTGAGGCTGACTGTACTCAGCCTCGCAAAAGGCAGACTTGCCCTTTGGCAAACAAAGACGCTACCTGGGGCCCTGAAATTTCAAAACATGAAGTTGGGAGTACATTTTTGTCCAGGCCTGGCCCTGTATCATGAGTAATGTATTTTTTTTTTGGAATGTATTATTACTTTTCTTTCATGAACAGAGGAGTAGCCTACCAATAATTTTGTCCACATGTGTAAATCTTACCATAAAAAGTTCTCAAAATTTGACTACCAGTTGAAGCAGTATCTAAGTACTGTAGTACAGGAAAACCAACATCCTAAACAAAAGATCTGTTTTATGGTAAAGTTAGAATATGTATTTGGAAGGGAATGCAAATGAATCGGAACAATGAGTGATTGAGTCTGTTTTCATTGCATCCACCATTCCACGTATTACCTTATCAACAGTGTGTTATTTGCTGCTGCTGCTGCCCCTTAAGCCCCACGGGGGTCCGCTAAGGACACCGCTAATGGCGTGGCGGGGACCTTTTCATTAGCGCCACATCTCATAAGCCCTAATGATAATAACAATTCCGGCGGGTGGCCGCGCTGCTGTATGAAGGTAATTTCTGCCGCAACGGGAAATGTCTCGGCTGGGGACCGAATTACTTCCCCCTTACCACCTCACCACCACCACCACCACGCGTGGTTACTAATGCGGGTTTGCGTGTCTTCCTACAGGCGTACCGCTTCCTTGCCGTCAACAACAAGCTGGGCCTGAGTGGGCGTCCGGATCGACCCGTGGGCTGCATCGGGACCTCGAAGGTATACACGTGCAAACACATGCTCCGCTTGTACTTTATCAGCCGCCTCCCACACGTCAAAGTGTCGACAAGCGCTCGGAGGCTGCGACTGAGTGGATCCAGGCGGCCCGCAACGTTAATGCATTTCAAGTGTCAACGTCGGTGCATGATGAATTCATTTCGTTTCAACGAATACGACATGTAGAAGGCAACTCGAATGTGCTTCACAAAATGAAAGACACATCACCGAAAAGCATTTACACGTCTTGGCTTCAGAGTGGTAAATACCCACTTAGATGGGCATGTGCGGATGAAAATATAACAAATGTATAATCTGTTTAATACGTTAATTAACTCTTTTACTGCCACACGTTATCAAAAAACAACCCCCAATGCAAGCGGATTTCGAGCATTTTAACTCATTTTTCGAAGCAAACAGAATATTGTGATCTTTTACTACATATACAACATGGGTACCACATGAAAGATCGTATTCCATTCTTTCATTAGAACAAAAGGATGTGTCTACCTTATTCCGTTCTTTAGTAATCACCATTTGAAAATAGGTCATTTGAGTGAAAATTGAAAATAAAAAGACACATTTTCTCCACAACAGTGACTTTGATACGAATATTTTTTGTTTAGTGACGCTCCGTCAAATTAGGTTTAATGTTACAAAGGCTTTGATGATTCACGTCAGCCTTGAAAACGTATTTCATCAGATTGAGTCATTTTTCATTGTAATTCGCAGCTCTAGTTAGGGCCCGAGCAGCTACCGCTGCCATCTGCTGACAATAGTTAGTGGGTGTTTTTGATTTCACAACTCATTGACCCGGCTGCGCTGCACTTGGACGTTGCACTGACCATTGATACATAAAAAAAAAAAAAAAAAGTCGTTGACGTCACTTAACATTTATGGCGGCATACATTGTGATTTTACTAAACGTTATTAAACGTTTTTGGCGGTCAAAGAGTTAAAATTATCATATAATAAAATATTGTTCTCCAATAAGGTCAGCATTATAATTATAATTTTTTTGTGGTGGTAAAAATTGAGAATGTTGTTGTTCAGTGGTTTTATATTGTTGTGATTTATTTGGAGAACATTGGTAAAACATACTATACGTATAAAGTTTTTAAAAATATATTCATTAAAGTGTTCATTTATGAGTTTAAGACAAGTATTAACTTCCAAAAAGAAGATGAAAGACATTTCCCTCCAAGGCAACACAGTTGGATTTGGAAAATGAAGTTGTTATTTCAGAGTTAAAAATGTTGTTACAAGAACAAAGTAAAATATGATTTTTTTTTTTTTTTTTTTTTTTTTTTTTTTTTTTTTTTTTTTTTTTTTTAACCCCTCTGAATGCACAATTGACTTTTCAACCGTTTTCCCCCATACAATATTAGTGCCGTATTTTTTTAGGGATAAGATAAAGATTTTTTTTTTAGTTAAAAATGTAGGTTCTTTTTCTGAAAAAAAAAAAAAGTTGGAATATTAGGAACCTTTTCGTCATATTTGTTCTTAGATGGAAAGTCATACTTTATTAAGAGTGAATTTCACCAGAGGGCTCGATAGCTGTTCTGAGATGTTCGCAGCTCTCTTTGTTTTTGACAGTCAGAAGAGTAACTTCCAGAACTGGAGGCGGCCTGAAGTTGGGCGCTGATAGCTGCCTCAGAATTTTACATATTTATTCCACAAGGTTAAGACACTTTTATGCACAACTTGTCTGTGTGCACACATTTCCGCTGATGTCGTTTCTGCCTGAAAATGAGGCTAGAACAGCTTTATTTCTGGTGAAGACCACTATGCCCGCTGCCCGACCAGTGAATCAGGACCCCGGCCACAACCACCACCAACAAAGACAATGTTATCATGGAACATTTATGGAGGGAGGATGGCTGCCTGCCAGAGGGCATTCGCATCATCACTTTGTGTACATATGCATGCGTGTGTTTTGTTGTGTGGGCGTGAACGTGTCATCCCACTGGTTTGCTCTACCGTAACACTGACGGCTGGTTTTATATGTGGCCCACGATAATGTACACGTGTGCATCCGTCTTATTACGTGTTGCAGATTTACCGCATCCTGGGCAAGACGGTGGTGTGCTACCCGATTGTGTTTGATCTGAGCGACTTTTACCTCTCTCAGGATGTTATGCTGCTGATTGACGACATTAAGGTACGCGCGCGCACACACCGCTGATCATAAAAACGGCCTTCGCGGCTACGAATGAAGGTCAACATGGTCAAAATGCCTTTATTCGATTGACAGGCTGGCCATAAAACTGTTACGATCGCACTAGGAATAAAAATAAACAATGCGCAAATGAGGTGTTATAAAGGCGCACATCAAATCGTCAAATAACCTGATGATAATGTATATCTATGTAGATTAACAACTAATAGTAGAACGCTGACAAAGATAACGTGGCGGCTTCGTTGTCATTCGTCGAGTTCTCGGACATGATCTGATTTCCAAACCTTCTTTCTTGGACTCTCAGCATTTAAAACCAAATCCTATGTTCTTTCAACGATAGCAAGTTTTTAATCATTTATTTTTATGGGAAAACCAAAATATTTTGGAGAACTTGTGCTATTTTAAAAAAAGGACCTACTCTTTCAGACAAGAGGGACAGGGAAAAAAAAAATCTGAAAAAAAATACAGGAATAAAGTAAGAGTCCTCAAAGAATATCAAAATTTAGTTGTGTAATTTTTCAGAGAGAAAGGGCAAAATTATGGAAGCAATACTGAAAAGTTGTAAATCAGATAACTACAATAAAAAAAGTTTTCAAGAAAAATAAATGCATTTGCAAAAAAAAGTATTTTCTGCAAAAAGTATTTTTTATTTATTTTTTTATTTTTTTATAAAAAGCAATATTTTTGAGACAAAAAGGGATCATATTAAAACAGTCAGATTTATTTAGAAAAAAAAAGTTTAATATATAGTCTCAAATATATTTAATATATAGTCACAGAAAACAGACTTATGGCAAAAAAAAAAAAAAAAAAAAAAGTATTTTTTTTAGGAAAAAACAAAAAACAATTGTGTGAGACTTAGGTCAAATACCATCAATTTAAAAAGTAATAATAATATGAAAATATATATTTTAATTGTGTGTGCTTGTCTTGTTTATTGTTTACTCGCTCATTCTGAGAAAATGATGAAATGTTCTTCCAAATATTATGTCACGTTGCAGAATGCCCTCCAGTTCATCAAGCAGTGTTGGAAGATGCAGGGACGACCTCTCTTCTTGGTGCTCATCCACGAGGATAATATCAAGTAAAAAAAAAAAATATATATATATATATATATATATCATCCACAATCTCCTAGAATGGTTTCCACTTTCTTGCAAAAAAAGGACATCTAATGGCTGACGAAAATAACTTTAGACCGCTTCACGTCATCTAAAGATGCCATATGAATGTTTTTTTTGGTTTTGTTTTTTTTAATTTCTCGATGCACGCTTGATGCTTGACTTTTCGAGTCATATTTTTGTGACAAAAATGTCTCTAATATATGCGGAAAAAAGCTGTAATATTGCGAGAATGAAGTATGGTAATATTTCTTATTAGATTAGAAAGGTCGTAATATGACGATAGAAGTAAAAATGGTAATATAAGGAGAAGGATTTTTTTTTGATGGTAAGAAGTGTTGAGCAAGAGAGAGAGAGAGAAAAACAAAAACATCAGAATCGTTTATTGCTGATTATTTATTGCGCAGATGCAAATATGGTTTGTTTTTGACGCTGCAATGGTTCGTCTTGTGTGTTCAGGGGCAGTCGCTTCAATCCGGTGTTGGACATGCTGGCGTCCTTCAAGAAGGGTCACATCGGAGGGGTCAAAGTTCACGTGGACAGGCTTCAGGTTTGTGCGTTGTCTCCAGGATGTGTTGATGATGAGGATGAGGAGGTTACCAGCCAAAACACATTTTTATAGGTTGTAATTTTTATTTTTATTTTTTTCAGATAAAAAGTAGTATGTTTATGATGAGAAATAGCTGCAATGTTACAAGAATATAACTCTGCTTTTGTATGGATAAAAAGTTATGAGAATAGTCATATTTTTTCAATATAAAAATGTGTTTTGGTTTGGTTTTAAGTCTATTTTCAGAAAAAAATATATACAAATAAGAGAATAAAATGATATATTTTGGTATAAAACATCGTTACTTCAGAGAACAAAAGTGGCAATATTAAGTGGATAAAGGTGAAATTGATATTGATGTCAAGCGTGTGCCACCCAGACGCTGATCTCTGGTGCCGTGGTGGAACAATTGGACTTCCTGCGTGTCAACGAGGCCGAGTAAGAACCATGACTACCCGACCACTATTTTTAGATGCACCCTATTTATGCGTACATTTCTTTTGTGGTATTAAAAAAAAAAAAAAAAAAAAACAGGATCCCGGAGTTCAAGAGCTTCGAGGAACTGGAACTTCCCAAACACTCCAAAGTCAAGCGACAGACGAGCACGCCCAACGCCTCCAATTTGGAACAACAGCCCGAGATCAGCATGGACGAGTGGATGCACAAGCCCACCGACGAGATCCTCCACAAGTTCCATGTTAGTCCGCACCCCTGCCAACACCTGAACGACCTAAAATGCACAAATTGCGTCACTATTTGTGTTATTAAAAGGAAAATCAAGTCACTAAACACAGATTTTGTGGAATATGAATGAAGCAGCAAAATTCACCTGTTTTTATATCGGGGGCGGCCATTTTGCCACTTGCTGTCGACTGAAAATGACATTAGAGTCCCACATGGCTCAGCTTGGTAAAGTCACATGACCAAACCCGGAAAAGAGGTGCCCACAAATCTGGTATTAATCCGAATGCCATGTTTAGAGTAGTGGGGCCGCATAAAACGTTATTGTAAAGGTAATTTTGTTGTTATATTTGAGACCGGTAATACGTTACGGTCGTCCCTTATGGTAAGATTTCTCTTCTGACTCTTTCTGCTTTCAATTTGTGATTTGTGTATACAGTACAGTATGTCCACCAGATACTTTTTCCCCTGTTCGCACTTGCAGCAATATTTTATATCTTTTAGTTTTTTCCACAATGAGGCCTTGTTACCAAAATAAAACGGTCAAATTCTTTAAAAAAAAAAAAAAAAGTCCAATTGTAATATTACGAGATTAAGGTAATTTTTTGTAGTTATATCTATTTTTGAGAGGTGGAAAAATTCCGAATATTTTGAGATTTTTTTTTTTCGCCATCAAAAGTGGTGTCATCAGGAAAACAAAGCGCAAGTTTGCTAGCTAGCGAGTTAGTCTGCTTTCACCTCATTAACCATCATTCAAAAAAAAAAACGTTTTTTGAAAACTTCTTAATTTTACAAGCATTGTCACATTTTTTTCAGACATAAAACATAGGTTAGGTTTTTTTTTAAGAGATAAAAATTCATTTTACACGTTATCGGGATTCTTATAATCATAATCATATGTTTTTGCTACCTTGACACCAAAATGATGCTCAATGATGTTAAGTGGTACTAGTAAAATAATTGTTGTTGGATAATGGTATACTGTATATGTAGTAAGATATTTTTTTTTTCTCTTCCAAGTCCACATTTCCGCATTTTTCCAATAATTAAGAGAATAATTAAGAATTTTAGCCTGAAGCAGTCGTAAAAGGCTGACTCATTTCAAATGGAGAAAAATACCGTACGATTATCTCACATTTTTACATTGGCATAATTGATCGTATTGGAAACCCGTGTAACAGTACCTAATGAAGTGTCCTGTGCAAGTGGAAGCAAAAGCAGAAAGTTGAGAGTGACTTTGTTGCCGCCGTGCATGAGAATGCCTTGTTTATCTCCCCCCATTTCATGCATATTCCTCATTTAATTCCCATGGAAATGAGGCGATACGCGCTATTATGCATTATTGTCATGCGAGGCACCGAGTCGCCTCATTACAATTTCATGGCAGCGTTTCACGAGTGGCTGGAAACGTGCGTGTTGTTTTTGCTTTTTTTTTTTTTTTTTTTTTTTTTTTTGTATTCTTGTATCCACAATATGGATTAACTGCGTCTTGTGTTTGTCACCATCCAGGATTGCGACTGCTTGGCCAGCCAGGCTCAACTTGCCGGAATCCTGCTGAGGAGGGAAGGATCGCACTTCCTCACCAAGGACGGTAAGATGGAACAGATTGTGAATGCCAGCATCGGAATTTTTTTTCTCTTTTATTATTATTATTATTATTATTATTAATGATAATAATAATACATTATTATTATTATTATTATTATTATTATTATTATTATTATTATTATTATTATTATTATTATTATTATTATTATTGTTATTATTGTTATTATATTAACTCTTTGGCCGCCAAGAACGTCAACTACTTTTATTTATTTATTTATTTTAATATATCAGTGGTCAGTGCAACATCCAAGTGCAGCGCAGCCGGGTCAATGAGTTGTGAACTCAAAAACACACACTAACTATGGCCAGCAGATGGCAGCATTGTATCTCTTTTCAATGGGCTGCCGGTGTATGGAATTACTCAACTCAACTCAGGTTTATTTAACCTCGCAGCGGTAGCCGCTCGGGCCCTAACTAGAGCTGCGAATTACAATGAAACATGACGCAATCTGAGGAAATAGAACGTTTTCAAGGCTGACGTGAATGATCAAAGCCTTTGTAACATTAAACCTAATTTGACGGAACGTCACTAAAAAAATATGAGTGTCAAAGTCACTGTTGTGGAAAAAAAATGTATCTTTTTCTTTAAAATTTTCGCTCAATGTCACTCAAATGACCTATTTCGAAAAGGTGATTACTAAAGAACGGAATAAGATAGAAACATACTTTTTTTTTTCTAATGAAAGAATGCGATCTTTCATGTGGTACCCATGTTGTATATGTAGTAAAAGAACACACTATTCTGTTTGCTTCGAAAAATGAGTTAAAATGCTCGAAATTTGATAACGTGTGGCAGTAAAAGAGTTAATAACAATAATTATATTATTATTAATTTATTTATTTTATTATTTTTTTCTATTTCATATATTATAACTGCAGTCTGTTGTGATGTATATTATGAGAGTCATATTTTACAAGATTTTTTTCCCCAAATATATGAGGTAGGCGTTTATTCTTTTCCCGTCAATGGACGACGGCTTGTTGTACTTGCAGAGAACCTGATGGAAGAGCTGGAGAGGATCTACCGACAAGCTGGCAGCCGCAAACTTTGGTCTGACGTTGGCACACGCACACACACAAGCACAAACACGCCTCCAAAAACCCGCACGCGCACGCACACACGTTGTAACGGTTTGTTGTGTTCAACGACGCGCAGGATGGCGGTGCGCGACGCCGCCGCTTTCACCAAGAAGCTGGCCAGCTCTATCGCGCCTCACATAACGTCCATACTCGTGAAGGGCAAGCAGGTAACGAACGGGTCCCGCCGGAAGAGGCGGAAGTCTGCATGCTAGCCGTTAGTGGCTCGCTTAGCGCCGCGCTTGCTAACAAGCTAGGTTCAAAACAGCCGTCGAGACGAATCCTTTGTTGCGAGAGTAAACGTCATGCCCGTGTGCGAGCTTGCTTGCTAGCTGGTTAGCTTGCTTTCATGTCATCGAACATCACGCGGCGAACCTTGTTGGCTGTAACACTCCAACGACAAGACTTTTGGAATATGTACAGGGGAACCTCTAAAGTCAATCCGTCCTCATCCCCCACGGTTGTGCAGTACTTTTGACACTGTTGACAGAGTTCTTGTGAGCATTAAGAATGTTAACTTAGACCAGTGCGAAGTAACCTGCAAGGGATTCGGTGAGTTCGTCTCAAGAGTTCGGCACATCTGACTCAAATCCCTTCAAACTAAATACAAGGTGTTCCAAAATGGTTGCCCATTCTAAATATCTCGGAAACTACTTGATGGATCTTAATGAAACTAAATACACTTTATGTTGACGGTCATAAGTTTTATTGGTTAAATTTACAAAGAAAAGTACAAATATTTGTTGGTTCTATGACAGATTTTCATAAATGTTCAACACCAAGTGGCAGGTTATAATTTGGAATTACAGCCCAAGTGCTTTTTAGGAAGTTCAGAACGTGTTTTGTATAAGCTCGATGTTACGCACAAAAACTTGAAACGTTTCTACACAAGTTGTGAAACTTTGAGGCCATTCCAACGAAAATTGTCAAAATTATTGGCCTACGAAATGGCGTCAAACATTTTGGAGCGCCCTGTATGTCGAGCAAAAACGAAGTGGTCAGACAAATATTTGCTATATGACTAACAGCGACCTGTAAAATGGAACGTATGGTGTTCCACAGGGTTCAGTTCTGGGGCCTCTGCTGGTTTCATTGGATCTGCTGCCCCTGGTGGCTGTTTTGAAGTGCTCTATAAATATAGAGTTGAGTTGAATGATGGGAGTCAGCATCCAAACTGCACGATTTGCAATACCAAGTTGAGCAATTGTCGCCCATTAGAGGAACACTTCCTTGAGCTGCATGGAGATGGCGAATACAAGAACACAACAAATTCAAGGCTCCTCTATGTTCATTTTGTTCACCAGTAAACCATATACCTTTCTTTGGGGGGAAAAAAATGGAAAAGATTTGAAAGCAACGTCATAATCCCGTATTACAGCATGGATATATTTAGTCATCTATGGTTTCTGGTTGGAATAGGTCAAGAGACGTTTGTCCACGGTGACACTGTCAACACAGACGTTGATATAGGAGAACACAGATGTAAGCACCTATAGGTACTGTCACTGCGCCACAACTTAGACCTGCTTTTAGCTGGTCTCGGTAAGAGACCGTTTTAAACTATAAATAGATAAATGTTGGTAGACTTTACTCAGCAAAGGAGGAGTATTTCCAAGTAAATTTTCTCATTTGAGGAGATCACTTTCATGCGTCCTTTATTTCTCATTATTACCTCAGCTTGAAATGTCCGGATTCCTTTCCCATCATATGAGTTTGACCTCCTTTGAGTTTCTGCTGTACATCATATTCAATCAATTCAAAATCGTACTGACCTGACTCACTCTAGACCCAACCCCAGTAGATGTATGCATCAATATGGGTGTGTGTGCTTGAGTATCATAGTGTGTTGTAGTCTGACTGACAGCGACAACTTCCCCCTGTATACGGTTTGTATTAATTGGCTGAAGGCGTATTTGCACACACAGCAGTGAGATTTGATTATGCCAAAGAGAGAAGGGCAGGAGAAAGCCCCCAGGCTGTTGTTTTTCTTTCTTTTCTTTTTTTTTCTTTCTCTAGCCCCGCTTGGAAATGGTATCAGCGCTTCGGGTTCAATTTACTTTCTCATTTCCCTAACATTGGCCAGCAAGTGAAGCTTGAAATAGGTTGGCCAACAAAGTGTCGGCGGAGTGACACCACATCATGCCTCATAAACGCCGCGGCGCCGTTGCTTTTTATTCATCTGCGCGCTTTTTGTGTTCCCGCGCCGAATGCCGACACACAAACGCACGCGCGCGCGCACGCTCATCATTCATCCTGGCTTATTATTGAAATGATTTAATTTCTTCTGTGGAGGATGGCTTGGGCTCCACCGGTTGCCAGGGGCAACGTGTGCTGCTTTTCACCCTCAGGCAGGCAAGAGGAGGCACACTGAAAGACCAATTTAACAAATATAATGAGTGAACATTAAAATATCAAGTGTAAGCTAGTGATCTGCTTTTCATGAATAATTGGAGAAGGCCGGTTCGGTTGACTGCGTTGTTGATGTTTTGACGTTTGTCTTTAGTTTGATTTTCAATTTTTATGAGATAAATAAAGAGACCGGACAAAATTTTTCATCATGTGTTAAAATTGGCTTTAGCACAGGGCTTTTGTTAATGTGCTGCCCCCTGTTGGTTTGGAGTGTGATGTTTGTCGGTGCTAAGTTGAAGATTAATTTTTCCCGGCATCTCGGAGCGACCTCAAACACGGCAAATTGTTCGGACCTCACAGTTAATGCGACAGTGGGGAGCTGTGTTTGTCTGTCTGACGTCCAATGTCTTTTCGCCCACTAGGTCCGTTGTCCGTCTTGCCGCCAGTCTGTTAACTAAGCTGGTGGACAGCCTTGCTCCCAGTATTACTAGTGTTTTAGTGCATGGCAAGCAGGTAAGTGGACACACGGGCACCAGGGAGACACTAGGGGGGGACAAGTTGGATTTTTATGACTAAAAGTAAATAATAATAATAATAATTCTAAATTTTTATCTATTTGTTTAATTAATTTATTTATTTAGTTTATTTTATTTATTTTTATTTTTCAGACATTAACAAAGCACACAATAGGTGTCATGTTCCACAAAAAAAAAAGACAGAAAAAAACAAAATAGGAAGATAAAGTCCAATTCTGCCTGAAAGGAAGTGAGAAGAAGAAGAAACGTATTTAATCCCACCCACATCTACCATTCATCATGTCAAGCTACTCTGCTACTAACTTTTTAGACTCAAAATTAAACAAGTACCCAGAGAGCAATGAATATTAAATAACCAAGGGAAAAAAAATAATTAATAAAATTTTAGCATGGTGGCATTCCCATAAGAGACAATAAGTATTACGATTGTTACAACACAAATACACAAATTTAATTTAATTTATTTAATTATGTTTGCTTTTTTATTTATTGTATTATTATTTTTGTGATTTAATTTAAATAAAAAAAAAAATGTATCTTTCTCTGAGACCTGCCATACATTTAGAGTAGGGCTATATTCTCTCTTCCAGAAAAACACAGTTGTGCACTTTTTCCCTTTTACGCACATGGAATGTGGCCCTAAGTCAGCCATTCTATATTTTATTTCTTAAATACAGAATTGGTTGACAACGCATCAGAAGTGATGATGACAACCACTGCATATCCACATAACTGCTTATAATGCTGTGCCAAAATACTTTTTTGTTTTGTTTTTTGTGTGTGTTTTAATTATTGTTTTTTTTATATACAGCATTTTTTTAATTTAATTTTATTTTTTTAATTTATTCATTTTAATTTTGTTATGTTTGAATTTCGTTCTAATTCACTATATTGTTTCCGTTTACTTTGTTTTAATTTTTTTTAACCTGTTATTTTATTTATTCAATTTTTGTATTTTTGTCTGACTTTTACTGTCACAATTCCCCCCCCCTCCGTGTGGCCTAAATACCACAACAATGACTGTTTTTCTCTCTGATTATCGTATTGTTCATTTTAATGTTCACTGAGGAAAAAATATATATATAAGTAAAATCACGTTGGACCTCCCCGTGCCGCTTCCTCTTGCGGGAACGTCTGGTCACCTCATTTGCGCCTTCCATCGCGTCATCGCCGTGTACGTGCCCGCCGATCCTCTCATGACCCCGTTGAGTGAGTCCGCCGTGACCATCGTCTGGCCTCACAAGTGTTTCTTGCAGATTAGCCTCCTCCTTTCGAGAGCCTCGCTTATCTAGCCTCGTTTTTCTTCTTCTTTTTTTTTTCCTTCATACCCGTGTGAGCACTTTTAGCCTTTCATTATGCTCAAGTAGCTCAAGGTGTGCATCTGCATATAGATTGCCTCAATACACAAGCTACTTGCAAATTTGGCGCTCTCTTCTCTTATAGTTCTGATCGGTACTCCGGCAATAGAATTTCGATATTCAGTGTTAATAGAAAAACTTCCTGAAGTCTCTCCTGCTGGTCCAAAATGTTAATTGCATGACGCAAGTGGTCCAAAATGCTGCTCCCTTAGCACCAGCTAGAACTCCAGTAAAAGTTTGACAAGACCAAATTTGCTATTCGATATTCTTTATCCAGCTGGTCTAAAATGCTGCTACTTAACTCATTTGCTCCCAATAACGTGCAAATACGTTTTTTGTTTTGTTTGTTTTTTTATGTTTTAAGTGTCCCGAAGACGTATTTATACGTTTTTTTTGTGTTTTTTGTTTTTTTGTTTTTTTTATGCTAGAGCAAACATAAGACTTTGATGCAGCCTCTCAACTGAAAAGAACGGTTGCAGAAATGGTAGTAATTACACAAACGGCCAGCAGGTGGCAGCAGAGCAAAGGAGATCAACCAGGGCCATGTAGAAAAAAAGCTCAATTACTTACAATTTTAAATAGATTTGTGAAAACTGATGAAACTTGGGCTCTCTTCTAATGCTAATTGCTGCAAAACGAATACAGATAGAAACATACTTTTTTTTTTTTTTGCTTCTGTGAAAATGGCGGCGAGTGAATGAGTTAATATAACATATTAATGCAGATCATTGACGAGCAAATGCATTGTTGAGAAGAAGCACCGGAGACTAGCTAGGTTGACTAACTACTATAACTTTGTTCTTTTAAGCTAACTATTTTCGGTACTCAGTTAGCAGCATTTTGGACCAGCTATGGAATCATTGGAAATTGTGTTAAATAGAATTCATTCATTCGCATTCAAGAGAAATATGAAAGTAGTGCCGCATTTATGAGGACAGATGGCACTGGGGAAGATATATGATCCCTCAGATTGAAAGTGACTCAGATTCGTCCCCCACCCCCCTCCCGTCCCAACATCAAGCGACAAACTTATCTTGTAAAAGTCAATGGTAACGTTCCAGTGGTTAGGCCCGAGCCTCAGGTTACAATTTTAATTAAACATAAAAGCCCAAATTAGAGGAAAAATACTTGATTGTTAACAATGATTTGGTGACAGCTTGGTCCACCAATTGCTCAATCCCATCTGCACACCTGACTGCATTACGATCATTTCTTCTCAGGCAGGAGCATTTTTGGTTCAGCTGGAGAGTCTTTAGGGACTTGCTGTTAATGGAGAACATTAAAGGGCAAATGCAGTGCTGAAGAATTACGATCGCTCCTCCTAGTTTGAGTCGGTGCTTGGGCAGCACTATTTTTAGATCATCTGGAGAGTCCGGAAGGCAGTGGGTGTCCAAACTATCTGCCCGGGGGCTATTTGTGGCCCGCCCTTCATTTTATTTATTTATTTTTTCAGCAGCTCATGGCATTTATTAAAAATGACATCTGCCACTAATGTATGTGTTTTATAATAATAATAGATTTTATTTGTAACATTTATAAAATCTCAAAGTGCACAGCACAGGTAATAAAAGCAATAGAAGCAGACAGTAAATTAAAAACAGTTCATTACAAATCAGAGTAAAAAAAAATCAAGACTAAAAATCAAATAGAAATCAACCAGGAAAAGTTTTTTTTTTTTTTTTTTTTAGGGAAGATTTTAATCGCAACATTACTCTTCATAAGATCGCGAAGCAAAAACTGTATCATCCGCTTTTTGCTCTGTCAAGGTCCAAATTGTGAAAATATTACATCAACGACTCCCGAGTAACTGCTTGAAAAGTGGATATCTTATAACCGATTGCTCCTCTCGTGTTTTAGAATGTCGAGATGAGATTCAGCTGCTGTTAAGTGCCGGTGACTGATATTTTCTGTCATGTTACGGCGGCTCAACCATCCCAAAATGTTTATCTTAAATCTTACACTATTTGCCTTATAGAAAATTGTTCAGGTAGCATGACTGACTGATTTTTAGTGTGTTTGATAAATTAAAGTCAAAAAGTTCCAAAGTGGACCTTTGCATCATTTGATTTTTCTGTATGTGGCCCTCAGACGAAAAAGTTTGGACACCCCTGCTTTAGGGACTATATGCACAATGTGTGGAGTGTGGAAATAGCTGCTTGTACGTGGCATGAACAAAACACCCCCCCCCTCCCCCTCCACCCCCCCATGGGATATCTGTAGAACTTTCTAATTCTCTGTGGGTCCTTTTCCCAGGTGACCCTGGGCGTGTTCGGCCACGAGGAGGAGGTGATTTCCAACCCGCTGTCTCCCAGCGTGATCCAGGGCATCATCTACAGCAAGTGCTGCCCACCAGGGGGCGAGCGCGAGGCGGTCCTGCAGCAGGAGCTGGTCATCCACATCGGGTGGATCATCTCCAACAGCCCGGAGCTCTTCAGCGGCATGCTCAAGATCCGAGTCGGGTTGGTTCTATGAGCTCTTGTCTTTGTTCGAGTCGCTACTGGATCTCGTCTACTAAGTAGCAGCACCTTGGACCTCTTGAGTCCGAGCGCAAATTGTCGCGATGAGCTTGATCCTCATGCTTGGTGTCGTCAGGTGGATCGTCCAGGCGATGAAGCAGGAGTTGAGAATCCGTGCGGGGGACATGCCCCCCCAGGACATCTACCAGCTTTCTCCCAGCGATATCAAGCAGCTCCTGCTGGACGTGCTGCAGCCTCAGCACACGGGCAGGTACTCAAATGCGTTCCTTATCGCGAGCCTTATTGTGTAATCCGCTCCACTTTTAATTATTTCTAACGCGTCCACATCCATCTTCCGCTATCTGCCGCAACACTTCGGTGGGGATTTCATTAAAGTTTTTTTTTTTTTTTTTCTATTTATCTTATCTCATGGAATGCGCGTCAACTCGGGAAGACAATTTCCTCAGCTCGGCCTGGTCTCACCTTCCGCAGGTCCTGGCTCCACCGCCGCCAGATCGACGGCTCGCTGAATCGAACCCCTCTGGGGTTTTACGACCGGGTTTGGCAGATCCTGGAGAGGACCCCCAACGGGATTCTGGTCGGCGGGACGCACCTGCCGCAGGTACCTCCTGCAAGGGGATGTCTTTGTGGTGGAGTACTTGGGCCACAGGTTGATCGTTTCTTTCTTTCCGTACATTTTTTTTTCGTAGCAACCGACGCTGTCTGACATGACCATGTACGAGATGAATTTCTCTCTGCTGGTGGAGGACACGCTGAAGAGCATCGTCCTGCCCGAATACAGACAGACCATCGTGGAGGTAAACGATTGCACTCGGTGGGGTTATTGTTGATCTTTTCTCCGATAATTCCCTTTTTTATGTTATTTTTTTGTTTTTCAAATCCCAGTTGTGACATAAAATATTTAAATATATAAACAAATAAAATATTAGTATTGAAAGTTATTTATAATAAAAACATTATTATTATTATTATTATTATTATTATTTATAATTAAAATAAAGTAATGCAATTGTGTATTTTAATTCCTTTTCTTATTTATCTTTATCTTTATCTTAATATTTATTACATTTGGGTTTAGAATTTTGCAAGTTAATTTTCAGTCGTCAAATTAAATACAAAATATAAATTTTAAAAGATTCGATCAGATTTTTTCAGATTAGAATTTACAATTAATTTATAGAAATGTTTCTATTTATTCCCCTTTTCTATCTATGTGACTTTATATTATTTATACGAATTGTTTTTACAGTGTCAAATAAAAAATACATATTTGCTGCTGTCACTAAAATGAAAAATGCTCTCACTGTATTTCCATACTATATTATATTAATACATCATTTTTTATTTTTTTGTATTTGTATTTGTATTTATTTTTTTAAATATTTTTATAGATGGCTATTTTTGTTTAATGTTGTTTAAGAATTGCAAATATTTATAGCCGTTAAATGGGAAAAAAAAATAAGTAGAATAATGAAACTTGGAAAAATAATTAATTCAAATTTAACATTATATTTAATTTAATAAATAGGGAATATTAGATTAATTCCCATTCAACCATGTGTTCAGATTATCTTAAAATCTGGCTAATTTTTGTTCAAATAAAATGAAACAAGTGCAAATATTTGCAAGAAAATAAAAGTATATTAATGAGAATATAAAACTACTGTAATTAAAAGAAAAAACAAACAATTATTCAGGTGACTATTTTTTTTTTTTTTAACTCATTCACTGCCTTTGACAAGTATACTTGTCAATTGTATTTTTTAGAGCGGTGCTAAATGGGGGCGAATCTGAGCATGCTCCACTGTAAATATCAAACTTGGAAACAACTTTACTGATGCCCAACCACCGGTAGATGACATCATAGCCCCATTTTATAGGAAATAAACACAGTTTCAGAGTCCATGGGAGAAATGGCTGTATTTTGGCAAACCTAAATTTTTCTGCTGTCAATTATAAAAGAACGGGACGGGACAAAAAGTAGGGAGTCTATTCTGTTATTTGGTAGATTCGGTTTATATATAATTATTGAATGTAATATCACGTGAGTATTGGAAATGTAAAAATTTTCTATAATGACTGGCAGTGAATGAGTTAAATAGAAAATACTATGTGTAATAAAATTAATCAACATAAATGGACAAATTAGCATCATATTTTCTGTCTGTGTGCGAGCAGCTGCTGATGGTGGTGTCCATCGTGCTGGAGAGAAACCCGGAAGTGGACTTTGCTGACAAGGTGGACCTGGACAGTCTCGTCAAGGAAGCCTTCGCCGACTTCCAGCGGGATCGCAGTCGCTCGGAAGGCGCCGAGAAGCAGGTATGAAGCCTTCTGCCCTCCTTCCCGTGTGTTTGAAAATTCACCGGGTTCCTCCCCCCACCACCCCCCCCCACCCCCCCCCACCCCCCCCCACCCCCCACCCCGACGCCTTCCCAGGACGACATGCAGGCTTTCTACAACACGCCGCCCGTGGGCCGGAGGGGCACTTCCAGCTACCTGACGAAAGCCGTCATGACCCTTTTGCTTCAGGGGGACGTCAAGCCCTGCAAGGATGACCCGTGTTCTGTTAGCTAGAAGCGCAGTTGCCGCTGCTCCGTCACTTTGCTGATATTAGCACGCGCACTCGACCCTGAGCGGATTTCAGTAGTGGCGAAACACCACGTGGTTGATGGTTGATCTAAATGCGAGGGCATCATAGCTTATGAGTTAGTCATTTTGTTTGTTGTCTTTCAAGCCTAACTTTAGCGTAAGACTGAGAAACTTGCCATTTAAGGGCAGCTAACTACATTTCTTTTAGTCCTTATAGTATACTCAACACTCAGCAGATGTCTCAGAAAAGCTACGGGCCGGTTAGCAAGACAAGCTTCGAAAGAAGTGCCCTTTAATTGACATTTCGAGCTAAGCTAAAGTGAGCTAAGCCATGCCGAGACACGTCTGGTAGTAGCTAATTTGGCAAACAAACGTTTACTAACCCCACATCCACTTTGCTGGTCATAATCAGACAAAATCACCCTAAAATGGCAAATCAAACTAAAATATCTGACCTCCTGTTTGTTTTACATCATAGGTTCTTAAGACTTTTTTTGTGTGGGTCTGATCATAATAGAAATTCCTACTAAATTTCATCTTGCTAAGTGAAACAGGCTATAAAACATTTTACAATTTAGCATCATCCATCTATCTAGTATCTGTAATTCCAATTTGGGATCAATCGGACAATCTCTTTGAGCCAAATTCAGTTTTGAAAGATGCCTGGAAATGGCTCAAATGACTAATTTAGCATTTCATCTGTTGAGCGCTTGAGACAGTTTTTTTTATGGGTCTAATCATGCCTAACAAATTTCATCTTCCTAAGTAAAACTGGCGTTGAAAAATACGTCCATCGTGGTTTCTTGAGACATTTTTGACGGAAGCGAAATGTCATCCTAACAAGCCACATCCTCGGATTTTTACAGAGCAACGCTAGCTATTAGCCGCCAGTGTCACGCTAATCTGAAGCAAGCTAAAATTGAAGCAGTGAAGTCATCATCACAACATCCTGCTTATAATTGTGCCTATGACTGTCAGAAGCATGTTTTGCTCCTAATCCAGTGCAAAGATTTTTTTGCAATCATCCACTTTGAATGTGAATTGCGTCATCGTGTTTGGATACATGCTAAATGTTTAATGTGTCATGTTTGCATGCACATTTCATTTTTTTTCTGCTAAATGGCAGTAATTCAAGGAGAAGTAAAAAGTTATTTAAAAAGTGTTATTGCATTTTGTCCACAGTTATGTGTAATCAACACTCTTTAGTAGGACAGAGGAGCCCTTGTGGACTGCTATTAGAGTTTTATTTTGTTGATGGTGGTGAGTCATCAAACTGGCTAAAATGTCTGCTTCTCAACCAAAATGGCCGACTTGCTGTGTCTTTTCTGGCACAGGCTTTTGAGACTTTTCTGTGGGTCGACTCTTGATCGACAAGGCTCGCGTGTACTTGAAGTTAACTATAAAGTACAAAACTTAATTGGTCTCACACGAAGCAAACTTCTTGTTAAACAGCTGCCACATGTTGGCAAGAAAAGATACACAAGCTCTTTAAAAAAAAAAAAAAAAAAAAAAAAAAAGTATTTCGTCAGACCAAGCTACAAAATAAGACGTCGCCCGCGCCTGACATCCTGGAGGGAATTTTTAATCAGCGCTTTAATTGACTTTTCTTCTTGTCGCTAATGGGCTTGTGCACCTTGAAACAAAGATAATGTTATTTTTAGGGGCGAAGACGCCTCCTGGCAAACAGCGGGGATCCATAATATTGAACGCTGTTAAGCCGCAGAAAATAACCGTCATCACCAACTGTGATGGGTGTTTTTTTTGTTTTTTTGTTTTTGCAAAATGGGTGGCAACAACCAGTTTACTCAATTATTCTGTTGATTTTTGAAGGACATCTAACATAAAGTGATTAAGGTACATATCATTATATCAGTTCAATGCAGTTCTAATAGATTGAAAAACAAGTGGGTGGGTCAAAGATAATCATTATGCAAACATTGATGAAACATATTCCAATGGTTGGGTAGCAAACTGACTGACGGACGAAATAAATTGAAAAGAGTTTTGGGGACCTCCAATTGTATGACTCCCGGACGGACTCTCATCGTCCTAAAGGGATGCGTTCTGTCAGCATTTGCAACTCCACATTCGGTCCAAGGTGACACCCATGAATCAACGTGTCATATTAAGCGGGGCCAAGTTTGGGAAGGTCGTGAATCACGGCTGAATAGCGTCGCAGCCCGGGACGATAAACGCGGATCACTTAGCGACCACAGCTGTTTAGAGCTTTCGACCTTGTTTCAACGAGTTTTCTTACGTGACAATGACAGAGGAGGATCATTGTGTTGCCATGGCAACAACACATCCGTCAGCTAAACGTTGATTTAATCCGAGAATACGCTAGCGTCCCTACTGCAAGGACTTTTTTTTTTTTTTAACTCCTTCTTAAATAGAGGAAACAGTTGTCTAGTGGCATCTACAGGCAAAGTCTGGAAGTGCGAGAAACTTTTTATTTTTAATAAGAATTGCCTTGAGGCATGAGTGGTTCAGGAAATGGATGGATGTCTATTTTGTTTTATTTATTATTATTTTTTTGTATCAAGGTAACGGCAGCAGACAATATTGAACGGTACATCAAAACAATTGTGGTTGCAATTATGTCATAAAAAAAATACTGTCAAATGAATTTAAAAAAAATGCAGTTGTCCACAATTGTAAACCAAACGTTTTTGAATGGATATATTGCAAAACAAATAAATGAAATGCGTGTGCACATTTTTTATATACAAAAAATTGAATTATCCATCCATTTCCTTAACCACATGATCCTCACAAGGGTCGCGGGGGCTGCCGGAGCCTATCCCAGCTGCCAGTGGGCAGTAGGTGGGTAGGTGGGGTACACTCTGAACTGGTTTGCCAGTCAATCGCAGAAAAATTGAATTAGCTTAACATATATTATTTGATTTTGTTTTGATATTCTCTAAATATCAAAAGTAAAACATGTCATTAAAAAGTAGCAAAGCATCCCAAAATAATTGAAGTCATCCAAAAAATTCAGACGAAAACAATTACACATAATAAAAAAAAAAACATTCTAATTACTCACAACATTAAAAAAAAAAAAAAAAGTTCTCTGAGTAATTTTTCTGACTATTAAAAGTAACTAATAAAATATATGCTGCATGCAAGCAATTATGTCCAAAATAATTATTAATAATAATAATTATTTTATCTTTATATATTTAAAAAGACATTTCAGGGCAGTTGTAAACTGCATGCACAATAATAAATTGTCCTGTTTTTTTTTTTTTCTGACCCGAAAATGATGAATTCAAATAAATAAATCAATTCGACCTGCATACCGTAGAATGATTGTTATGATGGTGTTGGTGATTTTCAATTGCAATTTCTGAACGGATTTACAATTTAATTGCCATATGTACCTTTGTTATTTATTTATTTATTTATTTATTTATTTATTTATTTATTTATTTATTTATTTATTTGTCATTGTAAGAATGCAACGATTACCGCTTTGCACGATTATGTTGTTGTATTGCAATTCTTGTAGTACCACATCAAACCACCAGATGGCAGCAGACAGCAACAATTGATGCGGTCCACTCATTTCGTTCAAGGATTCTGCAAAACTCGCTGGAGATGGTAAGCCACCGTAAAGATAAAAAATTCTGAGTTTTTATTCAGTAAGCCCGACGTATGTGCGTATGTAAACATCAACAAACAACAACAAACAAAGACCATGTAGAACCTTCATTGAAGCTAAACATGTTTGGTGAACATCAAAAAACATTTTGTCTTCAATGAACCTAACGGAGATGTGTTTTATACACATCCATTTAAAGTATTCAATGGACCTTATATATAATATTTATAAACATCAAAGACTATTTCTTCTTAAATGGGCCTAACATTAAAATGATTTAGTCTTCAATGAACCAAACAAATTATGATAAATTTTAAAGAAAAGGTTGGAGTCACCCGTACCACGGGAAAAGTAGTCCTTTAGTAGCTAGTCTAGATGTTTATTGATAAACATGAGGAGAAAAAAAAAAACTATCCTCCACTGACCTTTAACATATTCATTTTGAGGAATATCAGAAAATTTAGCTTTCAACTGGATGAGCTCAACTTTGTGTAAAGACTATTTTGCCTTCTATGAACTTAGCGTCCCGCTTTTTCCTAAACATCAAAGACAGTATAATTTATTGTCTTCACTTTCATCACTTTTCACTGATGTTCTTCCAAATTTTGCCCACTGAGAAAGTCTGAATCAGCGACCGCATTGCCCCGTAAACAAAACGAAAGCTTTCCTCGAATGTCGACGCGTCCTAAATGTTTGCTCCAAAGTTGCGTCCCGCATACCAGACGATGGATGCGGTATGCAGGGTGGACTCCATGATGAAAATTGCATGGTTTTGATGTTTTTGGCGGGGCCCGTGTGGCAGGATGTGAACAGGAACAACAAAACATGTAAACAATAATCTTTAGCTATGGTCTTGTAAACAAAGTAACTGTTTGCTATCGAAAGACATCTTTACAGGATCCTCTGTAGGCGTCTTGTTTAAAGTTTATTTAATGAGACCGCTGCATTAAATTTGACACCAGGTTAGCAAAAAAAAAAAAAAAAAAAAGTGTGACACTGAGAGGTGAGGAGAAAAGAATTCAAGGTGGCAAAGGGCATTTGATGACTTAAATGCCAGGTGAAATGTGTTGACTGGTGCCAGTTGGATTCCGGATAGAACATTGAGTTGATGATGAGGGCGGCCATGATGTGCAGATTCGAGACAGAAGCACTGAAGGGATGACAGAAGCCGAGCTGGAGTTGGTTGATGTTTACTTTAGGAGTGACCACGTTGGATGGGATTAGAAATGAGCTCATCAGAGGGACAGCCAAGGTTAGATGCTTTGGGGGAAATAAATGAGAGAAAGCAGATGTGGTATACAATTATATTCAAAAGTATTATTTTATTGTCCCCACAGGTATTTTGTGTTAATTTACCGTGCAGCCCATGTTTAGAGGGTGGTCATCTTTTGTTATTTCTTGTAAGAGTTGAGGAACATGGAAGAAAATGTGGTATTCTAGAAAGTTGTAATTAATTACTAACTCCAACCAGCGGAGGGCAGCGTTCGCTAGTTTGTGTACATGGCCGAGGGGGAGCGCTTCGCATTCTAAAGCGAAGAAGAGTCACACGCAATGCGGAGAGAGTCGCGTGTGAACGCTATGCAAATAAATGCATTATATTTTGTGTTTTGAAGGTAAGCGAAGGTTGCTAGAACACCATATATTGATGGATGCTTATGTTTATTGATCGTTTTGTGTCTTATATTGAAGTGAATATTGTTTAGAATGATGTTAATTATCCCGAACGTGACTGAGTTAGTTAAAATGGGTGACAACGTTACCGTGTAATGGCGACAGAGCACGAGGTACGGCGTTGCTATTGAATGACGCTACTGCATCATTTTGTTTTTGATACTTGATAATGACGATGGTGTATTAGAATTGATTCTAAAGCGAAGACGCGAGCCACACACATTGTGGAGAGAGCCGCGTGTGAACGCTGTGCATTAAATATTAAAAATATTTTTGTATTTTGCTCAACTAAACTCAAAATAAAAACCCACAAAAATTAAATGTGTAGCGCCAAACTGCGTCCTGCACCCCGCTACACAGCCTTAGATGTTTTGGACACATCCAGAAGGAGAGATGGTGTGCGAATGAAATAAATGTACGAAATGACATCAGTCGTAATACAAAACCCATTTTTGCCACCCGTGCATCAAGGTGATGTCACGTCTCCGGCTGTGAGAGAGTCTTCGCAAACCGCTGAGCCAACCACTCAGCTGAGCCACAGAATGCCCGCTCATTCACTCCAATCAGGGCGGAAAATTGCGAGACAAGAGCCCCCCCCCCCCCCCACGTACACCCAGGAGTAACCCCTCCCACCCGCAACCCATTTACCGCCGCCCGCCCCCGCTTCGCACTCCCTCACACTCAGCTGCCCGGATGACTGGCTTCCTGTCGGCCCGGCGGCGCTTGAAAGTGGTCGGTGGCATCAGACGAAACAAGTCGGGCCTCCATTGTTGGCTTTGAAGCAGGCCGCATGGAGGGGGCGGTTGGGGGGGGTCTTTGATGAGCTCATGTGCAATGCTCTGGCTGTCATTATTTAGCGCCACCGGTGTTTGGTCGCGCTGACATGCAGCCCCCTTTTTTGTGGCCATGAGAACGCGTGCGGAAAAATATCAAAGCGGCGCCGCCGTCACACGCCATTAACGTCATGTTGACGAGTCAGAGGCCGCCATTGTTCGCCATAACGTACAGATCGTAATTGTCGTCGCCAAAGCAGCGCGATGACAAGTATCTAATAAAGGCTAATTTGTATGGTCAGGAAAAGCACATTTGAGGCTGTTTTGACCTGATTTATATCAAATTGTCTTTGATGTTTATTGAAAATAAGAGTTCAATAAGGACTAAATTGTCTTTGATCTTTAGTGACACGTTGCAGACCAAATTACATGTAAAAAAAAAGTTGCATATTTATCGTCAGTGAACCCAGTGTATGTGTTTTGTAAAGATCAAAGAGTTAAATGAGTTTTTGGTAACATCAAAGACATTTTGTCCTTGGTGTAGTAGCTATCAAAGACAACTTTGTCTTTAAATATCAGAGAAAGAAAAGAAAATTGAATTCTCGACAAACCTAATGTAGCCTTTTTCAGGAACATCAAAGACGATTTAATCTTCAGTGAACATAACGTACGTACTTTCATAAACATCAAAGACAATGTATGCTCTCGTTAGGGCACATAGAGGTCGTCTCCCACCATTTATTCCTAGTTGGGGGGGGAAACCCCAGCATGGCTGATTGTGATTTATGGCGCAGAAAGAGATACTTTGGCTTTGTTTTAAAAGAATCAAACCTATGCGGTGAAAAGCGCATAGCGAACATACCATGTCCTCCTGTCTTATGTACACACAAAGGTTTTATATTCAAGGCCCAAATTACACGTGAAGTGCTTTCATGCCCACTGATGTACAGCACGCTCACGCCTCAATGAAGACGAAGGCCTCAGAAGATGTCCAGTTTTTAAGCACTTTTGTTCCAAGATTATTTTTTTCTTGCTATTTGTGTCATGATTGAACCCCTGCTCCACAGTGAACCAGGAAGTAGTAACATACCCCCCCCCTACACACCTTTGTCCATAGTTCAACATTTAGTGGGAAGGATCCCCAAAGACTGTTTGACTTTGCTTCAGTACTAACTTTGTGAACCTTCCGTTGTTGGCCATGAGCTTTTATGCTGCTGCAATATCCTGCTCTGCCGGGACAATGGACATTTGTGTCCACTGACCTCCCTCCTCCATTCCTTTTTGTCACGTTTGTGTGGAAAAGAAAGCAATGTCAAGAAAAGTCAACATGGGTCACAATGATCCGTCCTTGGAGAAGGACAATCGATTGGTTTGCACAGTGCCAATTCATGGACCTGTTGGATGGTGTTTTTTTTGTGTGTTTTTTTTTTTGTCGCCGTGCAATCAATCAGAACTTTGGGGATAAGTAACAGAGTCATTTGAGCTGAGTTGAAAATGATAACATTTTTTTTTTTATTTTTTTTTTTTATAAGGTCATGGATGGGGAATATTTTGCTCTCAGATGATATTGCTTCATCATTGTTAAATGCGCCATGGTTCACATTTAACTGCTGTCCAATCAATCAATCAATCAATCAATCAATCAATCAATCAATCACATCCGCAGAGCCAGAGCAGCCTGGGGGGTGGAGCTAGGGAATTGTGTTGAAGCAAGGGCTACTCTTGTGTTGCCAACTCGGCAACTTTGTTGCTCTATTTAGCAGCTTTTCCAACCTGCCTGGCAGTTATTTTGCCCCCAAAAAACAAAGTACCAAGAAACAATTATCAAAAATATCAAACGCTGCGGGGTCTGTCGATCTCAACTGTAAGAATATCAGTTGATACGTCGATAAAACAAGAAATGGCGACCCCAAATATCTGTTTGTGAGTTAATGACGATCGACGTTGCCGTTGTTCCTAACGCAGCAACATTTTGAATGTTCTCTTCTCCAGCCATCTCGTGATCTCAAAAATACACAAAAATACATATCTTTCTTATTCTTTCAGCTTGCCCTCTACTTGACGGTGCATTTCCCAAAACAAGTGATGCGTATTTATATTTAAATATATATATACACATCAAAGTATGGCCCTTCCCTTCCAGATGAGCCACAAATGAAGAGGATGAGATTATCCGCGAGAAGATACGTTCTATAAACAGCCTCACCCCCGTCGCGGCCTGATGAACCTGCTGGCTGCCGCGTGTATTTTTACACGACATGTTTATCCTCCATCCTGTAATTTGGCCTCGTCTGTCCGTCTCACTGCCCGTCTGTCTGAAGGGAGGAAAAAGCGCGTGCGAGAGAGAGCATGTGGCTGCCGACCACCGCGACGGGGATTCTGCGAATGCGCAAAGTTTCTCGACGGAGATGTCGGATTTGTTGCTGGATCAACTCCAAAATCTCAGAGGTTAAAAAAAAAGAAAGATGAAATGATTCCAGAATAAACGTTCAGTTTTGCCAGACAAGGTCATAATAGTCAAAGTTCAACGAGGTAAGAAAGTGTATTTTAACTTTGTGAATTTAAGAAATACAACCTTAGTCTTGTAATGTTTTGTTCTGGAAAAGAAACCTTTATTCTCTAAAAGTGAGAAAAATAGAAAAAAAGTACTAACTATAATATGCATCTTGTTCTTGTAAGAAAAATAGCCTGACAACTCATGAAATGTCATATTTAAGTGATGATACATCACAGGTATGCACGTTTTAAAGCATAATTTATTGTAAATTATTTTGCAGACCCCCAAGCTATGGCTCATGGACCCGCAGGAGTTCTGGGACCCCCATTTGAGAACCGCTGGCCTAAAGCAACTGAAGTGAACAACAGAGGTGGCAAATCTAGGTCCAGAAAGTAAAAAACTGCCACAGTTGCACTTTAGTCCCTCGTGCTTGCTAGCTAGCTAGCTAGCTAGCTCCCTAGCAGGTAAATGAGCATCCGTGGCGCTAGCTGGGGAGCTCGCTCGCTAGCTAGCTCCCTAGCTAACACCTGGGGCTAAAGCCAAACTGTGGCTGGGTTTTTACTTTCTGGACAATGTTTATTCTTTGCATTGATACTGTTGAACCCATCTTGCTTCCACATGTTCAGGGTTTTTGGGGTGTAAGGGTGGTAGGGTTAGGGTCAAGGATGGGGTTCGGTAGTGTTTGGGGTTATGTATAAGTTTGTCGTTAGGGTTAATTCCAACAGTTTGAGCATGAGCAGGCACAGGAACTTTTTTTATTATTATTATTATTATTATTATTATTTCAACATTTTATATATTATGTTGTGTTTGACACCACCTCGACTGATATGGGTCGTCCTGGTTGGTTCTCACCTTTCTGCCACAACCTGTTTGTGGGTTCAAAATGGATGTATTGGACTAATCAGTAATCATTTCCAATGTTTAAAGCAAAAGAAAAAAAAATTACAATTATCGATGGACCATTTTGAGTCTTAAATGAAAATAAGTCTGAATGAGACCACACAAATTCCGACAACAAGTAGACCAAAGCAGAACGTTGACCCAGAAAACTCAGAAGTGTGAGGCAGACGTGCCAACCGCTGGACCACCAAGAATAAATCCATCATTCAAATATCGCTTTTGGGTCGAGCCAATCATCTCAATTAGATGGCGCCATGGGACAAAAGAGGCAGGACAAGCTTCAATTAAGCGCTGCCACCACGGGGACCTGCACTCTGTCACGTCCCCCCAAGGATGCGGGTGGGATCTGGGGACAAAAAAAAAAAAAAAGTCGGGAAATCCCTCCCGCAGCTGGGATCCAGCCAACAGATATGGGCCATGGTGTGTGTTGGCTGTGATGGATTTGGGTTAGATGGGGGATGGGGGAAGGTGGTGGGTGCGATTTGGGGGGTACTTTGGCAGGCGCTGAGTACTCAGTTGTGTTTGTGGCGTGGTGAAGAACACAAGACCGAGGATCTCCTGGAATCGGACCTCATTATCTCATCACCTCTGAAGTGAGTCACTGAGGCCCGGCCGGACCCGGTGGAGCTAGGCGGTTCGACCGGGGTCTTTCGGCTGCATCGACAACTTTTTTTCGCGGCCCGTCGATCGCGCTGAATGGGCGATCGGTGCCGTCGGTGAGAAAAATCGGAATCAGAGCACGAGATGTTAAGCTAGCGAGGCGGTGGGTCTAGCGGGGAATGCGGCACGCCATTTTGGACTCTTTCGAGGCGTCATGGGTCAACACATGAATGGGTTAAAATCAATTTTGGTCAACTCATGAAGAATTCGTAATGAGTCAACTGACGAAACACCATCGGTCCACCCACATTGGATCATGGGTCAAATTCCCCATAGCTCAACCAACCGATTACTCCGGGTCAAGACATGGAGAACTATGGTTCAAAAAAATCAACCCACAAGGCATCGTGGGTCAACTCAACATTGGTCAACTCTCAAAACATCATGAATCAACCCATTAAGCACCAACTGTCAACTGCCGCACGAGTCGATGCACAAGCACTGCGGGTCAAGTTTCCCAGAGGTCAACCCGGAAAGGATCATGGGTTAAAAGCCACACGGGTCAAAAGCATCATGTGTCAACCCATGAAGTACGCTGAGTCAAAACCCATAAAGGATCCACATCCCGTACCAAACGGAACCAACCTATATCGCTTTGTTTTCAGCTTGCTAGCCGGTTTCTTTGTCACTTTGCCTTTGTCACGTCGCAATTTGAAGGATTCTGCTGTCAGCAGTAGTGGTGTGCGATACTGCAAATTTTGGTATCGATACGATACCAAGTAAATACAGGGCCAGTATCGCCAATATTGATACTTTTTGAAAATGATAGTATATAAAAGATAGCTGTGTCATTGAATTGCTTATTCACAATCAAATGTCAACCTTTAAGTGTTTTTGTGTTGTTTCTTTAAAAGGACAAAAATGGGACAAAGTTAATTGAAATACTTTATCGATATCCCTGTGATTGGCTGGCAACCAGTCCAGGGTGTACCCTGCCTACTGCCCAAAGCCAGATGAGATAGGCTCCAGCACCCCCCACGACCCTTGTGAGGATTAGGCGGTCAAGAAAATGGATGTTTACTAGGTGTTTAACATGTGTTTTATGTTTACGTTTATCTGTGTTTAAATGAGCGGCACGGCTCAGTGGTAGAGTGGTCGTCTTGCAACCCTAAGGTTGTGGGTTCGATTCCAGGTTATTGTGAGCCCCGGTTGCTCCTGATGCTGCGTCATTAAAGTGTAAAAGCACTATATTCATGAAGTAGCATTAAAAATATGTTGGAGTTGTATAAAAGTTTTTTTTTGTTGTTGTTTTTTTTAATAGTTTTCAACTATAGCAGATGGGTGTGTAACGTATCCCCTGCAAGGAACGAGGGTTCACCGTTCAGGACTGTGCAACGCGAGTCATTCCTAACAAGTGAGGAAGGTATCGAGTATCACACGCACCCCGTGGGTGGCAAATATTTGGCTCCACTGATTGACAGCAAATACCTCAAGCAACCCAGCCAACTGAATTTCGAAAGAGTCTCTCGTCTAAAGTCAAACATTTCTGAAATTTTGGTAAAGAATGCCGTTCTAAAGCTTTATGAAAACAACCAAAATGACCATTTACTATTCAAGACTCCCAAGATGCATTTCCCTCTTCAGTTTTTAATTTTTTTATTTTGTTTTTATGTGAGGCAATAACAAAATTCAACCATGTAGATAAAACACAAAAAATAGTTACGTTTAATAATAAAGAATAAGCTACAGGTTAGGATTTTTAATTTAAAAATATATTTTTTACTATTTTATTATTATTATTATTTATTTTTTTTAGAACAAGTTTTCGTTAAATTATTGAACTTTTTAATGATATACGATAAATCAAGCTACAAATCACTTAGTGAGATAAAATAAATAAATAAATAAAACAAAACAAAAAAACAAACAAATGCGACCCACAAAAAAATAGGACTTGGTTTATTTTTACCATATTAGCCATTTAAAATACGTATGACAAAACAGAATAATTTATTTGTAAATGAAATTCTTCTTCATAACCGTAGGGGGCGACGCACCACTGCTCTCATTCCTTACTGTTTTTTTTTTCTTTCTTTCTCTCTCTCTCTCTCTCTCTCTCTCTCTCTCTCTCTCTCTCTCTCTCTCTCTCTCCTCTCTCCCTCTCCCTCTCCCTAAAGAAGAAACCGCCTGCCAATCAAACTTGTTGCTTTTTGGCACCGCTAACGTCTCATTCCGGCAACACAATTGTTGTTTTGTTTACGCCAAACAAACAAACCGCTGTCGTGACATTCATCTTTTTCTCAGTTGCGTGTTCTATTTTTTCCCCCCCTCGGGAGAAACGCTAAACGTGAAATATGTGATGGTCATGTGTGGCTTTGCAAAAACAACCAAAATTCTTTAAGTTTCACCATTAATTTAGACCTTGCAATTGTATTTACTACTCACAAACAGTTTGGACTATATTTTAAAAATGCGCCTAAAATGCACTATAACCGTTAGAAATAATGTTAATTTGACTTTCTCTAAACATTGAAGGCACGTCTTAATGCTTCAGTACTTTTTTTTTTTTTTTGCCCAATAAACTGTTCTCCAACAAGGAATCACAAAAATGAGCAACGGGTGTTGGACAAGCACACATCAAACATACTTGTTGGCACCTCGGCCGTGACATCATCAAAAGCCGTCGACGGTTACAAGAACCTGTCACCTGACTGCCAACTGACGACATGATCACTTTACCTTTGACTTAAAAGCAGGGGGAATCCCCAAAACATAAACACACACAGCTGGCGTCAATTTGGAGGTGTCATGTGATTAGAAGGACTTTTTTCCTTTTTGGTAAAATGTTCTCTGAAAGCAAAAGTTTTGTAATAAAGTCAGAAATTACACAAATGAAGTAATTTATCAGACATTAACATGAGTAACTTTCACAAAACAAAACCGTTTTGTTTTCGTTTATTTTTTTAACACGTCATACCAGATTTATAATACCCGCTTTTTCTTGTTGGATTATGTTCTTATTCTCATTTTTTTTTTAAATAAATAAAATCTGGTAAGTCAATCAAGTGCTTCCAAAGTAGGTTTCAAATATTGGTTAGGGTTGATGATACCTGATTTTCCCATTTAAAATTAATTTGTCAGGCTATGTTTAATGTTACAAACAAGGGTTGAGGTTTCCAAGTAAAACTCGTTCACTGGCAGCCATTTTAGAGCATTTTGACATTTTCAGGATATTGTGTTTTGATGATTTAGTATACACCAACTGCGATTGGCTGGCAACCAGTTCAGGGTGTACCCCGCCTACTGCCCGAAGCCAGCTGGGATAGGCTCCAGCACCCTTGCGACCTTTGTGAGGAGTAAGCAGTTAAGAAAATAGATGGATGGAAATATACACCAAAATCTACCAGATGAAAGTAGAGACTTTTTTTTTTTTTTTTACCAGAAAAAAAAGAAATCTTCCTTTTTACGTCCTTTTAATTAGTAACATAAAACTGCAGCTGCACAAAATGCAGCTGTTTCTCTCGGTGGAGATCACAAACTGATCGTATATCTAAAACGGGGCATTGCTGCCATCTACTGGTGGTTGTGCATCAGTAAAGTTTGAAATTTATAGTGAAGCAGAATCAGACGCTCCTTCATTCATCCCTGTTAAATAATAATAATAATTAAACGGCACAATGCACCTTTAAAATGTGGTTTTCAAGGCAGGGTACATCTTTCAAATTAGGGTTTTAATTAAGTCTGGGTTAGGGTTTCAATACAGGTATTAAAATACGTTTCAAATTTAGGTTCAAGGCCAGGGTTAGTTAGGGTTTCAAGTTAGGTTCATTAGTTGTTGGGGGTTCACAACAGGTATTAAAATGTGGTTTTCAAGGCAGGGTTTGTCTTTCAAATTCGGGTTTTAAGACAGGGTTAGGGCTTCAAAGTTGGGGTTTAAGTGACAAGTAAGGCTTTCAAACAAGAATTCAGAATTTAAATGAAGGTTCCGGTGTGAAAAGTTTCACGTTGGCGTTTCAAACCAGGGTTAAGGTTTCAAAATCAATTTCAAGAGTGGCTCATAGATGTTGAAATTAGGGTCTTAAGCAAGATTTCGAATTTCATGTTTTGGTGTCTAGGCAGGGTTAAGATTTTTCAAACAAGTGTTCAAGCCAGAGTTAGGGATTAAACAAGGGTCAGGTATTCAAAGTCCCTAAGATCAGACCTGCATTAGGGCGTCAAACAACCGTTAGGGTTTCAAATTTAGGTAGATTAGGTTAGGTTTCAAGTAAGCTTGTTTTTAAGACAGGAGACTTTGAAATGAGGATTTCTTCCAATGGCTAATTAAGGTTTAAAAAAAAAAAAAAAAAAAAATAGGGCTCTAAAACCCACTTCGCGTCACCTAAATTCCGTTTGAGATTGCGAGCATGTTTGTTGTTTCCGTTGCAGATTCGGTTACCACACCGGTCGCACCGTCCAACCGCCACAGCGCCGCTCGTATCACAGCACACTCGCTGCAACAACACCTGCCACGGGAAGCGCGGGCTAACCGCAAAGAATTTCTCCGGCTCTGCCAGGACCACTGAAGTAAGATGTCATTTCATATCGTATGCTGCAATATGATACGGAAAGATCTTACAACGTCTTCCGAGACAGAAAATAGTCCTGGCAGGATCAACAGAAGGAAATAAAACTTCTCTTGATGGATCGTTTGCTTATGACACACTTTTCAAGGTAAAGCAAAAACTGACGACGTTGATCGCTTGTTAATTACTCCGATATTGAAAAACTCACAATTTTATTTGCATGGATGCTTAAATCTCAGCATTCACATTGCATCGTCGCTCAGCATGCGAGCTGAACTGCATATATTCCAATCTGCATCATTAACTCATTCACTCCCTGCCATTTTCACAGAAGCAATCCCGTTTGCTCCCGGCTGTTTTACTGGATTTTGATTTTGCAAGGCCCACAGAATATTGTGTTCTATTGCTATTAAAGCTATAAAAGCATGGAACCTATCAAAAGAAAAATTAAAGTCTCTTCTTTCATCAGGAAAAAAAAAGTATGTTTCTATCTGTTTCCGTTTTGCAGCAATTAGCATTAGAATATAGCTAAGTTTCATCAGTTTTCACAAATCTATTGCAAGTAATTTAGCTTTTTTTTTTTCTACATGGCCCTGGTTGATCTCCTTTGCTCTGCTGCAATTGTTCTTTGCTGTTGAGAGGCTGCATCAAAGCCTTCTGTATGCTCTAGCATAAAAAAATAAAATAAAAAAAACGTATAAATACGTCTTTGGGGCACTTACATTAAAAAAACAAACGTATTTACACGTTATTGGGAGTAAATGAGTTAAAAAGGAAGTAAAAAAAAAAAATGTAAATCTTGACCATAATATGGTCTATGCAGCCCCATTAGCCTAAATATGGTATTTTAATATGAGTTAAGCAGCAAAATCCAGCAATTTTTAACAAAACCAGAAGGCGGCCATTTTTTTTTGTTTTGTTTAACACTCCTTCACACAAATCAACATGGTCTCCCAGGTGGGGAACCCACCCAGCGAACCCACGCCAACAGGCACCGAAGGCAAGTGGCGGTTCCACTCCTCCACCCCGAGCCCGAAGGCGGCCATTTTGCCATGCACTTGCCATCGCGCGAGAATGACATCACAGTTGCTCAGGTCTCAGGTAATAACCCATCACAGCTCAGCTCAGAAAACACATGAGCTGTGATCGGTCATCGACTGAGCTTGAGTAACTGTGTGATGTCATCTTCAGTCAACAGCAAGTCGCAAAATGGCCGCCCACTGAAATCGATAAAAACGGTTGGATTTTGATTAATAATGCGTGTTCCGCAAATGTTATAGTAAACAGGATGTCATGTTTAGGCTAGTGAGGTCACAAATAATGTATTGTCAAGAAATGTTTGAGGTTGATTACCCATTTAAAAAAAATGTTGACTTCCTTCCTTCCTTGTTCTACCAACACCATCCTTCCCATCCTTCTTTACTTCTTTCAACTTCCATACATCCTTTCTTCCTTCCCTCCCTCCCTCCCTCCCTCTCTTCATTAATTTAAAAAGTGTGCAGGTGTTTATAATTCAGCGACGCATTCATGGAAATGCTTGTCTCAGCATGTGCATACCGAAAATATGCAATGTTGTGAATGCCATTTTACGCTCTGCGAGCTTGAACTGTGCATATGCAAAGCCGCATTAATTGTGTACATACTGACGGCATCGACACTATTTGCGGTCTTCATCAAAAATGCAGAGTGCTTTACACCTGACGTGCTCAAAACTCCGCGAGGAGCGTCACGTTCGTTTCACGGAAGACAAGTGAGCGCGTGCGCGTGCGCGTCACGCGGGCACGGCCGCGTGTGGGCGTTCCGAGTCGCGCGCGCAGCTTTCCACAGCGTCCTCTGGGTGATGCTGCGAGCTGATTGGTGCCAAATGCGCACGACTGGCGATCTGGTTTCTCCGGACTCACTCACGCGTTCACTTCGAATTGGACTACCTGCCTCGCACTCACCACACGAGTGGACCTCACCTGAGGGTGGTGGTGGTGGTGGTGGTGGTGTGGGGGGGGTGTCCCGGGATGCGCGCGCACTGCTGCGGGGATGATGGCAATATTTGGCGCGCTTTCACGTCTCGTGCGCACTTTTAGGAGTCGCCGGGAGGTGTGAGCTCGCTCGCCCCGAACCCGCCACCGTCACGACCACCACCATGGACTGTCTGCTTCTTATCATTTGGACTCTACCCATGCCGCTGGTCGGCTGCGCACCAGTGCGCCTGCTCTCCACCCTGCTGACCTGGAGCCTCATCAAGGTATGTATTCATTGGAAATCCCAGTTTGAGAAGCACGTCATTTACGCATCACCTGTTGCTATACCAGTTTGTTTGTTTATTTTGCAGACTCTGCACATATGCTGCACACACGCCTCCCTGCACACTGTGTCACCCAACTACTTCTTTTCCTCCTCTTCTTCCTCCGGGTTAAATTATGGTGAGTGCTCCAACTTAGTTAGTGTTGTCCAGCTGCATGGTATGGCTGGCTAAAGGGGATAAGGTTTCAAAGTTAGGGTGTCCAGCCATTGGTAGGTCCGGTTCCAAATCAATAGTATTAAGCTTGATTGTGAAATAACAAATTATTATTCTTATAGCTTTATAGTAGTATTAGTAATAGTATTATTAGTAGGGATGGGCGAGTACCGATACCAGGTATCGGTATCGGGCCGATACCGGCCTTTTTTTAAGTACTCGAGTACTCGTGACGCAGACGAGTACAAGCGAGCGATGGCAGAGGGGGAAGACGTTAAGTGAGTCCTCCTTGCCTGTAAGTGGCGCTAGCTAGCTTGCAGCAGTTTTTCACCCAAACTTCACCGGTTTGGAAATACTTCAAAATTGTGAATCTTAAACTAAAAGAGCATTTTTGTGTTTTATTTTGAGCGTTAAGACTATTGAAGAGTGACTGTGCTGTTTTTTTTTTTTTTTTTTTTGTCAAAATTAAAGGAAATATATTTGTTTAAAAATATCTTTTAGTGATTTTTTTTATTTATTTGTCAAAATGTACTACTGGTATCGGCAGTTGGTATCGGCGAGTACTGACGGTTTGAGTATCGGTATCGGTATCGGTCTGAAAAAAAGTGGTATCGAACATCCCTAATTATTAGTGTTTCAAAAAAAAAGGGTTGGGGTTTGTTTCTTTGTCTAAAACCTAAAAAAAGTTCATGATACTTGATGCGTGTTTAGTCATCAGAAAAGATCATTTTACAATAAAAAAAAAAATACAAGAACATAAAAAAGATTTTTAACATTTTTCTTTCTTTTTTTTTCACGAGTATTATATTGTTTCTATATTTTTCAAATTTACAGTAGGTCAATTTGACCCTGCATGATTAGTTCATTTGAGGAGCAACTTTCTATTTTGAGGAGTAATGTTTTGCACGTTAATCCCGGGCTTCAAAGTAAGATAAAAATAAAAATACAACAACATAACAATTGAACCATTGGTTTTCTTTTTACATAATCAAATACAAGTAAAGTTGAGTGAAATATAATTTTCTCACCGGTCCAGACACTTAATAATTGGCCCGCTATTTTGCTGTTCAAAAAGTTGGATACACTCCACATAACTGGACTTCTGTGAAACCACCAAGCACTTAATTCCAGTATTAAACGATAACGTTAGCTTAGCAATTAGCATGGCTTCTCCATCTTTCCGTTCCTCATCATGCCAAGAATACTTGTCAGAACTTAGCGTAGCTTTTTCACCACAACGGTGACGATGACGACTGACAGCATCGACTCCGCAAACTTGGTTAAACCGCACTAGTTAGCCAGCCAAGGTTCATTGCTAGCTAGATGATGCGGCACAAGTAGCACCTAGCTTGCCTCCACGACTGCCCACTCGTATGTGACGCAGCACGTTTCTCCACGTCAGTATGCGCGGGACTTTCTGGGTAAGTTCAATTTTTTTGTTTTAATGTTTTTGAAACATATTAAATACTTAGCATTAGAGGGATTTGCTAGTTTTTAGTGTTATAGTGAATAGCTTCTTTTGCACAGTTTATAAAGTATTGTTGCTTCAAAAGATGATGTCGTTAATCATGGTTGTAATACAGTGACAGATTTTGTATTTCCATTATTTCTAATCCCCCCCCAAAAAAAAATGTCCCAGTGTGAATTGCGCTTGATTTATAGAAGTTTCACTGGAAATGATTGACCAGCATAGCCTCCGGGATGGCTCAAGTACAGTATAGTGACGCTTCAAAGGACAAATTAGCAGTGTGACAATATCGGGGTCGAGCGGGTCGTGAGGTCCCAAAAAAAAAAAAGTGCTCTGCGCACTCTGGGATTCCTCTTGGCCAAGTTGCCCTGTAGGGACTATTCATAAGCTTTGATTTATTGTGGGCTGGGCAGATAAAGACGGCAGGCTTCTCCCAGTGATGAAGTGAGAGAGGAAAGAGTGAATGAATCTCACTGTCTCCTAGTCATTAACTTGAAATATTTATTTGCTGTGACACGGGAACTGAAGCTATTAAATATTTACAAGCTTTTTTTTCTCCGTTTCCGAACTGCATCTGACATACACCAAGTGATATTTATTGTATGTCATGTCGTCGATGGGTCAGCTGTATGACTGTAGGACGTCGGCATTCGGCTTAGCTAACATAATATACGACAGCTTACTTTTGAAAATTCTTTGAGGAAATACATCAGCCTGAATTATTATTATAGCATCTGATTGCCAGAGGCTCAGTTTCACTGTATTTGTTTACGGCACTTAAACTTCCTGTCCGTTCCCCAATATGTTCTGTGCGGGAACATTCTGGAATGAAAAATCTGAATGTGAGTAGATCCCTAGTCAGGACTGGACTGGCCATCTGGCCTCATAAATGGGGAAAACCAGGTCAAGAAAGTAAAAACCCTGCCAGAGATTGGCTTTAGCCACAGGTGCATCCCGTAACGACCTCATTTACCTGCCGGTTGGGTGGAAGCACCTGTAGCTAAAGCCAAATTGTGGCATGTTTTTTACTTCCTGGACCAGGATTTCCCATCTCTGTCTGGCATACAGGGCAGATGCCCGGTGGGCCGGCCCCTTTTGGGGCTTTTTAATTATTATCGTCCTCTATTTTACCCCAAGAGACTGGCCCACAATTTAGAGGGACCAGTCCGGTTATCCAATTTGAATATAGATTGCAAACTGAAACATCATCAATAAACAGCAGTGGCAGAACTACATGTTGGGCATGAGTCGGATTGGCATGCTTAGGTCAAAATGCCAGGGCTGATTTTAATTTTTTTTTTTTTTTGTTTTTTTGTGCCAGTCCAAGCCTGTTCCTAGTATAACTCAAATGTTGTAATTGGTAATGATTAGCGGAATCCCCCCACATATTTATAGGCATAGGTATATGAATACTTTTGGGGAGGGTCATCAATTACTAATGGCTTTTTGCTATGCACAGCTGCGCATGGTGAATCTCCCCCACTATTACTGTGATTACTGTAATCCTGAAGAGGAAGTTGACTTTGTAATGTTTAAATACACAAAATTCAAATTCACTAATGAGCAAAAAGACATATAAAGTCTCGCCCCTGAAGTTACGGGTCGCATGGATGTCCTTGTTCAAGAGAAATTTGACAGTATCCAGAAAGTGAACTGGCAATCCTATAAAACCATAATTTTGCTACAAAAAAAAGTTTTTTTTTTGGACTGTTGATATTTCATGAAGCACGTCTGTCTCTGAGGACTCGGGTTCGAGTCCAGGTCCGACCTTCCTGGGTGGAGTTTGCATGTTCTCCCCGTGCCTGCTTGGGTCTCCTCCCAAAATTCCAAAGACATGCATGGCAGGTTGATTGGGCGCTCCGAATTGTCCCTAAGTGTGCTTGTGTGTGTGGATGGTTGTCCGTCTCTGTGTGCCCTGCGATTGGCTGGCAACCAGTTCAGGGTGTACCCCGCCTACTGCCCATAGCCAGCTGGGATAGGCTCCAGCACCCCCTGCGACCCTTGTGAGGAGCAAGCCGTTCAGACAATGAATGGATGGATGGATGGATATTTGATGACTACTTGAGACCTACTTGATCACTTTTTCTGACAGTGCGATATTCTGCTCCATTAGTAGGGGTTGGTCCCCCCCCCCCCCGCTATATAAGGGACACAAATTCTGGTTATGTTACAAAAACCTTCAAAAACAAGCACCTTGTACCTTTGTCAATGGATTGTCACCCTCATTTGTTTTGTTATTGCGCAATTGACTTTCACAATTTACGAACATACCTCTTGGGTTTGGTCCTAGAAAAGCCAAAGACAAAGACGGTGTACGTGACTTCCTGTCCTCTGTCCCCCTCAGATTACGCCTTTGCCACCCCAGTGGAGGTGGACGCTCAGGGACAGTACCTGAGCCACGATGTGAGCCGGCGGGGCCGGCGCAGCAGGAGGTCGGCCTCGCCGTCCTCGTCCGTGCACTACCGCCTCTCCGTCTTCGGCCAGGACCTGCACCTGGACTTGCGGCCGTCCTCGGTGGTTGGCCCGGGCTTCACGGTGCAAACGCTGGGCTCGGACGGCATCGCCACGGTAACCAGAGGCGACGGGTACCACGACTGCCTCTATCAAGGATTTATCCGGGACCTGTCATCCTCCTCGGCAGCCATATCGACGTGCTCGGGTCTGGTAAGTCGATTGATTGCAGTGTTGCCAGGTGGGAAATATAGGATAATCGTACCATAGACTCAAAATGATCATATTTTGATGGAAATTATCCTAGACCCGTCATAACCGTTATTGATTTTTGTGTTGGCGCCAAATTTTTTTAGTTTTTCAGTATGGCTTTTTTGTTTGCTGTGTTTTAAAACCGTTAATTCAGCCAACAGCTCCGCAACAGGTTTCAGCCAACCGGCAAAGTTGACCTGGCTTTTCCCACACTTTTCTATAAGTTTGTTCCCTTCAATGGCTTTCATTTTGCTTCTTTTTTTTTTTTTAAATCTCTCCTCCTCCTTCTCTGTCTTCTGCTTTTGCCTCTCATTCGTGTTGTTTTTGGTGGTTTAAACTTGCTCAACTTGCTGTCTGGGAGCGTCTCCTGGGCTGGTCGCTTACCATTCAGCCAATCAATGGCTGGTACTATGTCACAAAATACCTTCAGGGTTCACAAAAAGACTCTTGGCAGTTTCAGTTCCGCAGGCAATAATATGAAATGATCAAATTATTGCGCCTTTGCCATTTTTTTAGGATTATTGATCGTACATCGTAAAGAGGGACAAATTATCACACACCTGGCAACACTGGTTCACTGTTCCCTGGGTTGTGATGCTTCATATGGAAGTCAGTGTTGCTCTGTGGTGTTTCGAGTTACACTGCCAACTAGTGGCCTGGCATGTAAAGTACAATAGAGGTGAAAGCGCAAGTTATTAAGTCTCAAGTCTTCTTTTCAAGAGTCCGACAAGTAACTGGGGAAAAAAATCAAGCATGTTAAGTTCAGACCTGACTAAAGCTCAAGCAAGTCTTAAGTCAAGTCTTGCAATTGACACATTGGCCATTTTGCACTCAGTAACGTATTTATACTTGCAAGAGTTAGCTGTTAGAGCTGCACGATATTGGAAAAACATGTGATATGCGATATACTTCCTGAACATAGCGATATCGATATTATTGCGATATTTAACATTTACCTAAAGAAATTACATTTTTATTACCTAATGAAAGAAAAACATTTTTCATGGGGCAAAATAAGCAACCTTCATGTAATCTTAGTTAATGAATTGTAATTATGTCTTGATAATTTTCAACTATTGAATGGCGATGCACATTTTAGTTAGCATCTGACTGGTCAAATTCATATAAAAAGCATAAAATTCCATATAAAACTTATTGCGTGCCTTTGCGATATGCATATTGCAAGGGCCAATATCGCGATATCGATATTTTTTCGATATATTGTGCAGCCCTATTAGCTGTACAGACACATTCACAGTCACACAGTTTTGGTTCCAAACTACTATCTAATACTAATTGTCCTCGCAAACCCATAAGCGACATTTAGCTCATGTTTGACCAGTTGCTGGTTAACTACTCTGTGAAGTTAATGTTGTTTACCTGACTTTGTGAGTTTTACAGTGACGAAATCACATGTCGTCATTGTTGAGATTTATCTTTTGAGTTGCAAACCTTGCATGTTCATTTATTTCACACACTTCATTTGACCCCGCCCCAAACACAATTGAACAGATGCCAGGCCAGACCGAGTGAGGCTGAGGCAGAGCAGGGCCAGGCCATTCCGGAACCTGTAATGGAAAAGCGCCTGCAGTGAAGGCATAACAAATAGGCGGCTGCAGGCTGGCAGCCCGAATGCGGCCCGCGCCGATTGAGGGCCAGACGGCTAGTTAGGTACTTTGGAAGGATCTTTCAAAGACAAAAATTGAATGAATATTGACGTCTCACTCCATCTCTTCATCCAAGGACGATGGTTTGTGTGATTGTGTGTGGTGTAACTGCACCTCACCCGTGCTTTTATGCAGCTCTCCTGCCAAGAACCTTTGGATTAAGTACAAAATAAGGAGCGACCGCATTCAGGGCCGCCGGAGGGGGGATTAAGGTGGGATTACAAACAATGCGGCAGAGGAAGAAAGACACATGAGAGGGAAGAAAAGAGGGTGACATCATGAATGGCGAGTGAGAGAGAGTGAGTGAGAGAAAGTGTTGTGCAGGGATAATGTGGAGCCATTGTCCGGCCCTGGAAGCTCCCAGGGAGGTCGGGTCGTCTCTTTTGAAAGATGGACTGTTCATGTCAAAGGGCTTTGAGGAGAACAAAATGGGTTGAGAGCAAGCAAGGAGGAGAAAGGAAGAATAAGGACCCCTCGTTCTTCATGTTTTTGTCTCTTTAAAGAGGGGAAGTCAGCTGGGGCTTCTGGACTTGAACCAATTTTGGAGCACTCCGAGCCGGAAGGTCAAACAGATGGAAGTGTAGCGAATGAGACGGTATTAAGAGCAGTGCTAGATGATGAGGGATTTCATCCCGCAGAGCCTTGTTAATTGTGCACACTTTGTAATTACTTTCTGCGCGTCCTTGAGTCAAGAGAACTTGTCACTGGGGCTCTTGTACCCAGAGAATGAAGATGTTTAATCAACACGGCTTGCATGTCGAGGAGAGAGGTTTTCTCATGTTCGAGTGACTGAACCAGCTGACCCCCAAATTGTCGTCAACACTGATCATTTTATAGCGCCACATAAAAAGTCCCTTGCTATGAAACGGTCTAAATGCTTAGATGAAGGTGACGCCAGTTGACGTGACATCACAGTGTGAATGCAGCCTTTACTGCCCTCCCTCACGTCCTTTGTTCCTCCGCCACATTGCCCTGCTCCCATCGTTGACACGGTGCCGCAAGTTGCCACAACCGCCAGGCACTCTCGTAAGATCACAGACTACCTACGAATTACGTCTGCCCTTACCACGCACCCGACTCCCTGCGGTGTGCGGGGGCTTTTCCCGACACCCCCGTAGTGATGCTGGGGGTAGTGCAGTTTTTGAAATCACAAAGCACAAGCCCCTTTCATACTGCCTTCCCGGAATAATGAGAAATTGTCTTATCATTGGTGTAACCTTAGATTTATTACTGAGTCCCTCTCGGTTATCTGAACAGCTGTCGCTTATTCAGATACGAGCCCCTTACACGCGGACAATCTAAACGGTCTTTTTCCAACTTTCAGTGATCTTCCATATATTTTCCTATCATCCCTATGTGACTATCATCCCCAAAAGGGACAACCTCTTTTCCAAGCACAACGTGCAACAATTGCTTTCAACACAGAGGTGTGGAAAGTGACTGTCGGATGTTCACCCCGTTAATTGCTAGTTCCGCCGTCTTCCAAAGTAGTTTCAGGGGCAGAATGTCACCTGACACACCCGAGACTCACTGCCCATGTTGAAAGCCCTGTTACGCTGATGTCGCCGCTTGACTATCTCAAAACCGCCGAGCCGCATTAGCTGTGTGAAGGTGCACTTTTTGAATCGGACTCTGACTGCTGTTGGCATTAACTTTGGGTGCACCAATTTACTAGGAGTGTGAAAGAGGCTAATAACAACAATAGCTTATGACACACAGAGACAAGGGTAGCAACAAAACCCATCTTGTGTTACCTGTGTGAACGGGGCCGGACAGCTTACTAGCAGAATTCTTAAAATACTGGTAATGCAACATTTATGGGTGACTTTTTTTTTGTTGGGTGGGGGGAAGAACCCTCCCGCGCCCCCTTTGGCTTCATGTGACACATCGGTGAGTGATCTCCGGCCAGCGTCCGGCCCATTTGTACCTGTCTACTTTGTGTAGAGGCCAACAAATTGGGCCGTCACCCTTCTCTCAGGCCCGGAGCCGCTCCCCGGTGGTCTGCATGCTGACAGTGATGTAGTGCCCACTGTTAGATGCCAACTCGAGAGGAGGTGGGGGGGTGCGTGCTTGGTTAGGTTCTTCGAATGGCTGAGGGATGCCGTGCGTTTTGTGTGTTGCCCTTTGTCGTCTTTCTCACACAAGACTAATGGGCTCTGCGGAGGACTTCAAGTGGATGCAAACTGAAGCCATACATCATCAAAAGCTGACCAACTACCGTTGCCTTCACATCTACTGCAATATAATGGGATTTGTTAGGTATGACAGTGCTTATTAGTTACTCTCTACAGCCTTTTTTTCACTTTGAAAAGCTTGTCTCATTTGCTGTGTCCGATCAGGAGAACTTTCAAAGGTACCGAGTAGGTAAATGATACTCAAAACACGTAGCTGCTTGTGTTATTTTAATTCCTAGGTCTACGCTGACAGTGTGAGTGCTCCGAGAGACAGAGACAAATCCTTAAAACTGTGCTGCCAGAGCACCCGGGCCATCTGGCCACAAAAGTTGGACCCTGCCTTGCTACAGTTGCCAGTGCACTTTTCAGCCATCAGGAGAACAGAGACTAATCCGTACGGCATTTTACGTATGTTGTATGCTCAAAATTTGTATATAACACAAATTGGGTGGGTCTAGAATGTGACCTCCGCAATAAATAGTGGTTAATCACTGTACTCTTGATGAGACTCACAACGAGATGGAGTTGTTTTTGAGCAACTTTATTGGGTTGATGTTCAGCTCAGCGTCAAAGCATCTTCTGGCACCACCTCCTCGTTGTCTTTTTTCCAGGCCAGCAGGGGACACGAGGACCGAACCCATTAGGGTCCATACAAATAGAAATTACTAACAATGCACTCGGACTGTTCCACTTCTACACGCAGAAGTGGAAGTAACGCTGCAGCTGTGATGCTAATGTCACAGTGTCATGCTAATGACGATTAGCATCTTAATGCTAATGGTCAATAAATAGAACAGAGTTGGTAAAACAACACATTACAGGCGTTATGTCACTTGAATCAACTCTTAGGGAGTCACTGTTTAAATTGTACATCTTTATTATTCTTAACTTCTACCATATAGTGTATTGTAGCCATTTTGTTTGCCGCTCTGCTGCCAGCCAAATCACATCAAGTATATTGTCCTTGTTGACTTATGGATTATTGTAATTTTCTATGTCTTGTATTGTTTTGTTTTAACATATACATACATATGTTACTCCAGCTTACATTTTGGAGTTTTGAAAAATTGAACCGTGGTTTCATTTGATCACAGCGCATTTATTTGATAATTTTCCTCTATTTATTCTCATCCATACTCTCGCACTGCTGCCGGTCTCCTCGCTTTTCTAAATATAATATTACCACCTTGTGCTTCTTCCCCTTACAAGACCCATAATTCTTCTGGTCACATGACTCCCCGCAGATGTGCAGTAATCACTGGTTTGGAGCTTCTGGCCACTCGGCTCACCCCCCCTCCCCCCTTGTCTTTATGGCATGTAAGCACTTAGTCATTTGCGTCATAATGTCATGGTAGGAAACCTTAAAAGCAGTTTATAAAGAGGCCAGTTTAGGATTTTCGGTGAGCGTGCTTGTACAAGAAAAAACAACATTATTGACCAGGCAGGAACCTTTTATTTTGTAGCATCTTCCTGCCTATTTGCGGCACCCCAACCAAAGCTAGCGGAATCACTACTACCTATACCTTACCTTACCTTACCTTACCTTACCTTGCCTTACCTTACCTTACCTTACCTTACCTTACCTTGCCTTACCTTACCTTACCTTACCTTACCTTACCTTGCCTTACCTACCTACCTACCTAGAGCAAAAAAATATAAATACTGAGTTTCTGATGCCTCAAATTACTCACAAATTTATGCATACTTACTCAATTGTTATTGTTGAATTTTACATCCTTAATTTCAATCCATTTGTTTTATTTATGTTTTACATAACTTCATTGCAATTGTTGTTTGTGTTTGCACACCTTCGTTGCATTTATTGAAAAAATAAATCCTCTCTGCCATTTTATTTTTACGGGTAACGCTTTTAGTTTATAATAATATTTAGCTGGGGAATCATACGTTGCTGTATATTTATGGTTTAATATTAGAAATTGTAAACTTTTGGGGTGCATCAATTACTTGGTATTCACAAAAGAAAGAAACGAAGAAAGAAAGAAAAAGAAAAATCCACTCGGTGAGCTGAAATTTTCACACTACCTGTAAGGCATGTTTTTTTTGTTTTTTTTTGTTTTTTTTGTTTTCTCGTCAGTTACCAATAAATTACTAATGCAATTTTTGTCTGCCTTCACATACTCATTGCTAAATAGTCCTCCAGTCTAGACTCACTTAAGACTCTTTGATGTGTACAAGAAAGAGAAAGACTTTGACATTTTAAGTGACAGTTTCGCCCCGGTTGAAAGTCGCTAATTGCACCTTTGTAAGATAGAAAAACGAAATGAAATGCAAGCGCAAAAGAAAAGGCGACCGATATGGCGTGTGATATATTAGGCTTCACAAGGCTAATCCTTTTGAAGAAAAGTCACATAGCGCCGCTCGGGGGGGCGAGGGAAAGTTTCTGAGGAAGGATGACAGTGATACCGCTTGACGAGGTTGTAAAATCTCCAGATGGGGATGAAAAGACGAGCAAAGCGAAGGTGCCTGAGAAAAGCGCCACCATATCTCATCTATGTTCCTACACCTCAGCTTTGACTTCTATTTTAAGACAAAAGCAGCACTGATTTGATGTAGATCAGAATGTTTGAACGCATGCATGGATTGGAACTAAAAAAGATGGATTATTGCAAGAATTTTTGGGTGGATGGATTCATGTCTAAACTATCAGTACCCTATCTTACAGCTTATCTTATTTGACAGACTAACCAGTACCCCCTTATCTGGAATTATTACACTAATTACCGGTGATGGATGAATGAACATATTGCTACAGGAATGGATTTTGTTTTGGGAAGATAATTTGTAGTGGAACATTTGATGCTATAAACACTTAGCCTTAACTCATTCACTCGCCGCCATTTTCACAGAAGCAGTCCCGTTCGCTCCCGGCTGTTTTACTGGATTTTGACTGATTTTGCAAGGCCCACAGAATATTGTGTTCTATTGCTATAAAAGCATGGAACCTGTCAAAAGAAAGATTAAAGTCTCTTCTTTTATCAGGAAAAAAAAAGTATGTTTCTATCTGTTTCCGGTTTGCAGCAATTAGCATTAGAAGAGAGCTAAGTTTCATCAGTTTTCACAAATCTATTTAAAATTGTAAGTAATTTAGCTTTTTTTCTACATGGCCCTGGTTGATCTCCTTTGCTCTGCTGCCACCTGCTGGCCGCTTGTGTAATAACTACCACTTCTGCAACCGTTCTTTGCAGTTGAGAGGCTGCATCAAAGTCTTCTGTATGCTCTAGCATAAAAAAAAAAAAAAACGTATAAATACGTCTTTGGGACACTTAGAACATTAAAAAAACGTATTTATACGTTATTGGGAGCAAATGAGTTAACATGCATGCATGATCATCAAATTTGTTTCCTCTTTCGTTGTATTGTAAATAAATCCTGCAGACCTCATACGAGGCCGACTGTGTGACAAATATTGTTCAGTCACAACATGTGTGCGTGCGCGCGCGCGCCGTCAAATCAGAGCGTGTAACGCGTCCGCGTGAAATGTAGGCTAGAGGAAGTTTACGTTCCACACAAATTAGAACGACTCGGGCTCAAAAGCGTCCGCTCCGCAGCGAGCCCAGTCATGTTTTGACAACACCAGCTCCTCTTTTGTCGGCCTTCTGTTTATTTTGCAACCCGCTAGTCGGCTGTGTCAGACACACACGCATACACTGATACCCAAACACGCATACTCACACAAAGGCCAAAGGTCAGTGGGTCAGTGGGTTGTGTGTGTGTGCTTATGTCTTGCAGTGTCCACCCACAATTCTGAGGGAATTAGCGGGAATAGACAATGAATTGCGGCCACAACAAGTCTAAATTTAACTAATTACCTCTGCCAAGCACAGAAGTGCAAATGCAGGATGCTGGAATGGCTGAAACGAGCTCCGCTTTTATAGTAACCAGGGATGGGCGAGTACCGATACCAGGCATCGGTATCGGGCCGATACCAGCCTTTTTTCAAGTACTCAAGTACTCATGACGCAGACGAGTACAAGCGACCGATGGCAGAGGCGGAAAACGTTAAGTGAGTCCTCCTTGCCTGTAAGTGGCGCTAGCTTGCAGCAGTTTTTCACCAAAACTTCACCGGTTTGGAAATACTTCCAAATTGTGAATCTTAAACGAAAAGAGCATTTTTGTGTTTTATTTTGAGCATTAAGACTATTGAAGAGTGACTGTGCTGTTTTTTTTTTTTTGTTTTTTGTCAGAATTAAAGGAAATATATTTGTTTAAAAATATCTTTTAGTGATTTTTTTTTATTTGTCAAAATGTACTACTGGTATCGGCAGTTGGTATCGGTATCGGTGAGTACTGAGGGTCTGAGTATCGGTATCGGTCTGAAAAAAAGTGGTATCGAACATCCCTAATAGAAACTAAATATGAGTGTGAGCAGTGTACAGGACTGTCTCGGAAAATTAGAATATTGTGATAAAGTCCATTATTTTCTATAATGCTATTAAATAAGCAAAAAATTCATACATTCTGGATTCATTACTAATCAACTGAAATATTGCAAGCCTTTTATTATTTTTAATATTGCTGATTATGGCTTATCTAAAAAATATTAGAATATTTCCTCAGACCAAATTTAAAAAAAAAATGTCATATTAAAACAATATATATAAAGCAATATTTCAGTTGATTTGTAATGAATCCAGAATGTATGACATTTTTGCTTATTTAATTGCATTACAGAAAATAATGGACTTTATCACAATATTCTAATTTTTTGAGACAGTCCTGTATGTCAACAGGAATGCACTTTGAAGTTCGGAAGCTGCTGAGGAGGGGAGAAAAAAAAAAAGGTTTCAAAAATTGATTAAAAAAAAATGATCTCCCAGGCACAAATCTGCCATTTTGATTCATGACGGAACCTTGGCGGAGGTATCTGATTTGTGTGCCCTGTGTGTGTGTGTGTCTCCCAGTCAGGTTTGATCCGCGTGTCCGATCACGAGTACTTGATCTCGCCTCTACCTCAGCATCTGGCCCAACGTCACAACTACAGCGCGCCCGACGGTCATCAGCCGCACGTGGTCTACAAACGATCCGCCGAGCACGTGGTCCGCCAGCAAGCCGCCGCCGTGCCGTCGACGCAGCACCGGGGCCACCGTCAACATCAGGACCTTCAGAACGGGCACACAGAAAGGCAGCAGCACTTCTGTGGGCGCCGCAAGCAATGTATGTAAGGGAACTTTCCTTCTACTTGAAATTTTGTGAAAGTTCTACAAGTGCATATAAAAAAAATGTACACACCCCTGTTCAAATGAACATTTTTTTTTTTTATAAAAAAAATAAAAATACTGGGAACCAAGATAAATCATTGTAAAACTCTTTCCACCATTAACTTATTGTGACCTTTACCCTGTACAAACCTTTTCAAAGTATAAATGTGACAATCTTATAACTGTGGATGTGTTCCGAATTAACCAAGCACACTCAATCTCATGATAAATGACCGGTATTGCATTACTAATTCTATCGTAATAACTAGGGATGTTCGATACCACTTTTTTTTCAGACCGATACCGATACTCAGACCCTCAGTACTCACCGATAGGGATGGGCGAGTACCGATACCAGCCTTTTTTCAAGTACTCGAGTACTCGTGACGCAGACGAGTACAAGCGAGCGATGGCAGAGAGGGAAGACGTTAAGTGAGTCCTCCTTGCCTGTAAGTGGCGCTAGCTAGCTTGCAGCAGTTTTTCACCAAAACTTCACCGGTTTGGAAATACTTCAAAATTGTGAATCTTAAACTAAAAGAGCATTTTTGTGTTTTATTTTGAGCGTTAAGACTATTGAAGAGTGACTGTGCTGTTTTTTTTTTTTTTTGTCAAAATTAATTAAAGGAAATATATGTGTTTAAAAATATCTTTTAGTAATTTTTTTTTTTATTTGTCAAAATGTACTACTGGTATCGGCAGTTGGTATCGGTGAGTAGGGATGTTCGCTACCACTTTTTTTCAGACCGATACCGATACTCAGACCCTCAGTACTCACCGATACCGATACCAACTGCCGATACCAGTAGTACAGTTTGACAAATAAAAAAAATCACTAAAAGATATTTTTAAACAAATATATTTCCTTTAATTTTGACCAAAAAAACAGCACAGTCACCCTTCAATAGTCTTAACGCTCAAAATAAAACACAAAAATGCTCTTTTAGTTTAAGATTGACAATTTTGAAGTATTTCCAAACCGGTGAAGTTTTGGTGAAAAACTGCTGCAAGCTAGCGCCACTTACAGGCAAGGAGGACTCACTTAACGTCTTCCCCCTCTGCCATCGCTCGCTTGTACTCGTCTGCGTCACGAGTACTCGAGTACTTGAAAAAAGGATGGTATCGGCCCGATACCGATAACTGGTATCGGTACTCGCCCATCCCTAATAATAACAATGTACCCTCATAATGCGTATTCAATTTGGCTGATACAAGAAAGGGAATACACAAGGCATGCTATGAACACCTACAATGGACATGACGACCTCAAATACTCTTCTGGCTGAATGGACCGAAATGCTTCTCGTCCTCACAGACTCTCCCAAACCTCCCACTGAGGAGCCTTTCCTGATGCCCGATGAGTTCGCCACGCCCGACGACGAGGGCCCGGGAAGGCCAAAGCGGTCCCCTATCGACTCCAACCGCGTGGGAGGTCTGAACGTGGAGACCCTGGTGGTGGCGGATAGGAAGATGCTGGAGAAACACGGGCGGGAGAACGTCACCACCTACGTCCTCACCGTCATGAACATGGTCAGTGGCAAACAAGGGAAGACAGTTGAAGGAGTTGAGCGTCATTTGGAATGTTTACACCAAACACGGTTCAATTAAAGAACTGGACTATTACAGCAACTGGTATCCGAATTGAAGTCCGCTAAAAAAGACTTTATTATTTAGGAATGAACGGAAAAAAAAACGTCGTTACATCGGCCGTCATTGATTAATTCAGTGACTGCTTTATGACGCAAAGCAGAGGCGGTTCTAGGATCAGAGGTTTCGGGGTGCTTAGTCGGGGGGGGGGGGGGGGCGGAGCTTCTGATGGTTTGGACGTATTTCCCGCTCCAAACTGCATGGGAAAGTTAATGTGTAAACCGTAGCTAATAAAAGCTATGCAAAGGAGAAAAAGACTTATAAAGAACACACAGTAAAAATATAGCTATATACAACCTGTATATACACTAAAATTTTGGGGGTGCTATCGTTCACTTTGGGGGTGTTGAAGGACCCTCAAAAATGGCCGTCAAAGCCTCGAAAAAATACACGCACTGAGCACCGACTGAAGCAGATTTCCGTCTGTTGATCTGGGTCAGTAAAGACGGTCCTTCTCAGTCGTGTATTTTTTTACGAGGCTTCACGTTATAAAGTACTCGGCTAAATTGCGGAAGTACTTGCCGAAAGGTGGGCATCCTTCAATGATGGGCCGATGTAACGACGGTTTTGGCCATCTCTAGAATCTATCTACCTACCTAACTAATCTTACTTGACCATACTTGCACATACATGATGACCTATTTGACTTTACGTCACCATTTACTACCGACCAACTTAAAGGGATCGTTCGTATTTTTTGACATGTATCTCTATTTCATCCTCACCTCCAGTGTGTGCGATCATCACTGACTTACCCCTGACAGCGTTCTGTGACACGAGTTCTGGTCCGGTGTTGGACGAGAGGAAAATAGTCCAGCAAGCTGGCTGGGGTCTCGGAAATAAAGCGTTTTTCTTCTAAAAACAATTTGTGTTCAAAAGAGTGATACATTTGCAACACAATACTCTTTTCTAAAAAAAAAATTCAGACCCCATTTCCGCCAGACACAACTTTTCTGTTTGTTCGTATCACTGCGCGTCGCCCTGTAGACGGCTAATCGACGCGCTGCAGACAGCTGATCCTTCCACCTTCGAAAAGACAAACAACTTGTAGATTAGTGCGCGTCTATCAGCTGCAGGTGGTAATGGCGTCTGACTTTTTTCAGAAAAGGAGTTTAATGATGCAAATGAACACAAATTTTGAACACAAATTGTTTTTAGAAGAAAAACGCTTTATTTCCGAGACCCCAGCCAGCTTGCTGGACTATTTTCCTCTCGTCCAACACCGGACCAGAACTCGTGTCACAGAACGCTGTCAGGGGTAAGTCAGTGATGATCGCACACACTAGAGGTGAGGATGAAATAGAGATTCATGTCAAAAAATCCGAATGATCCCTTAAAACCCGCATCCCAATGAGGGGAGAATGTTAGTGAAAGTTGATCAAATGTGCCCTCTCGTCAGGGTTCGTTCATAGTTTCTAAATGTTCTCCTAGAATTTTAATGGGTTCTTCTTGTCGCAAGGAAATTTTGAACATTTAAAAAAAAAAATCCTTGCGAAATGGAAAACCATCAAGACTGTTTAGAGAACCATTAAAACTGTTTAGAGAATGTTTAGAGAACGTTTAGGAAATGTTGCGTGAAATCAACATTCGCTAGCTTGGTAAGCGTTCGCCCCTCAGTGGGATACAGAATTTAGAGATACAGTTTTGATATTTTGCAAAAAAATGTGCATCTTATCAAACTCAGTGGAAACGGCTACATTTTCTATTGATCCGTCTGTCTTAACTTGTTAGACAAGCAGCAATATTACGAAGTAGTTTGTCCCCATTTTGTTTGTCTTCATGTCCAAGGACCATTGACTTTGGTGGAAAGTCATTTCATCTTACAGTAGGATCAGACCAGTTATATTATTCCTCACGCGTCGGACTGTACCCATCCTTCAGCCCTGCCCTTCGTTTTGAAAAAAAAATGTGGTTTCGCAGCGCTTTCAGTGGCGCCGGTGGATTCTTCCCATTCTCCTAAATGCAGCACGTGTTCAACCCCCGAGTGCATCTTTGACAAAGTCTTTCCACATTTTCGTCTACGGTCGTCCTGTGTGCATTTGGCCGTGACGACATGTGACCAGGCAAACACACGGTGGTAACTGATTTTAGATTTGGCTCATTTGTTGAGTTAACAGCCACTTTTACCGCTCGTTTTTTTTTTTTCTCTCTCCAGGTTTCCAGTCTTTTCAAAGACGGCACCATCGGGACAGACATCAACATTGTGGTAGTTAGCTTATTGCTACTGGAACAGGACCCGGTGAGTGCACTGGCTCGTACTGTAACTCTACAAATATACAGTCATTCACTGCTATGCACAGGGGATAAGGACCAAGCTGTGAATAGTGTAAATGTTTGTAATTGACCACATTATATTATATTGTGGTGTTTTGGGGAATTTCAAAAACAGCTCAAAAACGGCTTTTAGGCCGGTTTTGCAGCAAACAGCTGGGGGGTAAGTCTTACAGAACAAAAATAGGACTTGGTGAATTAGTGGAGTCAAGCGTGAATATGGGGGCGATTAAGTTTGTTTTTTGTTTTTTTAACAAGATTGTGCTCATGTATTTCTGTTCTCCAAATAACAGCTGGGCTTGACCATCAATCATCACGCTGACCAGTCGCTCAACAGCTTCTGCCAGTGGCAGTCGGGCCTGGTGGGCAAGAACGGTAAGCGGCACGACCACGCCGTCCTCCTCACCGGGTTGGACATCTGCTCCTGGAAGAACGAGCCCTGCGACACCCTGGGTACGGCAAGTGGCCAAGCCCAACTTCCCGTACTCCGTTTTTGGTTTTGGTTTGTTTTTGCACCTGAACGTCTCGGCAAGTTTATGCCGCTGCGCATACACGTTTGGTTGCCACGTGCGAGCTGCTGACCTGCTCTCGTCGACCCGCGACAGGAGGTTTCTCGCGGGTGCTCCACGTTCATAAAAATGCTCAATTTTCATATGTCGTACGTTCAAGCGTTGAAAAGAGCTTGACGTACTATTGGGCCACGGTTGGGATTTCAAGTTCGAGGTTCAAGCCAGAGTCACGGTTTCACGCCAAGAGATTCAAATTCGGGTTTTCAACAAGGTCTAGTGATTCAAACCTGGCTTTCGAGCCACGGTTAAGGTTTCTAGTCAGGGTTTCGAACGAGGTTTTAAAGCCAGGATTAGGGTTTCAAGAGAGATTTAGGGTTTGAAATTGGTCTTTCAAGCCAGAATTACCATTTCCATCCATCCATCCATTTTCTGTACCACTTATCGTGATTAGGGTGGTGGTTGTGCTGGAGCCTATCCCAGCTGACTTTGGATGGGGGGGTGTACCCTGGACTGGACACTAGCCAATTACAGCAGTTAGGGTTTGGCATTATTCAACCCAGGTTTCAATGTAGGCATTCAAGCCAGGTTTTCAAGCAAGGTTTCGAACTAACTTTGAAATAAATTAATTTACTATGGGGGGGAAAAAAAAAAGGTATGGGATTATTGCATCAATTTAATATACCACCACTTATAGAGAGGGCCTTGGTAGCGTATTGCTTCACTTATCTGGCATGGCATCAAATCCCACTCAGTCACTAATGTCCTTGATGTTGTCCTTTTTCCGCCATTCCCATGGTACCCTCAAGAGATGGATGGATGGAAGGATGGAGTGACCTTGGATAATTGCTGGAAAGTCTTATCCGTCCTACCCAGGGAGTCTCCCATGTCTGCTTGGAAGTCATTTGGGTCCAGACTGCGGTCCGAGGCACATTTTCATTCCTGTTATTTTGGTTTGGATCAAAATGTCTGGACTGCCTGTGCAAGGTGGATGTAGAAGTACTCTTGAGGAACACATGTGGCATTGATGCTTGTGGAAAGCTACAAAACAGTCAACAAGTTAGTAAAGATTCAAACCCTGACATCAGCTTCGCAGATCGATGAAAAGTTCAGAAGACATGTCTGTCATATTGGGACAAACAAAAACAAAGAAAAGTTATAGAGACCCATGTTTGAAATTGAACAGAAGGTTGGACATTTTGGTTTGAGCTAGCACTTTTTGAGCGAATTCCAGGTCTCCAACTAGGGAATTTTCAAATGAGCCCCATTCGGAAACAGACATATTTGGCAAATATATATTTGGCTGAATTATGAAGATTTTTGGGTGGCACGGTAGTCGAGTGGTTATCACGTCCTGCTTCCCAGTTCTGAGGACTCCGGTTCGAGTCCAGGCTCAGTTTGCATGTTCTCCCCGTGCCTGCGTGGGTCTTCTCCGGGTACTCCGGTCTCCTCACACATTCCAAAGACATGCATGGCAGGTTAATTGGGCGCTCCAAATTGTCCCTAGGTGTGTTTGTGAGTGTGGATGGTTGTTCGTCTCTGTGTGCCCTGCGATTGGCTGGCGACCAGTCCAGGTTGTCCCCCGTCTACTGCCCATAGCCAGCGGAGATAGGCGCCAGCACCCCTTCGCAACCCTTGTGAGGAATAAGCGGTCAAGAAAATGGATGGATGGATGGATGAAGATTTTTTTGTTTTTGTTTACACTATTTAACTTAACATCAGGGTTCAAGTTTGTCAATTATTCATCATAAAAACGTGGCCATCCGCTTGTGCATCTTAAATTTATCCTTGTTTCGCATCTTCGCATCATTGCAAGTGATCCTTCTGTCATTAGGTTTTGCTCCAATCAGCGGCATGTGCAGCAAATACAGGAGCTGCACCATCAATGAGGACACGGGACTGGGCTTGGCGTTCACCATCGCTCACGAATCCGGACACAAGTACGTCTGTTTTGCCTCACAGTGACGACGTTATAAGCGGCCAAGTGGAAAAGAAATTTGCAGTGGTAAACTGGAAGCAGATGAAGCATCCACGTTATCGACCGAGAGGGGCCTCGAACGCCACACGCAGGGAGACGAACGGGCTTTGACCTGCCAACATTACCTCCAAATTCGACTGTTTGAGAGAATAGCCCAGGGCGGACGCTGCTCTGTTTGTGTTTGCGTTTCCATCGAGATGCGAGTTTGATTGGTTCAATTTACACTGTGTGCGTGTTTTATGGTTAAACTCGTCTGCCTGCCTGGCACTCGTCCAACAAAAACCTTGGAACATGTTTTCTCCTGCTCTTCACCAGCGTACTAAAGTGTCAAAAAGGCATGAAAGCGTGTTGACTCCTGAGATACTGTAAATTGGGGCAGAAATGTAACATTACATTCCAAATATAATTAACCCCCACTATTTGCATGTTAGGGATCAAGACCAGCTGCAAATAGCAAAAGATTGACATTAGTAGACATCCACCCTCCATTTTTTTCATAATTCCCTAAATTAATAGTAGGGATGGGCGAGTACCGATACCAGGTATCGGTATCGGGCCGATACCAGCCTTTTTTCAAGTACTCGAGTACTCATGACGCAGACGAGTACAAGCGAGCGATGGCAGAGGGGGAAGACGTTAAGTGAGTCCTCCTTGCCTGTAAGTGGCGCTAGCTAGCTTGCAGCAGTTTTTCACCCAAACTTCACCGGTTTGGAAATACTTCAAAATTGTGAATCTTAAACTAAAAGAGCATTTTTGTGTTTTATTTTGAGCGTTAAGACTATTGAAGAGTGACTGTGCTGTTTTTTTTTGTGTGTCAAAATTAAAGGAAATATATTTGTTTAAAAATATCTTTTAGTGATATTTTTTATTTGTCAAAATGTACTACTGGTATCGGCAGTTGGTATCGGTGAGTACTGAGGGTCTGAGTATCGGTATCGCCTGAAAAAAAGTGGTATCGAACATCCCTAATTAATAGTTTAAAATCCTAAATAAACCCAAAACAATTTAATATAATTTAAAACTAATTTTAAACTAACAGCTGCTTGAAACAGGTTTGAAACCCTAACTTCAAACTCTTGTTTGTTTTTTGCTTCAGTTTCGGGATGATACATGACGGCGAGGGTAACCCATGTCGCAAAACTGAGGGCAACATCATGTCCCCCACCCTTGCCGGAAACAACGGGGTGTTCTCTTGGTCCATATGCAGCCGCCAGTACCTCAGCCGGTTCCTTGGGTAGGCACCAGGCATCACTGATGTGATCCCACCATTGGTTGGACGGTTTTGTCAATTGTAAATGTGATGCCCGATCTCGCATCTTCCAGGACGACTCAGGCGTCCTGTCTGGTGGACGAGCCCAAGCAGATTGGTCAGTACAAATATCCCGAGAAGCTTCCCGGGCAGCTGTATGATGCAGACACGCAGTGCAAGTGGCAATTCGGCTCCAAGGCCAAGTTGTGCAGCCTTGATTTTGTGAAGGTAAGCTAAAAAGTTTTGGTCCTTTAATAGTTTCTATTCTACAGTATTTGAGTCTTTGATCTGCTACAGGATTTTATACTCTTTGGCGCTTCCATTCCCCGAATCAACCCTTTTACAATCACGTACATTCAGACCCTTCAAAATGTCATCTTTAGTAAATCTGAAGTCAGTCTTTTGTCTTGCTTTTGTCTTTAGTAGGATTCTAGCCTTTTCCAAGGAAATGTCTTGAAAGCCAAATGTAGACCTTGCTGAACATCATCTCACGTACTTTAACTGCACTAATGTCTCCAGAAACTATCCCAAATTTAGCAATTTTGGTCTGTTAGTGGCTCTTCTGCTCTTTGAATCTTTTTGTCTGGTTTTAGTCTATCTCACTTTTTGCAATGTTTTGGCTCATTAGTGCTTTAGTAGTTTTTTTTTTGCTTTTGCTTATGCCCTTGCAGTCCCCAAGAAATAATCCTTAAACCAAATTCAGACTAGATAATCAAAATTTTGCCTAAATAAGACTTAATAAGCCGTTCCCACAATCTTTTGCCCTTTTAGAACTTCTTTATTTTTGGTCCTTAGCATGTTTCTATCAATTTCCTTAGTTTTGGTACATTAGTGATTCCTCTTCTTTTAGGATTGTTGGTCAGCAGCAGAATTATGTCTTGTCTCCAACCAAAATCCTTAAAACTAAGGCCCGACCCTCACAAACTTTACCTTAAAGGAACTTCAAGTCATTCCCACGCTATCATCACTCCAATTTTTTGGTAGGTTTGTGAGTCTTCTCCGTTTGTGGTCTTCGTCTATTCTCCGACCAAAATCCTTAAAACTGAGGCCAGACCCTTACAAACTTCACCTCACCCTCTAGCCTCTCCCCTTCACTCTCTGAGACAAAACTCTAAAACCAAGTCCAAACACTTTTGAACTTCACTTTAAGCGCCTTTCCCACATTCGCCTCACTGTTTGCACAGCATGAAAAACATCTATAGAACAGTTCTGGCTCTTATGGCCCGGAACTATCCCACAAGTCTTTGAGACCATGAAGGAACCTCCAGTAATGAACACCCCTGTCATACAGGATCCAAGTATTGTCCTTACAGCGTCAGTGACAGCGTCAGCTAAATGGGCACTTTATTAATTGCCATGATCTTAGCCAAACAGGCCCAACCCCCCTGTGTTTTACTCCTGGTTTGAATTCCCTCAATGGACAAACCCCTTCTACGCCAACCGAGCGCCGTGGGCTAAGGTGAAGTCTTTATGTTCGCTGTTATTCACATGGAAATGCTGCTTGGACTCTAACCGCTGGGAAATAGACTCAGACAAATGGTATAGCTAGCGGATTAGCGCAGAACACTTCTTTGTGGCTATTCGAATAAGATGCTTCAAAGGGTGTTTACATGATCATGGCCTGTTAAAAGAAGGCTTCTTTTTTTCAAAATAAGTGTGGAAAGGTAAACACAAAATTGCTTGTGTTTTTCTGAAAAGCACAGTGACTTTGATTCTAGCTCATGCTTGAACACTAACATTGGTTTCAAACCCCAACTTTAGACCCTCAATCTTAATCTTGAAAAACTTTATTTGAAACTCCAACCTTAGCTGGAGACACTGATTTGAAACCCCAACACGTCTTTAAAATCCTAACCTTTTCTTATTAAGGATTGAAACTCTAATTTCAAACCTTAACCTGGGCTGTTTGTCGACCAAATTTGAAAACCTCGAGACACTAATCAAAATTTGAAATCCTAATGCAGAAATCCTAACTTGAAACCCCATTTTGAGACCCTAACCTACCAGTAGGCTAGAAACCCTTTGCGATTGGCTGGCAACCCTTCAGGGTGTCCCCCGCCTACTGCCCGAAGCCAGCTGGGATAGTCTCCAGCACTCCCGCAACCCTTGTGAGGAGCAAGCGGTTAAGAAAATGGATGGATGGATGGATGGATGGATGGAACTTAAGAGTTCTTACAAGTCTGAAAGTCTAACTTAAAAAGAGTTTGAAACCCGATTTAACCCAGTCTTAAACCTGTTATCTGAAGCTCTAGCTATTAACTCTTGCTTGAAACCTAAATTTAAAATACAAAACCGAAACCTGATGAATCTCCAACTTCGGCTTTAAACCATAACCCTTAACCGTAATCTGAAACCATAACCTGCCTTGAAACCATGAGGTTAGATCCTAATGTGAAACCCTCACCCTTGAAAACCCAATTTGAAAGCCAAGCCTAGTCTTCAAACTATAATTTAAAAGGTCAATACATTTCCAAATTAAAATGTAATCCTATTTTGAAACCATAACCGAAGCTTGAAACCCTAAACCAGCCTTCAAACATTAACATCTTGTTTTAAACCCTAAACCACACCCTTAAAACTGCTGGGTTAACTCGAAAAGTCAAGCATCTCGCGTGCATTGAGAAATTAAAAAAACAAAACCTTTTTGGTCAAAAACTACTTGGGTCATTTTGGCCCAACTTTGGGTTGATTTACGGTTCGGTTTATTGTATGACCAAATTTGGGTTATATTTGACCCAACATGCTTTAAAACCCTAATTTGAAATCCTATACCTTGTTTAAAACCCTAAGCCAGGCTCGAAACCACAATTTGAAACCCTTACCCAGCCTCCAAGCTCAACACACCCTGGCCCTCCGTGCCGGTGGCCTCCACCGAGCCCGGTGCAGCCGGGCTGGCTGCCAGCGTCGGCAGCCTGTCTCCCGATGCGAGGCTCTCCCTCTGTGCTCACTCACTCGCTCCGTTTCTGTATTGTTGGGTCAGATGACACACACAATTATAGCCTGTTTCATTAAAGAAGAGCACTGATTAGGTTTGACGTCCAGGCTTTTTTTAGGGAGGCTCATTGTCGGGCTTATGGTGCACCATAAGACCGACAATGAGCCTCCCTTCTGACGCTGGCAGGGAGCAAGCAGCTGATGCTCGCTCAGCAGCGGTGGCAAGTAATGAAGTATAAATACTTTATGATAAAAAATAATAATAATAATAATCCAATATCAGTACTTTATTTTGGTTTATTAGGAAGTTGTCAAAATGAGTATAATTAATATTGAAGAATCATTTTTTATCACATTTCAGTACATCTCAGTACAGTTTGCAGTTTTTCCTTTCATTGAGAATATATATACCGTATTTTCCGCACTATAAGGCGCACCTAAAAGCCTTCATTTTTTTTCAAAAGCTGACCATGTGCCTTATAATCCAGTGCGCCTTATATATGGATCAATATTGAGCCGCAACAGGTCTCGCTGTCAAGACGCTATCGGTGACCCTGCACGATCGGTGACGCGCATGCGCAGAAGATCCCGCCATCTTGCATCGCTAGCTAATACTAATACTTTACCTTAGAGAAAATTAAAAAACAGCTGTTTATTCATTTTGGGAGTGAATGGAGTTGTCAGAAAGCTGGTTTGTAATCTATTAATAAAGTTTGACTGACCTATCTGACTGTTTTGTTGACGTTCCCTTTAGCGCAGCACCATCTAATGAATGCATAACGTAACCCCAGCCTCTATTGTAGCGCCTTATATATGGGAAAATTTGTAAAATATGCAATTCATTGAAGGTGCGCCTTATAATGCGGTGCGCCTTATAGTGCGGAAAATACGGTGTATATATATATTTTTTTTTTGCTCAAGTATCTGTACTCCATACCGTCATGGCAGACTACATTTTATCACATGCAGTCCCGTGTTGCGTTTGCGTGTCTCGTCTGGCAGGATATCTGCAAGTCGCTGTGGTGTCACCGCACGGGCCAACGATGCGAGACCAAGTTCATGCCTGCCGCCGAGGGCACGAGCTGCGGCCCCGACATGGTGAGTTGTCTCACGTCGTCACTAACATTGAATTGACAACATTTGTTTAGCTGAATTCTTAAACGTTTATAGACACTCTGTTGTATACATAATTGTACACAGGCTTTTAACATTTCATTTTCACATCTTATGTACTGTAATTTCTCGAGAGCACAATTAAAAACAAAAAACAAAGAAAGAAATAAAGAAGGAAGAGAAGAAAGAGAGATGGAGGAAGGATGGCGGACAAAATGGAAAGAAGGATGTTCCTTATGTTTTTCTTTTTCATCTAAGAATATTGGGGCGCTGTCTGGCAGCTGTCAGGCTTCCCGTTCTGTTCCCTTCATTGTTTTTATGTCTCTCGAATGGTTGTAATGTGAATTTGTACTCGTAACATGACAATAAATTCGATTCCATTCCATTCTAGGATGACATGAAAAAAAAAAAGTAGGAAGTATGAAAGGTAAGAAGGCAGGAAGTAAAAATGTTAAAATAAACATAATTGTGGCTTGAAATGATGGCATGATTTGAAACCCTAAGTTTCAAAGGTCAAGTTTGCAGTTGCCGCACTTCACTCAAAATGCAAATCAAACTGCATAATCTTGAGACGAGTTCACCATCCAAGTCAAGACGATGGCGCTCACGTATTGATTTCTTTTGTATTGCATCAGTGGTGTTGGCGCGGCCAGTGTGTCAAATATGGAGAGCACGGCCCCAAGGCGGTCCATGGCCAGTGGTCGCCCTGGTCCCAGTGGTCGGAATGTTCCAGAACCTGCGGAGGTGGGGTCATGCACAGGGAGCGCTCCTGCACCAGTCCACGGTAAACACAAACACAGGCACGCATTAACTATAAGAGAGACGTCATTATGTCATCACCCCTGGAAATGGGGTGCTCCCACATCAAAAACACATGTGTAAGAAAACAGCTCTTTTATCCTCCTTTTTTTTTTGGAACACCTGAACGCACCGTCTGCCAGGTAGTTGTCAGCACACACATGCACGCACGCTCGCACATACACAGAGTCAGCTGACAGTCCAGACAGCAAGACAATCTCTCCCCATGCTCCAGACAAGGGTGGGGCAAAAACCTCTTAAAACCGGAGCTTTTTTCGCTGCCAACGTCCCGCATGGCTGCTCACTCGCACAAACGTAATGCCGCGCATCCCACAGTGCCCGACATCTTTGTTCGTGCGCGTTCACGTGAACGCACTCTTTGCTCTTTTCTTTTCCAAGGACTTTGGAGCCTTGTGGAGTTGAGTTATCCGAATTTCACGTTGTTTGGCAAGTCGTCAAACTTCGCCACCAAGCTCTTTCCACATGTAATGATAAAAACAAAAAGGGTTCATCATACTGTCATCGCCCATCCTGTATGTCTAGTGTGAGGCTCCATTTTGGTAGCAGTGACACAAAAAAAAATGTGTTTGTTTTCGAAAGGTCCATGGAAATGGCTAAGGTCGCGTCATATAAAAATGGCAGACTTCCTATTTTCTTTCTGGCATGGGTTCTTGGTGTTTTTTGTTTGGAGTGATCTCATGGTAGAATTCCATTCCAAATTTCATGTTACTAACTTGGCTTTGGTGGCTAATTGAAAGAATAATTATTAATAAAATGGCCCAATTGATCAATAAACGGCCTCTTCAAACCAAAATGGCAGATAGAGCATGGGTTCTTGAGAATTTTTTGCCGGTCAGCTCATGATAGACATGCCTACCAAATTTCATGTTTCACTTCACCAGCTTCACCTGCATTTTCCCCAAAAAAAATAAAAAAAATAAAAAATAATAATAATAATCATCCATGGAAAGCCAATTTTTGGGAATAATGCCTGCTCACTCATACGAGTCATTTGCTCCGTATTGTACAACCGTGGGGGATAGCTAGCTAGAGAGATGGTGGAAATAATTGCCGGCATTTGGCTCTTTGGGCTGATGAACATGAAGCAACAGTCAAGACAAATTTTATGGCCGGCAGCACCTTTCTTGTTTTTACTCATGCATTTGTGTTTCATCAAGCACACACACATTTTCTTTAGTTTAATTGAAATGGTAGGCGGGTGTGATGAGGGTTATGTATGACTGGTAATTCTGACTGGACTCTCTCAAAAGAACATGAGACAATTGCAGCTCATTCAGAACGCTGCAGCTCGAGTTCTGACCAAAACAAAAAGATCAGAACATATTACTCCAGTACTTAAGGATTTACACTGGCTCCCTGTCAGCTGTAGAATCGATTTTAAAGTTCTGCTACTCGTCTATAAATCACTAAATGGTTTGGGTCCTGCATATATCCAAGAAATGCTGATTGAGTACAAGCCCAGCAGGGCTCTGAGATCGACAGACTTGGGCCAACTAGTGGAACCCAGAGTTCGAAGCAAACATGGTGAAGCTGCATTTAGCTATTATGCTGCACACAGATGGAATAGGCTGCCAACAGAAGTGAAGTCAGCCCCGAGTGTAAATGCTTTCAAATCCAGGTTAAAAACTTTGCTTTTTTCTTATACCTTTGATTAGGGACTTTTAAACAGCTTTAATTAAGTGTTTTTTTAATTATTATTTTTATTTTTATTTTTATTTTTATTTTTTAGTTTTATCATTATCATTTTAAACTTTTTTATGTTAAATTTTTTAAAGTTTGTTGAATAATGTTTTAAGATTGTTAGTTTGTAACCTATTTTTATTTATTTTTTTTCCTCTGAATGTTAACTATTGTTTTTTGATGCTTATGTGTTGTCTTTCCTCGTGTAAAGCACATTGAGTTGCCTTGTGTATGAAATGTGCTATATAAATAAACTTGCCTTGCCTTGCCTTGCCTTGCCTAATTATAGCTGGTGGGGTACAATATTTCTATTGGCTTTGTGTTTCAGCTCAGTAAAGTATTTTCCTCTTATTTATTTTTTTTAAATAAAGTTTTCCTCTAACATTTGTGTTTCATCAAGCTCAGATGGGTTTGTAAGGAGATTAGTTGGTGGTGGGGTGGATGGCCACATAGATCATATATACATTAGCTAGCTAGCTGTGTTCTGTCTGGCTCTATAGCTAGCTAGCGGGCTAGCCTAGATAGATAGATAGATAGATAGATAGACAGATAGACAGACAGACAGATAGATAGATAAGAAATTAGTAAAATGTAAATTGTGGGAGGGGGACAGAAGATAAAGATATTTTTCACAATTAGATATTAGCACAACGACTTCTTAAGAGGCTGCCAGTGCTAATGAACAGTTTCCCTGTACATCATTCTGGCTTTACAAAGTTTTCAGCAGACGCCCTCACCCTTTACAAACACACAACGAGGTCAGTTTAAATATTTGGACCGTTCACTTCACTGGGCTCATCAGCGCTTACTTAATAGCCAGGCAGACACGGGCACACCCGGCCCGTCTGCTAATCCCTCTCGCCGGGGGATCAAAGATGTTTTCTGCTCATATGATGCACGTTACGCATACGCCACGTTCGACAGAGCAAGAAGGACCCGCGGAGGAGGCCCTTCGCAAGCAGGTTAGCTGTCTAATTCGTTTAGCGTTACTGCTCCAGTGAGAGAGGCGCTTTTACAGCAGCTTCTGCTACTACTATGAGTTACGGGGTCAGTGGGACACGGGGAGGGAAAGGTGTCAGGGCCTTAAAGGAGACATACTATGGATTTTTTTTTTTTTTTTACAATCCAAAATGGTTCCCAGGTAGGGCTAGGTGGCTCAATGATCAAGATTGAAGATTATGATCATTTTCAGGTCGATTGTTGTTGGTGTACTTTGAACAACATTACTTTAAAACTACGTTTTTGTACCTGTCTAGTTCAAAGGTCAATACTGTAGTACATGACCAAACTATAGCGTCCATGGACACAAGCTAGCTGGGATACAGACGATCTCAGTTGTATCTTGTGATCATCGTGGAGTCATTCAACTGTTTACATCTGTTTGACTGTACCACTGTTAATCTCAGTGATTAATTTGGCAGGGCCACTATCCTCCGAATCGGACCACAACCAGATGGATTAGCCTGAATCTATTTGCCTGTCGCTAATGTCATCCACACCCGGCAAGCTGCTTCAAATTGACAGCTTTGCTTGTGCTACCAAATTGATGTTAAAACCAGTACAAAACCTGTAAAAGTATCGCGTCTGTGTCTTCATCTGTGGAAAAAACCCCAAAAACTTTAAGAATGACAATTCTTGTTGCAGCAAGTTTGCATGAAGGTGATTGCAGAGCAAAGTCTTCATCTAGTCTGCATAATTATCATGTTCTCTTCATCTTGTAAAGGGATTTCCATCCCATTGCCCCACTCGTGAAATACCTTTTGAACTTGACCCGCTGTACACTGTTGCCTCAGTGCTGTGACCAAATTTATCTTCATCGAGCGTCTTCTGGGCAGATTAAAGCCCTTGTAGTAGCTGCTCCAAAAGGCGGAAAATGAATCTTCTCGCTTCACCCCCGCGTCCTCCACCTGCCTCCTCGCTCTGAACACCCCCCCTCCCCCTCTTGGACCACCTGCCAGATCAAACGCGGTCTACCCTAATCCTCGCCAACAAGGCTGGGCGATTAGGGTCACAATCTCGACCTGGTTTGGACGGCGCACATTTTATCACACACACGATGTAAAGAGGAATGTAAAGGTTGAGTGCTGCTCGGTTTGGACTGCTGTGTGTAAGCCTCGGACTCTTCATAAGGAACCTTCTACAGGTGAAGACCAGGCATCAAAACCTCCTTTTTCTAGGCAGATTTAAAGCCCGTTTCAGTGTGTCCGCACAAGTTTCTTACCGTTTTCTTACCGGTTTCGGGGCTTGTAACCGATCACTTTTGAAACTGGGCTCCGGAGTGATTTCAAAACGCGCCCCGTACGTTCCAATGTGGACACCATAGCAGGATAGCTACTCCTGCGGTGACTGCGCACAAACCGCCAGTCTGTCAACAACAATAGCAGATAAACATGTCTTTCTTCGTTTTGCGCAACCTCCTTTGCATGTTTATGCTTTAACAGAAAATTCTTTTGCGTGATGTTGTACTTGAATCACCCGGCATTATCACTTCTCCTGTGTTGCGTTCGTCTCACTGATCTGAATATATTACTGGATAGCCGATACACGCCCGTGCAAACCGTTGAAGCGACTGGGCAGCCATCTTACTCCTCCCAAGCACACTACTGTTTAAACTACTTTGAAGACCTATTTTCATTTATCGCTCATTTGCTAGACCACTGTTTCTTGTACTAAGTACTCTCTCAAATGTTCTCTAATTTCGATACTGTACTATAGGAGCGTATGCCAAGAAATGTTTCTTGGGAGGAATAATATGGCGGTCCCGCGGCTTCAAAACCGTCATTTCAGGTTACTGGTTCGTCTTCTTCGCTGATTCTTCTTCTATACGCTTTCCGTTAACTCCCTGTGGCAGCGCTACAGCGCCACTCCAGACTTGGCATACATATTACAGCCGTTAAACGTCCTAGGCGTCTTCTTTTGAACGCTCGCATGTCTTGAGGCGGTTCTGTCTGTACAAGATTTGTTTGAGGAACGAAGCATGCTTCCGTGTAAACAGGCCCTCAGGGAGCTTGTGACAGACGCCTTCCCCGCAATCAATTGAGGTTCATTTTTTAAGAATACTCCACAGGCTCTCAGTAGGGTTGAGGGCATGACGGTGACCACACCGTGAGTTTGACCTCACCCCGAAGCATGAAGCAGCAGCCCGAGGGCTGCATCAGCGTAGGGGTGTCGATTCGGAAGGGAGGCTGAAACTCAAGCTAAACAATCTGGCTCGTGTCTTGTTTTGGAAAAACATTGACACTTGGGATGGTATCACATGATCACGGATGAAAGCTGTAGAAGGGGAAAAAAAAAAAAAAGACGAAATGTTACGGGGGGATTCCGTGATGCAAACCGCACTGCAGACCTTCGCCATCAGCGCATGGCCATATGTGATCATCTACAATAATAAGATGAAGCTTGTGAAGACGTATAGTTTATCCCCGCAACCTCCCTCCGACGCGATTCCATCACTCCTCCGTTAAACGGAATCCAGGATGACATTGCTTCATTTCACACACACTTGTTTCTTTGGTATTCCTGTCCTCCCGTTGGGTTTCTGTTTCTAGTCAGCATTCTTTAGTGCCCTCGCCAAGTTGAGCAGAATTACCGTTTTTATGAGATCAGCAGGATTCTTCCGGGTCCTCGCTTGCCGTACCATTTTTTTGGTAACTAGCATAAATAGCTGAAGTCAATTTTCTCTGCAGGTGGTCCTGGCGGAATGCATGAATTTGACACCTGTGGGAAAACCGAAGCCTGCTTAAATGTCATAAAGCTTTCTCCGACATGATTAATTAGATAATGTAAATGGTATGTTACTGGTCTTCTGTTGTGTTCGCATCCAAATTTCTCAATATTCTTCCGCCCGTTCTATTAGATATGAAGAGTTGTCAGTTTACGACAGAGTTCCCGTTCCGACGGCTATGTTGTAACCTAATTCTCTAACCTTGAGGGCATTTCCTCATTCTGTCACTAACATGCGCTGATCTATTAAAGTAATAATTGTAGTCAATAGTTGTTTTAAAAAAACACTCCTGGACCATAAATGTTAAATAATCCAATGAAAAACATGAACAAACACGGACCACTTATTTTTATGCTACTGCTAACTAGTTCATTGTGTGGCTTTCTGAAACCTTAGTTGGGTTTTTCCAAAACAGAATCTTCAGTACCGTATTTTCCGCACTATAAGGCGCACCTTCAATGAATGACATATTTTAAAACTTTTTTCATATATAAGGCGCTACAGTAGAGGCTGGGGTTACGTTATGCATCCATTAGATGGTGCTGCGCTAAAGAGAATGTCAACAGATAGTCAGATAGGTCAGTCAAACTTTATTAATAGATTACAAAGCAGCTTTCTGACAACTCCATTCACTCCCAAAATGAATAAACAGATGTTTTATTATTTTCTCCGAGGTAAAGTATTAGTATTAGCTAGCGATCCAAGATGGCGGGATCTTCTGGGCATGCGCGTCATCGATCGTGCAGGGTCACCGAGAGCGTCTTGACAGCGAGACCTGTTGCGGCTCAATATTGATCCATATATAAGGCGCACTGGATTATAAGGAGCAGGGTCAGCTTTAGAAAAAATTGAAGGCTTTTAGGTGCGCCTTATAGTGCGGAAAATACGGTACTTTGAATCTGATATATTTTGATCAAGATATCTGGAGGCAAATGACAATACAGTTCTTCAACATGTTGGCTCTTTTTGACCATTTTAACACATTTCCCTTGTGTCTTCTTCCAGGCCGCAGCACAACGGCAAATTCTGCTATGGCCCCGGCCGCCACAACCAGCTGTGCAACACCCGCCCGTGCCCGCACAACAGCGTGGACTTCCGGACGCAGCAGTGCGCCGAGCACAACAGCAAACCCTTCCGGGGCTGGTACTACAAATGGAAGCCGTACACCAAAGTGGACGGTAATGTTGGACCCTTCTATTCTAAACATAGTCGAGTGTAGGACTTGATGGCAACGACTCGATTTTATTGAGACATTTTTATGTATTTTTGGTGAGTTGTGTCAACATAGAAGTGCACTGGTTGCTTTTAGTTGTAAGGATTAGTGGTTAAGAAAATGGATTGATGAATATTTCTGGAGAAGTTAATCATATTAATGCTGTGTATGTTTCAAATCTTTTTAGGCATCATGAGAAAATCAAACAAACAAATGTATTCAATATCTCTGCCATCATCTGAGATTTTACTGTACATTACGGCCGTATTGCCCAGCGCCAGTAGAACGTCTTTAGTCTCGTCAAGGTTGGTCTGTCCAATGTTAAAGTACTTTCTTAATTAGTCCCCAGTAATTGAATCCTTGGGAATATTTTCGACATAAAGCGCAAGAGCTGCAATCCGGTTGGCCGGCGCGGCTCCTCTTAAACACACAAAGGAGCACATAATGTTGCCGATGAGCTTTGTCTGCTCTTAATTCACTTGATCTTCTGTATCCAAGCCCAAATCCCTTTAATGAGATTTTTTTTTTTTTTTTCTTCCGCCATGCCTAAATCTCCTTTTACTGCCTCTGTGGCCAAAAAAAAAAGTTTGAAGAAAGGAACACGCGGTGTAATACGCATTGGATGCAGTGGTGGGAAGTAACAACTTACAATTTGTTATCATCCTGCATGAATTGATGATGCTTGCTCGTGTGATGGTGAAAAATAGTCGAAGACAACCAGAACAGCCCGGTTGAAATCGATTTCATGCCCTGAGAGCAAAATACCAAGTTCCTAAAAATGGATCTTGTTTTATCCGTCCGTTTTCACACAAGCATCAGAGTGAGTGTGAGAACTTTTGCCACCTCTGCTGGGAGGCATGCAGCCACTTGCAACACTTCGACACACTGGGAAAAGATTCTAGAAAAAAAAAAAGGAGAGGGAAGAAAAAGGGTGGGGGGGTTGTTGAGGGGTGCGCGAGTAGTGCGGTGAAGGACAGCGATCCGTTTGGCCGGCGTCCCAGGCCTGTTTAAGCTCTTGATGAATGGGAGGTTATGTAGGGAGGAACATTGTAAACTGCCTCGGGAAGCGAGGGCCAAGTCACCTTCGCCGTCATCTGCCGAGACTTGTCTGTGATTCGAGCCAAGGAAGAAATCCCCCGAGAGACTCCGTCGTCAGCCTTTGCCAGTTCAGACCTCGCTTGAAGTCGTAAAAAGACTTGCTATCCCGCAATGTCAGTTAAGACGAAAAGGCCATTAAGTACTGTTTCACTATTGGGTTATGCAAAATTATGCAATATACCAGTGAAAATCTCACCAAAACTAAAATCCACAATTTTTTTTGAATGCTTAAAAAATACTTTTATGTCTTTTATTTATGACCACTAATGTCATTATGATTTTCAATATTTTTTTTGCGAAATTTCTACTTTTTTGAAAATGTTTCACACATTTTGACCATTTTCACTATTATTTTTTTTAAATTCTAAATTTAATAATTATTATTTAAAATGGAATAGTAATTTAATAAAAATTTAATAAATGTAATAATTTGAATAATTTAATAACATTTAATAATTTAATAATAAATTTAATACATAAAAAAATTAATAATACATTTAATAAGAATCATTTAATAATTTAATAAGTTAAACTATTGTTCAACATTTTCTCTCTTTCATTTTGAACATTTCAACGCGTTCAGTAATTTTTGAATTTTTTTTACCTGTTTTAAAGCATTTTCATTCTTCTTTTTTTTTTTTTTTTCTTACCAATTTAACTCATTAGATTTAGACTTAGACTTGACTTTATTGATCCCTTTGGGATGGCTCCCTCTGGGAAATTTACATTTCCAGCAGCAATAAGAACAGATAATAAAATAAAACATCATTCAATCAATCAATCAATAAGGTTATTACACCAGAGATTGGATTAATAACAATAATAATAAAAATAAAATAAAATAAAATTCAACATTCTTTGACTTCATTTTTTTTGTTGACAATTTTTCACTTACCATTGGGGTTTTCTTTCTGGTGATTTTCACAAATATTTTGGAAACTTTTCCCCACATTTTTAAAGCTATTTCTTTCATTCAAAGACACAGCACTGAATGAAGATGTTTGGCCTTGGCGCAGGGTTCTTTGCTTGACTGCTCACCAGCCTTATCGAGTAACCTTTTCTTTCCAGACGAAGACGTCTGTAAATTGTACTGCACGGCCGAGGACTTTGACTTCTTCTTTGCCATGTCCAGCAAGGTCAAAGATGGCACCTCCTGCTCCGACCACAAAGGAGATGTTTGTATTGACGGCGTGTGTGAGGTACAAAAAAAGTCTCTATACAATTCATAATGGTGTGATTCCCTTTAAAATGAAAAGAAAATAAACCTTTGCAGTTTTTGAAGATACTAGCCATATTAGACCACTTCTTTTTTTTTTGCTTTGACTTGCAAGCAAAACTTTGAGATACAAGTGTTATATGGTGACATATGTGTTAACGGCAAGGTAAGTGATTCATAATGTCATGATTCCCTTTAAAAAAAATAAATAAAAAAAGGCATATGGTGTAGCAGGCCAGTCCACAGTGTGACCGCCGTTCGTCCCGCTTTGACTTAAGCGTCACATTTTTCACCGACTTTGGTAGACCTCAAGTGTCACCTTTCAGCAGCCGTCAAGAGCGCATTTCCAAACAATCATTTTCAAAACTCTGACCATGATCTTAACCCAATTGTCTTGTGGTCCAACCCAAACCGACGCGTTGACACTTTATTTTGTCCCATTTCCACGCACGCTTGTTGCTTTTGGTGGGCCACCAAGAATCGGCTTTAATTGGCAGCGACTTGAATTGCACGCGAAGTTCAGTGTATTTATAGCCATCGTGGCGCGCATACTGTACCGGGGGGCGAAGCGTATGCGGCAATGTGATCTCCCAATTTGGGCGAGGTGCATGTGAATTAGCGTCATTGGAATAAATAATTACAGCTGTGTGTCAATTTCCATGGAGAGGTTTCAGGCGAGTGATTGGATTGATCAGGGGAAAGCTCGGTGTCAGTTTACTGCCCGTTCCGCACGGTTTTTATCTGATTGTTTTGGGATTTATTGAAAGGCCATTAGAAACAGCTGGTTTGGATTGCATCTTAATTTGCAATCCAGAAATCGCTTCATGCAATCTGAATGTTTTTCCTTCACATAACTAAGACAAACACTAAACTCTCACTATAGTTACCATGTAATTAATTGCTTGTTCCTTGGTTGTTTTCTTCAACCACTATTTTTATTATATTTGTTCCCCAATTTTTGACAATTTTTCCAAATTTATAAGGAACTGTTCACTCGTTTTTGATGATTCTTTGCGTATTTTGTACAAAGCACATTTTTGCCATTCTATTTTTATTACTTCTGTAATTTTTCATTCTTTTTTTTTGGACAAGTATTCACTGTTTTTCCTCTGTATTTTGGTCACTCCAAATCCATTTTGACCAATTGAATAAAGTAGAATTTTTAGGACAAATTGTCTTCAATTATTTATTTATTTATTTAGACTAACTTTTAACAATTTTTCACTCATTTCAATGTTTAGGTAAATTTTTCCCCTTTTGGTTTTTAATAATTTCACTCATTCTGAGTTTTTTTATGCTGATATATTTATGCTTATAATTTTTTTTCCTGATTTATTCATCAGTATATAGTTTTGGACAATTTTCACACATTTTTTATTTTGACTACAGTAAAAGTCCATGAATAACATGTACCCATCGATAATGCGCCCCCCTCCATTTTTATTTCTTGACTTTGTTTTTAAATCTCTTTAACTCAAAAGCCTACTTTTAATTATTGTGTATATATAACACATATTGAGTTATATTATGTATGCTATAAATCAGTGATTCTGTTTTGTTTTTTATTTATTTAATTTTTTTTTATCCGTAAGTAGTGCCTAGATACTGGTAAATGTCTAAACAAGTATTAAAAAAATAAAAAATAAAAATAAATCTTATTTAGCCCCGCTGTATAATACCCCCCTTTGATTTGGGATTTAAAAGGAAAAAAAAATTGCAAAATTATTCACAAGATTTTACAGTTTTTATTTAACTATTTCATTATTATTATTATTATTATTATTATTATTATTATCATTATTATTATTATTATATTTTTTTTTTTTTTTTTTTTTTTTTTTTTTTTTAGTATACTTCACTATTTTATTTAACCGTTTTTGTTCTTTTTTTTTTTTTTTTTTTGAAAATTTTCCACTTACTATTCACCATTTTCTCCAATTCTGTCTGAATGAGGAAAGGTATAGCCTTAGACGTGTTCAACATTCCCAGTTCTGCTGTGTAGAAAAATGCATGTCACATGCTTCCATCCATGCATCAACAGCCATGGCCTTTTGTGGATTTCTATGCATCCTGGGCCACTAAAATTTAACTTTTTTTTTTTTTTTTTTTTTCCCCCCCATGTTTTTGTATACAGACGGTTGGTTGCGATCAGATTTTAGGATCCAAGGCTTCTCTGGATGCGTGTGGCGTATGCAAGGGAAGCAACTCGACGTGCAAATTCTACAAAGGCATGTACACACTGCAGCACAGGGCTAACGGTAAGTTTGTCCGACTTTTCACCTGAAATATCAAGTCTAAAACGTCTAATCCGGTCTCTGTTCTGTTCACCCAGAGTATTACTCGATGGTAACCATCCCGGCGGGTGCCCGCAGCATTCACGTGCAAGAGATGGAGGTGTCTACCAGCTATCTAGCGGTGCGTTCCCTGAAGAGGAAGTACTACCTGACCGGCGACTGGACGGTGGACTGGCCGGGCAAGTTCCGCTTCGGAGGGGCCACCTTCAGCTACCAGCGCTCCTTCAGCAAGCCCGAGAGCCTGTTCGCCGCCGGACCCACCAATGAAACGCTGGTGTTTGAAGTAAGGCTAATGTCTCATCTCTACATCGATAAGAAAGTCAAGTGTAACCAGGATAGACGCTTGTCTGCCATTTTCCCCACGTCGTAGAATGCCACATTTTCCAGTTTCCGTCTTTTTTTTTTTTGTATTGGTCTCTATTGCTACTGATGAAAAAAAGCTGGCAACTAAACTGTAGTCTCAAATGACATGATGAGTTTTTGTGAGATTTCATGAGTGACAGAAGTTCAAACAGGATTTTTCAAAAATTATTGTCAGACATTTCTAAAACAATTTTTGTCCCGCCCTTTATTTTATTTTTAAAATCATTTTCACACATTACAAACAAATGTGACCCCCTTTTTATATACTGTATACATATCACAAATTTGTTTTTTTCCTTTCCTTTTTTACATATACATTTTTTTTTTTTTTTTTTCCCCCAATATTGTGAACCTTTACTATTTCTCTATTTTATTTTTTATACATATTTTCACTCTTTTTCCTTTTGGCCATTTTCACTCCTTTACAAACATCTCACTGTTTTTCATATTCATACTCAAAATTTATTTCAGAATCTTTAATATATTCTCCAGCAAGTTTCATTGTTTTAACCGCTCATTTGAATAATTTCCCTCAATTTTTATGATTTTTTTTTTTCTATTTACCATGTCACTCTTTATTGCCCGCTCCATTTAAAAAAAAAAATGGTTTTTACCACCAAACACAATTCTTGATTTTGATTCCAATTTTCAATCTTTCACATTGACACATTTTTACAATTTAAAAAAAATAAAAAAAATAAAATAAAAAAAATCGGAAATTTTCTTCCTCAAGTCATTTTCAATGTTTTTCAAACATTTTAATATTTGATGTCTGGCAAATTTGTGACCATGAAATGTTTATATATGACAATTTTCTTTACTTTAATACCATTCTTCAGTTATAATATTATTATTAATAATAATCATCATCATCATCATCATCATCATCATCATCATCATAATAATATTACTTTAGTGAATATAAGCAGTGCAGAGAATGAGTGGGTGGTAGTTATGATTGGCCATTGGCTCTAATAGTGGATGAATTTCACATTTTGCAACTTCACGGATCTTGCGTGGTTCCTCTCTGTCGAAAAATCACCCATCCACTCATGTGCGTCATCGTCATGCTGGAAGTGGCGCTGTCTCTCGCCACTGGCCCGTTCAATGTAAAGAGGCAGTCACGTGTTTCCATCCATGCATATAAGCATCCAAAAGCCACGGCCATGTGGCCCCCGTGGCCGCTGACCTCAATAGTGCTTTTGTTGCAAATGTGATTGGAGGTTAGCGGAGCGAGAAAACGGAAGGAAAACTGCATTGAGTCTTTTTACCTGCCCTGAAGCGGCGGGCGTCACGGGGGGCCGGTCCCGGCACATATCTGTGTCAGCACGAGCTTTGATTTTCCCTTAAACTCTGAACTCTGGCTGCAGAAACCAGAAGTTCAAACCAGGTGAGCTCACCTGAAGGCCTAAAAATGCTTAGTCAGGAATGAGCGGATCATAAATTTTTTGGGGTTCGGTGCACCAGTGGGATACTCCCAAAAAGTTTCTCCACTTGGTGGTCACTTGGCCATCCGGAAATGTTTGTATGTTTTTGCAGCTATTTCAGAAAAGAGGGCTTGACTTGTGGCTGGGCTCCATCGAGGAGTTGTTGTTGTTTTGCTTTTGTACGATGAGTGCGTCCATACAGTGAAACATTTTCTCCTGCATTAAAGGGAGAGGGGGGTGCTGCTGCCTTGTGCCACATTCCAGAGAAATGGGAAGTCGGAAATTTAAGACCTCCGACAAGGAAAAGTGCATGGGAATGTTGTTGCATGAGATCAAATTGTGAATAATGGATGGCCACCTAAAATATTCATATTTGTCTATATTATTGGTTTTGTACAATGACTCTAAACCTTTATTGATTACTCACATATTAAGTTTGAAAAAACTCCACCAAACAAAAATGCCACAAAAAGTGGATAAACGTCAATTATAATACTTTTTACCATTTAATGGAAATAAATTTATTTTTTCACTATTTGTCACTATAAGTCACTGGCATAGATAAATGAAGATACATTGCTTGTTATAAATAAATAATAATAAATAAAAAAAAGTTAAATATAATGGCTTTCAATGGGACTTTTTTGTTATCGCTGCAAAAAAAGTAACACAAATTAATCACTCATTTTCCAGCCACATTAACATCGTGTCTGCTTGCCTCTTTTATCGTCTTTGGGCTTCTTCACGTTAGCTTTACATCGCCATAACAAATGGAGACGTCGCCCGCCGAAATATGAAAGGCAGATTATCGTTTGAACAAGCCAAGGCGGTCCTTTACAGAAAAGCGAAGCTTAATATGCCGTCGCTCTTGTCTGCGTGCGTTTGCAGTTTATACTGATCTGCAGATGTCACTGCTCTAATCTCTCTAAGTATGTCCTGTAATTACAAAAAAAAAAAAAAAAAAGAGAGATCTTGCGAGTGCGCCGGGAGTAGCGGTGGCGGCTAGATTAAAAGATTAAGAATACTGCAAGTGAGATTGTTGAATGTGATGAGTTAAGGTCAGGCCGAGGGAGCACAAAATCTCTTCCTTCTGTTATTTTTTTTGGGGCATCGTTTCCATCAGTTTGATTTAGTTTATGAATGTACTGTTTGATATGATAAGTCCTATTTTGTCATAATCCACGATTGTCTTTTGTTTGCCCTTTTTATTTAAAAACGTATACTGTAATAATATTCCTTGCAAAGACCACATAGTCTATTTTCTTGAGGTGAAATTCAACCTAGAAATGGATACTCACTTGAGACTTATTGTCCATCAAAATATGCATAGTGACTATATTTATAGTGTGTATGTGGAGTCCATTGACAACGTGGCACGATTCTTCTTCAGACGTGCTGCTATCATTGACTTTTGGCCACAAACCTCGTGAGAGGGAAGACTTGCTTCCTCTCTCGGTTCGCGCTGGCTCGCCGTCATTTTTATTTGGACCACGCGCGTGCTCAATTTGCAGCCGTCTTCCACCACATCCTTTTTTACTTTCCCAGCTGACTGGTGATTCCTAGTTACCTACGCAGGCCATTTATTTGGGCGTCCAGTTGGATGAGAAGCAGCAAGTGTGATCATTAGAGCATCAGGTCTCAAACTTTTTGGGGTCCCGGGACCCCTTACAGGAATCAAGTCAAGTCAAGTTTATTTATATAGCCCTTAATCACACAAAAGTCTCAAAGTGCCCACAAGCAACGACATACCCTGATCAAACCACAAAAGGGCAAAGAAAAACTTTAAAAAAAATAAATAAAAAAAAACATAAGGAAAAAAAAACGAAATCCATTTGTCAGGAAGATGAAATTAAACATAAGTATGTGCATCTCCCAAATGCCACTGGAATTAAAAAATAAATAAATAAATAAATGTATTTTCATTTTGAGAAAGAAGTTGTCATTTCTTAATTAAAGAAATAAAGGTTTTTAGAAGGAAAAAATGGAATGTTATGAAGATTAAAAGCATTTTTTTTTTTTTTTTTTTTACAAGAAAAAAAACCAAGTTGTTAATGTGTTTTTTTCAGGATAAAAAGCCGTAAACTCAATAGGATTACTGAAACTATAATATTTCAGTCAAACTTTAACAAAAGAAGAAACTATTTTTTCTTCTTTTTGACAGCACAAAGCTTTTAGAGTTATTATTATAGTTGCCTTCTCTAAATTTAAGGAACGTCTGAATACAAACACATTCATTGTTCACTACACGATAAATCATTTCCATTGTCTTCAAATACACGATAACCTTACATTTTAAAATACCAGATCCTATAAATGATTAGTTGATTCTCTGTATTCAACCGTATTAATTATTCAAATGGATGTTTTTCTGTATTCTTCTGTATATTTGTTTTGTGTACATTTCCCCAAACTTCAGCACAATATGACATGTGAGGCAACACAAGAGAAGAGACAATATATTCTAATTTAATATTCTTATACAAATGTTTTAATTTAAAAAAAATACAACTGTTGTTCATATCCAATTTAAGGTGAACAGCAGTCCAATCAGAGTTGCCAGGCAACGCGAAAAATTATTTTGTGGATGACTTGCGGACTTGCAGGTGTTTCACTTTGTGATCTCCTACATTTGGAGGCCTGCGGATTAACTGCTGAAAAGCATAAACGATTACGCTCGCTCCGTATCGCAGCGCTTCGAGTTCAAGCATCAACTGCGCTGACAATATCACCGATTTACCTTGGCCTTCAGCCCAGCTTACACAAGAGCGAAAGCCAAGCGCCTCCCGGGTCAGATCCGCGTTCGAGAGCCCCCCGAGGCGGAAAAACCGCCGACTGAAACAATCACTTAACGCCTCCAAGTGCACGTTGGGTCCTGCGACTGAAAAGCGAAGCGTTCGTCTCGACTGCCTGCCACGTGCATGAACAGGCCAAAGTTGGCGGAATTGATGTGGTGTCGCAACGCTTGTTTTAATAACTGCTGATGCAAAGCGAGCGGATCACGGCTAATTTTCCAAGCGCGCTTGAAACCTCCCAGCGCTGATTCTTTTGTGCTCGGCGTCAGCAGACTCTGCAGCGTTATTGCGCCATTGCAGGGCATCAATCAAATAAGAATGGCGGGAAATACGCGTCATCAATTTATGTTTAGAATTTGGCAAACAAATCCAAGTACAGCATGGCTGGTTGGCCATTGAAGTTTCAGTAATTGTATTCGTTCATGGCAAACACTGAACATTCCTTTTTACGGTCGATTTGACTATAATGTTGTTTTAGCGTTTAGATGGAAACAAAACAAGTTATCAGTTTTCAGATTTTGAAGACTTTTTGTTTGAATAACTAAACTATTATTTTGTTGAGCTGTCTAATAATGTTGATATTTTTTTTGTAATTAAAAATACTATTATTTACAGAAGCGTAGAGCTGCCAATGTGGAGTAAACATTTTTGGCTGGTGAGAATGTTCGAACATACTCGCAAATATGTTCGAACTTAGTTGTAAATATGTTCAAACATACTCGCAAATATGTTCGAACTTAGTCGCAAATATGTTCGAACTTAGTCACAAATATGTTCAAACATACTCGCAAATATATTCGAACATACTCGCAAATACGTTCGAACATACTCGCAAATATGTTCGAACTTAGTTGTAAATATGTTCAAACATACTCGCAAATATGTTCGAACTTAGTCGCAAATATGTTCGAACTTAGTCACAAATATGTTCAAACATACTCGCAAATATATTCGAACATACTCGCAAATACGTTCGAACATACTCGCAAATATGTTCGAACTTAGTCGCAAATATGTTCGAACTTAGTCACAAATATGTTCAAACATACTCGCAAATATATTCGAACATACTCGCAAATACGTTCGAACATACTCGCAAATATGTTCGAACTTAGTTGTAAATATGTTCAAACATACTCGCAAATATGTTCGAACTTAGTCGCAAATATGTTCGAACTTAGTCACAAATATGTTCAAACATACTCGCAAATATATTCGAACATACTCGCAAATACGTTCGAACATACTCGCAAATATGTTCGAACTTAGTCGCAAATATGTTCGAACTTAGTCACAAATATGTTCAAACATACTCGCAAATATATTCGAACATACTCGCAAATACGTTCGAACATACTCGCAAATATATTTGAACATACTCGCAAATATGTTCAAACATACTCGCAAATACGTTGGAACATACTCGCAAATATGTTCGAACATATTTGTAGACTACATGCTACAAAGTTGCATGTAGTCCCGCCGATCGATTGCTGTGGTAGTCAAGTGCGCAAGCGTAATACCCCGTTGCATTATGGGGCGAAAAATGCCGAACCTAAATCATGTACGGCAGACATAATAAATCGTAAAAGTTACGAATAAACACTGTTTTTTGTCTACCTCATTTTCTAATGAATTGTTAATGTGGCCCAAATGCCTAAAAAATGGGGTTTTGTTTTCACTCGCGTATGCGCAAATAATACCCCGTGGCATTATAGGAAGGTATGCTAACTTTGTAGCATGTAACCTACATGTACGTTCGGACATATTTGCAAGTATGTTCGAACATATTTCAATACGTTCGAACATATTTGCAAGTATGTTCGAACATATTTGCGGGCACGTTCGAACATACTTGCCAGTCAAAAATGTTTACTCCACATTGGCAGCGCTTGGCATGTAATTTTTGTGTCAACTTGGTGATTTTTTAATTGAACACAAATCAACATTTGAAGATTGTCATTGGACATATTGTTGTTTGGTTGTAGTAGGGTTCCCAAATGCCTTCACTGACGATACATTTTTTTTTTTTAACATTTTTATCATCTACACAGAAACACATTTTCAGATGTTAGAGTTATAAAATTCCTCTATTGTTTCTTACCGTTCTAATGAAGCACACATGCAAATGACACTTGGGGGGTGGGGGGGGGGGAATACAAACTTATACAACATACCACAGCACTTGGTAAACAATCTGTCCATTTAATGTCAACTTAATGAGAGAAAACGTGATTTGATCTGTGTCCAGAATTCTTTGCAAACAGCTGCAGAAACAATACACTGCAGACATAATCGTCTATTTTGCAGCTTTCCATCTGTGAAACAACTCCCTCTGTGTCGAAGACACACAATGTGCACAAACGGTCTGCCAAGATAAACACCGCACAGTATTTCTAACAATTGTTTTAGACAAAGCCAAATATTGGTCTCCAAGCCAAACACCAGCAAAGATAAACACTCTACCGCAACCATCAACATGCTAATCTGCATAGTCGGCCAAATTAGCGACGGGGAATGACAACGACGACGAAAATAACCGGGATGACTGACAGAGCAGCTGTCAAGTGTTGGAAATAGACACATTTAAGGTGCGGAAAGTGTGGATCTTTGTCATGTTTGACAAGTACAAAAACATGGTCGCAGCAGAGACAACAGACCACAGATTTTCCACATCTCCACCACGCCACTCATCAAGCCCGAAGAGCCGGAGCAAAAATTACACTGCCGGCCCGGGCTGGCATACCACAAAAATGTCCGCGTCGGAAGAATAATCTCGTTCGCAGCGCGGTCCAAGGCTAAAATTTCCGGACGTGGTCGAAAGCAACGTCCGTTATCAACTCTGCTCCTGGTCCACCACCGAGACCTCCAGTACAGTTTTTTTGTTGTGATTTTTGGCATACCAGTACACTCCTAGTTAGCATTGAAACCGAAGCACAGGGTAGCACAGACCTTCACCAAGGCATTTGTTGCCTTTGCAGTCTATCCAGCCATCTACAGTATTTTTTATACCACTTATTGGGTGAGCTGGGGCCTATCCCAGCTGGTTTCAGAGAAGAGGTGGGGTATACCCGAGTCTGGTCACCAGTCAATTGCAGGGCTTTAGATACCAGGTCAACAGGGTGGTAGGCCCAAGGGCCAACACCATGACTTCCGTTTTCTTTTCATTGAAATTCAAGAAGTTCAATGCCATCCAATATTTGATGTCCTCCAGACTGGACAAAAAGTGGACTTAAAGAGAAAGCATCTGACTGTCATCTGCATAACAGTGAAAGGAAATACCATGTTTTCTTAAGATGGAACCTAGGGGGCAGCAAATACAATGAAAACATCGAGGGCCCCAGAATTGAACCCTGTGGAACACCATACGACAGTGGGACAACCAAGGCTAACATAAAATGTCCTGCCTGTCAAGTAACATCTCAACTACTCTAGATCACTACCACTAATGCCCACACAATCACTGCGAGAACATGAAATCTCCGTAGAGGAAGGCCAGAGCCAAGATTCAAACCCAAATCCCGGAACTGTGAGACAGCCATGCTAACCAGTAGGACATTATTCTTCCTTTGCGACATGGCTAGGTGGTAGAGTATCCCATCTGTGAGGTTGTGTGCTTGATGCTCACTCCTGCTTACCCATGTCAAAGTGTCCTTGAGCAAGACACTGAACCCCACAAATGATGTGGTTTCAAAGTTTCACAGAGTTTGACAATAGGCGGTACTAGTGGTTATCGTGTCTGACTCGCACTTCTTTGGTTCAGGATCTAAATTTCGGCACTCCTGGATGGGATATGCACGTTCTCCTTGTAACTTGGGTAGGCTTTCTCCTGGTACTCTGCTTCCTCGTACGTTGCGAGTGGCACCAGTCCAGATTGTCTCAGTCCCGCCTCTCGCCCAAAGTCATCTGGTTTGGCTTCATTTCACCCAAGTACAAAAGAAAACAGATAGATGAATGGCGTTCAACACCCTCTGTGGTCTTTACCTAGAGAACAAAATCGAGGGGGGAAATGTCTCTCACAGTCCCTGACTTCCTTTTGCCAATAATAAACGGCTGCTTCTTCCTCTTCTTAGATCCTCCTGCAAGGCAAGAATCCCGGTGTGGTTTGGGAGTACACGCTGCCTCGCACTGAGAGGAAGCCAGACTACAGCTGGGGCGTGGTGCGCTCCGACTGTTCAGCTCCCTGCGCCGGAGGTGACTTGGATGACTTTGAATGTCGGTTTACCTTGATGCGTGTATACGGCCACATCAGGTTGGACGGATCGTGGCAATGCATGCCACAGTTGGATTAGGAATGCGTATCAGTGCAAGATGGGGCAGAAATTCGTAAAGCAGTTGGCAAAAAAAATAAATAAACAAATGCATGACCTAAGGCAGGGGTGTCCAAACTTTTTCATTTGAGGGCCACGTACAGAAAATCAGAAGGACGCAAGGGCCACATAATGTTATGAAGAAAAATTGTGTTTACTCCTAAAAATTGTACAAATAATGTATTTGTCCTTTTGCATATTTATAAAAAATGGTACAGTATATAAACCAATTTATTTGTAATATGAGAATAGGGTTATTATAGTTTTGGAATTTTTCATTGTAGTTTTTATTTTGTTTTGAGTCTTTTTTTTTTTAAATTTAGTTAGTTTTAATTAGTTTTCAGGGTGGTTCTGTTAGTTTTTATTAGGTTTAGTTCTTTAATAAATGCTTAGTTTTAGTTTAGTTAGTTTCAGTATTAGTTTTAGTTTTTAGTTAGTTTTTTTTGTATGTGTATTACTTGTGCACAATATTTAAAAAACACCATGGGTGCAACGTTGTTATTATTCTGGTTTATATCAAAATAAATTTACTAAAAATCGCATTTAAAATCATCCACAAAGGCTCATGCATTAAATTAATGACCACAGACTAAAACAAAGGACATTTTTGCTATAATTATAGTTAGTTTTATTTTTAGTTAGTTTTGTAAACATAAAATGTAGTTTCAGTTTTCTTTTTTCAAAAAACATCGTCGTTTTTATTTTATTTCGTTAACGAAATTGTAATTTTGAATTTTAGTTTTTTCGTTAGTTTTAGTTAACTAAAATAACCTTTAATAGCACCTGTTTTTCGACACCCTCCCTTCTTACTTTGACCATCTCCAAACATTTTTGTTTTTATTTTATTTGAACTGAGTCAAATGCCATTTTTAGCATATCTCGCGGGCCACTAAAAAATTGGATGGCGGGGCCGCAAATGGCCCCCGGGCCGTAGTTTGGACACCCCTGTTCGATGAATGACATGGTGGATTTGACTTCATCAATGTCACGTAAAATGCACGTCGTTTTTGTTTCTGTTTATTTTTCCAGTTTTATCGCACCGTGTCCACAAAAGCGTCTAATTGGCAAAGTTGTCTTAACATTTAGGATTCATGGTGCCATCTGTTCTTCAACCTGAGATTTACAGTCTCCTATTTTTTTTTTTTTTTTTTACTGAAGAACAGGAAAATTCTTGTTTCCAATATTATCCATCTGTCCATTGCTGTTTAAACTGTTATCTTGAAGCAAGATTTTCCATCCTATATAATCACTTGTGACAGCTACAATAACAAACAAAGAAGTGCACACAGAGAATTGAGAAGCCCCCTTGTTGAATGCAAATATATATTTTCCAAAAAACTTGGACGCTTCACTCAAAAGCCTTCAGGCATTATTTACCAGCAATGTGTATTTAAAAAAATAAAAAATAAAAAATACACACGAGATACTTGGATTACATTGAATGGCCGATGAATGTATTGTATATATATTTTTCTTTCTCTTCACATGGTAGTAAACGAAACAGCAATTTCATTGTTTGTTTCGATTTAATCAACAGTTGTTTTTTTTCACCCTTCAAATTGCTAAATCAGATGTAGCATAAAACAGTTTTTGGAACTTTTCATTTTAGTTAGTTTTTATTTCGTTTTGAGTTTTGTTTTTGAAACTTAGTTCGTTTTAATTCGTTTTCATGGTGATTCTGTTCATTTTTTATTAATTTTAGTTATTTAATAAATACTATAAATACTTAGTTTTAGCTAGTTTCAGTATTAGTTTTAGTTTGTTTTTTTAAAATGTGTATTACTTGTGCGCAATATTTAAAAAACACCATGGGAGCGACGTCATCTGAAGGTGTTTTTCTATTGGCTGCTGCTAGATGACGTCGCTTCTGTGTGACACACTTTCAAACGTCCTTATCTGGTTAATATCAAAATACATCTACTTAAATATATGCTATATATCTAATTATACTATAATTATAGTTAGTTTTCATTAGTTTTGTAAACGTAAAATGTAGTTTCAGTTAGTTTAGTTTTTTTTTCAAAGCATTCTCGTTTTTATTTTATTTCGTTAACAAAATTGATTTGTGAATTTTAGGTTTTTTTCGTTAGTTTTAGTTAACAAAATAACCTTGTTTCAGATACATTATTTGTAGTAATTTTCGGACCAATAGACTTAGACTTAGACTTAGATTTGACTTTATTGATCCCTTTGGGATGGCTCCCTTTACATGTCCAGCAGCAATAAGAACACATAATAAAATAAAATAAAATAATTAAATCAATCAATAAATAAGGTTATTACACCAGAGATTGAATTAATAATAATAATAATAAAATATAAAATAAAAATTCAGTCAATAAATAAGGTTATCACACCAGAGATTGAATTTATAATAATAATAATAATAATAATAATAAATAAATAAACATTGAATGACGTCAAACTGGGTTTTTAGGGAACTCCATACTAAAAAATGTTTCATGTTTCCATCCCTCCAGGTCGCATTTCCACGAAAGCCATTTGCCTCCAGGACCAGAAAGTTCACGTCAACGCCACCATGTGCAATCCGCTCACGAGACCCACGCTGGGCTCGCACCTCTGCAATACGCAGCCCTGCCCTGCATAGTAAGTGCTTGCGTGTGTGTTTGTGGTTTGCGGGGATGCGCCTCCATGTTGCCAAATGTTGCGCTGCTTTTTATTACAGGCTTGCGCGCCCTCGCCGCGCTTTGCGGTTTCGGGGAGTCTGCACTTTGTCCGCGGTCGAGTTGCTTTCCTCCTCCTTCGCCTTCCTCTTCTGCCCACTCTTTAATCTCTCCCCTGTTCCTTTTTGAGAAACTCACCGAAAGAGTTTGCGGCTCAGGTCAACGGGACGCGTCCCGTCGTGCGTCGCGTTAAAATCGCAGGCGGTGTTTTAATCCGATTGCTATAACGTGACGCTGTGTTCTTCATGTTGTCCACCACATAAAGACAGATTTAAAGTTTTTAATCAGTCATTTAGGTCCATTTCTCAGATCAGAACTTTAGCCATAAGTTACATTAGAACATCCATCCAGATGAATAATAATAATAATGAATAAATGATGAAGCAATTTGTCACACAGTGACAATCAGACTTGTCATTCTGATGACACTGACATGTTTATTGACACTTTAAAGAGATGAACTAAGGATTCATCTCATCTTTCTTTCGAAGAAAAATGTTTCACTATAAATCAGGATCGCCTCCCACTGGTCTGGAATGCACATTGCAGTGTCCTCACTCGCTTTACCAGTCCTCTTGTTGTAACATTGTTGCAAGTGAAATGTTACTAAACACAATGGACACTTTTTTGTTTGTTTGTTTAAAAGGAAATATTACTTTAATAGAAATCAATCGCCTTAAAATAAATAAAATAAATCCTAATAAAATAATCCAAATAAATAAAATAAATCCTATTTTTAGAATATAGAATATCCCTAGAACTGAAAAGAAATCAGGTGACTTTTTATATTACATATATACGAAAGGGAGGTGATGTGTTTATTTGGATTTTTTAGAACTGAATATTGCAGGGGTATCAAACTCAACTTTTTTGGAGGTCAATAGAGAGAGTCTGAGGGTGTCTGGGCTGCATCATGTAGGCTAACCCCCCCCCCCCCCCCCCCCCCCCAAAAAAAAGAGGTTCAAGTGTCCAAAAAAAGTACAACTAATGCAAGTTTTTCAATCTTTGCAATCTGGTACTTTGCATACTCCTCAGCATGTCTCGTTGAGTCATGGCGTCTGATTTCCTGTGCAAAAACAAACAAACAAAAAAAACTATGCGCCTCTGGCTTTTCTTGAAATTGGTCTTTCTCGTGGCCAACCTGTGTCATCATGGCAGGTTTTGAAACAGAAATGACTGGAACTGGGTGACGTGATGTTTTCCTTCCAATTGGTGTCACTTCAGAATGACGTTTCAGAGAAAGCGGTCAAATGGTCGCTCAGTAGTGCGCCGGGAAATATCATTACGTGGGCCACAAATGGCCTCCCGGCCGCTGGTTTCAAACCACTTGATTATTGAGTTCAAGCTGCGAAAAACAACCATTCTCATTCATACCTGTGGATAATTTATAGTCTTATCAATAAAGTCAATAAATCAATAAACCTAAAATGGAGATGTTTGGATTGAGAGAAAAGTATGTGGACAACATGCAAACTCAACACAGGAAAGAAAGTTCACATTCAAATCCCGAAGCAGATGTGCCATCGTCTTTACCTGGCAGCGTTTTATTTACGTTTTAAAACCATCTTTTGTATGGAGGACCAAAACTGCCAAAATTCGAAATAAATAAATAAATGTCTAAAAGTGAAAATAAAAAGGAATATAAAAAAATATATAATTCCAAAATTATATCTAAAAAAATAAATATAAATGGAAATAAATCCGTTTTTATTTTCACTTATCGTCATTTATTTATTTATTTAGACAAAATAAATGACTAAATAATTAAATAAATGTCTAAATAAATAAATAAATAAATAACGAAAAGTGAAAATAAAAATGGATTTATTTCCATTAAAATGTATTTTTTTAGATATAATTTTGGAATGATATTTTTTTTATATATTCATTTTTATTTTCACTTTTAGACATTTATTTATTTATTTAGTCATTTATTTATTTCGAATTTTGGCAGTTTTGGTCCTCCATACTTTTGACGTCAATAAAACCTCTTTGGCCGATCAGCCCACCCATGTTTCGACCTCGTGCATCGAAAGGCTTTCAAGAGGGCGTGCGCGCACGCACGCAGGCTCGAGCGCTGCGGTGGCGCTCAAGTCGAAGCGGCACCCCGTTTCCTCCCCCGGCAAGTGATTTACATGCGCGCTGCGCCCAAGAGGCAGGGCACGGCGTTTTGGGGTCAGGGAGAGCACGAGCACTTCCACCTAATGCTGCAATTACGCGTCGCGCGTCCAAGCCGCGAGGCCGAAAAAATAGACATGCAAAGCAAGCGTCGGATGGTCGGGGACGTTGACGCTTTGGCTCGCTCGGGCTGCCGCGACAAGTCCGGGCCGGGCCGGAGAGCCGATCGACGCGTACCGCCGCCAACACGCGGCCTCTGTTCCCAACACTCGAGACGCCATTTCCTGCCACTAATCTCAGGCATTGCATTTCTCTTATCTCAGCTGAAGGTATTAAAGAGCCCCCCCCCACCCCGCCGTGCACGTCCGGACACGGCCCCTTTGTTTGGAAGGGGGCCGACAGTAGCAGACTAGTCTAGTTGCGTATTTTTCTGTGGAACGCGTACTCAGCTAATTGCTGAGAAACTCGCCAATTCACGGCTCTCACAGTGTGTTTGCGCGCCATTTGTAACGACAAGATGTCACCAAAGCCCAATAGGAAAGTAGTAATTGGTATCAAGAAAATATAGTGATAGAGTGATACACGTGAGACTAAGATTTTTGAATTGAGTCTGGGTTATTACCTCATTCAGACCCTGCTTGACCAGCCACATGAAACATTTTATATACTGTATATGGGATGTCACGATAAAGGCAATATCGTGATATCGTGATATTAAAACTGCCACAATATCGTCGTCGTCATGTTCACAATATTTAAAAGGAACACATCTGTTCAAAAAGTCAGGTTGGTTTCCATTTGTGCAGTTCTAGCACCCTCTAGTGGCTAGTTTATTAGTGCAATTTGATTTTAATTAGGGATGTTTTGGCCTTCTGTGTTTCAAATCTATACTAATTGTCAGATAAAGCGGAACCTAATTTGCTTGTGAAGTGATCAATGTGTGCTTGCATTAGCAAGTAAGTGCCTCAATATTGTTATGAGAGATTGTAGGTGGTTTATATGCATTGCTGTTATGTACAAAAGCACAATATTGTGCTTTTTTTTTTTTAGTATGAGCTCTTTTTTTTTTTTTTTTTTTTTTTCAATATTGTGATCTTTTTTAAATATCGCCAACCCCCACACAGTATCGTGATAATTATCGTATCGTGATGTTTGGATATCGTTACATCCCTACTGTATATATGCTGTTAGGTGATTAAAATTTTGTAACAAATTCATCGATTAATTGCACAATTTTTATATAATTAATCACGATTAATCACATACCAGGAAATGAATATCTGCTAACAAACAAAACAGGTGTTATTGCTTTATTGCTGCTTTTTTTTTTTTTTTTAAGGTAATTAATGTAAGATGAATTTTAAATGCTATTTAAGTACTTTGGGCTCATAACTTGTGGTATATTTAGGGTTTAACAAATAATACTTTTTTTTTTTCTATCCTCTGCAAATAACAAGGGTTGTTGAGGTCCACCTGAGTAGCGCTACCTTAGAAACACTCACGTATCGGAAATAGCTCCACTCAACAATGATGACCGACACTTTTCCACAAATAGAAATCAACCCGTTGATTAGAAATAATCTCATCATCTGTTTGAGCGACAGAGGCATCAACAAACAATCTTGCCTTGTCGGTTTTTCCCAGATAACTTCTTCAATTAGCAATCATGGTTCTTTTCTCATTCATAATGCGAACGACTTACTTGTAACTTTTGCACTTTGGCTGCTGACATGTTTTATTGCGCTGAGATTCCCGCGGGGCCCCGGCCTGTCTCGCCAGACCCAGTCAGTCCACGAAACACACGCCGACCTGCTTTATACACTTTGACCCCCCACGCCGCCGTTTGGCCGTCAAGGAAAAGAGAGCGGTGACTGCGGTGCGGCAACAAAATTGGTCATATAACGAGTGGAAGTGGGGATTGTGTACACGCTTCAGTGTCAGTTTCACAAGCTTGTTGTGAAGTTGAGACGCACACGAAGACAATGAAGAGATTTCACTTTGTAAGGGTTGAGTTATTGGACTTTTGTGTTCTTGGTGAGACATCAAACTTGCCCGCACGTGTGGAGTTTGTTCATGTAGAGCTTTGTGTTTAATTCTGGGTCATCAAACTTTGCCGCCATGCTCGCCCACTCACAATGAGAAGAATTCCATTATTTTTTTTTATTTTTTTTTTTTTTGCAGCGCAATGTCACCTTCTGTCTAGTATATGTGGTCAAACTTTGGTAGAAATAGTATGAAATCTTTCGGGTGAGTTTGTCTTTGATTGGCACTTCCTGGCATTTTCAGGTTTGACTTTTATTTTTTTGTGGGTCTTCTCATGACAGACTTGCCTACCAAATTTGATTTAGTCAAGTGGGGCTGATTTTTAAAATGGATTATTAGTGTTTTGTATTTTTATGGTGAGTCGGCAAACTTTGCGCCGCTCGCGTGCAATTCTTAAAACTCAAAAACCTTTCAATTTAGTGTTGCTGATCGTTTGGTTGACTGTACGTGTGTCAAATTCACTCAGACAGTCAGAGTAAATTTCTCGAATGATTTCCATCTTCGAAGGAGTGCAAATGGTCCAAATGAAATTCAAATGGTCACTGCCATCCAAGATGGCAGACTTTCTGTACGTCTTCTTTTTCACGTTGCTCATTTGGTCCGATTCAGAGAGCATTTGTCAGATGCAAATTCGAGTGAGCGGTGACATGTTGTTATTTATAATCCCGGACAAAAACACAGTGAAGAAAAGAACCGGTCCTTAAAGCAACTCTTTTCCCCCAAAATATTGTCTGCGGAATTCTAAGAGAAGGCAAAACGCCTCCGTGCCCCGAGGTCGTTTTTATTTTTGCAGCCTCCAGAAGCATCTGCGCGACTCGACCATCGCTCTCCCGCCTAAAATCCCGCGGTGGTCAGACCACTCGTTTGCAGTAATCTCCCCCTTGAGCTGCGGTGCCAAAGACGGCGGCGGCTATTTTGGAGCAAAAAGATGTGGAGGACTCAAAAGATCTGATCTCATTCGAATTCCGTTTAGTTGGTTAGTGCATAGTTGAATTCAAATATAAAGTTTTTTACGGATAATTTGGGATTTAGGATCTTAGTTCCTGAGCTATTTCACATAATTTGACTTTGTCCAAAATCAACACAAATAATTTATCTGTCTTTTTTTTTATTTTATTTTTTTTTATTGACTGTCATTCAAGAATCTTATTCTGTAACTAAGAAATAATTTTTGGACTAAATCATGTAAAGGACTACTATGAAACATAATGACTTGACATTCATTTTTTGGATGTCATTCATAAAATCTCATTTTGAAATAGCTGAGGAAAACCATCAACATTTGTGAAAAAATGTTTGATTAATTAAAAAATAAATAAAAAATAGTATAGCCTTGGGACGTTTCAAGGAAAAAAAATTATATATATATATGTATATATATATATATATATATATATGTATGTATATATATATATATATATATATATATATATATATATATATATATATATATATATATATATATATATATATATATATATATATATAATTATATATATATAATTATTTTTTTCAGAAAAATGTGCCATTTTTTCCATTCATATTTTATTGCATTTTTTTTTTTTTATTATTTAAAAAAATAAATAAATAAATGCAATTTTTTTTCCTGAAAAGTGATGTTTTGGAGAAAAATTCTACTTTATTAAAAAAAATGTATTATTTATTTATTTATTTATTTATTTGTTTATTTAAGATTTTGTTTGGAGAAAATATCTATTATTGAAAAATTCTCGCTTATTTTTAAGAAATAATGTGGTCTTTTTTTTTAAAGGATGCAATTTTATGAGGAAAAAATCATATCTTTTTTATTAATGTAATATATTATAGAAATACTTTCGCAAAATGGTCAAATAAAAATACCAATTTTTTTTGAGAAAAATAGTACATGGTAAATGTTGCATTGCAGTTATGTTTTTGAGAAAAAAAAATAAACAGAATCATTATAATTTAAGATAAGATCAATATATATTTTATTTAATTAGAAAAAGGAAAAAGAAAAACCATAAAAGTAGTTTTTAAAAGATGTTTTTTTTAGTTAAAGTGTATTTTTCTGCAAAGTCTTGTATAATGTCTTTTTTTCTTTTTTTTTTAATGAAAATTGTCTTTAAAAAAAAAAAATTAAAATATATTGAATGTTTACTGAGCAAAATGAGAAACGACCTGTTGCGTTGTAAAGTCAAAACAAAAAATCTGACTCAGCACTAACAAGAAGAAAAAGTGTCAAAGATGAACTTTCTAGCAACCTCGAGATTTATTTATTCATTTATTTATGTATATATTTATTTATTTATTTTGAATTGCATTTACGATCCTTGAAAATCAATTCCTGTTTCTTTCAGTTGGTGGACAGGAGAATGGGCAGCATGCAGTCGCTCGTGCGGCGGCGGCCAGCAGAGCAGGACGCTGCGTTGCATGAGGAAGGTGACGTACCAGCGGGACGAGGCGGCCGCGCACTTCCCTGTGCCCCGTCATCTCGCCGGCGCAACTCCGGCCCTGCAACACGCAGGCCTGCCCGCCCGGGTGGAACACCGCCGCCTGGTCGCAGGTACCCTCATGTGTCAATCAAAGCGTGTCACGTCACTTTTTCTTTTTTTTTTTTTTTGCCTGGCTACTAAAACCATGTTGTCAACGAATTCTATATGTTTGAAAGAGCAAGCATCCGTTTGGCCTAATTGGACGAAACGAAGTTCTTGTGGATTGAAGCACTATGCCTACTTTTAAATTAGAGAAACTGTAGTCCAACTTTGTTCTTTTTCCCAAATTTTTGTTGTTTTCACTTTTTTTTTTAAGTGGGATGTCAGCAAAAATCCATCTTTTTTACTTTTGTGGACATATGTGAATTTAAATGGAGCCTCTGTGGCCTTAAATTAAAACATGGTGACATGTTTTCAAGATGTTTGCATAATGAAAGGCTTTACAAGAGCGAAGAAGTAAACAAGAAAGAAACGTGTCTCACTCATCCTCAACACACTGCTGCCCTCTGCTGGAAATTTCGCCAGCTGACAACTTGCAAGAAGTAACTGAAAATATGACACACGTTTTTGCTGATGTTGGAACCCCCAAATTAAATAGTAATTATTTGAAATTGTACAAATTCTAAAATATTATGTCACACTAACTAAAAAAATATTGTTTTTATCATCCTTTAAATGTTACTCGGCATGTCCTCTTCTTCTTCTTCTTGTTATTATTGTTAATAATAATAATAATAATAATAATAATAATAATAATAATAATAATATGAGCATGATTTGTCAAGAAAAAAGATTTACATCGTCAAAAATGATTTGGATTGAGGGAAAAAAAATGATATTTTCATGAAAACAGTTCTACTTTTTTTTTTTTAAGTGGTAATCTTTTGGTAAAAGTTTTTTTTTTTTTTTTTTTTTTATTGTTTTGGAAAAAAAAACAATATTTGAGCCATATTTTGGACACCGCGACCCTTGTGAAGAATAAGCGGTCAAGAAAATGGATGGATGGATGGACAGCATTCATACAAGAACTGCGTTTTTGTTTGTTTTTAGTTAAATTTTGATATAAAAGGTTTTATTTTTTAGCAAAAGAAAAAATAAATAAATAAATAAAAGTCGTATTTTTACAGAAACACGATGTGCTGTAAAGACAAAAATGAGATTTTAGAATAAATTCAGATTTGTTTTGACTTTTAGATGTATTTTTCAGGACAAGATGACTTTTGCTTTTAAGCTTTTTTTTTTTTTTTTCTCTCTCAAATCAAAGCCAGCTTTCTATGGGGGGGAGGAGTAAGTTTTAAGTTTTCTAGAATCTGATATGTTGTAAAACTTTATATAGGCCATGCCAGGCCAGATCATAATTATGTTTAGTAAAAAAAAAAAAAAAAAAAAAAAAAAGACAGAGAGGTTGTGGGCTTTCACTGATCCGTCAATCTTGGTGACAGGTGTGTGACTGTGTGCTGAGTTCAAATGGCGGTTAAAGACATTCTCCTTGAAAAGACCAATGGAAGCTTTCAGTGTCAAAAGCACTGCTGGGATCGGGCAGCTTGTTTGTATCTTTGGTGTGCGTGCGTGCGTGTGTATATAAATGTCGTCTATGTTGATGGGTGCAGTCACATAAAGCGCCCTGGCGTCCCCGATGAGCAGTTGCACCCCCCCCCCCCCCCCCCCCATCTGAAGTTTACTGTTGTTGTGTTGCCCGATCCTCTGATGATTGGAGGTCACATTCATTTGTGAGCGATGGCCTTATTATTGCATTTAATGTTGTTTGGCTCCATCATGGAGCTTCAGCCAAACGGCGACCTTCGCTTTGCTAGCCGAGCGTGTCCGGAATTAGCAATGCAGTTACTCCTTTACTCACTATTTCTTCTATATATGTATATTCAGAGAGAAAAATATTCCCACTTTTTTTCCAAACCAATACCAAGTACCGATATGAAATAAAAAAAAAAAAAAAAAGACCTACCGGTATATATTCCAATATAGCATTTTTCCTCAAAATTGTATGAAATTAATGGCAATTTTCTCATCTTTTATTTTCTATCCTGATTGTCGTCGCGAGTAACAATACTTCAAAATAAGGCCTGCCTAATGGCACGATACCAATACCTGTTACTGGTGCTCTCCCAAATTAAAAACTTTTCTTTTAGATTTAAGTGATGTTTTGTTGATTAAAAAAAACCATTAACTCTCATTTATATGAATTTTTTTGAAAAAAAAATTCATTGTAGGCTTACAATTTTAGAAAAAAAATGTCAGAAACATGAATAGGACATTTGTTTTGTTGTAGATAAAATGTTAATGATTTTGGAGAAGAAAATAGCCAACTTTCAAGAATAAAGTCCATTTTTTTTAGTCATATATTTTCAATAATTGACATTTTTCAAAAAAAGATAATTGCAGTCTTACAATTTTAGAAAAAAAAAACCTGTTAGAAACACGAGTAGAACATTGTTGTTTTGTTTTGTTTTTTTAAAGATCAAATTTTAATGTTTTGGAGAAGAAAATAGCCAACTTTCAAGAATAAAGTAAACTTTTTGTAGTCATATTTTTTTCAATAATTGCCTTTTTTTTCAAGAAAATAATTGTAGTCTTCAATTTTAGAAAAAACAAATGTCAGAAACACGAGTTGGACATTGTTTTTTGTTTGTTTTTTTTTAAGGTAAAATCTTAATGTTTTGGAGAAGAAAATGGCTAATTTTCAAAAATAAAGTCAATTTTTTTAAGTCATATTTTTTCATTAATTGACATTTTTTCAAGAAAATAATTGCAATCTTACTTAGAATTTTAGAAAAAAAAATGTCAGAAACACGAGTAGAACATTGTTTTGTTTTTTTTGTTTTTTTTTAAAGATAAAATTTTAACGTTTTGGAGAAGAAAATAGCCAAGTTTAAAGAATAAAAAAAAATTTCAAGAAAATAATTGCAATTTTACAATTTTGTCAGAAACACGAGTAGAATATTTATTTTGTTTTTTCAAAGGTAAAATGTTAATGTTTGTGGAGAAAAAAAGGTAAACTTTCATTGATTAAAGTATTTTTTTTTTTTTTTTTTTTTTGCAATTTTGGCAACATTTCCACCTCCAACTAGGAAACATGCACTGACGTGTTGCATATTTGGGAGAACAAGTTGTACTCTTCCAAGAATAAAGTTAGTCAAATATTTGGGTCACTTGGAAGTAGTCCAAAAAAGTGGAGCGTATATTTTAAATCCCGAGCAAGGTTAAAAAAAAATCGTGTGAGGTTCACACGCACGCACGTACGCTCGCTTCCACTAACCCTCCAGAGGACGCCACCTGTGTCTGACCGCGTCTCCTCGCCCTCAGTGCTCCAAGAGTTGCGGCCGTGGACTGAGGAAGCGAAGCGTGTTCTGCCAAAGCGCCGACCCCGCGGCGGCGGCGGCGGCGGCGGCGGTGGTGCCCGACAGCATGTGCAGACAGAACCAGCGACCCAAAGCCCAGGAGAGCTGCGTGCTGCGCCGGTGCCCCAAGAACGACAGGCTGCAGTGGACGCACACTTCCTGGGGAGAGGTAAGAACGCGGAGGTATGATGCTTTGACCCACTTCAAATATGGAGGCCGCAGCCTCAAAGGAACTTCTCCTTTATGGAATAGCTCGTCACGCAGAATTCATAGAGTACATATACTGTGTGCATTATGCATATTTGTTACACTTGGAAGGACATTTCAGTCCTTCCATGATGAAATATAGAATAAAACTTGGAGTTATATTTGCATGGCTTTTGAAAAAGGCCTCTATAATTTTCAAGAATAAATTCGTATTTTTTTTTTTTTAGAAAAAAATATTACATACTTTCAATTTATTTTATTATTATTTTTTTACTATTATTATTATTTTTAGAAATTGCACTCTTATTAAGTGCAAAGTTGGTTTTTGCAAATAATAAATTCAATATTTTTGAGTGAAAAAAAAATTCATTTTTTAAGGAAGAATGTTGTATGATTTTTGAGAGGAAAAATATAATATAATGAATATTTTTCCAGAAAATTGTAATCTACTGTGCATGTACCATTTTATTTATTTATTTATTTTTGTCAAATTAATAGTTTGAAAAAAAATTAATAGTTTGAAAAAAATCCCCCCAAACATTATAAACTTAGGAGAATTTTTTTTTTTAGAAAAATAGTTTTTTTGCTATTTGAAAAAAAAAAAAAAAAAAGTTACAATATTTGAGAATAAAATAGCAAAATGATATATTTGTGGAAAATTTATATCCTTGGAGAATTTTTGGAGAGCTGTGACATTTAAAAAAAAATAAAATAAAATACAATACTGTGCATCTCTATTTACAATTTTGCCTATTCATGTTTTTTCATGGAATCAATCTGAAGCTATTTACTTAAAAAAAACAACTCACATATAAGTAATTTCTGTGCTCTTTCTGCAATTAGTTAGAAGCCACAAGATGCTGCCTAAATAGGAAAGTAGTACAATAATTGGTGTCAAGGAAGTATTTTGAAGTAACTGAGAGACAAGCTTGTCATTTTTTTTTAAAGATGAGTTTGAAATTATTATTAACTGTTTGGTAATCATCGTTTGTGGTTAATTTACTCGCGCACACACAGTCGAAGACATTTTGGAATTTTTGTCTTTTTAGTGCTCCGCGTCATGCGGTCCTGGCCTGCAGAAACGAGAACTCCGATGTGGGGAGAAAGACTTCCAGGGAGGGTAAGAAGTCTTTGCAACAATATCACTTGACTCCACAAAAGTCCAATTCAGTCATACGCTGTCCCCCAACTTAAACTTAAATGACTGTTTTAGATGCAAAAAAAAATTCATGTTTTTTTTTTTAATAGCATGTGTTCCTTTTCAGATTTGTGGAGTTTCCCGTGAGGAGGTGCAGGAACCTCGGCAAACCGTCGGCCGATCTGCAGCAGGCTTGCGACCGGGGCCCGTGCCCCGAGCTGGCCCGGGTCCTGGCGGGCAGGACCGTCCCTGGCGCTGTGGTGTCAAGCTGGTACTCGTCTCCATGGCAACAGGTACCCATCAACACCATTAAAGTGACACACACATTGTTACAAGCTAAAAAAAAAAAAAAAAGTCAAATAATGTATGTCACCAAAGGCGTAGTAAAGGCAGACAATTGCTTGGGGCCCCTTAGCCAGCAGGGGCCCCGTTCTATTTCTTTTCTTCACGCTTTTCTTCTTCTTCTACTTCCTCCTGGAGTGCTCGGTGTCGTGCGGCGGAGGCGTCCAGACCCGCGCCGTCCAGTGTCTGCATCAGGGTCGCCCGGCGACCGGCTGCCTGCTCCACCAGCGACCGCTCGCTACGCGGGCCTGCAACACCCAGTTCTGCCCGCGCCCCGTCCCGCCGCCGCAACAACACCACCACAACCGGGTCACAGCCGTCGGGAACACAATAAGAGGTAAAGTGCTTCCAAGTTGCCATTTTTTTTTTTTTTTTTTTTTTTTTTTTTTTTTTGTCGACAGCGGTACTGAGGTCTGGAAGCCCATTCCCGCCAGTAAAAAAAAAAAAAATCACTGCCGGTTACTGACAGTTTAAAAAAAAAAAACAATTATGCCAACTCTATATTTTTACAAATTTTGCCACTAATACTGAATGAATATCCCTGTATTTTTTTTTTTTTTTTTTTTTTTTTTACAAAGTTGCCAACTCTATATTTTTAAAAATTTTGCCACTAACATTTTCTTTTTTACTGCAAATGAATATCGGCTTGAAAAATCTTGGTCTCCTTGGCAACTAATAATTGGTAGTGGCTGTAATTTTTATTTTTTTTTTAAACAAAGCTGCCAATTCTTTATATTTTTAAAAATTTTGACGCTAATATTTTCTTTTTTTACCGCAAATGAATATCCCTGTAATTTTTGTTATATATTTTTAAACAAAGCTGCCAATTCTTTATATTAAAAAAATGATGCTAATATTTTCTCTTTTACTGCAAATGAATTTCCCTGTAATTTTTGTTATTTTTTTAATTAAAGCTGCCAATTCTTTACATAAAAAAAAAAAAAAATGAGGCTAATATTTTCTCTTTTACTGCAAATGAATATCTCTGTAATTTTTGTTATATTTTTTTTAAACAAAGCTGCCAATTCTTTATATATATATTTTTAAATTTGACGCTAATATTTTCTCTTTTACTGCAAATGAATATCGGCTTGAAAAATCTTATTGGTCTCCTTGGCAACTAATAATTGGTAGTGGCTGTCTATCACTAGTTTTTATTGTTGATATATCAAAAGTTACCAAAATAAATGAAAAAAAAAAAAATCCACTGGCGTTTTATTTTTTATTTTTATTTTTCTTTCTTTTTTTTTTTTTTATACTTACTTTCGGGAATGGGCTTCCATACTGAGGTGTCTCCGCAGGCGAGCCGCCCTCCTGCATGGACCGCTTCAGCTGGTGCCACCTGGTCCCCCAGCACGGCGTCTGCGGCCACAAGTTCTACGGGGATCAGTGCTGCCGGTCCTGCGCGGGCAGGAGACTTTAGAGCTCCCCCTACTGACGAAGGAAAAGTCCTCGAACCTGCCCCCGCCCCCGCCCTCCTCCCGAACCTTTTCGAACTCTCAAAACACATGGAACTGCACTTGACAGAATGTGTTTGTCCTTCCTGGAGTACTTGACAAATGAACTGAGTGAAGAAGAAAGAAGAGAAGATCAACCAACTGGAAACGTAACGTTTACTGTCTGTGGGACATTTGAGCGCTCCTCCTTTTTGTTGTTATTATCCTCGCCAGTATCGTGTGTGTATTTCAAGGATCCGATGCCTTTATTTAACTTATTGCTCATGATGTTACATTATGTTGTGCAGTGGATCTGTGACGTGTAACTCACCCACTATGGACATTCTCCACATGATGACATTTTGTATTTTTATTTTTTTCTATGAAGCATTTTTATTAGCATTTGGTGCACTTCTCCTGGTCGTCTTTTTTTTTTCTTCTGCTTCCTGCTGCTGACGCACCGCCAGGATCTTCCATGCGTGTTGACACGGTGGAAAAACATGCTTTTGTGTGTGCGCGTGTGTCTCTCCTGTATCGCTATGATAATAATACAGCTTGATCAAGAAAGCAACCTCTGTTTTTGTTTTTTTTTGTTCTTTTTTTTGTTTTTTAAATTAGGGATAGACCGATTATCGTCCCGGGTCGATTATACGGCCATTTTACAAATCTGAAGGCCAATAAAGTAAATTGAGGGTTTTCATCAGGATTTGTAAACTGTTAACAGACAGTTTTTACTTCTCACAAAGACACTTCAAATATATTCAGACAATTTTTCACCATCTTTTGAAACGTTTTACGAAACCTGACACAAACCCCAAATTAGCTACATTCGCAAGCATTTTTCGCTCGGTGAGATACAAGAAATTTTTCATGTATGGATTTATTTAAAATTCCACATTATTTTAAAAAATGATGCTGACGCTGGGAAGTCGCTACTCTTTTTATTTTTAGAAATAAAAAATAATAAATTAAGCAATTATGTTGAAATTTTGGAACACCTTATTTATTTATTTTCATGTAAAAAAACTTTAGGGAACTATTTACTTGCTTAGTTTTTAATTTAGTTCAACACATGCTGATGTAATGACCCCAGAAGCTCTCTGTGATTTTTGCTATATTTTTTAAACAAAGCTGACAATTATTTATTTATTTATTTTTTTTAAATGATGATAATATTTTCTCTTTTACTGCAAATGAATATCCCTGTAATTTTTTTTTTTTTTTTTTTTTTTACAAATCTGCCAATTCTTTATATTTTTTAAAATTTTGACGCTAATATTTTCTCTTTTACTGCAAATGAATATCCCTGTAATTTTTGTTATATTTTCTTCAACAAAGCTTGCCAATTCTTTATATTTCTAAAAATTTTGATGCTAATATTTTCTTTTTTTACCGCAAATGAATATCCCTGCAATTTTTATTTTTTTAAACAAAGCTGTCAATTCTTTATATTTAAAAAAAAAATGATGCTAATATTTTCTCTTTTACTGCAAACGAATATCCCTGTATTTATTTTTTTTTTAAAGCTGCCAACTCTTTATATTTTTAAAAAATTTGATGCTAATATTTTCTTTTTTTTACTGCAAAAGAATATCCCTGTAATTATTAGTTTATTTTTTTAAACAAAGCTGCCAATTCTTTATATTTAAAAAAAATTATGCTAATATTTTCTTTTTCACCGCAAATGAATATCCCTGTAATTTTTGTGATATTTTTTTTAATCAAAGATGCCAATTCTTTATATTTAAAAAAAAAAAAAAATGAGGCTAATATTTTCTCTTTTACTGCAAATGAATATCCCTGTAATTTTTGTTATATTTTTTTAAACAAAGCTGCCAATTCTTTATAATTTTTTTAAAAAATTTGACGTTAATATTTTCTCTTTCACTGCAAATGAATAGCAACTTGAAATATCTTATTGGTCTCTTTGGCAACTAATAATTGGTATTGACTGTCTATCACTAGTTTTTATTGTTGATACCTCAAAAGTTACCCAAAAAAAAAATAATCAAATGTTGATTCCCGCCACCTTCTACCATCGAGATAAATATTATCAACGAGACGTTCATTTACGTAGACGTCGGACTAGACATTAGCATTCACAGCGCTCATCAACCGGTAAGAAGATTAATAGCCGCTGTCTGTTTGCATGGACAGAACTCGAGTGTGTAACAGGGAGCACGATGTCCACACCGCCTGCATCCAATCTATCCAATCCAAAATGGAACCTGTCGCCCTTAATCCCCTCCACCTCGCCTGATCGATGCAGCTATTTCTGCCCTGCATTTTCACATTTTCTCCCGCTCCATCTCAGGGCCCGGTTGTTATTTTCCCACCTCCAGCCTGTCAAATGCCCCCCCCGCCGAGCCGCCGTCCCGCCCCCCTCCCAGCCTAAGGCGCTCGTTTGTGTGCGCAGCGAACCCTGATAGGACCCCCTCAACCGCTGTCAGTGGACCTGATCACATCTTAAGAGAGTCTCATCATGCCGCCTTTAAAATATCCATCTCTCTATTTCTCCAAAGGCTTTACTGCAAAAGCTGCCATATTTCAGCGGCGGTGTTCACTGAGCACCTGTGAGAAGGCGACACACATCTTTAGCCTTATCTAACTCTCCCCCGTGTGGATCATAGAAAGTAGATCGTTTCACCGGATCCTACCACAACCCGAGCCAACACCGACCGAAAACGCAGTTCAAGCATAACTTTTAACCTTACTCAAACTCTAAGCCAGTAGTTGTTAACCTGGGTCAGATTTGTGATGACATACCACACTTGGCTATCATTGGCTGCAAGGTTATTTTAGCTAGCTAACAAAAAAATAATGAACAAACTACAACTAAAATTCAAATGTGATTTTAAGTATACTTATATCAATATATTCTGGAATAGGATGTTTTATTTTTATTTTTTTTTTATTTTTTTTTTTCTCACTCACACAAACTTACATGGTCTCGAACCCATGCCAAGCAGCACCAAAGGTAAGTGACGGTCGCACTTCCCCACCTGGAGCTCCGGTATGAAGACGTTTGAAAGTGTTTCAAACAGAAGTGATGTCATCTAGCAGCAGCCAATAGAAGGTGTCGACCTTCACATGACATCGCTCCTCGGCGGCAAATTTGCCTGCTTGACCTTTGGCACGCCTGCTTTTTCATTTAACTTAGCCGAAATGCAATGCTAGGTAAGAAATGTATTTTTTTTTTTTTTTTAGTTAAATGACTTTTTTTTTTTTTTTTATATTATAATTAACCATGGAGTTTATGAAGTATTGCGCACAATACACATTAAAAAATAAATAAATAAATACTGAAACTACCGTAAAACTAAGTTTTTTGTTTTTTGTTTTTTTTTAAATACCGGTATATAAACTAACAGAACCACCCTGAAAACTAATTAAAACTAAGCAAATTTGATTAACAAACCTCAAAACAAAAATAAAAACTAAAATGAAAATTCCAAAGCTATAATAATCCTGGTGCTGTGTTTACTTTCGTGTGCTCAGTCAATTTAGAACTGGTGTGATAGTATGTCGTGTGATCGCTATTATTTTAATCCCTTCAAACTATCCATCCATCCATGCATCCATCCATCCATCATTCATCCATCCGTCCGTCCGTCCGTCCATCCATCCATCCATCCATGCATGCATGCATCCATCATCCATCCATCCATGCATCATCCGTCCGTCCGTCTGTCCGTCCGTCCATCCATCCATCCATCCATCATCCATCCATCCATGCATGCATCCATCCATCATCCATCCATCCATCCATGCATGCATCCATCCATCATCCATCCAGCCGTCCATCCGTCCAGCCATCCGGGTACAAAATGAGGGCTTGGATGTGACTCCATCCATCCATCCATCCATCCATCCATCCATCCATCCATCCATCCATGTATCATCCATCCATCTATCCATGCATCCATCCATCCATCCATCCATGCATCCATCCATCCATCTATCCATCCATCCATCCATCCATCCATCCGTCCGCCCATCCAGCCATCCGGGTACAAAAATGAGGGCTTGGATGTGACTCCATCCATCCATCCATCCATCCATCCATGCATGCATCCATCCATCCATGCATCCATCCATCATCCATCCATCCATCCATCCATCCATCCATCCATCCATGTATCATCCATCCATCTATCCATGCATCCATCCATCCATCCATCCATGCATCCATCCATCCATCCATCCATCCGTCCGCCCATCCAGCCATCCGGGTACAAAAATGAGGGCTTGGATGTGACTCCATCCATCCATCCATCCATCCATCCATGTATCATCCATCCATCTATCCATGCATCCATGCATCCATCCATCCATCCATCCATGCATCCATCCATCCATCCATCCGTCCGTCCGTCCATCCATCCATCCATCCATCCATGCATGCATGCATCCATCCATCCATCCATCATCCATCCACCCATCCATCCATCCGTCCATCCGGGTACAATAATGAGGGCTTGGATGTGACTCCATCCATCCATCCATCCATCCATCCGTCCGTCCGTCCATCCGTCCGCCCATCCGGGTACAAAAATGAGGGCTCCATCCGTCCGTCCGTCCGTCCATCCATCCATCCATCCATTTTCTTAACTGCTTGCTCCTCACAAGGGTCACGGGGGTGCTGGAGCCTATCCCAGCTGGCTTTGGGACAAATCAGTGTGCCCAATTTAACCTCCCATGCATGTCTTTGGAATGTGGGAGGAGACCGGAGTACCCGGAGAAGACCCACGTGGGCACGGGGTGAACATGCAAACTCCGCCCAGGAAGGTCGGAGACCCTTCAAACTATGTCGAGCAAAATAAAAACAAAAGTGGTCGGACAAATATGTGCATTATGAATTCACACGTAGAACATATGGTGTTCCACAGGGTCGAATTCCGGGGCCTCTGCTGTTTTCATTGTATCAGCTGACCAGAGTCAGATTTGATGGCACTGAAGTCAGTATGAATGCATTTCTGCCTTCTCTCTTCAACAAGAAACTACAAACATCAGCATCACAACACTTTGGCTTTCTCCCGCATGTGGATCACGGTGTCGACGGAGCTTTTGGATGTGAGGGAGAAGATGAGGTCCCCCCGTGCGGCAGAGCTGCTGTGATTAACGGCTCAAACGACAAGTGACGGCTCTCGGCATGGCGGCGGGTCTTTGTGCCGGTGTCACCGCCGGAATGATTTCAAAAGGCCGCAGTAAAAAGAAGACCTGCGGATATCAGCGGAGCCGGCGAAGCCGATAGCCCATTAGCCTCTTCTCTCCTATCGATCTGCGTGTTTGTTACAGCGTCTTGTCCTCCTCCACCTTCCCGTCACCTTGTCTGTCTCATTACCTCCGTCGGCCTTTTGTAAACTCTGAAAAGTTTCCACTTGATGGCTTGGAAAAGTGTGCAGGCCTTTCACTTATTTACACCTTTATAATGATTGGTGCCAAAATGGAATGGTTTCTTCCTTGGCTCATGTTGCAAAACAATTGCATTTACATCAGACCGTTAAAAAATAAATAAATTGTAGTCAATCACCAAAGCTTTAATGGAAATAGAAACACAGTGTTATAACTTGTGATACAATACTTAGGTTGCAAGGTAAGATTGTCTCCATAGATATCAGTCGGGGTTATTACCCTGACCAAAACACTACCCATAACCCTGTACAAAAAGTCCAAATAAGACACCAAAAAAAAAGAAAAAACAAAAAATACGCCTTACTATACATGGACGTTTAAAAAAAGAAAAAAGAAAAAAAAGAAAAGAAAAATACGCCTACGCCTACGCTTACATGGTCGTTAAAAAAAAAAAAAAAAAAAAAAAAGAAAGAAAAATACGCCTTACTATACATGGTCGTTAAAAAAAAAAAAAAAAAGAAAGAAAAATACGCCTTACTATACATGGTCGTTAAAAAAAAAAAAAAAAAGAAAGAAAGAAAAATACGCCTTACTATACATGGTCGTTAAAAAAAAAAAAAAAAGAAAGAAAAATACGCCTTACTATACATGGTCGTAAAAAAAAAAAAAAAACGCCTTACTATACATGGTCGTTAAAAAAATAAATAAATAAAAAAGAAAGAAAAATACGTCTTCCTATACATCGTCGTTAAAAACAAAAAAAAAAGAAAGAAAAATACGCCTTACTATACATGATCGTTAAAAAAAAAAAAAAAAAAAAAAGAAAGAAAAATATGCCTTACTATACATGGTCGTTAAAAAAAAAAAAAAAAAAGAAAAATACGCCTTACTATACATGATCGTTAAAAAAAAAAAAAAAAAAAGAAAGAAAAATATGCCTTACTATACATGGTCGTTAAAAAAAAAAAAAAAGAAAGAAAAATACGCCTTACTATACATGGTCGTTAAAAAAAAAAAAAAAAAAAAGAAAGAAAGAAAAATACGCCTTACTATACATGGTCGTTAAAAAAAAAAATACGCCTTACTATACATGGTCGTTAAAAAAAAAAAAAAAAAAAGAAAGAAAGAAAAATACGTCTTCCTATACATCGTCGTTAAAAAAAAAAAACGCCTTACTATACATGGTCGTTAAAAAAAAAAAAAAAGAAAGAATGAAAAATACGCCTTACTATACATGGTCGTTAAAAAAAAAAAAAAAGAAAGAAAAATACGCCTTACTATACATGGTCGTTAAAAAAAAAGAAAAAGAAAGAAAGAAAAATACGCCTTACTATACATGGTCGTTAAAAAAAAAAAAAGAAAGAAAAATACGCCTTACTATACATGGTCGTTAAAAAAAAAGAAAAAAGAAAAGAAAAATACGCCTTACCATACATGGTCGTTAAAAAAAAAAAGAAAAAAAAAGAAAAATACGCCATGGTCGTTAAAAAAAAAAAAAAAAAAAAATACGCCTTACTATACATGGTCGTTAAAAAATAAATAAAAATACGCCTTACTATACATGGTCGTTAAAAAAAATAAATAAAGAAAAAGAAAGAAAAATACGTCTTCCTATACATGGTCGTTAAAAAAAAAAAAAAGAAAGAAAAAAAAATACGCCTTACTATACATGGTCGTTAAAAAAAAAAAAAAAAATACGCCTTACTATACATGGTCGTAAAAAAAAAAAAAAAAAAAAAAATACGCCTTACTATACATGGTCGTTAAAAAAAATAAATAAATAAAAAAGAAAGAAAAATACGTCTTCCTATACATCGTCGTTAAAAACAAAAAAAAGAAAGAAAAATACGCCTTACTATACATGATCGTTAAAAAAAAAAAAAAAAAGAAAGAAAAATACGCCTTACTATACATGGTCGTTAAAAAAAAAAAAATTAAAAAAAAAATACGCCTTACTATACATGGTCGTTAAAAAAAAATAAAAAAGAAAAGAAAAATACGCCTTACTACATGGTCGTTAAAAAAAAAATAAAAAAGAAAGAAAAATACGCCTTACTATACATGGTCGTTAAAAAAAAAAAAAAAAAAAAATACGCCTTACTATACATGGTCGTTAAAAAAAAAAAAAAAATACGCCTTACTATACATGGTCGTTAAAAAAATAAATAAATAAAAAAGAAAGAAAAATACGTCTTCCTATACATCGTCGTTAAAAAAAAAAAAAAAAAGAAAAGAAAAATATGCCTTACTATACATGGTCGTAAAAAAAAAAAAATAAAAAAATACGCCTTACTATACATGGTCATTGCTGCGTTGCTAATGTGAAGGATAAGTGGTTTGTGTCAAAACTGTTGGCCCTCTAGGGGCCCCTGCTGGCTAAGGGGCCCCAAGCAATTGTCTGCCCTGCCGAATGGGCAAACTATGCCTCTGACCCTACCCTACATCCTACACCAAAAACTCCCCTAACTCACCCTATCAAACTCCTAAACCCGAAGTATACGAATCTTTAACTATCACCCTCGTGTGAGTGTTTCGTCACTACATTAGACTTGGTTGTGTAACTCACCACTGAATTGCATGACAGTGCATTTCTGGCCTCTCAGATGCAAAAGTACAATTTCAGTGCCATGACTGAAGAGAATTGTTCATTCAAAGCCGTTTCTTGCTCCCTGGAGCATAAAGGTGAACGTACCAAACGTATTTCGGAGCCTTCACATCCACTGTGCACAAAAACAACCAAATTAAAAAAGCTTCTATTTAGCGTATTATCTCCCGGAGGCTGTGAATATTATTGATCTGTGTTGTTTTTGCTGCAACTCTCTCCCTCATCCATCTTGCTTTGAGACGCCGGCTTCCCATCATTTTCTCCCTGAAATGTGAGCATTGATTGGGGGCTCCTCCGGGCCGGCAGACACCAGCTGCAAACGTCGCCCGGCTGCCTGTTAACCCGGCGACCTTGAGGAAACTGCAGCCAAGCAGTTTGCGGCAAGGAGGTACCAGCCTGTCCTCGTCGTCTTCTGAATCTTATTCGTCCTCGCCCTTGTTGTTTGTGAATTAATCAGAGTAACGCAGAGACGCTCATCTGTTCCCCCGTGTTGATGTTTTGTCCCGCCCTCCTCCTCCTTCTCCTCTTCCTGGGAGACGCTGCGCTTTGCTTGACATCAATTTATTCATGTAGGACACACACATGCCTTTGAAATAACATGACGTGCTTTAAGCCCGCCAAAAAGTATGAAAGACCGCCCTGGTTGAATTCACGACATGGCCACTAGGGGGCACTGCTCACCCACGAGATTCTCTTGTGCTTATTCAATGCAAACGCAAGAACAACACAATCCCAACACAATAGATATGAGATCACAGGCTCACAACAAAGACAGTCGACGTACGTATGCGCATAAAAATGCAGCTTGATGGCTCTCACCTCAAACAGCGTCGACGCTTCCGTGGCCTTACGGCAGCTGATATGCAGATTTCCGAGTGAGCGGGGTCAGCTCGCGTTTGTTCTCGCCTCTTGTGGATTCAACGAAATAAGAAAATGAAAGATGGAAAGATAAACACAATACAGATGTCAAATTACCTTTAACCTCGGTTAACGCTGCCCAGCTTGTAAGTGAAAATCACCCGGGGCTCTTCATATTGCCGACAACGATAATAATCCTTATGGTGAACATTATTAAACAGTAAGTATGACTGGGTGATGTGATGTGTTGCTTGATATCTGTTATTCAGTTTTGCCTCGTGAAAAAGAACATTTCAGATATGTACAACTGCATTCTACACAGGGCCGTTTCTAGCTTCATGGGGGCCCTAGGCAAGATCCTGTTTGGGGGGCCCCTAGTTTGTCCTAACCCTTTAGATGGTCTCCCAAGATACCACAATCGATTACACTTTTGAGCAAAACGGACGACAGTTAAAATGAAACATCTTCAGTTGACAGTCCTCTTTACGTCAATAAATAAAACGGCTTTTGAGTGTTTAGAAAAGTGTTTAATTGAAATAAAACACAACAAAACCCTGTTTTAAAGCAACAACTAACTTCAAATAATGCTTAACATCAGTCTCACAATATTCAGCATAACACCTAATACTGTATACTGGCGTAGCGTCACAAACTGACACAAAAACACCAGCCACTGCTTAACATCACAGTTTATTTTATTTATGTCCTGTTTGTTTGTTTGTTTTTTTAATCCAAAATGGGATGTAATAAACAAATATATTGAGACAGAATAAAGACAGGATATTTTAATCATCCTCAGGTAAGACTACACATAGAGCTTGGGGGCCCCCTGGTGGCTTGGAGGCCCTAGGCAGCCGCCTACTTCGCCTGTAGCCAAACACGACTACGGCCACCAAGATATCTCAAATGTCACTTTTGCCATTCACGCATGCATATGCGCAACTCAATTGAAGATATCTGGTATGAGAAACGCCACAGAATGAGTTTTAACGAGGCAAAACTCAATTCCAGATATCTCAACCTGTTGTTTAGACTATTTTTCAAAAGTAGGCTCAAGACCACCTTTTTAGTTTAGTGTTTTTATTGGTTTGATTATTTTATTAATTTTATTTGTATTTATATTTAATTTGTTCATTTTACATACCCTATTGTATGTGTTTATATACGCATATATATGTTGTTTTATACTCGTGCTTTTACCTTCACGTCCATTTTACTGTACTCACTTAACTCAAAATCTGTTGGTTAGCCTAATAGCATAAATTCCAAAGACATTGTTTTAACTCACATAGCAATTTAAAAAAACAAAACAAAAAACAAAACAAAAAAGTGTTTGCTAAAAATCCAATAACATGAGCTCGCAAAGCTTTTGGCGTTTGTGGTCTGGAAAGCAACTGAAGTTGGACTCAAGCCAGTAGAAATCATCAGAACGTCAATGGATTGAGAAATTGAAAACAATTCATCACGTTTGGCTTGTTAAGCCCAACGTTTTTTTTGTTTTTTTTTCTTTTCTCCTTAAACCGGCCACTCACACATCACACGAGCCATGACTAACCATTTCCACAGTTTAATTAGACATTACATCAATAAAGGCTTTGTAATAAATGGCCCTTGCTTTTAATTTAGGTGGGTGCAGACAGGCCAATTGGTGGGCATGTACAACATTTGTTTGATTCGGTTACGAGGGGTTTAATTCAATTTTTCAATCCAATTGAAATTTTTCATTTTATTAAAAAAATAATAATAATTAAAGAAGTGAAACTTGTGATATCTTAAAACTAAACTAAAACTAAGCATTTTTGAAATAACTAAAACTAAAAAAAAAAAAAAAAAACTCAAAATGAAATAACTAAAATGAAAATTCCAAAACTATAATAACCCTGATCCCTAAACCACAACCCAACTTGAACCATACCTGAACTTAATTACAGTTTGCGAGATTTGACAATATTGACGGCGTGTGCGAGTTTAGGTGGCACAAAGTCACCCAACAAACGTGACTATAATATCATTGTGATAACGAAAAAAAAGAAAAAAAAGAGCCTCTTTTAACAAACGTCTGCCTTGATTAGACTTCAGCACCGGCAGCAGCCCGGAATGTTCTAAATATACTTCCTCTCTCTGCGTCTTTTATTCTCTCTGCGGTGGTGTGAACCTGTCGGCGCCGATCACAGGCGAGATCCGAATTCAAATGAAGCAAATCAATCAAACGACTCTCTCCTTTGCCTCCCGCCGCCGGCTGCCATTAAAAAGACGAGCTAAAACCGGAAACGTTTGCCCGCCTTCCTTCGGCGAGCTGTGGGATGGCTCGGGTTGTGCGTCTGGCCGCTTTCCGTTTGGCGCTTACGTTTTTGCTTAAAGCTGCACAAAAATCACCCGCGCCCGGCGGTCGCTCAACCGGCAGGACATCCGGGCCCCTCCCAGTGCCATCCCTGTCATAAGCTCAATTAGCCGGGAATTAAAATCCTGCTTCGCCGGATGGGATCCACGTGGGGCACCGCTCCTTAATTACCGCCGCGCTCTCGCTGCGTGCTGATTGTGCACAGGAAACAAATTCCGCAGCCGCTGCCCCCACTGCAGTTCTGTTGGTTCTTTTATGGAATCTTTTCAATCAGCGGGATGATGAACATTTGTTGTTTAACTGCTTTCAAGTCGCTCTGTTTTTCCCCCCCGCAATTTCTCACCCTTCAAAAAAAAAACCACAGATGAAAGTTTTAATTCCGCACGCAAACAGAAAGATGGAGTGTTAGCGGTTAGCGCTAACAAAGGTTTAGGGTTTGAGCGTTGAGAGAAAAGGAGCCTAAACGGAGGAGGACTTTTCGCTGTGGTGGGAAACGTGTAAACAGAGCGCTGAGGACTGTGGAGGTTGCAAATAAAGAAACGAGATTTAGCCGTTGACTCGCGGCAATCGTAAAGCGTCCTGGCTAATTACTTGTTTTATTGTTCACGATACTGTAGGTGTTTGATTTTCCCTGTTGGCGCCATAAAGTTACAGTATGTGCCTCATTTTGTTGTAAGTGCTTTGTTTGGTGACCAACCCGGTTTGTTTACCACTAACGATGAACTCGTTATGAATTTGCCACTGGTTCTTGCTTGCGCAACATATGAATCTCTTTCCAAACTGTGTGTTCAACATGGCCGCAATGCAAACACAAGCAGCGAGTGTAGTATGGCGACGTTACACTGTCGCGTTCACATTTATTATTCTGCCAAGTGAAAATTTTACAAAATATGGTAAGTGTCATATATTTTCCGTTACTTTTTGGATATTGTATATGTGTTTACAGCTTCACTTTTACAAATACGGATTTGGAAAAGTTTTTTTTTTTTTTTTTCTTTCATTGGGCACTCCGAATTGTCCCTATCTGTGCTTGTGAGCGTGGATGGTTGTTCGTCTCTGTGTGCCCTGCGATTGGCTGACAAACGGTCCAGGGTGCCCCCTGCTGGCTGTGATAGGCTCCAGCGACCCTTGTGAGGATTAAGCGGCCAAGAAAACTGATATTTTAAGGTTATTTGAGCAAATTCGCTATTTCAGAAGTGTGCCACAAACTAAACATAGCCATACATATTATACACATATACCCCAGGTCAGCAAGCGCTTTTCTGTAGCAACTCATCCAAAAGATGTAGCAGCAATTAGTATCAATAATATGCTCGGGCCTAAAACTGGAAAATAAAACAATCTAACATCATTCCGTCGAGACCCTTAAGTGCCTGCGGATCAACTCATGTCACGCCTGTCGCCCAGCGAAGCGGTCTCGTCTTAATGAGATGCTACGCATGTCATGTCATGCCGCATGCAGCCCGAAGAGCAAATCTCGTCGCCCGCGTCCCGTCTGCTTGGCGACCTCAACGTGATTCCGACGAGATTAGACACTCAAATAACGACAGGATGTGCCAGTTCATTTTCTTGGTGCTCACTGAACTGAGCTCTTAATGTCCTATTGCGTTTTGATTATGACCTGACCGAAATATGCGTTTACTCTGGCTCATGTCAATAAAACTTGATTCAATAACCTGATTTTCAACACGTTGGGCGCATCCTTAAATTCAATCACTTTTTCTGAAGACTACATTTATTTTTCTGACCACATATTGATCGGTTTGTGATGATAAATGCAAACATGACAGTCACTGATGTTTCTGATAAACGGATTGCATTGAACCCAAGCCTGCATCTGATGTCATATTGACAGAAAGCTCCTGGAATACGATAAGAGAGTTTTAAGTTTGGGATTCAAGATGGGATTAGGGTATTAAATTGGGTCTTCAAGTCAGCGTTAGGTTTTCAAAGTATGCTTATAAGCCAGGTCGCACCTGTTAAGTTCTGGAGTTGGATCCCAAAAGCGCAGACACAAATAAGAGTTTAACACTTATTATTGCACTTTATTTATAACGTCAAGAGGCGTGGAACTAACTTGACTTGACCAGAAGCAACGAGAAGGCATCGAGGAAAAGAGGAGCAAGGTGGCCAGCTGGACAGAGGAATAATCCGACAAAAACACACGCTTGTCAGTCAGGTTTATACAGACCGCGAATCGATCGGATTGGCTGTGGTTAGACATGCGGGTAGCAGGACTGACATGGAATTACCTGATTGGCTGTTGCCCAGATAAAGAGATTAAAGACTCCTGACATCACATAGCATTTTACCAGTTGAAACTAGATGCTGGTTACATCAGTTGAAAACAGACACTTGACAGTACGGTCATGACCCGAACATAACCCTTTATTGTTCCCATTGCTGTTTTTTAAATATTGCGCACAAGTAATACACATTTTTTTTTAAAAACTAAAACTAATACTGAAACTAACTAAACTAAAACTAAGCATTTATTAAAGCAGGGGTGTCCAAACTTTTTCATTTGAGGGCCACATACAGAAAATCAGAGGGACACTAGGACCACATAATGTTATGAAGAGAAATTGTGTTTAGTAATAATAAAAAAAAAAAAAAGTACAAATAATTTATTTCTGCTTTTGCATATTTAGAAAAATGCGACAAATAAACCAATTTATTTGTAATATGGCAGTATGGTTACTAGAGTTTTGGAATGTTTTATTTTAGTTGTAATTTCGTTTTGAGTTTTGTTTTTTCATTTTAGTTAGTTTTAATTAGTTTTCAGGGTGGTTCTGTGAATTATTTTTATTAGTTTTAGTTCTTTGAAGGCACGTCAACACACAAATACCACCGTCTTTGCTTGAGTGTGTTGAACCTTCAAAAAACATAACATGGGCAACATTTATTTGATTTGAGAACCTTGAGTTACAATCTTTTTTTTTTTGTAAGTCAAGCTACCAATTTGTCTTTTCAAATTTGCTTTTCAAGCGACCGTATAACTTAAGACCGGGTAAGTGTTAAATCGTGTGATTTCCTGCGGCTAACAAACATTAAATACACAAAAGGATGCCGAGCACTACTCCATGCAGAAATAAGGCGAGGCTTGCCCTTAAGAAATGACGCAGTAATATGTCCACGAATCGCATCTCCTCGCCGCTCTCGCTCTTTTGTGTCTGCACCTGTGTGGAGCGTTCAAAGCATGAAGAGCCTCCTTGAACGTCCACCAATGAGCCCAGAAGAGGCTCTTGCTCGAAGGCCCTGAAGTGGCGCCAATACTGGGGAATTAGTGGTGCTAGATGTGGGCACATAACTCGTCCTTGTGTTATTTTAGTCCTGCTTTTTTTTTTTTCATAACATCAACAGAGGGACGAGTGGGGGTGGGGGGGCATTTTTGCTGCTGTTGCTGCTTCAGGTGAAAACCGCGCTGGAAAACTTCCACCGGCTCGTCAAGTCCAAGGACAAGGAGGGTCATGGGCTGCTGTTCTTTGATTGACAGGTGACAGGCAAGGGCGGTGACATGGCGGCGAGGGACCGCTGCCACCAAAATGGTGAGAAGAAGGAGAGACAACATGTAAGGTTACCTTCAGGATGACTGAACATCAAACATAAGTTTGGTGATGGATTTTTTTTCTGAGGGTTTTATTAATTTGGGGTTTTTCTTTATATTTTTTCATGCCATTCAAGTTGGTTTGAAAAAAATGCAAAAAATGTTGCTTTGATAAATGGCGATTTTTCACCTAACAAGGGCCTCAAAGCACTTTGCATTCACCTACTGATGACGCAGCATCAGGAGCAACTGGGGGTTCAATATTTTAAAAGGATGCGCCACTTATGTCGCCCATTATAGCAATAAAAAGTTAATATTTTGTCTCTAATTAATTTGATACTTTCATTATTTTTCACATACAAATAGTACCTTTAAAAACACATTTTGCAACTTGCTGTCGAGTGAAAATGACATCACAAGGGCTCAGGTAACCAATCACAGCTCAGCTTGTGAATGTCACATGACCAAACCTAGAAAACAGGTGAGCTGTGATTGCTTGCTTGTGATGTCATTTTCAGTCGACAGCAAGTTGCAAAATGTGTTTTGAAAGGTACTATTAGTACGTGAAAAATAATGAAAGTATCAAATTCATTATCGACAAAATAATAGCTTTTTATTGCTATAATGGGCTAAATAAGTGGTTATCCTTTAACTCAAGGATACTTTGACATGGTTTTAATGGCATGTGATTGAACCCACAACCTCTGGGTTGCAAGACCAGTGACCCATGTCAACCATTTAGTTGGCTTGAGTTTAGTTTTCAATAGCTTTTTCAATATAACTTTTGCCTCAATTTTTTTTTTTAAATCATTTTAAATCATCTCCTCATGATATAAATGGTTCAATTTTTTTGCGTTTCCTGGATAATCTGAACAAATGACTAAGAGAGGCGTCAATATAGAGTATAGGTTACAACTTACAAGCGGCCAAAATTACTTTCTTTTTGTTTTAAAGACATGTAGATAATGGTATGCTAGATGTCTAAGCCCTCTACAGGTTGAGAAATGTATTGCACCTTCCTGACACGCCTCACACGCACGATTTGTAAGCTCCAGACAGCGACGACGTTTTCCAGCTCTTTTCAGCACGGAAACAAAGCGTCAGCCGAGGCCTCATACTTGAATCGTCCAACTGCCTCTTCCATGCGTTCCCTCGGCTGGTGCTGTCTCAAAAAAAAAAATAAAAAAAAATAAAAAGCAAAGCAGCCTGTTGAGCTGCTGGTATTTGATCAATGGGGCGCCTCCCTTTGTGCTGCTAAGCGACACATAAAAGACGCTGTTATCGGCTCGCCAACATCAGCCGCGGAGAGCGGCGAAACCTTGTTGGAAGCCCGGCAAGGAGTCGGCGGCGGCGGCGGCGGGTCGTGGGGGCCAGGTGGCGAGGGCTTGGCGAAGGGTGGGTCGGTCAGAGCCTTGCTACGAGCTTTTCCAGCTGTCACCAACCATCTGGAGAGAAGCAGTCAGGGACGAGGGGGAGAAAGATTTGTGAGAGAAACGGCGTTTAAAAAAAATAAAAAAAAATAAAAAAAAATTCTGATGCTGCCAGTGATGGAATTGGACACCGGCAATGGCGAAGGGCAACAAGCGAGCTGCCGCCCTGCAGCCAAATGAGGCAGCGGGGAGACATAAAGAGGCGCATTCAAGAAGAAGCTGTGGATGTGTTTAAACAGGGCTGGAGCCAAGCCACCGCCATTAAGAGCACCTGAGCGCCCACAAAGGCAACGAATTAATGCACCTGTGGGGGGGGCTTTTATACATGCTCAAAAATTCTTAGTGGTGCATTTTCCATGTAAAAAGTTCTATTCATGTTAATATAGTGTTTTTTTGTTTTTGTTTGTGTCATTTTTGATACATTGAGCATTACAAACTTAAGTCTTCCGAACGTTTTTACTGTAAACTAAAACAGCCAAACGTATTGGTTAGGGATGGGCGAGTACCGATACCAGGTATCGATATCAGGCCGATAGAAGCCTTTTTTCAAGTACTCGAGTACTCGTGACGCAGACGAGTACAAGTGACCGATGGCAGAGGTTAAGACTATTGAAGAGTGACTGTGCTGGGTTTTTTTGGTCAAAATTAAAGGAAACATATTTGTTTAAAAATATCTTTTAGTGATTTTATTTTATTTGTCAAAATATATTACTGGTATCGGCAGTTGGTATCGGTGAGTACTGAGGGTCTGAGTATCGTATCGGTCTGAAAAAAAAAGTGGTATCGAACATCCCTAGTATTGGTTTTTAATGGAGTGTTCTATATTTATGGCCTATGATCTAAAAAAAAGGTCAGGCTTCAACCTAAGGGGCTTTTTCTTTTGTGTACTCTGCAGTGGAGGCAGGTTAGACCCGGTGTTGGTAATTTTGCAGACAAGTGCAGCCCTAACCCTGTGTTTTTTTTGGGGAGTGATCACAGCCACGCAAAGCAACTCCACTCATTCCCTTAACATGCGACACACTATTTGCTCATTGATAGTCTCGACCTGGCAGACAACCAGTTTTTGATCCAAAACATCTGCGCCGTGAAGTGGACACTTGGAATACGGCCAACCACAGATGATTGTTTGTGTGTGCTGTCTACACAAATTTGGTTTTAAAATCAAGGTTTAAGGTTTCAAACCAGGATTGGGGGAGGGGGGGTTTTGGGTTTTATAGTAGGGTTTCAATCCAGGGTTTAGGGTTACAAATGTGTTTGTACATCAAGTGTTAGGATTTCAAATCAGGTAAATGGTTGAAAGGGTTTGAAATTAGGGGACCAAAAGGTTAGGGTTACAAATTTGGGATGCAATTAGTTGTTGGGGCTTCAAACAAGGTTAAGGGTTTCAAAGTAGGGTTTCAACCAAGGGTATAGTCTTCCAAATCAGATTCAGGGTTTCAATCAATTTCAAACCAGATGCAGCTTTCATGTTTGAGTTTCAAAACAGGACTTTCAGATTAGGATTTCAAGTGTTCAGCATTCAAAGTAGGGCTTTAAAGCCATAATCAAGGTTTGAATTTAGGGTTTATAAGTAGGGTTTATGTTTTCATCAAAAAAAAAAAAAAGGGTTTCTTTGCATCATATATGCTAAATTGTGCTTGACAAACTTTTACAGTTTACAATTTGAGGAAAGGAAGCATTTCTTATTGGATCAATGTGTCCAATTGTATTAAAAAAAACAAAACAAAACAAAACAAAAAAACCCCAAACATGCGTGGTTATAAAAATAAATCAGCCTGTGAAGCGTGACAATGCTTGAGGGCGAGGTTTTTATTTCTTTATTTTTATTTTTTAAACATATGACTTGGGGCGATGACGGTGCGGCAAAAAAAAAAAAAAAAAAAAGGCTGAGAAGACTCAAGTGCACATATCAGCCGCAATTAAAGAGCCGCCAGCGTCGACACAAACAGTGGCGCTAATTTACTAGATGGGAAGCGAAGAGGAATTTGGAGAATCGCTTGACGACTTGTCTGCTCCTTCAGCGTCACGCCTGCAGGGGTTGCCCTCGAGCTGAGGTTGTAAACAAAAAATAAATGCTTTCAATTCTTATTTTTATGAAGATGAGGCCAAGTAGTTTTAAAAAAAAAAGACTTTATTTGTCCCAATTACACAGACAGCCCTAAAAGAGGGCGACCAACATTCACGGTTCAGCCGCACGGCTAATGAATGAAGACGAGGTGCCCTGCGTGATATTCGGAAGCCATTTTGTGCCTGATGGCGGCGGGATGGTCGGCCGCTAATTTTTTTACAAGTCTGCTTAATAAGGCTCTTTGACAAAACGGCGGGTGACGAGCGCGTTGGAGATTAAATTTACGGCGTCGTTAACTTTGCTATTGTTAAACGTTAATGGCTGACGAGCGCCGATTTTCAAGTTTTATTCAAGGATGGCCAATCAGTCCCCCGTCCCACTCGTTTCCCTCCACACCCAACGTGTCTTAGCCAATGAGGTGGCACAATTTTCCAGGTTAAAAACAACTACTATTAACTATTAATGTTAATGTACCGTCATATTAACCCCTCCATAAATTCAAATTGCACCACTCCATTTTTTTATTTATTTTTTACAAAAAAATTGCAGTACTGCTCATCATTCTTACAAGTAAATTAACTGTGAAATACATTGATTTATTTTTATTTTTTTGCAAAAAAAAAAAAATCAAAAATTGAAGGTTAAATATTGATATATATATACATGCATGGCAGGTTAATTGGGCGCTCCGAATTGTCCCCAGGTGTGCGTGTGAGTGTGGATGGTTGTTCGTCTCTGTGTGCCCTGCGATTGGTTGGCAACCAGTCCAGGGTGTCCCCCGCCTTCTGCCCAGAGCCAGCTGAGATAGGCTCCAGCAGCCCCCGCTACCCTTGTGAGGAATAAGTGGTCAAGAAAATGGATGGATGGATATATATATATACATGGATTTTTTCCACATTTAACAGACATTCACATGTAACTAGAGGTTGTAAAAAATGTTTTTGTTTGTTTGTTTGTTTGTTTTTACAAATACACATTTATTTATTTTTTTAAATTGTATAACGTAAGCAGCGAAAATTATAAAATTACAGTTGCACTATTGGTTATGTTTGCATTTTGTTTCATGAAGGCATGACTGGATGGTTATTTACTGACGATAGTGTGAATGTAATGGTATTGAAAGACATTGATTATAATAATGAAATGTATTCTAAAGAGAATTTTCAACTGTGACCCCTGACCACCTCTGATTAAAAAGTAATTCTGCTATTGATGGCGGCGGTTGGTTTCGTTAGTTTAGTTTAGTTTCTAATCTATGTTGTACGGACAATATCAACGGACACTTTATTTTATTATTTTTTTTGCTTCTATTTTTGTCTCATCAGACCGGCCAGTCCACCGGAGAAATACCCGACTTCACCGTAGACCCATTCGTTCCCGAGTTGTGGCCAAATAACTACGATTATTGCCACAGGTGTGACCCCGGTTCCTTCCCTTTGTGTATTTGCTGAGTTCAAAACGATGGTGGATGAAATTCTGTGTACAATACATGCATGCATTCATAACCATGTAGATGATTTTTCTTCTCAATGCAAAAATAGCTGATTTCTTTACGCTGTAGGGAAACAGTAACAAACTAGCATACACTGAAAAATTACCATAACACACAGTTATCCTGCCATTGTTTAATATACCATAATCCAAAATGCAGTAATATACTATACAGTCAAAATGACGGTAACATACTGAAATCCAAATACTCGACTATAATGTAACATAAAATTACAGTAGATGCACTGTAACTTGCAGTACTGACTGCCAGTATGTTTTTTGTACAGTTTATCTTCCTGTTCACACACGCAAGGCAGCATATTCTGGCATCCTGCCGTGAAGGTGCTAATGAGGTTTTGATATCATTTGGAGCCCAGTTTGCCATCTTTGACTCACTACCTGCATTAAGAAATCCAGCAGCTTTATCTCTGACCCAGATTGTTGCACTCGCTTTTGTGAAACACCGTGAGCTCTTTACCTCCAGCTGCACTGGAAAGTTGTTTTTATTCCCGCCCGCGCTATCATCTAAAAGGATGAAGTTCAAATATCTGCTAAGAAAACTATTCCAACATCTAAAATAGTGACTTCGTCTTTGGTGCCCTTTAGCTATTGCACATTTTATGAGCAGGGTCTTTTGATGTAACGCTCCAATTATCTACCATTAAAACAAGAAAAACTTCACAAATAATTCATAATTAGAGCTGCAATTTACAAGCACAACAACAATTTCAGACTTGACTTTTGCTCTTTAGAAGTGATCTTGCGCTCCTTTGTGTATGTTGGTATATAAGGTGACAATGTAAGTATTTATTTTCGTGATACCCGGCACAATCCCTCCAAAATAAATTCAATAGTTTCCTTCAGATGGTTTGATTAAAAAAAAAAAAAAAAAAAATCACCCCTTTCAAGCATTCTGATGTGGGTTGAGCATGACGTCAAAGTTTGATGATCAATTTGAGAAACGTTTATAAGAAAAGGGAATGCGAGGGCCCCATTGCTGCTTGCAGCGTAATTAAAGTTTGGAAGCAATATATTTTGGATCAGTTGGAAGAAAGGCCCTTTGAACAAATGATTTATGTCAAAGTAAGCTTGGGATCTTTGTACATTTTTGGGACGGTGGGTATGCTCTACCCTCCCAAATGCCCCTCATGTCTCTTTTGCCTCAGCGTTTGATTTTTTTGAAATAAAAAATAAAGACAGTATAGCCGTGGTGACAGAGGAGATGAGCGCCAGATCTCCCAAAGTCTCTGAAGTGAAAGCAGAGGGGGGGGGACTTCCTGTGTGCAAGAGATTAAATCAAATCTCCTCTGTGATATCAAAGATTAATAACATTACACGCATTGGACGGCGCTAATCCACCAAGTAAAGTGAGGCTGATTTATTTCTACGTACACGCACGCCAGCATGAACACACACAAACACACAAATGTCTGCTTGCATTACACTTCAATGCTTTTTAGTTTGCCTGCCACCTTCGCAAATGTCCCAGTAGCACAACACCAAGAATCGTTTGCAAATTCAGCCATGGTAGTCAGTTTCTCTGAAATCGGTTGGCATGTCCGTCATAAGGTAAATAAACCACAAAAGAGCTCAAGAACCCGAAACCAGCGATGGGATCACAGTCACATGTGCAAGTTCCAAGTCGTAACCTTCGAGTCTCGAGCAAGTCATTTTGTCTTGGGTGAAGTCATAGGTTAACTTAAGCCAGTGTTTCTCAATTCCGGTCCTCAGGCCCCCCTAGACAGCCTGTTTTCCATGTGTCCCATTTGCAACGCAGGTGAGGATCGTTATCGGGCTTCTCCAGAGCTGGCTGATTAGCTGTCATTGGAATCAGCTGCATTGGGAATTGGGAGACATGGAAAACAGGCTGGCTGAGGACCGGAATTGAGGAACACTGACTTAAGCCAAGTCAAATCAAGTTTTGTGATGAATCAAGTCAAGTCCCTTTAAATAAATGTGCCCTGAAGTGGTCTTCAAAAAAGACAGACCGGATGAGGTCACGTTATTGGCTAATTTATGGGTGAGTTTTAAAACCTATTTTTTTAATCAATTAAATGTATTCATTTTTATAACCATACTTAAATAATGTACTGATTTAACTTAAACATACTTCAGTTTAGGGAAATTTTATTTATGTATTTATTTATTTTCAAATGAAATTTATTGTATTTTAAAATTACATTTATTCCTGACTCAAATTGGTGTTGTTTTTTTTTACTTTATAGGAGTTTTTGTATATTTGCGACGAAACGCGGAATAGATGCCAGTGACGTGCGCGGCCAGGCTCATGAGCATGACGTCATGCTCAGAGCAAAAGTTAAAGTTTCTGGCCCGACCGCTCCAACATTATTTCACTTTCGAGGAAAATAGGGGCAACAGTCATTGTGCCACAGTTTGTGCCTCCTGTCCATTATACAAATCTTAAAACATGTGGGGGTGAAAAATATGGTCCACTTCAATTTGAGTCTTAAGTTGCGTCATGCCCCTTTAAAATCATACTTATCAACATAACAACTACCATTACATTACAACTTCATTCACTCAGTTTTTAACTCGCCACTTCTAAGTGTATTTACATTTTTGTTAACTCAAGTCACAAGTCATGAAAACAGTGGCTTGAGCTGATTGGAGTCCAAGACGCAATATGGTCCCCGTCTGCGCAGAAAGGAATAGAAACAGACTGCAATATTTTGTACGACATATTTAGCTGACCTTTGGAGACAAGTTTGTCCTACAAATATTGTTTAATTGCTACCAAATTGGAACCAGGTGTAAAAAAGACAGATGGACGGCACTAAATGGTGAATGAGTTGAATTTTTTTATCATTGTGTGAGAACATGGTGGAGTCGTTTGATGACTCACTATAAAACAATAAAACTCAAATTAGGGAAATTAACAAGGTCAACTCCAAAAGCTCGTGTCATTTGGCCACGTGAAATTTGGGAGCTATACAGATCTTAAAAGCACGCACAGGAAGTCAGCCATTTTGTATTGCAGAGGCCATTTTGAGGATTTCTCCCAAGACGTACTTTGCATACGAGTTTGTCCGACTGCAACCAAATTTGAACCATTTCCTAGGCGGATGGATGACATTTAAAACCGCTTCTGGTATTATCCAAAAATAATTTTTCCAAATCTGAGCAAAAGCAGATAATTAGCAACATCCGCAAAGTGACTGTATTCACTCTAAGAAGTTCCACTCTATTGTACAAGGTCGGATGGCCATTAATGTCGATGATATGACTTCTTTTATGGCTGCTTATAGTTAATATTCAGGTGGAATCGTGATGAGCATCAATGTGTAATAATGATATCAGCCGGCCTGCCACTGGTGGGTGTACATGCATTCCAGCTGCAGTAAATCATGAAATCAATATTCTTTTTATTATCTCGCCGGTGTTCTCAGTCCCCTAATAGCGATGGCCGCAGGAACGACTCTATGTATGTCTGACCCTTTTTGTTTGTCTTATTTGTGTGCTTGTTGCAATTCATCAAGAACGCTTCAATCCATCATGTTGCCAACACAATTGTGTCTCTCTACAGAGGTATCCAAAATACTCACAAGTCAAAGAGGTACTTATGAAAAGCAGACTCTAGCAAAAATAGATGTTATGATTCAACTCCTACACTTCAGTAAACGTAAAAAGTAGATTCTGAAATGTACTTGAGTAGAAAAGTAACGAGTACAAAATGAGTTTTTACCAGATGTTTGATATCACTTTTCTTCAAACCGATAAAAGTATGAATATTCACTCTAATCTCTTTACTTGGTCAACCGCCAATCAGATAATTCCGTGTCAGTCCTGTTACCCACATGTGGCTGTTAGCCACAGCCAATACGATCAATTCACCGTCTATTTAAGCCAAACCGAGAAGTGTGTGTTTGTCGGATTATTACCTCGGTTCCTCTGTGCATCTCCACAGCCCAAGAGGGCTCGGCGTCTCGTGATTCTCGATGCATTCTCATTGTTTCTCGTCTAGTCAAGTTTGGTCTACGCCTCTCGATGTTATGTGAATAAATAGTTAAAATTGTATTTGTGTCTGCGTTTTGGGATCCAACCTCAGAACATAACATTGTTGTCAGATTGACTGGTATCATTAGCCTCCACGAGTATCCGATACACACAAATATACAAAGTAAAACACATTTACTGTTTGCTGACTCTGTTAAGTCTCTAAGGCTCCCAATCAATCAATCAATCTCAACTGCACTTGATTTTACTTTTGCTCTTTTTTTGTCTTTTGTTGTGTAATTATCTGCAGAGGTGGAATGCAGTAACCAGCCAAAGTAAAATAAATTATACAAAAAATAGTATAGTATAGATATAAGTATAGATATACCCGGAAAACTGAGCGGCCAAAAATACCATTTTGGTCAAAAGTCGGACCAAGCCACTACTTAGGCCAATTTGACCCAACTTTGGGTTGGTTTGTACAAAAACTGGACTATGTTGTACAAAACAACGGAGAAAGTAGAGGTTTGGTGCAAGTTTTAACCAACATTGATCCAGCAGTTTCAAGAGTGACTGTAAAATCTGAAGTTCCCGTCTTCTCCTCAGAAAATAATATGCTGCATGCATGCTAAGCTAATTGTAGTCATGTGCAACTAACTGATGCTTATACAAATGAATAAATTCAAAGGACTTTTGTTGAGTGCAGTAACAAAGTATTTTGCGCTTCATTTTGTGCCAGCACTGCTCCTCTTCATGTATTCCTCAAGGGTAGTACCGCACACATTTGACATGTGTCCGTATGTGGCTGCAGACTATAATGACCAAGCCGCTGTAATAATAATCACAGATAACAAGATGGAGGCTCACAAAGTAAAGAGCCATCAAACCCGAGTGTGCGAGCGAGCGAGCGTAGCGCCGGCCTCTATCTTTCTTTCGTGACCTTGTCTCTATACCGTGTAGCTGTCGTTGGCTTGACACCAGCGCGCCAGCGCGACAATGCTCTCTTGTGTTCTTCATTTTCCCAGCATCCCTATCAACCCCCCCTAACCCCCTCCCGGTGCCATCTGCTTGGGTTGAAAGGCTTTTAATGTGATCCAATCGCTTCTCTTTGGCTCGTAATGCGGCCGCATTCTGCAGCCATAAAGGGGGGAAGGGGGCGGGCGGGGGGGTCTGGGTGGTGTTAAATGCTACCTGTCCCTCGCTAAGCCAGTAGATAGCCCCTCGCCTCTCGCATGTAAGTCAGCCGTCATCTGCTGTGGCGGCGGAGGCTGATAGCAAGGTGTTGATGGCAGGCATTAGCGATGAGCAGAGCCTTGGGACTCAAGTCACATGACTTGAGTGCAGTCAGACTTTGACTCAAGTATTCATGAGACTAGAGTTGACTTGGACCTGGTGATGGACTTGTTTCATTTTTGCCGCAGAATCTTGGGACTTGATTGAAACCTGAAGGTGAACACTTGAGACTTATTTATGACTTACACCACCTCAAGTGTTTGGCTAGCACTATTATGCCAACACACCGTCGGCAAGGACAGACTCAGAAGGCCGTCAAGTCGCACATCAATCATCCCCCACCCGTGATTGGATTGTGTGAAATTAACATGTTGGGCTGATTTAGCAGGCGCAGCGGTGTCGCACTCCAGTCAACTCAGCTTTGTACGCTGCCATTCAAGATGACATGTGTGCCAAATTCGAATGATTTTTGTTTGCTGGCCACTAGTGAAGGGCAGTGGAGTCGATCTAGTCGGATGACTTCAGAGACAATTAAAACTCATTCACTCGCCGCCATTTTCACATTGCGCAATCCCGTTCGCTCCCGGCTGTTTTACTGGATTTTGACTGATTTTGCAAGGCCCACAGAATATTGTATTCTATTGCTATAAAGGCATGGAACCTATCAAAGATTAAAGATTAAAGTCTCTTCTTTCATCAGGAAAAAAAAGTATGTTTCTATCTGTTTCCGTTTTGCAGCAATTCGCATTAGAAGAGAGCTAAGTTTCATCAGTTTTCACAAATCTATTCAAAATTGTAAGTAATTGAGCTTTTTTTCTACATGGCCCTGGTTGATCTCCTTTGCTCTGCTGCCACCTGCTGGCCGTTTGGGTAATAACTACCATTTCTGCAACCGTTCTTTGCAGTTGAGAGGCTGCACCAAAGCCTTCTGTATGCTCTAGCATAAAAAAAACAACAAAAAAACAAAAAAACACGTATAAATACGTCTTTGGGACACTTAGAACATAAAGAAAAACGTATTTACACGTTATTGGGAGCAAATGAGTTTAGCGATGGACAGGCCACTTCACAAAAATGTTTGATCCCATGCTTCACTTACATTAGAAGGCATAGGCATTAAAAAAAAACATGTTGCATGCTTCTTATTGGTGCTCATGATATTTCTGAGTCAGATCGTGTCCCAGAGGTTGGAGCTGAAATGCAATCGGACCTTTCCACCGGACCAAGGTCCGCTGCAGAGTGACTGACCAGGCCTTTAATCCAACTATCAAGTGGACAGATGGTTTTCTGCTCAACTAATAAAGTACCATTTTTAAAAAAAGTTGGAAGCAATTTGAAGTTGAAGCGTGTCATAAATATATTAAGCCTTTCGCCCTCTCATGAGATCACCGATTCATTGGTAAAAGGCTTTTGCTGCCAGTGGTCATGACTAATGTGTGTCGTCTGCATGACACAATGTTGACATGAAGCTCGTACTGAGGTGTCACAGCGGCCTTAAGAATGGCATCCACTCGGCGATGCGCTGAGATGAGATGAAGCGTCCAAGGCCGTTTGTGCTTTTCAGAGGCTTTGATTTCATACAAATGCTGTTATTGCTCCATCTTTTCATGTAGCTTCAGATTATCCTGTGTTCCAGCTTGGTTACAAATATATTATACAGGTTCCTTTATATGGCCATACGGACATTTCCCCAAATAGTAAGGGTTAGGCCTGTTATACAAATAAGGATTTTTTTCAACCCTTAAAACTTACATCTCTGGCAGACGCCACACATAAAGCTAGAAAATAAGATAATGAAAAAGCTGATAAAAGTAGGACTTCAAAGTATGATTATGTTTTCAAAGCAGAATTTGGAAGGAAGGTTAGAGTTTCAAAGGACGGTCGCAATTGATAATGTTGAGATTAAATATTCAGCCGGGTAGTTACGGGTTTAAAGTAGGTTTTAAAATAGGGTTAAGGTTTCAAAGTAGGGTTTCAGAGCAAGGTAACAATTTATAGTAGCGGCTATAAAATGAAAAAATGAAAAAATAAGGTGTCAAACAGTATGAGAGGGATTCAAACCGGGGTCGCAAGTTATAGTAATGGCTCCAAAATCAAAATTCGTGACCTCAGTTTTCAAAGTACGGTTTCAAATTAGGGTTTCATGCTATGGTTAAGGTTTTAAACTAGGGTTTGGGCATTTCATGCCCGAGTTAAAATTTCAAATTAACATTTGAAGCCAAGGTTAGGGTTTCAAAAATGGGTTTCATGACAGGTTTAGGGATTTGCTATGTTGGAACCCTAACACTGACTTGAAAGTTTTATTTGAAATCTTAATGTTATGTGCTGGAGGTTGGATCCCAAAGCGCAGACACAAATAAGATTTTCACTATTTATTCACATCGAGAGGCATGGACAAGGAATCGAACTGATTGGTTGTGGCTAGACATGTGGGTAACAGAACTGACATGGAATTATCTGATTGGCTGTTGACCAGGTAAAGGGATTAAAGATTCTTGGCATCACATAGCCTAAAACCAGTTGAAACTAGATGCTGGTTACATCAGTGCAAAACAGACACTTGTTACATCAGTACATAACAGACACTTGACCTCACGGTCATTAAACCAAACTTAACCCTGGCGTGACCCACTCTTGAGTCAAGACCCAAACATTACCCCTGCATGACCCTAGTCATGACACCTAATCCTCATTTGAAACCTTGACCCTGTCTTGAAACACTACTTTGAAACACTAGCCTTGACTTCTAACCCTAATTTTAAAAAGGTTGGTTTAACTTTATACAAGATCAGGGTTAGGGTTTCAAAAAAACAGGTATGAAATTAAAGAAGTGCCTCAAGGTAGGGTTAGGGTTTCGAGTCAGGGCTCGGTATATATTTGACTTTACAAGCAGGGTCAAGAATCAAAGAAGTAGTTTAAATTCAGGTGACAAGAAAAGGTCAGAAGATTTTGAAGGGAGGGATTTGAGTCAGAATTCCAATTCAAGGTAGGGTTTCAAGAATTGGGGGTCTTGACTGTTGGTTTGAAGTGTGTCCAGCTCCTCGCTATTGCACTCAGCAGATGGCAGTGTACCGCTTCTCATCTTTCACACGTCTTTGTGTGGCGCCGCAGCCACTTGAACGGGTTGCAAACATATCATCAGTGTAGCGCTTTTGGTCTGCTTTAATTATGTGCCGAGTGATACCATTGTTTGTCTTTCTTGTCTTTTTGTGACGCTCGTTTTGGAGGGGAAACAAAAAACAGGACAAAATACGCCGGAAAGCCCGAGTAAAAAGCTGAGGGGGAGAAAAGATGCCGTATGAAAGGAGGAAAACAAACAATTCCGCAAGAAGGAGGCTAATCCCTCTTAAAGCGTGAATGGAAATTACAAGTCCATTGAGGCTTTTTTTTTTTTTTTTTTTTTTTGCGGCTGGCGGTTAAACGTGACGGGAGGGAAGGCGAGAGGCTCCCGGAAAAAAAGATGGAATAGTGTCGCCGTTTGAATCCCACACGGTGGATTAATGGTCGAAGCGAGACTCTGAATGTCTGTTGCTCATGATGAGGGTTTCAAAGTAGGGTGTCAAGCCAGATTTATCGTTTCAAATAAGGGATAGAGTTTCAAATTGGCATTTTCAGTGTTAGGGTCACAGATGTGGGTTTGCCTACTAGACATGAAACTCTATAGCATTAAGGTTTTAAGGTAGATGTTTTACTGCGTGCATTAAGATGTTTTAAGGTTTTAAAGCAGAGTTTCGAAACAGTGTTTGGGTTCCAAACTTTAAAATTGAAACCGACACGATTTTCAAATTAGGGTGACAAGTCAAGATTATGGCTTCAAAGTAGGGTTTCAAATCAGGATTGGGGTTTTAAGCAATTGTTGAGTTTTTTTTTGTTTTTTTTTTAATTATTATCAACATAATCTCATTGAATATTCATTTATTGTAAGTAATACCATTTTACATAAACTTTAAAGGGATACTTGACCCATTGAACAATTTTCAGCAGTGAAGTTCATATTTTGTCCAGAATGAATTTGATAACTTCATTATTTTTCATGTACAATGAATACCTTTAAAAAGTAATTGTTCTACTTGCTGTCGACTGATGATGACATCACCTGTGCTGAGGAAGTAGGTAACGACCAATCATGGCTCAGTTACTGACCACACCTAGAAAACAGGTGAGCCATGTTGCTGTTACCTACTTCCTCAGCACAGGTGATGTCATCATCTGTCAACAGCAAGTAGAAACATTACTTTTTAAAAGGTATTAATTGTATAATGAAGTTCCCACATTAATTATAGACAAAATATTAACGTTTTACTGCTGAAAATTGCTCAGTAAGTCAAGTATCTCTTTAATGTCAATATTTTTTTTTAAATACATTTGATTGTAAATACTAAAATGAACAATATTTTTTAAATGGGCCATATCATAGAAGAGTTTTTATTGGAGGGCCGTTATGACCATAAACACAAATAAATGTATGACCACCTCATATTAAATTAACACAACAAACTGATGAAAAATCTGTTTTGAAATCAGAGGCCAGTAAAAACTGTTTAGTTACTTTTGCAGTACTTTTAAAAGTTAAAAAAAATAAAAAATAATTAAAAAAAATGCTCGCAATAGACAAAAGACAATTTGGTATTTTTGCATGAAACATGGACACACAATTTGCTTTCACAGGCCACTTAGAATTAACCTTTGGTTTGACACCTGTCATAAAAATAGTTGGTACTAATTACTATTTAAAAACATACATACATACATACATACACACACACACATATATATATACATATATATATATATATATATATATATATATATATATATATAAATAAAGCAGCCAATTAACCATTACTAAAACCAAACATACTTTGATGAATTAATACAAATAGCCAGAAGAATCTTGAAATTTGCCATTTTTAAAGCTAGCCAAGCAAGAGTGTGCTGTGCGAGAGACGAGTGAGATACTGTAGTAGCAGTGAAGCTACTGTCACATGCACACGCACGCACACACCCACACACACAAAAACTCTCCTCTTATCGTAATATGAGCTGATCATGTCATCTTTATGTGCTTTTATTTCCTATGGGTTCGTCCGCCTCTCCTCCACTCGCCTCTTGTCAGTCTCGTCAAACACGAGCGCACACCCCCCCACACACACACAATATGTTCTGCTCATATCTACACACATCCACACACAGTCAGGGGCTCCAAGCTGCATCGATAAACCATTAAAAAAGAAAAGCCGGACCGCCTCGCAGGGTCCCGATGAGTGCAAAAGGCCAGAAAGCACAAAAGAGGCGCATTCACCTTTCGGCCGAGATGTGTTTATTTTTGCTGAGCCTGCGGGGGGCGCCGTCTGCGTTTCCTGAATGTCAATCACACAGGAAGTCACACTGTATCACAGTAAACCCTTACATGCTGTTTCATTTTCCATTCATGCATATCTCGCACCTCCGTCAAAACACCGTCTGACCTCTGTATCATTTCGTTTTTATAAGTATGGTACTGTACATACGTTCGGTCTTAAGGCCTTTTCAGACCGCACTTAGCAACGCGCACCCCACCATCAACAAGCCCGTTCATTGCGTACTGTATGTGCGCCGAGGTCTCGAGGACAGAATGCCGTGTCACGTCATGCTGAATTGAAAAAAAAAAAGATCAATATGACAGCACTGCCGCGCATCAAATACCAGTTGCTAGCAGAGTGACTTCAGGTTACTAATAGCAATCGAGCAGCCAGTGGGCGAAGCCTCCCTGTTACTTCCAGGTAGGCTGCGAGGCAAGCACTTCCAAATATTGGCAAGCTTGGCCCACGGTGGGCGCCAAAATATCTAAGTGCAGTGCGAAAAGTGTGGAATGCCTTTTTACTCTTTTGAGATTCCCAATGATCCCTTCAAAGACCAACAGGTGCTTGTTTCTCCAGGAGCTTGTGCAAAAAGACAGTTCTCAAAATTAAATATACAATTTTTAAGATACCATTTTCCTTAATTAGGACACACTGGTACATTAGAACATAACTGCACCACTAGTTGGCAGACAAATAGTTCTGCTTGTAACTTAATAAGCACAACTTAAATCTATTTCAGTAGACACAAGTCAAGTTTGACCGAGAGCAGCCTCGATGACAAAAGAATGACCTTTAAAAATAAATAAATAAATAAATAAAAAAATTGTGCATATTTTACTTTCAGAAGCAACTTCAGATTTTAGGGTGAATGTGATATTTTTGATAACTTTAATGTTGTCGAATGTAAAATTTATTATTGTCACTCAATTGCTACCAACTCTGCCAAGCAACAAGTTTTAGCAACATGATAATAATTTAATAAAAATAATAATAGATATAATAATAATAATAATAATTATTATAATGAATGTGAAGACTCTGATCACGTTAATGATATTTCAATGAGAAAACATAAATGTCAATATGGAACACTATAATAGTGTTTACATTCACTTCTACAACATTCCAAGAGAGTCACAATGTCCCCTCAGTGGTGAGCTATTTTTAGAACAGGCCGGAGGGTTACTCATGTGGTCCTTGGGGACTGCACCAAAGTGGTGCCCCCCTGAAGTGTCTTTGTTTTTATAATTATTATTATTAATATTCCTAATAATTATTTTTAAAGTGTTTTAAATGCAATTATTATTTTTTCATTTTTTTCAATAATTTCATTTATTAAAGTTATTTGAAATAATAAAAAAGGTTTTGCAGTAAAAAAAAAAAATCGGCTTTATTCTTACATATTAAAAATGAAAATTGTAAAATGCACATATTTTTTGTCATATTTATTTAATGAAGCTAAAGTAAAATACATGACATATTGTATGCATAATATACCAAATCTAATAAAAAAAGAAGACATAATAATGTAGATCGTCATCCCTTACCAAAATGTTTCTGCATCCTTTTTTTTGCCTCTGCAAACACGAGAACGACCCCACAGCAATACAACAGTAGCAAAGTGTTGCCACCACACACATAATTAATGTACGCGCCTTCTTATCATTCTCTCAAGCATGTAAATGCGAAGCCCCCGCCCCCAAGGCCCCCAAGGCCCCCGCTCCAGCCCTTACTCTGGCAAACTGCTGCCAACTGCCTTAATTGAAATATGATGGTATCGACTCTCGGGGGTCAATAGCTGGATTACTGCACCTCATGTAAAACCTGGGCGCCACCAAACGACTTTTCAAAAGCCATAAAGGCACAAAGTCGTTTACGTTTATGCTCGGCCGTACTTTTCCGAGAAAGCTTGCAAAAGCGATAAAGCAAACGGCCGCTTGCTAACTTTACGGCGCCGATATATAATATTAAAAAAAAGAAAGAAAGTGCATTGCTCTTGCCACGTATAGGACGTTACACGCGTGTCGCCGTGTCGTTTTAAGGCGAAACTGATGACATCATAAACAACACCATGGTGGAGCATGGGACCAAGGGAGAAGTCGTTTTAAACCAGATAGGATTTCAAAGTGGGGCATTAAGCTAGTGTCAGGGCTTCAAATTAGGGGTTTCAAACGAGTGTTAGGGTCTCAAATTGGGGTTTCAAACTATTGTTGAGGGTTCAAACTAAGTTCAGAGTTCCAAAGTAGGGTTTTAAACTTGGGTTAGGGTTTCAAAAGTTGCGATGTCATTCACGAAACTTTTCTCACTCTGCTTGTGTGTCTACCTTGGAAACAATGTGAACTCAACAAGGCGCGAGACGTGAGCCAAAAAGCACTCATTTCCTCGCCGCACCTCCAACCAAACGGGAATTACAGACGCCATCGCATCCCATCTTCCCCATTTTACGTCGCTTTTCAGCCGCTCTCCTGCCTGCCACTTGGCAGACATGCAAATGATCCTGTCAGTGTCCCGCGCTTCCCCCCCACTCCTCACCTCGCGGCTCCCGGCCAGCCCCGCAAATAAGTCATAGCCATTCGCCCGGATGGTGGGGTGGGAGGCGGGTTGCGACCCGAGCTGGCTGTCACAGTCCATTTTGCTTCTCCTCAGTCACGCTGGAAAGAGAAGTGAAAGAAAAGAAGGCAGGAGGAATTGCTGTTGGGCCGTGTAAATCCGCCGATAATGACAAGCGCTTTGGCATCGTTTATGCCAAGACATTACTAATGTCACATCCACAGAATATTTACATGTGTTCAGGATGTCTGCAGGAAAATTGTCAGGGTTATCAATATAACAGTCAGTAAACTATAACAACAACAACAATATAGATTAACAATAGTAAGTCATTTAAAATTAAATAAAAACTTTTTTATTAAAAAAAAAAAAAGGACAACTAAAATAAACTCTAAAATTGAATAAATTACCAAAAATAAATAAATAAATAATATGCAAAATATTAATTAAAATCATTTAAACAAAATGAAAAACAAATGGATTTGTTTCAAAATACAAGTAAAACTAAATACAAAAAAAAATGAATAAATTACCAATAAAATTCAAAAGAAAATACAAAATATAAATGAAAATTACTAAAATAGAATAGAATCACTGGGGAAAAAAATTAAGTTAGTAAATAAAACTAAATACCATAAATTCTAATCATTCTAATAAAATACAAGTAAAAAAAAAAGATATAAAATGTGAATTAAAATCACTGTACTAAAATGAAATAATCTAAAAAAAATAAATAACATTTGTAAAATTAAATACAATAAAATACAATTTAATAAAAAAAAAATAGATCAATTAAATCATTAATGTAAAATGGAAAATACAGACAAAATCATTTGACTAACAAATACTTTAAATGGGTAAAGTATATAAAACTACATGGAAATAACTCAAAAACAAAATGATTAGAAATGCAAACATTAAATAAAATGGACACAAATCAATGAACATAAGATTAATAAAAAAATTGAACTTGAAAAGAAGATCATAGATGCCATACAAAACATATGGAAATGTTCTCTTTCACAAAGATATTGTTTTGACTGACCAATGGAAGCTGAGCATATACATTTCTGAAAAAAAAAAAAAATTGTGCTACTGTACCTATTGTTGTGTCCTGTGCACGCTGTTCTTCTTGTATTCAAAATACATTTATTGAGGAATTTTTCCTCAACTTGTGTATTCAATATGAATCTCATCAGCTGCTGTCTTTACTTTTGTCTTTTTGTGATTTTTATTTATTTATTTATCTATCTTTGTCTGTTTAAGGATGCAGAATGCATCCATGCTTGTTGAGCTCAGCGGGCGTGTGTGACGAGCCTCCTTGCTAAATTATTCCTCAGGATTTTTCAAAAGCGATCCGACTCCGCCGGTTGACTTTTTCACATCGCCTTGTCAGACGCGCTTTTGGCTGTCATGCTGGGACGCTCACGCTTTTTAACAAGACGTTTTAACACATTCTTACTCTAGTCAACCCCCACCCCCATTCAGCAATGTTCATCCGATGCTAGGCCTTAGCATGCAAACTTTCCTCTTTGTTGTCTTTTCAAGGGGACGGGTGCGAGGAGGGTTTTGGCGTTGATTTTTCACAAGAAATTATGCAGAAACTTGGAAGAAATTGTTAAAACCTAATGCAAAGTGAGAAGAACTTTCTGAAAAACATGACTACATTATCTGCACTCTGCACGAGGTGTTCAGCAAACAATGAAATCTAAAGACTCTTGGGGCAAAACGTGCTGTCGAGAGCAAGGAGATGAACTGCGGTCTGGACAAGTTGTCATTCAAACTTGTGACAACTGACCCAAAATGCACTGCAGGCCATGATGCTTCTGGCACAGGGTGTCTTTCATTTGTGGAGTGTACAATAAAATCTCAAGACTATCAAGGCAGAGAGAAATGTGGAACCCGGAGTCAGAAATCTTGTTCTCATGTTCTGGTGCAGGATACAGTGAGTCTCAAGACTCCCAAGGCATTCAGGAGTGAAATGTGCTGCCCAATGGGTCATGCTGTAGATATATGACGGTCATGTTGGATTAGGGTGCCCAGATTTTCAAAATTAAAAAGCGGAAAAATATACATATAAAATATACGACCAGAAAAGTGCTTGTTTTGGGTCTGATCAGCCGCCGCAGCATTAGGCTAGTAGGACTACATTTCCCATGATGCTAATGGTGCATTTGAGGATGGTCGGAACTCAGACTTTTCTGAGTTCAAAGCAGGAAGTGTGTACGGGAAATCGAAATTCCACATGCGAAGTTGGAAAAAAAGAAGGACAACCTCGCTATGACAACCGTGTGATCGACATGCACACGGGTCATGGCTCAAACAAATGGCTTGCTGACTGCACTTAAAAAAAATAAAATAAAAAATAAGACACTGGAATGAGACCTGCGTAATAATACGACAAAACAATGCGGCTGGAGAAATTGTCCAGGACTCCGGATACGAGGCTCAAAATATGAGATTGTCCCTTTTTAAACCAAGTGTATCCCAGTTAAACGGCGACATCTTGTCATCTTTGGGTATGATGGCATTGCTAACTTTCAGTCACTAGGCAAATACATGGTCAAATTGTCTTGGTGAACGTAAACTGTCTATCTCCTTTGTAGTAGCAGCGCATTGATATATGTGCTCACATGAGGTAATTTCTCCTCCAGATGGCATCCGAGTAGCTTGAAAAAACAGGAAAGACCGGAAACACGAACCATCCACACCTTTCCACCGGAACTGCTTAATGTGTTGCCGTGGTTTTTGGTCTATTACACAAAACACACAGCGAAATGAAATCGGACTCTCAAGGCAAAATGTGTCTTGCCTTGTGGAAGGAAATGAAATTAAAACATTTGGTCAGTAGCAGGTACAGCTTCAAAGCTGAGACAACAGCTTGTGTGTAGTGGGCCAAAATATGCCGCAGGCCTTGTTGTATCCTGCGGGCGGTGATAGTGTGCATGGTAAAAAAAAATCAAATTTTAACACTATCAAGGCATTCGGGAGCAAAATGTGCTGCTACGTTTCAGAAAACTCAGTCTTGGTCAATAAGTAAAAACAAGCCGGAGTCTGCAGAAGCACACGCTACCTATAAAGCAGACGCGCTCTTCAAAGGCAAACCAGGCAACAGATGATGTTTTTCGCCAGTTTTCACTGGGAAAATAGTCTGTTTCATCATCTCTAAGGCTTGAGGGTAAACCGAGTAAAAACGTGTCACAAATCAAGAGCAGCGCTTTTTCGAGCAATTGGCAGCCAATACACGGGATAACAAGGGAAAGTGCTTTAGAAGAATCTCATCGATTTGCTCTCTCCAGATGAATTGTTTCAATCAAAATGAAATATTAAAGCTCTGTGGAGCATTTAAATAAAATTGAGTTGAGTGTTTTGCCTAAATAGATTTTAAAACGCTGCTACTGGTCTATTAATCAATAGGGATGTAACGATATCCAAACATCATGATACGATATCATGATATGAAGTTCACGATACGATAATTATCATGATATTGTGGGAGTGTTGGCGATATTTAAAAAAGATCACTACATTGTAAAGCAATGTATATAAACCACCTACAATCTCTAATAACAATATTGAGGCACTTACTTGCTAATGCAAGCACACATTGATCGCTTCACAAGCAAATTAGTTTCCCCTTCATCTGACAATTAGCATAATTTTAAATATAGAAGGCCAAAACATCCCTAATAAAAATTAAATTGCACTAATAAACTAAACACTAGAGGGTGCTAGAACTGCACAAATGGAAATCAACCTGACTTTTTTTTAACAGGTGTGTTCCTTTTAAATATTGTGAACATGACGACGATATTGTGGCAGTTTTAATATCAAGATATCACAATATTAATCACAAAATGGTTTGGGTCTTGAATATATTAAAGAAATGCTAATTGAATATAAACTGAGGTCTGCAAGACTCGGGTCAATTAGTGGAACCCAGGTTTCAAAGCAAACACGGTGACACATCTTTTAGCTGTTATGCTGCAGACAAATTGAAATAAGAGTGATGCCAGCGTCAAGTACTAATGTTTTTAAGTCCATTTTAAAAATGTCTTAAAAACGTTTGTTTACAAATGTGTCTAAAAGTTGTTAACGTTCATGAGCTATTTTTTCCCCTCTTTGTTTTATGAATGTCTTCAGTCGTTCTGTTTGGAAATACTTTAAGTTGTTGTGCTTTTGGTTGTGTGAAGCACTGCAAGTTGTCTTGTTTACGATACAAATAAAGCTGAGTTGACTTGCCTAAATGTCTTTTTTCCCCTTCATTTTTTTTTTTTTAACGTCCAGGTTTGAGTTCAACTTGGCCGCTGTACCTAACAGAGGGTGCAAAGCTTGCCAACATATTGAAGTTGGCGTCAGTGTGAGCTAAATAAAACAATGGCCCAGAATGACGCGAGTCGGGAAGGTGAAGCTGGCGCACGCCGAGGTCACGCCGCGGCTGGCCTCCGCGCACAAGGCGGCCGGCCTAATGAAGAGGAGGAACGCTGGCGTGCCGTCCGTTGCCAAGTTGGACGCGCTGAGCTTTGTGGATGCTTTTGTTTGTTGCCAGTTAAACTTGCAAATACGAATGATAAGAACTTGGGACGGGGCAAACATTTGGAAAATTCAACCCTCGAAGCCCATCTAACTTGGCATCATGAAATTTTGTTACCCCGTCAATCACAAGTCCACCCGCAAAAAAAAAAAAAAAAAAAAGTCTCAAGAATCCATGCCAGAAGAGATAGAAAGTCCACCATTTTGGTTTTAATTAAGCAGCCATTTTAGGGTTATTTTGGCCATGTCCAGGTTTCCTTCAAGTACTAAATTGTTGTAGAAGCTAAACAGACTGGAAATGCTCAAATGTGAAAATTGGAGCTCGGACTCGCACCCAAAATCTGCATTCGCTATTCATGTCCATTGAAATGAACGAATATCGAATGAAGTCGAATCGGTTACTTATTGTCCTTTTGCCAAATAATTTTTCATTAGGTCAACAAATTCAAAATCTTTCCGATCTGATCTCAATGGTAAATACAGCATTCAAAGCGATTTACAAAGCCTTGTTCACATTCATTTATTTGAAGATGCATCTCGGTATTGAACCGGAGTGGTTCACCAGGTTAAGCAACGGAAAAGGCTTTCCGTTTTAGTTTAAAATGGCTTACTTCAACTTCAACGATTCTTCGTCGCACCCTGGTCAACGGTAGAAACCAGTGTGATTTTCTTGTTTTGGTCCAGTAAAGCCAGTAATGTTTTTTACTAGCTACGTAGCGCTAAGCTAACTTTTCTTCTCCGGTCTGGCCGGCGTCTAAATGGCCAAACAACAATTCACACATGCCAATCCCATATACGTACGTCACGCAAACTTGAGACATGAGGGACCTCGTTTTGACTTGAATCTTCAAAATTCTGATATGTTTGTTATTAAAGGTGGATTCAATGATGTTCTCAACAAGTGGAAGCCAAACATCTGTTTATCACGTTGAAAAAAACTGCGTATGAGGAAGACCATCCTACCAGCTCTCCTGCTCGTCTTGGGTAGACGACACTCAAATGTCGCTAACGTCCGAGCTCATCTTAATCATCATCATCTTCATCATCTTCATCAGTCTCTGCAGCCGGCCTCGCTTCATCCGGATGTCCTCTTGCGGCTCTCAGCCGTTTTCAAAGTACGCGGTCAGCTCGGTGGAGCGACAACGATGAATGGCCGAATCTGAAGCTCACTATACACAAAGCTAGCTACGTGCTACAAACAACCGAAGTGCGCATGCGCAGCTAGGAACGAGCACGCACGACGTAGTTACGCATATTGATTGACAGGATCGCGAAACATGCTGTAATCGACTTGTTTAACATTTTGTGGTGCTTAATTTGTTTGTATTGTATTTGATGTTAGTTATGTCGAATTAAAAAAAAAAAAAAAAAAAAAAAAGGATCGCAAAACAATCGTTAAGATGATCAACCCGGAAGACGCAGACACAAAAATATCCTTAAACCCACCTTTAATGGCCAATTTGCATCTGTATCAGCGTCAGCACTGATTCGTGCACAACCCTCGTGAAAACGTTTTTGTTTTGTCACGTGGACGACAGCAAAGTTTGACGACTTGCCATAAAACAAAATTCTTCGTATGCCCTGGAAATCTTTCAAAAGCTTGTGAAGGACCCTCATAGCAAGTCAGCCATTTTGGTTTAAAAGGGCAATTTTAGGGTCATTTTTTTTACGCTTAACTTGACCCTAAGATTTTGTTCGATTTGTACCACATATGAAGCAGTTTCCCTAACATGAAATTTAGCAGCCATGTCTATTATGCATGCTGTGTATAGGCATAACCGGGTTTTTTTTTGTTCACCTGTTGCTGTTTGGATGGGGAATTTGCAACTCTAGACTGACGGATAAAGCTATATTTGCAACACATATATCACAATGACCATTATGGTGAAATTTGGTTAGACTCTGCGTTTGTTCAAATGTCCTTTCCCTATTTTGTCGAGACAGCAGACAACACGCACATGGAAGAACACAAACAGTGCGCTAAGAGCATCTCTGAAATGGCGCAGCCTTGCCCTGTGAGTTGCGTTTGTGTGTGGATAATGGATCCATTGAATGCGGAACATGAAGGAGCCCCCGCGCCGTCATTTCGCTGGCCGATAATGCGAGATAATGTGATCACGCCGGGCCGCAAACAAACACAAGATGGCTGCACACCTGACCTCACCCTCTCCGAGTGCAGACAGATAAAAGGATGTTGTTCTCAATGCTATCGCGTCCCCCCGTCGGCATGAATAATGAAGGACGTGCACCTTGTTTATCTTTCAATTCAATATTTACTCCTTGTCAGACGCATTTGGGGGCTTTTCATCAGCGCCGTTTTTTTTTCTACCCTCCACGGCATTTGTCCTCATTGTTAATGTTTGATGAACACCACAATAAAGAGCTACGCTGTCTCTACCTGCGCCCCACTTGTGTTTTTGTTTCTCTCTCTGTGGACCGACGCCGGCATGCCGCTAACCCCCTAGCCAACATCCCGCTTCCTCCCGTGAGACCCCACCCCGCCTTTCCCCTTTATTTCCCATCACTTCCTTTTGTTACCCTCAAGGTAAATTTGGGATGAATTGAATTAGGCAAGGAAAAGTAGGTCATCGCTCCATTGTGTTGTTAGAGTGAAGGTTAAATCTGACGCTGGTGAATTCCCAACAGTCAGGCAGTGTTTTTTCCACAAAAAAACTGGTTTCAAGCAAAGTTTAAGCTTTCAAAGTTGTGTGTCAAGAAAGGGTTGGGCTTTCAAGATGAGGTGATAGTTGTAAAGTCGGGTTTCACGTTCTGTTTTCAAGACAAGAGTTGCAGTTTTGAATTTGGGTTTCAAGTGTGGGTTACTGTGTCAAAGAACGGTTGTGAACAAAGGCTAGAGTTTTAAATTCAGGTCAAGGTTTCGAGGTAGGGTCAAATGAAGGTATCAAAAAGGGGACTAGGGTGTCCAAAATAGGATTAAAGGGATCGTTCTGATTTTTTGACATGAATCTCAATTTCATCCTCACCTCCAGTGTGTGCGATCAGCACTGACTTACCCCTGACAGCGTTCTGTGACACGAGTTCTGGTCCGGTGTCGGACGAGAGGAAAATAGTCCAGCAAGCTGGCTGGGGTCACGGAAATAAAAGCGTTTTTCTTCTAAAAACTATTTGTGTTCAAAAGAGTGATACATTTGCATCACTAAACTTCTTTCTGAAAAAAGTCAGACGCCATTACCGCCAGGCACTACTTTTCTGTCCGTTCGTATCACCGCGCGTCGCCCTGTGGACGGCTAATCGACGCGCTGCAGACAGCTGATCCTTCCGCCTTCGAAAAGACAAACAACTTGTAGGTTAGTGCGCGTCTATCAGCTGCATGCGGGGCGCCGCGCAGTGATACGAACAAACCGAAAAGTAGTGCCGTCGGTAATGGCGTAAAAGAAGTTTAGTGATGCAAATGTATCACTCTTTTAACCATTGCGGAACGCCTAATTTAAAAAACACTGACCATGTCTCAAAAACCTTAACTCAGGCTCTAAACTATACTTTCATACCCAAACCCTGACTTTAAACCGGAACCCGGGTCTGGACATCCTACAGTACTTTGAATTGGAACCCAAAACTAAAACTAAACACGCACGTGACTGACTTTTATTGAGGGAATTCACCAATTTCAGCTTTAACTTTTGTTCAAAAACTTCTTTGGACCATTTTCTTGACAATTTCAAGGGTTGTCCTCTCTCTACTCTTGATTTTTTTTTAAAAAAAAAGAAGAAATAATCTTCCTTCCTTTACATCATTTCTCAAGCATGGTGATCAAAACTGTGTCCTCTCCCTCGACCGTTTATTTGTTGATTTGTTGCTCGCGTGTTGCAACAGCACAAACGCGCATACTAAATAAGTCAACCAATTTTTTTTTTTTTTTTTACCTTGAGGCTGCGCAATGTCCAACGGCCGCCATCTAATTACTGACTTTGATTATTCCCCATTTTGTGTTTTAGCGAGCACCCACCAACAGGCGGCTGCTTGGTGGGGAGGGGGGGGGGGGGGGGCAACGCCATTGATCGCCTCACTTTTCCAGCCTCTAATTGAGCCAAATGGGAATGGCAGTTGCCAGAGTTCACTCTCCTCCAGTGTTTACATGCCCGTCCGCCAGAGACCCATTCAAACCCAACTCCCGCGGACACACGCACACGCATGGGGGTGCGTGTGCGTGTATATACATAGAGTACACGCTCACTTGTGATGAAGGCTGGACGTTGGCGAGCACGTTACAGATGGGCCCGCAGATGCTACAGGGAATGAATGCTGTTGTCTAATGACGCACATCAGAGCTGTTATTTCTTCATAACACAATGTGTGTGTGCGTGGGGGTGTCGGGAGCCGTAATTGCCGGCGTGTGCCGTCGGCGGGCCCCTCGTCATTAAAATTCACACGTGAACTCGCCTGCGCCGGCGTTGATAATTGTGGTCAAGCGGATCTGACGCGAGGCGAAAAAAAGAAGGGGGGGGGGGGGGGGGGGGGCATCCGCGGTCCGGTTGCTTGGTCTTCAAGAGACGAAAGCGCTAACGATGTCGAACCTTTAATTACAGTGAAACACTTTACAGGCTTGAAAAGAAGATGTTTTAAGGCTTGAGGGAAGAGAGAAGAAATCAGTGAAGGAGAAGTCAGGGTTAGGGTTTGATGTTGGGTTTTGAATTCTGGATTAGGGACGCAAACAAGGTTGCGGTTTCAAAAGTAGGGTTTTACAGGGACACGCTAACAGGGACGATAGCGTGTTACGCGCATGACGTCATGCTCAGAGCAAAAGCTAAAGTTTCCGGCTCAAACCCTCCAACATTTTTTCCTTTTACAGAAAAATAGGGGCAACAGTCATTGTGCCACTGTCGTGCCTCCTGTCCATTATACAAATCTTAAAACATATGCGGGTGAAAAATATGGTTATTTTAACACTCAAATTTGAGTCTAATATTGCATCGTGCACCTTTAAGGATTAAAAACAGAGTTTCAAATGAATATTAGGGTGTCAAGCTGAATTTCAGATCTTACCACAAGCAGTTGTGTTTGAGCCTTATAAAAACTGCCTAGCAACAGATGACATGTAAATCGTGAGACATGACGAGGGTGGGAAAACCCCCCCGAACGATATCAGTTATATGCACTGTGCTTATTTTATATTTTCTAAGCAGTGAAAGACACATTTGAGCTTCTTTTTTTTATTTTATTTAAAAAAGCTCTTTAAACTTAGTTCCCTCATTTACTGTAACCGCACGCAATTGAACCCCATCCACTCAAGAAGGCTCCGGACCGTATTGATTACGGCCCCGCATTAAACATTGAAGTCATCACCGCGCCTGGTTAAATGATTGTATAATGAATAATAGATGAGATTGAAAGGCCGGGAAGGGTAATAAATGGTTCTGGGTGATATTCATTCAAGGGCTGCGTTTGACTTTTTCAAACTGCTCCCTGGCATCATAAATCAGACGAGAGGCCATGTTTAAAAGTTTATGACAGACATTTTGGGTCGCAGATTGTTTCGATGCGTGTGACAAGAGATGGAGGTGGACAGAATGCACGAGCGGGTAAGTGCACAAAATGGCCACAAACTTGCAACAAAGTGTTGTTTCTAATTTTTGTTGTAGAAGATGCTACAAGAGGTTATAGAAATAGAACATTTCAGACTATTTCCTGGTTCTGATCTACAGACAAATGCACCCAAGAAGTCGTTGTCTCGAGAGTCTAGAGACAACAACTTCTTGGAACACGTAGAACACAGTTGTTCTACTGCAGTTTCAAGCATGTATACATGATACAAACACTGAGCACTGACGAGACTGCCGCTAACGCAACCGCGCCATTCAGGAAGTCCAAATATGGGCGTAGTTTGAGGCAGTCCAAATATGGGCGTAGTTTGTGAGCCTCTTCAATGAGGCTCTTCACGCATTTCAGAAATGTTCACGTTTGAATAAATTACGTTTTCCATTATTTTTGAGTGGACGATGTGGGCCCATATTTATAAAAAATTGTTTTTATTATGCCTAAAATAACCTGTGATTAAAAACAAGTAACAAACTAGGGCTGAATCTAATCGTCTGACACATGACGTACAAGTGGATTGAAATTTTTTGTAACATACATACACCATGTAATTTATGATCTCAGGTTTTGGACAGGTGTAATACGGGTTTGGTGTCATGTGCATGTCTGATGTTGTCAAGAGCTTACTGTATATAAATGGACTCAGTTGGGTTTACATTTCACAGCTAATTTGATCCTGATGGCCTTTGTGTTCATTTCATTGTTCATGGTTCTGACAACATGATGCAGACAAGTCTTTGATTAGCCCTCACAGAAAATGTATATATGCGTCAATTTCATAATAATGAAATGTGCATGGAGCGCTTCTTGCAGTCTTATTGGTGCAACCATACGCCGTGTGGCATTTCACTGTGGAGACAGTAAATTAATATGAAAACGCTGCGGGAAAACGAATATTTTCAAGTTTGCTCGGCTTAGTGGGTGGCAACGTAAGATGGCTGCCGGTGGCTTCACTTCTCGCTATGGTGATATAAGTGGCAATGTCCGTGGATGTCGCTCACCGTAATCCATGGATTTGCTCAAGAAGTTTAAGGTGAATGCACAGTCACGGAACATTGCTCTCGACGTGCGTTTTACGACATCTTAAAGCACACGGAGGAGATCTTGCATCAAGCAAGTGCAAGCGTTGTCTTTGCGCGCGTGTGCGTGCGTGTTGAGCGCGTGCGTGAAGGACACCTCCTCCGATCACTCGACGTGTGTAAATGTGCCGAGGCCCGTCGTAATTTACAACGCCGCCTCTGTCGCGTCTGATACATTCCGCCGCGTCTCAGTGTTTATCATGTCAAGACGACTTCACTCTTGTCCCTCTTTAGCCTCGCCAGTTCTTCCGCCTCCCCGTCCTCCCCTCGGGGGGGCTGAAGAAGCGGAGGAGGGCGGGGGATGGATGAGCGAGACAGCTCGGTAATTAGTTCTTGAGCGTGCCCGGGCTAAATATTCCCGCCTCGTGGCTTCCATCCGAATCCGAGAGCTCTGATCGCAATCCAGGCACCAAAGTCTTAACAAGCAGCAGCAGGGGAAGGTTAATAAATAAATGAAAGTGTCTTAATAAAACAACAAGTGCTTCACTTTAGGCCGGGTTTCAAGCAGGGGTTATTGTTTCGCGATTCAAATTAGGGTTCGAGTCAGGATTGGGGATTTTAAAGTTTCAGGAGATGGTGATGGTTTCATGACAGCATGAGGATTTCAAAAAAAGGATTTAGGTTTGTAAAGGGTTTTAAAATAGGGTTTAAGCAATTGATTGGGTTTCAAGCAAGGGTTAATGTTTTAAATAGGGTTTCAAGTAATAGGATTTCAAAGTAGTGGTTCAAGAAGTGTTTCAAGCCAGGATTAGGGTTTCAAAATGGGGTTTCAAACCTAGGTTAGGGTTTCAAAATAGGGTTTCAATACCAGGCTTAACGTTTCAAGCTAGCATGAGGATTTCAAACAAGGATTTAGGTTTCAAAGTAGGGTTTCAAGCGATAGTTGGAGTTTCCAAATAAGAGAGTTTCAAAGTAGGATTTCAGGCAAGGGTTAGAGTTTCAAAGTAGTGTTTCAAGCAAAAGTTAGGGTTTCAAAATAGGGCTTCAAACCAGGCTTAGGTTAGGGCTTCAAGACATCATTAGAATTACAAACAAAGATTTAGGCTTCATGGACGCGAGTCCTCGAGTCAAGGGTTCGAGTGCAGGCTCGGACCTTCCTGGGTGGAGTTTGCATGTTCTCCCCGTGCCCGCGTGGGTCTTCTCCGGGTACTCCGGTCTCCTCCCACATTCCAAAGACATGCATGGCAGGTTGATTGGGCGCTCCGAATTGTCCCTCGGTGTGCTTGTGAGTGTGGATGGTTGTGCCCTGCGATTGGCTGGCAACCAGTCCAGGGGCTACCCCGCCTACTGCCCAAAGCCAGCTGAGATAGGCTCCAGCACCCCCCGCGACCCTTGTGAGGAATAAACGGTCAAGAAAATGGATGGATGGATGGAAGTAGAAATCAGGTCACGATTAGTCAATCTGTGTTAGGGTTTATGAATTCATTCTGTTAAGAGAGGCGGGCAGGTTTCATAAATAAATAAACAAGTAAATAAAAGCGAGTCAATAAAAGAAGAAGAGCTGGAAGAAGACTTTGAAAATCGGCCATTTGTCAGCCGTCAATTGTCTCCTGCTCTGGCTCTCATTTAGCCAGATGATTGCCTCGCGCGGCCCTGGGGAGCCATCGCCAGCACACTCTATTACTTCCTGCAGCACTTTACTCTCCCGCCAATATCAAACGCTCAATAACAACAGGACGGAGCCGCGTGTAAACTCCTCAAGTCTATTAGCTCGACGCCGATTCATCCCAACAGCCAGCGTCGATACCAGGGAACCCCAGAGGAACATTATCCATATTGAAACAACTCGGGAGGCTCGTGCCAGTCTGCTGCATCGGAGGCGGCGTAATGAAAATTGTCGGCGGCGCATAAAAAGGAGAGCTAATAAAGACAGAGAAGTACCGAGCAAACAAACTAACTTCCGGGGGGGGGGGGGGGGGGGTATACCAAGTTAACACATTTATTGTTAATTTATATTTCTTTGTTTTTTTGTTTTTTTTTCTTTATTCTTATTCACATAAGTTTACAATGAAGACATAACATTACAGTTGCTATTTCTAGTTGTGGCTGAGAGTTGGCTGGTGCAAAATAGTTTCTACTTCCTCGGGGAGTGTAACAAAAAAAATAACCGAGAAGCACTGGATAGGGGTTGAAAAATTGTTGTTAAAGCAGAATAGTCAGGATACTCACAGTCAAGTTATTGCCCTTTTGTCTCTTTGCTTTCCTAGACAGGAGGTGCCTGAGTTGAGTGAGTTGGAGGCTAAAGCACGTCGGTGCCGTTTCTGGTCCGCAGGCTCTCAAAGCTGCCCGAACATCCTGTTGCCTTGAGAGCCGCAACTCGCCACCATTCATTATTAACGGCTGGCATTCGTCGGCTTGTCTCGACATCACCTGAGAAGAGGCCGCACGCGCTGTAAACAAAAGATGGAGAAAAAAAAAAAAAAAAGCCTGTGAGCCTGCCGCTTTTCTTATCGCCGCCTGTCAACGCCGGCAGCCGCGGGGTACTTTGGAGATGCCCTCAAGTAGTAGATAGCAGGAGGAAGACGAGCAGGAGGAAGAGGACCATGGTGGCCGTCTCCCGTGTTAAAAAGCAATAGAAGGACCACAACAAAGGCAAAAGCGCCTGACAGGCAGGACGACAAATAGCCAGCCGACCCCCAAAGCATTCGAGTGCATTGAAGGAGACAAACAAAGAAGAAGAAGAAAAAAAAAAGATGAGCTGGTGTCTTTATAATTCATGTCAAGAAAAAGAATGATGCGGCTGGAGGATGATTTTGTCATTTGTCATTTTGTCATTTACTGTCAACTGAAAATGACATCACAGAGCCAAAGGGCTCAGGTAATGACCAATCACGGATTACCTGGGTTTGATCATGTGACGTGTGCAAGGTGAGCCCTCTGATGACATGGCAAAATGGCCGCCACCTGACATGGATAAAAACAGGTGGATTTTCCTCAGGAATTTACTTGGGGGGGGGGGATAAGGTTTCAAACAAGGGTTTCAAGTTTTGAGTTAAGGTTTCAAACAAGGGTTAGGATGTCAAAGTAGCATAACGTTGTAGTCGGGTTTCAAATTAGAGTTGTGCAGTTTCAAACCTGGCTTTGGGTTTATGATTTTGAAGTAGTTATCAAGCCAGTGTTAAGTTTTAAGTTAGGGTTTCAAGCCACAGTTATAGTTTAAAAAGAGGTTTAAATGTAGGCTTTCAAGAAAAGGTTGGGTTTCAAACAGGGCTTTCGAGATCGGGTTATGGTTATAAGTAAGATTCCGAGACAGAACTAGGGTTTGAAAGTATGGTTTCAAATCAGGGTTGGGATTCAAACAAGGGATTCAAGACACGGTGAAGGTTTAAATGAAGGGTTATGGTTTGTAAGTAGGGTTCCAAAAAAAAAGAAGGAAAGATAGGGTCATGGTTCCATAATATTGTTTCAAAATAAGATTTGAGAAAAAATGGTTAGTTAGGGTTTCAAACGCAAGTTAGTGTTTCTAATTTCAGGTCATGATTTTGGTCTAAAAGCCATCTTAGCTCTTCAGGGCTGTGATTTAAAATTAACGTTTCAAGCTAGGATTGGGTTATGAAAGAACGGTTCGGGTTCCATAAAAGGATTATGGTTTCAAGGTAGGCCGCTAAAGCCATGGTTAGGGTTTCAATGCTACATGTGAAATAGGTTTGCAAGCACATTTCTGGACATCACCACATTTGTACTTGCTGTCCAAATTAGCACAGGAGCCTCCTCCTTGCTGAGGGTTATTTCGGAGGGAAGGAAAAAAAAAAATCAATAACGAATCACTTCAATCGGAGACGTCTCTCTCTCTCTCTCTGAGGGTTTGAGTGAGAGGCCGTCAAGAGCTCAAACCTGGGAAACTTAAAACCCAAAAGCTTTTAATTTTGAGAAATGCACTCAGGTAAAGCGAGCCCGTTTACAGCAGACATCGAAAAAGATGGAATCGATGAACACAATTACAGGGCTGATGGTGAGCGATAGGAAGCGCTGGATTACTTGTATGCTAAATTGCAACACTTTTTTTTTTTTTAAACAATATCTAAATGTCAGCGAGGCTTGCTGTCACAGTTAGATGAATGTAGACCATTTTAATTCACTAAATAATTACAAGTAAAAATATTGTATTCATTCATATTCCGTTTTTTTTTTTTTTTTTTAGTACCGGTATATTGTATGTCCATCCATTTATTTTTACCACTTCAAACCTTACAGGCAAACTGGAGCCTATTCCACCTGGTTTCGGGCAAGTAGCGAGTTACCATTTGCACCGTTTGATAGCCAATCACAGCACACGGTTGGGCAGGTGCAACATGCAAACTACACAAAGTAAGGCCGGACACCGGTTTCGAACCTTCAGTCTGAATCTCGGATGTGCTTAGTACACGTCCAGTGTGCTGCTATTTATTTACATTTTTATAATATATAATGTATATTATAACTGTATTATTGCTTAGCATATCTTCACTTACGCTGATGTTTTGGCGTTAGCATGCTAAATGAATAAAGGTGAGAAACGTAAAATTGCCCCTTGCCTTGATTTCTCTGTATGCAACTCTTTGGAATGGATACACCTGATTTAAACTATCAATATAGGCAATAATTATGGGATGGTATCACTATCAGGCTGATCTCGTGGCTTATTTAAAAAAAAAAAAAAAAAAAAAATCTCACATCGAGTAAGTCCTCCTCAGCAGTAGTTGGCGCTATACCTGCGGCAGATTGACACATCGGTAAATCGTCATCTGCGTCAAAAACAAAGGTCTTTGTTCATATTTTTTTGTGAATCGTGAGGGTTGGCTGTTTTCCATCATGCTCGTCGCATTAACTTAAATGCGACCAAAGTCCAATAACCTTGAACGCTCAAATTCACAAAAAAAAAAAAAAAAAAAAAAAAAAAAAAAAACTTGCAACCAATCAAACGAGCAGTCAAGTCGACTTATTGTGAAAGCCTCAGGAGAAACGTCCAGTCAAGGTCACCGGCCCTCGCCGGTACAAACCGAATAGATTCGAATTGCGTTACAGGCGACCAATCGGGCCGCAAATCGCCATCGCGCGACGCCTCGACAACGATTCCCCAAGTATGCTAGCCATCGGCGGAGCAACCTTGAGGAAATGTCAGCCGCACGCGCCGCATGTGGGGTGTGTTTAAACGGCCAGCCGTCGGCGGTACGCGAGGTGCCCGCTCGAGTGTGGATCAGCGCGTTGGGGGGGTGGAGCGGACGGTGGGCCGCCGCGGCGTCTTTGTCAAAGTCACTGCTCACCTCCTGCGCCACCTTCTGCCCTTTTTAATACGATTGAGCTACGAAGCGAGCTGAATGACTGCCAGACGGGAAGACGCCAGCCGAATAGAGAGGAGGTTTCTGGCAGCTGAGGTGCGTTCGCAACCGAGGCATCACCGCGCAGGGAAAAATCAGCGGCGACTTTAATTTGTCGGGGTGACGGAGGTGAGCTGCGGCGATTGAAAATTGCTGGAATCAAACCAAGAGGAACGGAAGTTTGCAGAATGTGAAAACAAGAATGAAAATTGACCTAAGATGACTCCTTTAAATGCTTTTCAGGAAATTGGTCCTTGCAACTTTTATTGTGAGTCTTCGAATGAGAGACAGGACTGTTTAATTTAAAGTTGCACGCTGAAAATGGCTTGGAAAAAAATCTGAGAATTTTTAAATAAAATGGCTGCTTCGAAGTTAAACCTAAATTGCAGGCATGCTACGTCTTTTCAGGCATGGCTCCCAAAGACTTAATTGTTGCTCTGTTTAGGATAGACATGTCAAACAAACCTCATATCGAGAAGTGAAACAGGCTTTGAAGGCTGCATACTAAAAATTTCTAGGGGGAAGTTTGTTATAAAATGGCCACTTCAAATGTAAATGGTAGACTTGCTGTGTCTTTTCCGGCGTCACTTCTTAAGACTTTTTGTCTAGACATATTTCTCAAAGTTCTGGTTGTTGAAAACTGGCTCCAGGAGCTGAATTTTCCAACAAATTATATGGGGATGCATTAAATAAATATTCCAAAATAAATGCAAAGCCCTTTTCACACTGCACTTAACACCAGTGTGCCCATATTAGGAAGTATTGGCGTAGCAGCCTACCAGGAAGTAAAAGCGGCAATTTTGCCACTGGTTAGACCGCATCACAACAAGCTAAAAAAACCAAAACCAAAAGCACTGACTCATTTTGAGGAGGAGGACACAATTAAGGAGCAAAGGAAAAGTCACGGCTCGGCGGGAACTTGGATTGTTTAATTATACCGCTAGTTGGAAATAAATCCGTCAAAATAACATTCTGCCATTGCCTCTCCAATTGGAGGCATTTGTCTGAATGTTTTTATGTTCAGGAGTTGGATCTCAAAGGGCAGACACAAATAAAATTTAAACTATTGATTCACGTCGAAAGGTGAGAAACAACGAGAGCTGCACACAGGAACAGAGGAAACAGAAGCAATAATCCGACAAAGACACACACTTCTCAGGAGGCATATATAGACAAGGAATTATCTGATTGGCTGTTGACCAGGTAAAGGGATTAAAGATTCTTGACATCACATAGCCCTTAACATCACATAACATCACATAGCCACCCCAGACATGACCGTTTTCCAACCAACGCTCCATTCCGCGGTCCCTGCCCTTACCAGTCGCCACATACACAATGAATGGTTTTGATAGCATGTTACGCCCTGCTAAATGCAGTGTGAAAAGGGCTGAAGCTGGTCACTTCAAGCCAAAATGGCAGACGCAGGAACCTGATTCATTTTAGGGAGAAAAAAAAATGAAACTTTTGTAGGCCTACTGATGATAGACAAAGTGAAACTTGCTCTGTGAAATTACATTTTTTCGGGGGAGGGGGAAAAGGGGGGCGGGGGTAAATGAAATAGCCATCTAATTATCCTTCAAACCAAAATGGCAGATTTTTTGTTTGTTGTCAGTCCTGGGTCCATGAGACTTCGCGGGTCGACTTACGATCGACAAGCGGGTCAAATTTTAGGTTGCCAAATAAAACTCAACTCAAAATGGCTGCTCAATTCAAAATGGCAGATTTTTTGTTTGTTGTCAGTCCTGGGTCCATGAGACTTTGCGGGTCGACTTACGATCGACAAGCGGGTCAAATTTTAGGTTGCCAAATAAAACTCAACTCAAAATGGCTGCTCAATTCAAAATGGCAGACTTTCTGTGTCTTTCCAGGCATTGACTTGTATTTTGGACTACTTTATGAAAAACATTCCAACCAAATTTAATATACAGGAGCGGAGTGGAAATTGCTTGCTTCACAGGCTGAATTGCCCCCCCCCCCCCCCCCCCCCCAAATTCCCAGGGGGCACTACTGGGCCAATTTTGGGTGGTTTATACCCGTGACCGCAACACTCTCGCCACCGTGCTCTCGGCCTTAGAAATGATGATGATTTAAGCTAAATCCATACAAAGTCGAGTCACACAATTGCTTCTCTTGGTATTTGTTCTTGTCACATGATAAATAGACCTAAAAGAATTGTCAGCCAGTGCTGCAAAGTCACCATTAGTACAAGTAAAAAAAAAGAAAAAAAGAAAAAAAAGTGCTTGTTCCTCTGAGGTCAGGAACACTGTGTGAGTCAAAGACATTAATTCAAGCAAATGTCCTATGGGATCACAACACGGGCATTGTGTAGTTGTTTGTTGTCGACCGACACAATGTCCCTGTTAATCATCACAAGACTTGGAAACTAGGACATTGAGTCATCCATTAAATAACATGAGCCAACACAGCAGTTCGCTATCAAAAACTATGCCGCGTTTCATGGACAAAAAGAAAGAAAAAAAAAAAAAGGTTCACTCCTGACGTTTGGCAATGATGTATTGCTCGCAATTTTCTCTCCTGTCCTTTTCAACTTATAGTTCCAAATGCCAACAATAAGTCATAAAAGCTCCAAGTGCAGCTTGAGAAATTCTGAATAAAGTTCCACGTTTGGTTTGGCTGGCCAAATGTCACAAGTGTAGGCCAACGCTTGTCACGGGACACCCCCCCCCCCAGAACCAATAATCACGATTCCACCAAGCAGTTCACTTCAATTCACCTTGGAAGGAGTGTATAGAATCACCACTTCAACTGTTCTGCTCTAAATTACATACTAAGTACATACTTAAAACTAAAATGGTGGTCTTTTTCTTTTCAAGCATGATTTCTTTAGACTAGAGGTCAACTCATGATAGCAGTACCTTCTAATTTTAAATGTCATTCTGCCAGGTATAAAGAGCTTCATGGGCTCCTTTTTCAAAACAAATTCTACAGGATTTTTTTTTACCTTATTTTTTTTTTTTATCTTTTTTTTTTTTTACTTTTTTCATGAGCTCCTTTTTCAAAACAAATTCTACAGGATTTTTTTTACTTTTTTTTTTATCTTATTTTTATTTTTACTTTTTTCATGGGCTCCTTTTTCAAAACAAATTCTACAGGATTTATTTTGACTTTTTTTTTTTTTTTATTTATTTTATCTTTTTTTTTTTTTTTTACTTTTTTCATGGGCTCCTTTTTCAAAACAAATTCTACAGGATTTATTTTGATTTTTTTGTTTTTTTCTTTTTTTTGTTTTTTTTACTTTTTTCATGGGCTCCTTTTTCAAAACAAATTCTACAGGATTTATTTTGATTATTATTTTTTTTTTTACTTTTTCATGGGCTCCTTTTTCAAAACAAATTCGACAGGATTCTGTTTTTTTATTTTACTTATGTTTTTTTTTACTTTTTTGGGTTATTTCAATGTCTGTAGACTTGGGTCAATTACTGGTGCTCAGAGTTCAAAGCAAACATGGTGAAGCTGCATTTTGATGTTATGCTGCTCGCAAATAGAAGAAGCTGCCCCAAGAGTAAATGTTTTTGACCAGGTTAAAAACTTACAGATTTACCTATTTATTATTTTATTTTTCTCTTTCAAACAGTAATTTTAGAAACATTTTATTATTTTTATTTCTTTACTTTTAAATGTAAGGTCTTCTGTTGCTGTTTTCAAATGTTGGTCAGTGCACGTTCTTTGAGTAATTTTGCTGTTGTGTCTGTATTTGTTCTTTTTTTTTTCCTTTCGGACAGCATTGTGACAAACAAACATTTCAACATACAATTTTAACATATGATAACCGAAAAGAAAAAGGGCTGGCAGGAAGAAGCATAAAGCTTATATAAAGCTTTTAGGTACCTTGTGGGAAGCACATTAAGTTACCTTGTGTATTAAGTGCTGAATAAATAAAGCTGTCTAGCTTCCAGAAAACTACTTATGATAGACCTTTAAAAAAGTAGCTAATAGGGAGTGGGTTTCTGATACTTTTCTACGTGGGTGTACTTACGCATCCACCAAATTTGAAGAAGCTTCGTGAAACTAACGCTGAGTTGAGTCGAATTTATAAAACAAACAAACATTCAGAGAGGTATCCTTTAATAAAGGGGGCAATATGACCCTAAATGGCAGATTCTAAACCAAAATTATGAATATTGAAAAGTTAATTAATCATTAATGAATATAATATATAGAGTATTTGGTTCAACTTTGAGTGTTTTCTCACACAAACTGAATAAAGACATTTTAGGGATGGGACGTTATGTTACATGCATCATTTTGATGACGCTCCAATGAGACATGACTTTCTCATACAGTTTAAAAAAAAAAAAAAAAAAGCACAAAGTCCAGTTTCCCGCTTTGAAATCCCCTCTAAACTCCATGAAATTGCAGCTCTTCTGCTCTCAATGTTTTCCCAGCTTGAGGGCGTGTGGATGTGAATGACATGAACTACGCTGGCAGGCTGTCAGAAATAGATTTGGCACCATGAGCGGCTCAGAAGAAGAAGAAGAAGAAGAAGGAAAAGAAAAAAAAAAAGAATGCCAAGCGAGGGCGCTTCAAGACTCGGGCTGCAGTTACGCAAGCGGAATATGGCAACTTAGCCTCCATGTACAGTATTTTCATGCTAACTGGAGAGACTGCACAATGAATTTGCAGTTCAAGCTGTCTTGGCACCTGTTGGCTGGTAAACAGAATTCATTACCGCTCGGTGGTGGCTGGTGCAGATACTTTCTTTAACATCAAAACCAAGAAAAGGCTTTTTTTATTTTTTTATTTTTAAAACTCTGCAATGCCTTATAAAAATGTGTTTATGTGTGGCTTGTTCAAGCTGCATATGGTTGCTGTTCAATTGACATCATGTGTCAATGTGTGCATATATATATATATATATATATATATATATATATATATATATATATATATATATATATATATATATATATATATATATATATATATGACAAAACTATTAACGCTGATGTTAATTTCTTTGTTGAGTTTTTTTTGCTGTTACTGCGTGTAAAGTTATGCGTGTAAAGTTATGCCTTCCTTATTATCCAAAAGCATAACTAATCATTTCAGTTTTGTTGAATGTAAACAGAAAAGTATAAATTTTAATTGTTGATTTTTGATCTCCTTGAAGTCCAAGCAGGAACTACATTTTGAGATTTTAACACTTTACATGCAAAGTAAAAAAAAATAAAAAAAATAAAAATAATTATAATAATAATAATAATAATAATAATAATAAGCAGTGATTATAACCCCCAAAATTATAATATTTTACATTAAAAAACAAAAAAAAAAAAAAACTTTTTTTTGTGTTAAGTTTGATGTGGTTGGTATGTCTCCAAACATGGCGTTTTTTTTTGCGTGATTGTTTTTTATTTTTGTATGTATTTTTTTGTAGTTTTTTTTTCTTTATATCAAAAATAAAATATATTTTTTTAAATGTAACTCCACAGTTTTTTCTTTGTATCTTAAATAGAAAAACATTACTTTAAATCCTATTTTCAATTTTTTTTTTTTTTTTTTGAGGGGTAGGACTTTCCATTTTTGTTGTTCTTTTGAATTTTATATAATTTCAACCAAGAAGTCATTGAGCTGTTTTTCTTCTTTTTTTTTTCTAAAACGCTGCGTACCAATTAATCAAAATGACATGGTGATACCTATTTTGTTTAAAAAAAAAAAAAATCTCTCTTGACTGATGTTTATAATAATCCGTATGACTATTTTACATGTCGAAGCATTTTAAAGTACACCGTGATTAGAAAATTAAAGCGATTTAGGCCAACGAAACGCACTATCGAGCCGCGTGCGCTTTCAGGTGGTTCGTCCCCAAGCGCAGGCGCGCCTCCCAGCAGCCTTTGCGGCTTTGGCGCCGCGCCGCCAGGTGATTGATGACAGGTCAGCCGGCGACGGCCTCGCCAACTTTGCAATCCTTCCACTGGGAAATTGCTCATTTCTCCGCAAGTCCATTTCAATTTGTGGCCGCCGCGGCGCCTTGCTAAGTTTATGCCTGCACCTGCACGCGTGCAGAATTGTGATGCATGATGGGAAGGGGGAGGCCGACGTGATTGTTTGCATGAGCCCCTCGGACGCCTTGTCGAGGCGAGTATTGTTTGCGGGAAAGTATCAAAATGAACAAGCGTGACACTCTTATTTAGATAAGCACGCGGCCGCCCTCTTTGCTCACAGCTTCGACATGACTAAAACGAGCACCGTGACACAGTGGAGGGGCTCTATGTTTTTTTTTTTTTTTAAGTTTTTTTTTAGTTTTAAGCTCCCCTCGTCTTACTTGAAAATAGCCAAATGGGATCCTATTCGCTGCGGTGTGACTTCAAAGAGGTTATTTGTCATCGTACGGATTTGTGCCATCATTCCGGGACTTTTCCAGTTCTTGGGCTGCTGCGGCTTTGGCGCAAATCCCGCCTGGACTGTACCACCGCAGCCTCGCTCGTACTCATGTAGGGGAGTTTGAATTTATGTCTTCAAAACACAGAAAAACATACTTTTTTTTTGTGCTTTCTTGTTTCTACATCTTGATATATAATCGACTTTTTAGGAAAGTAGAATTGAGGTGGATCCCTTTGTGCATTGCAAGGAGCTGTCTTGTCTTGTTTTCAGTGGTTTGTATCTCTTCCAGTGGCCAGAATAGTTTTTTTTTTTTTAATAAAATACTCAACAAAAATATAAACGCAACACTTTTGTTTTTGCTCCCATTTTTCATGCAATGAACTCAAAGATCTGAAACTTCTTCCAAATACGCAATATCACAATTTTTCTCAAATATTGTTCAGAAACCAGTCCAAATATGTAAAGTGAGCACTTCTCCTTTGCCAAGATAATCCAACCTGCTACCTCACAGGTGTGCAATATCAAGATGCTGATTAGACACCATGATTAGTGTGTAACTAATGCTGCATTCGAGGATGGTCGGAAGTCGGATTTTTCAAACCAGGAAGTGTTTACGGGAACGCCCCCTTGGACTCGGAAATTCCGCTTGCGAAGTCAGGGAGGTCGTAGGAGGAAATTATACGACGAAATACTTAACTGTATGGAATGCTCATGAAATAATATAAAAATAATAAATGAAGCAAAATTGCGAGAAGGTAAGTTTGCTGAAGGTCAACATGAGTTTTGAGGACCAAAATAATAAACAATTTATCACTATCCGCCATTTTGGTTGTTTACTTTCGCCTCGACCGCTTTCAGGTCGGAATTGGGAAAAACCAACTCGGATATATCCGATTTTCGACCATCCTCGAATGCAGCGACTCTGACAGGTGCAGTTTTGTCTTATGGGGGACATGGGGGCCCAGAAAACCAAAACAAAACTTCAGGTGGGATGGATTATCTCGGCAAAGGAGAAGTGCCCACTGTCACAGATTTAGACTGGTTTGTGAACAATATTTGAGAGAAATAGTGATATCGTGTATTAGGGATGTCGCGAGGGGCAATATCGTGATATCGTGATATTAAAACTGCCACAATATCGTCGTCGTCATTGTTCACAATATTTAAAAGGAACACATTTGTTACAAAAAGTGAGGTTGATTTCCATTTGTGCAGTTCTAGCACCCTCTAGTGGCTAGTTTATTAGTGCAATTTAATTTTCATTAGGGATGTTTTGGCCTTCTATGTTTAAAATATATGCTAATTGTCAGATGAAGGGGAACCGAATTTGCTTGTGAAGCGATCAATGTGTGCTTGCATGAGCAAGTAAGTGCCTCAATATTGTTATTAGAGATTGTAGGTGGTTTATATGTATTGCTGTTATGTACGAAAGCGCTTGCTTTTGCTTATGCTTTTTTCTTTTTTTTAGTATGAGCTCTTTTTTTTTTTTTACAATATTGTGATCTTTTTTTAACGCCCCCACAATATCGTGAGAATTATCGTATTGTGAACTTCATATCGTGATAATATCGTATCGTGATGTTTGGATATCGTTACATCCCTATTATGTATGTGGTAAAAAAATTTAGATCTTTGAGTTCATCTCATAAAAAATGACTTACTTACTTACTTGCTAATATATGAGCTGCCTCTTCATGGTTGCAATGCCGGTGATACTCAAAGTTGTCCAGTACATCTGTCAGGTGTGATGCCTTCAGGTACTTTCGTCCCTTTAGTTGTGTAGTCATCTTCCCTCGTCGAGATACAACTCATCCCCTCTTACCTGGTCTGAATGACATCATTGCTGTGTATCCAGTACCAAAATACAAAATTTCCTCAAGAATTTTGCTGCTGCTTCACTAAACACAACTATGACGAATCCGGTGTGATCACAAGTTGTGTGAGGGAGTTTTACGCCACTACCCATTAAAATCACGGCTTTCCGTGCATGAGCATGCGTGTGTGCGTGTGTCGGGGCAGTCGTGTGTGTGTGCTGGTGGGCATACGGGTGGCTGCCGATTGTTGGCAAGGCCCATTGTGCGGAGACCTCGCCGCCATCTGCGCCAGCTCGCTTGCGGCCTCGCCGGCTCATCGGGCCTGATGAAGAGCAGATGTTTTCCCCGACTGCGGCAGGACCGTCTTCGTCTTCGTCTTCGTCTTCTTGCGTCTCGCTAGTCTCACACACACACACACTTAAAGCAAAAACACGCATGGCAACACACAATTAACATCACAAGTAAACAGTATTAATTCATGTCCCCGCCATCCTCCATATTATTTTCCATCTGACGCACAAACACAGCTGAACGCGATGACATTGAGTGGAGCGCGACCCTCCGCCAAGGCCCATTAGCCCTCATTTGGATCACCACTTTCATAAGCTAAATACCTCCTGCAAGTAACTCTGACTTTTAATTTCCTGGTAGCACAAGTGCAGGTGGTGGGACGCTGAGTGCAGACCTCCACCAAGGCCAAACGTTCCTAATTTTGGATCTGCCGCTTGTGCACATGCCCAGACTTTCGTATTACGCAATAGACCAAAGGCTGATACACTGCAGAAACCGAAATCTTAACTAAGATACAATTTCCTAAATTTAACCTAAATTGCTCATTTTGCCTTGACAAGTTTTTTTTTTTTTTTTTTTTTACTTAAAATGAAATTGTCAGACATGATCATTGTGCTTATCTTTAGATACGTTTTACTTCATTATCTTATTTGATCACGTTGTCTTCGCCTTGAGTGTTAACAGCCAGTTTTAAAGGGATCCTTCACTTATTTAGCCCATTATAGCAATAAAAAGTTAAGATTTTGTCTATAATTACCGTATTTTCACGACTATAAGGCGCACCTAAAAGCCTTTCAATTTTTTCAAAAGCTGACCATGCGCCTTATAATCCAGTGCGCCGTATACACGGATCAATATTGTTGTCAAGACGCTTTCGATGACCCTGCACGATCGGTGACGCGCATGCGCAGAAGATCCCGCCATCTTGGAACGCTAGCTAATACTAATACTTTACCCCAGAGAAAATAATAAAACAGCTGTTTATTCATTTTGGGAGTGAATGGAGTTGTCAGAAAGCTGGTTTGTAATCTATTAATAAAGTTTGACTGACCTATCCGACTGTTTTGTTGACGTTCCAAAAATGTGACCTGTTACTTCCCTGCTTGACACTCAAGCAAAGTTATCCACAAGTAAAACAATGCATATGAATTTTAATAAAACAATTCTATTTATTACAGCTTGGGAAAAGTCAATATAAACTTTTTTGTTTTTTTTTGTTTTTTGTTTTTTGGTATAAAAATACTATTTTCAAGACCGCTGTGGTTGATATGGAAATAGTATTATTTACTTATTTTTCTAAATCTTACAGGTTAATTTAAGTAAATTTTTCTTGTTTTGTTGGCACATAATTTTGCTTATTTGAAGGAATAATTTTCTTATTTTACTGTATTTTTCTTAATTCTTTTTTTTTTTTTACGATATTTTTCTTAAATTTTCTACTGTCCTTTTTACTGTCCTTTTGAAATCCGAGTAGCCATAGACTCAAAAAGCCACCCTGATTTTATTTATTTTTTATAGTACAAGTGTTAAAATTACTTAAAATAGAGATTTAGCTTAAGTGAGTCACGACGACAGTTAGCCGACGTCATTTAGTGCCATTTAACCCTTTATAAATAAATTGAGGAATTAATTTCTGCACGAATGAGCTAGCCATAATCCCGTGACATATTTCCAAATGTTTGATGCACTTGCCTGAACATCAGTTATTAACCAAGTGTGCATTAATGCAGGTTTTGATTAGCAGTCATCTCGTTTATATGCACGGTGAGAGCGCAACCGTCACAAGGTTGAGGAAGAAATATGAGACAAATTAACAAATGCTGCAAACAACTCTGGAATATTGACAGTTTCACACTGTGTGACGTTTATTAATCCCCATAAAGGATCCATAGCTATGTGTGGCCATAAATGTTGTGATAATACGGTGGAAGGGACTCAGACTAGCATAAACAGAGTTAACATGTCTACCATAAAAGGGTGCAAGAGAAAGTCTGAAGACCTCATGGGTGAACAGGAACAGGAATTCAGCCATTCTGGGTTGAAAGGCTCGTCTCTTTAGAAACTCAGACTTGAGGTCAAAATGCAATGACCTTTGGGCAATACTACCTAATTTGGGCGTGCTACATTGTAATAGTTTGTTCATTTTGAGGCTTTGCTCTGAAAACGAGGGCGGAAGGGCCTCATTGCTGCTTTAATGATTATTTGTGCGTTGACGGCGTTGACGCTGATGATAATGGCGCCATAGAAGAGCATCTGGACTGTCGTTGGTGATGAGTCGCTGACATTTATAGAATCGAGTGTGACTAAAGGCAACATCTGTGTCACATTGGCCTAAGATCGTATTATGCAAAGTCCAACTATGTGATTAACCGTCTGAAATTATGACTTTAGAACAACTTTGGAGGCATATTTTACGACAGAATGTTGGCCCGGACAGGATGTGTGCCAAAGGGAATTTATTCTGAAAATGTTCTGCGTGCATCAATGTCAGTACTTATTCATTAGTCCTGTACTGTATGTATATATTCTTTGCTAATTTTATGTGACACATTTCTGCACAATCTGTGGTTTCTATCTATACAGCTTGTTATGGCTACACATGGATACGCAACACGTGGCTAACTGACCATGTCCCACCTCATGTAGAACTTCAAATTAGCATGTTAGCATTTAGCAACGTCAAAAAGCTAACTGCTAATGTTGCCAAAACCTACTGGTTTTAAAGACAAACTATGTTATGTTTACCTTCTTCAAATGACCAATGAGTGAGTAAATGTAAAGTGACTACAAGACAAACAGAAAAAATACCAACCGAAGTGATTGATGAAAAGTGGAAGATATCCAGGAATAGTGCTGCCTTCATGTGGTATTGAAATTATGGTAAATTGCACATTTCATGTCGTATTTTCCACTGGGACAACTGGGAATTTATTTAGATTTTTCGAGCCGAAAGAACTATTCAAATTTCAAAATGGCGGAGAGTGCAGAAGGATTTGTGACTGGCAAGAAATATTAACATTTAAAAGCGAGTTATCGTCCGCTAGTAGGTTGTTTTAGAATTGACACAATTGCGCAGCATACACAATTCAATGTCCTGTACTTTACAACTCATTATTTGCCGTAATTGTTCCGTTTTACGAGCAAAGAGTACGTCGGGTTCTATGTGGAACGTCCATCTTTCCCATGTGAAAGCAAGGGACTTACAGGAATTCCAGCGATATGTCAACTGTGTCAGCCTGGACGAGACGTATTGGCGGCTCCCGTTGCAATACGTCGCTTTGCATCACATATTTTTTTTAATCCACAAAAAGGCAACGGCAGAGGCAGACCCAGCTTGCTACATAAATGTGACGTCCGCGGTCAGACTCGGCAGGCGTCCGAGCGCGTTCTGGCTAACGCGGAAGTCGATTCGTATGTCAAAGGAACCGAGTCGGACCGTCCCCATCCCCCATCCCGGTTGTCATTGGCTAACTTTAGCTGTCAATCTCAAACGTGAAAGGAAGTTACTTCACGTGACACCCAGCGACTCATTTTATTGGCTATGAGCAACTTCCTCGCAACCTACGGGAGCCGCCGTGGTCCAAAAATGGCAAAGTTGCCGTATGCTGCATTTTCTGAAAGAACAGAGAAATATTTCACGGCACTTTAGATGTCCCGTACGGGACATAAAAATTTAGCCCAAAATACGGTAAGTCCCGGATAATACGGGACAGTTGGCAACCCTAGTGGGACGTAAATAGAAGTACAAGTTGACAAGCATTGGGTGAATAGATGTTGACTGAAGTGACGATGAGGCAAAACTACCACATCACAGCATTCAAAACTTTAAATTAGCATGTTAGCATGTATTTAACCCAAACGCTAAGCGCCAGGTGAAACATATTGATAGAATCTGAGAGACGCTGCGAGTCATCAATCTCAAGCGAGAATTTGTACTGAATTATCTGTCCGATTGCCCTTTTGAACTGCTGTCAATGGCGTTCTCCTCGTCCGCGTGTGAGGAGAATGCACTTGCGTCCCCGCTTCAGACGCCACAAAAGGGCAGCGGCGCATTTAAAAGCCATACCTCTGCTGCTCGCTGCGTGACCTTTAGCTATGTGGGAGAGGGTGGATGATTCCCCGTGGACAACCCGGTCGGCTCCGGTCGAGGCAGCGGGTGGGAAAAAAAAAAAAAAAAGATTGTGAACAGGCGATTGGAAGGCGACACAGTGAGAAAACAATGTTTTTTTGTTGTTGTTGCCTATTTACACTCACGGCAGGGGCGTGGACAATTGCGCTTAACCCTACCGTGCGAGACAGAGTCCAGGATATTTCCTGTTTCTGAGAGACACTTACTGTAGCATCTGCTGTCATGTTTTGTCTTTTAACTCATTTGCTCCCAATAACGTGTAAATACGTTTTTTTTTTATGTTTTAAGTGTCCCAAAGAAGTGTTTATACGCTTTTTTTGTTTTGTTTTGTTTTGTTTTTTTATGCTAGAGCATACAGAAGGCTTTGGTGCAGCCTCTCAACTGCAAAGAACGGTTGCAGAAATGGTAGTTATTACACAAATGGCCATCAGGTGGCAGCAGAGCAAAGGAGAACAACCAGGGCCATCGAGAAAAAAAGCTAAATTACTTACAATTTTAAATAGATTTGTGAAAATTGATTAAACTTAGCTCTCTTCGAATGCTAATTGCTGCAAAACGGAACCAGATAGAAACATACTTTTTTTTCCTGATGAAAGAAGAGACTTTCATCTTTCTTTTGATAGGTTCCATGCTTTTATAACAATTGAACATAATATTTTGTGGGCCTTGCAAAATCAGTCAAAATTCAGTAAAACAGCCGGGAGCGAACGGGATTGCGCAATGTGAAAATGGCTGCGAGTGAATGAGTTAAAAGTCTGATGAATGAGGAATTTAGAGCAGAATTGTGGCAAAAAAAAGTTTGGATACACCAAAATACGCTTCACAAAAGCCAGAAAAAGATGCATAGAATAAGTCAATTGTATCGTTGTGAGATGTGGACCTCACTCGTGCTTCTTCACGCGCTTGTGATAATGCTTTGACTTGAAGAGCCTGAAAAGGAGCACAGAGCGGGAGAAGTGAACAAAACAGCTTAATTCAAAGTTTTTTTTTTCCCAGCAGGTTTGAAATCATAGCTGATTGACTCCGGTCAGTGAAACTGAAAAAACATCTTCCTTCTGTTCTGCTTTAGTGTAGTTCACTTCTCTTATTCTGTGCCTCTTTTTCAGGTGGTAGCCAGTTCTACTTGTCAGGCTTTTGTGTAGCACACTACTGTTACACTTCCACTTGCTCTGCGCTTTTTTTTTTTTTTTTGGTCAAGGTTTGAAAGTAAAGCATGACAGGAGTGTACTACACAAAACGTGCCCCTTTTTCAGAATTTTAAGAAGCAGCATAGAATGAGAGAAACCAATAACGTTACAGCTAGCAGAGAAATGGCATGATGACGTACGTGCCTCTTGTCCAGGTTATAGCACATTCCTGTCACAGGATTGACTCATCTTAGTCTGTGCCTCTTTTTCATAATGTCTTGAAGTCAGAGCGTAATGGCAGCGTGCCACACCAAAGGCTGAAAAAGAGAGCTCAGACTTGAGAGAAGTGAACAACGTTACGGCAGAGTAGCGCTCTCACAGAGAGCCGGAGATGATTGGAAGCTGAGGAGAACGACAAATCCTGAGTGCGGCTTTATGGATTGGAATGAAAATGCGCCGTGCTTGGGATTCCCGGGCCGAGACAGCCGATTTATCATTTGGCGGCGGGACGCTGGGTTATCGTTTAAGAGGAAGATCTGATTTGGAGATTGCCGCAGCCTGCTTTTGTCGCGTCGTGCAATTTCGAGTGGGGAAACAGCGTGATTTGAAAAAGAGAGCAAAGCGGATGCAAATTAGCGCTGCAGGAGAGACACGGAGTTGTTGTTGCCCTTTTCGCCATTTTTGGTTTCAACGCTCCTTTTAATCAGACACTTGCACAAGACGACCATTGCGATGCTGAAATGCTGATTTTTGTTTTGTATTTTTTTTGTCATCGCTCTGTGCTGCTTTTTCCAGGCTGTTTTGCAGCACGCGGCCATAACACTTTTTCAGGATTTTGTGAATGCTGTCCCCATGCATCATGCTTTGTTATACTCTCACCCCGTGCCGCTTTTTCAGGCTTTTATGTAGCACACTGCCGTTTCATATTTCTGTGCGCGTGAGAGTATCGATCAGCTCAGGTTTCACGTTCAGCAAGGCTACAAAACGCAACAGACGGCCGACACGCGCGCGTGACCCTTCCCCGCAATCCGCACACCTCACAATTCCCACCGCTGAGCTCAAGACCGCCGCTTTGACCGGCCTTTCAAATCCCACCGCAGCACACAAGCGAAGAGATAAGAGTCGATCCACCTGCAGTGCATCTCATCACCGAGGCGTCATTTTTACCAGGGCGGGCTGTGACATTGCGAGCGGATAATAATGCTTTGGTGAAGCAGCATGTGGTTCATTACTCACGTTGCTGCATGGGAATATGAAAACAAAAAACAAAAACTGTAAGTACCAAAAAGTAGCAGACACGAGAAGAGGAATTCACAAACTATTGGGGCGAGCAATGCAGAATACTAATCCGATGCCGTCCTTCAGCTGCAGCTGCACCTCAATACTCAATAATGATGATCATGATGCCCAACATGTTATTCACGAGGCTCCGCCCACTAGCCATCGCCTGGGTAAACCAGAACATAGAAAAGCACATGCCAAGCGAATCGTTTGAGTGAACGTGAGCGAACGAGTCACTTCTTGAAGTGATTCGTTCTCTTCTCAGTTCATTTGAGAGCAGCCACGCTCATGCCGTCAGTCTTTGCGAACGACCAATCAGAAGCGTCAGCGTCAGACGTGGGCGGGATTTTACGACACATGCAGCCTCACTATTGGTGTTCAGGAAACGAGTCACTGAGGAAGCTTCCCGTTCGCGAAGAGGTGAACGGATCAGTGAGTGAACGAGTCAGTGGGTGAACGCGTTGCCGTTTCCGGTTCGCGAACGAGTCATTGAGTGAACGTGCTACCTCCATGGATTTATGATCCTCTCCGTGTACTGTGGGTGTCGTCTACTGTAATTATTATTATCATCATTATTATTATCATAATTCTTCTTATTAAAATTATTACAGTTGAATATAAAAAGTAACTTCATAAAACATTTTTTTTAAAAAGCACTATTTTTTATTTATTTTTTTGTCACGACGTCCGGGTGGGGGTGGGGCAGTGAACGATTCGGTGAACGAATCTTTTGAACGGTTCTTTTAAATGAACTGATTCTAGTGATTCAGTTTACCGAAAAGAACTGGAATTCCCATCACTAGCAGAGATGGAAAATTATAGGTGTCATTTAAAATTGAAGTCATAATAATGAAATGATTTACATTTAAATTTGGATGACATTATTTTATAAATGAAATGCAATGTATAAAAAAAATAAATAATCTAATTTATTTTGTAAGCATATTGGAATAACAAGTGGAGAGTGGGGCAATATTAAATCCTGCCTAAGGTGCCGCCGCATTGTGAAAATGATTCAGCTCATTGTTGTCAGTTTTTCAGCTGGAATTAAAGTCACTATAGTCGCTTTTTTATTTTAAAAAAAATAAAAAATCACCGGCGTGATCTGAAAAGTCTGTAAATGGAGCAACCAAATCGCAAATCTGGCAGCACTGACAGTGCTTTTGTAAACTAACTCCTCTCTCTTCTCAGCCATTTTGTTTGCGGAAGCAGTGCACCTCGGCGAGGGACAATGGATAAATACTGAATTTAATTCAATTGAATATGGTTTTGTTACTTTCTACGAAAAAAAAGGTCATGAATATTTAAGTTGGAAAAAAAAAATCCCATGGCATTTGGCACACGTGGTAGTTATGTTTAATTGGTGTGACAATAATGAGGGCGTCCTTGGGAAAAAAAAAAAGCAAGTTTGAGCACTCGTGCTGTAAACAAAAGTATTTTATGATCACGGGGCGTCTCTGGTGCAACCGGTCGGAGGCCCTCGTGCACCGCATTCCCTGATGTAATCTCTCCCCGTCCCGGCGAACAGAATAAATCAGAAATACAACTCTGTAAAGCAAAGCACTCCTGCCTTCATAGCGAGTGTGGAGAAAGCCGACACGGCTCTCCAATTAACTCTACAGCTGCTTCTGGAATAACACTGTTTGTCCGACGCGCTCCCCGTTGCGCGCTGCATTTATATTTCATGATGTCTCTGGCAACGTTAAGCGCTCAAAACATCTCTCGGAATCGGTTTGTGGGTTTATCACAGAGAAGGTGGAGCCAAAGACGAGAGCATTTTTGTCCCGTTTTTGCCGTGAGAGGCAGCACGTCAGTGCTGATAGGTTTCACGCGTCTGCTAAAAGTGATTATTTGATTACCGGTAAATGATTAAAACAAGTACAGTGAACTACCACCGTCCATACAGAATAGAGCAGGGGTGTCCAAACTACGGCCCGGGGGCCATTTGCGGCCCGCCGTCCATTTTTTAGTGGCCCGCGACATATGCTAAAAATGGCATTTGACTCAGTTCAAATCAAATAAAAACAAAAATGTTTGGAGATGGTCAAAGAAGGGAAGGTGTCAAAAAACACAGGTGCTATTAAAGGTTATTTTAGTTAACAAACTAACGAAAAAACTAAAATTCAAAAAACAATTTCGTTAACGAAATAAAAACGAAGATGCTTTTTGAAAAAAGAAAACTAACTGAAACTACATTTTATGTTTACAAAACTAACTAAAATAAAACTATAATTACAGCAAACATGTCCTTCGTTTTAGTCTTTGGCAATTCATTTAATGCTTGAACCTTTGGGGATGATTTTAAATGTGATTTTTAGTCAATTTATTTTGATATAAACCGGAATAATGACGTCATGCCCAAGGTGTTTTTTTAAATATTGTGCACAAGTAATACACATAAACAAAACTAAAACTAATACTGAAACTAACTAAACTAAAACTAAGCATTTATTAAAGACTAAAACTAATACAAAAACTAACAGAACCACCCTGAAAACTAGTTAAAACTAACTAAATAAAAAAAAAAACTAAACTCAAAACAAAATAAAAACTAAAATGATTACAAATAAATTGGTTTATATACTGTAGCTTTTTTCTAAATATGCAAAAAGCACAAATACATTATTTGCACAATTTTTAGGACTAAACACAATTCATAACATTATGTGGCCCTTGCGTCCTTCTGATTTTCTGGATGTGGCCCTCACATGAAAAAGTTTGGACACATCTGGGATTCACGCTGGAGAGTTAAAGTTCACGCGATAACAACCGTGTCGTGTATATCGAGTCCTATTTGTAAACAAAAGCCACGCTAGCCTGTTGTCACATCGATATATTTCTGGGACTACTATGGCCCTTCTACCATGAGTAAGTACGTTTGTGTTTAAATCGTGTTATTTTGTCATGTTTAACTTATGAGTTTGTCTTTTTTAGTGTGTGTTTTAAATGTCCGACTCGTCATGCTATGTTAGCGAGCTTCCCTCCCCCCTCAAACAAACGAGTTCGCCAACAGTTTTATTTCTGAAATATACCGGATTCCCCTTGATGCCAACGCCTGACTTCCTGTCCGACTCGTGTAATTTCTTCAGCGTCATGAAAATCGGAATCCCGGAAAAAAATAGAACGCTTTTGCGGAAACCTTCCGAATCGCCGCATCCGTTCCGCACCGCGCCGCAGCTGGTGTGAATTGACACGCAGACTCGAATGCGTTCGATTCTTTTGGGAAGGAATGTGAGATCCAACAGTGAACATTACGTGCTCCTGCTGGTAAGCATAACGTCTCATTGCCGTGGAGACAAGGATGGGTGGCGGTTCACTGCAGTTTGCATCAATCACTTGTGATTTTTCACTGTTCGAGGTAGGCCTCAGTCCTTATCCACTGCGATTAGCGGGGATTTACTCTAAATGTCGACGCCAAAAAGCAAAATAAAGAAATGCAAAAGAGCCACAGAGTACATCCGTAGCACATTAAAGCTGGCTTGGCGGTGTGTCTTCGTCATCTGCGACAAAACAAGAAAGGAAAACAAAAATATGTTCGAAAAAAAAAAAAAAAAAAAAAGGTGTACCTTCCGCCCGCTGGCACCGTGACACCAATCCAGTCACCTAATAACATCCCGCGCCGCATACATCATCCTCCCGATTTGATTAGAGACGGGGATTTATTTATTTGTTTGGCGCCGGGGAGCACCGCTGTCATTATTCCGCCTTGTAAATAATTCAATAAAAATGCCAAGCGAGGCCCTGCTCTGCATTAATAATAGGGGTAATAAAGGCGGCGCCAGGCAGGAGCAGGTGTGCACAGGTACAACGGCGGCGCTGATGGTTGGGAGTACACGCATCAAATGTCAAACTGCCTTCCAATAAGCGGATGACGCTTGCAAGCGTGGAAATGTCAACGTCTCGGGCGGCGATTTGTCCAGTACTGCTTCAGTTCCAGCAGAGGGTGCTATTTTCTCCTCCCTATCCACGCAGGAACGGGGACTATTTTAAATTTAAGACAGAGCAGGGATTCAAATAGGATAAACGAAGGCGTCGCACAATCCTCACTGCACTATAGTGCCTCATTCCGTGATATGAAACTGAACAGTGCCCGTGTAGTGTTAGCGTTAATGTCATAACATATTTTTTACACATTAGAAACTAAAATCCTCTCATGCGACATCTTGTTTATTTTTTATTACTGGCAGAGAGTCAGTTTTTTGGTTTTATATAATGTTTTATAGTTTTGTATGTCTTGCTTGTCAACACAAAACTGTGTGAACTCATCTATTCTATACAGTATGCATGCAAAGTCTCAAGTTTCCATGCCCACAGTCAGACATATAAGGCCTGAAGCGGCCATTTTGGGTCATTTCCAGGATGCGTATTTGGGAATTCACCAACTGCACTATCCTATGTAACATGATCAAATTTTACTTAACTAATTTGCTCTCAATAACGTGTAAAAACGTTTTTTTTATGTTTTAAGTCTCCCAAAGACGTATTTATACGTTGTTTTTTTTGTTTTTTTTAAAATGCTAAAGCATACAGAAGGCTTTGATGCACCCTCTCAACTGCAAAGAACAGTTACAGAAATGGTAGTTAGTACACAAACGGCCAGCAGGTGGCAGCAGAGCAAAAGAGATCAACCAGGGCCATCTAGAAAAAAAGCTCAATTACTTAAACTGATGAAACTTAGCTCTCTTCTAATGCTAATTGCTGCAAAATGGAAACAGATAGAAACATACTTTTTTTTCCCTGATGAAAGAAGAGACTTTAATCTTTCTTTTGATAGGTTCCATGCTTTTATAGCAATTGAACACAATATTTCTGTGGGCCTTGCAAAATCAGTCAAAATTCAGTAAAACAGGATTGCTTCTGTGAAAATGACGGCGAGTGAATGAGTTAATTGTTCATCTATCTATGCCAGTGATGTATAGTGACAGGTACCATTAGATTAACCGGCATGTGTGTCCACCTGTTGCCGTTCATAAAACAGAATATTTGAACCTTTCTGAAAGCGTTACAAACTCAACAACTAAGCTTGTATGTACGTAATTTATTTGAACATATGGAAAATGCTTGAAGGCGCACAGCGAAGCATCTGTTGCTATCAGCGGGGGGGTACGTTCTTATGCTAATAAGTGGTTTAATGCAAATTGTTCCTCATATAATTTGACCAAAATCCATGTCAATACTTAAAAAAAAAAAGCGAAAATTCGTCTCTGCTCTTTTCATTTGAGCTATATGATATTATTGGCTATTGTAGTAAGTTCTGGGTGGGAACTTCCACTGGTTCTTGTATCTTAATGCTCACGCTATTAAACTAACAGTAATAACCAGACGGATGCAATTTCTCAGATGAACTGTTTACTGGATGCCAGAAAGATCGAGTACACAGCTGCGGAGCCCTCTTCTATTAGTATGCGGAAGAGGAACTGATCTATTCAGAATCGTCCCTGCACTCATACTGTCTAGGCCGCCCGCCCACATGGGCGAACGGCTCAGCCTCCCCACGTGAGAACGTGTGGCCTGATGGCCTTAACTGTTTTTTTACTGGATACGTATGTCAGAATGCACAGACAGAAAGGCGCCAAGCAAGGACAAATAACAGCAACACGACGGCCTAGCTCAAGTCATCTATGTAGTCATGAAGAGACCTAGTCTAACACTATCCAGAAGAGAATAAGTGATGACTAATTTCCATTGAAATTACACACATGGGAAGACTTTTTTTTGTTTGTTTTATAAATCAAAGCAGTACCACCACATACATTTGAACTAATTACACATACCGCTATATAGCCCGAAAACGGCGACATCCTTTTGAAATATTAAGCTCTCTCACCATCCCCGTCACTTCTTGACACTAAGGCGAGCAATAAATTAATCCCTGTTGCCTTTGAGGTACTAATAGGAGTGCGGAGGAGGTGAAGAAGTCGACGGACAATTAACTTCACTTGACACCGGACGGACAATCTCACCGCCAACTAATGTATGGTGACTGCGAGTCAAATTAGAGCCGCCGCCGCCGCAGCAGCAGCAGCAGCAGCAGCAGCAGCAGCCTATTATGCTGGCATTCTGCAGGAGCCACAATGAGCCGGAAAGTTGAGAGCCATTAGGGGAAGAAATAGGACTGAAAAGAGCATCCCCCCCCCTACCCCCCCCCCCCCCCCCCTTGTAAAAATGACCTCAGGTGAAAATGAGATAACTTCTCTTTATGGCGTTCACAATGAGGCATTATCAGCAAGAAAGGGCACAAGGCAGGCGGAGGGTGAGGGTGAAGGGGGTGCGTAATGGCGAGGGAGGGCTCCCCATTGATGGATCAATCCCAAGCGCCGGGCTTGGAAGTGACAGGGCCCCAAAGACGAGCTTCTGCCAAGAGGCCCGCTGCAGATAAGGGCGGGTAGTTATTCCCTAAACTTGAATAATCCCACGATGGCGACGCGAACCCCCGCCGGGGGTTATGAGACTTCTGTGCGTCTGTATGCGCAGCCGAAAAGGGGAATATGTGTTTATTTTGCAGGGTTGCTGGATGTGATGGAAAGTGTCATTTTATGTGTATGGATCAACATAATTCATATTAAAACGTTGTCGCTTGGGCAGCGGTGCCCAAACTACGGCCCGGGGGCCATTTGCGGCCCGCCGTCCATTTTTCAGTGGCCCGCGACATGTGCTAAAAATGGCATTTGACTCAGTTCAAATAAAATAAACAAAACAAAAATGTTTGGAGATGGTCAAAGTAAGAAGGGTGGGTATCGAAAAACAGGTGCCATTAAAGGTTATTTTAGTTAACTAAAACTAATTAAAAAAAACTAAAACTAAAAATCAAAAAACAATACTGTTACTGAAATGTTCATTTTTGTTTTGGGGGTTGAATGTTGCTTTTATCTGGCTTTGTACATAGTGACATTACATTAGTAGTAAAAAAAAAAAAAAAATGCATGGTTAGATTACTTTTGGTGTAGCACAATACCTTGCACAAGTTTTCACCCCCCTACATTTTTCTCCCAAAGTTACAGTATGTTGCGATTGTACACCAAAAAAATGACAGAATTTATTTTTCCTTTAATATGATATACACATTGACCAATTTAGAGAATGTGAACATATTTTTTTCATTCTTTCAGGTGTTGTTGACGCTAGCTTGGAGGCAATTATAGCCTGGGGAATTATGTGATATATTTTTTTTTTTGCATATCTACCAACCAACCAATTGAATTCAACACAGATTTACACCAATCAAGTTGTTGAAACATGTTAAAAGTTGTTGTAACGTTGAAATATCTCAAGGATAACGTGTATAAATTACTATCTCAAAATTTATTATTATTATTCTATATTTACATATATATTTGTTCACATTTCAAACATTTCCAAAAGCCTTGTTTTACTTTGTCTTTATGGGCGTTTTGTGTAGAGCTGAAAGGGGAAAAAAATCAATAATAATTCATTTTGGAATATGACAGTAACATAACAAAATGTGTGGGGGGAAAAAATATCAATTTCATTGTCCAGTCTATATACTGTAATAGTTCAACTGTCTCTAAGATGTCAATATGTCGGCCACAGTGGCCGCCTTGGGAACAGTCCGCCTCCGCGTCTTGTCTGCGAGCGTATAGGCGAAGCGGGCGGACGGCGGCGAGCCGTGAGGGCGTCCAGGCGGAAAACGGCTACACGGGCGGCGACGGCGGCCAATGAAGAGCGCCGCGTCGCTTTTTCAAAACGGTCGTAAAGATTAACGGCGCTCTCCCGTATAACTCAATCACGTAAAACTGCCGCGTGGTCGCGTTCGGCCCGCCTGCATTCCGCTGCTTGCTATTTGATGAGCGTTGCTTTGGATTTGATGGGCTCCAAATTGCACTTCAGGAGTTGGTTTGAGAATACATTTGTCCAGTACGTGACAGCAGCTTTAGTCAGCTCGTATCAGCCAGACATGCCTGAGAGGACGAGTTCCTTACACCTCTGAGCTATGGGCTTCTTGGCTCTGACTTCCTGTATGTAGTTTGCATGTTTTCCCATAGGCATTAATGGGTTTTCTCCAGGTACTACCCTCATTCTAAAAACATGCATGTAGGTTAGCTGAAGACTTTATATTGTCCATAGGTGTGCATTTAAGTGTTGAATGTCTTTTGTTTTCATCTGCCTCGGGATTGGCTGGTGACCAGTCCAGGGAGAATCCCATCTCTCTCTCCCAAATTCAGCTGTAACTTATCTTGTGACTCTAATATTAGATTTGGCCTCTTAACTCATTCACTCCCGGGACATTTGCGCTATTTTACTGGCTTTGGACTGATTTTGCAAGACCCATAGAATATTTTCTTATTGCTATAAAAACATGGAATCTACCTAAAGAAAGATTAGAGCCTCTTCTTTCATCAGGAAAAAAAAAGTAGATTTCTATCTTTTTCCATTTTGCTTCAATTAGCATTAAAATATGGTTAAGTTTCATCATTATTTACAAATCTGTTTAAAACTATGGGGAAAAAAGCTTTTTGATCTCTTATACTCTGCTGTCATCTGCTGGCCGCTTTTGTAATACCTACCATTGCTTCAAGCATTCTCTTCAGTTCAGAGGCTGCATCAAAGCCAAAACGTCTAAATACATCTTTGGGAGCATGGTAATATTTAAAATAGAACCGTTTTTATACGTTTTTGGGAGTAAATGAGTTAATGAATTAGATAGGTGACTTGAGCTAGGCCATTGTGTCGCTGTGACCTGTCCTGGTCCTTGGTGTCTATCTATCTGCACTCTGGGGTCACTTATCTAGTTGAAAGCAGTTAACGCCCAATTCACACTGGCTGTGGAATAGACGTGGCTAAAAAAGCTAAAGAAATTACACGAGCCGGATAGGAAGTCGGGCATCTTGCAGTAAGGTAAATCCGGTATATTTCAAAATAAAACCGTTTGTGAACTCGTTTTTTTGGGGCGGAGAAGCTAGCGAACTACATAGCATGACATGAGTTGGACATTTAAGACAAAAAAAATGAGCTCAGAATAAATAAAACATGACAAAATAACACTATTTAAACACAAAACGTACTTACCCATGGTAGTAGATCCTTGGTAGAAGTCACAGAAAATATTGCCCAAAAAGCATATCGATGTGACAACAGGCAAGCGTGGCTATTGTTTACAAAATAGGACTCTATATACACGGCTGTTATCGCGTGAAATCAACTCCCCCCATTATCTTGTGCAGATATCCGGACACGCAACGCGCGCGGTGTGAATTGCAGTCCGTGCGGGAGCCGTACGGAAAACGCACCGCGTCCTTTCCGCAGTCAGTGTGAATTGGCCGTCAGACCATCAGATCACACATTTTCACATAGGCCAGGCTGAGCCGTCCACCACACGGCCAAGGTGCGCGGCCAAGACAGTATGAGTAGAGACCGTTTTGAATAGATTCTCCCGCATTCAGCAGAGGAGGCTCCGCAGCTATGTACTCAATCTTTCTGGCATCCAGTATATAGTTCAACTGAGAATATGCAGTTCATTGGTTGTTGTTATTATTAGTATAGCGAGCATTTAAGATAAAAGAACCGGTGAAAGTTCCCATCTGAAATTTACAAAGCATAAACTTACCAAGCAGTAAGAAAAGTGAATGGAATTGGCAGTTTATCGTCCTCTCCACCAGTTGGTCCCTCTGATAAGAGCAACGTTGCATTTGCCGAACACGCTAAGAAAGTTCAACTACAAGACTGTAAATGGAAAGCCGCCGCTCGCCATCTTGCGTTTTGGCGGGCAAAGCTGTCAGTTAATTTTCACATCTGGTAATCTTCCAGGTTCATTAACAAACGGCACGAGTCGTCACGGCACGCCGGCAAGGCGTAAGCAGTGAGCTATTTGGGCTAATTTGAGCACTGACAACTTTTTATTGTGGAGCTCGATGATGGGCATGGGGCGGGGGGGGGGGGGGGGTGTATAGTGGTGGTGGTGGCTAACAATGAGCCACGCTCAAAAACTCTCCCAATCAAGCTTCATTTCCATGAGCTGCCTGCAGACAACCTTCAATTGACTTTGGGGAGCTGAATGCGGGGAGAAGCGGACACGCGTATTACGGCGCACACTGATGCATTCGTAATGGAGGGAGCCTGAGCAGGGGGGAAAAAAGTGCCAAATGGAAAAAAAAAAATAAAAGATCAATTCCCCCCAGCTTGGCACCGCGTGATGGATTTGACATTCATCAATGCCCTGTCAGCTAATGCATTTGGTTTTATATTACACCTGAGATTTGCTCCCCGCTCACTCTCACTTTTCTTTTATGGCTCCACGACGCCAGATTAGAATGGTAGAATTGTGAATTAATGCCTGAATTAATTTTCCACTCTGCCATTGGAGGGCGAATAATTTTTTGAGTGGGGGAATATTTTGGGTTGGGACCGTCTTTATTTCTGGTCAAGGAGTGACACTGGAAGGCTTAGAATCCGAAGCTATAGTTCTTATTTTATTCAATATGAAGCCCTGAAGAGGTAATCTCACCTTACCCTTAAAAATACTGCAAAAATTGTTCACCTGAATATTTTTTCATACTTGCCTATACGTCATGTGTCAAATGTCACATTGAAAACTGTACATGTCATTTATTCTCCCACATTTACTTCAACATATTAAATCAATATATATATATATTATGTCAAGTTACTGTATATTTTAATTGCAATTGAAGTTATTATTTTTTGTATGAATAAAGTTGAGTTTTAACTAAATTATTCAACTAAATTTGAATAAAGTTACTTCAGAAAAATCATCACCCATCACTGAGAAAAACATTGGCACTAAACACTCTCCCATTGCCCCATCCAATATGGCCGCCATATCTACCTGGCTGCCGTGCGCCCAAAGCGGAAGTTATATTATCGCCAGAGATTAATTAAGCAAGTTACTTATCAAAAATGGTGTATTATATTCATCATGATCATCTAAGAACAGATAAAAAAAAAATCAGATTTCATTCTTGTTATGATTATTTAATTTTTGTCACTTTCAAGGTGACTGAGCTGGGCAGGGGGGGCGGTGCCATAAGGCCCTCAATTGAGGACCATTTTGTTTAAAAAAAAAAAAAAAAAAAAAAAAAAAAAAACATTGAACATTCTAGGTTGCATTGTAGCAATAGAATCTTAAAAATGTGGGATCAAAAATGGCTGTCATATGCAATAAATGTGTGGCTCTTTGTGTAACCATTTTAGACTTATTAAAGGAACAAACAATACAATTTTAAAAATAACTGTTACAAATTTAAAAATAAGAGGACTCAAATGCATCAACTATAATGACTTTATAGTAGTTTGCATGGCATTCTCAATTTTTCTCGCCAGGAAAATATGTTTTGGTTTTGCAAAATTGCAAATTCAACCAACACGCACTCAAACTGGAAAAAAAAAAAAAAAAAAAAAAAAAGAACATATCCCTGCCTTTCCTGCTCCAATGAAGATTTTTACATATCTTGTATTCGCATGAAGGCAGGCTTTTAATCCCATGAGCATGTATGTTGATTCCCATTAGAAATCTGGTCTTTGTTGCATCTTAACAATTCAGCAGTGAGTCGCAGAGCTTGGCATGCTTGAAAAATGTAGAACATGTTTCCTCATCCCCCTGCGTCGGCTCCCAAAACTCGCGGGGAAGAAAAGCGGAACGCTGTAATATTCAGTGCTGTGACTTCTCTTGAAGAGATTTAGCTGAAGCTGTCCTGCGTCATGGCAACACTGGAGGGCGCTGTTTGTGCTACTACTACTACTACCGAATGCAGCCTGGAGTGCAAATTAATGGGAGTGGTGCAACAAAAAGTTAGTTTGCAAACTGAAACGTGTGATTTCTCCGAGTGTTACATTTTTCTATTCTACTTAATTTACCCGCTTTGATGTTTTTGATACATTTGCACTGACCGCAATGTAGATCAAACTTTTCACATTACAGGGAGTCATTTTTTTTGAAGGACCCAATCATAACGCTACACCAATTAAAACACCACCTGCACCCCTAGATGTCAAAGTTGGCTATTTTTGAGGAAAAAGAGAGCAAACTCGTACTTTTAGAGAGCAAAAAATGGAGATAGGTATTGAAATCTTTACTAGAAGGAAGATGTCAATCATACAAGAATAAAGTTGTAATTTTACTATGCAAAAAATGTTTAATGTTATTATATTTATATGTCATTACCACCAGTAAAAAACAAAAAAACAAAACAATATTTATGTATTTATTTTTAACTGTCAGAAGCCAATTTCCCCCAGTATGGGGTTATTCTACCCCCACTGGCACAAATGGGCTCCTGACAATTACAAAAAAATAAAAATAAAAATAAAAATAAAAAAAATAAAATAAAAAAAAAGGCCTCTGACAGCAAAACTTTTTTTTTTTTTAAATGAATTATTTTTTTATTTTATTTTTTACCAGTGGGAATAGGCTTCTACATGTATGTGCTTATTTATTTATTTTTTAATGTTTTAATTTGTTGCAAAATATTTCTCTGCCCTCCAAATTTCGTTCGTTTCCGAATCATTGATTTTTTGGTCCAACTAGTCAACTTTTGATTTTTACCGGACTCGTCATGTGATGTCGCACATTATAGCGTGACATAAATCTCTCCGAAAGTTTGGTAAAGAACAAATGCAGATTGTTTGCAATCAGCGTTGTGGATTTTTTGTATTTTATTCTGACAGCTGCCTTTGATGTGTGTCGCCGCTGATTGCTTTTCTCGCAGCGTGTATGCGGGTGCTACACGCCGAGCCCATCTGCGCCTCGTGTGTTTTGAGCGCGGTGATGTCATTTCGCGCGTTAATTATCTGCACGCGAATTTGGAGGCGGGCGAGGAGTCTCGCTTTTCTTGTCTATTACTTTTTATACAGTGGACGTGCTACAGTTGAATGTCCCTACAGTTGTTCGGGTTCTATTTAGGTTTGGATTTAGCGGTTTTGATTAGTGTTAGGGAGTTGGAGGGTTATAATTTGGGTTGGGAGTCGTGGTGACCATATTGGGGGTCTAAGTTTTAGATTATCAGCATGGAAAGCCATTCTTGAACAAAAGAAAGTTGGTCTCGTCACTTGGCGGTTGAAAGTGATCTCAGCTCAGCTCACAATGGACTGCAAACAAATTCGAAAGTCTATCATCACACGAATCATCTTCAAGTAGCCATGTTGAATGAATTTACTTTAATTGAACTCTACAACTTCTCACTGGGGGGGAGGAGGGTGTAGCATGCACTTCACTTCGCAAATATGGCACTTTATTTTATTTTAATTCAATCTCCAGTGTAATAACCTTATTTATTGATTGATTGAATTTTTATTTTTTATTTGATTTTTCTTCTTCTTTTTCTTATTATTATTAAGAATTCAATCTCTGGTGTAATAACCTTATTTATTGATTGATTTAATTTTTATTTTTCATTTTATTATTATTATATATTTTTTTTTTATTAATTCAATCTCTGGTGTAATAACCTTATTTATTGATTGATTGAATTTTTATTTGATTTTTCTTCTTCTTTTTCTTATTATTATTATGAATTCAATCTCTGGTGTAATAACCTTATTTATTGATTGATTGAATTTTTATTTTTCATTTTATTATTATTATTATTATTATTATTATTATTTATTAATTCAATCTCTGGTGTAATAACCTTATTTATTGATTGCTTGAATTATTTTCTATTTTATTATCTGTTCTCATTGCTGCTGGACAAAAATTTCCCAGAGGGAGCCATCCCAAAGGGATCAATAAAGTCAAGTCTAAGTCTAAGTCTAAGTCTATCCACCCAGCGCTACTGTTTACTCATTGACTTACATATGAATGTCATATTTCATACGTACGTCCGTGTTTATTACTTTTCCACAGCGTCCCGTTTTTATGACGTCACGTTGAGGTTAGTGTTAGGATATTAATGTTGAGTTATTGTTATTGTGTTGTGGGGTGGTTTGAGGGCATTACAATTGTGGTTGGGCATAGGTCAAGCTCACAGTAATTGCAATAACAGTAAATTGAACCCCAAAAAACCTAAAACCCAACTTCAGTGGAGCACTTAAAATCTAACCGTGTTTGTGCTTTTTCTTAAAAATATATGAAAATCTTCTCAAACTTTATTATCATCATATATTTTTCTATTCAAAGTAACCAAATAACTCAGTTTTATAAAAAAGTACGAGTACAATAGAACTGGCTAGTGTTAATTTGCTTCTAATTAGGTTTAATTAACTCAACACCCCTAATGGGAGCATCAGCGTGGTGTTGTTCCATTAAATAAAAAAAAAAAAAGGATATCCTAGCACAGTGGAGAGTGTTAATCACGAACATGTTCCTGCATCAAGCTGTAGATGGACACGTCCTCCTTTCAAGTCTCAGGAGTGCCTGGCAATTACACACACCTGTTATCCACTTAATTGGTCAATTAACTCATCCGTCATTACGCTAAAGTAGGTCAGCCAAATTAGCAATTAGTGCACGTTTGCGCCAACCTACATGGGCGCAGGTGTTGTCATGTTGCTATCGATGATATCAGAAAAGTCAACCATCCAAAAAAGTGGTCTGGTTTTCTGTTTTTGTTTTTTGGTGTCACAAAAAAAAAGTCAAAGAAAATAGTTTAAAGCTTGCCGAAATGATTTTTCTTTTCTTTTTTTCTTTTTATGTATGTCAAGTACGTGAGTTCAAGCTATGAAGATTTTTTTTAGGTGGGACTTTATATTTGGTGAAGCAACTGTACAAGTGACGCGATACAGAGAGGTGGGAAAGAAACATTTTTGTCGCCATATTACAACTCTTCATCTCAAATGTGACTTTAGTGTCATAAGATTAGACATTTTTGCAAATAAATAAAATAAAATTCCAACTTCAAAGGCTACATTTAAAGTTTTTTTTTTTTTTATTATTCTCTTTTTAAAGCAATATTTTTTTTTTTCTCTTTTTTTTTTTCTCATAAAATCTAAACTTTTTGGCATGGCAGGTTTCTTTTAACCGGTGCCTACTTTTTCTTTCTATAATATTGTAAGCTGTTCTTTCAACTTTTTTTTTTTTTCCTGGAATTAAACCAGACTTTGTTTTATGAACATGAATATTTTTTGAGCGACAAAAAAATTAAAATTTTCAACTCTCATAAAATTATGAACAAGATTTTCTTTATATGATTATACTTGAAAGATTACGTTTTTCTCCAAAAATTCTCAAATGGAAAATTTCTAGAAAAATGTTTATTATATTTATAATTTTACTGTTAAAATTACACATATGTTGTCTCAATAGTTGACTACTACTAAAAAAACAAAAAAAACAAAAAAAAAAAAACAAAAAAAAAAAACAATCCCTCTTGAATTTTCTCAAAAATGTCCAACATTTTTCTAGACAAAATGCAAAGTTATTTCCCATCAATCACAACAACCTCTGCCAAGCTCAGAATGTCTCTTATTTGCCGGTGGTCAACATGACAATGGGTGAGGACTTTGTGCTAACACATTAGCATGTTAACTGCAAAATAGCCCTGAACTGGTTTGGGGTTATTGTTGTTATGTTCCTGCTTCCTCAAACCCCTGCGGCCATGCTGCCTTTGCACCCGCTGGACTGATATTAAATCCGTGTTTGCAGCCTGCGGCCTGTTATGTTGGTATATTTATTTTATTTTATTTTTTACACGTGCCATTTCCCCTCTCACCCTGTTTTGCCTTTGTCGGGCCACCACTGACCTTTTCGTCATAGCCCGAAGTCTGCACGAGATCCCGAGGGGCTGGCAGGAAGTAGCGTCTTCGCGCCACCGCTGGCCTCGGTCGAGAAATGTCACGGTGCAATACAAACAAACGCTAATGACCTGTGATAACAGCAGACAATGAACAACTAAATGCCTTGTGAAAGATAAATTATAACAATAAAAAAAAAAAGGGGTGACTTAAAGGGCAATTCATTGTTCTCCAGCCAATAAGAATCATACAGAGAACAGATTGCACTAAATACCAGTAAGATGATATTCTAAAAAAAAAATATCCTACCACATCTCTCAGTAATATTAGTGACTTTTTATCTATTATACGTGCATAATCCCTCTACCTTTACCAAGCTCAACCATACCTCTATTTAGTGCTTCCTTTTTGGGGAAAAAAAGAAAAGATTTTCTTCCCAAAAAGGAAACATCAAATAATGTTTCATTCTATTCTATTTAGTCTCTGACCCTTCTAGTTACACACAACTGCGTGAACACTTGATTTCAAATTTTTAATCTAATACGAAACAGTTATTCAAGTAAAACCTTTGCTTGGAACCTTTTTTAACTCCTTTACTGCCACACGTTATCAAAAAAAAAACTTAAAATCTGATGAAATAGACCGTTTTCAAGGATGACGTGAATTATCAAAGCCTTTGTCATATCATGTCATGTTTCATTGTAATTTCATACACCGATAGCCCATTGAGAGGAGGTACAATGCTGCCATCTGCTGGCCATAGTGAGTGTTTTTGATTCCACAACCCATTGACCAGGCAGCGCTGCACTTAGACGTTGCACTGTGCATTGATGAAAAAAAACAAAAACAAAAACAAAAAACTTAGTTGACGTCATTTAACGTTCATGGCGGCATACATCGTGATTTTACTCATCGTTTTTAAACGTTTTTGGCGGTCAAAGAGTTAAAATCCTAACCGTGGTTTAAAATCATAACTCAGGCGAGAAAATCTGATTTCAAACCTCATGCCTGGCCTGAAGTACATTTCTGACTGAAATGCTGTCTATCAATCCTGCATTAACTATCTCGGTTCAGCGTATTTACTCTCGAACCCGAGTTGTACCACCTCTGTTAGTCGTGTTTATTTATCGCTCACTCGGCGTTCGCTTGTGATTGAACGCGACGAGAGAGAGACGATTGGAAAACAAGCAGCATTATAAATTGTATTTATTCCGCCTCCCTTTGGGACGTTGACAGTACTGAAACAACTTCATCAGAAAATGTGATCACAACGTGAAACAAAGCAGAAAAGATGAGAAAGTACAAGTCGAAAAACATGTCTGACAAGAGGCTGCTGTCTGACTGGTAATGGAAATATTGACAGACGATGCTGAAGCTGATTTGTTGTGATGTCGCGTACAGCAGAAACAGCAGAAGTGTCATGTTGACTCTCCAAAAAAAAAAAAAAAAAGTGAGAAGTAATAAAAGAGACTTTGGAGACTCAATGTGGAATTGGATTTATTTATACTTGCTCAAAGAAGAAGGAAAAAAAATGACTTCCCTCAAGGGGGGAAAAAAAATATTATGACTTTCCCTATTAAATGACGTAATTTAATTCAACACAGCCACGTTAGTACAGCGACTTTCCCCAGTTAATATCATCACATTAGCATTTTAGCTAAGGGCAGTAGAGCAATTTATGGATAATATAAGTGAAACTTGGGTTTGAAAACCTAATAACAAACTAAAATTTGCAGCTGTAACTCTGGAAAAAATGAAACTCTGACCCAGGCTTGAAATCCTATCACTTGGCTTGAATGCTTAAAGGACCTGTCTGCCGGTTTCACTCAGGAAAATGTACTTTTTAAATACAGGATTTAAATAAACTAACTACTTTTCAAGTTACAGATATGGGCTTTTCATAACGTGTGGGGGTGATTTTGTCCTAAACCCCACACCCCCAGCCTCTACTATTTTGCCATTTTGTGGTTGTTTTGTAAACAGCGGGACGTTTCTGTGGAAAGACAGTGTTTACACCCCTCCAGCGTGCGCACGGATTATTATTATTTTTTTCATTCACTCCCTCACAGAAGCTTACATGTGTGAATGAGTGAGTGAAAAAAAAAAATCCGTGCGTGCTTTCAAATTGCCGCGGGAGTGATGTCACGCAGCCGACACGTTCGCCCGGCCCCGTTTGCGACACGCCCCCCCGCTCTGCGATTGGCTGGAGGGGTGTAAACACTGTCTTTCCACAGAAACGGCCCGCTGTTTACAAAACAAACACAAAATGGCAAAATACATGCTGGGGGTTTAGGACAAAATCACCCCCACACGTTATGAAAAAATATAAATTGAGAAGTAGTTTGTTTGTTTAAATCCTGTATTTAAAAAGTGCATTTTCCTGAGTGAAACCGGCAGATAGGCCCTTTAAACCCTGATCTTTGTCTGGTGATAGGCCTTGAAACCCTAAATTAAACCGCTAGCTCTAGTTTGAAGCACTAATTTGAACCCATAACCCCAGTTTGAAACCTCAAGTAGAAGTCTTAATCCTAGTTTGAAAGATTAACTTGAAACCTTAACCACGACTTGAAAATCGTGATGTACCATCACAACAGCCACGCGACGACTACTAAGTGCACCCAATTCCATTGCGCAACATATTTTCACGTAAAGCACACGACCGCTTGCTGTATGCTTCCCCTTCCCCTGCCGTATGAAAGAGCCTTACTCAGTCAACGATTGAACCCATCAAGTTACAATACACAGAGCCCAAATCTCATATCTTGCTCATCTATGCGGAGAAAACAACTCCAAGCTCAGCCACTTATGCAGGTTTGAGCGTCTTAAGAACTCGAAAGTCATTCGATCAACAGCGGCGTTAAAAGCTGATTCAGTTCGTTGCGACCCCGAGCTCTGTGCTCCTCTTTGACTCCGGAGATTAGACTGCGGTGCGCACGCACAAGCTCAGCGCTACTGTAAAAAAAAAAAAGAAGCCCATTCACCGTTCAGACTAGCCACAAGAAAAGGCCTCCCATCTTGGAATTGTATAGAAGATTAAAGCTGCAAGAGGATTGGAGGCTTTGGTGTGAGTATACAGAGTTTGAAGGGGAGAATCAAGAGGGGGGTTACTTCATGTGTGAGACACGTGTGTACTTTTCTGCCCCCTACTGGCAGAAGTGTATACACTTATCTCACAGGGCAACTTGACATTCCGTACGGCATGGAACTCAAGTATTAGAATTTCATTTTTTATGGCAAGTCCGCAAACTTCCTCACCACACTCTGGACTGAATGACAAATATTTAGATTATTTGCTTCACGGCATCATTCATCTGCGTATTTCCAATTTGGTTGCAACTGATACCTGGAAATGAGCCTAAAATGGCTGATTCACAACCTCAAAATGGCAGACTTACTGTAACTTTTTTGGTGGCTATAATAGACTTGCCTACCAAATTTCAGGTTTCTCAGTAAGACTGGCTGAATTTCCAAAGAATATTTGCGGGCACTTTAGAGTCAATTATGGCATTTTATACTTGAAACAACATAACGTGGCACATTTTCGATTGCGGAAAAGCGACTGACGTAACAATTTATTGAGACGAAGAAAATTTCGCTGCCAGGTTTTGGCAACAAATAATGATGAAAACAGATCCTTCGAAGTATGTCATATACTTAATTCAGTTCGATAACAATCAGCCAGAGTCTCTAGGATGAGTGAATGAATGAATGAATTAATTAATAATTAAATACATGAATAACTATGAATCTCTACGACAAAGTTGGTCTTTAACACATTTATTAATCATTTTCCAGTATTGGATTCGGCATTGTGTACAAAGAATAAAAGTGCAAATGTCTCTGGCATCTTATTCCCTGAATTTTATTTTAAACCGATTAAGTATCAGAATTTGAACGAACCGTGAGGAACGGCATTATCCTGGTCACGTGATCGTGATGATATATATACTAATTCTGTTCAGAGTAAAGTAATCAAACACGTCCGGTTTCATGTCATACCGTGTGGGGGTGGGGCGGTGGGGAGTGGCCGCTCCTAATGTGGGCTAAAGCGTGCTAAGCACGCGGCACGTAGCTTAGCCTAGCAGAGTACAAGTCACCCGGATGTTCACCGTCCACTTGGACTCGCCGGAGGCTGGATCTGCCAGTTTTATCCGGCTTTCGGTTGGAAACAAATTTTTTTATTTTTTATTTTTGAAGTGCTTCTTTGTTGTAAGGCGTAATTCCACCTTTGATGTCCGCCGTGGGACGCGATCATTCCTCGGGAGTCTCTTTGTTGTCATTCATTCCACGTACTTCAATGTGTATTTTAATATATAACCTATAACCATTTCACAGAATAACTAGTTAGTAATAATAAGTCTTGTGTTCCTTTAAAGGTCATCTGAAAATGGACAACATTAAGTCCGCAATCCTAAATTGGCTAAACAGCAGCAAATGGACAAATGAACGTCACCTGCTGCCTGACGCAGGTTCGATTTCATTTTCCATCACCGCCAATCAATCCACTTCAATGCCAATTCCAAGCCCAGATGAAAGTGACGGTCGTTTCGGAAAGGGCACCCGGTGTAAATACGTGACGTCCTGGTTGAGCGGTGATGGAAGACGCAAGCCGACAATAAGATTTAGAACTTCCGCGGTCGATTTGTCTTAGCAGGCCCTCTCTCGTCACTTCCTTTTAAAGTGTTGCGAGGCTCGAGCCAAATTCAGTAAAGCAGAAAACTCGTCTTCTTCGGCTCTGCCCGTTGAGATTTGACTCAAACCGGAAGATTATGGCCTCTGGTGCAACTCTGCCTCAGAGGGACCGTTTGTTGAACTAAAACATCCCACTTTGCCTCATATTGTCGCTTACGCTGCGGTCGCATGTGACGATGATACCGCTGTACAGCGTCTTCCCCCCGAGGTCTACTAATTACTAACCGTGTTTAATTGTATTTATTTCATTTATTTATTTCCACTTTTAAAGACCCGGAGGCTTTACGTCTCGGTTCGTCCAGGTGGATATGTTTAAATCCTTTCGCACACAATGACATGTGCGCACTTAGCATAAATTTGACACTGTTTGACTTTGCACACTTGCCATGAATTCTGCATAAACTCTTAACCAGATTGCGCCAACAAAAGGCTAATCCTTATTTGCTCCTCAAGTGTACACTGCCAAACAAAAGCGACTGGATTTGTGTACTCTAAGTGTGAGTGGATTTATTGCATTCCTTATGCATCTTATTATGGTCCCAAATTTAAACGCGTTTACACACAGAATGTGATCGTCCACATTCACCGGCATTGTTTTAGTTTGTATTAGTCTGTTGATTTCCAATCAGGCATTTGATTTGTAAGGCCAGGGAACTTAGGTTTCGAAAAGCCCGTAAGCTCAGCACTTAACAGCAAAAGAACAGTTTGACATGTGGTCATTGATGTGCAAAGTAGGACGTTGGGAGTAATTGTAGCAGTAAATTAAAACAGCAATAACAACCAGTAATGGACCTGATTGACGCTAATGCTGCTTGCTAACATATTTTGTTTCTTTGAAACATTGTTTTTCCATTTAAATATAGTTTTAAACACTGTAGACAGCTCTTTTATCCAAGCCGAAAACAGAAATAAGGTTGTAACATCTGGCATGTCATAAATTGATAATCTCATTTGAGCAACACACAAGCAGCATCTACAGAAACACGGATGGATGGATGGATGGATGGATAGATAGATAGATAGATAGATAGATAGATAGATAGATAGATAGATATGGATAGCTAGGCTAGCTAGCTAGCTAGATAGATATAGACAGACAGACAGAGACAGACAGACAGACAGACAGATGGAGTCCAATTGGATTGCTACGCATGCATTTTCATGTGTTCAACTCCCCCATCGGTACGGGAAAGGTTGTTGTGTCTCACAGGAGTCCAACTACATTGGTGGCTCTTAGACAAGAAATGGAAGATGTATCTTAAAAATATATATCAATGATACTATTTATTTACCCTAACCCATGTTTAAGGTAAATCAAGTTAAGTCACTACATCCCTTGAGGGTATTTTGGGAATACTAGCTACTCGTTTTTGAGCACACTGTCACATTCGTTGTGGGGACATGTGACATCATTATACAGTTTAGATACAACCGTTTGATACAACCTCAGGTTTTTCCAAGCATCAACATCAAGCCTCAACTTTTCCCACATCACATTCATCAAACTGTTAACAGCACTGTTGCACATTTGCCCCTCATGCCTGCCCCTAACAAGAAAACCCCCCCGCAAGCCTTGCCGCTATGCTAACCAAAAGTTGCATCTTCTTTGATCGGCGAGAATCACATCACCGAGGGGGAATGTGATTCATCGTGACATCCTGAAAAGCAAAGATCCCTGGCAGGGGGACGAGATTTTTCCACACAGTGTGAAGCCGTAAGCGTATAAAAGACGCGAGCCAGCGATGCAAAGCGTGTTGCCTTCTTGTTGGGCTTTCATATTCTCTCTTTCTCTCGAGCACACTTCCTTTCTTCTTCCCCTTGTTCGTTGCTGCTTGAACACTTTGCTGGGTCGCTACTTGTTCCACTTTCTCACATTTGCGTTTATTGGAATGCAAATTTCCGATTTTTTTTGTTGGGCTGCTGGTCTAAGGAAGCAGAGAGGGAAACCAAAGGAGCTTTACTGGCAGCTGTCAAAGCTTCAAGAGAATTCCAGTGTTGAAGTTTTGGCTCTTTTCAGGTGGTCTTCAAAGATGAATTTGCCCATGAGATTTTGATGTCTTTAAAATTGAGCCACCTAAGTCGGTTTCAATTAGTTCCATGAATTTTGGGAGCTATGTTGACCAGAAGTAGATTCACTAACCATTTCAAGAAGCAAAGCCATAAAAGAGGCTTTTTGGTGTCATTTTGGGGCATTTTATTCTACGGAGCACCTGAGATTTAATTTTAAAACACTTGTGAGCAAAACGTTTGCATTCCCTCGCAAAGATTGCGAGAGAACGGGGGGGGGGGGGGGGGGGGGTATTGCCAAATGTCATACACAGGAACAGGTGCTACTCTGGCTTGTTCAACTGTTTTACAATACGGCAATTGTGAGGCAATCCATCAACTGACCATCTCCGGATGACATTTCACTCACCAATGTCATCTGTTGGCATTTCCGCCGCCGCCTTTCTCCCACCTTCAACCGTGCCTCCATTCATGACCTCTATCCCGGCCACAGAGAAGCGGCCAGCAAACAGGGGCCCGTCTCTGGGGTCCTGACCCGAGAGGTCTTTGCCAGGGATCGGAGGAAATGCCACTCAGCGGACTGCATATGACGTGTCCATATTCAGAAAAGACATTTTTGTTGAGGCTTGGAGGGTGTGTTGGTGTGTTCACATATGTGTGTAATGCATTATAGATGGCCTGGAAAAGTGTGAAGTCCCCCCCCCCCCAAGAATCCGCTTGGTTTCACTCAGCTGTGACGTCCCGGAGGAACAAAAAGACACGTTGCCAGACTCCTTAATGATGCAGTCCAGCACACATGATTTAATAAGCCACAAAATAAGGAATATTAGCTTTTTGAGGTTAAACAAATATATGAAAGTCTGCACTCAAAGAACCTAAAACGGCCACCTGCGAAAGAACATATTGGCACATAAACTGATCCTAATCCCCATTTCATTGTTGTACATAATTTCTCTGTAGTGTTGCTGACATGTTATAGATTATGCTGGATTATTTGAGATTCATCTCTTTTCTCCCATTGTTATTTGAGGTGAGCATTCTCTTAAAGCTGGATAATACGAGGAATCTCCTAGGGGGGCAAGAGTAGGCACTTTCACAGCCAAGTTGAGGGTGAACGTGAATTCGCACCCAGCTAATTATCAGCTTGGAGCATAATGAAGGCTTATAGATGAGCAAACATAATTAGCAGGCATTATGCAGACCTAATGGAGGGTGGTTTGGTGGGGGGGGTGGCTAACAGGTGAGCGTGTATGCGGCCTTTTGTTTATGAGCTAAGGGTATACCGTAATGAGCCAGGAGAATACGAGTTGATTAGTTGTGACCTAAATGTGTTCGTAAACTGCTCTGATGGCGATATCCTCTGACGCGATATCCGCTCAAGCATGGCCCGTCACTCGATATTTGCATGAAAACTGATCGTCTACTGCTTCTAGTGCGTTGTTGTCCTTTCGAGAGCCAATCGTTGAGCTTCAACATTGTCGTGTGGCGAGTATAAAGTCATGACATGCCTTTGTCTCGTCATTTACCGCGGTGACGTGATCCCGATTGGGGGCTGTGCCGTTGTTTAGGATGAAGGACGGGAAATGTAAACGGATGGATTAGTTTGCCACCGTATTTTTCGGATTATACGTCGGCGGCGGAGTGTTGAAGCACGGAGCCAAAGGCTGGCGTTTTATTGACATCAGCTTCTGAGGTCTTAACAGCAACTCCCCACTCAGCTAGAAGCTAACAGGCTAACTCCCCTTTTCCACATAACAAAACCTTCCCACCCGGAACTCTCCCTTCGTCCCAACGTTCCGTGGGTGAATTATGTTCCCATCACTACAAGTTATTCATATAACTCTAGCATAAAGAACGTGTCACTTTTAAACAACTCCCCCAACTCGGGAGGTAGACGATGTGCCGCTTCATCTTCTACTGGCAATGTTGAAATTATCAACACAGGCCTAGAGCACCCTCTTGCGGTTTAGTGTGAAAATAACATGTGAAATGAAATAATAATGTGTTAATATTTTCACACATAAGTCGCACCCCCGGCCAAACTATGAAAAAAACTGTGACTTATAATCCGAAAAATACGGTATATGTAAATAGGCAGACAGTTGGTCACAATAAGGCTGTGTGAATGGCTGGACGTTTGCTGCGCTGATGCTATGTTGTCGGCCATGTTGTTAGCTTGCTCCGTCAATATTTCAAGCCGGACCACATTGTATCGCAAAGCCGTCATTCGCCGATTGCTCAGCAAAATGAGCGTCCGTCGATGTTTCTGTCATTCAAAGTGGGCATCCGTCAATGTTACGTCATTCGTCAAGCCGTCAGCAAAGTGGAACGTCCGTCGTTGACAAATTTATTGACAGATTGATGATTACATTGACGGACGAAAATGCTTAGTTCAGTCAATCGGCAACCGTCAACCAAATGGGCGTCCGTCATTGACGGACCTTCCGTCAATATTGATGGAATGCCCACCTCTGCTTCAAAGTTTATCCTTTAAATATGCTTTTATTCTGTCATATGAAAATGGCAGAGGAGTCACAGGCATCAAAATCTTCAGATGTCGCGCTGGCCAGGCTGGAGCTGCCCATAGACCACCAAGTAGTTCCGTTCCTGTGTGCGACTAGATAGAATGGACTGTCGGCATTTTCATTACAGTATGCATGCATATGAATGGGAAGCAGATGTTTACGAAGTAGAGGTTACATTGTGTCATGTGTCAAAAGACGGGCTTGTTTACCCGGTATCTGCATGTGAACGGACACACTATTCAGGGGAACGTTAAGGGGTTTTAATGCAATGTGAATGGAAGACATGTTTGGCTGCATGCTCAATTTACAACGCCGCAAGATGTGCGCGACACACAAGTAATCAAAGCGCACCTAACAATGTGGCACCATCCGCCGTTATCGTCCTTTAGGGAGTCAATCATTGATCATCCGGCAGAGTATCGGCATGGCGGCTCGTTTACGATGAAACACGGCCGGGCCAGGAAGCCGTCGAGGTTGCTTAGAGGACCTAATAATTGGGCACATGCCATCCGCCGAGTGAAAAAGTGCTCCCGGCGGCCACGGCGGAAATCCCGTCCTACACGGAAGCCCGGCGGGAGTAAATCTGCCATGCCGTACAAACTGCGGCGTGCAAGTTGCGTGCTTACGGTAAATTGAGTCCGGCCCCGACTGGCTGACTGGCGTAGAGAATGAACATCATCGCGATAATGTCGCCTCTGGAACAAAGTCTTTGAAAACAAGGCCTAATTAAAGCTTTGAGTAAGCGCGCTACGGCGTCCTTGCTAGAGTCCCTCGTGAGCGGACGTGCTGGATGCAAAGAGGGGCTTCAACATGTTTGATTGTGAGCGGGATTACGCTCATTTGCCTACTCGCTACTGTTGTTGATGTGTGCGAATAGTCGGACATTGATATTTTAGTACACCTGTACAGTGGTACCTCTACATATGAAATTAAGTAGAACATTTTGTAAGTAGAGACTCATTTTCCATGTAAATGCCCTAATCCGTTACAAGCCTCCCAAAATTCAGACATAAATGTTTTATAAAGCATAAAAATGCATTAAAACATGTTCCAATTAGATTATTGCACAATAAATGAGAGTTGTGCATAATGTAAAAAACAAAGAATAGAGTAAAGGATAAAAATGATGGTCATTTACCTTTTTAAACTGCTGTCCTCATTGTTTTTTGCCCTCTCTCAGAAGTGTTTTTTTTTTTTTTTTTTTGCCTGGTGTTTTGTAAAGAACTGATCCATGGATGTTTGCTTTTTTTTTTTTCTTTCAAAAAAAAAAAAAAAAAAAAAAAAAACCTTCTTTGGAAATGTCCAAGGCAAACATCATCTTAGTGAGCAAGGCGATTCTTTTAAACTAATTCTGAAACTTCATGGAAACTTCCGGTATGGCGAGGCATCTTTTTCAAAAAAAGGGCCGTCTCGTCGCAATTAAAAACTTACTGTGCCTTCATCAATCACCAATTGTTTGAATGTTTGCACAAATTCGTTGGCCGTTAGTTCATATATTTACGAAAAACTATCGGAACACCTCATGGGCCGCGGGATGAATGATGAGGACGCTGTATAGACACCGATCTAGTATCTACGCTCATAGCTACCTATGGTAGAGGTTCCTCTTAGCCAATGGGATGCCAGAACGATGCACAAACACCGATCTAGCATTTACGCTCATAGGTACCTATGGTAGGAAATAGCCATAGCCGAAAGTATGCTGCGTTCGGTAATGTATTTTTACCTTTCGTATCTAGAAATTTCCTTCGTAACAAGAGGCAATATTTTCCCGTTGAGGCGTTTCGTAACTCGAAAATTTCGTATGAAGAGACGTTCGTAAGTAGAGGTTCCACTGTATATCAAAGCAGAAGCAAAGCATTTCTTCGATTCCATCTCCCCTAGCTGTGACCTCTACGGTTGGCAGAATTAATGGTGAAGTTTTGGGGGAGGTTTGTTATAAGCAGTCGCCCAGACCTTGCTCGCCGTCGGGACTATTTTGGAGAAGGACAACGCGAGCGGTCGATGATGAACAACCGCACGCCGGGTTCATCATCGAAACCGTGCTGTTGATTCGCTTTGAAGGTCAAAGAATCCATCTGTTTTTCGGTCACATATTCAATAGGACGGGAGATTGCGGCTGCGTGCTGGGGGAGGAAATACATCAGCGATTGCGTGGCTTTAGAAAGTGCCCAGTGACGTAGTTGTGATACTTTCCATTGAGAATATAAAACCCAACTGCTACTTTAGTACTGTACACAAAACATTTTGTGCCAAACGTTTTTGGCAATACGTGTGTGACGTGTGTGCGTTGGTGTGTCACAGGGCTTGGCATTGACGCCCGCCAACCTGCCAAATACAGTACGGATAACTTAACATCAAGTAAAATACAGTCATGGATGTGTGTGTTACAGCATATGTGATCGAGAAGGTGGGCATGAAGTTGAATGGCTTCGACTTGTCAAACGTGTTCTAAGCTTGGGTTTAAAATTACTTAGTTTGGTTGACTAAGCTGAGATTTGAATATATTTGTTCCATAGCTGCCCCCCCCCCCCCTATACTTTATGGAAAATTGACAGCACTCCATGCTGGGTAACGTAGCAGATTAGCATATATTGTATTGAGATTGTGAATATCTCTGTTGAACTGGGGAAAGAAGAATAAAATCTGAAGCAGAGAAAACTGAAGATGGAAACAAAATAAATATTCAGTGTACTTAATAGTTACTCTAATTAGCATGGTTAAATTAGTTTTGTTAGTGTACGATCAGTCACAAGTCAGATTACAACAATAATAAAAACATATCTGTGGTTTTATCACTTCGACTTGCCGTGTTTCATGAAATAATGATATGCAAACATGTGGACTCTTAAGCACAGAACGTATGTAGACACGAGACACTAGAAATAAAATATACATTAGAGCCTATAAAATGACCAACATGATTTGTTTTTTTGTTTGTTTGTTGTTTTATTCTGATTAGACAAAATTCATTGCACTCCATTTCAATGTCGATTTGAATGTGCATAATGTTCATCCCAGCTATTTACATTATTTGTGTAACTGTATATAAGTGAACAGAATACAATAAAACTTTATTGACACTGTTACAGGAACAATGAGAATCAGGTAGGCAACGTTGAGGTAAAAAAAAAAATATATAAGCAAGCAATTATCAATAAGACACAATTAATTACAAGACATACTGTTATTCACTGTACATAATTACTGTTTGTGTGGTTGCAAATTGGGAGGCATGTTTAAATTATGAGTCTGTAAATGTATCGTCAGACATGTTTTAAAGGGGCTGTCTGCCGGAATCACTCGGGGAAAATGCACTTTTTAAATACAGGATTTAAACAAACAACTTTTTAAGTTATAGATATGGGCTTTTCATAACATGTGGGGGTGATTTTGTCCTAAACCCCCACACCCCCAGCCTGTATTTTGCCATTTTGTGTTTGTTTTGTAAACAGCGGGACGTTTCTGTGGAAAGACGGTGTTTACACGCCTTCAGCCAATCGCAGAACAGTGGGGGTGTGGCGTGTCACAAACGGGGCCGTGCGAACGTGTCGGCTGCGTGACGTCACTCCCGCGGCAATTTGAAAGCACGCACGGATTTTTTCTTTCACTCACTCATTCACACGTGTAAGCTTCTGTGAGTGAGTGAGTGAGTGAAAAAAAATAATAATCCGTGCGTGCTTTCAAATTGCCGCGGGAGTGACGTCACGCAGCCGACACCTTCGCCCGGCCCCGTTTGCGACACGCCCCCCCCCTCACTCTGCGATTGGCTGGAGGGTTGTAAACACTCGTCCCGCTGCTTACAAAACAAACACAAAATGGCAAAATACAGGCTGGGGGTGTGGGGGTTTAGGACAAAATCACCCCCACACGTTATGAAAAGCCCATATCTATAAATTGAAAAGTAGTTTGTTTGTTTGAATCCTGTATTTAAAAAGTGCATTTTCCTGAGTGAAACCGGCACACCCCCTTTAAGTATTTGTTGTTGTTTTGTGTGTGTGTGTGTGGATAGCATTAACCTTCTTGACATACTGTACTGTATAGAACGACCATGATGCAACCGCTGCCATATTGATTGGGTGCTTTTAAACGCAGCCAATAGGAATACACATACCAGCCACCATCCCACTCCACCTTCCTGCTGTGAGCAGTCCCCTGTAGGTGCTTAACCTCATCTACTCTATTCCCCAACTCGAAATGTCACTCCCCACTGCGACTGACCACTAAGGCTGCCCCGTGTACATTATTAAAGCCGGCGCAACGGCCACCTATTCTTCCTCTCTGGTGGATCCATACTCGGCGGGCGGCCACCTGCTCCTCATTCTCGCCGCTTTATCAATCCTCATCGCTTTCTATTCTTCTATTCTGCTATTTCTCTCCCTCTTTGGCTCTCCGCAACGCACCCGCCGCAGCGTGTTTGTTTTATTGTGCAGTATCACTTTGCTCACGTGGTGTTGAAAAGGGCTCGGAGGGGACCCCAAAAACATATGGCTTGAAAGACCAATGTCGATGCACAGCGAAAGGGGAAAAAAAAACAAAAAAAAACTTGGCTCGGCTTTTGAAAAACAGCAACAAGAAGAACAAAAGAAAGTTCAATTGCCCTTTTTCTTTTTGTTTGGCTCGAAATACACACTGGCGTCTTTAAACCCGCTGGCATTTTGTTTTTTCTTTCTCATGTGTGTCCAACATGTTTAAATGTAATTTCTGAGAAAAAACACCAAAATAAAAAGGGGACTGCATCTCAGATGGTCTTCTGTCAAGTCAAAAATGTTCTCTACAATATGTTCTATGCAGCCACACTAGACTAAAAAAAACATTCTGCTTAATATTGCCTTGGTGGAATATAACAAGCAGTCCATTTACCATTGGAGAGAAAATGAGCAGTACATATATATGAAGCGTCAAAATCCACCCATTTTTATCCATCGCCTTGCTGTCGAATGAAAATGACATCACTAAGGGTTCAGCTTGCGAATGTGGCGTATCCGAAGCTAGAAAACAGGTGAGTCGTGATTGGTCGTTTACCTGCACCCTTTTCAGTCGGCAGCAAGTGGCAGTACATGCCACGACCGTACCTGAGATTGTTCTGCTTATTTCATATTCCACAATGGGATTATTAAGCAATGCTGTTTTAGACTAGTGTGGGCGCATAGAATACATTATTGTAAAGAAAATCATTGACTATCAAGCTGTATGTTTATTTATGTGTGATATGTATAGTGCAGGGGTGTCCAAACTTTTTCATTTGAGGGCCACATCCAGAAAATCAGAAGGACGCAAGGGCCACATAATGTTATGAAGAGAAATTGTGTTTATTCCTAAATAATTGTACAAATAATTTATTTGTGCATATGCATATTTAGAAAAATGCGACAGTATATAAACCAATTTATTTGTAATATGGCAGTAGGGTTATTATAGTTTTGGAATTTTTCATTTTAGTTTTTAATTTAGTTTTGAGTTTTGTTATGTTTTTTAAATTTAGTTAGTTTTAATTAGTTTTCAGGGTGGTTCTGTTAGTTTTAGTTCTTTAATAAATGCTTAGTTTTAGTTTAGTTAAGTTCAGTATTAGTTTTAGTTTTTTTATGTGTATTACTTGTGCGCAATATTTTGTATTTTGTTTGTTTTATTTTAGTTAGTTTTGTAAACATAAAATGTAGTTTCAGTTAGTTTTCTTTTTTTTTTTAAAAGCATCTTCGTTTTTATTTTATTTTGTTAACGAAATTGTTTTTTTTTATTTTTGTTTTTCGTTAGTTTTAGTTAACTAAAATAACCTTTAATAGCACCTGTTCTTCGACACCCTCCCTTCTTACTTTGACCATCTCCAATCATTTTTGTTTTTATTTTATTTGAACTGAGTCAAATGCCATTTTTAGCATATGTCGCGGGCAACTAAAAAAAATAGACGGCGGGCCGCAAATGGCCCCCGGGCCGTAGTTTGGACACCCCTGGTATAGTGCATGTGAAACGCAGACCAACGTTTACATTACGTGTGATTAAATGTTTACATTGTGCAAATTTAAACGAAAGAGAGATTGCATGCATGTGAATAGACAAACAGATGTTTATACACACGTCTCTTTACTGGCCAGACAGACTGCGTGCTTAATGGAAAGACATGCTTACATCATGTGTGTGAATGGATTGACATGATTACTGTCAGACAGGCAGATGTTAACTTTATGTAGAATGGCAGATGTTTATGTTATATTGTGTGCGCGTGTGCGCTTTTGTGTGTCTGCCTGAATGGATAGACCAATTCACTTTCTTCTACTTTCTTCTTGTTTGGCTAAAAAAAAAAAATTACACGCTGGCATCTTTACCCCCACTGGCATTTTGTTTTTTCTTTCTCATGCATGTCCAACAAAAGTAATCTTCTTTATAGACGGAAACAATAATAACAGTTGACTGTATCTCAAATGGCTGCCGTCTGTTTTAATGTTTATTTAGTTCAACCTGTGTGAAATTGTCTTTTTCTTGGCATTTGCTTAAGCCTTATCACACTTTATGACTGATTTGGAAAAATAATTTGGATTAACATAGGCAACGAAAGTACACATGAATATACTCATTTTAATAGCAGCCATAAAAAAACTTTTTTTTTTTTTTCTTTTGCTACTGATGGGGGTGTTTGAATATCATTCTTCACATACAGCCAAATCTTCAAAGACAAATGTCTTTACATATTGGACACTTGGACAGTCAGGGGCGATGCAAAGTTCTTAAAAAGTCGAAGAAAGTATGTGGAGACGGGATTGGCATTGCTGTGGATGCCTGGTTGACAGGAAATGGTTAACCTTGCTCTCGCGGTATTTGTGAGTTGTCAAACTCACAAATCCGAACCACCAGGCATCGCGTTTGGGGCGGGACATGCGGCCGTGACGAAAACCAGGAAGCCAAACAAACAAACTGAACGTGGACGAACGGACGCCGCAATGAATTCTGTTCTGGCAGAATTGCTCACCGTTTCCTTGTTGAATGTTGAACAGCGAGAGGCGCTTCGTGCATTCCGAGCTGGTAGGATGTTCGTGCCCCGCCCACCCCTCGACCAGAACGAAGACGACATTTTCATTAGGGGTGTGCTCAAAAAATCGATACGGCAATATATCGTTGCGGGCCTCATTACAATACACGTATCGATACGCAGCCGTCAGAATCGATATTGCTCGTTAACTTTAAATAGGCAGTTAACGTTTGCCTTTGCAGTTTGCATTGTACCTAAAAAATAAAAACCAGCAGCGTCTTTTAAGTTAATTGCCTTCAATTAAAGCAAAAATTACTCACCAGTGATTGGACAACGTGTCTTGCTCAGAAAAAGAAAAGCACAGGAAGAATATCAACATTTATTTACTTATAAACATAACATGGCACGTGTCTCAATGTACCAATTTTCCTATATTTTGTTTAAAAAACCGAAATAAAATGTGTCTTATGTGGGATACATATGTATCGCAATACGTATGGTATCGTGGCCCCTGTATCGTGATACGTATCGTATCGTGGGGTTGGCGGCAATACCCAGCCCTAATTTTCATCCGTGGCCGTGATTGGTCAAAACAAACGCGAACAATGCCGCATTGTCCAATCAGCTCAAAGTATTGTACAAAATGTCCCGAACGTATCAATTGTATGTTGGAATTTTGTAATGGACAAACACACAGCACGTACACGCGCACACACACACAATCGCAACTTGTCCGAAGCCTGTCCAGAGACAGTGCAAGAAATGATGTTTTCAATTTGAAAGCAATTTTAAGGATCACATTCCTCCCTAAGAACCCCCTCAACATTTGCTTCAAACACCATCGAGAATAAATATTATTAACTCAATAATCCATCCATGGAATTGAAGGTACACTATTTCCCCAGCAAATCCTTTGTGTCTCCTGATTGAGTCAAAACGGTTCTGCAGAAGTTAGAAGAACTAATTAAATTGTTTAAGCGTGAAGGGGAGCAATACATTCCAGACTCTGATCAAAGTTTTTGGGATGAAAAGTAAATAGAAACTAGTTTGGAAAGGAGCTTATATTATTGTCACCGGACAAATGTTCTCATACCTGTTGTGCACGTCCATCTCCCGTGTCCAATTTCTCATTGGGGATGGGGGTGGTCGCAGAGTTTCATTTGTTGGAAAAACTGAGTTATGCCATCAGATGATGTGGCACAGCAAAAGGCCTGGCTTGTATTTTCAGACAACGCATCCGTGGTGGAGCACAAACGTCGGCACATCCTGACTTTCGTACCAGCGCGAGTCTTGCTACACGGTTGATTGCCAATTTGAAAAACGGTCTCCTGGTTGCCACCTGGTCATGCCGCTGTAGCAGATCGAGGGATGTTGGAGATGCGTCTGGCAGAGTGACAATTTGGTCATCTAAAGTTCCGTCTACGTCAGCACAAGCAAATTTCGATACTTTTGTCTTGCTTTTAACTCATTTACTCCCAATAACGTATAAATACATTTTTTTTATGTTCTAAAAGACGTATTTATACGTTTTTTGTTTTTTTATGCTAGAGCATACAGAAGGCTTTGATGCAGCCTTTCAACTGCAAAGAACGGTTGCAGAAATGGTAGTTATTACACAAACTGCCAGCAGGTGGCAGCAGAGCAAAGGAGATCAACCAGGGCCATGTAGAAAAAAAAATCTAAATTACTTGCAATTTTAAATAGATTTGTGAAATCTGATTAAACTTAGCTCTCTTCTAATGCTAATTGCTGCAAAACAGAAACAGATAGAAACATACTTTTTTTTCCTGGTGAAAGAAGAGACTTTAATCTTTCTTTTGGTAGGTTCCATGCTTTTATAGCCATAAAACACAATATTCTGTGGGCCTTGCAAAATCAGTCAAAATCCAGTAAAACAGAGTGAACGGGACTTCAGTGAAAATGAATGAGTTAAGAACAGTTTTTACAGAGATACGGTTCTGCAGGACAAACGCATTAGGTGAAATCTCAAAATAGTGCACTGAAGAAGAAGAGAGTATTGAAACCTTTTGATTTACAGGAGGCACCTTTAAGGAACATTTTTACACGCTTCATTACAGACAAAAACAAACAACATGAGTGTTTACAGCTCTTGCAGTAGCACCTTGTCTTGTCCTTGCCCCCCCCCCCCCCCCCCCCTCACGCCAGAGCAGCCTCTTGCATTATTCTACGGCTATCACGCAGGAATTACCCGGACAGCCATTTGGCTGGCGTTTTTGTCATCCATTTGCGAGGCGGACCGGAGGGGGCCACGGCGGCTCGGGACAGGCTGCAAAAAATCAATTGGCTCGAAATGACATCTGCCAGCATGTGCCACGGGTGCCGCTCGCAGGTACCATAAATGAAATCACGACGTCCTAATTGCGCGCTGATTCATGCACTTGTCTCGGCGCATCTTCCCGGCTCGGACCGGGCTAGTCGCCCGGCGGAACCCCGCCAGGGGCCCGCTCGCTCATACATAACACATTTATTTATTTAGCTGTCCCTTCAGATTCCCGGCATCACTGGGGGGAATGCGGCAGTGACACCCCTCCTCCTTACCCTCTCTTCCCAACCCTTGCCTTCCACTCCACATTTGATTAATTCACTTTTTTTTCTTGGGCGTTTTTTTTGCGGCAGGGGTGGCGTGTAAAAATGAAATGGCCGCGCAGACAACTGTCACTCTGCTCAAGTAAGATAAGTATATATCCACGCCTGCGGTGCTAACAGCGCTCTTTGCGTTTGCTTGTGATTAACATCAAGAACATTCAGGTTTTTCTTAATGTTGTTTCCATTTTATTTTTTTTATTTTTTTTTTAAGACGCCTATGCCATTAATGTGACACAAATGATATGAAGGTAAGAGTCCATTTGCACCTCTAAACTAGAAATCAAATAACCCCTCAAGCCTCTACAAAAAAAAAAAAAAAAAAAAAAAAAAAAAAAAAAAAAAAGAGCCATGCTAAAAGCCTGTTTCTCTTAGCAACATGATGTTTGTCATGGTTCGGGTTGTGTTTGGGTTGATTTGACTTTTGTCATGGCTCGGGTTTGATTTTGGTTTGATTTTGTCCTCATGTTTCTTTGAGTTCTTGTCGTGATCTGTGTCGTGCCCAGCTGTGTCTCGTTGTGTCAGTTAGTGTGCGTGTATTTAGTCGCTTGTCTCCGCTCTGTCTGCGTCGATTCACTATCATTTCCTCTCGACATGTTTACCCCATAGTTCCTCCCAAGTTTGGCTTGTTTGCCTTCCCGGAGTTTGTTTGTTTTTTACCAGTACCTTGTTTACCTCCTTGTTTTTGTTCTATTAAATCCCTCTTTGACTTCACTCCTGTCTCCTCGCCCTGCTTTGTCACATTTGGGTCCTCCATCACATCTACGCACCACCAGCCTTGACAATATTTTGGCTAATGTCTATAATAGCACAAGAAGACCCACAACAAGGCAAAAACATGAAACTACAAAGGAAAGCTGCCATTTAGGTTCTACGTGGCTAATGCATGGTCAGTTTATCGCAAAACATCCATTTTCTTTCTTTCTTTCTTTCTTTCTTCAGCAGCAAAACCCAGCCTTCCCTCTCCCCAGCCACTTCTTCCAAATCTTCCGGGTGGATCCCAAGGCATTCCCTGACCAGCCAGGAGACTGTCCAGCGTGTCCTGGCTCGTTTCCAGAGGGGCCTCCTGGTGGTGGGACATGACCGGAACACCTCACCAGGGAGATGTCCAAGAGACATCTTAACTAGACGCCCGAGCCACCTCATCTGGGTCCTCCCGATGCGGGGGAGTAGCAACTCAATGCTGAGTCCCTCCAGGACGGCCAAGCTTCTATCTAGCTTTTTGCTAAGGAAACTCATTTCGGCCACTTTTATCCGAGATCACGTTCTTTCGGTCATGACCGACAGCTCGTGACCTTACGGCAGACCGATGCAGAGTCTGCATCGCAGCGGATGCTGCACCAAAACTGCCTGTAGATGTCCTGCTCCATTCTTCCCTCACTCATCAACAAGACCCCCAAGAGACTTGAACTCCGCCGTTTGAGGCAGGATCTCATTACTCCGCCCGTTTTCCGATGAGGACCATGGTCTCAGATTTGGAGGTCCAACCAAAGACACATTTTGCCTCAGAATTGCATTCCATTTTTTTTTTTTTTTTTTGCCATGTAAGTATGCCACTTACAAGACGTCACCCTAAAGATGCAATGATGTCCTTTTTTTTTCCCAGGAGAGGTCTAACATCAAGCAGCAAGAATTCCTCATTTTTCGCCCTCTTATGCTCCTACCCACCCATAAACGAGAAATATTGCCCTTCTGTGTGATTTTTTTTTTCTTTTCTTCTCATCATCGCTCAATTCTTTTGGCAGCGACGTCCTGCAGCTTAAGATAAATAAAACATGAGAAAACGCCTTGCAAAAGGTGTCTACCAGGCCGTCGGGCATCAAAAATTGATACAGCCTCAGCGGGCCATGGCAGAAATGTATCGAGTTCATCACGTCCATCCTGTCACCTCGGTGACAGCCCTATGGGGGAAGGGGTCAGATTTTGTGTGGACTATGGGAACCAGACAGACCCTGCTTTTATGACATCACAGCTCTGGCAGCGAGGCAAATAAAGAGAGAGAGATACACTGATTGGAAGAGAGTCGAATGAAATGGACTTACGAGAATAAAGATCAAGACGGAGACAGCAAGAGAGCGAGCAGAGCAAACGTGAAAGCAATTTCTGGGATGTAAGAAAGAAGAAGTTGCCAGTAAATGACCTCCTAGAAAATTGGGCAGGGAGGGGATATACGGGAGCGAGACAAATTAGACGGCGGCGCGCCTTGAAGCCATAGCAAACACGTCAAGACAGAAACTGCCCCGCTTCAAGTGACATCTTCCAATATTTGTCCTGCGTTGGCTGTTAAGCGTCAACATGGCGGGCGGCGGGGCAAGAGGTTGGTGGTGGACCAACGTGGGTGCGGCTGCTATCGTTTAATGCCGTGAACAGCCCTGCTTTTTCCAGCTCATTAGCCGTCCCCTTCTTTGTCCCAGGCCATTTGATAGCAGCATTAATCTACGGCTCCACTAGGCTTCCTCTGCCTATTTACCGCTATTTCATGAAGATTACACCGCTCAACCGTGTAAATGTATGTCCTCCACATCCCGCCCCCGCTTTCCCTGCCTAAACTTGCTTAAGTGCTCGGTATGAACTTCTGCCACAGCAGAGCGAAATAACCCGCAAGTTGCGGGTCACTTTTTGAAGTTATAGTAACACGACGATACAAAAACAAGCACCTTTTTCTGCTCATATTACACTCCCATAGGCAAAAAAATAAAAATAAAAATTTCGCAATCACCCATCTGTATATGGACACCTGCTTCCAGTCTGGGCTCATTTGGGTCCTGATGAAGGGATTCGTCAAAGTACAACCTATGGAATTCAACCAAAATGGCCGACTACCTGTAAAAATTGTGTCCACCAAATTTCGTATTGATTGGTTAAACTGATGTCTGGGATTTTCTTGATTTCAAATTTTCAGGGCACACTATTTCTCTTTAACTCATTCATTTCCAGCCATTTTCATGTTTTATTAGTATCAAAACATGGAACCTACCAAAAAAAAAAAAAAAAGTGTCTCTTCTTTCATCAGGGGGAAAAAAAAAGTACCGTATATTTTTTATCTGTTTTTATGTTTTGTAGCAATTAGCATTAGAATTAGCTAAGTTTCATAATTATTCACAAACCTGTTGAAAATACTGGGAAAAAGAGCTTGTTGCAACATGGAACTGGTTGATCTCTTATACTTTGCTGCCACCTGCTGGCCGTTTTTTTATTTTTTTTATTTTTATTTTCTTATTGTAATAAGTACCATCGCTTTAAGCAACCGCTTCAGGTCAGAAACTGCATAAAAGCCTTCATACAAAAACTCTAGCATACAGAAACCTAAGAAACGTATAAATACGTTTTTGGGAGTGAATGAGTTAAAGATCCCTAGTTGGAGTTCCTTGAAGTACAAGATCTGGAATTTGCCCAAAATGGCAGACATTCTCCTAAATCTTGGGCATGGGTTTGTGAGACTATTTTTTAATGCATTGTGTTAAAAAGCCAAATTTTGTGTTCATTTGTGAAAGTGGTGTCAGAGACTATTTTCTGTAACTTTTCATGGGCACTACTGTCTCACTTTTGGGGTTGATATACATACCAAACATACATTTTCACCAGAATTCACGATTCAAAATTGGTGCATTTTCAGGCATGTTCAATGAGACCCCCAAAAAGTTTTTTTTTTTTTTTTTTTTTTTTTCAGCCATCTTGTGTGTCTATTTTAAACATCAGTCAAAGTAAAGACAGATGGTGAATGGATCCTTATAACAGCTTTCCTTGAAGGAGGTAATCCCCAGCGCTTTGGGGCAAAACATATACGCACACCCACGCACACACATTTGGTACATGCTTTGTGATCAGCTCGGCGCTCTCTCACCGGCGGGCGATCATATATTCTCATGAGACAGGATATATGCAAAGTGCCTCCAGCTTCGCCATTAAACCGCACAAAAGTGTCTTTTTGTTTTTTTTGGCATTTGAAGCACCTGTGAGTCCGTTGGTTGTATTCTCTATGAAGAGCAGCTTATTGCATTTGAACTGAATAAAACTAACCTTGATGTGTAAATGGAGCCACCGTATAGCCATTGTGGTGTGCATCGTTTCTCCTCCAGAGCTCAGCACCCTTAAACGAGACAATCATAAGAGGATCCTAATTAGTGGCTTCGTCTATAGCAGTACTTATAACAGTTTACAACATTCATTATTAATCCATTAGTGCAGTTGACAATTCTTATGCATTAGTTAGGACGGACGGCTTGAGGACCTGCTCGGTTTTAAATTTTATACAAAGTATATTAGTACCACGAGTGTGTTCCATTGACACAAAATCCTGAATGTATTTTCATCGTGACAGGATGCACACAATGTATGCATGCTGTCAAATGCACAGGTAGCCATTTTGGGTGAAGGTGCCATTTTATTTTATTTTTTTAATGATTTCCACAGGTCGTATCTGAACAAACATTTTCATCCCAGGGAAACCCAGGGAATCTTAATTTTGTTTTTTTTACGGTCAGTCACTTGTCACTATGCTTCACTCACACATAAACAAAAATTTAAATGGTTAACAATTTGCCATCCATCCGTCCAGTAGTTCAAATTTTGTACCCTTCATTCTTAAATCCCTTGGACGAGGTACATATTTTAATCATTTTAAAACAAATTGGATCTTCAACCTCTTCCACGGTACGACGTATTTATTATAAATTATTTACTTATTTATTTATTATTTAAATTATTATTTATTTATCTTTTTTTGCTGCTCCTCTAATATTACATACTTGGGATATAACAAAAACTGGTTTGAACCAGATTTTTATATAAAAACAATATCTCTAAAGATGCAAGTGTGTCATATCGCACCGAATCATACCCTTTGAAATATATTGAATTATACATCAAATCGTCTTTTATTTGAGAAATATATACTAGAAGAAAATCACACATTAGCAGTACTGACAAGTTCATTCAAAGGTATGTCATTGCATCATACCCTCTCGAACTGAATCGAATAGTAATCCCGCCGAGTCGAAATGAATCGAACCATCCTATGTATCGACAACCATATTGAATCCTTCGTGGAGTGATGCACAACCCCGTCTACATACAGTACTTATGTTAGGCATGGCTGTAGAATCTTATGTTGCTAGGTGAAAATGGCTTCTACAGAATTTTAACATAAAATGGCCAAAATTACGATAAAATGTCAGCTTCAGACCAAAAACGTCCTGTGACTTTTTTTGAGCATGGTCTCCTGAGAATTTTGCTGGTCTACTCATGACAGATACAGCAAGCACATTTCTTAAATCTGGCTTCAGGGGCCAGTTTATTTTTGTAACCGTTACTCGACTCGAACAAAAGTTTCGAATACTGGGAGCATCTTCACTGGGAATCTTCCGCCTGGCAGGAGAGTCACCGAGCGAGGAATGCGTGGACGGCGGCACAATTAAGACGCCGTCGCCGAAGGGTAAAACCGCCTGCCGCTTGTTTAACAAGTGATATCAGGGAGCCGTCGTGGCCCTCTCGCTTCAGATAACCACCACCTGTCAACGCGTCAATTGTGAGGCCAAGAGTCTCTTTTGCAGCCTCCGCTGCGGATGCCGCGACGGCAACGAGCAATTACGCATGACGCTGGCGTGCATCACACGTTGAAAGAAAAAAAAAATGTGAACGGCGGAATCTGTTGACCCAAAAGGACCGTGTTTACGCACGACAAATTACAGGGTCCGTGGCCTGTTGTGACCATTCATGTTGCGTTGTCATGGTGATATCGCAAAACGCATACGAAAAAAAAAAGGCTGAGAAATTGGTGTTTTGTGTTTAAGTCCTCTTACCTTATATACAGTGTTGGAAATGTAACTACAATAATTAGTAACTAAAAGTAATATTACTTACTTTTACTATTTTGATTCTGAGCGATACGTAAACATTTATTTATTTATTTTATTTTTTTTAGGGTAGGTGACCATCCATTTTGTTTGGCCTGAATGAATTTGGCACTTTACCAGAAGCTGTGCGCGCCCCGGCGGTTGCTTATTTGCGGAAATGCCAACTTTTAACTGTTATTTATCATTATCAACGTGAGCCCGGATGTGGTTTCATTTTGTCAGCAATTTATGAATTCATACAAAGTACAAGTCATTTCATTCAGATGGGGGTACAAATTGACACAGATGGACTCATCATGTCATGTGCACAGTACACTTTTTGGAGTTATTTAGGGCGAGAACAAAAAAAAAAAAAAAAAAAAAAAAAAGAAGTAACTTAAAGTAATAATTAACCAGTTACTTTTGGCTGGGAGTAATTAGTAATCACTTTTTCAAGAAAGTAATTAGTAATAAGTAATATATTACTGAACTTGAGTAACTTACCTAACTCGGCTTATGTATATACATATATATATATATATATATATATATATACATATATATATATATATATATATATATATATATACACTTCTTTTTTTTTTCAGCACTTATTGCTAAATAAATCCCCCCCCACCCCAAACTATTAAGAAGGTGAGTTGAGAAGAAGAGTTGTGGACTCACATTCAAAACACTCCAGCTGACACAATGATTACAGACCATAAAGTCAGAAGCTGAAGTAATACGTGCCATGATTAGAAACAACACAATCCCATCCACTCTCTTTCCTTTTTTTTTTTTTTTACTGTTGGTGTTTTGCAAGAAGGGGGGCGCCGGCTGTCAATATGCACGGCCATGATTGTGCGGAAACGCTGCCAGTTCCAATAACGCAGCCCAGAGATCAGCACAATGAAAGGTGACCTTGGCATAATTGAGATTCATCAAGAGAGAAAAATGCCGGGACCAGGCGGCTGGAGTGACAGCGCCCCCACCCCCCAGCGGGGGAAGAAAAAAAAAACAAAAAAAACACACCATAATAAATACTACTTGCATTTTATGAGGGGGAGGAGGGCAGACAACTGTTGTGAGGCGTGGGACTGAATCTCAATGTCAGTGATTCATTTCGGGCCAACTCATACGAAGCTATTACAGCTTGGCTGGGATTGGATTGGAGGTATGCATTTGTGTTCTGTTTATTTCCATTGTGCAAAGTGGATGCGTCATCATGAATTATTGGCTGGATGACCCACTGCATTAATTATATGACACACTGTTCTTTAGTAATCACCATTTGAAATTAAGTCATTTGAGTTACATAAGCAAAAATACAAAAATATTAAAAGAAAAACAAGCTTTTTGTGAAAAGATACATTGTTTTGCACAACAGTGACTTTGACACTAATATTTTTTGTTTAGTGACAAGGCAGCGCTGCACAAGACGTTGCGCTGCCCATTGAGAGAAAAAACAAAACAAAACGGAAATTCACGTTTTTGGCGGCATTCATTAGGATTTTAGAATACGTCATTAAACGTTTTTGGCGGTCAAAGAGTTAATAGCAATATATTGAAGAAATAAGAAGCCATCAACTAGTATCATTTGAATGCTGAATCTAGTTCAAAATTTAAGATGTTTAACTATTTTTTTTATGACTCACGAAAATGCAAAGTACTTATTTGATAACCATGACATCAAGGGAGACGTCCATCATGAGTAAAAAAAACATTGTCGATATGGGAAAAATGTATTTAAAAGTATAACAACAGTATTTTTACTTGATTACTTCACACCACTGACAAGCGCCGCTCCGATGGCCTCGACCTGTTATTCAGATGAGATGACACTGGCTCATAAATGACTCTTCCAATAGCCCCATCCGTGCCCCAAAATAGCCTGAAAAGCGCATGAGGCAACCGATTGGAAGCGCACAATGACAGCTCTCCATCACGTCAAACGTGAGCAGCAGCACCACTCTGGAGGGAACGGATGAATAAAAAGCGCTGGCACATATTGGGGGGGTGGATTATTGCGTCCTTTCAGACCCGCACAATATGCACGTCGGAGGCTCCCTCGACGTCGACGGCAACAATGACCCATATTCTGCTCGGGCAACCCACCTGGCTCGGTCTGATAAAGAGGTTGCGAAAACGACGACGTGACTGCGGCACCTAAAGGCATCGCAGCCAGCTGCTCTGTTTATCAATATTTGCCTCTGTGAGAACATCTTTCATGTCTTTTTTTTTTTTCTTTTCTTTGAAATGATGCATGAGGGAACAGCTGGGGAAAGGTAGCAAAGCCTCAGCGGCGGAGTACTTGGAGGTAAGAATAAACTACACTTCCCATAATACAACTCAACTGAACCCCTCATTATGCAAAGGTAAGAAGGCACAGTTTGATTTGCCATCTTCCTTGAGAATATTTCTTTTATTCTTCCACCCTCTAAATTTGGGAAATTGACTACAACAATGGTAGGTTATACGCCCGTATCCCACTGAGGGGCAAACGTTCGTGAAGCTAGCGCAGGGGTGTCCAAACTTTTTGATGTGAGGGCCACATACAGAAAATCAGAAGGACGCAAGGGCCACATAATGTTATGAAGAGAAATTGTATTTAGTGCTAAAAATTGTACAAATAATTTGTTTGTGCTTTTGCATATTTAGAAAAATGCTACAGTATATAAACCAATCTGTAATATGGCAGTCAGGTTATTATAGTTTGGGAATTTGAGATGTTTTCGTTCTTACTTTGGTCATGCCAGAAAATAATTGAGAAGCACTGCCCTAACCCAATTTTGACTGTTTTTTTTTTTTTTTTCTGTCCCCAGATTTTTGAGTCAAAGTAAAGATGATTCAAACACGGTAAAAATAAAACGGACTGGCCCTTCACTTTATAAATCAGCACGTAGTTGTCGTCAAAGCCAGACGAGTTCATTCAGCACCCGAACGCTGGGCTAAAGGGGGGAAGATAAGTTCCTCCGTGCCTTTTCTGGGTCAGCCTTAATCAAACGTCACATTCTGCGGCCCGGTGACAGTCTCAGATAGCGGCCATCACTCAGCCCACTTCATCCTTCACCAGCTCATCCTAATGGACTGCAGAACCCCGATCTTTTCCACAGGTGTAATACTCTTCAAGGTAGCTTTAATTACCAATCATTTTCTATTCACAGCCAACATATTCGTCACCATTTGGCTCATTGCTGGCAGGCTGAGCGATGAGTTTTTGTCCCCCCCCCCGACAATGTGCCCGGGCGAAATGGAATTGCAGTTCCCAAGGATATAGACGATTGCGGAGGCTTGCATGGTACGCAAAGATTGCACCCATAGGGGCGAGGGAGGCATTTCTTAGCCGCCGCTACTTTGCCTCCCTTCAACTTGTCATCACTTTCACAATTACTCTCAGAGTAATTGCGCCGGGAAGTGTTGATTCATACGCCGCCTTTAAAAGCTCCCCGAGCTATTAATCTTTGCCTGGCTCGTTCCATAATTATGAAGTTATATGTGTTCATTTAAACTGTCAACACAGCCATCTCTTATAATTGACTCATTGTTTGGTCATCTGCGCGTCCCTCTTATGATTGTTTCGGTCTCGTCGCATTCGATTTGCGGGAATAAAAAAATGACATCCAAAGATTCTGGCAGGTGGGACGCTAAAACTGACTGACAACGGCCATTAACGCAAGCAAAATTAAGTGAATGCAACTGTAGAATGAATGTATAATGTTGATTTTGTGCAGCATAGCAATTTACAAAGTTGCTACGGCCTTATGTGACACCACAACATCAGTTTGTTTGATCACAATCTTGTCTTGGGCTATTTTGTTTTGCAGCAAATTGTGTGCTGAAAAATAACAGATGTCAGACGAGCAATTTGATTGGATGCTGAGTGGATTCTGCCATCTTCCTGTGACACTGTTATGTGTTGTCATGATCTTGTCTTTGATGTTACACCCCCCACGCACAAGTGATGAGCTGTAATATGTAGACAAATTGTAGGGTTGGAAAACACAAGTATGACCCTGTGCAATCACACGCGAGACTTACATAATGCCAAAGCAGCCGCAAACTCCATATTGCACTAACTTTTTGTGACATTTTTGCTCGGTGGTGTTCTGGGAACTTTTTTGTAATGTCAAATATGTGTCTCGGCTCAATAAATGTTTGGGAATTGTGCAATAAGATGTGACAACTAAATTTGAAATCCTTCATTTTTTTTTTTATGCCGGCGTGAAACCAATGACGCATCAAAGCACTTGCTGTCCTTCCAAGAGTGGCAGAATTAACAAGAAAAACAACTTTTTTATTTGCAATTTTCTTTTTTTTTTTTATACGTAGTTGCTAAAAATAAATGAAATAAATAAATCAAGGAGAGAGCGAATTCAGCCTCCTGCCATGTTGTCCTTTCACGCTGCGCGGCGAGAGAAAACGCGCCGCCTGTTGAATGTCGACAAGCGAGGCCGCTAGCTGGCTGTACATTTAATTATCTGGCTACTGGCAGGTGATTTCAGAGAGAGACGATAGATTCCGCTGGGGTTCCTTCTTGTCAACATTAATACCCAGCAGTGATGTGTTCAATTTTTTTTTTTTCCTCTCCTCCCCAGGATTTTTTTTTTGTGCCACGTTGATTTCATTTGATGTCACTGCCATTGAGTGCAATTAGGATTTTTTTTTTTTTTTTTTTACATTTAATTTTTTTATGCCCACCTCAACCACTAAAAGCAACTCAGGATTTACTAACGAAGTTGATGTGTGTTGACTCCTTAGGATTAATCGTCAAATTACAAATATCCACACACACACATTTTTATTTAAAGAATTAAAAGTAACTTGCCACTCCAGAGTCAAGATGAACTGTATTCTACAAATGCTTCCCCACCATACAAGCTGTGAGATCATGATAACCGCGAGGACTTAATGTAAGATCATGAAATCATGTTAAACGTGAAATTAAGAAGCACAATTATTTTTTTGGTTTAATATTGAAATCATTATTAATAAAAATGATTATTCACTTTCAAATCTGAGTACTTATTCAACTAGCTCAAATTTAAATACAACTTGATAGAACAACCAGAAGATAAACTGAACAAATTTAACAACAACAACAAAAACAATTCGTAAAAACAAATACTTGCAGTTCCTTCTGTGGCCACCTTGCTCTGTTGGTGGTGTCGTGCGCTTACATACTCAATAGTAAGAAGAAGAAAGTTGTGATTGAGAGTTATTTACACAACTCATATTAGTATTGTTATATTACCTGTCTGTGTGTCTCCCGACAGCGGTTTTGTTTGAATATTCATTATTTTTACGAATATCGCTCCCAGAGTTTGATGCAAAATTTCTATTAGCCTGTCATTGGGATTTTACATTACGGCTAGCATTAGCACTGTCGATGTTCCTAAAAACAAGAATGGGAATGCCATGTATTTGAATATACAATGTATGTTTTAAAGTAAGATCCAACTGGGGTGGCAATTAACTCATTCACTCCCAGGACATTTTCGCTATTTTACTGGATTTTGACTGATTTTGCAAGTCCCTTAGAATATTGTGTCCTATTGCTATAAAAACATGGAATGTACCAAAACAAAAATGAGAGCCTCTTCTTTCATCAGAAAAAAAAAAAAGTACATTTCTATCTGTTTTCATTTTGCTTCAATTAGCATTCGAGTATGGTTAAGTTTCAGCATTATTTAAAAATCTGTTTAAAACTGTGGGGAAAAGAGCTTTTTGATCTCTTATACTCTGCTGCCCTCTGCTGGCCGTTTTTGTAATAACTACCATTGGTTCAAGCATTCTCTTCAGTTCAGAGGCTGCATCAAACCCAAAAATGCATAAATACATCTTTGGGAGCATGGCAATATTTAAAATAGAACGTATTTATACGTTTTTGGGAGTAAATGAGTTAACAGTTTAAAGCACACTAGGGGAGGGCAGAAGAACTTTAGTCACACAATATACTCCGAGCTGCACAAGAAACACGATGCATTCAGAGTATGTACTTGCACAACATAGAAAAAAAAAAAAGTGGAGGCCACTTTTTGAGGAGTATTTGTGTGTGTGTGTGTTTTTGTGTGGAGATAGCCCAGATAATGCTGGGGCAGTTGCTGTAATTGCATCAGTATTTTTGACTTTAAGCTCTCCAGGCCCCATCAAGATGCAGATTTAGCATTGCAGGAAAAAGTCTTGTGCCCCATTAAAAAAAAAGACACAACACGTTCATAACACGTTCACACAGCCAGTGAACTCCCCAAGTTACTTTTTGCCTCTCTCGCTCTTCCTCGCTCACAGCAAGCCTTCCCAGGATCTATTTCTTATTAGAATTCACCCCAGAAATCATGTCGGGCCGGCGTGCTCCTGCAGCTCCAGACTCTATTAAATGCCTCATTCAATTTTATCATTTAGTTTCTTTATTTGACATTAAGGACTTATACAAAAAAAAAAAGTCTGTGGAATTATTAGTTTAAAAACAGAGAGACAGAGAAAGAGAGAGAATATGAAATTAGACAGCTGAACATTGGGATTCACAGTCTAACGTCTGCAGGAGTTTTTGCCCTCACGTTCTTTTTTTTCTCCCCCACAGCTGCTTTTGCCCTTACTTTAGGGGGTTGATTTTTTTTTTTGCCTTGATTACTTGGCATGATGTAAAGCTTGCATTATTCTCAGCACATTGAGCCACATGAGGCTTTGCATGAACTCACAGTTAGCATTAACTCATTCACTGCCTTTGACAAGTATACTTGTCAATTGTATTTTTTAGAGCGGTGCTAAATGGGGGCGAATCTGAGCATGCTCCACTGTAAATATCAAACTTGGAAACAACTTTACTGATGCCCAACCACCGGTAGATGACATCATTGCCCCATTTTATAGGAAATAAACACAGTTTCAGAGTCCATGGGAGAAATGGCTGTATTTTGGCAAACCTACATTTTTCTGCTGTCAATTATAAAAGAACGGGACGGGACAAAAAGTAGGGAGTCTATTCTGTTATTTGGTAGATTCGGTTTATATATAATTATTGAATGTAATATCACGTGAGTATTGGAAATGTAAAAATTTTCTATAATGACTGGCAGTGAATGAGTTAAAAATAAAAAATAAAAAAATAAAAAAATCTGCCCCCTGCCATCATCATTCCCATGAGTACACCCGTGCCCACGCACCCACACAAACAACCTGAAGAATTATGTAAAAAAATAAAAATAAAAATAAAAAGACATGACGGGGCACAGAGAAACCCTGCGAGGAAACTGTCCCTATAATGTATGGGATATACTGAAATCATGATGATTATCTCATCTCAAATCACTCGGCAACGTTTACTGTGGTTGAGCGCAGGGTTTTAATAGTTTTGGAGTATTCATTACTGTATAGTTACTTCATTTTGACTTTTGTTTTTTAATTCAAATATTTTTAATGAGTTTTTTTTTTTTATGGCTTAGTTTTAGCGTTTTTATTAGGCTCAGCATTTATTTATTTATTTTTAATATATGGAGTATTTGTGATGTATTAAAAAAATATTTAAAATTAACCCGGAAAATATGACAAAGATGATGCAAGATGTAGTTCCAGTTAGTTTTCGGTTACTTAAAAGCATTTTCATTTTGTTTCATTTCATTAACGAAAATGTTTTTATATATTTTATATATTAAAAAAAGAAAAGAAAAAAAAAACGGTTGTGCACAACATTAATATGTATACGTACTATTTAGCTGCCATCCAATGAAAGGGAATTTACTTTTTCTGCCTATCATTGTAAGTTGCTGGCATCAAAGATGGGCTTTAAGTCACAATGTCTTGAGTCGTAAATAATTCTTATATCTCAACCAAAGTCTTGGGTTAGGTAAGTTGTAAGTCAAGTCATACAGTATCAGCAAATACTGAATGATAAAAATTAGTCTCTCTTTAATAGCAGGTCAAAAACAAGTCATTAAGTTTTAGCAAAACAAGTAACGACCTCGAAAATTGGTGACTAGTCGCGAACGGAGTCTCCCGCGCCGCTGGCTGGCATCAACAAATCAACGGAGATTCATGCTTTATAGTAAATACATCTTTTAAGTTATATTGGCAAATTGGACAACTGCTCCAGCACACAAATGTGACATGGCACAGTTGTCGGGAATCACCTAATTACATGATGACACCATTTCCCTAAATAAATCTTGCTTGTGGTTGCTCAAATCTTGCTAGTGGCAACCTACAAACGCAATTTCCCAAATGACTTTGATTTGTGTGATCACAATCTAAAACGTGTTCACAGCATAATATATATATATATATATATTTTATATTTTACTACGTCTGAACATCGCCAGCATTTTCTGGTGAATAGTTGATGAATGAAAAGCGACCGGAGCAGATTCTTCCTCTAAATTGATCCGTTGCTGTGCTTGAAGCCTGTGAGGGACGCCGAGCATCAATATTGTATTCAGCGGGACACAATATGATTTACCACTTCCACATTTCAAACTCTCAGGGTCGTTTTCGACTGGAGAACTTGTGGACGAGTGCCCCTGACAAGAGTTTCTGAAGGGTAAGTCTAAAGGGTAAATCACTGCAAATAAATGTTTCCTCTGGTTGCCGGGAGACTATTAACCATGACGTATGTGCGCCGCCGCCGCCGCCGCCACAGAGCACGACGCCCTTCGGCTGAGTTATCGTGACCATCTAAATGTATATTACGTGATGATCGGGGCCCCCGTTCCAGTTATTTGTTCTCTCCTTTCGTATCTCAGTGTACTCACATGTCACCGCCGCGGCTAACGTGGGGGGGGGGGGGCAGCCCGAGGCGAGGTAGCCATCTCGCAGCCACCCCGGATTACTCTAAATGGCGCTGATGATAAAGCTGTTGCCCGCCAGCCAGACAGGATACTTACTCTCTGCTCGGATCCTATTATGTGCCTTTTCATGTTTACCATTTTACTGTGAGGTGACGGAACGGGCCTTAAAGTCCTCGTCATCCCTTCGAGGTAGGTTCTTCTCGCCTACCTGCTTTGAAGAGGTCCCATGCTGACTGGGGGAAACAATGCAAAAGGCGGAATGAAATTTTCTGACCCTTAACTCATTGTTTTACTGGATTTTGACTGATTTTGCAAGGCCCATAGCATATTGTGTCCTATTGCTATAAAAACGTGGAACCTACCAAAAGAAAGATTAAAGTCTCTTCTTTCATCAGGAAAAAAAAAAAAGTGTATTTCTAGCTGTTTCCATTTTGCATCAATTAGCATTAGAGCATGGCTAAGTTTCATCATTATTCACAAATCTGTTTAAAATAGTGGGGAAAAGAGCTTTTTGATCTCTTATACTCTGCTGCCATCTGCTGGCCATTTTTGTAATAACTACCATTGCTTCAAGCATTCTCTTCAGTTCAGAGGTTGCATAAAAGCCAAAACGTAGAATTACATCTTTGGGAGCATGGTAATATTTAAAATAGAACGTATTTTTACGTTTGCAACCTTGAACGAACCATGACAAAACAAATCACTCGCAAGCCTCTTCCGCTCAGTGAGATCCGATAATGTCATTTAGGACTATAATACTTGCCAATAAAATGCCTTTTTACATCCTTCATTCTACTCTACTTGTACACTAAAAACTTCATCATCCCTTTCAGGCAAGTTTTTTTTCCTGCCTGAATATGATCCTACCCACACGCTGCACCACTCCAGGAAGTAACAACAAAAGCGGAATTAACCTTTCTCCATCTATTGTGTGCGTGTAGCGGACTACACAAAAGAAGGCGGCATTCCCGGGCCTCGCCGCGCAAACCGAATGTGACTGTCTTACCGAAAATGTGAAACTAATCCTGACGTCAAGAGATTAAAAAAAAAAAAAAAAAAAAAAAAGAGAAGTTGCGCTTGACGGCGTCCAAAAAGTCAGAAATAACTGGTCGGCATTTGACTTTTTGTCGACGAGCGCGATGCAGCATGCAAACGAGGCTCATTTGTGTAATCTTCATCCAAACAGCTCATCAAAAAGCATCGAGCAGGCGCATTAATATTCAATTAAGTGTTGCCTGTGTGGAAATCGTGCAAGTGGAGGGGAGCTCAAAGACGAGGCAAGGTAGACAAATTTTCGTGTCACGTTCTCGTCGGCCATGTTGTTGCGGCGTCACATTAGACATGGCCATTTTAGGACTACTTTCACTTTGAAATGTGTTTGTTTGTTTTTTAAATAATTTCACATGTACACCAGAATAAATAACATTATTCCTGAGATTTTGTGTTTTTACTAGGGATGTTCGATACCACTTTTTTTTTCCAGACCGATACCGATACTCACACCCTCAGTACTCACCGATACCAACTGCCGATACCAGTAGTACATTTTGACAAATAAAAAAAAATCACTAAAATATATTGTTAAACAAATATATTTCCTTTAAATAAATAAAAAAACAAAAAAAAACAGTACAGTCACTCTTCAATAGTCTTAACGCTCAAAATAAAACACAAAAATGCTCTTTTAGTTTAAGATTGACAATTTTGAAGTATTTCCAAACCGTTGAAGTTTTGGTGAAAAACTGCTGCAAGCTAGCTAGCGCCACTTACAGGCAAGGAGGACTCACTTAACGTCTTCCCCCTCTGCCATCGCTCGCTTGTACACGTCTGCGTCACGAGTACTCGAGTACTTGAAAAAAGGATGGTATCGGCCCGATACCGATACCTGGTATCGGTACTCGTCCATCCCTAGTTTTTACTGCTGCTGTGAATAATAATATTAACAACAGCAATGATGATGACACTAAAAACAACGATACTATCCGCATTCTGTGTGAAGACAAACATCGTTGGGTTAAAGCAGAGGTGACGACCTGGTCCAGATGTGGCGCTGGCTGGCCCGGCCTGGCGGCGCTTGACGGCGCATGCTAATGTGCACCTGCGGCGTCCGTGCCGACTAAATAAATAGACGTCTTGTTATCCGCTCACACCGGTGCCGTCTGCCCTCTTTAACCCGCCGCCGCTGCTTCTCTGCGGGGTACAATCGAGGCAAAAATTACGACACCCAAGACATCGCATGAAAAAGGAAGGGGGGGAAAAATAATTGTGGCCAAAATATTTCAGTATATTAGCATATTTTAGTAACTTGACTTTTAGATGTGTCATCAGTAGGTGAATGAGTTAGTCGAATGTCATGCACTTTAAAAGTGCTACATAAATGAAGTACCATTACCTGGTTGTCACAAATCAGCATTTTGTACGCATGTTATAACGACAGTATTTGCATTTTGTGCGCACAATATATCTACATTGCGGCCACAATTACTGCATTTTCCGCACTATAAGGCGCACCTTCAATGAATGGCATATTTTAAAACATTTTCCATATATAAGGCGCTACAGTAGAGGCGGGGGTTATGTTATGCATCCATTAGATGGTGCTGCGCTAAAGGGAATGTCAACAAAACAGTCAGATAGGTCAGTCAAACTGTATTAACTCATTTGCTCCCAATAACGTGTAAATATGTTTTTATGTTGTAAGTGTCCCAAAGACGTATTCATACGTTTTTGTTGTTGTTTTTTTTTATGCTAGAGCATACAGAAGGCTTTGATGCAGCCTCTCAGCTGCAAATAACGGTTGCAGAAATGGTAGTTATTACACAAACGGCCAGCAGGTGGCAGCAGATCAAAGGAGACCAACCAGGGCCATGTAGAAAAAAAAGGTCAATTACTTACAATTTTAAATAGATTTGTGAAAACTGATGAATCTTAGCTCTCTTCTAATGCTAATTGCTGCAAAACGGAAACAGATACTTTTTTTTTCCTGATGAAAGAAGAGACTTTAATCTTTCTTTTGGTAGGTGCTTTTATAGCAATTGAACACAATATTCTGTTGGCCTTGCAAAATCAGTCCAAATCCAGTAAAACAGCCGGGAGCGAACTGCTTCTATGAAAATGGCTGGGAGTGAATGAGAAAATAGATTACAAACCCGCTTTCTGACAACTCCATTCACTCCCAAAATGAATAAACAGCTGTTTTATTATTTTCTTTGAGGTAAAGTATTAGTATTAGCTAGCGATCCAAGATGGCGGGATCTTCTGACGATCGTGCAGGGTTACCGATCGTGCAGGGTCACCGAAAGCGTCTTGGCAGTGAGACCTGTTGCGGCTCAATATTGATCAATAAATAAAGGCGCAATTTTGAAAAAATTGAAGGCTTTTAGGTGCGCCTTATAGTGTGGAAAATACGGTATTGTTTTTTCACCCCATGTCATGTCTGCGACTACATACAGACTGATGCTGAACAGCAAAAGAAAAAGAAGAAAAAAAAAACCCAGCCCTGGAAGATTTGTCTTTGCAAACACGTCCACATAATGGTGGGAAATCTGTCCGAGTTTCTCTCCCACAATTGTGTCTCTTCCTGCAAATCCTCTTCAGAAATAACATTATCTTCAAACAAACATTTCACTTTTAATCATTTGCAATTTTCTAACCCCGCTACAATTCAAGCCAGGCCTGTTTGAAGCTCTTCTTTTTTCCCTGTGTGCTTTTCTGCTGGGATTCACTCCCCTGTGGCATCACTGCTCACACCAAAGCTCCCCCCCCCTTTTCAAACTCGGCTTTTGAGTCGAGAAGGGAGGGGGCGGGAAAAAAAAAAGAGAGGGGGAAGAGTCTCGGAGGAAAATAGGTGGTGAACTGATGAACAATTCGCCGGTGCATAGCTGACAGGAATAGCAGATTTTATCACCTTGTCTGCTCTCAGGAACACAGCGCCGTGATTTCTCACTGGACGGCCTTGTGTCAATCAAACGCACGCGCGCGCACACGCACTCGACGTTAACGTTGACGTGCGCAATGATGACCTGACGAGGAGGCTCTACAGGGACAACAGCCTTTCAAAAAGTTTTTTTTTTTTTTTCTTTTTCTTTTCAGATGTGTTGATCTTGTTTTTGCGGCATTTCAAAAGTAGGCAAACTTTTTCTTACATTCTTCAATAGCATTTACAGTTTAATTGCCACTCCCAATTATTCATGGTTTGCTCAAATCACATATCTCAAATTATTGTTCCCCGCGGAAATGAATGGAAGTCGTATTATTAAGTCGCAGCCAGGGATGTTTTTATTACTGTAGTTTTCATTTCATTTTGACTTTTTTTTTATTTTTTATTCAGTTTGTTTAAATTTAGAACAAGTTTGTATGTCTATTTGAACACTTTTTTTTTTTTATTCAGTTTGTTTAAATTTAGAACAAGTTTGTATGTCTATTTGAACATTTTTTTTTGACAAAAAAAAAAAAAAAAGTGTGGCCTTTGAACATATTGAATTCAATAAGGATTCCAAATCTGCAATCATTTAGAAGACTGGTGCATATTTTAGTAACTGACTTTTTAATCTGTAGTTTGACTTTCAGTTCAGTTCAGTTGACGTTTATTGATCAGACACAGGTCCATATAACAAACATACATAACATAAAAAGAAAAGAAAAAAAATAATAATAAATAAAAATAAAAATACTACTACTACTACTACTACTACTACTAATAATAATAATAATAATAATAAAATAATAGTAATACTACTACTACTACTACTACTAATAATAATAATAAAATAGTAATAATTAAAAAAAAAAAAAAAAACTTTGAAATTTGGCTAGTTTGACTTCATATTGCTGCTAAACAACACTTATGTGCCTGAAATGTTGACATGTTTTCGAGAACAATAAGAGAATAACTTCGCCTGTGAATATGTAGTATGGGTCTGTTGCCTTTCAGACCACTTCATCTCAATTCAACTCAACTTTATAAAGACAAGTTCTAGTGCAGTGGTTCTCATGGTGGTTTCCATGTGTCCCGCAGCCAACACGTGTTTCAAACGATCAGCCAATCAGCAAGCTCTGCTTGAAGCCTGATAACGATCCTCAGCTGTGTTGGCTGAGGGAGACATGGAAAACAGGATGGATGGGGGGGGTGATGGATGGGGGGGGCTCGAGGACCGGGGTTGAGAAACCAGTGTTGTAGTGCACACTAACAACCCATATGATGTCACGTTTACATAATGACAAATGAGGTAAGTTTGAGAATTTAATATAAATATTAAAAAACAACACTTGTTCCTGCCATGAAAGGCAGGGACACCCAAACAGGCAGAGAAAGGGAGGTTGAAGGCAGCGCAACAATTCCACGAAGCCGCAACACCTTTGCAAGTTTATGATTTATGGACGGGCTGCCGCTATTCTTTGTTCACGGCACTCTGCGCCGATAAGGCGCCCCCCCAACAATGGCCCGATTAGAGCGCGATTGGACATCGACGTGCGCCATTTCAAATCTCCTCAGTGGCTGTAATTCCGCTCCCGTGCGCTTACAACAGAGCCTTGATAATGTTATTGCTGCCGGTTCGTGACCAAGGCAGATAAGAGAAATAGGTTTCTTTAAGCCCCACGCCGGCTTAACCTATGACTCTACTTATATAGCAAGCCCCGTCGACCCGCCGCAACCCCGTTAGCGTGAGCTTTGTGCGTCACCCCAGCGCGCGACGTGAACGGATTTAATGCCTCCAAATGGCCAATTATGTTGGCGGAGTGCTGAAAAGGTTTTCTTTACAGTGAAAAAAAAAACAAAACATTGCCTTTCGAGTTTATTCCTGGGAAGGAAGAGGGGAACTTACGAGGTTTTTCTGAAGAACACAGCAGCTGATGTCACACTTGTTATTGAACATTGAGCCACATCGGGATCATAAATGTACGATTGTTGTGCAAAACAAGAATATTCTGTCATTTTTAGCGCTGTCAAAGTTAAACCGTTAACCAATTAATCAATCACAAAATATTATCGCATTAATCATGTTTTAACGCAGATTAATCGCACTATTAATTTTGACTGCAGATGATCCTTTAGCTTGACAGCGGATGGCTACGTTAAAGGTAGCACAGGTTGTGTATGACCAATAAACATAACATGCATTAAAGTGAAGCATTTAATAAATGTTTACATGCGACATTCAGAACATTTGTTCACGTCAAATTATATGGATCATTTTTTTTCCACTTTAAAGTATGCAAGTAATGTAACTGATTAGAAAAAGAGGATGAGATGTCCTCTTAACATTAAATGCAGAAAAAATTAACACATAAGAGATGCATTTTAAATTTGGCGAGCAAAAAATGTTGATAAAAAAGCCTTTTTAAATAAGCGATTAATCGCGATTAATCAAAATTTTAAGATGTGATTAAAACTCATTCATTTTCACAGAAGCAGTCCCGTTCGCTCCCAGCTGTTTTACTGGATTTTGACTGATTTTGCAAGGCCCACATACTATTGTGTTCCATTGCTATAAAAGCATGGAACCTATCAAAAGAAAGATTAAAGTCTCTTCTTTCATCAGGAAAAAAAAAGTATGTTTCTATCTGTTTCCGTTTTGCAGCAATTCGCATTAGAAGAGAGCTAAGTTTCATCTGTTTTCACAAATCTATTCAAAATTGTACGTAATTTAGCTTTTTTTCTACTTGGCCCTGGTTGATCTCCTTTGCTCTGCTGCCACCTGCTGGCCGTTTGTGTAATAACTACCATTTCTGCAACCGTTCTTTGCAGTTGAGAGGCTGCGTCAAAGCCTTCTGTATGCTCTAGCATAAAACAAAACAAAACAAAACAAAAAAAACGTATAAATACGTCTTTGGGAACCTTTAGAACATAAAAAAAAACATATTTACACGTTATTGGGAGCAAATGAGTTAAATGCCGAAAAAAATTAACACTTAAGAGGTGCATTTTAAATTTGGCGGGCAAAAAAATGTTGATAAAAAAAGCCTTGTTAAATAAGCGATTAATCGCGATTAATCAAAATTTTAAGATGCGATTAATCTGATTAAAAAATGTAATCTGACAGCTCTAGTTATTTTGCAGACGGAATACGGTATTCAGGGTCTTCTGACTGACATGGTAGCGGACATCTCTGGATTGCAAACAGACAATTGTTTCGCTTACACTGGAAAAAACACAAACGTGTGGCACTTTTGAAAGAGAAGTTGGCTTGTTGGTGCACAGAAAGTAGTTCACAAGGCCGTCCAATTGGCAACTAGTCACATTAAAATTAAGCAGCAGCTGCCTTGGGACTAAAAACATGCAAGTGCTTACAGTTACAGTGAAAACTAATAATTGTCTGTTATACAAAAACGAGGAGAAGCAATACGGTGAAGACACAGCATGCAAGATCTAACATGGCAGCTGCTTTTGCACACTAAAATGGCGCCACCATGGGATTAACAAAGTCATTATCTGGAAATGCTAAAATTGCATTATTTAGTCGAAAGAAGAAGAAGAAGAAGACAAAAGTAAGCCAGCCGCGCCACCGCCATGACAAATGCGAAGATTACATTTTTGTCAACGTCTTACACTCGCGAGCGTCACATTTTGCAATAATGACACAACGTCTTGCCACGGTTCAAGATGACAGATTGTGTGCAAAGATCACAGCTTTGTCGCGTCGCACGCGCGCACACCCGTGGCTTTTATGTCAAGACAATAGGGGGAGGCTGTTTGGTGTTACACGGGGGCTGTAAAGTGCGCACCTCCCATTGCAGATGTTTAATTGCCTTCAGCCCCCTTGGCTCTTCCCGGCCGTAAATTCCGACATCCCTCCGCAGCGACGTCGACTCAAGCAGCTGCTGCAACTCTTAACTAAGAGTCATTCACGCGACAGTAACACTTTGTTCATTCTACTTTGCATCCATTCATTTCTGACAGGAGGGGGCGCCTATAGATTTAGACATTCATTGCACTCACAATGCTTCAATCACTAATAATGTTTAAAACGCTAATATTTGGCAAGTTCGTGTTGCCCATCCCTCCAGTGTATACAACAAGAAATGTAATAAAAAAAAAAAAAAAAATCGATAGTGTCTGTGGATCTCACTCTGCTTCATCTATCCTTCCCTCCTTCCTCTCTTTAGTTTTTCCTCTGGTCTCTTGAGATCTCCCTAATCTGTTGGAATGTAGAGATTTCTGGGGTTGGCATAAGATTCTGGTTTTGTAACCATGTGGGTGGCAGGTGGTGTTTGGTTGGTGCTGGATTTCACTTTGATTCACCTTTCTTTCCTTTGACCTTTCCTCTGATCTCCTGACCTGAACTTCACGACTCTATCAAGACTCTGAAGTATCTGGTTAAGGTGAAGGGTAATGGGATTTTTATTTTTAGGTTTTAGGTGAACGGATGAGTACATAGTTACACAAATTCACACGCACACAAATACGCACGTAAAAAAAAAAAAAAAAAAAAAGATTGTGTCTGTAGATCTCAGTCTGCTTCATCTGTCCTTCCCTCCTTCCTCTCTTTAGTTTTTCCTCTGGTCTCTTGAGATCTCCCCAATCTGTTGGAATTTAGAGATTTCTGAGTTTGTCATAAAATTCTGGTTTTGTAACCATGTGGGTAGTTTGGTTGGTGCTGGATTTCACTTTGATTCATCTTTCTTTCCTTTGACCTTTCCTCTGATCTCCTGACCTGAACTTCACGACTCTATCAAGACTCTGAAGTATCCGGTTAAGGTGAAGGGTAATGGGATTTTTATTTTTAGGTTTTAGGTGAACGAATGAGTACATAGTTACACAAATTCACACGCACACAAATACGCACGTAAAAAAAAAAAAAAAAGATTGTGTCTGTGGATCTCAGTCTGCTTCATCTGTCCTTCCCTCCTTCCTCTCTTTAGTTTTTCCTCTGGCCTCTTGAGATCTCCCTAATCTGTTGGAATTTAGAGATTTCTGAGGTTGTCATAAAATTCTGGTTTTGTAACCATGTGGGTAGTTTGGTTGGTGCTGGATTTCACTTTGATTCATCTTTCTTTCCTTTGACCTTTCCTCTGATCTCCTGACCTGAACTTCACGACTCTATCAAGACTCTGAAGTATCCGGTTAAGGTGAAGGGTAATGGGATTTTTATTTTTAGGTTTTAGGTGAACGAATGAGTACATAGTTACACAAATTCACACGCACACAAATACGCACGTAAAAAAAAAAAAAAAAGATTGTGTCTGTGGATCTCAGTCTGCTTCATCTGTCCTTCCCTCCTTCCTCTCTTTAGTTTTTCCTCTGGTCTCTTGAGATCTCCCTAATCTGTTGGAATTTAGAGATTTCTGAGGTTGTCATAAGATTCTGGTTTTGTAACCATGTGGGTAGTTTGGTTGGTGCTGGATTTCACTTTGATTCATCTTTCTTTCCTTTGACCTTTCCTCTGATCTCCTGACCTTCTGAACTTCACGACTGGCGAGACTTTGAAGTATCCGGTTAAGGTGAAGGGTAATGGGATTTTTATTTTTAGGTTTTAGGTGAACTAATGAGTACATAGTTACACAAATTCACACGCACGCAAATGCGCACATAAAAAAAAAAAAAAAGAAAAAAAAAAAGACAATTCTGAGCTCTCAGAGAAAAAAAATAAATCTATAATTCATCTTCAAAGCACTCCCTAAAAATGTATAAAATGAGCCTAAAACAGTGTCTTCAAACTCAACAGAAATTGAATGGAAATTGTCATTGTAGATGTCAAAAGTACAGAGCAACAAAATTCATATATATGAAAAATCCAGCGGGCTGTCAAAAAGTGTGCAGTAGAAAACCCAAAACGTGCAGACTATATTATTATTATTCGCCAGCTACCAAAACGTCTGTGTACTGTGTTGCACCCCATCTCTACCCCAACTCTGCTAAAAGTAGTCGACAAGTTGGCAAAGAAGAATTGGTTGAAGTTGATCCGGACTTGTCTAAAAGTTGGCTGAACAAATGATGATCGACCTGCGTGAGCGAGCGAGTCACGGGGCTGAAGGTTAAATACGATCAGCGGGATTGAATGTGACAAATCAACATTAGGATCCATCTCGGGATATTAAACATTTGAAATTGGACTAATCAGGCGGGCGACGGCGGAGACGAGCGCGAGATGGATGGCGCACGCTTGGCAGTCACACAAAAACATCTGATGAGACTAAATGGTCGAAGCCTTTGACACAAATGTGAACCAAAGCGTGATTTCTGGAGTGCTCTCACACTCCTAATAATTTGATATGAGAGAAAAGTGATACAAGCACAAGGGACATCCATTACGATCAGGCTAAATTTCAGCATATTACTCATTGCATCCTTATTCCGTCGCACTCTTGGATGTAATCGAGTTTCACAGAGTTGACGGCACAAAGTTTTGGGTGTTTTTGTTTTCCGTATGTTGTCAGTGCTTCCGCGCATGTTTGGGGAGTCTCAACGAGACGGCAATGAAAATGATGATTTATCCCAGACAGCTGCACGCTTGACAGGTCATCATTAGCGGAATGATTCCTCAGGTTGCTCACGTTCCCTCTCGGCCAAGACAAAATGGCGCGCAATCTTAATTGACGCGACGAATAAAAAAAAAGTTGATTTTCCCCAGAAAAGTGGGGAGGAGGCAAGTGTGATGATTACCAAGGCGGTATAAGAGATGACGGGGGGAAGATGAATATGGCAAGTAGTGTCCTCAAACAAGGACTTTAATAAACCTGCGACGGGCCGGAGGGCACAATCGAAGAAGACGAATGCTGTTTATCTGCGATGATGGCACATTCTCACCGCCTTCTCGTTTAAGGCGGCTATAAGCAGGACAGAGGGGTGCCAACGCCGACTGATAAGCAGACCCGAGAAACACTTTAGACGGAAACAATTTACCGTCATTTTCTTTGGAATGGTCCCAGAGAGTTGTGTTGGAAACACTTTGCGGAGTTTAACAACGGGAATTGTATGGCAAGTGGAGGTATGAGGGGAAGGGCCACTGGAAGCTTGAGGTCCTTAAAAAGAGGATGAGAAATAATGACCAGTCTGAGAGGTCGCTCATATCCAGACTGAAACCTTCACTGAGGAAGTGTCGACTGGAGTCTGTTCTGAAAAGTACAAATGACTTTCAGTACAGCTTGAATTGCCAATAAGGTCAAACTGCTATAATTAAGTCATTCACTCCCAGCCATATTCATATGAAGAGAAATTGTCTTTAGTCCTAAATAATTGTACACATAATTTATTTGTGAATTTGCATATTTAGAAAAATGCTACAGTATATAAACCAATTTATTTGTAATATGGTTATTATAGTTTTGGAATTTTTAATTTTAGTTTTTATTTAGTTTTGAGGTTTTTTTTTTAAATTTAGTTAGTTTTAATTAGTTTTCAGGGTGGTTCTGTTTGTTTTTTATTAGTTTTAGTTCTTTAATAAATGCTTAGTTTTAGTTTAGCTAGTTTCAGTATTAGTTTTAGTTTTTTATGTGTATTGTGCGCAATATTTTTTATTTTGTTTGTTTTATTTTAGTTAGTTTTGCAAACATAAAATGTAGTTTCAGTTAGTTTTCTTTTTTTTTTTTAAAGCATCTTCGTTTTTATTTTATTTTGTTAACAAAATTGTTTTTTTGAATTTTTGTTTTTCGTTAGTTTTAGTTAACTAAAATAAACTTTAATAGCACCTGTGTTTTTCGACACCCTCCCTTCTTACTTTGACCATCTCCAAACATTTTTGTTTTTATTTTATTTGAACTGAATCAAATGCCATTTTTAGCATATGTCGCGGGCCACTAAAAAATAGACGGCGGGCCGCAAATGGCCCCCAGACCATAGTTTGGACACCTCTGGGTTAGAGTCTCTTCATTCACCAGGAAGAAAAAGTACAGTTTCATTTTTGCAGCAATTAGCATTAGAATATAGCCAAGTTTCACCAATATTCACATTGTGTGAAAACACTGACAAAAAGAGCATGTTGCTCCATGGCCCTGGCTGATCTCTTATACTCTCCTGCCAGCTGCTAGCCATTTTTTAATAACTACCATTGGCTTCATGTCAGAAGCTGCACCAAAGCCTTCTATATGCTTTTGCATTAACAAAACAAAACAAAACAAACGTATAAACACGTTTGTTTGGGAGGGAAGGACAAAATATTAAGAAAACGGTTTTTACATGTTTTTGGGACTTAATGTGTTAAGTGGGGGGAAAAAAATGTAATGAAATTATAGCCACTATTTCAGGGCAAACCGTTGAACTTTGTTGCCTCGCTCTCTCATTAACTCATTTGCTCCCAATAACGTTTAAATACGTTTTTTTTATGTTGAAAGTGTCCCAAAGACGTATTTATACGTTGTTTTTTTTATGCTAGAGCATACAGAAGGCTTTGATGCAGCCTCTCAACTGCAAAGAACAGTTGCAGAAATGGTAGTTATTACACAAACGGCCAGCAGGTGGCAGCAGAGCAAAGGAGATCAACCAGGGCCATGTAGAAAAAAAGCTAAATTACTTACAATTTTAAACAGATTTGTGAAAACTGATGAATCTTAGCTCTCTTCTAATGCTAATTGCTGCAAAACGGAAACAGATATAAAAACTTTTTTTTTCCTGATGAAAGAATAGACTTTAATCTTTCTTTTGATAGGTTCCATGTTTTTATAGTAATTGAACACAATATTCTGTGAGCCTTTCAATTTCAATCCGCCCATCTGTCTCGGATAACTGAAATCCGTCATGATTGGAGAACCTGGTCAGCATGATACACAGTATTTTGTAACTTTCCATGGGGCACGACTAAGGGAGTTTTGTGGAGTCGTGTTTGGGGCAAAATTGCATCGTAATCCTGTGCAACTTTTCACATTTGATGTTTATGGACAGACTGAACTTTTAGTTTTAAGGGCTTGAGCTTGCCAACTGTGAAACGTCTACTGTTTGTAGTAAATTTAAGTGTTTGTTTTTTTTTGGCGGGGGGGGGGGGGGGGGGGGCACGCCATGTTCCCTCTCTGAACTGTGGCTTCTCCTCCAAAGCCAGCAGAAGTCGCTTGTTTGGCTTCATTTGCACGATTGCCTTTTCCTTGCCAGCTAGCGGCGCTCATCTCCCGCCAACACGGGATCAAGGAGGAGAACGGAAATGATTATCGCGGGTTCACAGCGGCTTTGGCAAGCTGTCATGTCAACTTTTGTGTCCATCACCTCGGGAAAAAAAAAAAAAAAAAAAAAGTATATCATTGTACTTTTTAGGGATACGCCCGCTCGTCAACCTGAAGGTTCTGCTTCAATACATTTAACTTTTACAACTTGAAAACATGCCAGCACATTTTCGGCCTTTAGAATCTGAAGGACGATACTGAGACAACTTTTACTTGTAGAGAAACAAATGGACGTATGTGCCTTTACGCAGACTATACCTGTCATTTTTTTTTTTCTTCACAGTTAGTGATAAAAAAAAATATATATATATATATTTTACAACTTATCATATCAGTTATAGGATGTCTGTGCTATCACCCGTCATTGATAACGATACTTCAAAGGAAGATTAACAGTAGTTCGCCATCCCCGGTTGTTTATGGTGCATGTGTATATTTCAGTATTCATATTGATACATTTTCAGTAGGGAACATATTAACCAGCTGATTTCGAGCAGTTTCACTCATCTTTCAAGGCAAACAAAATATTGTGCACTACGACTACATAAACATAAAAAAAAGTGTGTTTCTATCTTATTCCGTTCTTTAGTAATCACCATTTGAAAATGGGTAATTTGAGTGACATAAGCAAAAATAGAAAAACAAAATGGAGAAAATTAGCTTTTTTGTCAAGATTTTTTGCACAACAGTGACTTTGACGCTAACGCTGTATTTTTTTTTTGTTTAGTGACACTCTGCGAATTAGATTTAAAGTGACAAAGATCATTCACGTAATCGTTGAAAATGTTCTATTTCATCAGATTCGTCATGTAATTCGTCATTGTAATTTCATACACCTTGAGCCCATTGAAAAGATATACAATGCTGCCATCTGCTGGCCATAGTTAATGGGTGTTTTAGATTCCACAACCCATTGACCAGGCAGCGCTCCACTTAAGACGTTGCACTACCCATTGATTAAGAAAAAAAAACAAAAAACTTAGTAAACGTCAATTAGTGTTTATGGTGGCATTCATTAGGATTTTAGCATATGTCATTAAACGTTTTTGGCGGTCAAAGAGTTAAGGAGCAGGAGGTGTAACTACTTCAGCAAGATGTTTACACTGTAAATAAATACAGTGCATCTCCAACTTCGGACAATGACGTGCAGTGAGCTTCATGATCATCGGCGAGTCAAATCACAAGAAGATGAACCCAAAATACCAAATAGGCTATGAAAATTCAGCCTTTCAGCATTTCTCCACGTCTTGCCACTCCATTTTATACTTTTCCCTTTTACCAAGTATGTAACACAATATTACCAATTACTCCCACTGTGCTACTGACTTAATCTTTCCCTCGTCATCCAAGATCATAATTGGATTCTGTCAATCAATCTCTGATTGGTGACCGGTGTCGTATATTAAAAATTGCTGACTGCGGTCAATATTTCATCTTGACACAATCCCTATTCAACAGCATAACAATTTCACTCTGGTGTGAACAGAGCCGCTTATCGCCAGCGGCGCGCGCGCTGACCATCTGTAACAAGTGAGGGCAGTAAATGTATAATAATGTGATCTGTACATGATAATCGGCGTGACATCCAGATCCCTGCCAGACCTTGAATTACGGCCATCGCACATCAACACGCGGCCCTCCGAGCGGAGCAGAGGAAGGTCGGCGGGTGAATATATGAATCTCATTTGCATGCCAACGGAACGGCTTTATTAACAGCTTATGGAATACAAATCTTTAGAAGTGGAAGGCACATATGGTGGCGGACAGGACTTTGGACTATTTATAACTCAGGTAGTTGAAGCTTGCTTGTGTCAGCCCACACAGTTACGCCAGCATAAGGACACAAGCTCGAGTTGATTGGAATGCACTATGCCAACAATTTCCCATACATAAACAGGTAAAAAATATATATATATATATATATATACGTTCGGGATCAAAATTTGACTCCATGTTTTAGCCACATGGGTGGCACAGGTAAAACAGCTTTGCTCTTTGGCCTGTCAAGAAAAACACCTGCTTCAGATCGGGGCACATGTGGCCAAGTTTTCTATTAGGATTGGTCAAAATACGAGTCCCGGAATTCACCTAAAATGTCTGGCTTGGTGCAAAGTAAAATGGATGACTTCATGTTTAATATCTGATGTGAGTCCTTGAGACTTTTTTTTTGGCATCTCTATGATAGACATTTCTCCTTAACTCATTTACTCCCAATAACGTGTAAATACGTTTCTTTTTTTAAATGCTCTAAGTGTCCCAAAGACGTATTTATATGTTTTTGTTTTTGTTTTTAATTTTTTATGCTAGAGCATACAGAAGGCTTTTGTGCAGCCCCTCAACTGCAAGGAACGGTTGCAGAAATGGTAGTTATTACAGATAGAAACATACTTTTTTTTTTCCTGATGAAAGAGGAGACTTTAATCCTTCTTTTGATAGGTTCCATGCTTTTATAGCAATAGAACACAAAATTCTGTGGGCCATGCAAAATCAGTCAAAATCCAGTAAAACAGCCGGGAGCGAACGGGATTGTTTCTGTGAAAATGGCGGCGAGTGAATGAGTTAATTAAGAAGACTCAATGAGTGAAACTGGTTTTGGGGTCTATATTGGTTTAACCTTTCCAGCGGGTATTACAGAAGGACATTTCGGGGATCATCTTATGGGTCATAAAATCACATACATCAGATATTGTACACAAAACTTTGTGAATTATTGTCACCTAAATGGCTGTGATACATAACAAAAACTAGGGATGGGCGAGTACCGATACCAGGTATCGGTATCGGGCCGATATCAGCCTTTTTTTCAAGTCCTCGAGTACTCGTGATGCAGACGAGTACAAGCGACCAATGGTAGAGGGGGAAGACGTTAAGTGAGTCCTCCTTGCCTGTAAGTGGCGCTAGCTTGCAGCAGTTTTTCACCAAAACTTCACCGGTTTGGAAATACTTCAAAATTGTGAATCTTAAACTAAAAGAGCATTTTTGTGTTTTATTTTGAGCGTTAAAACTATTGAAGAGTGACTGTGCTGTTTTTTTTTGTGTCAAAATTAAAGGAAACATATTTGTTTAAAAATATATATTTTTTTTTATTTGTCAAAATGTACTACTGGTATCGGCAGTTGGTATCGGTGAGTACTGCGGGTCTGAGTATCGTATCGGTCTGAAAAAAAGTGGTGTCGAAAATCCCTAACAAAAACAGCAGCAAATTAAAAATGACAGCAAATAAAAGCCCAACAGCAAATCGAAAAAACAAACAAAACAACCAACCAAAAAAGTAAATCAAAAAACAAAACCGAAAACCGACTAACGTGGCACAGAAGTATCAGATTCAGGTATTGATTAACTAATTTCACGTCGTGAAATTGACGTCTGACTCATGGGAATTTGATCAGCTTGACTCCAGTTATGTCCACCCTAAGACAAGTGTGGCCATCAGCCTTTTATTCCTTCTACTGTTTATATCAATAGGCAACAACGTGCACTTCAATTATTCACGTTAAGCCTCACCGGTGCAGAGCTCGCATGCGAACAAACACTCGCTTGCTCAGAATAACCGAGGAGCTGCGAGAGAAGCTGGCGGCGGCAGCGCAAGTCCAAGCGCATTGACCTGCAAATAAACAAGCACACTTGTGGTTACGTGGACCCCCCCCACCCCCCCCCCCCCACACTCCCGCCAGCTGAACGCGATTCTTTTATATGTCACATTTCATTGCGGCGGACGCTGGTTCAGTTTTGCCCGTCTGCGGCGATCACACAAGCGGCGGTCCTTGATACGGGCGAGCGCAGGTTGACCTTGGGCGGTTTGGAGAGGGTGGGGAAAAAAAAAAAAAAAAAATCCAACGCAAGCTTTCAGACGGCAGGTCCTGCGGGCTGGCTCATAAAATATTTATGACAAACATGTCAAAACTTGTACGGCAGAGATTTCTCGGCGAGACAGACAAATGAGCAGATTTGCTTGACGTTGCATCATGGGTATGACACTTTTTTTTTTTTTTTTTAACATTATCAAATCAGTAAAAAGAACGGGTAAAGGGGGGGTGCGGGGGGTCTAGACACGACGTGGCCGCCATGCCAAAGCCCTTCTTAGCTTGAGGCCTGTTCATGTAGAATCCAAAGATATGCTGGGAACTTTTTGGAACAAACGCGAGGAAACACGAACAGCGTTCTCAGTTCTCGCAAGAAACGGGAAAAGTCGTGCAAAGCATATTATGGGGTGCAGTATACAAGGTCTGTTGGGCCACAGTACGTAAAGCCGCCTCATGGACACAAACATACAAATGTTTAGTTACCGTATTTTTCGGATTATAAGTCACAGTTTTTTTCATAGTTTGGCCGGGTGCGACTTATACTCTGGTGCGATTTATGTGTGAAATTAACACATTATATCATTTCACATTATTTTCACACTAAACCGCCAGAGGGCGCTCTAGGCCTGTGTTGATTTGTTCAACATTGGTAGAAGAGCATCGTCTACCTCCCGAGTTGGGGGAGTTGTTTAAAAGTGACAAAAAAATAAAATAAAATAAAAAAAAATAAATAAAAAAGTGACACCGAGGATGAAGATTTCATTGGATTTAGTGATTTGGAGTGAAACTGATAGTTTGGTAAACTTGTTAGCATGTTCTTTATGCTAGAGTTATATGAATAACTTGTAGTGATGGGAACATAATTCACCTACGGAACGTTGGGACGAAGGGAGAGTTCCTGGTGGGAAGATTTTGTTATGTGGAAAAGGGGAGTTAGCCTGTTAGCTTCTAGCTGAGTGGGGGAGTTGCTGTTAAGACCTCAGAAGCTGATGTCAATAAAACGCCAGCCTTTGGCTCCGTGCTTCAACACTCCGCCTCCGACTCACTCTTAATATATTACGTCGTTGCTGACATTACCAGTCATGTCAGTCATGTAACGTTAGTATACCGTAAACTTATTCAGCCTGTTGTTCTCTCTTTTATTTTTATTTTAAATTGCCTTTCAAGATGACATGTATGTTTTTGGTGTTGGATTTTACCAAATAAATTTCCTCCAAAAATGCGACTTATACTCCAGTGCGACTTATATATGTTTTTTCCTTCTTAATTATGAATTTTTTGTCTGGTTCGATTTAGAATCCGGAGCGACGTATAATGCGAAAAATACGGTACTTGGAACAGGATGTTGGAAAACAACCTTGGGACGCATGTTGCTTCACCATGTCTAGAGACAAAGACACAAAGCAGCCTGTTCTGCTAAATTTACATTACTCAGAAATTCTGAAGTGCCCCAAACTTCACTCCAAATACTCTTTGCTAATACACGATGTGTCACGTCCATACAATCTGTAAACAACTGTCACGTTTGTTATCACGAGGTGAAGGTGGCTTAGTAGAACGGCAGCTGCCGTGTTAGTCCTAAAAACCTTGTGAAACAAATGACAAAGACATCTGTTGTTTCCCATTATTAATTTCAGTGATACCTCGTTTTAACAGACTAAATATTCGGGAACTAAAAACACCCAATGCAGTACAAAACCGTTTTGTACTTTACTTGTTACCTACAAATGGTGTGCACTGTACAAAAAGATTGTAAATACATTTGCACCATACTGGCGCGTTGGTAGTTGCTCGCTAACGTTGACATTAGCTAGCTGTGTTGGCTAGCATGTTGATTACTACCGAGCGAAACAGCCACTGTGTAAAAACAACTATGTACTGTACCAAGAATAGCTTGGTCAAAAGAAGTGTCCATTACTGTCTCCAGTAAAAACAGCAATCGATATGAATAAGTCGAAACGACATGCTTCTTTGGAACTGCGTACCTTCTGTGATGTTCAGCTAGCGTCCATGCTTTCAATTACATCTGAATGGACTCTACCCTGCTAACATGACCGCCACATACGTCCGTACGTTGCTTTTGATCGGAAACTCGCCCCTGCCAACATGGCCGCCATGCTAACATGTTTTAGCTTGATTTTGTCGATGGTAAGTTTGTTTATCTGTGACAAAATAACAGCACAACTGGGAAACACGTAACCAATCTATGACTGTTGATGGTGCCACAGCGCTAATTGCGGCCAATTGCGGTCGATTTTGGAGCTACTAGGAGCATTTTGAATGGACTGGACACTATTTTCTGTCCGTTTAATCTGGGATGCGTTGGTTCTGGGTCCATTAAATTGAGGTTCAACTCTACTACTGCACATTTCTTACACTAAAGTGATGCATAGCTTTTCTCTCAAGACAATCATGATGCTGATGCTTGTGCTCTCGGGTCTTTTAGTAGCCCAATGGCTCCCCCCTTAACCACACTCTCGCGCCACTCAGGATAAATGGCGATTGATGACAAATGTTCCATTCAAAGCTCGTTTGTTCTCCATCTTGGAGTGGCCAGCCAACACAACAGAATAGTGATTAATCCGCAGCCTTGCGTCAGCATCCTTTTTACAATCTCTTTCCGACTGTTGCAGCGCCGACAGCTGCCAGAGTTCGAGAAAAACTGATATGTTTGGATTTTTGACGCTCGGCTACGACCACAGCGCCGCGCAGATAATTTGTTCATTTATCAATCTGTCACATATCGACTCGTCGGAGAAACGTCACGCTTTAATGGCTCCTGAGAGTTTCTTGTATCTCAGCAAATTTCCCTGATGGCAGTGTGACACTGCCGCTTGCCCCCGTGAATACTGATTGGCGCTAATGCTGGCGTGGCTAATGGCCAAAAACACAGGCAGAGATGAGCTTACGGGCCCCGGGCTCTATTAATCCTGAGGGGAGGCTTGGAAACAAAGCAGAAATGTTAATGGTGGGTTCATATGATTGAAATATGAATACAAAAAAAAACAAAAAACAAAGTGTGTGTTTTAAACCTGCCTTTGGAAGACTAAGCAGAACAGACAATATCAATAGTATCAATCAAGCAATCAATCAACTTTATTTATATAGCACCTTTCATACATTTAAAATGCAACTCAAAGTGCTGGACATCCATAATACAATAAAATAAAAGAAAGAAAAAGCCCCCCCACATCCGCATAATCGTACCCACAGACACACCCAAAACCCAACAAACACATGAAAACCACAACATGGCGGGGCACAGAAGTACCCTGTAAGGAGAGGATCCCCCATGAGAAAACACTGGAGCTAAAAAATGTAATAACTACCAAATAAAAACATTTAAAGAAAACAGTTAAACACGATAGAAAAAATAAATAAATAAAAAATAAAGCTACAAGACAATATAGATTAAAATAGTTAAATAAATAAAAGGGGAAAAAGAAAAATATATATAAAAAAATAAGAAGAAAAATAAATGAATAAATAAAAAAAAAAATACAAAAATAAAAAATAAAAAAATCAATCAAATGCCAAACTAAAAAAGTAAGTCTTAAGCCTCCTCTTAAAAACATAAATATTCTCTACAGACCTGAATGCTCTCCGGCAGGCCATTCCATAGGTGAGGACCATAGTGGCTAAAGGCAGCTTCACCATGTGTCTTGGTCCTCACCTTAGGAATAGTTAAAAGGCCACTGCCAGAGGACCTCAGAAGCCGCGAGGGGTAATCGGGTAAAAGCAAGTCAGATAAATAAGATGGGCCAAGACAGTGAAGCCTCTCATATTGAAGGTTTTTCCCATTGACCCTGATGAAAACGTTTGGTCCCAGACGCTACGTATGCAAAAGTCACTCGTGAAATTAGGATGCAAACCGGTTTCAAAGACCCAAAGCAGAAAACCAAAAAGGAAGTCGGCCATTTTGAATTGAAGCAGACATTTTAAAACGACTTTCATCACTCGCAGTTTGACGAAACTCTTCTCGGGATTTCGCCCGAGTGAGCCCTCATCGGAATCTGGTAAACGAGACAGATGGAGACGCTAAACGAATCATTGCATCAAAGTTTGATGATTATTTCAAGCATTCGCCCGTGCAGCTTAAATTATTATTACACGAGGGAAAAATCTCTAACCCGAGATGTCACTTTATTCACTTTGCCGGAACATGCTTCAAATGTAACCAGACAAGAATCAAACTCCGAAAGGAGCATTGTTCTTTCTGTTAGCAACGGAAAGCTTTTTCCTCAATCTGAATTATGCAATCACTCAAAACAAAAATCTGACATGAAATATAAATACAGTAAATCTGAATAATTCACACGTATTCTGTCACGAGTCCATTTTATGACACATCATTGAGAGAGAACAATGTTGCCGTGTGAGATTTCCCCAGCTGGCGGATACGGCTGGCAATGCAACAAATCATGTTTAAAGCTACTTTTAACTGTCCAATAAATAAAAAAAAACGAATCAGAGTCCCAAAACCTGGAATGGATTTACTTGTAGCGTGATTGCTTTGGTATTTGTCGTGTACGGCAACAGCACTGGATCATGTCGAGTGCCGAGTCCCCCGAAAGAGACATGGGGAAGGCCCCGCCCCAAGACACGGTCCTCGGATGCGAGATGGATTCGAGCAGGCAACCGATGCTCGACTGAGCTGGTGTTGCGCCTTTCCAGGGAATAGCCGCGATGCGAGCGGCAAACTTGTCGCCCGTGCATCAAACATGTTGTGAGGCATCTGAGAGCGAAGTGCAATTACACAGACGGGGGGGGGGGGACTCGTCTCAGAAGTTTGCGGCGAGCGAGATCACAGCAGCGCAAAAATTTCACTCCCAGCGCAGTATTTTTTTTTCTTTTGTTTTCCTTTCTCCCTGAAATAAAAGCTCTTTTTTTTTCACTTTGTATTTGTTATGTGTGCTGTATTTACACGATATGGAAGTGTCTGGTGTTTATTTACGGTTTGCTGGGAGGAAAAATGAAACTATAAGTAAACACCACCAGATTATTAGTCAATCTATTAAAAAAAGAAAAGAAAAGAAGGTTTTTTGGGTATAACAAAGGCATAATCAAGAATAATCCAATAAATTCAATATATAAAAACAAAAGTACTTGCAACTATGAATTCTAGCAGTACTTACAGAATTTTACTACGACAAAAATAAGCTTTTTGTGAAATTGTGGGCTGAGTGTATTGCGCTGTACAACTTGTGGTAATAATTAGCTAACTAATTAATTAATCACAAAAAATTATTGCATTAATCATTGTATTACCACAAATTAATCACACTATTAATATTGACCGCAGATGATCCTTTTTAGCCGACAGCGGATCGTTACGTTAAAAGGTAGCTGTTGGATTTTGAGTAATAAACATGCATTAAAGTAAAGCATCCAATAAATGTTTGCATATGCCGTAGGTAATTTTTTCCCATTTTAGATTATGCAAATAATTAATTCATTAGAAAAAGCAGGATGAGCGAGTGCAGTGAATATACATTTTTGAAGACATCCTCATAAAATTAAATGTCGAAAAAATTAACATAACAGGTGCGCTTCAAATTTAGCGGGCAAAAAAATGTTGGGGGAAAAAAAGCATTTTTACGTCAGTGATTAATCATGATTAATCAAAATTCTAAGATGTGATTAATCTGAGTAAAAAATGTAATCGTTTGACACCTCTAATATATATATATATGAAACTAATACTAAAACTAATCAAAATTGAACTAAAACAAAGCATTTAAAAAATAATGATAAAAAAAATACATTCTTTAGAAGCGACTTACGAATAACTGAATTTAACTCTTTTACTGCCACACGTCAAAAAACAACCCCCACGGTTGATTTCGAACATTTTAATTAATCTATCAAGGCAAACAGAATATTGTGTTCTGCCATCTGTTGGCCATAGTTAGTGGGCGTTTTTGATTTCACAACTCATTGACTCATTGATTGCTGCACTGAGACATTGCACTGGCCATTGATTAAACAAACAAAAAAAAACAAACGTAGTTGACGTCATTTAACGTTTATGGCAGCATACATCGTGATTTTACTAAACGTTATTAATCGTTTTTGGCGGTCAAAGAGGTAATAAGACAAAGGTCAAACCAATAAGTCAAGTCAAGTCAAGTCATCTCTGGCTCATAGTGACAGAATAACAACGCAACAGCTGAATAATTAGCGGAAACCACATATGAAGTCTTCCCATTTTTTTTGTATCTGTACGCCGATCGCATGCAGACAAAATCTCCAGAAGCTCCTCCGAGTTTGTCAAAGTCAGAGAGTTGAAACGGGGGCGCGCCTGCGACACGAACGGCGGCGCGTGACTTGTTTATTTTTGAAACGGCGCTTTTACAAGGGCGGCGTCCGATGGGGAGTGACACTCGCCTGGAGCGCTCTCCGGGCTGGCCCCTGCGAGGACTGCATTCATTCAAATACAAATAAATAAATAAATAAATCACCGCCCCGCCGTCTCCAGAGGTTGCTGGTTGAAGTCGGAGGAGGCAGGCAAATAAAGCGATGAGATGGCGTCCTTGAAGCTCATCACGTCATCTTTTTGTTTTTTTTTTGTTTTTTTTCCCCCCCGTCTTTGCACTGCAGACTTTTTCTGAAGATGCGAGTTCAAAGATTTAAATTCTCGCCTTGCACTCATTTGGCTATTTATCTCCATTCAACGTCATGTTCCATAAACATTAGTAAATAAAAAGTGACAAGTACGACTATAAACCAATCCCCGGCATAAGCTGGAGGCCCTTTTGTTCTTTGTAAGTGAAAAGTGCACAAATAATGCTTTTGAAATGTGTTTTGCATGACACCAAATAAATGGTTTGCAATAAAGGCGGTGATAGATGTTAGAGAGACATGAAATGGCTCTCTGGAGTGCCTGCCCACCCGTCAAGTGTGAAATTACACAACCGAGAACATTTTTTCCGAGAGTATCTCATGTCAGAAAATGCGCGTGGAGCAAGACCTACAGATTTGAGTTATTGCATTCAAATGGGGTTAACACCGAGTTTCTCTGCGGTTACCTGGGTGACATCTGCCATTTCAAGCAAAGCAGACGTTTCAGAAGGATTACCATACCCCAAGCCGAAAGATAAGCAGAGCTGCAGTGTTGTTGGACGCACAGATTCGCCAATCAAGCATAAAGCACACGATTTGTGGCATTTCCGAGCATTCCGAGCGCGCCACCGAACAAATTACGGTGAAAGTCAAGACATCACCGTAACACTGAAATAATGATGATGGTCTCAATTCACTCAGAGTGTGAAAATATGACCGTCTTTATTACTAATTGCACCGGCGTTATCTGGCATCGCTAATATGAAAGACTCCAGAGCGAATTATCAGAGCTGGATGGCGGGAGAAATTGCAAAGTTATGATGATTCTATTTGCCCCAACGTCGTAGGAAAGTGCGGCGCCTGCTGATTATCATTGCCACCTAAACATGCATTATTCAGGCACTACTATCCATTCATCTGTTTTTCGATGAAAGAAATCTTAGCAGGAAGCGACAGATGCATATTGAAGCAAACAATCTGAGGCGCAGTATTGATCGCTCAACATCTGGATGTGACTGCTGAATGGTATATGGAGAACATATCGTGGCTTGACTTGTCATGATTGATGCATGCAGGTCAAAAACAGGTTGCTCAATTATTCATACAACTATGAATGATGCTGATTTAATGTAAATTAAAGCTGTGCGCAGGGGCAAATATTCATCCAACTTTGACGCCATGTTCGGCCGCATTCGATGGCACATGCAAACAAGCTGACAAATTTCGCGTCACCCATCTTACGTCTGTCTCGTTTACACGCTTGTAGGGGGATGAACGGCTCTCGATAAAGACTCGGTTCACGTCGTTCACGTTGAAGAGCCGTTCAAAAGACTCGATTCGTTGGTGACCGACACATCACTCGTGTGCAGCCAGACTTGGACGAGTCAGTAATGGGAAGATGAATAAACATGGACCATATGTAGTTTTACTTTCTGATTTACTTGCTTGGTGCTTGTTGGAGAACTCTAATGTGATTTGCGCACTTTGCAGACCCAAATTCAAGTAGCCTATTATCAGGGTTGTGGAATCCCGGTCCAGAAAGTAAAAACTTTAGCCACAGGTGCATCTACTTAACTGGCAGGTAAACAAGCCCATAGAAGCACCTGTGGCTAAAGTCAAACTGTTTCAGGGTTTGTTCTCTAAGGACCTGGATTCCCCAACACCGCCTATTAGTTGTATGCCTTTGGCGTATCTTCTCAGAGCAAAATTTCCTGCTCAAATTACCTCTACGGGGCCTCGCCGACGCTCATGAGCAGAACTAAACCTGTAAGCACGAAGTCCATTTTGACTTTACTCAAGTAAATATCTCTCACAAGCTTTGAAGGAAAAAGTAGAAGCAGTAGTAGAAAATTAATCGCATATAATTAATCGGGATTAATCGCGATTAATTACAGAAAATGTGCGATTAATTAGTTAAAATATTTTAATCGTTTGACAGCACTAATATCAAGTAATCAGTGAAGTAACTGAGTCACGTTTAAACTCAAGTAATCAGTAAAATAACTAAGTGACTTTTTTCAAGGTACAGTAACCATGGCAACACTTTAAAGTTATTTAAAGTTGTTGTGTTGTTATCTCCAGCATGGAGACATTTCGTTTGTGTTTAAGCTCTGCCGTCAATGAATGTCCGTGCGGAAACACCAAATATTGGTTCAGTCTCTTCCGGGTCGCGCAAATATGTTTTTTTTTTGTTTTTTTTAAATTATTTTACAAAGTAATTTGTTGTAAATATCAACTTTAACTGTGAAATTCGGGTTACATCGCCAGTGTAGGAACGGAACTCGAGGACTCCTTGTACTGTAGTTTCCTCCATCTGCCAAGTGTACGTCATTTCAATGCGATAATGGCTTTCGAACATGTTTTTATCTCAAGGACCTCGGAAATGAATGATGAGCCTAAAACGTCAAACCACAACGGCTGAACTGTTGGTTTTACTTTTTTTTTTTTTTTTTTTTGTAGGTGATTGGAGTGTCTACCAAATGTCATGCTGCTAAGTAACAGCAAATGTGGACACCCCCTGTCCCCAAACACAAGAATAAAATAAATAAATAAATAGAAAGTGCAGGCATGGAGCCACTTTACTATGTTGATACTTGACCGCGTTGGAGCCAATCTGTGATGAGGCTTGACCTGCCACTCCAAACCTTGACGAGGATGTAAGATAGTCACAGCGGTTCCATTTTATTACACTTTTTGAACCGTGTACACCGGCTGCAGCTGTTTGTGCGAAAACCTTTTTTTATTTTTATTTTTTTTAGAACAACATTCAACACTATTTACATAATTACAAGCATCACGTGAGCATGACCAACACGGACGATCAGCACTTATCTCCAAAGTGCGCCGTAAAGATAAGGGGAATTACGCGCGAGTCGGTGCAGTGTTTTGTGGGCCAGCGCACGCATTGCATGGTGAGTTCAGCAGGCTGGCTGACGGTCTAATTCTGGACTCATTACCATTAATAAGCTTGTGCTTCAGTCATGATGCTACATCGTGAACGTGTTACAGGAAGACTCCTCCGGCAAAAAAAAAATCCAAGGAGTGGACAACTTTTAGAACCTGATGCGCTTTGATTTTGGTTTCTTTTGGCTCAAAATAGAACTAAAAATAGGATTTTTGGTTTTACAAAAGAATCATCTGTACATTTCAAATGGGTGTTCATGTTTAGCTCAAATGTTAAACTCGAAAAGGTTTGATTCTAAAGAAAATATAAATAGATAAATACAACAGCTGGCTGATATAGATGGATGTTTGTGAATTGCATTTAAAGTTGAGCTTTATACGGTGCAAAAAAAACTTTTACTTTGCTTTCTCTTGGTTGGCGGTTCCAACTGACCGGGAGTAAACACCAGGCAGAGAAGGTTAATATTATCCACTAGCATCGCCATGTACTTTGTCTCCTTGAGAATTTAGTCGAGGTGAGTTAATAATGGGCCGGGAAATATAAAAAACAAAAAACAAAAAACAAAAACATACAAATCTCACACAGGTCAAAGCGTAAGTGGAGCCAATCTGCTTCTAGGCAGAGCAAAAAGCATGCACTTTTTTTCCCAGTAGGTTTGATTAAATAACTCACCCACGCGGGTTTTTGCGACTCTGTTTGGCAAAAGGTTAAATTAACACTTATATGGGTGTTCAAACTTTTACTCCCAAGGGCTACATCCAAAAAAGTGGATAGATGAAGGGCCACTTTCATTCTTCACCTTTGATTTATTTGCGCTGACAGTACACATACACGTTAATATGGGCCTTTATTTAAAAAAAAACAAAAAAACTGCTAGTTGTTGAATCAAAAAGTTATGGATTTTTCGTTATTTTTTGTTATAACCAAAGATTTGCCACTGTATTAAGCAGAGCTCCACGTTTTACCTTTGCTTGTTGACTCTTTGCATCATTTGCACAGCTGTCAATTGGAACTAGCTACAGCATTAATGTTAACCATATATATAACCTTATACGTAAAGAGTCCAAGTACTTATGTGTCATGTCTTTGTTTGTCTTAGTTGCTTCTTACTGCAATACTACTGTAGTTCATACTACTGGAGAAAAAAAAAAATAAAATCTTGTGTGGTTTTACAGAATTGGACAATAATGATGATTTTGATTTAAAACCAAACTAGAGCAATCTGTACTAAGATGACCTTGACACAATATTCAAGGAAATGAGACTTGATAAACAACAAAAACTAACAAAACTAAATAAAAAAATATACATGTTATTTTCCAACAATACAAACCATTAATTTCTAAAAAAAAAAAAAAAAAAAAAAAAAAAAAAAAAAAAAAAAAAAAAAAAAAAAAAGTATGTATTTGAGTAAAAAAAAAAAAATGTTTGAATCATTTTTCAAAAAAATGTCATCTTACTTGACTGAAGCCCCATTTTCCGGCCCTTAATACTCCTTGGTATTGAGTCATTTCTCAGCTCAGGCTGTTTTCAGTTATCAGTCCGCCTGTCAGTCATGTGGAGCCCCTTGAAAGCCTCCAGAGGGTCACTGCACACACACACACAAAAAAAAAAACAGTCACCGGCTTCTGAAGTGAATTGTCAGAAGGTGGCTGTTTTAATAAATCCAACCCAATAAGAGGCCGAAAAGCTTATGTTTTTGTGTCAAGTGGTTTCGCCTGCTCGGCTTGGTTGACGTTCCCACCGGTAAACTGTGTGTTGAAAGAAGCTTCTAGGAGATGAAAAGCACCTTGCCGGGCCTTCAGTGGACGCTTTGAAACAGGCCACTGTAGTTAAACCGAGGAACCGAAAAACAAATCATGGGATTTTTCCTTTGTTTTTGCTGCAAATCTCCCCAGAAATTCCATCTGCTGTCATGACAATTTCACTTACACATGTACGATTTAGTAGGACTGTGCATGAATTGTTGGTGGAGTGAACTGAGAAGTGAATTGGCCGTTAAGTAAATCACGCACTGTTAATATTTTTAGCGAAAGTCGAGCAGAAGTTGTCAGTAACTGTGGCAACATAAGATGGCTGCTCTCGGGCTTCAGTAGCGAAAGGCCACTTGGGAGTCCATCATATATACGTCCGTGCTGTCTTCCAGGATTAAAAATGTAATCCTGCAAAATAATCCACTTTTTAATAAATGCGCCTGTCATTTAATTATGTGTTTTGCGAACTGTAACTAATTATTTCACTTTTTTATGATTGACCAATAAAATGAGTTGAAAACGGCTTGCTCTCTTTTATGATGTTAAATTTTAATGGTTGCACAAACGTATATATGTGCACATGTTCTTTTGATTCCTGTAAAGCATTAAAAAATCTTTTTTTTGGTGGGAAAAAAAATATATATCATCAAGAAAAAAAAAAGTTACATTACCTGGAGTTTACTAGACTAGTTTATTATTAGAAAAAAAAAAAAAAAAAAGAATGAAAGTTGCAAGACTGTAGTCCAAATCTATGTCATGACTGGGTCATGCCAGGGTTAGGTTTGGGTCATGCAAGGGTTATGTTTGGGTCATGGTACTGTCATGCCAGGGTTATGTTTGGGTCATGACCATGTGGTCAAGAGTCTGTTTTGAACTGATGTAACCAGCAGTTTCAACTGGTAAGACGCTATGTGATGTCAAGAATCTTTAATCTCTTTATCTGGTCAACAGCCAATCAGATAATTCCATGCCAGTCCTGTTACCCACATGTCTAGCCACAACCAATCAGATCGATTCGCTGTCTATATAAGCCTCTCTGAAAAGTGTGTGTTTTTGTCGGATTATTACCACTGTTCCTCTGTGCATCTCCACAGCCCAAGTTAGCTTAGTATCTCTTGATTCTTGATACATTTTCGTTGTTTCTGGTCTAGTCAAGTTAGTTACAAGCCTCTCGATGTTATGCGAATAAAGAATTAAAATCTTATTTGTATTTGTGTTTTTGGGATCCAACACCCCAGAACATAACAATATAATGACATTAGTTTTATCATATTTTCAGGAAAATAAAAATAGAACGCTCAAGAGGTCGAAAGTCTCCTCTTTTATTAAAATGAAAAGGAAAAGATCCAGAAAAAATTGCTCTTAAGATGCAAAAGCCAAGGCCAGCCATACTGCCAAACAAAACACTCCAAGAACTCAGTCTGATGATTGTACGAGTATTTCGAATCAGTGTGTGTGTGCGCGCGCAAGTGCGTTCGCAGCAGCACGCGGCAGACCCGCCCACATCCCTGCTCGCCGATAAGAGCCGTTACGAGGCTTTCTTTTGTAGAAGATGTACAACAGGAAGCAGAAGGATTGAGCGAGGGCACTCCTCAGAGATACACAGGTGGAGTCAGCCAAGGCCAAGTGGCTGCTTGCCCGCCAGTTCAAGGTTCGTCGGTGTGTTGACAAGATGCGAAAAGAGCCGCTCTTCAATTTTTTTTTATTTTTTTTTCACCCACAAGCTTCACTTCTTGGGAGGTCGCTGGCTGTCGGAGTGAGAGCCATACATGATGCATCGTGATGTGTTTTTTTGGGGGGGACCAAACGAAAGGCCTTTAAGCCCGTTACGGCATTTTTCCAAAGATCGGATAAGATTAGCTCGGCCCGGAAAACGTAACCAATCAATCAATCAAACTTTATTTATATAGCATCTTTCATACATCCAAATGCAACTCAAAGTGCTGAAGAATTAAAACATCCGTAATACAATAACAAGAAAAAGCCACCCCTCCCCCCCCATATCACCATGATCGTGAAATTCCACAGACACACTCGGAAACCACAACATGGCGGGGCACAGAAGAACCCTGTGAGGAAAGGCACCCAGGAGGAGTTCATCCACACTGAGACGGGTGTCTTGGTTCTTACCTTAGGAACAGTTAAAAGGTAAACAGGGAGACCTCCAGGGGAAGCTTAACCAGGTGCCCGAGCCACTTCATCTGGTTCCTCCTACTCTATGAGTGACTTCCCAATGACCGAGCTTCATTCGTGCACATAGGTAAGTCGTGTGGGAACGTTTTCCTCAGACATGAACAAAACCTCAAGATACTTGAACTCCTCCACTTGAGGCAAAAACTCCACCAATCCCCAAACTTTTCCAACTGGAGACCACGGCCTCAGATTTGGAAGGAGCTCACCACAACCGCTACACACTTTAAGATTGCAGCTTGGCGAATCCAACACTCTCTGGAAACAAATCCGGACCAAAATCTGACTCGGACCAGAGAGCCCATATTAGGTGCCGCTACCTCACCCTCACACCCAAAAAGACCAGACTCCCAAGGGACACGGTTCAAATACCTTCCCAGAGTCCAAACACCTTCCTCGGTATAGGTTGGTTTGGCGAACTCCCGTCAACCCCTTAGGAACCTAATGGCTTTGTTGTAATGTACAATTTTAACCATAAACAGTATTGTCAAAAAAAAAAAAAAAAAATTAAAAAAAAAAAAAAATAGAGTAACCTTGATAAGTTTTTTTTCTTTACCCACCAAGCACCTCAAATCTCTGCATTGTTATGTTTTGTTCCGCGCGTTTCTAAACAGTGTTTTATGTGCGCTTCACAGTTTAGCAGCAAGACAGACATTAAAAAAATAAAAAACAAAAAAACAAAACAAAAAAAAAACAAGCCTATTGCAGGACAGCTCCAAGAAGCGTTCTGCGGAATGTTCCTCCCATATTAATGAGTCGAGCTATCGCGGTGAGACAGATTATCGCGGCTCTGCATTTATTACAAACACGAGCCAGCAGACAATGGCAGTGTAATTATGAGCCGCGAATTGAAATATAGATACACATCGCGGGGCTGTGTTGAAATTGTCAACATTAATGCGTGTGGGACGGATAGTTCCCTCTTTTGTACGCCGCAATTTCTTTTTGACGCTTTAATCCAAATGAACGAGCCAACTACGCGTCGGCCCTGATTAGCATACATTCGCATTCATGTCGCATCAGAAACAACAAAAGAGAGTTTGTGACTTTCAAGATATTAGAGCCCCCATGAGGAGAAGATGAATGGTGCCAAAACAATGACATTACAAGTGCGCAAAAAATTTTGTTTTATTTTTTAGATACGAACAATCATTGCCAATTTGTTTTTGTTTCTTTACACAACCCACATGCTAACTGAAGCTAAGGCTAACATTATTTAGTTGCATGCCCTCCCAAATAAGTGATAATGGTAAGAGCAATGTGGGGGAAAAAAAATCCCCAAAAATCACGCCCACCACCACAAAAAAATAAATAAAATAAAATAAATAAATAAATACATAAATAAATAAATTGGTCAAAAATGGTAGTACCAGTTGTAAAAATAGCAGCATCGCCATTTTTTTTTTGTCAATAGAAGTAACTCCATGTTATGAATTAGAAAAACGGCAGTACCTCCATTTTGGTCGTTCTAAACGCAATACCGCCATTTTGGAAGCTATAGATGCTATTAACTCCATTTTGTTCGTAGATGTATCCGTCACTTTGTACCACAACTTTGTCAGATATAGCTAGCTCTACCTCCATTTTGTTACTTGTAAATGTCAGTATTGTAGTGATTAGAACATAATTCACCCACGGAACCTTGGGATGAAGGAGGAGTTGGATGGGATGAAAGGATGAAAGGATGAAAGGATAAAAGAACAAAATGTTGGTAGGTCTGTGAGCCTCGCGCAGAGTGAGTTGTTGTTGCTGTTAAACGCTGAGAAGCTGATGTCAATAAATCGCCGGTCTTTGGCTCCGGACTTCAACACTCTGCCTCCGACTCCCGTCACTGCTCGCTACAGTATCTCCATTTTGGTAATTATAAAAGGCAACATCAAAGGTTTATAATTACATTTTTTTTTTGTCTCGCTGTAGTCCGCGTGCAGCATTTTAATTTGCATCACACTCTGCGCCCATGCGTAGGACACACAATAATAAGCAAGACTGTTATGATGATGGACGCTTGTGGAATACCCAAGACGGCGGCTTGGTGGTACACGAGAGCTGACGCGGAGGCTGCGCGTATGCGTGTGTGTGCGTGTGTGTGGCGGGCGCATCCGATGAATATTCCTTTCGCTATTGTTGCCGTGTTATGACCGTTCTAATGAGATCTGTGGAGAGTTGCGCCTCTCGTTCTGTCGCGCCTTGCCTCGCCGCGCAAATCCGCTGTGGGCTTGTCCTCGGACACGTCCACTCGGGTGGATGGATGGATGCATTTGTTCCGCATAAAACGCCATCAGTCACTGACTTTTTTTTTTTTCTTCTTCTAAATGTATTCTTATAACGACGCTGGCTTCACATATGATTCATGCTTTTGTGTTTCGGTGTTGTGAAGCTTTTCACTTTCCTCGGGGAGTGAATAACTTTTTTTTCCAAGTTTTCTGTACATCCTGATAAATCATATCCCAGGTCAAATAGCTGCTAGGGGTATATCGGTACATGGATCTAATTATCTTTTTGTTTTCCTTGTGTTTGGGCGGGCTAAGCAGTCAGTGACTGCATTTTCTTTATTTATCATTGGTGTTTTTGAACGTCTAGTCGCAATTATATTGATGCCCAAAATGGTTGAGAATTAATTTAATAATAAGCGTTATTCTTTATTTTTCTTAACTCATTTACTCCCAAAAACGTATAAATACGTTCTATTTTAAATATTGCCATGCTCCCAAAGATGTATTTATGCATTTTGGGTTTGATGCAGCCTCTGAACTGAAGAGAATGCTTGAACCAATGGTTGTTATTACAAAAACGGCCAGCAGATGGCAGCAGAGTATAAGAGATCAAAAAGCTATTTTCCCCACAGTTTTAAATAGATTTGTAAATAATGATGAAACTTAACCATATTCTAATTCTAATTGATGCAAAATGGGAAAAGATAGAAATGTACTTTTTTTTTCTGATGAAAGAAGAGGCTCTAATCTTTGTTTTGGTAGATTCCATGTTTTTATAGCAATAGGACACAATATTCTATGGGCCTTGCAAAATCAGTCAAAATCCAGTAAAATAGTGAAAATGTCCTGGGAGTGAATGAGTTAAAGAGTTGTTTTTCTCTCAAAACCTACACGTGCTTGTGGACTTGGAGAATGTGTTTGACTGTGTACCTTGGAAGATCTTGTGAGTGTTGCTCAGGAGTATTGGGTACCAACTCCCGCCCTAGTACTGGCGTTTGGTTGGCATTGCCGGCAGTAAGTCGGATTTGATTCCAGTGACGGTTCGATTCCGAATTGCCGTTAGCCACCAATTCTGTTCAAAATCTTTACAAATAGAATTTCAAGGAAGTGAGCCGAGATCTTCATCTCGCACTGCGTTTAGTAGTCGTGTGTGAAGCGGTTAGGTATGAGTATCAGTGCCTCCAAATCTGAGATTGAGAGCATGGTTCTCAGTTGGAAAAGGGTGGAACACCCTCTCGGGGTCGGGGATGAGATACTGCCTCATGTGGAGGAGTTTCAAGTATCTTCTTGGGGTCTTGTTCACGAGTGATGGGAGAACAGAGCAAGAGATCGACAGGCGGATCGGCGCGGCGTCTTCAAGTGATGCGGACTCCGTATTGGTCTGTCGTGATGAAGAAAGAGCTCAGCTGAAAGGCGAAGCGCTCGATTTATCACTTCTACATTTCTACCCTCGCCTATGAGCCGTGGGTCGTGATCGAGAGAACGAGATCACGGGTACAAGTGGCGAGTTGAGAAGCTCAGTCATCCATGAGGGGATCAGTAAAATTGCTGCTCTTCCGCTGTTGAGGTGGCTTGGGTATCTTGTTCAGATGCTACCTGGATGCCCCTCCGGTAAGGTGTTCCAGGCCCTAGGGCTGATCCAGGACATGCTGGAGAGACTATGTCTCCCAGCTGGCTTGAGAAACCTCAGGATCTCCCAGGTGGAGCAGGACGAAGTGGCTAGGGAGAGGGAAGTCTGGGCTTGTGAAAGAGAATGAAGGAAAGACTTCTTTTTTTTTTTTTTTTCAAAATCCCAATAGTTCAGAGTCCACCAGCATCCAAAATGTCCAATCTTACATTCTGCCCACCGTTTTAACTTCCTTTCTACATTTCTACAATTCACAAAGGTTAGGGAGAGTTTGACCCAATTTCCTTGCAAATCTCCCAAATTCACAGTCAACCAACGTCCCATCACACACTCTACCTGGCGCATAAAATGAGCCCTGATAATCGCTCATTACGATGCGCTACAACTTTCCCCTGTTTTAATCAGTCCATTCTTGAGATGAAAAGAGGTGCGGAGAATGAAGAGTTGGTGGACTGGTTACAAAGAAGAAGCCTTTCATATTCTTTTGTGAGAGGGAACTCAATTAAGAGGTCCCACAAGGGCCCTTTAAATCCTTATGAGCAACGCAGATGATGAAAGAGGCAGCGGTTATAAATATTTCAGGTAATTTTGTTATCTATTCATCCATTCTTTTCACATCCAGAGTCAGCAGTCGAGCTCATTATCTCACAGCCGGATTGTTCGACACTGGCACTTGGAGAAAAACAAAACCAAACAAAACAAACAAAACAACACAAAAAAAAAATGAGACGGGTTTTACGTTTTCACGCAAATAAATGTCAGTTTTGTTCACCCACGTCACTGTTTGATGGGTGTTTAGCAAACAAGACAAATGTGTAGTTTTGTGAAATTAGAGGTCTCATTTACACGTGGCTTAAAACCAAATTAAGATACAAATGAGTCAAAATTCACTTTTGGTGCGGAAGCAAGTGGACAAAATCGAATGAAGCAACAAATTACAACCTGATTTCATCATCTTGAAGACGTGCCTTTACATGTCATGTATTTCTACTATATGACGTGCCAGGTACTGTAAATAACTGTCAGCAATAACTCAGCAGCAATCACATTAATTACAGAATATGGTATGTACAGTGCATAGATTATAATCCAGTTTATTTCTACTGTACAACAGCATTTAGAGTGGACGTTCTCTGAATGTGGATGATTGTTAATCACCTTGTAGATTTGTACAAAAAAAAGGTGGAGTTTGTCATCATTATTCCCTTTTACACGTTGTGACATCCCGGTCTTTACATCCAGTAGAGGCACTGATGACAGTTTGTTTTTCGGAGGTGCTGGGAGTGGCGAAGCGTAATCAGTGTGATGTGGAGCACACAAATCCATCATTTACTGTAATTTCCGGACTATAAACCGCAACATTTTTCACACTCTTTCAACCCTGTAGCTTATACAATGATGCGGCTAATTTATGCATTTTTTCCTAACGGCCGCCAGGGGTAAGAGTGAGACAGGTGGAATATGTGTGTCGAGGAAGTTTAATGTAACTTCGCACTTTGTGCATTAATAAAATTAGCATGAACAGACAATGCAAGAAGTCTCAGTGACTTTTACCAGTATGTCATTTTTAACCAGCTCTATTCGTTACTACCGTATTGCTGCTGTGCACTACACAGGCACTGTTTGGAAAGAAAAGCTAAGGTATATTATTAAACTTTTGAAAACTCTTTCTGTGTATTGTCTTTCTTTGTAAATATCTCATGTTTCAATGCGAGCACATGCGGCTTATGTATGTACAAAATGTTTTTTCCTTTAGAAATGTACTGGGTGCGGATTATAATCAAGTGCGCCTTATAGTCCGGAAATTATGGTAGTTTTCTTGGTTAGTACACTTTAGATCACACCCACATGCAAACTACTCATATTGCAGAAAATGCACACGGCAAACACGTTATTCTCGTTTTTCGTATTTTTCAGGTGTAATAAATGGAGTTATTTTGTAACGCGTTCTCCTCACATTCATCTGCCGTGGCCGAAATGCCGGCTCCTCTGGAACAGGAGTTATAAGCCTCTACAGTAGAGGCTGGGGTTACGTTATGCATCCATTAGATGGTGCTGCGCTAAAGGGAATGTCAACAAAACATTCAGATAGGTCGGTCAAACTTTATTAATAGATTACAAACCAGCTTTCTGACAACTCCATTCACTCCCAAAATGAATAAACAGCCATTTTATTATTTTCTCTGAGGTAAAGTATTAGTATTAGCTAGCGATCCAAGATGGCGGGATCTTCTGCCGATTGTGCAGGGTCACCGATAGCGTCTTGACAGCGAGACCTGTTGCGGCTCAATATTGATCCATGTATAAAACGCACCGGATTATAAGGCGCATGGTCAGCTTTTGAAAAAAAATTGAAGGCTTTTAGGTGCGCCTTATAGTCGTGAAAATATGTTATATACTTACCGTATTTTACTGTCTGGACTATTTTGAGTTGTTCTGATTTCTGATACTGGTAGTGAATATAACTGGTAAGAAACAATCACACCAATTATGTGACTATACTGTATGTGTGCTGTATATAGAGTTTATTGGCAGTGACACTTCTAGCGGCCGATGAAGATTCTCATTGAAAAGCATGCCACTACGATTGAATGGTGGTGATAAAGCCAATAAAAATGACCAGAGGGTGAAGGTACAGTAAGGAAGTGAGGAATAAAAGTACAAAAAGGCTTGTGAGGCCAACGACCGGGCCGTAGATTAAATGACATAGGCACATTTATTTGATTTGTTAAAAAGGAAAATTGGTGCTATACCGCAGCGTTACCTCACCGGCATGTTTACGAGCTCGAGTGAGAGAGGAAAAAAAAAAAAAGAAAAAAAAAAAAAAGTATCATTCGCGCTCTTTATGACGAGACTCGGAACATTTCTCCGCCTCAATTACCTGAGAAAACATACATTAAATCAAAAGTGGAGGAAAATAACGGCTTGCACGGATCACGGGACGGACGTTTTTGTTTCGCGAGCGTCGGCCACTTTTGCCAACATCCTGGAGTCGCACCCCATTCACGATCGGTTGGCGCTAAGTGCCGCTATTTAACAGCCCCGCCGATCCTGCATGTGTGTCTATGCATAGCATGTGACACAGAACTGTATTTACTGCTTAATAAAATTGCAATGTCTTCATAAAAGCGATGTGCACGGCGTGGAAAGTCATCTCCAAAAGGCCGTGGTGTGTAAAATTGGATTTTCCATAGGAAGCCACAGAGGGGAACGTTTGTTGATGGAGGCCGATGCACACTGTCGTCTGAGTCGTTTTTTGAGGCTTTTTTTTTTTTTTTTTTTGCAACGCTTGGAAACTAAAGTACACACATAACGTGTACTGAATGTGCCAGGTCATTTGCATGTCAGTGAGTGGAACAGAAAGATTTTCAAGTCGTGTTCAGCCGGTGAAGCAATTTTCTTGATTTTGGGTATTATTTGAAATCATTCTGTTTATTCTTATTGTGGTTATCATTTTAATACAAAACATTTTGCACATTGTGGCCGTATAAAATGATGCGGCGGGGCCAAATATAGCCCTTGGGCCTTGAGTTTGACTCCTCTTAAACTCTCTTCAACACCAAAAAGTCGAGAAATGCCAAAGCAATACTACGTTGGCCTGGGTACCAAATTTGAGAAAAGGTGAATTTTTCAGCAAATAACGGAGGATAGGTTCAAAATACAAATCAGTGAGTTGGATTCTTAAATCAGGCCTTTCTTTCTTGAGGCCCCTGTTTTCAAACTTTCAACCGAAATGACACCAGAGCCCATTTGGAACCTTCTCTTTGTACTCCACACAATGACGCCAACGTTGCCGCGTTTGACTGACAGCCTCCTTTCATGACATCCCAAAGCCTTATTCCCTCAACTTGTGGCCTAATTAGCCCCTAATCTTCTTTGTGCCAGGCCAAAGGAGTGCACCCTTTCTCTTCATTTAACTCTTCACTAGCATGGCCACGCGTGTTAAATGAACCGCAGGCAATTAATATTAATGTGAGCCCGGCAACATCAGAGCTCACGCAATAACAAAATCAACCGGGTTTTTGCTCTCTTGAACAATAATTTAAAAAAATAAAATAAAATTAAAAAAAAGTTAAAGGTTGTTAAAAATTATAATGACTACAGTTCCCACACAAATATTTGTATATAATTAAAAAAAATCAATTGAATTAATGCGCTGGAATAAATGAGACAGCTGGATGGCACAGTGGATAACACTACTGACTGAAGACCAGAGTTCAAATTACGTTAAAGTGAATGTTAAAATCCGGTTGGGTGCTTCGGAAGGTCAGACCCTTTTGGACGGGAAAAAAAAAAAAGAGGGGGGGAATTGCCAAATGAACACTAAAAGCTATGCCAAACATATTGTGCCAAGGAAAAGCCAAAAGTTACTTCTTAGCATTTTTCATGATAGTTAATTATAATTTCATTTTGACTTTAATTTTTTTTTTATTTAGTTAGATTTAATTAGTTTTTATAGCAGGTCTATTATTTTTTATTTTTTGAAAACGCTTCGTTTATAGTTATTAGTTTTAGTTTTCCTTGTATTTGAGTATATGTTAAGTGCAACATTAAAAAAAAAAAAAGGTAAAATATTGTGTAATAAGGTAAACTACAATTCTCAACCGTTTGCCGTTCCTTCTGTATAAACATACAGCAATACCAAAATGAACCAAAATGAATTGACAAACATGAAATCAAAGGATATTTTTGCCATAAATGTAATTTAAGTTAGTTGTGTAAACGTAAAATTCCGTTTCCATTTTTAATTGTTTTTGAAAGGAATTTTCAATGATTTTATTTTCATTTCGATAACCGTGTTCTGGAACAGAATCAAATTGGACATTGCGGCTAGCGCTCACGATGAGCAAATGCTAACTACAACATCGGCCATTTTGGATCAGGCACATTGTCAAAATGGTTCTTGCTCCTTTGATAGAGAACAACAATTTCTTAAGTTTGAAACATTTGTTTGAGAAAATCACAACACAAAACCCCCAAAATCTACGAGAAAAATTAAAATGGAAACCACACACCAGATAAGTCGCTATAAGATGACACAGTTAAATGTGTTGACAGCACGTTTATGAGGCTGTGAAAAAAAAAAAATAATCTCCATCATCGCAATGCAATCTTCAAGCAACGCCGCGCGACGTCCCGAGAAGCTTATTTATCTTGGCGAGGCGCCGTCCGCCCTGCGGCCGTAAACAAGGCACTTAATAGCAAACAAGTGACATCTTTTTTTTATTCCCTCTCCCGAGCCGTTCCGCACGTCGTCTAAAAACAGAGCTTGACCAGCGGCCCGCGGCTGTTGTTAGCGTCAGCGGTGACTTACGGCGTTATGTCACGGCGTCCCTCGGAGGGGACAAATGAGGGTGTCGCATAAATTAAAGGCCTCCCGAAAATAACCCGCACGATTAAGCGGGCCCGGCTTTGTCTGTGACACAAGCGGTGCAGGTTTTTTTTATTTATTTTTTTTTATCTGTGGCTCCACAAAATGCCGCACAATGACAACAATTAGTGGGCTATTTATGCCGTAATGAGCAATAAGTAGCTCATTAGACTGTGGCCTGGTTGGACAAGCAAACACGACGTTGGAACACATACGAACATCATACAATCAGAACACAACAAAAGCCCAATTGAAAAGTATCGACAACAGCGGATTGGTTTAACGTAATAAATGTACTCTTGCAAAAGATGCTCTGATGTTTTCCCTTAAGTTAATGTGAAAAAAAGAATGTTCGAATTATTACTATTTTTTTTTTTTATTTTGCTGCTTTCTTGAAATTTACTGTTCACCTGAATTTTTAATTATTTTCTTACTATTCCAAAAGACCCGACTTATTACTAGGGATGTAGCGATATCCAAACATCACGATACGATATTATCACAATATGAAGGTCACGATACGATAATTATCACGATATCGTGGCGGCGTTGGCGATATTTAAAAAAAGATCACAATATTGTAAAGAAGAGCTCATACTAAAAAAAAAAAAAAAAAAAAGCACAATATTGTGCTTTTGTACATAACAGCAATGCATATAAACCACCTACAATCTCTCATAACAATATTGAGGCACTTACTTGCTAATGCAAGCACACATTGATCGCTTCACAAGCAAATTAGGTTCCGCTTTATCTGACAATTAGTATAGATTTTAAACATAGAAGGCCAAACCATCCCTACTGAAAATTAAATTGCACTAATAAACTAGCCACTAGAGGGTGCTACAACACAAATAGAAATCAACCTGACTTTTTTAACAGATGCGTTGCTTTTAAATATTGTGAACACGACGACAAAGATATTGTGGCAGTTTTAATATCACGATATCACGATGTTGCCCTTATCGTGACATCCCTACTTATTACACTTCAAGACAAATCAATCTTTGAAGTTTATTTCCACAATTATCCATCCGTCCATTTTCTTAACCGCTTGCTCCTCACAAGGGTTGCGGGGTGCTGGAGCCTATCCCAGCCGATACCAGTACGAGTACTCAATCTTGAGTATTAATGGTAATATTCTATTCTTGTTTCTGATCGTAAAACAGCCACAAGAGTGTGGCTGATGCTGTCATCGGCTGTGAGTACGTATTCTTTGCAATAATGTCAGGTAATAACCTTATTTATTGATTGATTGAATTTTTATTTTTCATTTTATTATTAATTCAATCTCTGGTGTAATAACCTTATTTATTGATTGATTGAATTTTTATTTTCTTCTTATTATTAATTCAATCTCCGGTGTAATAACCTTATTTATTGATTGATTGAATTTTTATTTTTTATTTTATTTTTCTTATTATTATTATTATTATTATTATTATTATTAATTCAATCTCTGGTGTAATAACCTTATTTATTGATTGAATTATTTTTTATTTTATTATCTGTTCTCATTGCTTCTGGACATGTAAATTTCCCAGAGGGAGCCATCCCAAAGTCTAAGTCTAAGTCTAAGTCTAAGCTGGTATAACTGGTATCGGTACTTGCCCATCCCGACATAAAACAGTTCCCTTGCACCTTTATAACATTTTTCCATTTTACAAGCCTGTGAGTTTGAAATGATGTTAAAATGTGTGGGAATCATAGTTTGAAGTGTGTATTAAAGGCTTAAACTATTAATATAGGCACTTCTAAATGTTTTATTCTATTCCATGCTAATGTGGCCTTGGTCCCTCAACCGAGCAAGTTCACCTCCTGCACTGAATCACCTTTTGAAGTTGTGTTTCAAAGAAGGGTGTAGTGACGGGCTTCTTGACTGGAGGAGCCGGTGTTAAATGTAAAACAGCAACCCAGTGAAAAAAAAAAAAAAAAAAGTGGACTGAAGCGGCTCCAGCATGATGAGCCTCCGCTCTTATCGTGTGCCAAAGAGTCGTGTCGTCTTTTTCTTTTTTTTTTCTTTTTCTTTTTTTTTTTTTTTTTTTCTCATTCCCCTCCCTGTAAAAGGATACTGGATGACGATCCTTGGCAAAGACTCGCCAAGGCGCCTTCGTCTTCCTTTCGGGAGCCTGTTGAGCGCGTGCAAAGATAAGAATGAGGCGGCTCCACGCGGCGATTATGCAGAATTATGCATGCTCGCCGGCTACCTGGCCAGATTGTACGTGTTCAAAAAAAAAAAAGAAAAAAAAAAGATCTAAGCCAGCCTTTGACCTCCGCCGTCGACATGGAGCATTCCGTTTCATGTGATTGTCTGACATAATGCCGTGTGATTGGCTCTTGTGGACCACACGGATCCGCGAGTCCTCTTCTGAAGTGCCTTTTCCCCCTGCTAGGGGAGCACTTCAAAGATGTGAGAAAAGAAGTTATGCATATGTAAGATAGCGTAAGAGTCTCGGTTTAGAATGAGGTTCAAGGCTTAAGGGGAGTTATGGGGAGTGTTTGGGGTTGAGGTTAGGGTTCAACATTTTAGATGCCCCAAAGAGGCATCTAAATGTGGCCAAGTAGGGTTTCATGGTAGGGTTTCAAACAATAGTCAGGGTTTCAAAGTAGGGATTTAAACAATGGCTAGAGTATTAAATTGGGATTTTAAAACGGGTTTCCAAAAAGGGTTTGAAACTAGATATGTGGTTTCAAAGTAGGGTCAGGGTTTTTAAACCAGTGTTGACATTTCAAATTGGGGTGGGGACCTCTGGATACCTCACGATACGATCTGCGATACAAAGCTCACGATAACGATTATCTCACGGTATGACGATACCGCGATTATTGATGTATTGCTCAGGTAATAAGTCCCCGATAATCTATGATAAAACTAATAATAATAATAATAATAATATGAATATACCGGTACATAAATATAATATAATATAATATAATATATATATATATATATATATATATATATATATATATATACATAAAAATAATACATAAAAATAAATATATATAATAATGAAAAAACTAAGCTCATGAGTCTTCTTCGCCTAAAGACTTCCGTCCATTTCCACCAGCACTCTTATAAGGCGCTCCCCCTAGTGGACTGCCAAATAACTGTTCAATAAGTAATGAACATTGGAGCCGTTATAGTGGCTGTATATTAACTACAAATATTGCAATACTTGAGTAGGCGTATCGATAATCGATCGGGAGACAAAGTATTGCAATATCAATATATCGTCAAAAAGTTTAAAAAAAAAGTAGATTTGGGGTATCAAACAGTGGTTTGGGTTTCAAAGTCGAGTGGAGTTTAAGTGTCATTGGGAATGAATGGAGAACTTTTAGATGAAAAATGTAAGGATAGTGAAACAGCATACACGTTTTTGCTGTATGTGAATTTTTAAAGCGTTAAAAATTGAACCAAATGATCTGAACATGTAGAATTTCTTTTCCCGCCATGAACAAAAAAAAAAAAAAAAAAAAGTTGTGCAATCTCAGCTTGCAGCTTTAAATGCTATTTCATTCATGTACGTTTTATCAACGTACATGTGGGTCAGCTCACCATGTCGGCCGCGGCCTTACATCCCGGCGGTGCGCAACGTCGCGTCGCGTTGCGCGGCGCCGCGCGGTGTGATGCTGTGTGGCCAGAGAGACTTCCTCTCTCAGCGACAGCTCTGAAGCGCCGTTTCATGTTGCGCCTTTCATCTTCACTTCAGGCCAAAATGTATTCCATTACATGATCACCATTCCCATTAGATCCCCATTAGATCAGTGCGCTGCCTATTGAAGTCTTTTGTAAATGCAGCCTATAGGGTGCGAAGGCCCTTTGTAGGCGTCATATGAAAGGAAAAGGAAAACTGTCGAATGCGGTTCTGCAATTAGCTGCAGAAAAAATAAAATAAAAATACGACTGCTGGAAGAGCACATCATGTTGCATTAGTAACAACAGAAATGGGATCACTGTAAAAAAATAACTTTACCATATTGTTGTTGTTGAACTACAGTCATAATGGGGTTGATCCGAGTTTGTGTTCACCATTTGGACCTCAACACTGATAATTGTAACTAATAAATCACACAATTTTACGTAATTAATCGGGATTAATCACATTTTTCTACTTCTGCTTCTACTTTTTTTCTATAAAGCTTGTATGAGATATTTAGTAAAATTAGTAAAATCTTGGAATTAATCTAAAATCATCCAAACAAAAGTATATTCAGTATATCGTAGTCAACCTCATCCCGTTTTTGTTTAGTCAGTTTTTAGTCAACAATGGGGTATATGCCACGGAAGAGGCGGGACTTCCGACTTTTGTGAAGTTGCACATGAGCTTTGATTCCAGTCCGGGTTGCGAACGTGCAATCGAGGGGCATATATATATTTTTTTGTCAGCAGATAATGTTGAACGTTTCGGATCTAAAAGTCTGATCTAAGTCAAAATGCCAGCGCCGATGATTTTTTTGCCAGTCCTGACCATGGCAAAGATGCGACCGATTCGCAGAGACAAGATTTTTACAAAATCCTAAATTTCATCTCGTTTTGGTCCATAGATTTTAGTAGGGATGGGAGAGTACCGATACCAGGTATCGATATCGGGCTGATACCAGCCTTTTTTCAAGTACTCGAGTACTCGTGACGCAGACGAGTACAAGCGAGCGATGGCAGAGGGGGAAGACGTTAAGTGAGTCCTCCTTGCCTGTAAGTGGCGCTAGCTTGCAGCAGTTCTTCACCAAAACTTTACTGGTTTGGAAATACTTCAAAATTGTGAATCTTAAACTAAAAGAGCCTTTTGGTGTTTTATTTTGAGCGTTAAGACTATTGAAGACTGACTGTGCTGTTTTTTGTTTTGTTTTGTTTTTTTTTGTCAAAATTAAAGGGTTTAAAAATATATTTTAGTGATTTTTTTTTTATTTGTCAAAATGTACTACTGGTATCGGCAGTTGGTATCGGTATCAGTGAGTACTGAGGGTCTGAGTATCGGTCTGAAAAAAAGTGGTATGTAACATCCCTAGATTTTAATCCAGTTTTTCTGAAGTGAAGTACATTTTGGTCTCGTCTTCATTAGTCGACGAAAATGCATGCTGATTTAGTCCCAGTTATTGTTTATTAATGAGGGTTTTAATCTAGTCCTACCTAGCTTTAATCAGGTAAAAATGTGCATTGACAAAATTATTATTTTTTTGTTTTCGTTGACGAAATGAACACTAAATGGGAGGGCGTCAACCTCGCACCCTCTATTGCCGAGGTACTACTGGTTTGATGATGACAAACAGTTTGGCCTGAAATTCGTCTTTTCATATTTCCATTGTTTCCTACGGGGAAATATGTCCAACAATCTGAAAGGGACTGCTTACTACATTATCGGTTCTACTGTATTCGCCTATCATTCAGGTTGACATATTGTCTTGATCCTGCCTCTTACATCGACACAAACACACACACACACACACACACACACACACACACACACACAGCAATGAGCGATGGAGATTGATGGCGCTTTATGACTCTCGGCCTTGAGATAAGTGAGACGTCCGTCCACCAGCCGAGCGTACAGAAAGCAGCTTGTTCAGTCGCCCCGCCGCAAGGACGGCGGCCTCTCTTACAGTCAATGCCGCATTAAGCTAATATGAACGCTCATTCAACACGAGCGCAAGCTCAATAGCGGCCGTTCTCAAACTAGGTTTTTAACTGGCATTAAGATTTCACTCGACCCCCCCAAAAAATTTGAGTCTAGGAAAGCCATTAGCAAATGTACATTTGGACGAAATACGATAATGTTACATGCATTTCCTTAGGATTACGCAAACTATACAGCCGCGGGGGCCGAGCCGTATCTCGGAAGCATTCGCGGCGTCGTTAATGGGCCACAAATGTTTGACGCGCTCGTGTCGGCGAGGCAACTCCCTGCCAAAACAAATAGACATCAAACGCGCCCAACTGGTACAACACCAAAATGACAAGGCCTCAACAGGCCGGCTATTCATCTTAAAAGCCAAAAATAATGAGGGTCTTAATAAGGGATTAAAAAAAAACAACAACAACATGCACAACATCTCATCCCAGTTTGGAATTCTTTTCATGTTTCCCTCACAAAAACATAAAAAACTGCTGATTGAGATGGACTCAACGATGGGTAAAATAATCAATAGCTATCCATCCAGCCAATTTCTAAACTGTTTTTCTTAGGGGTGTGAATTGCCTGACAATTCGATCCGGATCACGATTCGTAGGTCACGATTTGATTCGATAGCGATTAATCCCGATATGAATTTACAAGTCGGTTGTTGCGATTTTTTTTTACTCAAATTTAGAAAATACCATTCAGTAAACTTCTCACATGTACACTGTACGATTTGTATGAAAATGTATTATTTATTGATCTCAAACTTCAGTTTTATAACTGTGAGCCACTGTATTCAACAAACGGGTTGTAACCTTTTTCATGTTAGAACAGCATTGAAAATATTAAGGCTGAAAGGTTCCATTAATATAACATTCTTCCATGCTTAAGGTGTGAAAGTTAGACGTTTTGTTTTTCCATCAAAAATGGATGTTAAAAAATCGCTGCCTATTGAATCGATTCGAGAATTGCGTGCTGTAATATCGTGATATATTGCCGAATCGATTTTTTTTTTAACACCCCTAGTTTTTCTCCATTAGTATTGTGGGTAAGATAGCAACTATCCCAGCTAATTTTGCGGAAAAAAACCCTGGGCACCTGTAGATGAACAACCATTCGCTGCTATAGACAATTGAGAGTTTTCAGCTTTCAGGAAATTTAATACACAAAGTTCACATTTGGTAGCAGTTGGATAAAATATCTTTGATGGCTGCGATTGGCTGGTAACCAGTCCAGGCTTTACCCCGCCTACTGCCCAAAGCCAGCTGTGATAGGCTCCAGCACCCCCGGCGACCCTTGTGAGGAATAATCAGTCAAGAAAATGGATGGATGGGCTTTATTGTCAAATGCTACTTGGAAATGGTCAGAATGAGCATAAAATGGCCGCTACTCAAATGCTGAAGAATGAGCTAAAAAAGTTACTTTTAACAGCAATTCATTGTTTGTTTTTTTTGTTTGTTTAAGTACTCAAAGTAATTGAGTTACTTTTGAATAAAGTATCCATTAATCTGGCATTGAGGGCAACACTTTCAAAGTATTCCACGGCGTGCTCCCGTATTCGACCGTGTGGCACACCCACGACTGAAATCAAACTCACCACCGTTTAAAACTTCACGTTCAAATTACGAAAGTACTCACACGGCGCTCGAGTCAATCTCATTTTCCTCTCTGTTGTGCATTAAATACTTCATTGGCGTGTATGATGACCGCTAACGACAAACAGCAGCTTGCTATTTACGACGTACTGGTGCCAAGAACCAACCCCCAAAGGAAAGCAGCAGGTGTTTTCTTAGCTCAGTACTGAAGCACTGCCAGTTTAATATACTTTCAATGCTTGGGGGAAAAAAAATAAAATAAATTATGAAAGGGACTTTTTATTTGAAAATGAAGTTGTAAAATTGTTACAGACTATAGTCAAGTCTTCTTGCTGAGAGTTTCCTTCCACGCGTCAAACCGCTAAGATGCTCCTAATTAAACGTCAACTCACCTTTGTGGGGAAAGAAAAAAAATAAATAAATAAATAAAAAAGCTGCACACTTTTTAAACGGTAACTAATTCTCAAGCGTGAATAAGTGGATTTTCTGTGCGACACTCAACACTAAGGAGTTTCATCTTAGCACTTCAGTTCGTCTGCATATGCTCCTATAATGGATGTACGGTAAATACATAAATTAGATGACGGTTCAACCGCTTGCAAAGCCGGCTACTTCTCTATTTAGAAGCCATATGCGGTTGCATAATTTCAAAAAATGTTGCCTCTCTGAAGCCAGAATCCTTTAGCAACGTGATATTTGCTTGACATTTACTGTACATCATGTCATGACTGAGTAACCTAAGCCTCAAAAAGCCATGCATGAAATTATACGGGAAGTCAACAATTTTGAGTGATTTTCGAGTCCTTCAGACATACTTGTGCTGGAGATTTTGTCCTGATTGCGACCAAATTTGCTCAACAGATGATTGAAGATGAATTGTGAAACATTGTGTCTTCAACTACGCATGTGACAAGATAGCTCACCAACAATAGTTGAGTACTTCGGTAAAGCACGCCATACAATTCTTTGAAAATTCAGTCCCCAAAAGGCAGTATTCCACAGCAACACGGCATTTGGTAAACATATCTATCATTCCTAATAACATTTAACATTTCTCTACTCAATTTGCCATCTTGTCTTATGTTAGCATAACAACTATTAACATTTAATTCACTGTCATACATTAAGTTCTACCTTAGTATTTTCTCAATTATGGTTGCTAGCTTGCCATATGTTAGCATAACAGGTCTGTTAGCATGTTAGCACTTCATTGACATGAGGAATTTAGGAACCAAATATGTTGCATTATGTTCATTTCTTTTTGTTCTGCCTTAAGCCCAATTCGCAATGGCTGCGGAACGGACGCAGTGCGTTTTCCGTGCGGCGGCCGTACGGACCCCACGAGGATAGAACGCATTCAAGTCTACGTGTCAATTCGCACCAGCTGCGATGCGGAAAGGACTGCGGCGATGCGGCAGGTTTCCGTAAGCGTTCTATTTCTTCCGGACGCCGCGTGCGGAATTTCATGAAGCTGAAAAAAATTACACGAGCCGGACAGGAAGTTGGGCGTCTCGCATCAAGGTAAATCCGGTATATTTCAAAATAAAACCGTTTGCGAACTCGTTTTTTTTTGGGGGGGAGGGAAGCTAGCTAGCTACATAGCATGACATGAGTCTGACATTTAAGACAAAAAATGAGCTCAGAATAACACGATTTAAACACAAAACGTACTTACCCATGGTAGAAGTCCCAGAAATAAATGTCCAAAAAGCATATCGAGGTGACAACAGGCAAGCTTGGCTATTGTTTACAAGTAGGACTTTATATTTTCCAGCGTGAACCCCACGTGATCTTGTGGTCTGGCGGGAGCAGATTTCCAGACACGCAACGCACGCGGTGCGAATCGCAGTCCTTGCCGCGTCCGTACGGAAAACGCACCGCGTCCGTTCCGCAGCCGGTGTGAATTGGGCTTTAGCGTTTTCTGTACTAAGGTTGCTGTCTTGCCATAAGTTATCTGTTCTTAGCCTCTTAATCAATTCTCATTACAGGGCAAGTGCATCCTTTAACAGATCACAACAGAGCGAGTTAATAAAGCAAGGATTTAAGTCGGAGGAGTGACGGATGGCAACGCAGCCGTTTGACAGCCCGGATGTCTTCATTTTGGGCTTAACGGTGAAGTTTAAAAATACTCGAGTCATCCTTTTCCACCCGCTTGTACCTTGAGCCGTCTGAAAAGAAAGCAATTACCTGAGATACCAGTGGGCCGCAAAAGGCCTTGGAGGATTTGATCAATTAATCACAAAAATCCCTATAAAAGAATCATTCATCACACGCTAATGCTTTTCTAGCCGAGAGCAGACTGGCGGATGCGACCAAAAAGGAATCGTTTCAAGGGTTTTCAGCCTTCCATTATTGTCCTCGTGTTAACGAGGCAGTGAGAAGATGATGCCCGCATGCCGTGGAGCTTCACTTCAGCGGAGCCTAATTTCAGGCCACGTTTAAATAAATGTTTGGGCAACAATTACAGACTAATTCCTTCAGGCTTAACTGGCTGGGGTTGTTTTTTTTTTTTTTTTTTGTTTTGTTTTTTGAGCCACTGCTGAGGCTACTTTAAAAAGACAAGACAGAAGGATGTCCTATATTTTTACTCATTTACTCCCAATAACGTATAAATACGTTTTTTAATGTTCTAAGTGTCCCAAAGACGTATTTATATGTTTTATGGGGGGGGGGTTTTTATGCTAGAGCATACAGAAGGCTTTGATGCAGCCTCTCAACTGCAAAGAACGGTTGCAGAAATGGTAGTTATTACACAAACGGCCAGCAGGTGGCAGCAGAGCAAAGGAGATCAACCAGGGCCATGTAGAAAAAAAAAGTTAAATTACTTACAATTTTAAATAGATTTGTGAAAACTGATGAAACTTAGCTCTCTTCTAATGCTAATTGCTGCAAAACGGAAACAGATGGAAACACACTTTTTTTTTTCCTAATGAAAGAAGAGACTTTCTTTCTTTTGGTAGGTTCCATGCTTTTATAGCAATAGAACACAATATTCTGTGGGCCTTGCAAAATCAGTCAAAATCCAGTAAAACAGCCGGGAGCGAACGGGAATGCTTCTGTGAAAATGGCGGCGAGTGAATGAGTTAAGAGAAAACGTAACATAACATTATATGTAACATACCCCTGCGAATTACACATTGACAACCATCAGAAGGATGTTGAAATACTGATGTCATCATTTTTACAAGCCCCATTTTATTACCCATAAGTCTTTTTTTTTTTTTTTTTTTAAAGAAAACACATTCACAAGATTTAACAGACATGTTTTTAGTTGGGGACTACATTTTCCCTCCTTTATTATCCCCGTTGAGATCCAAAGATTTGGCCCAAGATAAAGTACGTGTGTGGGATTGTTGGGGTAGAAGACATAAGTATAACAAATTGTCAAAGCGGCTGAGGGTGAGTGCAAAGATGAGCAAATGTGTGTGAGGGCGGAAGCAACGGCCGTAAAAAAATAAAAAAAATAAAAAAAAAAAAAAATAAAAAAAAAATAAAGTGCATCGTGTCACGTTGATGGAAAACATGCGGCGGCGGAGAGGATTCATCCACGGCGGCAAGGACAAAAAGAGGCCATTTGCATAATGTGACGTTTACAAAAAGCCAGGGAATTTTTTTTATATTTTTTTTCCTCGCCTTTTAGCACTGGACTTTCTCTTACCTGAGGGAGACACAGAATTTGAAATTGAATGTAATGGTGATGTTTTGAACAATATGTTAACATGTGCCATTCATCTAACTGAAGTCAAACACTGAATAGAGAATGTCAACAAAGTTGTTATATTAGTAGATTATAGTTTTTGAAAGACCATAAGCTCATCATGTAGGTCCTACTTTTTTTTTTTTTTTAGTATTACAAAGAAAGTCAGGATTTTAGGATAACAGCATATTTTCAACATTTTGTGATACAGTATTACAAAAAAAATAAAATAAAATACAAAATAATGTCATAAAACAAAAGAATTAAGTAATTACAGTGCACGTTCATACCATTAAGTCATATTAGACCCTCGCTGAAAAATGTACATTTAGATAATACATTCATAATTTTACATTTATATGTGAATAAGTTGTACTAAATAGCTTCATTTAGTCAAAGTCTAATTTTAGGCCACATTTAAAGAAATGCTTGGGCAACAATTAGCGGAATATTACTTCTGGCTTAACAGAGTTTTTTTTTTGTTTTTTGTTTTTTTGTAGAGTCATTGCTCTGTCATTGTTACATTATTTGCTTTGAAAATTTGAAAATGTGACAAATGACAAAAGCTGTTTGTTCTGTGCACAGAACATTATCATGCTTGGCATATTAGGGCCACACTAAAAAGATTTAAAAAAAAAAAAATTATATTACCAGAATAAAGTCAGAATATTAATACAAATTAGGTCATGTTGTAGGCCAATAACGTCATATTACAAGTCATCCAATATCCAATATCTAAATTTTTATGTGCCAGAGCTCATTTTCTTCCAATAAAAATCGGACGTACGTTACTGTGTGATGCCACTAGAGGCTGTGCAGCTCCAAAATCTTCCATTGGCCATCAGTCAGCATAAAAAAAAACGAGCTGTTATGCTTTACACTAAAATGGAGCATGTTGAGCATTTTTGCAATTTTACTGCGAGTCTACAATTTGAGCCCCCCCACTTTGATTTATTCGATCGACCGCGTTGTTAAAAGAACCACAAATCACGCCGGAGTAAAATTTATAACCGCCCCGCCTTTACTCGCCTTCATTATAAATCCATCGACTAAAGCAGTGTCACGTGACCACACCCCGCCCTTACCCGCCGCATTCTAAAAACAATTTTATACACATCCTCAACGGGAATGCTGATAAATGGCCCGTGTCAGGTCGTGCTCGGGCAGCGCCGGTGGCCGGCGTGAGGGCGGGGTTTAAAGGTGAGGCGTCCGAGCGAGGTGCCCTGATGAAATCGCACGAGGAATTGATTGATCTCCCCGGCGTGCGCCTTTGCAATGCAGCTAAAACTGATGCGTCTAGATTAGTGTCAGAGGGGCGGCTGAAGGACAATGAAGGCGCTCGCCGGGAGACGTGACCTTCTCGCAGACACACACACACACACAAACACACACATATGCACGCGCTGATGGCGGGAAACCAAGAGCTTGGGGAAATGTCGTCATGCCAGACAACAGGCAGGAAAAAAAAAAAAAGATAATATGAGGCAGGGATGCAGTTGCAGATGTTTCAATTCGTATTCATTAGCATGGCTTTCCATTACTGACTGGAAATGAAGCCAGTGCAGCCACACACACACACACGCACGCACGCACACACTTGCATAAACACAATATAAGTCATGACACATTCAGTGTACAATTTATTTTCAGTTCCAGAATGGAGGCGCGCCAGCCAAAATGCAGCAAAGCTTTAGGGGGTAAACATCAGCCAGGACAATAAGAGCAGCAGGCTTCACCAAAAATATACAAAAATAAAGATTAAAATCAATCAATCAATCAGTCAAAAATTAAATAAAGCTCACCTTAAAGCAGAAGTCAACCCATTTTTTTTATTTTATTTTATTTTTTTACAATAATGTTTTATGCAGCACCACTAGTCTAAATATGGTATTCTTGCCTGAGTCCTTAACAATGATGTCATCTTCAGTCAACAGCAAGTGACAAAATGGCCGCCCCCTGACATGGATGAAAAAAACAGCTGGATTTTGCTTCATAACTCATATTCCACAAATTTTAATCGCAAAATGTCATGTTTTAGTCTAGTGAGGTCACATATAACACGTAACATGTTATTGTCAAGAAATGTTTACTGTTGACTTCCCCTTTAAGCCTGACATTAAACAGCTTTCCTACAACGTAACACAATTAAGTTAAGTTGACTTTGTGACTTCAATTCCATTTGAAATTATATTTAAGAACCAACTTCCCAATGTCCCATGTTGTCCAAAGTTGCTAAATGACGTGCATTTGCTCTTAACTCATTTGCTCCCAAAAACGTATAAATACGTTCTATTTTAAATGTTTTAAGTGTCCCAAAGAATTGGCCATAAGTGGAGATCTACATATGATTTTCAGTGTCAAGTGACATCCTCATCACCTTGCACGACAACAAACACTTGAGTGGGTACACTAGACTTGTTCTTTTTCGAAATGTCCTTGGGTGTCTCGACAGGCTCTAAATTCAGTAAATATCATTTGTTACTTTGTATAATAACTAAAGAAAAACAGACCTGATGAGCCAAATGAAGGTAAGCAAGCTATCATCATTCTGTTATAGGGAGTGCATAGCGAGGCTTATCGTGATATTTTTAGAGGTTGAAGCTGCCATAAAAGTCGAGATTGCCCACATACTTTCAACATTTTGTTGACGATTTACTGCAGTTTTCTAACGTTGCTTAAGAATGTCCTAAATGTCTGCAGTTCAAATGAAAAAAATATTGCTCCAAAATGGATTGATATTATTGAAAATGAATGCCAGTTTCATTTCCCAGAGTTTCACAAGATTTGCAGAAGTCTTACACCAAAGTCGCAAGATTGGCTGATCACTAAAGTCGAATGAGTTTTGCTGAAGTCTCATCAAATTCATAGAAGTCTCACAAGACTTTACCTCAACCTCACATTTGCTGATGACTTAAAATCTTACTAGATTCGCTGCGGTCTGATGAGAACTGTGAAGTCTTGAGAGATTCACTGACATCTCAAGTTTTGCAGAAAGTGCCACGAGATTCGCTGATCACTGAAGTCTCACAAGTTTCGCTTAAGTTTCATGAGTTTTACTGACTTTTCACGAGATTTGTCAAAGTCTCGTGAGATTTGCTAAAGTCTCATGAGATTTGCTAAAGTCTTGTGAGATCCTTGGAAATTTCATGAGAGTTTCTGAAGTCACACCTGACGAGGGCTGAGAATCTTTGACTGTCTCACGATTCGATTCGATTACGATTTTTGGGTCTACGGTTCGATTGAGAATCGATTTTCAATTCTCAATTCAAACAATTTTCGATTCAAAATGATTTGATTGACAAATGATTTCTGCTTCAATTTACAGATATGCACAACATTGTCATGATCGACTCCAGTCTGCTTTGCAAGACAAAATGACAAATAGAGATATTAAAGTGTCTTTTTTTTTGTTTTGTTTAAAGATTTATTAATTTTGTATTGTAAGTGCCTTTTTCCACAAAAAAACATGTGGGCTACAACTGCCTTTTCCCCTTCTTCTTCATTTCTAATTTAAATAAAATTGATTTTTGGATATTAATATCGATTCGATTTGATTAATAAATGAGAATCTCGATTCTTTTATGAATCGATTTTTTGGCACACCCCTACACCTGACTGTTTTGTTACAGGCACATTTTCTGACATTACATTTTCGTAACAATGCGCACACAGTGTGTGGTATAATTTCACACTCGATGGGTGGATAGGCACTCACAAGTAATCAAGCAATTAAAAAGCAACTTTTTTTTGGCATATTACGTTGCCTTTGAATTCCTGTCCATATACGTTACTCCACTTTTTTTTAACAGCAACACGCAAACTAATCACCGAAAGGACTTTAAAAGCATTGTCGAACACAACATGATGAACGTTCAAATACAACAACAGCGCCGCTAATTAGTCCGACTGCATTTGCGGCTTTTAAATCAACCGCTGTCGACTCGTCTCCAAACTAATTGGCCGTCCGAGTCGTGTAAAAGCGGCGGGAGTTTACCGGCGAGGCGGAAGGGCGCAGGGAAGCTTCTCCGTCCGGATTCCCGCAAAGCGCCGAATCAGCAGATCGCTAATCGGCGTCGTCTCAGCGGCCCGAGTCAGAAAAAAAAATGTGTTAATGAACGCTGGAAGCTGTCAGGGGGTTGACCTCAGCGCCGATATCTGACGTAGGAGGGAAGTAGTTGATGATAATGCGAGGAACATGGGGAGGACCTCCACCAGGGCAGACACGTTCCCGCTTCTTAAATGAGCATCCACTACGACGCTAAAATGTGAACTTAGCAGAACAGGCTGCGATATGCGATCCTATCGTTCCGAACTGTGAACAATTGGATGTTTACAGTCAAGAGGCAGCTCATGTTCCAGTGACAGCAGTTGCCCTTTCAGTCTGAAAGCCTTGTTAGTCACTGGATTCCACCATGTTTGCTCTGTGACACTTCTCATCTTTTGGCAGGAGCAAAAAATAATAAAAAAAATACACCCCTCCGCAAAAAATAGGGTTGGTCATGTTTTGTGAACAATTTCAGCCCCCATTCACTTAACAGGCAATTTAGTTGCATTATGTTTGTGGTGTGTGATGGCATAGTAGCTGAATGGTTATAGCACGTCTGCCTCGTAGTTCAGAGGTTGTGGTTAATTGAAGATTGTCGCTGTGACTGACTGAATGGTTGATTGTCTCTGTGCCCGGCGATTGGCTGTTGGCCAGCTCAGGGTGTCCCTGAAAAATGGATAGACGTTTAATCACGAGTATATCCGTGAAAAAGCCAAAAGAAATTCAAGCTCGAAAAGAACCAGGAAGTTTGCCATATTTTCACGTTGAAATTGTCTCAGCAGTGCAACTAAAGTTTGATTGTTTTTTTAAATTCATCTATTGAATTTGAATTGAGTTTCACTGAGCAACATAACATTTGGTTGAGTTGTCTATCATGTGGAGACATGCAAAAGTCTTGAAAAACTGTGCCAGATAGATAGATAGATAAATAGATAGATAGATAGATAGATAGATACTAAAAATGTGGCCATCTAGCTAGCTAACTCTCCAGCTATTTTGACAGCGCGGTATTTAGCTAAATAGAAGCTAGCTAGTGCAAGGTATTACAAATGTGGCCATCTAGCTAGCTAACTCTCCAACTATTTTGACAGCGCAGTATTTAGCTAAATAGAAGCTAGCTAGTGCAAGGTATCTACAATTGCTAAAAGCCATATTTCTCATATTATATTTCATATATTAGATAAGTTTTTGTACTTCTTCCTACTCCTTTTTGAACATGTACATTATGATACTATTAACGATTTTTTTTCTTTTCGCCTTTTTTTTTTAAAATTCAACTTGTATTTTATACTTGTGATGTGTTTATAAAATAAACCAACTGTTTATCCCCTTTAAAAAATAAATAAATAAATAACCAAACTTGAAATTGTGAAATATTTTATTTTATGTTGTTGGATCTTGGCATTCAAGATTGATGGATGTGAATTTTAACAGTTTGGCACTGCAATCTGGACCTTGTTTAAACAGCTTTAACACATATAGTATTGCAGTACTTTTTCTCCTTATTTGCTTACATTAACCACCCAAAACTCATTTACAGTCCCATAATTGTGGCTCTGGGAAAAAAAAAATTAATTAAACAAAATGTTTCTGAGCACTAACAAACTTTGTTTATGTTCAAGGGCTATTTTTGGTTTGTTTGTTGGTTTCCACACATTTGGCTTGTTTCTCTTGGAGGCGTGCTGGGGAAAAAAAAAAAAAAAAAAAAAAAAAAAACTGACATAATCTGCACCATTTAAACGCTTAAGTTTATCGAGTTTTTCAGCTTTTTAAAGTGACTGCAAAAAGTCGAGATAAAAAAAAAAAGGTGAAGCGAAAGCAGACGAGGAGGCGAAATGAAACCGCGTAATTGGAAAGGGTTTCACTTTGAGGAGTTTGAGAGTCTTTCCACCAAAAAGCTCACAGTATTAAAAATACATTTAGTACGTTAATAATCTTGTACTAGGGGGGGGTGACAAAAAAAAAGGCTATAATTGCACGGCAGAGGGAGTAACAACAAGCTTTATTTCGAGCAGCTCTCTTTCTCTCTCTGGAGGCGAGACGCCGCTTGACACCCGTCCAAAAGTCATTCTAATTGGAAAGGCGGGAGAAAGTTTGTCAGAAAAGAAGCACGCCGGCGAGGGACGTCCCCGCACTCAATGCGTCAATCGTTATTTATTTTTTTTCCCCCCCGTTTTTACCCCAGCGCCAAGCCAAGCCACGCAAATTTGTCTTTGTTTTGAAAGCTTTTATTTGGACATGAATTAAACATGCGGGCCGCGCAGGCGGGCCTCTCTGACAGCGAGGAAGCGCTCGGTGACAAGTTGCACCTTAATTGCCTTGATGGCGTCCTCGCCGAGCTGTCGTCGTTTGTGTGCATGTACACGACGTGTGGATTCAAACACGCTGGGGATATAACGGTGTGGCAAAAAAAAAATAAAATAAAATAAAAAAAAACAACAAAAGGTTTGGTTCACCGTTTGGTTCAGGAAGTGAACAAATGCATAAACATAAAATATTTTGTGTAAATGGGAACAGATTTTATGGCAACTTCCAACTAAACAAAACTATGTTTTATTTTTAGGAAACTGCAAAACAAAACAAAAAAAGTTTGTCTTCTTTGTGGCAAACAAATGATGCCGCCAACCCCAAAAGTTTCAGATTGAATTTGACATCAAAGACGACTTATGTTATTGCTTCTGCGCCATTTTTTCACACTGTAGATTCAAGTGAGTAAACATGTCTGACGTACCACCAAAAGCACATCGATAGCCATAACATCAATTAGAAGATGTCATAAATTATCAAATAAAAAGACTACAATAAACATATTTGGGGGATATATTTCCATATTACAGCTTTAAATATGCTGCCAAGCAAAACTGGGGGCTGAATTTTCATGCACACTAAGTGACTGGAGTCACTTAGTCAACCGTTGTTGCTTATTAGGGTTGGATATCCGGTTCCTTGTTTCGATTCCGGTTCCAAATCGAAAGGGTATATCCAGGGTATGCCCAGCCCTGGACATACCGATCAAATTTCACACGATTATGTGAAACTGACTACAAGGGGGCGGTGTGGTTCAGTACTAGAGTGGTCATCTTGGAACCAAGAGGTTGTGGGTTCGATTCCATACCACTGTGACCACGTGGAAGTTTCCTTGAGCAAGATACTGAACCCCCGGTTGCTCCTGATGCTGCGTCATCAGTAGGTGAATGAGTGGTTGAATGTGAAGCGCTCTAAAGAACCCTTCAAAGTTTGTAAACAATGTGACGTAATTTAAAGGGCGGGGCTTAACTGGAGGCTAAAACACCGGTCAGCATATTTTCACAGGAAGTTCACGTCGGAATGGATGCGGAAAACGGCCATTTGAGTTAATATGTGAGTAAACTGACTCCCCATGACCGTAAATTTTACTTTAAAAAGTTAACTCTGACTGATGGGACGATATTTACTGACTCCTACGCACTCACGCACTGGATCGATGATTTAATGGGACTACACATCGTGCAATGGCCGGACATTTAAATCTACCTTATAGAAAAACTGAGCGTTTATACTAAAGATAAACTGAAGGACTATAAATCATTAGATGTCTACAACTACGTTTTGAATGGACATGTTCAAAATTTTGAATATAACAACTTGAGCGAGGACTTTTGTGTCACGCGGTCGCAAGTGCTGCCAAGTCAACGACAGGGACAGAAGATGAGGATGTACGTGGCATGTACCTCCCCTACAAAAATGTGACAAGAAGTTATCGGAACCATTGTGGGGGCTTTCGCCTCGACAAAACTGAAACATACAGCTAGCGTTTGGTTAGCTAGCGGTTAGCATTCGCGCATGTAGCATGTAAACACGGACTTTTTGTTAAGTCCGTGCATGTGAAAATAATCCCACAAATAATGACTAATTTAAGAAATTTCAATCACAACTAAGTCTAGCCCATATCATTGTCCAGGCTGAAGCTTACCTGATATGAAATGTGCGTTATTGATGATAGCCTCAGTCCAGTCCTTTCGCCTAATCGCATTTAACCACAGCGGTCTGCGATTTTCAAGTTTTTGTTGGTGCTTTTATGGTTCTGACAACCAAAAACACAACAAGACAACATTTTCTACAGACAACCAGTGTTGTTTACTTCTAGCTGCACTTCCGTTGCCTGCAGCAGCAAGTGACGTCATCGTGACGTAGGCCATGAAGGGGTCCATAAATGAAGTACATGGTCTAAAATAAAAAAAAAAGAAAAACCTCCAGAGGGCACTACTGACTGCTACCGCTAAAATTTCACCCGTATGAACATAACACTTGTCCGTGTATTCTCCACATAAAAGCGGCTTGAAGGTGTGTTGGTGTGATCGGATCTCATCGTCATGAAAGCCTGATTAGCATGAGCTCACCTGTTGTAAACGCGCGTGTCTCCCGTGTGCGAGTTTCCCCGGCAGAGCCTGCGGGAGAAGCCAAAGAAAGGAAACTTTAATGTGCTTGATCGAGCTTCCGTGTTTGGGATGTTGATTCAAGCGCTGCCAGATGACCTCCCTCCTCTGACGCGGCCCGTCGCCCGCCGCAGCTGCCGCTTTCATGCGCTCGCCTCCGCTGAGACCGCTTTGAACGCAGTATTAACACGCACGGCTCATCCGCTATTTCAACACCACACGGAAATCTGTAGGGTTCTCATATTTCTTGCAACGCGCCATTTTAGGAGAGTTTTGCGTTTTTAATGGCGAGTCATCAAAACTCAATGCCATGATCCACCCACATGCTACGACGAAAACCAAAATTCTTTGTACTCTGGAGACCTCTTGGGCGAATTTGCTTCTTGAGATTTTTCGGGCCTACTCACGACCGACATGCCGACCAGAGTTCAAGTTGCTAGGTGAAACTTGAACTGCATTTTAAAGTTTTTAATAGTTTTTAAATGTCTCAACAGTCTTGCGCCATCTTTTTTATCTGACCTGCTTTTTTCATATCAACCCTCACAGATCTTTGGGGGGGTGGGTGGCTTGCTCTCAAGCTTGTGTGTGCCTACCACAATCAGTTTGGGCCAGTGGTACCTCAGTGTGGATGAGGTCACCTTGGGTGATTTTCCTCACATGGTTTCTCTGTGCCCCGCCATGTCTTTTTACATAGTTCTCAGGTTGTGTGTGGGTGATCGTGGGGAGGGGGGTCGGTTTTCTTTTCATATTGTACTATCCATTCATTCATTTTCTTAACCGCTTATTCCTCACAAGGGTCGTGGGGGTGCTGGAGCCTATCCTAACCAGCTTCGGGTAGTAGGAGGGTTTTTTTTTGTTTGTTTTTTTCCAGCAAGTCACCACTTTGCCAAACATGCCCACATGGAACAACCAAAACCATTTTTTTGGTCACCCATCGGTCTGTCATACACGTTTCTGCTTTAACAGATACTGGACATTTCTCAAAGACAAGTTTGTCCCTTCAAATAACTTTCAACGCCTCAAAAAGGCCGACTACAAATAAAATCTTTTCGAACATGTGATCTTGGGAGTTTTTCGTGGGTCTACTGATGATCAATTTTCATGCTACTGAGTGTAACTGTCTTAGCGTATTGAATTTAAAAAACTGTTGGTATCAATGAAAACCAAAATCTCCATAATTTAGCGTTACCATTAATTTCCCATTTGGTATCGATCAGACAAAAATTGTAGGAAAGTTCATCATGGGAATCACTGGCATTTACCAAAATGATCGTAAAATGGCTGTTTTTTTTTGTTTTTTTTTGGTACAGGTTCATGTGACGTTTTGTTTTGTTTTTTCATGATAAACATGCCTACCAAATATGTTGCTGTGAAATGGTGTCTTTTTTTAACATACCAATTCAAATGTATCGTCAATCTAATCATTCACCGGCTGTGGCAATAAATAGTACAACCGGCAGCGTCTTGAGCCACTCACCTCTGCTACTTTGGCCATGTTGTATTGTACCCTTCAAAATCAATAGATTCTTCCCCCAGCGACTCTTTTTAGAAGACAATCAGGTGACCTCGTGCGGATTAAATCATCGTACCTAATTAAAAATCCCCTTCGTTCTTGAGAGAAGCTAATAAACAAGCAAGGGTGCTGAAGGATCAGACATGGGGAATATCATAACGCGCGCGTCACAACGATAACTATAATCATCGGTGTTGATTGTTGTCGTGTCGCTGACCACACGTCCTTGAAAGTAACTCAATCACTGGGCGCTGATTGGTTTAAATACGCCTCAATCAATTAGAGAATTGTTTGGAGCAATGTCATAAAGTCCACGAGAGAGAGAGAGAAAAGGACGGCTGATGAGGAGGCGAGTTTGTTCATCAACCTTTTGAGTGTTTCTGACTTGCATCAGTTCAGCACGAATGACATCACAAACAAAGTTTTTCATGATGATAAAACGTTTTTTTGTTTTTAACGTCTCGGCGTCTGAATTACAATTGTGGAATAAATTGCACTTAATCTACACAGCTGTATACAAATGTTTATGTTGTACACTTGTAGCTGTTACGTTATCTTTTTTTTTTCAGACATGCAGATGTTATTGTTGCACACATATACTGTAGCTTTTATGTTTGAGGTTATAAACTTGCAGATGTTATTTGATGCTTTAGGTTGTTTACAACAGTGGCATTTTATTATTACCAATAACTACAAGTTTTTTTGTTTTTTTTTTGTTTTTTAATTTGCCAAGTTGTGAAAGACAAAATGACATTGTAATGAAGGAATAATAAATAACTAGTGCCTCAAAATCATATTTCAAATGTTTTCCTTTAAAAAATAATAATCTACAAAAATTGAAATTAACTGACAAATCCAGTTCTAACACACCTGAAACAGATGGATATTCTTATAGGACAACCTGGGCTTGTTTGATTATTCATTCGGGCTGGAAATGATAATCAAAGTGGGGAATTATCGCACACATTTTCATGAAATTCAAATGAAGTCATTAAAATGTTTCATTTACTTTTCTGGTCCACAAACCCAAAAAAAAAAAAAAGAAAAAAAATCCAAGATTAACACAACATTAAATTGAAGTCTATCTGGAAAAACTAATTCAAATTAAGGTCAGTTCAGGCCAATGGACTGTCGGGGCATAATAATGTGATAAAATGGTCGCCAAGCAAGAAAATATCAAGGATAAAATGTTGACTATGTAGCATGTCCCAAGAAGCTCACACTTCTTCTCAATGATCTCAAAGGTGAGATTGTCCCTATCAAACTTGCTGGGTTTGATTTATGAAATTCCTAATTATTAAGCACTTAATTGCATGGCAACAAGTGAAAAAGTGGTGGAAATGAACAGAATAGCACAAAAATAATCAAGTTAAAAAAGTAATCCACAGTCAAAAAGTCGGTGGTTTGAACATATCCATCCATCCATCCATTTTCCTGACCGCTTATTCCTCACAAGGGTCACGGGGGGTGCTGGAGCCTATCCCAGCTGGCGGGGTTGACCCTGGACTGGTTGCCAGCCAATCGCAGGGCACACAGAGACGAACAACCAACCACACGCACAAGCACACCTCGGAGTGCCCAATGAACCTGCCATGCACGTCTTTGGAATGTGGGAGGAGACCGGAGTACCCGGAGAAAACCCATGTGGGCACGGGGAGAACATGCAATCTCCGCACAGGAAGGCCGGAGCCTGCACTCGAACCCGAGTCCTCAGAGCTGCGAGGCGGACGTGCTAACCAGTCATCCACATTCCTAATTGGCACAACTCCACTGAGAATATACTTTAGATTTACACAATTGTGGCATTCACACCCGTCAAGCATTCGCCTTCATATTTACACCTGCCCCCAAGCATCAGAATATTGAATATGGGAATAAAAAGATGCATGCAATCGCCTGAATTCCTGAGAAGGCAACACCCCCACCCCGACAGCCCCTTGGCCCCCGGTAGCCTGCCAACAACAAAGCCTCCAGATTGCACTTGCCACTGTGCGACCGGCGCAGGGATTGCACATTTTCATACATGCGAGTTCAAATGATAGATGAGGCAATCTAGAAAAGTTGCGCCGGGAGATACATCAGCAGGCATGGGAGACTTGAAATGCAAAAAATATTCAACTACATCCTGACTCCCCACGACCGGACACTTGCATACTTATTGACATGGAGAATGTAGCGTGCCAATTGCTTGATTTTTCACCCACATACATAAAGCGATCTGCTATTCAACTTCATTTGCATTCATTAACTGGATTAATTTTACTACTCACTCAACATTACCACACTTTTGTGTCGTTTTATAACTGTGTTTTTCCACAGATGAAAAGCTCTCTGGTTTTCAGGCTGATTAACGTATTGTTCAGTTATAAATAGGGATGTAACAATAATGGCAATATTGTGATATTATATATTAAAAATGCCACGATAAAAGTCGTCGTCATGTCACGATATTTAGAGCAGCACATCTGTTTTAAAAAAAGAAAGAAGAAAAAATCAGGTTGATTTCCATTTATGCAGTTCTAGCACCCTCTGGTGGTTAGTTTTTTTTAGTGCAGTTTAATTTTCACAAGGCATGTTTTGGCCCTAGTATGTTTAAACGTGAAACATTTGAAAAATCTTTTGAATCGGGTATTTTTTTTTTTCCACAATTGCAATTTTTATTTCTGGTTTTCATGTCATTTAACTTAATATTTAGTTTCAAATTATTTGCATAGCTTCAATTTGGACCGAAAGGTTTCATCATCACGTTGAACATTTCCTAACGTGAGGCCTTACCGGTCCGTCGTCAACTTTGTGAGCAATTTAATTCCTCAACACCGGAGATGAATGTGAATAATTTATAGCCCAGCGAGACTGACATTTAATGAAGCCATTGGTGATGGTGACCTAACAAATTCATCAATGTCTAATTTATTAAACACACCAGAGGGTCGCACATCCACTGCGGCCATTTGTCTTACAGAGAGTGTCATGTGGCCCACTAGAGAGAAAAAAAAAAAAAAAAGGATGCGGTGAACCACTATTTCTCTTGTCAAGTGACAAAACAAACAGTTTGCTGTCAGCATGTTGAGTACGTAATCGTGACACATCCCATCAGCAAAACGATTGCATGCAAAAGACATTCAAATTGACTTCTTTTCACAATAGTTGGTAGCACTCTGCTTCTCATATTGTTTACACCTCAAATTAGCGTAACTATTATGGCAATGGCAGATATATATGCACAGTGACTGAACATTTTAAAGAAATCTCTATAGATGCTAATTATAACATTTTTCCTTAAAATTGCACCAAATTAATAGCAATTTTCTATTCTTAGAATTTCTAGCTCCTCATCGTAAAATGGCGGCTGCTGCCACGAGTACCAATACCTTGAAATAAGGCTGGGTATGGGCCCCAATACCTGGCATCGGTACTCACCCATCCCTACTAAATATGACAGAGACTTTGTTTGAAACAGGATACAACTGTCAGGCACACGTCGCAATACTTTTGCTTATATCAAAAATCCTTAGTTTCAAACAAATACAGGGAGTTATCAAGTTAAGGCGCACTCGACTTAAGGCGTTTCTGCTTTACAATGGTTACGATAGGTCCGCCATTTTGGCTCCTCGTCTGCCATATAACCCGCAGTGTTTTCCCCTCGTCCGCTATTTAGCCATTAGCTAGTGCTAGCGCTTGTGCACTTGTGGGAGTATCTTTGGCTTTTTCGCCCTCTTTTTTTTCCCACATCAGCTTCCCCACCCTTCTTATGTTCTTATTTTAATATATTTTAGATTTTGTATGCAAATTATTTTGATGTAAATATTGACTTTAATGGAGAAATCCGGCTCAAGTCGAAATTCGAGTTACATCGCTAGCGTAAGAACGTAACTCCGACGTAACTCGAGGACTCCCTGTAGTTCAGCGATCTAACCTTTTATGGCTACCAGCCATCATTTACCAGTTGATGACGGATGTCCAGCACTTTGAGTTGCATTTTAAATGTATGAAAGGTGCTATATAAATAAAGATTGATTGAGTTATCTCGTTCATAGATGTTGTAAATGCTGCTACAGGAAGGATTGCAAAAAAAAAAAACTGGTCAAAAACGACTGCTCAAGTTCTGAATAGAAACAACTTACCAATCTGATTGGTGACTTCAGTATCACAAAAACTAACTAGATGTGTGGTATTGAACAACGAACAGAAGACAGGTCAAAATAAGGACTCCTGAAGTCCTGACTAGAACAAACGATCCGATCTCTAACCTTGGCTACTTTAGCCAACTTGTAACGCATATCAAAATAAATAAATCTATTGCCTTCTTGATAAAGCCACAAAACAAATATTTGTTGTTGTTAGCAAAACTAAAGCTACAGTGTAACAATGACAATAAAGTCCACACAGGGAATTATATAAGCAGGCCACGGTCCAGAGGGATCGGCGGTCACGTCGGCATGCGTCACGACCATTTGTCGCGCCTTATTGCCTCCACTTTACTTCCACCGGGGAGGACGTCATTTACGGCGCATCCGCCGCTCTCAAGCATCAGGCTCAGTGGGCCGCGAAAAAACTGACTAATTACCGGAGAAGCTGCGGCAGCTCGTCACGGCACTGAGTAATACTCGGGCCCAAAAGACCGCAGGCAGCCGCTCCGTTGCCATTTATTGTGGACAACACAAAAGGAATGCGGAACCTTGCAGGATAAAAAAATGAGATGAAAACTTTTCGCATAACTGGTTTCGCATATAGTCCTTATTTCACTTACAGTTTTAAGTAACATGTACACCAGATATTGGACTAGCTGCTTGGCTGGCATTGCTCTAACCCACCAGAGATGAGAATATTAACCCCAACCTAACTTAAACTACATCAAGAATGTTGAAGTTTGTTTTATTTGCACTTGCACTTTCAAGTACATCTGAGTTGGTTTTACTGTATGTATCACTTATGCTAACACAAGCATTCATTTATTGTAAAAAAAAAAAAAAAAAGAAAGAAAAAGAAAAAAAACAATACCTTTTTTAGGGCTGTATGCTAACAATCCACTCGAGTCAGGGATGTGCTTTCGTTAGCATGCTAATGCTAATGCTAAGTAAGCATGCTAATGATAAGTTAGCTTAGCATGCTAACGCACTTGTAAGCGCATGCACTTTTCAGGTACATCTGAGTTGGTTTTACTGTATTTAGCACTTATGCTAGCACAAGCATTCATTTATCTATTTATTTAGCAAACTCCCATTGAAATGAACATGGGCGGCTTTCGTTTATGCACCGGATACGTCATCACGTGACCGGGATAATGGCGTTCACCACTTATTTTGACACTTAATCGGTTTAAAAAGAAAATTCAGGGAATAAGATGACAGAGATATTTGCACTTTTATTCTTTATACACAAGACTGGAAGATGAGTTATAAGTCTTGCATCGCTTTAAAGGTGTGTGTGCTTATTTTTATTAGCCCATCTCTGTTCTAATGATCAAAACAGCTCCATTTATAAACATAATAAACAAATACTTATTTAATTGGTAAATGATTTGTATCTGTTTTCTTTCTTTACAATTTTATTGCATTTCCGTGTCAGTGTCTTAACAACTTGACAGCCAGGAAGCGAAATCACGAAATGAGAGAATAAAAAACCAAAACAAAACGGAATTGAACCTTGGTAGTAATTACAGTTATAACATTACATGCGGGTGAGTTACAGCAATTAATTGATTTTCCTCTGCCAGTGCCATCATGGAACACTATTGCAATTTTATGCCCCACTAGGCTAAGACATCAACACGCACACAAAGAAATTTTGTAAATATGTTTATGATAAATGATAGAATTATTTTTTTTTTTTGGTCTTGCTGGGACTCTTTAGTCACGGTAGCAGGAAATAACAAGCATTATTGCATTCTTTAAATAATTCCAAACATGAGATGACAGCTAAATAATCACAGTAGAATGCAACGCTGCTAATGATGACACACGGTAAGTGAAGTGAGTCTTTTTTTTTTTTTTCTTCTTTATCTCAGGCACACATTTATATTGAGCAGAGATATATGAAGTCGGCAGGCAGCAGAATCTGACATTGATGATATCAGGACATGCACTTTTTTTTTTCTTTATGTTGCTTTCAAAATGAGGCTCCTGTGTAATATATTCATTATTATTGTCTCTACTATAAAATGTGACTTTGTGTAATGCCAAGTCTGGTTTCACCAAACAATCACTATAATGATTCAATCATTGAACTTTACATATCATCATCTAACATTATCGTGACCACGGAAATAGTAACTGCATTGTAACACAATGGCCATGACCTGCATAAGCATAATAACTGCATAAGCATACTATACCAACATCATAACAAAGAGCAAGCTGACCAAATAATTGTAGATCACTACCGCTTAATAATATGAGACAGAATTTGCTGTAATTAGTTTATTGATTTTTGACCTTGCTGGGAAAACACAAAAATTGGTTTAGCGCAAGCATTTGTTTAAAGTTTGAAGGTTATCTTTACCTTGCTACTAAAACATTTTATCGGGAAACAAACGCCTGAAGTCATTATGATTTAGGAAATTCTTTATTTATTTATTAATTTTAATTAACTGAAGAAGTATTGGGTCTGTATCGTTGTCATGATGTTAATTTTCCCCAAACAAAATATTTCTTAAGTGAAAGTATAAAATATATACATCAATTTTGAAAAGTGAAAATATATATATTTTTTTTAAGTAAAAAAATTATGGCTCTTTTAAATATTGAATAAATTATAACAATTAGTTTTAAAAAAAAATCTTGTAAATCACATTCTGAATCTTACAACACTAAAGTTAGTAAATGTGAAAATTCACACATTTCATATTTGTAAAAAAAAAACAAAAAAAAAAACAGCTACTATATAGCCCCAGCCCTAACTTTTGTTGAAACTCAGGATCTGGACAAATTAAGAGTTAAATAAATAAATAAATAAATAAATAAATAAATAAATAAATAAATAAATAAATAAATACTATCATTCTAATTGTGGACTCTCAGTTATTTGAGCGTTGTGAAAGTTGAACTTTTTTCTTTGGACTGTCAAAACAAAGTTATGATAATTTTATTTTTTTTTTTCTCTGACTTTGAAGTCTCACCTTCCTCTTATTAATTTTATTATTAGCTCCGGTGATTTGCTGACTCCGCGGGATCTCAAATGGCAATAAACTTGTTTCCTCGAGTTGTCACTCGTTTCCTTGAGTTGTCACATTCTTGTTCTATTATTGAAACTCAAACGTCACCGCCGGTGTCACTGATGAAGTCCCCGCTGTCCCAGGTGGCGTCACTATTGGAATATATTACAATCGAGCAGAGTCGACTGCATCTCGCGTGGGTCGTTGGAACAAACGGGTGAAAGCGGGGCCGGGAGTGTGAAACCTTCGCTTGCGAGAGGTTGGCCGTCAGCGTGGCCGGGGAATTCCCGCAGCCTTCCGGAGGGAACGCCAGCCAATCTCCTGCCAGCTCGTTCTACCTGGGAACAGCTGCAGATGCCATCTGTCCAATTCGTCGTGGTCGGCCACCACCTGCGGGGGTGCTCCACCTCTTCACTGTCAAAAAAAATATCCGTGACCAACCCTCATTTTATGTTGCTGTTTAAATTGCACTCCAATTTTAAAATGAATTAATTGATAATAAAGATAACTGGAAGGGCATTGTACGTTTATTTTAATTTTTTTCAGTTTGGTCAATAAACGTCTCATATCTCAAAATCAGCCCAAGCTGGTTAACTCGTAAGTCGAGGGGAAAAATGATTTAATTAAAAAAATTTAAAAAAAATGACAGATGTGTCTGAGGGAGGCAGTACTGTTCAAAATTATTAGTCACACATTCATTAACTAAAATCAATGTCCATAATACTTTACAATAAGTTCAACTGAAAATAATTTATATGCACAATTAATGAATGTGTTTTTTTTGTTTTGTTTTGTTTTATGGGATGATTTTATGAGCCTTCTTGTAATTTTATGGAGCTGTACCTGTAAAGCACTTTGAACTACCTTGTGTATGAATTCTGTTCTTAAAGTACACGGAATATTAAATAGTATTCACTTAGTTGCTCGTTTCTTCTTTTTGTTACATATTTTTTGTTACATATTTTTAAATATATATTTACATGGATGGATGGTTGGTTTATTGACAACAACAACAAAAAAAAGTGTCTCAAATTTTCACAAAATACGTTGAAAATAAAAGGAGACTTATTTTATCTTTTCAATGTGCTGTTTGTTTTAATGCACATCATATATAAAATGTATTGACTGTCAAACACGCAGCAGGTCATATTGACCAATGAACATTTTTGAAACAAATGAGAGGGTTAACGACTACAGAAGGACTCCCCTTTGTTGTCCATTCATGCCATTCCTGTTTGGTTGCACAGTCAGCACATCCCGCGCTCTAAAATGATCTTAATTAGCGTTGGCTCTTAATTGGAGTCCAGATTTTAGGGACATCTTCGCCGTTAATGGAGCTTGACAGCGCCTGAGTCAGAGCTTTTCCTTGTGTTGGTCAACAGATGGAGAGAAAACGACTTTTTTTTTTTCTTTCTTCATTGTCACTGCATGTGCTGACAATGTATATGTACTGATATAACACTGATCCACCTCCTATTGAATCATCCTGGAAAATCAGTTGTTATTGAAAACAAATTTACTTGGGACCAGTTGAAATTTATAGCAGAATCACCGTCACAAAATAAACGAAGAAATGAACAATAACATTGCATACTTTACTAATGTAAACGAATACACTGATTTGGCTTCACATCTCAGCTACTCAAAAAATATGAAAATATGGGGTTGTGCACCATCCAAAGGAGAATGTTTTCTTCATATATATTTATAGTTCTATTTGACCAACTCAAACTTTTAAAACTCTAGAAAAAAAAAAACAGATTTTTAAATAGAAAAATACTATCTACAACCATTATTCTCAGTGTTATTTTATTTTATTTTATTTTTAATATCAAACAGGTTTCTCGTTCTGTGATTGTGTTGACTTTGTGAGACAGCGTTACAGCGCCACTTCAGGCCTGGCATATATACTACAACGTTTCCAGCATCTATGTAGACATATTCCTTGGAAAAAAAAAAAAAAAAGTACGAATGGGCTTTTTTTTTTTTAAAAAAAACAAAAAAATAATAAATCGGCTCCATGTATTTGTGGCCATGGCCTTCATCAGTAAAATGCAATTCCCGTATGGGGTGCGCAGCGATGTTCCCGTTCTTCTGTGACAGTCCATCCGTCAGTCCCGGCAGGACAATTTAGTCAGAACAAGGTGCTTCCAAACATCCCTCAAATGACATTTAGCTATTGTTGTCCTTCTCTATTATGAATTTCCCCCCAGTGAAGGCCTGACTTGTGTCTTTGATTAGATTGCCGTTGAGCTGAGGCGGTAGCATTACTTACCTTAATGAGTAGCCGCTAATTGTAATGAATTACCCTGGGGTTTGATACATTAGCTCAGCCGTATACAAACACTCTGTTGTATGCTGCGACCACCCTCAGGATTGATTAAAAAACACAATTAGGAATGAATAAGTTTTGATTGCTGGCGCGTGACAAGTAGCGCAAGTCGTGCCCTCGAAAAATATTGAGCTGGACTCACAAAGGGAATTCGTAAATACAAGTATGAAACATTATTGGCGTGTGTGATTGCACTTCAGACAAAGTTCTGAGAGCCGTCCTGTAACAGAGGTCATTGTTCAGGGAATAAGATGCCAGAGATATTTGCATTTTTTGTTCTTTATACACAATGTCTAATCGAATACCGGAAGGTGAGCTATAAGTCTTGTGTTGCTTTAACAATGCCATGTTTTGTGATAGAACATGTACTGGACATCATATTAAGGTCCTTTGAGGAGGTCCAAAGAGGACATAAAAGTTGCATAATGTGTGAACTAGGGATGTCACAATACCGGCAATATCGTGATATTGCGATATTCAATCTCCCACAATATATCGTCGTCGTCGTCATGTCAGGATATTAAAAGCAGCACATCTGCTAAAAAAAAAAAAAAAAAGTCAGGTTGATTTCCATTTGTGCAGTTCTAGCACCCCCTTGTGTCTAGTTTTTCTTTTTTTTTCTTTTTTTTTTAGTGCACTTTAATTTTCACAAGGCATGTTTTGGCCCTTATACATTTAAAATCCACACTAATGGTCAGATGAAGGGGAAAGTAATATGTTTGTGAACTGGGTCAATATGTGAGCAAGTGCCTCAATACATATATTTATGTATTTTTATATATATAAAATCATATTTTTATCATATTTTTATTTTTTATAATATTTCTGTATAAGCACAATATTGTTTTTTAGGATGAGTTTATTTTATTTTATTTTTTTACAATATTGTGAGTTTTTTTATATCGCCAACCTCCCCACAATATCGTGATAGTTATCGTATCGTGACCCTCATTATCGTGATCAAATCGTCTCGTGATGTTTGGATATCGTTACATCCCTACTGTGAACACCAACTAAGTCACTAGCCTATAGTCACATTTCTGAGAATATGAGGTTGTTGGAGAGTATCCCCTAAAAGTAAGGCACTCAGTTGACTCTGCAAAGCAGTATTAGCTCAAATGCCACCCTCAAGTCTAAGTCTAAGTCTAAACCCAGACACTATCAAGATGCGAACTCCAAACCCTTTGGTAATCGAACAAGAATCCTACCCCAACTAACTAACACCTAATCAACCCCAAACCTTGAACAAGTTCTTGCGCTAACCCTCGCTATAACTGTGACATGAGAGCTGGACATTACCCCTAATGCTAACCAAACTAACTCAGCATAAACCTGAACCCTAAAACTCATCCGAACAAACAATATTCTAACCCTAAATCTATCAACTCTAGCTCCTAGCCCTCGCTCTAAAACTGACTGTAACTATAATGCGAATCTAACCAAACCAAACCATAACCCTAAACTCAAACTCTAACCCTTAAACTCATCTTCTCCCCGAACAACAATTCAATCCAACCCAACCACCCATCCATCCATTTTCTGAACCGCTTATTCCTCACAACCCCTAAATTTAATGCTAGCTCCTTAACCCTAGCTCTAAAACTGCCTGTAATTGTGGCGCTAATGTTACCTCTAATGCTCATCGAACCAAACCTAAACTAAGAGAAACCTGAACCCTAACTCAGAACAATAATCTTACCACTAAACCTAAACTCTGTTAACCTACCTTTGACCCGTAACCTAATCCTAGCCTAACAATGACAAAGTTGCTCCATGTTGTGTTCAGTAGCACCAAACTGAAAAGCCACAATTTGTCGTCGGGATGTTTACCTGGTGCGGGAGCATTTTGACGTCAATAAATGAGGAAAAAATGCTCATATTTGTTGCTCTGGAGTGGCCATAAATCTCGCGGCTTTGCTTGGGCGTGCACCGTAATGGGAGATAAATGAACGGCAAGAGTTCGAAATGCTCGACTGTGCCTTTTCAAACATCTTCACGTCTTAATCTTGTTTTGTTGCCGCTTCCCTCCGCAGGAAGCCCTGACATGCGTTTTTGTCTCCTCTCGTTACCTCAGAGGGCGCCATGCTTGAGAACAGGCATTCGACGAACGCAGCCGCCACTAACCCGCCCCAACTGGCCTGTCAGTCAGAGGAAGCGACTCTTCTTCGCAAGACACCGACCGGGAGCTGTCAGTCTCGCTGCGTCTGCTTCACGTTTGGTTCCGATTCATCAGAAAAGCGCTCAGGCGCGGCCGGGACAACGGTGAGGGATTTGACGCAAGTGTTTATGCTGGCTTTAGAAGAAAACTACATTCAAGCAGAAAAAAAGAATTTTAGTCATTGTGTCCTGACAATAGTATTTTTGACAAACTAATTCCTGATATCAAATGCCACTGTCCATCTAGTTTTTATTTTATTTTTTCTCTGTAAGAAAAAATCCTGTTTGTGACAGACATTACAGATTTGGAAATCTCTCTTTAAGACCTTAATGACTAGAGACTATGTTGAAACGAGGTCTTCTGTATTGTAACTGGTTGAGAGCAGTTTTTTTTTAATTATTATTTTGATTTTCCAAGATGCAAGACGTCAACTGGGAGCTGTCAGTCCGGATGCTGCCATTTCCCGTTCAATTCCGATTCATCAGAAAATTGCTCAGCCATGGGAATTGCTGAATGCTAATAGGTGAATGCTAAGATTTGAATGCATGTGGAATGCTTATGAAGTAAATTGAGAGATAAATTATGAAATGATGACCTGGCTACTGGACAATGCACTTTACAAACTGTGCCAACGAGCAGTCTCAAACATCTGGTAATGTTGATAAAGATATATATTTTTTATTTATTTATTTATTTTTCTAGAGAGTTTAACTGTTTTCTTTTAGTGTTTAAATGTTTTTATTTGGTAGTAATTAAATTTATAGCTCCACAGTTTCCTCATGGGGGAGCCTCCACAGTGAGAGGGTTGGCTGGTCTTCATCCATCTCACTGTGGATGAACTCCTCCTGGGTGCCTTTCCTTACAGGGTACTTCTGTGCCCCGCCATTTATTTTATTTTTTTTTTTTAACCTTTTATTGTATTATGGATGTCCAGCACTTTGAGTTGCAATTTGAATGTATGAAAGGTGGCATATAAATAAAGTTGATTGATTGATATGTATGGAAGTGGACGTGGAAAGTGACAGACATCGTTCAATGTCCATCCCGTTGAAAATGAATGGGGAAAAGTTTTAATATTAAATGTTAAATTGTGCGAATACTGTAAGAAACGTGGAATCAGATGATAGATACCCCGGGAGGTGTGAATTTTTGAAGCAAGTTGAAATTTGAAGTATTATGTGGGAGTTGTTACATGGCAAAAAAAAAAGTGTGGAGAATAAAAATCACTAAAGCATTCCCACAAATATTAGTTCAAGTGTGGAGCTGCCAATGTAGAGTAAACATTTTTGACCGGCGAGTACGCTCGAACATATTTAAATAATCAAATATGTTCGAACATGCTCGCAAATAGTAACATTCGAACGTATTTATAGGCGAAATGCTACAAACATAGCATATTTTCCCATAATGCCGCGGGGTATTACTTTAAGTCAACACCCCGTGGCACTATAGAAAAAAAAATCAATCTAAATCATGTACAGCAGACATAATAAATCTTAAAAGTTATGAATAAACGTTTTTGTTTTTTTTAAGATTTGTTTTCTATTCTTTTTTGGTCTTTGTCTAGTTCAACATTTAACTTTTTTTTTTTTTTTTTAAAGTCATTTTGTCATCATCAAACATTATACTGGACATCTAATTCCAGATACGCAAAGCGAGCAGTGAATACCACCGCGTGGTGTAGAACTGCAACATACATAAACTCCAAACTACCCAGACAAATATGGCGGCTGTTGTGTGTGTACCATGTGGGTAAGATAGTGTGTTTACTACTTAGGCGGCGAGTCATACGAGGTGTCGTCTTGGAATTAATTAAAAGTCAGCAGCGTGAATCGTCAGAACGCTCATTAACGCCGCCGCCGCCTGATGTGAATTTTGTTGACAAGCTATCAGCGTGGCGGCATCACTCAAGCAAGTCAACACGCACGCACGCACGCACACATACGCGCAGCGTAGTCAAGCGAGGCCAGATGAAGCCATCCCTCATGCAGTCCCAGCGTTGCCCCCCCCACCACCATCATCACCATCACCCCCGTGCTGCGAAACATTAAATTTCTCCTTCAATCTTCTCGCTGTAATTACGCCATATTAATATAATGTAATTGGGCGAGACAGAGCAGTGGGATGCAGTGACACACTTATTGACATTAGCGGGCTGTGTTACATTTCCGTGGCTTCGATTTAAAAAAAAAAAGGGAGAGAGCGAAAAGAGAGACAAGCCAGGCCTAATTATGGTTTGATTAGTGATCACTCTCACTGTTTTGTGGGAGTTTTGTTTATTTCTGTTGTACAAGGTGGCAGTTTTCATGAAGAACTGGCAGGAGGGGCCATCCAATTAATTTAATGACACATGCATGTGCCCATGATTGCCGTGGACTTCTTTTTTTCCTGTCTATAAATTTGTTCTCATCATTCTTTTTTTTTTCCTTTTTCTTTTGTGAAAGGTGGCGTTATCTTGAATAAGTGGCTAGAAGAGCAGTTGCATTGACCGTGGCACAACAAGCATAATTATGCTGCTTTAATTGGAGTTAATTTGATGAGATTTTAGATTTTCTAGTATGGTGGATTTTCAGGATTTTATTAGTTTTTCTTTATTTAACTTAAGAGTTGACCAGTGCTTCAATTGAAGTGCATTGCTTCAGGCTTGGGATCACAATCACATAGGTAAGATTCCTATGGGTGAAGTCAGGACATTCAGGAAAATAATGTACTATTATTGGACTGAGGTAAACATTTGTGGGGTGAAAATTTTCACTTCCGGGGGTTCGGAACTACAAAAGGAAGATTGATGGACAGATTGTCATGGCTGTGTTTTGCCTGTGTGTTATTTTGGGGCCATGTTGTTCGGGTCATGACCGTATGGTCAAGTGTCTGTTTTGAACTGATGTAACCAGCATCTGGTTTCAACTGGTAAAACGCTATGTGATGTCAGAAGCTATGTGATGTCAGGAGTCATGGAGCTATGGAGTCAGATAATTCCATGTCAGTCCTGCTACCCACAGCCAATCTGATCTATACACTGTCTATATAAGCCTGAATGAGAAGTGTGTTTTGTCTAGTGTAGTTCCGATACCGTTTTTTGGCCCCCGATATGATTCCGATACCCAGCTTTGCAGTATCGGCCGATGCCGATACCATACCAATACCTATGTTTTGTTTGTTTTTTTCCCTCAAAATGAAAAAGCTGTCCTGCCATTGGTTCAGAGCATTCAAGGGCCAATAGGATATTTTAGATCGGCATGCAGTAAACATGTCACATATCAGTGAATGTTGTGCACGAGCAAGACAAGATGCTGCATCCAAGGTCCTATATTAGCGTTGGAATCAATGGTCTCAGCATGTTACTTGTTCGTCGTCACCGATACCGATTAATGCAGTACAGGGCCTCTGCCAATACCAGTATCGGTATCGGAACAGCACTAGTTTTGTCGGATTATTCCTCTATTTCCCCGTGCACCTCCACAGCCCAAGTTAGCTTAGCGCCTCAATGTTATGCAAATAAAGAGTTAAAATCTCATTTATGTCTGCGTCTTTGGGATCCAACTCCAGAGCGCAATACAGATATTAGCTTTTCATTCTCCGGACAGATAAGTGGGGACGCAGAAAAGGTTTGGAAGAGCGCTTACAGCTTTTTACATTGTCTTAGACACAAGCTTGACACTAAAATAAAACCGGACTAATGAAATAAAGATAGGTCCAAAGGTTTCTTTATTATTCTCCATCATTGTTCCGACAACATCTGTATTTATCAGAATTAATTCCACATTAAAGAATTTATTTAAAGTTTTAAATAATACTAAAGTGTTTTGGGTGTCATAGTTTTGGGTATATTTAGGGTCCAAAAAATTCTTTGGAGCTGGATTTGATTTGCATGATGTTTATGGTCTGAAGGGGCTACACCATGAGAAGAATTTACTGCATGATAAATGTTTCATCTGCAGTTCACACAACTCGAGTGTTCAAGAAGGTTGTGAAAAACTGCATTTGAAGATACAGTTGGCACTTCACCGTATCGATCATACGGCAATGGCAATCTCTCCGTTTGAGAAAAAAAGCTCTGCTTGCGCTGATTGTCCGTTTTCTCGTGACCGCATCTCGCCAAGTGATAAGACCTCAATTACCCGACAATGGAGCGCTAACGTGTCCGAGGCTGCGAGCCTGTTACCCGCAGGAATGAGTCTGGGAATGTCATCTCTCGCTCACATGATGACGAGTGCGCTTCGCTGGCCGCGTTTCTTTACCAGCTGGAACACCAATGAAAAAAACTTGTAAAAGACAGTATTTGTGAAAAGATGACAGAATTCCTCCACTGTCAAAGGTAAATGAATGTTTAACCACTGTAGGCTTTGTAATAAAAAAATTGGGTGTGAGGACTTTATTGGTCAAACCTAAACTCATTCACTCGCCTCCATTTTCACAGAAGCAGTCCTGTTCGCTCCCGGCTGTTATACTGGATTCTGACCGATTTTGCATGGCCCACAGAATATTGTGTTCTATTGCAATAAAAGTATGGAACCTATCACAAGAAAGATTAAAGTCTCTTCTTTCATCAGGAAAAATAAGTATGTTTCTATCTGTTTCCGTTTTGCAGCAATTAGCATTAGAAGAGAGCTCAGTTTCATCAGTTTTCACAAATCTATTTAAAATTGTAATTCAGCTTTTTTTCTAGATGGCCCTGGTTGATCTCCTTTGCTCTGCTGCCACCTGCTGGCCGTTTGTGTAATAACTACCATTTCTGCAACCATTCTTTGCAGTTGAGAGGCTGCATCAAAGCCTTCTGTATGCTTTAGCATTAAAAAAACAAAACGAAAAAGACGTATAGATACGTCTTTGGGACACTTAAAACATAAAAAAAAACATATTTTCACATTATTGGGAGCAAATTAGTTACTCTAATAGAAGAATTACCCACATCAAACTACTTTATACACCATGTGAATGTGTCATTGGAGCCCACCTCACACAGAACGAATTTTCCAAATAATAGTATCAATGGCCGGGCCACCCAAACACACGTTTGAACAACCTGCGCGACAGCACAATGCCCACCGCCCAGGGGTTATTTTTGCTGTTTGTCTGCAGCGACAGCCCGGGGAAGGGGGTCCCAGCCCGGCACCGCGGGATCGTTACTCCGATGGACAAAGCCTCCATTATAAATAGGCTCATTGAGTTCTCGGGCGGCGCGTTCCTTTGTTGTCCAGACGTGCCCCTATTTGTCACATCGATCATGATACGTGCGGCCCGGCGAGCTGCCGGTGGGGAACCGAGCGAGCGCAAAAGGCGCTTTGCAGGGATTGGAAAACACTTATTGACTCATCGGAGACATGCGAAACATGTATGCGTTTTTATAGGATGCACTTGTGTGCGTTTCAAGCGAAATCGTTTCAAGCACAGCGTCGGGAGAATGACAACAATTGTGGCAACAAAAGACAGTGAGCTAAGGCTCATTAGCTATGCTATAATCACAATATTAGGTACGACACACTAGTAGATGATCGTAGACCTTCTCAGTTTAATAGCGTCCAACAGAAGATGTAAAAACAGAAAATCAGCTTTTATACAAATCGAGTGGGTGTATTCCCTACGAGGAGTTCAGGTACAACCCCTGAAAAGGGCATCACAAGTTATGCCCCCAAGACCACACCCTCTTATCCCCCGTTTGTTTCTAATCCCTTCTGTAACTTTGTTCTCTCATACACACTCAAATTACTTTGAGTAAAATTTACTGTGAATATTTTACTCTCTTCCAAGTGTAATTTTTACTTTGTTTAGAGTGGGACCAAATTGATTCTGTTGAGAGTAAAATTTACTCTACAGAATTCACTGTGTGGCCATCCGTCAATGACGGGCCGGCGGAACAACGTTTTTGCCCGCCTCAGCGAAGAGCATTGCAGCTCTGCTTCTGAGGGCCAACTTCAAAATAAAAGCTAAATAAGGTAATTTATATACATTTACAGTTTTATGTTGAAATTGCGTAGCCTATGAACAACCGCATTCACCCGATAACTGCCCTGAGAGAACTATGCTAAGCTAGCTAGCTGATCAGTCAGATGTGGGCACCTAATTTTTTTTTTAGCATCCTCTTTTGGTTGCATTCCAGTGATCAACCTCCTACTTGGGAATTCATCCAGAAATCAGCCGCAATCACAAGTGGTTATTCTCAGTGGGAAGTGGGTGCCAAATTGTGAAGCTTTTATGACATCAAAATTGAGGATTAGCCAAAACTGTGGCCTCGTCACACGTTGATTACATTAGGCCAACTTTGACCTCATTTGTCGGCTATTTACTGAAGTGAAATACTTGTGAGATATTCGGTGTTTGTTTTTTGTTTTTTTCTGTAGTTGGCTGTTTTCCAAGGAGCTGTTGACTATTTCAAAGTGTGAGAGTTTAATGATTCCTTAAAGCAAACGCAATTGGAGACTCATCATGATGAATAAGCTCACCGGTGATACGCCAGGGCAGCCTGAAGCGCCAATTAACACACACCCTCACCAAAAAATAAAAATAAAAAATTGTACATTTGAAAAATATGCTTTTCATTCGACCCGCGTTGCTCTGCCATGTGTGTGTGTGTGTTTACGTATGCTGTCTGCGTGTCTACGTCTGCGTCGGCCAGGGCCGGAACTTTCACAGATGCGCTCCACGGGGCTCGGCATTGTTACGCCGCAGTCAGCAAGTTTCACAGCACCGAGCATATGTGAGCGCTCGGCCTGGAACGCATCCACGAGGTAAAAACCCAGGAAGCATTGCTGACCCCAGACAAAATGCGTGTGCGTGTAGGAGCGTCCATTTTGAGAGGATTAAAGCGACGGCCGTAAAACTTTAACGACACCCCGCCTATTGACAGAATGACCGCGTTGCCATCGCCCACTTGTCCACGTATCACGCATGCGCTCAATGCGAGTATCGGTGCCAGACGACATTATGTCGAGCCCGTAACGCTTTACGACAAACTTTAAAATAAATGCATGTTTGGCTTGAAAAGGCAACATCATGTACAGAGGCCGTAAAAATGAACGAGAGGCAGACGAAACAACGGCACTAATTGTACAAGAATGGGGGGAAAAAAAAAAAAAAAAATGATATTTCAGGCTATAAATGAGGTGATGATTTACACTGAAGACAATAATGGCTAATTGTCATGCTGCTCTGCAATCGTGCGTAAAATAGGCAGCGAGAAAAGTAGTACAGTACTGGAGGAAACTAATAAAGGTATTTTTGCACAAAAAAAGTGATCGTAGAAAAAAAATCCCCAAAAATTATTATTATTTTTTTCCCTCAAATATTTCCTTTGGATTATTTAAGTTTAATTCTTATGATACATTCACCCAGTAAAAATTCTATAGATTTTTTTTTCCTCTCTCCTTTCAGTGTGGCCTTAATACTTCTGATCTACAAAATGGCTGCCATTTTGGTATGATTATAAGTTTGTTCTAAAAACTAATGTAGCATTTAAAAAAAATAAAAGAAATTATTTGTGTTAAATAAAAGATGTTATTCTGGCAACATTGCAACTTTTTTCTTATAAATCCAAAATCTCTATCAAAAAGGCAGAATTGTGTACTTGTACTTGTACTTCAGTTCACAGGATACTAAAAAATAAATAAATAAATAAAATAACTTACTTTCTTAAAGAAACCTGACATATTTGACATGATAAAAAAAATAAAAAATAAAAATAAAAAAAATATTTTTTTTAAAAATCTATAAAAAAAAAAAAAGCGGCTTTGGGGTGGGCTAAAAATGGGGGGGGAACTAACGCCTGTTAAAATCTTTTTTTTTTTGGGCGGGGGGGGAACTTTGATATTGACATTTTGATATTTTCTTTAAAAAAAAAATAAAATCTAAAAAAAAGTATGACTTCAAAACATTACTTTTTAAAAGTTAAAGCATTAGTTTTTTCGTTATGACTTTTTTCTTGAAAAAAAAAAATGAGTTTTTCATGTAGAACCATTTTTGTGAAAAATACATTTCTTCAGAAATATGACTTCTTTTTTTTTCTTGTAAATTAGCCTTTTTCCCCTCTCGAAGAATATATCATGGTGATGCTACACTTCCAGCTATCCTGCAGCCGTAATACATAAGCATTTCAATAAACTCCGGGCACGGTGTTGGCAATAAAAAATCTCGCTGACCTTTAAAGGCAGGCGAGCCTGTCATATCATTTAACCTCAAGACTGTAGCGCAAGTGCGAGCAGCCTCGCTGCACAGTGCGGCCCTCATTACCGGCCGCTCTGACACAGCGACTCTCCTTAAAGCAAAGCCAGCCTGTGGCGACAGGACCAGCTCACCGTTACAGAGGAAGAGGCCTTTAATCAACGCCGCTTCGCTGAAATTTGTCAGCTAATTTGAGGACTCGAAAGCCTGCTGCATCTTGGGTCGCTCATGGGAAGTATTTTTAAAGTGACCAAAAACAGTTAGGGGGAATTGTGCAACACGCTAGCCATTGCTGTTGACTGAAAATGACATGACAGTGCCGAAGAGCTCAGCTTGCGTATGTCACATGAGCAAACCCAGAAAACAGGTGAGCCGTGATTGGTCGTTACCTGAGCAACTGTGATGTCATTTTCAGTCGACAGCAAGATGGCAAAAATGACCGCCTCCTGAGGCTCTGTTTACATTGAAGCAAGTTCCTAAAACATATCTTGTACAGACAGAACCGTCTCAAGACATGCGAGTGTCCAAAAGAAGATGCCGAGGACGTTTAACGGCTGTAATATACATGCCAAGCCTGGAGTGGCGCTGTAGCCCTGCCATACGGAGTTAATAGAGAACGTAGAAGAAAAATCAGCGAAGAAGTCGAACCACAAATCTGAATAACCAGTTCTGTAGCCGCGAGGCCGCCATTTACTCCTCCCAAGAAACGTTTCTCGGCATATAATCCTATACATTTACAGTATCGAAATTAGAGAACATGTGAGACAGTACTTAGTAGAAACAACAGGGGTCTAGCAACTGAGCGATAAAAGAAAAGGGGTCTTCAAAGTAAGTTTAAAGAGTTGTCTGTTCGCGAGATTGGAGGAGTAAGACGGCTGCCCTGTCGCTTCAACGGCTTACACGGCCGTGAACGGGCTATCGGCTATCCAGTAATATATATAGATCAGTGGGACGAACACAACAACGGAGAATTGACAATGCCGGGTACAACATCTCGCAAAACATTTTGCTGTAAAAGCACGAATAAGCTTAGGAGGTTGCGTAAAACGACGAAGACACGGCTATCCGCGATCGTTGTTGACAGACTGGCGGTCCGTGCTCAGTCACGGGAGAAGTAGCTATCCTGCTATGGTTGGAACACAGGAACATACGTGGGGCGCGTTTCCACTCAGGAGCCCGGTTTCAAAAGTGATCGGTTTCAAGCTCCGAAACTGCGCCGTTTTGTGGACGAACTGCCTAAACGGTAAGAAACTTGTGCGGATTCAATGATACGGGCTTTGGTGTGAACAGGGCCTGAGATAGATTAAAAACGGGCCGATATTGCTGCTTAGATCATATTCCACAAGCGCAATATTAACTCATTCACTCCCAACCCCCTTTGCTACCGGCTGTTTTACTAAATTTTGACAGATTTTGCAAGGCCCACAGACTATTGTGTTCTATTGCTATAAAAAAAATAAATAAAAAAAAACTTGGACCCTACTAAAAGAACGATTAGACTCAGGGGGGGAAAAAAAAAAAAAAAAAGTATATATCTGTTTCTGTTTTGCAGTAATTAGCATTAAAATCTAAGTGTCATATTATTCACATTCCTGGTGAAAAGAGTAGGGAAAAGAGCTTTTTGCAACATGGCCTAGGATCTCTTATACTCTGCTGCCACCTGCTGGCCGGTTTTGTAATAACGACCATTGCTTCAAGCATTCTCTTCAGGTCCAAAGCGGCATCAAAGCCTTCTGTATGCTCTAGCAAAACAAAAAAAACAAAAAACAAAAAAAACAAAAAAACGTATAAATACGTCTTTGGGAGCAAATGAGTTAAGCAGAATGCCGTGTTGAGACGAAGCCATCCGATTTAGTGTCCATTTTTAAAACTGTCATCCGGGTTATTTTTAATTCTTCAGGAACTTTGTAGAAAATATGTGAGACAAAACACCTCCCAGTCGCATCACGGGGACAAAAGACAAAGTTCCAGCCAAGGTCAGCGTGAAGAGGTCGTATTGGGTGTTTGTATTGGATTGTGCCCTGTCAGGTACTGATGAGCCCCACCGGGCTTTGTAAATCAAGCTCGCCGGCCCGCTGAGAACACGTCGTCCATCAGTGCAACTTCAGCTCGTCCTCGCGTTGTGCAAATTGATCACCTCGTGCAAACATTGCCGCGGCTATTTCCGAACTATTTTTGTACACGGGGCAGCCAACACAAACACGCCGCATAAATAAGATAGACGACACACACAAACACACGCGCACACGCATACACGCCAAACACAAAATGGATGCGTGGCCTTTGGGTGCGCCAATTGCATATTTTTGACAGAACAATTAGCATCCTGCAGACAGGCTAACCTTTAACACAATACATCACCTTCATTATTCCCGACCTTCCATATGCTGGTGCGTGTGTGTCTGTGTTGACGTGTTAAGCTCAACCCCACCCCCCACGCCCCTAAGGAGCGTGGCGAGCGTTTAATGCGGTGAAACAGGTGCAGCCAGACAGAAAGGCCAACACCGTCTCAGCTTCGCACTCTGACCTCGCCAGCCAGCAGCTTTTTCGGCAGAGGGGCGCAAATTGCTCTTGCTGAAACCAAACGGGAAAGAAGCAACGCTGCGGCGTTGACAGATGCACTGATTCACTGATTATTTCTATTTACATGACCTCTGGGCTCTTTAAAGCAGGGATTTTCCATCCATCCATCCATCCATCCATCCATTTTCTTGACCGCTTATTCCTCACAAGGGTCGCGGGTGGAGCTGGCGCCTATCCCAGCTTGCTATAGGCAGCAGGCGGGGGAAAACCTGGACTGATTTCCAGCCAATCACAGCGCACACAGAGACAAACAACCATCCACACTCACATGTACACCTAGCGACAATCCGGAGCGCCCAATTAACCTGCCAAGCATGTCTTTGGAATGTGGGAGGAGACCGAAGTACCTGGAGAAGACCCACGCGGGCACGGGGAGACCATGCAAACTCCACCCGGGAAGGCCGGAGCCTAGACTCGAACCCGAGTCCTCAGAACTGGGAGGCGGACGTGCTAACCACTCAGTCACCGTGCCGCCCAGCAGGGATTTGCTAAAATGGAAAGCCAAAATGTGAGTCTGGTTGCAGCCAGGCAGTAAAAACGTATAAGGTGTCTGGTTTACAACGTTTTAGGGTTATAAATGGCAACACAATGCTTTGCGAGGGGAAAAGTAAAAAGTAGTTGCCAAATACTGCACACTGCACGAGAGTTCAGTCGGGTTCGGAGGCATCAGGTCAGTGTGCAGTGTCTTTAGCCTTGGACAAGTCTGTTATGACCTCTACGTTATGACCGTTTCCACATATCGTCGCTACCCACTAAACTGTAGCAAAAAAAAAAAAAAAAAAAAAAAGATCAGACCCTGACACCAGAGGGACTCCGTAGAAACCGAATGCAAACTTCCTAAAAACTAAAAAAAAACTGACATATGTTTTCTTACAGTACAGCGACGGTATCAGCTGGTGACATTTAGTGAGGAAAAGCGTAGTGTAGGTTAGTTATGGGCTGAAGGGATGTTCTGATTTATATACAAATTAGTTGCATACCTTCGTGTTATATAGTACAGAGGAGCATCTGGGAAAAAAATATGTAATGTTTTATCCAGGACTTTCATTTTATCAGGAAAATACTACTATTCAAACAGGCATGTTTTATAAACAATAGTGTAAGAGTACATGTATTCGTCTTTGGTACGCCCTGCCATAAAAAAAATAAAATAAAAAAAATAAAATAAAAATCACAAAAAAATTAAAATAGCTCGGCTATTGGCAGTTACTTGGCGGTATTTGGAAGTTAAGGTTTTCTCCTCCTATTTACTTGGTGTTTTTTTATCCCAATTGGACTAGTGAACATTCAGGATAGCGTAGTTGGTAAAGTTGCGTGATATAAAGTCTTAGAAATGGAACTTTCTTTGCATGTGGGAGGTCCCTGCAAGCTCTGTGATGAGATTTACATGCAGTGCAGCCAAGCAGTTTATCGCGTGCAATTTATCAGCGATATAAAAATGTACTTTAAGTAGATTTGCGGGCCGTTTGGATCACAAGCTACCCACTTTATCGCGACCAATGCAGAACTACTTAGTGCGTATCCGCTGCCAGGCCGCTTCGGTGCAGTAAGGCGGAACCACCCAGACATGAAATGTCATCAAGTCATTTATGATATTTCTCTCTTAAAGTGAACATGCAATAAAATACAGACGACGGGTGGGGGGGCCCCCGATAAATCTGGGGGTCCGTGAAGCTGTCCCCTTTTTTTGTGTATTTAATTTCACACGTATTTGCACAAGGAAATTACATTTGACTTATCTACTACAGGTAAATATCAAGCGCCAACATGACCCGGGAACATATTCTGCTCATGCTTTTCATGGAATCGTGCCCCACCATATAAAAAAATAAAAAAAAAAAAAAATTTCAAGGGTGATTTCATTACATTCGTCAGCTTTTTGGAGGGGCACAGCACCCTTCTTTTTTTTTTTTTCTTGGCCTTGAAACCTGCCACCTAAAGTGGGTCATTGCCCTCAAGACAACTCATGCGCATAATGCTTTTATCGATAGCAGGCTCCATGATGACCATCTGATTTTATGACCACTAAAATATGCAATTTTGCTGTGATTAAATGAGCTTCATACAGAGAGAGACCCAGCTCATTACTTGGTGATATGACCCGTGGCCTTCGTGTTTGCCTTCACTCGGAAGGTTGCGGTTTTGTTAAAACTATAACGACAACAAATGAAGGAGAAAAGACAGAATGAACTTAGGTAGGCAAGTTTTCAAATAGAATACCTAGGCAGGTAAGTATGGTAGGGATGTAACGATATCCATACATCACAATATGATATCACGATATGACGGTCACGATGCGATAATTATCACGATATTGTGGCTGGGTTGGCGATATTTAAATAAGATCACACAATATTGTAAAAAAAAATATAAAAAAAATCAAAAAAATAAAAATAAAAAATTGCACACATTGATCGCTTCACAAGCAAATTAGGTTCCCCTTCTGACAATGACCATAGATTTTAAACATAGAAGGCCAAAACATCCCTAATGAAAATTAAATTGCACTAATAAACTAGCCACTAGAGGGTGCTAAAACTGCACAAATGGAAATCAAACATGACTTTTTTTAACAGATGGGTTCCTAAATATTCCTTAAATATTGTGCACATGACGACGACGACGACGATATTGTGGCAGTTTTAATATCACGATATCACGATATTGCCCTTATCGTTACATCCCTAAAGTATGGTAAGTACGGTAGGGTAGGGTCAGTAGGTAAATGATAGGAGAGGAAGAGAAGTAGGCTCCGTTAAAGATAGGATAGGGTAGGGTATGGTATGAGGGGAGGGAGTCGGTAGGTGGAGGAGGATAAGTAGGCAAGATGTCAGGTAAGCTAGTTAGACAAGGTAGGTTGTTTAAGTAAGCTACTGTAGGTAGCTATAGTTAGTGTTAAAGACCCTTGGAAAGTTGGTAGACAAATAGAGCACATATGCCGTGATCATGCACTACTTAAAGCTGAATTGTGAAGAACTTCAGCGGTTGCCGTCTCGACAAAGCGATCGACACCTTTAAAGATCCGTAAAAAAAAATGCAACGTTTCCTTCCTACTCCACGAGCGATCCCTGTTAGCAGGCGGGAAAGGGAACAGAGTCGGACAGCGGGAGAAGCCACAGGAGCTCCCGCCCTGCCCCGCTGAGAATGATATGTACTCCACCGCAGAGGCGGAGACGCACATCCCGCGACTACTGCAATATTTATCACAGTGCTTCTAACAGTCGTCGACACAAACACGTTATTATGGATCAAATAGCGTTCTATAGCCTTTCGCGGGCTTCACCTTCAGGGCGCTGGTTGGTCAAGGGCTTGTCATGTTATCTGGGTAATCCAAACCGCTCAGCATCCAAACATTCACCCTCAGAGCATGTTTTGATGTTGCCTTTGCGTTGCTAATCATCCCATGGGAATAGTGCATAACAAGTCCACAACGAAGCAAAAGCAACAGCAGCCAGAAACAACATTGTAGCTCCCCTTTGTGCATCATTTAGTTGATTTTTTTATAACTTCATTATATATTACGACAGTTACACTCTAGTGCAAGAGGTATAGTAAGAAGGTAGGTTAGCTATGATTGTTTAGTTAACGTGGATAGGCAACATAGGTGGGTAAAGGTATTTAAAGGTAGACTGGATGAAGTTGGTTGGTAGGAGGGTCGTTCCATGACCAATCACCCATTATGTGTAACCAAACTGGTTTTGATTTGAATGAAACTTGGTGCACTTACTGATAGTGATGGCACAACACTAATTCTCAAATTTTAGGTCAATCGGAACAAGTGTTTGGGAGCTCTGGTCCACTGTTAGACAAAAAGGGGTGTGGCAAGGAACCCCAGAAGGGTTCCTTTTAACCTTTCTATCTCAGGAACTATTGGGTCAATCTTCACAAAACAGGTATTGTTGCAAAGGGAATTCAATAAGCATTCCAAATCTGCATCATTTAGAATATTGGTGGATATTGGTGCAATGTAGTCTCTCACATGTTGTGTAAAACAAAAGTTAGTTGAATCGTATTCACCAGAGCAATGGTTCTCAACTGCGGTCTCAGAGAACCCCTATACAGCCTGTTCTACTTCAGCCAACACAGGTGTTTGAAACGACCAATCAGCCAAGCTCTGCATGAAGCATGAGAACAATCCTCAGTTGTGGTGGCTGAGGGAGAAACGGAAAACAGGCTGGTTAGGGGTATTCGAGGACCAGGGTTGAGAACCACACTGCACTAGAGGACTTATTCATTTTAAATAAGTTCTACAAAGAAAAGCCTGAGCTGTGAAAGCCATCCAGACTGCCGGTGGTTTATGGGGAAGAGCAATGGGCTAGCTTGACGTCACGTATCACAATGTTCAGCATGGGAGAATGTGTGTATGTGTTTTTGTGTGGGAAGGGAGGGGTTAAGATACCGCTAAGTGCAAAGGATCCAAATCTTAATATGTTAATTGTTTTGACATGTCTATGATAACAAACACTAATTCATGTGCATATTATTTTAAAATGTGTTATGAAGCTAGGCAGCACAGTGAACAAGAGGTTAGCATGTCTGACTCACGATTTTGAGGGTTTAGGTTTGGATCCCAGGTACTCCCGCGTTCCATTTATTATTATGCAATATGCAATAAAATGGCATACAGTGCAAGCGGCTACAGTGTATATCCCTACGACAAAGAAATTGTTGCTTTATTAAATGATATCATCGTGTGCACCAGTGTGAAGTGAGGAGAATGGAAAAGCATGAAAGGAAACGTGGTTGTCATTGTCAATGCGTGAATGAAATAAAAATAAACAAAGGCCTCCTACACTCTGCTGTCGCTCGGCCTAATGGGGGAGGGGCTAACAAAGAACACAATAGACAAATCGTCGTGAGAGGTTGTCAAACATCGGCATCGCAAGGATGTACAATTATACCACCTTAAATAAAGGTTCCATCTCATTGAAAATCTGTCAATGGCAATTCAAACATTCAAGTATCTGCTTTTCATGTAAGAAGCAGGCAAGTGAGCTATTGTTAGGTAAGGTAGGCTGCCTAGTAGGTAAGGTAGAATAGGTAGGCAAGGTTGATAAGATAACAGTGTGACAACATCAGTAAAACAAACAAACATGTCTTGTATCTTCCGGCTGACACCTGAGATAGTCCCCACACACATACATTTACATTTGCAGGTTCATTGACAGATGCTTCAAAGTAGCTTTGTGGCCCCGGCCAAGACAGACCCCTCGTCATGTCTGATAAGGCAGGTGGTTGGGGTGTGTGTGGGGCGACTATCATGATATAAACCTGTGCGCATGTGTCCACGCTGGCCATGTCGCAGCAGCAAAGTTGCGAAGGCCGAAGAATAAACAGGCTGACAAAACGCGCTGGTGTGTATACAGTACACGGATAACATTCGAGGCTCGCTACAAGCTGTCCGCTGTCAAACTGTACAACAGCAACATCTGCTACGTTTGTCTGAGCAACTTAATTCAAAGGTTGTCTGTTACATTTCACACCATTTTGTTCTTTTTTTTTTTTTAGTGGGTTACTTTAATTTTCATTGTGCTAGAAGGATGCTATTGTAAATAACTGGTGGGAGGAGCAATAAAATTAAATGTATATTCACTACTTGTATATTAACAGCTTATACAGTACATTATACATATATTTTTACTTTAAAGAATATGCCTCATCGTTGACTGGCTGGCACAGAATACTTGCATTATGACAGCCGACTTGCTTCTTCTAAGTCAGAGTATCAAAGGAAGGAACGTACCAATCTTGCAAATTGAACGACAGTTACGAATGTAACTATGATTCTATGAGTCAATATATGACTTAAGGCATTATTTTAAGATTTTAAGAGGGTGACGATATTTAGGGGACAATTGGTATTTGGTAGATTTTCACCAACATAAAATCTTGCAAAGTTTGGACTTTCTTTGTCAGTTTCACTTTTGTGTTTACCCACGTCGCCCAAGGTTTGACCTTTATGTTCGATCTGTGCGGATCGATAAGAAGTTGCATTCGGTCTAAAGTTGTCTCTCTCTCTCTCTCTTTTTTTTTTTTTAAAGTACCGGTATTCCCGATATATCAACATGCTTGAGCACGAGGACGGTAGAATGATGTTACGGTAAAAAAATAAAATAAAAAAAAGTTGCAATAGTTGCCAGATTCTCTTGCCCTACCACTGGGGTGGCATCACAGAGAAATGCTAACTATCACGGTCAGCTAATAATAATTTGTGTATTCAAAAGGATCGGAACCCGAGCGGTGTTCTGTTATTGGACTTCTGTGCTCGTCACGGTTTGTCCATAACGAACACCATGTTCAAGCATAAGGGTGTCCATATGTGCACTTGGCACCAGGACACCCTAGGCCGCAGTTCGATGATCGACTTTGTAGTCGTGTCATCGGATTTGCGGCCGCATGTTTTGGACACTCGGGTGAAGAGAGGGGCGGAGCTGTCAACTGATCACCACCTGGTGGTGTGTTGGCTCCGATGGTGGGGGAAGATGCCGGTCCGACCTGGCAGACCCAAACGTATTGTGAGGGTTTGCTGGGAACGTCTGGCGGAATCCCCTGTCAGAAAGAGTTTCAATGCCCACCTCCGGCAGAGCTTCTCCCTTGTCTCGGGGGAGGTGGGGGACATTGAGTCCGAATGGGCCATGTTCCGCGCCTCCATTGTTGAGGCGGCCGATCGGAGCTGTGGCCGTAAGGTGGTCGGTGCCTGTCGCGGCGGCAATCTTCGAACCCGCTGGTGGACACCAGCGGTAAGGGATGCCGTCAAGCTGAAGAAGGAGTCCTATCGGGCCTTTTTGGCCTGTCGGACTCCGGAGGCAGCTGACAGGTACCGGATGGCCAAGCGGAACGCGGCTTCGGCGGTTGCTGAGGCAAAAACTCGGGCATGGGAGGAGTTCGGTGAGGCCATGGAAAACGACTTCCGGACGGCTTCGAGGAAATTCTGGTCCACCATCCGGCGTCTCAGGAGAGGAAAGCAGTGCACCATTAACACTGTGTATAGTGGCGATGGGGTGCTGCTGACCTCGACTCGGGACGTCGTGAAGCGGTGGGGGGAATACTTCGAAGACCTCCTCAATTCCACCAACACGTCTCCTTTTGAAGAAGCAGAGTCTGGGGACTCTGGGGTGGGCTCTCCTATCTCTGGGGTCGAAGTCACTGAGGTGGTTGGAAAGCTCCTCGGTGGCAGGGCCCCGGGGGTGGATGAGATCCGCCCGGAGTTCCTAAAGACTCTGGATGTTGTGGGGCTGTCGTGGTTGACACGCCTCTACAACATCGCGTGGACATCGGGGACAGTGCCTCTGGATTGGCAGACCGGGGTGGTGGTCCCCCTTTTCAAGAAGGGGGACCGGAGGGTGTGTTCCAACTACAGAGGGATCACACTCCTCAGCCTCCCTGGTAAGGTCTATTCAGGGGTGCTGGAGAGGAGGGTCCGTCGGGAGGTCGAATCTCGGATTCAGGAGGAGCAGTGTGGTTTTCGTCCTGGCCGTGGAACAGTGGACCAGCTCTACACCCTCCGCAGGATCCTCGAGGGTGCGTGGGAGTTCGCTCAACCAGTCCACATGTGTTTTGTGGATTTGGAGAAGGCGTTCGACCGAACTTTTATGGACAGAATTTCTAGGCGCAGCCGAGGCGTGGAGGGGTTCCGGTTTGGTGGCCTCAGCACTGCATCTCTGCTCTTTGCAGATGATGTGGTGCTGTTGGCTTCATCAGGCCGGGGCCTCCAGCTCTCACTGGAGCGGTTCGCAGCCGAGTGTGAAGCGGCTGGGATGAGGATCAGCACCTCCAAATCCGAGACCATGGTCCTCAGTCGGAAAAGGGTGGAGTGTCGTCTTCAGGTCGGGGATGAGATCCTGCCCCAAGTGGAGGAGTTCAAGTATCTTGGGGTCTTGTTCACGAGTGAGGGTGGGATGGAGCGGGAGATCGACAGGCGGATCGGTGCAGCGTCTGCAGTGATGCGGACTCTGTATCGGTCCGTCCTGGTGAAGAAAGAGCTGAGCCAAAAGGCAAAGCTCTCGATTTACCGGTCGATCTACGTTCCAACCCTCACCTATGGTCACGAGCTGTGGGTCGTGACCGAAAGAACAAGATCCCGGATACAAGCGGCCGAAATGAGTTTCCTCCGCAGGGTGTCCGGGCTCTCCCTTAGAGATAGGGTGAGAAGCTCGGTCATCCGGGAGGGACTCAGAGTCGAGCCGCTGCTCCTCCGCGTTGAGAGGAGCCAGCTGAGGTGGCTCGGGCATCTGGTTCGGATGCCTCCTGGACGCCTCCCTGGTGAGGTGTTCCGGGCATGTCCCACTGGCGGGAGGCCCCGGGGACGACCCAGGACACGCTGGAGAGACTATGTCTCTCGGTTGGCCTGGGAACGTCTCGGGATCCCGCCGGAGGAGCTGGTTGAAGTGGCTGGGGAGAGGGAAGTCTGGGTTTCCCTCCTGAAGCTGCTGCCCCCGCGACCCGACCCCGGATAAGCGGAAGAAGATGGATGGATGGATGGTATTCAAAAGTGCACTATTGGCTAATTAAAAAATACAACCCTCTGCCTTATACAATAAAAGCAAAAACCAAAAGTGATCCAATTGTACTATTACTGTCAGGTCTGCTGTCTCTTGTCCTTGAACCCTGCCTATTCTCTCACATAAGTGTGCATGTGTGGCGATACTACAATACAAAACTACTCAATATTAGCACCAGAAACACAATTTAAAAAATGTAAAGTAGTCACCTGACCACAAGCGTGGATTTTAAACATAGAAGGGCCAAAACATGCCTTGTGAAAATTAAATGCACTAAAAAACTAGCCACCAGAGGGTGCTGTAACTGCAGAAATTCAAATCAACCCGGCTTTTTTATAGGGGTGGGAATCTCTGGCATAAAGCCGATTCGATGCGTATCTAGATACATGGGTTACGATTCGATACAAAAAACGATATATGTAAAGGCAGAACGGTTCGATACGATTCGGTTCAGTTTGGAAGCGATACGATTCGATTCGATATCCGGTTCGATATTTCAAATAATGCATACAGTATAGTTAAATTTGTTAACGTAGACAAATATTAAGAACCCAATCCTATGGAATAACATTCTCACAGTGTTTTCAAATATGTAAAAGAGCAGTTATCACTGAGCAATGTTTCTTTGTGGTACTGAAGGAAATAACAAAATGTCAAATGTATTTATTTTTAGACAGAGGCAAAAAAAAATATGTTCTGAGTTACATCACTGTTGGAATGGATCAAAAACCAAAATAGATTCAGAATAAACAATGGAAACAAAGTCTATCATTTCAACCTGAGCGTAGCCTAGTGTTTTGAACACAATAGGTATTAGTTACTGTAGGTAACAGAAGTGCGACATTTCAGCCTGACTATAATGTATTTTTTTTCAACAATAGGTATTAGAGGTAGGTAATAAATGTGCAACATTGCAGCCTGAGTAAATTTGAGTGCTTAGAACACAACAGGTAGGTAAAGTGCAACATTTCAAGGTAAACAGTCTACAAAGTGAAAATTGTATGTGTAAGCCTAACAAAGCAGAAGAAGCCCTTACAAAACTACAATCAAACTGTTATCCTTTTAATGAACATGTGCCTTGTTTATTTTATTCATTGTCAATGTTCACCTCTTTCTTATTAGGCAGATTTTTTTTAAGGAAGATTAACTGATCCACATGTTCAGGCTTGAGTACACTGCGTTTGCTGGAAACAACATCTCCCGCAGTGCTGAACACCCTTTCAGATGCCACACTGGTGGCTGGAATACAGAGATACCTTTTAGCAAGAGATGACAGCATTGGCAGGTCTTGCTGCTCTTGCCACCATTGTAGAGGGTTATTTTTCAGGGGCAAAGACTCACGATCTCGGTACCTCCTCACTTCCTCACTGGTCTTATCAATTACAGCTCTCACTGGTGTCTTCACCTTGAAGTCTTCTCCTAACAGCTGGTCCAAAGCTGACTTTTTCTTTTTTTTGGAAGGAGGGCCATAATCTGCAAGGGATAAAAATCATCATATTTTTTTCCTCAACATAATGGTGCAGTCCCCCCACCCCCTCCCCTTCAACTGCTCCTTGATAGCAAGTTATAACACACCACCTGTTGGTGGTACATCATTGCTCTGGGGTCCATCAGTGGTGATGTCAGGGACTTCATGGGCAGGGTCAGTCTGGCATGGATCTGTCTGCACTGTAACCTTCTCCGCTGGCTGTGCTGTTGCCTAGAAATAAGAGAAATAAAATCAGATATAATAATAGAAATAATTCTGCAGTCAGTGATGGCTAAGTAAACAAGCCTATATCAGTAGGATAAGTCAGAATACATTTTAACAGCCATAAAATATAGCAGACTGACAAAATTATGGCATGTGTTATAATATCATACTGTATGTGTTTGAATTTGAGTATGCTGACTTGAAGGACTTACCTTTTCATGCAAGGATGTAGCTTCTTCTGAGATGCTTGTGAATATTCTTTCAGCATCACTGTCTTTCAGGAAGGGCAGAGATTTAAATCGGGGGTCCAGAGCTGCTGCAGTGTGAAAGAGATGATCGAGGCCACTGTAGCGTTTCTCCATGTCATTCATAAATGCCTGCTTCATCTCTCTTAATACCACTGTGTCGTTGTCTGTTGTTTCAAATGTTTTTTTTAGCTTTGCTTTGACTGGTGAAATCACAGAAAGTGTGGGCTGCTTGTCTTCAGACATGGTTGTGGTGACCAATTTGACCGGTGCCATCAGCTTGACAATGTCTTCAGCATCACAAAAATCTTCAGCCTTTAAAGTGTTGACATCACCGTTTCTAATATCCCTGGACAATAGTGCAGCAGAAATGGCGGGCTGTTGCTCTAAAAAGCGTTCCAGCATATCATAAGAGCTGTTCCACCGGGTTGAGACATCCTGGATGAGTTTGTGGTGCGGCAAGGCCAGCTGTTTTTGTTTTTCCTGGAGAATATTCACTGCCCTAACACTGCGGTGAAAAAAACTTACCACTCGCCTCACTCTCCCAAGCAACCTTGCAACTGTGTTGACTTTGAAGGCTTTTTGTGATGCAAGGTTGATGGTGTGTGCAAAGCACATGAGGTGAGGGCTCATCTCTGCTTCCTCCCCAGCTAATACCATATTGCTGGCATTGTCGGTAATTAGGGCTGGATGCTTATCAACAAGGTTCCAATCAGTGCATGCCTGTTTCAGAAGAGCACCTATATTTTTCCCAGTGTGAGATCCTTTGAACACCCTAGTTTGTAATACATGACACTTTAATTGCCAATCTGAGTTGATGTGGTGGGCTGTAATCGTTATATATGACTCCGTTGCACATGACGTCCACGCATCGGTTGTTAATGCCACTCGCTCTGCTCTCGCCAGTTCTTCTTCCACTTGGCTCTTCACTTGCGCATACAAAGCTGGTATACATGTGTTGCTGAAATGCTTTCGGGTTGGTAATGTATATCTCGGCTCTAGGGTATGCAGCAAATCCTGAAATCCATCACACTCAACTACACTGTAAGGACATAATCCCTTAGCAATGAAACGGGTTATTGCATTCGTGATTTCCTTAGCTCGTGTCGAATTGTAGCCGAGTTTCCCGAAATACCTCTGGATACTACCCGTTACTTGCGGTGCATCGTTAGAATGCTGCTGTTTGTTCCTTGATTTTAGCTCACCATACTCGTCACGGTGCTTCCTTGTCGCATGGTTGTCCAGATTAGTTGTTGATCCAGTGTACTTCAGCGCTGCTCGGCACAATTTGCAAATGGCATAGCTTTTATCAAGTTTTCCGCCTCTTTTGTAAAATCCAAAAATGCTCCATACATGAGATGTTTGTTTCCCCGATGCGTTGAAAATCGTTCTCTCTGAATCCGTAGTTAAATTGGCGCTCGCACCGGCAATAGCCGCAGTACTCGTATCCATATTGCTTAATGTTGGTTTTCAAACACGTTGCTAACTTGTTACAGAGCTATTACTGCGCACGCGCGAGTCGCCTTCTTCTTCGTTGTCGCTGTCTCCTTCTTCGTTGTCGCCGTTGATTCTGTCGGGGGGGGGGGGGGGGGGGGGGAGTCTCCTTCTCCGTGTCTTCTTCCTCAACCCCCACCTTCACCTCCACCGCTACTCTGCATGGCAACCGATTTCTAGCTTCGCGATAGCCGGTTCAGAGCATGACAATCGGTGCATCTACTAGTTCCTGGCGGATTTTGGATCGATACAGTAGTGTGCTGTCGATACGGTCATGTTGTTCGCATTTACGAACCGATATCCGGTTGAATCGGTTTTTTGTCCCACCCCTACTTTTTTAACAGATGTGCTGCTTTTAATATCGTGACATGACGACAACGATATATTGTGGCACTTTTAATATTGTGGCGATATTGCAGTTAGCGATGCGTCCCTGTTTTGAACCAGACACTTTTTCCATATGATGTGCTCTTCGTGGTTCCATGTAAACCGTCAGTCCAATGAATTTTCTTGTGACTTGCTTATTGAAAAGCTCTCTTCATCAGGTTCAGTCAATTATGGGATATGCATTATCCTTTACGCATTAGTGTCTTGTTTGACCTCCAAATCTTTATATAGCTCCAGACCGCACAAACAAGCGCATATATGTCTTTGTTTGAAACAAAGCGCTGCGCCGTATTGATTATTTGCCTTTGCCAAACAGCAGCTTCAACACGCCTTATCCATATTTATCACCAAAACGAGCACCTCCACGCGTTTGTTTTCTTCTTCTTTTTTTTTCCCACCCCTTGTGGCCACACGGGTGCAGATTGTTATGCATGGAGTGAGACAACCTGTAGGCGCTGTTCAGATGCTTATCGAAGCGGCGCCCTCATCTGATGGCGACGCGTTGCTCGGACAAAAGGTGGACCCTCCTAGACGCCCGCTCATATCTGCTCTTTAACAATTCCATCAGCGGCGGATAAGCCGGCCCACAATAAAAGGCGGCATGGAAATACATGGGGGATCTGCTAGCGGGGATGACAGATAGCACCGCAGACGGTTGAATCATCAAAATGTGCTTTGAAAAATAGCATGTAAGATGCGATAATACAAGCCGGCAAATGTCAACGTAAAATCTGCTAAATCTGTTGCGAAGGGAATCGTAATGGCTCAATGATGCGTTTATTTGCATTCAGTGTCTGGATTGTTTGCTTCCTCAAGAGAAGACAAATTATTGATTTGACAGTTTCTTAAAAAGAAGACAAACTTTTCATGTTTTAATGAAATGAAGATATTAGACTGTGTTAATACATAAAAAGCATTGCATAAAAATTGTAAGTGTAGGTCTGTACTTTTGATACTTTTTTAATATTGTGCATAAGAAATACACATTAAAAAAACTAAAGCTAAGACTGAAACTAAAAACTAAGCATTAAATAGCTCAAACTAATAAGAACAGAACCAGCCTGAAAACCTAATTAAAACTAACATAAAAAAAAAAAAAAACTAACTAAAATGAAAATTCCAAAACTACAATAAACCTGGTTGCATTATATGCAATTGCAGTACATAGTATTGATATGTCTCATTTCATCTATCGTGTGCTACTAATTTGTATCAGTGTAAAGTATTGTATCACATCAAATCAAATCTCACTGTGGATGAACTCCTCCTGGGTGCCTTTCCTTACAGGGTACTTCTGTGCCCCGCCATGTTGTGGTTTTCACATGTTTGTTGGGTGTGTCTGTGGGTATGATCATGGGGATCTGAGTGGGGGGGGCTTTTTCTTTTTCTTTTTATTGTATTATGGATGTCCAGCACTTTGAGTTGCATTTTGAATGTATGAAAGGTGCTATATAAATAAAGTTGATTGATTGATTGATTGATATATCAGCTCGTACTGCATCACATGGCGGTGTATCATAATGTCACATTACATCAAATCACTTTGCACTCAAGTGTCCATCAATCGCGTGCTGACGCTCGCCAGCACGCTCGACGCTGCTCGAGTTTGCTTCATGGCGACTTTTGTTTCTGTGATTCATCCTGCAGTTTTTCCACCTGTGAATGCAACTTTCCACGCTGTCAAGTTCCTCTACGCTCGACGCTCACTAGCCACCTCGTGATCGACAGGTAACCCCCCAAACCCAGCGTCCCCCCCGGCACTCGCACTACTTGCTGCCCAGCCACCGAGACCGACTGGCACTCAAGATCATCAGGCTGATATGGAAAATGGCAAAATTTGTGAGGTGTCTCCACTTCCTGTTTTTATTGCAAAGTTCCAAAAGACTTGCAGCCCATTTTGCGGGAGGGAAGCGCAAGAGAGAGAGAGAGAGAGCAAGGGACTACTTTGCATGCTGGGAGCTGACGACGACGTCCCTGAGGGGGAGAACAATGGTGACGGGGGGCGGGGGGGACGACTTTTCTATGCAACAGGGGAGAAATCTCCTTCAGCTTGCACACACGCACATACTTGCATGGCTGGCACCAACCTTTGGAACTGCACGCGTTGCGCGTGTCTGCGGAGATTTACGACCTGTCCCCTCAGCATCTGTTGGGGGTGGGGGGCCGTCATCTGCATGTCACTCGGGGACGTCGTATCACTCAGTCTGGGAGGCGACACAGCGAGAATTGTAAACAAAGCGCACGATTCGATAGGATGAGATGCAGCACAAAACAGTTATGATCAGGACAGAAAAAATATATATGATGCGATCCAATGCAACACTGTACGATATGATTACGATACCGCACTGTGTGACATAGAACGATACTATGTTGCAATATGACATAGGCCTATACATTATGACATGAATCAAGACAATTTGATACTACAATACAGTATTAATGCTGCATTCGAGGATGGTCGGAAGTCGGATATGTCGTAGTTGTTTTTTCCCAGTTCAAATCTGAAAGCGTTCGAGGAGAAGTTAAACAACCACAATGACGGGTCGCGATAAATTGTTTTTTATTTTGGGCCTGAAAACTCGTTTTGACCTCCAGCAAACTTACCTTTTCGAAATTTTGCTACATTTATTGTTTGTATCTTATTTCACAAGGATTCCATACAGTTTAGTAGTTTGCCGTATGATTTCATGCAGGGAGATGGCAGCACACTGTCACGTACATTGCGTTATGTGAAATTACGTCGAATATTTATGAATGGAGAAAGCTATCTTGTTTCATACCCAAGTAAATTGTGTTTTACCATTCACGGTCACTATTGCAGAGTGATGTCACTTGTAGTCCATCGGTTCAAGGGAGTGTTCCTGGTTTGAACTCGGAAAAGTCCGACTTCAGACCATCCTCGAATGCAGCATACGTGCAACAATATATTATGCCATATAATACGATATGTTGCAAGAAGATATCGCAAACATACACTTGGATATAGTACAGTACAAAAACGAAATGATTTGATGTGACGTCCATATGATGAGATGCGATGCAACATGCACAATCCAATCCGATATCCTACGATACAATTCAACGTAATATGCTACAGTATGCAATACAACATGAAGCCATATTTACAATTCTATACATCACGAGGTGATACAATGTATGATGCGATATGATGCAACGGGTTCTATGGAATTTATGGAGTATGATACCATGGGCTTTACTAAAATGGTACAAAAATGGCATGATTTGACGTGCATATGCATTAATATTTACGTTGAGACGTTACTATGATACCATACAATAAGAAGGTGATACAATATGATAAGATGCAATACGATAGAATACGATGTGACGTTGATAGAATAATTGTTGAATTAAGAATAATTATCTAACAAGTGTGATTTGCAGAAGATGATTTGATTGATTTAACTATATTGTTTTTATCATACATTTGCTAAGTTTTCATAATCATTCATAGTGTTTGCAGCAAGAGCAAAACTGCTCTTGAAGATCTAGAGACCAAAATTACGCATCCGTTGGCAATCGAAAGTGCCTTTGCATGAAACGTGATGTTTATTGAGTTTCTGCAAAGTCATGATCGAACGTCAAAGAAGAACCTGGATGGAGAAGATAATCAGTATCTCTTTCGCTTCCCCTCCCTATTTTCATTTTGTGTGCCAGGCAATCCAAATAAAAAGAGAGGGGGCAGAGGGACTGTTTTAGAAGCATAGGTTTGAATTGTATGGCACAATTCTCCTCTGCTCTCCTCGCTAGCGTGTTCAAAGGTATTACGGTGTCTTTCTCTCCTTTTTGTGTCTGTGTAAAATTATTATAAAAGTGTCAGTATTGATGAACCTGACAGACGTGATACCGTATGATTCAATATGATACAACCTGATACATTTCAATTGTACTTGTATGGGGAAAAAATGACTTATACACTGGTCCAACATTAATATTTGACTTACTGTTTGAATATCCTCCAATAAATTGTGTACCTACGCCTCCCCAGGTGTAATAACCAAGCGGCTTCACCGTGGAGGAGCTCCATCCGAAATGTGAATTATGCCTCGTTCGGTACACTTAGTAGGAATTTAATACACTCCTCCTGAGCTAAGATTGCAAATTTTTGTCAAAACCGGCAGTGATGTCATATGCCGTGGCACGATACAGAATGAAAAAATATAATCTGATATGATGTGAGATGGCGCAATATCATATAAGATACAATGATGCATGAAACAAAAAAAATATATATGATGCAATATGATATATTATAAGATACAGTAAAAACTGTGATGTCATATGCCATGGCACGATACAGAACGAAAAAATATAATCTGATATGATGTGAGATGGTGCAATATCATATAAGATACAATGATGTATGAAACAAAAAAATATATATATGATGCAATATGATATATTATAAGATACAGTAAAAACTTTGACGATTGATTTGAGACGCCACAATGATGCATCATGATACGATCACATATGATGCAACGCGCTGATTAAAATTAGAGCAGATGCGCCTTCTCTGGAGGACCCACGACATCACCGAAGAGTGATGGTTCCCAACAGCCACCAGAAAGCATCAAGCAAACTGGAAGAGAGCGAGTGAGGTAAGCGAGGACTGCTGACACAACAGAATTTCAGGGGTGGCGGGGGGGGGGGGGGGGGGTTCTCTTGAAGAAAACATGAGCTGAAGGGAAGAATAAGACGTCAGCCAAAAGCAATTTCTCACTCGGCTTTACGGCAGCTTACGAAACCCGCTGAAATGGCCTCATCAAACAGGCGAGACAAGCATACGGCCACTCATTTGAGAGCATTACAGTCTGCTAACTGACGTCTATCTGTCATAACAAGACAGTCACCGATCCAGCTTGCGTCTTCGTCTCTTGATCAATAGCTTGAAGAACATCACCGTTGTTTGGGGGTCAGACTTCACGACAAAAGATGGTCAACGTAACGGCAAAGGTCTGTATCGGCCCTATACAAGGCAATGTACCGTTCACTATGAACTTAATATGAAAGAATACAAATAGGATGCAACACAATACGATACTATTAAATCTTGATACAAATTTGATACAGTATGATGCAATACAATGTATTACAAATACAATTTAGTTTGATATGATTTGATACGATGCGGCATCATATGCTGCGATATGACAATATGGTGACGTTATACAGGCTGATTCAAAAAGAATGACCCTATTTCATGATCAAATAAAATCAAATAAAAATGTATGAATCTGAATGAGGGAGTGGGTGTTTGAAAGATCAGATTTCCTAGTTTTTTTGTAATTGTCACGTGACACCGAGAGACTCAGGCAAAAAAAATAAAAAATGCTCTTTGTGGTTGGCCTCCTAGATCTCCTAACCTCACAGTTTGAGTGTGTGTTTTTTTTTTTTTCCTCTGTGGGTCTTTCTTTCGCCATTACCAACTGATCTGGAAAACTTAAAACATCAAATAACATCGATCAATTCAATTGATCCCCATGTGCTTCACCGTGTTTGGGAAGAATTCTCATATCGCATTGATGCTGTTCGTGCTGCAAGGGGAGGCCATATTGGAACACTTGTAACGTGAAATAAAACTTGACTGTTAATAGAATACTTTTATTATAAGTGTTATTTTTTTGCTATTTTTCCTTCATAGAATATTCGATCATGAAATAGGGTCATTCTTTCTGAAGCACCCTGTATTATGCAATGCGATACAATACAATATACTACAAGGATACTGTGCTTTTTTTTTTTTTTTTTTTTAAATCACAGTCGATGTCCAGGCGTAGAAGTAAAAAAAAAAAAAAAAAAAAGTCAGCGCAGGGATGTAGAAGGACAAGCCGCACTCTTTTCACTTGAGAGAGAAGTAGCTCAAGAAGAAGAAAAAGTGAATTTGTCTTGGCGGGAGCACATAAGATGTCCAGCGGTGCGTCAGAGATGGATTTTTTTTTCCTGTTGGACGGAACAATGTGGTGTGTTCCTGACAGTAAACGCAGTCATCCTTCAGGAAACTCCGTGGCACTGCCGACTCTCGCTGACTGATGGCACTGTCAAGCGGTTTAAAAAAAGAAAAGAAAAAAAAAGAAAAAAAAAAAAGATTCTCCCGCCCACGTGACGGCACGAGGACGCATGGATCTTTGGTGTGCACAAGTACAGGGAAACCGCGCAGGAACCAGGACAAAATGCTCAGAGAAAATATTTATCTTAGACAATTGAACTTTCTGAAGTACCCATGCTAATGTGTTATTGTCTTTGACGCTTTGGGAATTTGTCATTCAGAAGAGGAGCAACTTCTTCAGAAAAAAAAAATGGTTTGAACATCACCAGCTAATCTGCAAACGTTGGATGCTAAATGCTATCTTGGTTGAAGATTCAAGAGAGCTCTAAACTAGCAAACAATCATTGGCACTTCCTCGTTCCCCATTGGAATTCCTTCTTCCTGGTAATGTTTGTCAGTGATGTTGTATCCAAATTATTTTCTCCAAATAAAATTGGAATAAAAAGAATTAAAAAAAAAAAGACTTGATTACAAAGACATTGCTTTGTACAGCGCCTGTTGCCAGCGTTTAGTGGCGGCTAACAACGCTAGCAGCTATCAGTGAGAGTCATCGGATTACTTTTCAAAAGCAGTTTAAAAAAACAAATTACATTTTGATGCTTGACAGCATGTGCTTTTACTACATATACAAAGTACCAAATGAAAGATCGCATTCTATTCTTTCATTAGAAAAAAAAAAGTATGTTTCTACCGTATTTCATTCTTTAGTAATCACCATTTGAAAATAGGTAATTTGAGTGACATTGAGCGAAAATTGAAACGATAAGGAGAAAACAAGCCTTTTGTGAAAAGATACAATTTCTCCACAACATTGACTTTGACACAAATATTTTTTGTTTAGTGACACTCTGTGAATGAGGTTTCATGTGACAAATGCTTTGATCATTCACGTCATCCTTGAAAACTTTATATTCCATCAGATTTCATCAGATTCCGTCATGTTTCATTGTAATTCCATACACCGGCAACCCATTCAAAAAGAGTTACAATGCTGCCATCTGCTGGCCATAGTTAGTGGGTGTTTTTGATTCCACAACCCACTGACTAGGCAGTGCTGCCCCATTGATTTACAAACAAAACAAAACAAAAAATAAACATAGTTAACGTTATTTAAGGTTAATGGCGGCATACAGCGTAATTTTACTAATCGTTATACTTTTTTGGTGGTCAAACAGTTAAAGCAAAATAGCAACTGTGATTTGGCATCACTTTATCTCATAGAGCAAAATCTATAGAGAGATTGGTAAAAAAAAATGTTTAAAGAGAGGAAAATAGTTGAGAGGAAAATAGTGTGCTGCAAAGTATAGTTCATATCTTACACATACTTTAAACTCATTGAAGAATAAATTCTCACTGGTGTTGACAAAAATATGCATTGTACGGTCCTTGACGTTTACAAAACAAGTATGGAACATTCCTAGATTGTCTTTTATGTTTAGTATTGTGTTACATTTCTTCTTAAAAATACTGAACTTTGTTATTTAGAAATCTAAATTGTCTTGTTTACGTAAGCACTTGATGTTTGGGAAAATATCTCTGTGATGTTGAGGAAAACACATATGTTACGTTCCAAGACCATACAGATGCTTAGAATGTGAGTATTTTCAACAAAAAAAAACTTCAATAACTTCTTCTTATCTTTGATGTTTATGAAAAGACAACACTACATCCCTCATCGTCCTCATTTACACAGCGGAGCAGTGAATGAATGTGGCTCACACTGATGTTTTACACAAGACTTTTAATCCGGGAAGTCGTCGTACTCTCATTGTTGGAACCGCCTGCGACTCCGTTTCAGCTATTTTTACTCATGCTCCTCCTTTTGGCTGTGTGTCATTCTTTCATCCCGTCGCACAAAAAGCTGTCTTTGTGACGGCAGACGACGAGTCCTGGAGAGAAGAAGCGTGTCAGGCTTCAACATATTTGAATATGTTGAGCGAGCAGACGAATGCGGCGTATCCTTTTGAGGCAAAATAAGACAAGACCTACAAAAAAAAAAAAAGAAAAAAAAAAGTAGTGGAAGTGATGCAGCTGGGAGAGTTCGTTCCGGGTGACCCCGCAAGGATGAAGAGCGGTGCGCATCCTGGCGGGCGTGACCTCGCCGGGCCGGGTGACACTGAGGAAGGATGGTCCAGGTGGAACCTTTGACTTCCCCGAGAACAACTGAGCTCAGTGGCCACAATTAATCTTCATTAAAAACTATGTTGTCTGCTCTTCGTGGCCCCCATATACAAACTTTGTGCATGGAGGTGGACAAACTTTACCTCACTAGGGCAATACTTGGAACAATATGGTTCATTGAATCTTGACCACGATGTATTATTGTGCAAAAAAATATTGCTATAATATATTCATAATGCAGGGAGTAGCATAAAAAAAGCCTTTGTCATTGTACAGCGTGCAGTGAACATGTGATAGGATAAGATTCTCTTTTGAGTACTGAACACTCATTTTTAGTTTAAAATAACTTATTGTTTTGTTGTCTTTTGCACTTCTAAGGTCAACTTTAAATTTGTCTTTACTGTTGATGGCTAGACTAGTGATATCGATTCCGTGGTTTTGATATATTGATATTGATTGGGTATCGACTACGCTCAAAGTATGAGAGAAGATACTCGGGGGCATATTCACTAAAAGTTTGCGTAGCCTTTGCGCAGCGCTAACCGGTAAAAATTGAGCAATCCAGGAGCGCCTAAATCACTAAAACACGCACAGATGGGGAAATCCGTCACTGAGTGCGCTAACAACCAGATTGCGCCACTGTGCGCGCATGTAAATTAGGTAATTTGCATACATTTGACGCAAAATATGCCCACCCCAATGTAAATGAGACTCATTGATATACAGCGTCTAATTCACTAACGCCAGCGCAAATAGCCACATGTAGTTTGCATGACGCAAATAACGTTTATGGAAAGCATGCACTTAACCTGCCGCAACCTCGATCATGACAGCAGTGCATGCCATTTGCGGCACAACATGATCACGCAGAGAGAGGGAGAGAGGAAAGGGGAGAGAGAGAGAGAGAGAGAGAGAGAGAGAGAGAGAGCGAGGGGAGGGGGGGACACTTTCCTCTGTTGTTTTAGCACACAACGTAACCCAGGCTGATCGGCAATGGCGGGGAGGCATTTTACGATCATTTTTACGTGCCAGATGCATATTGTATGCCAACCTCTGAAAATCTATTTTTAAAACACGATCGCACCGTGTTTGCGCCGGTATATGATTAGAGCAATATCCTTAGTGAATAGGTGGGTAACTGGGCACAGACTGCGGGTGCAGTTGTGGTGCAATATTTTGCGCTATTACCGGGCGCAGCATATTCTTAGTGAATATAACCCTCTGTCTGCTAGTAGGTGTGGCTCTATTTTTGTGTTTGAACTCTACAAATTATTCCTGATGTTTACAAAAACAATACTAGAATGCAAACATTAGTTGTGTTAAATTAAAAAAATAAAAGCTTTTGTTTTCACTCCCTCAGTGGATCAACCCACTGGATGGCTCATAAAAGTCAAAGAAATGCTTTTACTTGGCGTCAAAACCCTGATCGAGATTAAGCGGCGTGACAATGCTGTAGAATCTAACAACTTATTCTCAAATGAGCAGCGGGAAAATAAAAAAAAGTGTTTCACTCAATTCCAGACGCGGGTCTCTAGTGAGCTCTGAAATCATCACGCCGGCCGCTTAAAATGCGATACAACGTTGCATTGTTCCTGAGGGGGACGGCTTCTTAGTTTTTAATAACGTGTTTTTGTTCACCGTAAACGCGGAGCGTAATGTGCTCTTAATGCGTTTTGTGACAAACATGGTGCTGATAGCACAACGCTTTGATTCTAACAAAAAAAAAAAAAAAAAAGCGGGAATTAATTCCTCCCTCTGTGACGCGTCGGAGGATTTGTGTCATCGAGACAACGGTGTTCGGCGACTTCCTTGGAGAAATAACTTCACCCGCTACAATTTCCTTTAATTAGGCGGGCGGGGGAACATCTAACGGAAGCAGGAGGGCTGGGGAGGGTTCATCACACTGCTAATAACGAAGATTAATTTTGGATCTGCGCTTGCTGCAGATTCATCTACTGCATCTATCTGTTGTATTGTACTGAATGACAAAATAATCTATAAATGATCTTTCATATCAACATAAACAGTTACCATATCTAAGTCCACGTACAGGGGAAATAAAATCTATAAATTTGGCAAACCACAAAGAAGAGTGCCGTTAAAGGACTTAAGTTGTCATGAGAGTTTATTATTTACAAGCTTACGATATGCATGTGTGCCTCAAGAAAATGAAAGCAGCATTCATTTTCAATTATATCAATTTTGGAGCAACAAATAATTACCAGTGAAACGCCTTTTTTTGCATCACCAAAATCCAGACGACCTAAACATGGACGTTCGAAAATCTGCTAAAAAAAATGTGACTGTAGTTTGAATAATGTTTTGGAAGCGCATGTCCGAGTCGTTCAAGATTTTATTTTATTTTTTTATTGATGTTTATGAAAACATACAGCACATTACATTAGTTGAAGACTCAATTGCCACTGACGAGTAAGAAAATAATCTAAATTGGCATTGAATTCTTTTTAATTAAACTTAATCAACGCTCAAGTTGGTCTACCAGACAAGACACATTCACAGAAGACGGTGTGATTATGAAGCTATTTTTTTTTTTTCTCCCAACTTGTGCTGCTCGTAATTCTTGGCCATCGTATTCGGAGTCGTCCGAGCCAAACTAGGTATGACGTCGCATGCTCCCGCTCTCCTCTACAAAGTCACTCTGAGTAAAAAGTGACTTTGAATCAAGCTGATGATCACATCTTGTGATTGTCACTGCGCTGTTTTGTGTGCGTCTGACAAGGAGGCGAAGGTGCCCTATAAAAAGGGGGTGGGGCTTTGGGGGGTGGGTGATGCTGTACTTAAAATGAGATACAGTCCTGTTGCTCACGGGTGCATAAAATTTTATTGTCCTTACACAAGGGGGAAAGCTTTGGCTGCTGGTGGAGGTGTCTCGAGCTTGACTTGCTGCATCGTTACCGGACCAGCGGCTCACGACTGTGACCCCTCCTGCCTTGTGAACAGTTTCCTTGAAAAAGTAACTTCTGTGATTACTTGATATTAAAAGTAACTTAGTTACTTTAGTGATGACTCGGTTTTGAAAGTAAGTTTACTGTTAGTTACATTCAGCAGCTGTTACCACCACCCCAGCATAAACATGGCAACCGGTTTTGCTAGTACTGCATTACGGTAACGTTTGCCGTCACACGGACTCCTTACACCGAACTTTAATGAAACTCGAGAGGTCTGATTGATACCATGGCGTTTCATCAATGATTCAATACACTTAATAGCCATTTGTCTACCTGTAGCTTTCTTTCAGTGTACAGTGTACCCCCAACAGCTTCATGCTAACATGAGTTGTGTTGTTAGCCCCCAGGTCTTACCAGGTGGAATGAACAATTTTGCCTTTTGGGCTATGTAGAATGCGTTTTTTTGTTTTAGACAGAGCAGCCACTTTGGCAGAATTCCAGGCCTTTGACAATCTACGACTAGAGAATTTTTCCAAAGGAGCTCCATTAAGGAGCAAGTGGTGAAAACAGATGGGTGAGGTAAAATTGTTGTTTTGTTTGACTTCATTGTCGAATGTTGTCAAAAAAAAAAAAAAAAAAATAGGTAAGTTTTTTTGGTGAGTTTCATTGTTATTATTTGGATCGAGACAGTCCAATGACACTTTGACACTCGAGGTCCGAGTTTGCCCACCACTGTAATCTATCCAAAACTTTCTTGAACAGAACCTTTTGTTTACCTGCAACAAACATTGCGAGCAGCTGGCAGCTCGAAGACAAAAATATGGCAGAGAGAGAGTTAAATGGGTGTTTGCGTGTGTACGCACACGTCGGCTGACATTTAACAAGGCAGATGGGTCTTTTAGAGCATTATGTTTATCATTAAAGAAGGGCCCCAATCTGTTACTGCTTCTTGCCAACAGTATACACACCCATCAACAGTATGCACATGCATCAATAGTACAGTATACTGTACGTACACCACATAGAAAACAACAGATGTTTGGGGAGAGAAGCCCTCAAAAGTTGTGCAAAAAAATAATGTTGCATAATCATCAAAAGTATTTGTTTGTGTAATATAGCTTTATTTTCATTTCTGACTTCTTTTTATACTGGCATAGAAATGTCCATGCATTGTCCAGGGTTATTTAAAAAAAAAAAAAGTTTTTTTTTGTGTTTTTTATTCTTATACAGTGATACCTTGAGTTAGGAGTTACATTTTTTTCTTTGACCAAGCTTGTAACTAAAATTAATCATTTCAAATTTTCACATTTAAATGAATTAAAATGTCATGTTTATATTCCAGCTCCCTTCATTTAAAAAAATAAAAATAATAAATAAATAAATCTTGCATGTTTCAATAAAGTTACTACAAAATCTACATATTAAACCATAATAGAGATTGTAAAGGAATAAACTAGTTTTAGAAAATGCAATTTGACTGAATCTGTGGCCTCACTATTATTTCACAGTTAGCATCCGTTGCATGCTAATTGCGAGTGTTTTCATTTTGTCTTCACAGACAGGAAGTGACCTTGTGCGGGACAAAGTGGGCCAATGACGACGGCCTGGCTGCTCCTGATAAAACAAGAGCGGAGAGAATTAAAGAGCCCGGCGTGACATTTAAGGAGACTCGGGTGCGGGGCTGATGAGGATGAAGTGGAGCTGATTGAGGAGCAGATGTACTCGTACGCCAGCAGATGGACGCGATTTAAGTAGGAACAACTAAAACTAAAGACGGCTGTTGTGTTCCTCACTCTGAAGAAGAAGAAGAAGAAGACAAGGAGCCAATTCCCCCAATGTTGGCAAACACAGCCAGATCTGATTCATGCGCTCCTGAAACTGAAATAACCTCCTGGAATCACGGAAATTGGCCTTCAGGATTTTGTGGGACCACAAGTTGCGGAGAAAATTTACTAAACAAATAACTGCACATTATAAAAGGCGTAAGCAAGGCGAACTCTGTAAAATCGTCTGAGGGAGTGACACTGTCATTTTCAAAACATTGACGACTGCTGATGTAACTCAAAAAGTATTAATTACTGAATAAGTGATCATGTGCTTCTGAACAAGATGACACCAAAGCGGAGCAAACGAGACAAATCAGGCCATTTTACGGGCCTGCAAATTCAAAGCATGGCGCAAACACGAAACCTTGACGACACACAAAAAACATGCCGCAGATGTTTTCTACCAAACACCAAGATGAGTGTTTGTAGCAAAGCGTGTGTGCGTGTGCATGCATCCAAGAATGCGTATGCGTGTGGAGCACAGCTGCAACCGAGCAGAAAAGGAGCAAAATTATGAATATTCATTCACACATTACCTTGGGTCATCATCATCGAGATTTGACCTCTGAATTAGTTGCATCATGGTTATTTTTAGATCTTGTGCGACATGCATGCAAATCCGGTATACCTGTTTCTGACTGGGGCTCATTTGGGACAATTTCCTAGTAAACATTCGTCCAACTACAAGCTCAGGAAATGGTTGACTTCCTGTTCGATCTTGGACACGGGTCCTTGCAGCTTTTTTTCCTGTGTCTCAATAATGTATCCTTATTTTAGACACATCCTCCAACTAATCGTATTAAATATCTGTTAGTGGTGCAAGAATCAAGCGTTTTTAATCAGCGTTCCTGATTAACCCTGCTTAAACTGTGCAATAATGAAACAATATAGATGTAAGATAAACAGATTAGGAGATACGAGAAGTGACATCTTATTTAAAAAAAAAAAAAAAAACTATGGCAAAATGCAATCGGGTTAAATACTCATGCCATGATTAATATGACGAATTGAGGCGGGGAAAGGAAATTTACATTAGGGATGTAACTATAGCCAAACATCATGACATGATATCACAATATGAAGGTCACGATTAGTGTTGTTCCGATACCGATACTGGTATGGGCAGAGGTGCCGATACTGCATTAAAACAGTGGTATCGGTATCGGTGACTACTCACAAGTAACACGCCGATACCATTAATTCCAACGCTAATTTATGATTAGGATGTCGACTGAAAATGACATCACAAGGGCTCAGGTAACCAGTCACAGCTCACCTGTTTTCTAGGTTTGGTCATGTGACATTCACAAGCTGAGCACTGATTGGTTACCTGAGCAATTGTGATGTCATTTTCAGTCGACAGCAAGTTGCAAAATGTGTTTTTAAAGCTACTAATTGCACATGAAAAATAATGAAAATATAAAATTTACATTGGTGGATAAGAGGCCTTAAAACTGATCAAAAGTGGCCTCAAAAAGTCTTTAATTGGCCTCCATAACATGCAGCTACCCTGGAGATTGTTTTCCCCTCGAAAACCACAAACAATTTTCACCTCTTTTGGCCACTTATGGCTTGTAATCATTTCACGCCTGCGACTGACTGCGTGTTTACACGCCGGTTTTCAGCCATATGACTAATATAATTAGCGTGCAGACAAAAGGAAAGTGTTTTCCCGTATGGGGAACATCCGTTCACACGAAACACTCTTATGCATATTAACCGCGCCGCACAACAGGGCGCCGTGTTTTTGTGCGTTAATAATGAAGAAGAAAGATGACAGAGGAGCCTTGTTTTACACACAAGCGAGGTTTTAAGCCCCCTCTCTCCTCTGTCGGTGGGTTCTATCATCTCAATGTAAAAATGTTTTTGTTGTTTTTTTTTCCCGGCTGTCACTTTTCACTCGCTCGCCACATGTGCGTAGCGTGCGGTCGGTGCGATATCTCCCGCCCGCGCCGTCAGAGGCGTTCCCCCCCCGGGGCCCCGAGTTTGCGTCTCATTAGTGACGGCGGATGAAAGTAAAACCACAGCCATCAAAACATCGGCTAATTGTGTAAAAGTGGAGACAAACAAGGGTTCAGATTAGAGGCGGGGGCCGCGGATGCGTGGAGGGACTCCCAGACTCATGGCACGTCCCCTCCAGCCATCCCGCGATTGAATTTGGGACACAACACAGTCGAGGTTCATGTATCATTTGTAATATGACACAGCAGGGTTATAATAGTTTTGGTTGGGTTTTTTTAGGTGCATTTTGCCATTTAAAAATATAATGTTAACACTTTTTCTACATCATGCATGCTCCACCAACCCCCAGATGATTATAAGAGCCCTGGCTGTTTTGCTTTTATCTTCGCCATATAGTAGAGTGCGCGGACCCTGCTCACTCCACAGTAGCTTTGGGGAGGGGCGGAGTTTTTCTTACCTCATTTGAAGTCATGTCTTTGTCAACTGTGGCTGCCACTTTAAGATCATGCACATAAGTCGTACGCGCACCATAAATGAGCCTGACATGCTGCAGTTACGGTTTGGGCCGGAGGTGGCAGTCGTGAGTTTAAAAAAATAAATAAAAATAAAAATAAAAATAAACTGCACAAAGATCCTTTAATACTGTGTCAGTTTTTGAACATCAGTTTGAATTCGTTTTTAGAGCGGGTTTGTTAGTTTTTTTTGTTTGAATTATTAGTGTTTTGTTTGAGGATAGTTTGTATTAGATTTTGTGTTAGTTTTAGGGTTTGTTTTTATATGGCGTAATGGTGGAGTGCAAGATTAAAAAAAAAAAAAAAAGTATTGTGTCAAAAAAACAAAAACAAACTACAAACTAAAATATAAATGGCTGTTTGACCTGCTTTGCTCTGTACAGCCAAACAGTAATATCGGAAGAAATACTAACATAATTTAAAATCAACCCTGAACTCTCATTTAATAAATTAATATATATTTCTGAAAATAACTGACAATGGTAAATTTTGCTATAATTTGTTTTAGTTCGCGTTATAAATGTAAATTGTAATTTCATTTAGTTTTTTCAAACCACTTATATTTATTTTATTAATGTTTTTGTATTTTAGTTTGAACTATTTCAGTAGGGCGGCACGGGTGGATGACTGGTTAGCACGTCCGCCTCCCAGTACTGAGGTTGCAAGATCGAATCCAGGCTCTGGCCTTCCTGGGTGGAGTTTGCGTGTTCTCCCCGTGCCTGTGTGGTTCTTCTCCGGGTACTCCGGTCTCCTCCCGCATTCCAAAGACATTCATGGCAGGTTAATTGGGTCCTCCGAATTGTCCCTAGGTGTGCTTGTGTGTGCGGATGGTTGTTCGTCTCTGTGTGCCCTGTGATTGGCTGGCAACCAGTTCAGAGTGTACCCCGCCTACTGCCTGAAGCCAGCTGGGATAGGCTCCAGCACCCCCATGACCCTTGTGAGGAGCAAGTGGGTAAGAAAATGGATGCATGGATGGATGGATGGAGTCCGTTCATCCTCTCAGCCTCTGGTCTGTTACTTTCTACTGATACTGTCGCTTCCACATCCAAGAAATTCAAGAATTATGGAGCATCGATCGGAGGCAGCAGTATTCAAAGGAGGTGAGCCGGCAGAATGATGAGTTCACACATTTTCGACGGGTCGGGACTGGATCTGCTGTTGCTGTTCTATTTGGAAGCCACTTAAAAGCTGCGGGGGATCGTCTTGGAGAGAAGACACTATTGATTGAAACAAGGCGACAAAAAGAGATGCTCGGATGCCGACATGCCGGAGAGCTGACAGGAGAGAGGACATCGCTGGCCATGCCAGAGACTTTTTGGACTATTTGTAGCCATTTTGTTCATTTCTATTGTTGTGGTTCTTCCTTGTTAGAAGTACTGAACCCCACCAGTTTCAAATTCGCATTCACAGAATACTTTGTTATTGACTTCCCCCACCCCCTTCCAAATTCAAGACATAGGAATCGAGTTTTGTGACCATTGTGTTGTGCTGGACTAGGGTTGCTCAACTTGGCACAACAAATCAAGCTGTTAGCGGCAGCAAAAACAATCCAAACAGCAGTGGCCCCAATATTGAACCATGTGGAACACCAGAAGCTCTGTTTTATACATGTGAATTCATATTGCACATAGTCATCGTTCCGACCACTTTCTTTTTTTTTTGCTCGACATAGTTAGAATGAAGGCATTGCAATAATAAAGAAATTACACGACGTACCATCACAATAGCCATAAGTCGACTACTGAGCGCACCAAATTCCCCGCAGCACAGGTATGCCAATCAACACAGCGTGATCACCTGCCGCCAATGATGGCCAAGAAGAGCGTATCATCACGAATCAGTTGAGTTCGGTGTGTGTCTTGACCTCTGTCGAACCCCTGACTCACCGAACTTCCGGAGGTTCGTTCGAACCTAGGTTAAGAACCCCTCTTCTATTGGGTATGGTGTCGATTAGCAATCACAATAATTCTATAACATACATGGTTGTGTTGTTCTGTTTAAAAACTAATTTGCTACCAAAAACGTATAAATATGTTCTATTTTAAATGTAAGTGTCCCAAGGACGTATTCATACTTTTTTTATTTATTTATTTATTTTTTTAATGCTTGAACATACACAAGGCTTTGATGCAGCCTCTCAACTGCAAAGAGCGGTAGTTATTACACAAACGGCCAGCAGGTGGCAACACAGCAAAGGAGATCAAATGTTGAAAAAAGCTCAAATGCTCACAATTCTAATTAGATTTGTGAATAACGATGAAACTTAGCTAAATGCTAATGCTAATTGCTGCAGAATGGAAAGAGATATGAATATACTATTTTTTTCCCTGACGATAGAAGAGACTTTAATCTTTCTTTTGGTAGGTTCCATGTTCTTATAGCAATAGAACACAATTTTCTGTGAGCCTTGCAAAAATCAGTCAAAATCCCGTAAAACAGCCACGAGTGAAGAGGACCGCTTCTGTGAAAATGGGAGTGAACGAGTTAAGTACGATAACATGTCAACTGTGGAAAATTTCAAGTCATTTTGTTTACTTCTATTGTGCAAGTTGGCAGCCGTCATTAAAAACCGGCAAGGAACAGTCGTATTACATGAATTGCATGACCCAAGAAAACAACCTTGCATGCGATTCATCCCATCCTGCCGCCGAACGAAGCACGCGCCCAAAAAGTAGCCTCGCACCCGAGCGGCTATCTTTACGGCCAATCTCCGCTTCAATCCAATCCAGCGAAAGGCCGCCTATCTCGCCCCTTGCCTGCTTTTAAGCGCCAGGAAAGGTCGGCTGGATGGACGTGATTCATGCGATGCGCCGGGAAACGTTCACTTGTTATTAGGAAGGACACGGACGAGGAAGAGGAGGAGGAGGTAGTAGGAAGAGGCGGGAATGCCGGCCGGGCCAGATTGTGTGGTCTGAGTGGCTATTAAAAGTGACAGCACCGAGGCCTTGGAGTCGGCGAGGCGCCTGATTACACCTTGCCCCCCCCTTCGCCCCCCCCCCCCCCCCCCATCTCCACCACTCCTCCTATTGACTGTGCTTAGGATGTAGCTTTCCATTTCCTGCCCAAATAAATTGAAAGTCAGAAGTAATTTGCCTGATGGGGAGGGGGCGCAGGTGTTTGTGCTAGCCCCACCACCATCCCCTTTTATTTTGATCTTCAAAGTTGCTGAATAAAAGAAAAAAAAAAAATCTCCCGGCCTTGGAAATCAATTGAACCCGTGGCTCTTTGATAAGGACGGGGCCTGATTCTCAGCCTGCTGACACTTTTGTAGAGGGGGAAAAAAAAAGCACAAAAAAAAGGTTGTGATTTGATTAAAGGGGAGATAGGCGCAGATTGAGGTCTTGTTATTTTCTGCAGGACAGATCAAACCGCGCGATCGCGGCTGCTACACGGCGGCTTCCAACGCCCACCGCGCACACACGACTTACGCAAGTACACACGAGTGCACGCTTTGTACCCACACTCGATAAGTACGACAGTAACTTTTTAGCCACCTATTTTAGCTCTAAGATTTGCAGAAATGTTCCATCCCCATGCTTGGTAATGCGGGAGTGGAAAAATAATTGTCTATAGGGGTGAATTTGACCTTGAATTGGTCGCCTATATATGTGCCATGCGATGAACTGGCCAACTGCCCGGTGTCTCGGCTTAAAGTCAGCTGGGACAGACTCCGGCTCCCCGGTGACCGTAATGGCGGACAAAAACATGGATTCATCAATTGTGATTTGAAAGCAACGGTCACATTCAGACTTTACGCAGATATGATCGCCTCGTCAGATATTTTGCATTTCTGTGCAAAATTGGTGATCGGCTGTAATGTCATTAAAAAAAAAATAATAATTAAATAAAAATTGATCAGCAAACACAATCTCGTTCACTCCGGGGACGTTCTGTGCTGCCATCGTTAATGATCCAAAGTTTCACAGCAGACACCTTTGTTTGCAATTCTTTCCCACCATTTTTAATTATTATTACTTTGAGTAACTCAAAAGGAATGGATATATTACAGACTGCGGCAGTTATATGAGACATCATACAACTTTTATTTTACATTTATTTCTAATGGTCGAGGCGGCAGGATTCCAGAGTAACTTGCATGGTAAGGTCACATATTGCATCATCATTCTGTTTCTTTCTTCTGGGTAAAGTGTCAACTATCATTCATAATTTGCAATTGTATGACATTTCATTCAGTGTATTTCAATTGGTCACATGTCACATGGGAGCAATTTCTATTGTGTAAGGTGATACTGTTGGTAACTTGCAGGGAAATGTCATATTACAGTAATTACAGTAAATTTCCATTGCACAAGGTAGAAGGCAGTGTTTAGCATCAGAAATCTGTGATTTTCATGACTGCACTACATCATTTTGAGAGCTGTTTTTAATATCTTGTTATCTTAAGCACTATAGCTTCTTGCAACTGGAACAAGGGCCAAAAGAAATGTGGAGTTGAACAAAAACGTCAATCGCCACAACAACGTTTGGATGCTAAGCGGCAAATCATCACTTTTAAATAATCTCTGGCAAGAGTCACATTTTAATAGGAAGTAAGAGTAGTGAAGTAGCAGTGAAGGTGAGACTGAGGTCTGTCTGCTCCCCAGTAGGAGCTGTCAGCCATCAAAAAAAAAAAAAAAAAAAAGAAGACTCCAAACAAAAACATGTTTCCTTGCTTAATAAACGTGCAGGAGGCCTGAGGGGGAGGATAAGCATGTTGGTGATGGGCGGTTAAAGTGGTTGGCATCCGTCAGTCGGACGCCTTGTCAAGGGCAATCTGAGATTTGTCACGTTTTGGCTCTGCTATGTGGTTGGTCCAATGCGTGCTATGCGGACTAGTCTCACATAGGTGAATTTGCATGCATCTGATCAAATTATGTGCCCATAGTCACTATATTTTGTCAAATATTTTGCCTTGCCATCTGCTATGTATCTGGTCGGATTCAAGCTATTTGGCGCAGTCACTTAATTTGGTCAAATGTCGGCTATGTGGCTGGTCGAGCTAAATTGCGTGTTCGTGTTAAACAAAACAGATTGTGCAAGCTGTTTGTGGGCGTTGTTGCTCCTGCTCAACAAAGACTGCAATCTTTTACGTCGTTCCCAAAATAGCTGACACTAAATTGTAGGGGTGTTAAAAAAAATCGATTCGGCGATATATCGCGATACTACATCGCGCGATTCTCGAATCGATTCAATAATCAGCAGAATCGATTTTTTTTTTTTTTTTTTTTTTTTTTTTTTTTTTTAGGATTCACACCTTGAGCATGGAAGAATGTTATATGAACGGCACATTAAGCCTTAATATTTTTATTTTAATGCTGTTCAAACATGAAACAGATTACAACCTCTATAAGACTGAAATTTCAGATAAATAAATAATACATTTTCATATAAATCTTACACTCTACAAGCTTACTGATTCGTATTTTCTAAATATGAATGAAAAAAAATCGCAACAATCGACTTATAAATTCGTATCGGGATTAATCGGTATCGAAGCGTGACCATTCGTATCGGGATTAATCGGTATCGAATCGAATCGTGACCTGTGAATCGTGATACGAATCGAATCGTCAGGTACTAGGCAATTCACACCCCTACTAAATTGTATGTTCACTCACTCTAACAGATTGCACTCACTATTGGTAGAAACGGCTGCTAAATAAAATAGTGGAAATGAGACAAGTGTTGCTTCTTCAGCACATTCTCAGTTTTAACCTGCTTTTGTTATGATCTCGTGTTCAGCTATTTAGAGATCCGTGCTCCAGTCAAGCAGCAAGTTCACCCAGGTTTGTGAAGGACACTTTGTTTGGGAATTGTAGGCATTGTGATGGTTTTGCACGTGACATCAATAATCAGCTGATATTCTATATTCAAAGTAGGATTTTGGTCTTTGTTAAACATTTGGGAAACCACCGTATAGGAAAAATGAAGTTTTAGATAATGGAAGTGGAAGTGTTAGTTGAAAGTGAGGCAAACTAACATTACTGAATGATTCATTGCGCCAATAATTTAAAGTACATGGAATGTTTTGGGGTGTTTATGTTTGTTTGTTTTTCCCCAAAACTCACCGGATGCCCATGTATATGCCATGCTGCTTACATCTAAAATTTCAGTCATTATACCATAGTTAAAGAAAAGTAACGAAACAAATAAAAAAATGTTAACGAAATAAAATTGAGAGCTTTTTCAAAACAAAAAACAACAAAAAAAAAAAAAGAAAATTAACTAAAACTACATTTTACGTTTATAAAATTAAAACTAACTACTACTATGAGAAAAATGTCCGTCAATTTTGTCTTTGCCAATTTCATAACTGAGCTTCTGGGGTTGATTTCAAATGCAATTATTCCGGTATCAATGTTCGGTTGTACAGCAGAAGGAATGCCGAACATTTGTTTGGGATTTGCATTTTACTTGTAGTAGTAACTGTACTTCACTTCATTGATCTTGCACTTAAACAATACACCATATAAAAAACAAAAATTAATAAGGGCTAAAGTAAAATGAAGCTTTAAAAAAAAAAATATAAAAACCCGTTTGGGGTGCACTGTAATGACACATATGCATTGACCTGGAGAATAAAAAGTCAAAAAGAATTTTGTCATTGTTGATAATGACATGACTCCTTCTTGTGACCGACTCCTAACGAGCATTTAGATCGTTCAGAAGATCCAAAATGGCATTGCTGCATAAATCTTCTTAAATGTTTACATAGCGGACGTTTTTCCCGCCGCCTTTCAGTCTGCCTGGTTGGCCCAAAGTTATTGACTCTTGTCACTTAATTTGTTCCATGCATGGTATATGGCCTAGTAACTTAATGTGGTTCAATGTGTGCTATGTATCTGGTTCAATATATGCTATGCTATGCTATGCTATATGGAAGGTCTGACTTTACTCTTGCTAGTAATGTTGTTCTTGAAGGGCTGTCATCGTGTTGTGTTGTGTAACACTTGTTTGTCAACGTCTGTCCTGTTTGCGCTTTGATCAGCCCAGACGGCGTCACTCGGTTGAGGAAGTGCGTCGCACGATGAAAGTGTCACAAAGTAGTCCCAGCATCTCCCCCGTGCGTCTTAAAATAATCATTCCGTGTTTTCCACCCCCGCCCGTGTCACCGCACACTGTCGTCGTTATATTTCCCCCCATTGATTTTCTCCTGACAAGCGACAAAATGGCTTACAATCGCACAATAAAAACCTCTTATACCACCGCGGGTAATTTACACGCGTCAACGTCCTCTGATCAGTGTTTGATCCGTCGTGCGCCGCACTGATCAGTCACAACGTCTTACGAGCTGACTTTTTTTTTTTTTACAACCAATGAACAAGCGTCGCCGCCGGCGTGAGAAGGCCCACTTGTGAGGACTGTGTCACTCTATAAATACTTGTGTTGTCTTATCTACAGTAAAACTTGTGAAAAACACAACAGTGAGCTAAATACACATAAATTATTTCTATTACTTTTCACAATTTATGTCATATTAATTGTCACCCTGATGAGTTTTTCCAATTACTGTCCACAACTGTAACTCTAGCCGAGTAAATTAGTCAAATGTGTAATATGTATGTATCTCTGGTCAAATGTAACTATGTAGCATAAGAATTTGGTTCACTGCCAACTATGTTTAACAATATTAACAGAACTCGTAATAATCCAGAAGATCAAAAGTGGTCCACGTCAAGTGCAGACACGCAATGAATCATCACAATTAATGAGACTGCTCCTCTCACCAATTATTAATTAACATTAATAAACAACGTCAAAAATAATCCAGAAAAAAAAAAAGGCAGCAAAGGTAACAAAGTTCATGACACGTTTGACCGTGTGGGCAATGTACGAGCATATAATTAATGTGATTGCTCCACTCGCCACGAGTCGCCAGTTATTAATTACAAGCGTCACCTTGTACAACAGAATTACACAGAACGACAACAAATGATTTGCAGAGTAAAACAAACAAAAACAAAGTGAGGAGGGAAAAAAAAAAAAAAAAAAGCTAGCGAATGCTCTGTCGCACTTGTGCGCAGGCAATGGGTTCATTTCCTGCACAACAAACATGCAGGCGCAGCTTTTTCTCCCCATTTCTAAAGTGAACATCTTGCGAATGAGCTTTAATTGTCACTCCAACAACTAAAACCAACACTTGCATACTAATGAAAGCGGTTTTGTTTAGGCTAAGCCACATTCCTCACGCTTCACTTTAGCATGTGTTTAGCCATAGGCGTGTTCTCGGCGTCATGAAAGCAAACCGTTGTTTTGGTCACGAGATGATAATGATGATGCTTTATAAAACGGCGATTACGGTAGTAGACGCCCCGAAATATTTGCTATGGGGTTGGTCCGGTGTTGCTATGTGTGCTAAGGCCATGCAACATTGTCACTGAATTTCAAATACTGTATGTAGTAAGTGGTCGAGTGACCATCACTGAAAATGGCTAATTGTGCGCTGTTTTCTCGACACCTAATTAGGTCAAATGGCTGCTAAGTGGCTGGCTCGGTTTGGGCTATGAGACCTTGTCATTTTTTTTTATTTTTATTTTTTAAATGTTATAGCCGGTATAATGTGTCCTCATCACTGAAAATGTCTACCCCCCTCCCCCGCCCCCAATAAATAAATAAATAAATAAAATAATATAAAATAAAAAAATTAAAAATCATCTGATTTGCTAACCTTGCTCGCGCTATTTGTGAGTTCACAAACTCCGGAGAATACATCTTGTACCGCTCCCGTTGATTTCCACCGATCCGAACCACCGCCCAATGACAGAGCAATGTCGTGTTTGAGGGTGGGATATGCAACTGTGACGAAACCAGGAAGCCTGCGCCGACGCAGGGGCTAACAAACAAACCCAACATGGCCGAGTGGACGCTACAATTAATTCTGTTCTTGCAGAATTACTCACCGTTTCCTTGTTTAATGTTGAACAGCGAGAGGCACTTCGCGCATTTCTAGCTGGTAAAATGTTTGTGCTTGCCCCCCCTTCGGCAAAAACGAAGACGAAATTTTCACCCGTGGCCGTGATTGGTTAAAACAAACGTGTACAATGCCGCATCGTCCAATCAGTTTGAAATATTGTACAGAATGTCCCGCCTTCCCCGAGCTACCGAGTACCGTGGAGAGGTACCAGATGGATATTGTGGAGAACTCCCTTGAGTGAAGCGCAATATCAATCTGGCTATTTCCATGTTAGCCTAGTCCCTCAATTTGTTTAAATGTGTGCTGTGGCAAAGTCATGCTTTTTGGCCAAGGCACTCAGTGTGTTCAAAAGCCGGCTATGTGGCAGGTCAAACGTACCCGAGTCACCGAATTTGGTTTCTATTGTACTTTGGCTTTCCAGGGGATTATTTCTTCAAACACATTTTGACAGGCAAGGGTAACCGCCAGCATGACTGTGTACTCTGCAGGCAAAGTGCCACTGAATTAGCAAATGAACTCAACGTTACTACCGCCATTGTGTTCACTGTCATACTCGCTTTACAGGCAAATTAGTTCCATTAAAAACACAACAGCAGCAGCATGCCGCCTTCATTTAGCAGTTGATGCACATACTAAATAAGTTGAATTGATTCCAGTTGTGGGAGAAAATCAAACCGAGTGAGTTTGGGGAGTTAGTCCGTGAAATGAGTCTTCTCACTGACGTCGTCGTTATTAAAAAATCTGATGAGTGGCTAATCTGCCGTTCTCTCTCACGCCGTGTTCTGGGAGCAACACCTGCTAAAAGTGCCTCGCGCATCTTGATCCTATCACGCGTACGCCGGGAGACATTTTAATTCAGTTTTAATACGCCGGGCCACTCCCTGTGCTGCTTAAAACACGTGCGGATCACAGACAAAACGCTATCGGTAGATCTTGTCCAGAGATTTAAACAAGTTATTTTCATGTTGTCATCACTTCACTTTCACTGTAGAAGGTGTGTCTGTCGATTTCAACTGTGCAATGTGACACTAATCATGAATAAAAAGTGAGACGAACAGCAAGATTAATTGCAGAAAAGTACATCGTGTACAGGCTGAGCGTGCCATGGACGACTTTTATAACTGTATTACTTTTTAATCATTTTGTTTATTTATATTGTGATGATGACTACTGTATCATAAATAACTAGTGAGATGTGCAGTTGCATTAATTATGATGCCAGTTATGAATGCGATGCCTCTGTTCACTTCCTGCCCATTTATTTGAACAGGAAATATGCAAATTCAGCTATTTGATGAAATCATTGACACTGATTGGATTGAAAAAGAAAGTCAACGTAAAGAACGGACCATAAAACAAAAATGGAACATAATTTAAATTATTATTATTATTATTTTATTTTTTAAGTGTTTACAAGTAGGGGAAAGGAAAGTGGGCGGGGGGAAAAAACAAAACAAAAAAACTTTTACAGCCAGCACATTTATACCGCTAACATATTAGGCTACACAAACAAAAAAAATAAAAAATAAATAAAATATAGAAAAGCACCACAAAAGACTTCAACAGTGCAATTTTGTTAACTGCTCAACCTAATCAAGTCTGCCTCTGTCATACGACGATCCCCATGGAAATATGGAGATTCATCATCTTTTATGCTCCACGCTCTACTGTCCCCGAGTACGAGGAAATAATTTCAATTTCTCCCTTTGATGAGCTTCGACTGCCGGGCAATTATGTGCACACAATAGACGGCACCTGGGTGAACAATTTGGCGGTTGCCGGCCGGTCGCCAAATGATGCAGATGGACGAGGGCAAAAGAAAAAGCACTTGTAAGTGGCTGGAGGTCCGCGGTGGGAGCGCCGAGGCTTTGCGGCAACGTGACTATGTCTGGACTGCAATCACTTCACATGAGGAGGATGCACTTCAGCAACATAAAAGTGCTCAAAGACACAAACCTTCTGCCAGGTGATACGTTGCCATCTTAGGGTCATTTCAAAGAATCCTTTAAAAACTAACTTGAAAAAAAATAATCTCCATTAACATGAAAGTAAGTTGTAGGCGTGTGAATAAATAGTACACCCACAAAAGAAGCTCAAGAATCCATGCCTGAAAACTCAAAAAACACCTGCTATTTCATTTAAAAGCTGCCATTTTAGGGTCATTTCCAAAGGACCCTTCGAACAAAGTTAAAAAAAATTCAGCTCCTAAAAGTCACAATAGTGGCGCAACACCCAATTTGGTAGGCGGCTAAATCATAAGTTGCCTCACCAAAAAAAAAACAAAAAAAAACTTCATATTGGTTAAAAACAACAAAATGAACTCGCACATAATTTATCGCTTATCAAACAAGATGCAGCAAAGTTATCTTAGGGAGACATGCTAGCAATGGAAGGGTAAGTCAGCCATTTTGCTAATAAACACCACTTTAGATTCTTTGAAGGCTTAGCACCCCTGGGATTAAGCCCCCAAAGCTGGCTGTTCAATAAGCCATACTTCATACTTCACAAACTGATAATAGAAAATAATAGAATACACCATTACTTAGAAAACACACACTTTGACAGTTCGCGGACTGGAGATGTGATTGTGTAACACACATTTTTATATTACTATTATCGAGCGATCCGGCTCGTCTCCGGTTGGGTGTCAAAAGAGCATATGATTACTCTGTTGTGTGACAAAGCCGTTCGCCAAAGGGGGACAGTAATTACATTGTTGTCTGCTTTCCAGTCGACTCCCAGCATGGGAATCATTGGTAATCATCCATGTAATGCTCTGCCACTCAGCTTTTTGACAGCTGAGTGGAGCGCATGGCGGAGAACCCGCGAGCGACGGCGCGACTCCATCTGCTCCTCGCGCCGTTTGCCGTGTTTGATGTCCCCTGGAGCGGCAGGAGGACACAAGGACGGGCATTTCTACCACTCCATCAGCAAAGATGGCGAATCAACAACTGGTGACAAACAACAGAAAATTCACTAAACTTTGGGTCAACATCGATACACACTTGGAAGAAGTGAGCCACCAGTCAACATCAACTTTCAAAAACGAACCATGTCGAGTTAGGTATTTAGGTAGGTAGTCTGACGATATAAAGCGCCGCTGGCAGACAAGGACAGACATACAGACTATATGTACAGTATGTAAGTGGGTTGGTAGATAGGCGGCAAGGATATGTAAGTAACGTCGGTAGGTAGTTGGAGAAAATATGCTAATTGGTAAGGGGAAAGAGAAGGTAGAGGGTAGGATGGGTATATGTTTGGTCACACTCTAGGTACCGAAAAACCTAAGACTTCTAACTTACCAATTACCAGAGCTGGGCAAAACCGTTGTTACATTGGCCTGTCATTGACGGACGGATGCCCAGCTTTCGGAGAGCGCTTCCGCATTCTCGGCGAGTGCTTTATGATGCAAAGCCTCGAAAAAAATAAGAGTGAGCACCAACTATAGCAGATTTATGGTCTGTTGATCCGGGTCGGTACAGACGATCCTTCTCAGCCAGTGTATTTTAAGAGGCCGAAAATGTGGAAGCATTCGCCAAAAAGTGAGCATCCGTCAATGACGGGCCGATTTAATGATGGCTTTGCCCACCTCTGCTAACTACTCATTTATCACCTGACCAAACTCAAAATTTCTAATCTTTCCACCCACCTACCTAGTGGTGGTACCTACCCTTTCCTCCTACCTACCTAGTCCTACTTACCTATGTACCTTCCCATCTTTCAAACTACTGACCTACCTAAGTACCATCTATCTACAAACCAAACTACCTTCCACCAATCCAAGCCAGGTGCAAGCCAGTGATTAATAACTAAGTGATCAAAAAAGGGGCTAGTGCGTGGGTGTATGCACAGCGTACAGATACCCTCCCAGACTACCAAACACTGTTGGGCTTCAGTGATTTGGTTTGAGAAGGATTTGGCACGGGACCGCAAGGGAGCTGACATCCAATTCTCTCTTTCTTAAGACATTGGAGGTGAGGAGGGAGAAAATCGGCCGTCAACAGGTGCTAAACTTGTCAAAAAAAAGCAAGTCTGGATTGGTAAACAACCTGACAGGATTGTACAGTTGTTATTCTTGTGTGGGAGGATGGGGGACTTCAGTTTTGGATTTGTATCACCTACCTGCGTCCCCTCTCCAACTAGCTGCATACCTATTGTACCTAACTATCAAACCCACACGTTCACATCCTCAGGTTTCATTGTCGACTTTCAAAGTAGGGTCACAATTTACAATCATTGTGTCTTGCCTTCCGTTGAACTACAAGTGTAATAATGATGCGTATTTGCTCCAATCTACATGTCTGTTTCCTTCCACCATCAGTGGGTGTTTCAGCAGAAAGAACATTCACTTTTATAGGGCCAGCACAGATCCCACACATCACCATGCCTAACTACTACTTATCAGACCGGCGCAAAGACTGATGTGACCTCAGGGGGGATCGGTTTTGGGCATCTGGAGGAACGTACACTCGTTAGGGGGCCCCTCGCTACCCACTTTCAAATGAGGGTCCTTAATGATTTATAGATGTTTGCTTTAAAAAGTCATCTGCATTAATCCCACGGCTCATTAAGCATTTAATTAAAATTAAATTCTCTGTGTTAGGACCCCACAAGATGGAAAGTGTTTCCTCCTGGCGGGAGGCTGTCGATTCGGCATCGTTTTCTTCTGGAAGCGGATAGACCCGAGCCCCTATTTGAAACACTCATTTAGAATCCTAACCGTGTATTGAAGCCGTCATTTGAAGACTGAAATATTTCTTTGAAACCACAACTTAGTCTCAAAACCCTAATTTTTGTTGGAAACACTCATTTGAAATTCTATCTTGGCCAGGCTTGAAACCCGAATTTCAAAACCTTAACCCTTGTATGAAGTCTTAAGTCAGAGCATAATTTAAATGTAAAATCTAATCTAATCTAAACCTAATGTAAAATCCTCACTAAGAATATTCCTGCTAAATAGAACGAAGTTTGGAGGCGGTGAAGTATGGACGACCCTGCCACTATTCCGCACTGCCGGAAGCTTGTTAGCCCACAAGCTAGCCACCAGCTAGCGTAATAAGCTGTTCACTTTCCATGAAGCATCTCTGTTTTGTGGATTTATGCGAGAGTTGAATAGGTCTGCTGGCCCGTGAGCCAGCAAACAAGCTAGCCGTTAGCTCATAGCTACCACTGGAAAGCTAGCTGGTTTACACATTGGTTCAAGAAACTACAGGGAAGATACATTTTATTAGCATAGCTTTTGAGCAATCTATATGCTGTAGTTGTAGAAGTGAGCCAGGTTAATATTACTAAGTAACGCGCAAAAGCTGCGAATAGCTGCTAATGAAGTGACGGTACTCAGTACTTAGTCTACTGGTTTAACGCTATATCGCAACAGTTCAGTATTAAAACGTTCTCAAGTCGCTTGCACATGTTATGAGCACTTATCTTCAAACATTTCATAAATTTAGAAACAAATCACAAAAATGACTTAACAGGGTATTTAAGAAGCATTCCGCTCAGTCTTCGTGCAGTGACCAGCACTTAGGCAGCGAAAGTGCTTGAAGGGAGCCGCGTGATACGACGCAATTAAGAGGCACTTCATCACGGCGTGGCACGGGAATGCGTGTACTCGTCTAAATGGCTTTCTAAATGCGTCTGTTACCCAATAGGTGCTTTCCACATACAAAATCAACTTAGCAGGACAGTGAAAAAGATTGATCGTAATTCAACTCCACTTACTTTCCTCTGATGGCTTGTACGCTATTTAAAATAGCAATGCGGTAATGGGCTACACACATACACACACACACGCAGGCAAGCATGTACAGTATGCACTTTACAGGACAAGGTGTGGTCTAAAAGTGCTGGGAATTGAAAGCGGGTCAAAGGGATTAATTCATGTCTACAGAAATACTCATTTATACTGGAAGTGTTGCCGTTGGCCACCGAAGTAAGATGAGATTCATACATACAGTGGCTGCACTGAGATCCACACCTTCAAGACCAACACATAACATTGTCTGAAACCTTAACCCTGTATACAACTCATTTAAAACCAGAACCTCACCCTTTAGACTACAATTCTGAAATGTAACCCTATCCTGAAACCCTAATGCTGATTTGAACCTTAACCCTGGCTTTAAAACCATTTATTTATTTTTTTAACCCTACACTAACTTGAAACCGCGGTTTAGGCCACGCACCATTCGAATACAGATAGATAATTTAGACGGTTTAACAGATACTGATAGTGGTGTACTCGCACATACACGTATATTACATATATATTTATACGCCATCATGTCGGGGATAACCGGGCTCACCGGGAGATTTGCGCTGTTTATCGTGCAACACTGACACAAATAAGAAAACGAAATAAATACAAAATATATACCTGGCACTTTGGTCTTTCATCTGGCATACATTTTGTTTATATATGATATATTGATTCCAAGCTCTATGAAAGAGTGTAAAAAGTGTGGTATCTATCCTGAACAACTGAACATGGTATGCTTTGTGGGGCCGATCTTGTTCAGCCATCCCTCACAAAGGTTGCGTCACAGCGTTTTGATAGCCTTCATTTTGCTTTGTCTCGCCGTGATGCATTTCAAGGAGGGCCAAGATAGCTGGCTGGCCAAACTCACCTCGGGAATAAATAAGATTCCAGCCAGGATGGCGAGCACTCCTCGGAGAGCTTTCTAGCCCACGGCACTAAATCAATGGGCCAGCGCCCGTGCGGGGGAACGCGCCGTCGGGCCACCGGCGGCCTCCGCTGATTTGGCAGCTCAAAGGGCTTCTGAGCGCCAGCCAGCAGCCTCCTCGGGGAAGTAGCAGCACCTCTCGGGCCCGCGAAGAATTTTAATGAGGGGCCAGACAGAGTGAGGCTGGTCGACTACAATGCTAACACGGCCGCTTTGCCCGTTAGCGCACCAATGAGTAAGATTCCTCCGACAGTCACGAGATGAAGGGTTCACAAAACCTGCGAGCGCAACATTTGAGGATCAGTGTTTATCTTGATGGATGTTAAGAGGTGCGGCAAAATGTCCTTGAGATTTCTTTTCCCGTGGCATGTATGCGTGTGTGTGTGGACACGATCTACGACTGTTAGTCACAGTAAAACAAAGAGAGCAGACAAAGCCATTGGTGTTCTCATCTCTGCTCGCAGATATCCTCCAGCCTCCATCTCTGGCGGCTCTTCTCAACATCAATTAATGTGTGTAGCGCTTTAAAGTAATCTCTATCATTTAAATGAATCTAAAGCCCCTCGGCACAATGTGGGAAGCCTCATATCGTCTCGCCAGCTGCTACTTTTCAAAGTAGCCCCTCACCCGCGCACCAACACCACCACCACCTCTGAGGCTCTGGTGGCTACTTGGGATATTGATGTAGCGCCATGTGCCACTTTTGCCTCGTAGCAAGCAAAGTCTGAACCCGTCAAGGTGAGCTTTGCTCAGCAGGTCATGTTTACATCCATGGAGTTCATCTCCTTAATGCTAATGAGATTTACCCGCATGACCAGCGAAGGCAAATATTTACCAGCAAGTCACATAAGTGACACCGATTAAGTATGACTACTGTGAGAAAAATAAAATGCAGGGTAAAATGAGGTTTCCGTAAATCTCCTAGAACATTTTACCTGAATGAAAAAGTGATGCAAGATCAAAGTAAACTACCCCAAAACGGCACCTAATGAAATAACTTCTACTACAGTATTCCTGCTGTAACCTTTGTGAGATATACGCTAGTCTTACCTTGCACAATTTTGTGGGGTGAGGGTTACAGCAATCATATTGTAACATTAACTATTGGGGGATTTGCCGTAGTCTCATTTCAGTACCAACTATAAATCCCACAAACGCAAATACAGGTAGCTTTCTTTCTGCTGTACCATTTTTTTTTTTTTCAGCCCAAGCACCTCGTGTCTCAGCCGGGAGGTGGGTACGAGAGTGCCGCAGTTGAGTGGCAGCATTTTGTTTTTGCATTTGTCTCCAAACAGACGCGTAGCTGTCATTCAAGGTCCCGCTGAAGATTGCCATCAAATGTAATCGCTTCAAAGCTTATTCCCACGGACGCCGGCTTACAAATACGGCTGTTTCAGGTGTCTGTCAAAGAGAGGTCGCAGAGGGCCGTGCGGCGAAAAAGAAAAAGGTTCAAATATATGAAATTTAAATATTAACGGTACATGGGGAATTACCATTCACGGCAGGCGCTCCTGAGGCAACATAATGCTTTGGTCTCATTGTGTTTGTAGCCACCGTGCTCCGTTATTAAAGACTTTGTGGGTTGCAAGTGACTGAACTAAGCAGGCGAAACGCAACCACGCTGTATACGGGGTAACGTACAATTCAAGTCTACTCCATCTTAAAGTGCATCATGTTTACTTACATTTTGCTTAGCAATGAAAGTGGAAACGGATGAAAACAAGTGGTTTAAGACCCATTTGTCATTTCTTTAAGCCTCATTAAAACATGACAGCCTCGCCTTTGGTTGATTTGAGTCACGTTTTGAGCTTTTAACTCTCTAGTTAGCTGCATGCTAGAATTACTAATGTCAGATATTAGGAGCACAATTTTCTCAAGGTCCATATCTGACTTTAGACATTTAAAGGGGCATAAGTGAAAGCTTTGTTCCAATGTGCTGACTGCACTTTAGCACCATTAGCATCACATATTTGAACCCATAGGATTTCAGGACAAATCAGCGTACCTTCTGCTCGAAGATTTAAATGTTATAGTTAAATCTTTTTCAGGCCTGAGCAGTAGTTGCGTAACAGTTCCCTAACTGTCCCCAAAACAGGAAAAGATGGCTCATTGTAAACACAACCGGCCAAGGCAGATGGTCACCCCACAGTGCTTGGGTCCTATTCGAGGTTTCTTCCTTAGAAGGCGTTTTTCCTCCGTCGCCAAGCACTTATGTGAAACAAAATGCAGCCTTCAATGCAGAATTGGGTAATTTATAAATAAACTTCTATTTACAGTATAAAATAATTCATCAAAAGCCCAGGTATGTATTTGATTTTAAAATATTTTATTATATAAAAGTATTATTATCAATTCAAAAGTACTGTACTGTTTTTCCACATAATCTACGTAATAATGCAGTGAGATACGGCTGTTTGTGAAGGTATTGTCCCCGAGTTTTTCTTTACTTGGGAGGCTTGCAAATCAATTAAATGTGACCCCAGCGCTCAGCGTTTGTAATATTTGGAATCAATCAGCCGGTGGCTTAGTATGGATTTACAATAGTGCACCCTTCAGTCCTCTTAAGAGCAGCGGCGGGCTTTCAATCACAGTCTGCCATCACCTCAGGCTGCGAAAAAAAACAAAAAAAACACCGGCTCTGGAGATGTTGCCATTTAAAAACCATCACGTTCCAAAGTGCAGCAGATAAAGAAAATTGTTCTAAGGTCAAGGCCGGCATATAAAAAGTGGGTCGACAAAAAGGGCGAGATGTAAAATGGCTGATAACCGGGTAAAATTACGCCGGGGCGAGCATGTGTGTATGAAAACAGAGGAGAATAGACGGGCCTGTCACCTCGCACTTTTCAAGTTCATGTCGTAATGTGATTCCGGACTGTGATTATCCTGCACTTGACCATGCGTGGGATCATATCATCCATCTTTAGCTGAAGCACAATGGTGGGACATGACTGGAATTATCTTCTTGAAATATTCATCTTGCTTTCCTTGTTGGATGTGAGGCATGGCAACGGATGAAACGAAAATTACATTCAAGTTATTATATGTATTTTTAATGACTACAATATATCTGATAACTATGGCTGTGCCGGCGATCGAGATGTGAATTGGCCGTTAAAAACGAATACCAAATCAGAATTTTGGGATTTGACTGTGTATGAATCATAGCACATTGTTGCGTGCACTAGTATGACATGAATGTTTGAAAAATACCACGTGACATACTGTAAGCAGGTATGTGGTGGGGGGATGCACAGTGGCGTGTGAACCCTGCTGTCAAGCGTGACGCCTGTAGGTTGTTGCATATGTATGAGAATATTTAGCCGGCTAATGAGGATTAAATTAAACTGTTAAAGCAATCAGTCAATAAAGCTCATCTAGGCAGTGTATCAACGCATGTGTCCTTGCCTCTGACGCACTCATAGCAACACGGGAGTTTGCTAACCTCCCAGGCTAGCTTAGCGCTAGCTAGCTGGTACAACAGAACGTGGATTGATTTTAATTTAAACATCTTGGATTCTGCTGTTTGCCAGAGTATGATGAGGGTTGCTGGAGGTTAAAATAAAATTATTTTAAACTGAAAAGGAAAAACTATGTAGGATGACATGGCGTACACAAAAGATACATTTTCTAATAAGTGAATGGAAAGCATTTTGGACAATATATGCAATTAATCAATTAGATATTTAATTTGTTGGACTAGGAAGTGTTTTTTTGGCAAAAGTACAATGAGTCACCCATTGGAGTTGATTCGGAGTGGGCTGAGATTTAGTAAGTGTTTTAATATATAATATTTTGCATACAGATAGTTCTACTAAAAGAGTTATCAGTTTGCTGACTTTTATATTTTTGTCTTAAAAAAAAAAAAAAAAGGATAGTGTGCATCTGTGATTATCTCTATTAATAAAATCATGATAATGCTGGTCATCTTGGTCACGATAACTGCCGCATGAAATGTTCATATCGTTTTATTTCTGATCCGCTATCACCATAAATTGCCTGGAAGCACAAAGCCTTCTTTTTTGCTCCGACGCATGTAAGGCATCTCAAATGCATTGCCCGAACCTTTCCATGCATTTGTAAAGAGCCGTGGCTCACGGGGGACCGGCGTGATAAACAAGTCATTCCGAGCCCACGGTGACTCCTCCGTCTCTGGAAGACGGCTGGGCAGCTGCATCCCCGAGACGCTTGGCGCTCTCGGTCCAAAAAATGTCACGCTGATGTGAAGCGCCCCGTGTCATTGTCATCGCAATGTGGCCCCGGCTGGTCAGAGAGTACCCCCGCAACCTTTCTAGTCGACATGGCATGTCCCAATGGACCACCCCAGAGAGGGCTAATACTGTATTAGCATTTTTGATATGGAATGAAACTTGAGTCAAAGCGTCAAAGCAATTGCCATTGGTTTTTGTAGTCATTTGTCCACCCATCCATTAATTTTCTCATTAGGGCTGGGCACACCTTAGACTGTTCACTAGCCAACTGCGGTGCACGAGCAGGCAAACAAGCATTCCCTCTCGTCGTATCGCTCCAAATGTAGAAAAATATATATGTTGTCGGCGATTCAACACGTGTTGAATTTACATTTCCCTGAAGATTAAACTCCACTGTTGTTATGAGATGCTTCCCATGACATCTGTTTGTAATTTGTTTGGTAGCCAGCATGTAGCGCGTCATGTTTGAGCACGCTGGCGAGCATGCAGCATATATCCGAATTTTCAGCCAAAATGGTCTGCCTCTTTCATGTAACAGTGTTCAGGTTCTCGCTTAGCTACTGTCCCGCAAATAGACTAATGCCGGTCTGCGGCACGGCGGATTAGCACCGAGTGAAGGTGATAACCTCGGAATCGGAGGCGAGGCTCCGCACAGATAATGGCAATTATCTCCCAGCCTTGTTGACTCCCTTGTTGGGAGCCACTCCGGTACCAGTCCCAACTTGATTGCACCGCTCGGAAGAGTGGTTTACAACTATGTGATCTGTGTACTATTTCTCCCTTTCCCGTACGGTTTTACTGCTTACTCCGCAGTTTCTTCCTTGTTGCAGCTCTCCATGCCCTCAGTCTCCTGTGGAAGGAAATGTATCTTCCTACTGAAGAGACACTCGCTAATTAGTAAATAGAGGATACGTCCAAGTTTTCAGATGAGTGTAATCAGTACTCACTACATGAAGCTTAAAGAGGATGTGCGAATCCAGCTCGTCTGACAGAGTAATTGTGCAGCGGAAAGTATTGTAACCTAATTAACACCGGACTGTGGCCTTTTGCCGCATCCCCCCCCCGTCCAGCTTTGATATGTTCCGTGATGCGTTCTGACACCGTCGTTAGGGGAGTCGCTTTCGTGCGCATGGTGGTATGAGCAGCGTAATTGCACTTCAGGGTTCAGACTTATTGCATTATGTAAATGACTTTCGGATTCGTGCCGCGGATAACTTAATGATGTCCCTAACCGGTTGTACTTAGTGTGATAGAGGGGAGTTTTTAACGTTTAAGCGTTGGATAATATTGCCTTTGCTGCAAGGATTTGTAGCTGGGAAGAACTGTTGGTTGGGAAATTTTGTCTTAATTGGAGACATTTTGTTTTGAAGGCGGCAGGGCTATGACAGAAGATAATGCAGTGAACTCACCCCCATTCACCATTCTCAACTTTTTTTTGGGTGAAAACTTGACAATTTTTTAACTGAAGAATTTGTTCAAAAACACCTTTCTTTCTTTCAACAGGAAAAAAAAAAGTATATTTGCATATGTTTCCATTTCGCAGCAATTAGCATTAGAATACAGTTAAGTGTCATCATTATTCACAAACTTGTGGAAAACTGGGAAAAAAAAAAAAGTTTGTTGCAACATGGCCCTGGCTGATCTCTTATACTCTGCTGGCCGTTTTTTATTGTAATTACCATTGCTTTAAACAACCTCTTCAGGTCAGAAGCTGCATCAAAGACTTCTATATGCTCTAGTATAAAAAATATTTTTTTTAAAGCATATGAATATGTTTTTGTAGTATTAAAAAACATATTTATAGGTTTTTGGGTTTGAATGAGTTAAACAGGTTGTCTTTTTGAATTTCTCATCATGGTTCACTCAAGATCGCAAACGTTCGCCAAATGTTCACCAACATGTTCAACATTTCCTTGTGACAAAAAAACGGTTAGCGACCATTAAAACTGTTGGCAAACGTCTTTGCGACGTTGAATGAACCCTGACGGAAAAAAAAAAAACATGCGCTACCTTTGCCAACACTTGCGAACAATTGACCCTCAGTGTGATGTGGTACTGAGTACGATTGAGGTACTGAGTACCTTATGCCGAGCAGCTCGCCAGTTAGCCATCCCCAGGGTGTTTCCACACACACAATTAGGACATCAAAGCAAGAATGCAGCAAAATCGGTGTGTTTTTGAGTGAGTTTTAGTTATGTACAACAGAAATATTCACAGATATTTGAAGACTTATTGGTAAAGAAGTTTCTTTGATATGCTGTGTTGTATACAGGAAACCAGTATTTCCTTCCTGTAATCATTTGTCAGCATTTCGGTTTTCAATCTTGTGTTTTTATCTTGGTTTGAGAAAAAATAGAGACTGTAGTTTCCAGTGGAAATAATTTTTGGCATACCAATGGAAAAATATATATATATATATATTACTTGGTTTCTGGGAGAGATAAGAGTGAATACATGTTTCTAAAATCTATCTCCTTGGACGGGATGAGCGCTCTTCCACTCTGCAGCCTGACAGAGGTCAGGCTTATGAACTTTGGCGTTTGAGACGCACTTAAGAGCACAGCCGTATGCACTCCCTCCCACTCTGTCCCGTGCTATTACCGCCGCTGCACGGCAGACCCTCCGCCTACATTTACATCAAGCTCTGTCTGATGAGAGCAGCTGCTCCCGGCCATGGTCAACTTGAGGTTTTGCGTGTGCCTGTCGAGGTCCTTATGCCGGCTGGCAGATGTTCATTAGCCGGTGAGCCTTTCATCTCGGTATGGAAAACAATTGCCTGGCACTCTTTTGTGCCCTTTCATGGGCTAATCAGCCATCGCATGTGACCTCGGACTAGGCAGTGATCCAGTCCGCGGCAAATACCTGCAGAAATTTCATCACGGTTATCACCAGAATTTGGACAATAGACTGTCAGCAGAGCCAAGACTTCTGGTTTGTTAACCACAACAATATTTATTAAAGAATGAACAGACCCTTGCAAACCTTTTCTTCTATGAATCCTCAATAAGCCAAAGCCAAGGTGTTGAATACTTTTATAGCGACTGTACCTTGAATGTCTGCTTCTGACTGAGACTTCTTTGAATTCCCTCATTGGCGAACAAAAGCCTGGATTGTGGCCCAAATGGCCGCTTCAAACAAAAATACCAGACTTCCGATTCAGTTTCGTTCATGGGTTCTTGCGACTTTTTTGTGCATCCTGTTATGATTGACATGTCCAATCAATTTTGTTTCAATTGATCAAACTAGTGAGGGCTCGTTTTCTTTTCCATGATTGGGATCTTGTCCGGTATATCAAAAATACACTTTTACAAAGATACACACTTGCTGAATTTGGTGAGTTTTAAGGCAAACCAAGGCCCCCCCCCAGTGGATCAATATACAACTTTTTATGACTACTCCCTCTCGTCGGTACTCTGTGTTTTTGTGTGTGTGAGTAAGACACATTGATGTGTGTGTAGGTGCATGCTGTAAGTAATAATGTGGCGCAGTAGATGTATGACGTTTGAGACCGCAGAGGATGACTGCTTGGAGCGAGAAATATTGCGTTGTGCTGCCAGCGTGTAACGGCTCGCCTGCAGTCGTGACCCCGCTTTCAGCCTGCAGGCAATTACAATGCTTGACAATATCAACCCCACATATACCCCCCAATCCCTCTATTTAAAAAAAATAAAAATACTACTGCTCTAATGACGCTATAAGGGTTGATTTATATTTCCATCTCTATCAAAAATAGATTCTGTCCATCATAGGTGCCCTTTTCACCTGGCATGTTCTCTGAATACCAGCGTACACTCTCGGATGCTTGTTTCAGTAAAGAGGAGGTGGACATGAGAACAATTTGTACAATAAACAACGCTGATGCAAGTAGGAGCCTTTCCAGTATTTCATATTTTAGTTTTGACACAATTTTTATTGGTTTAGTTCTTTGTTTCGTCAGCAGGGCTTCAAAAAAGAAAAAAACAGATCACCATAAAAAGCTTGGGAAAGGCTTGTCTAGTCAATAAAATCTGTTTAAATTTGTATCCTACTTTGTTTTTTTGGCTCTCAAATGTCAGGTTCATGATACTGTTAACAGAAATTATTCAAAGATTAGTGAGCGGCTGAATGTGACTCGCGTGTTTCATCTTCATAAAGTTTGTCCATGTATTTGTTACACGAAGGCTGGGAAAGCGAGAAAACGCCACTGACGAAATTGATTATCCAACGGCCCCGCTAACATGATAGCCGAATGGCGCACCTGCCCTCCTCTCTCGGTGGGTGGGGAGCGGCGGGCTGGCTACATTTGTGGCTTACAATATGGCGTTGGGCAGGGTTGTAATTAAATCCGCTCGAGCAGCGTCGCCTTCTTTTCCAAATCTAAATGAGCCACAGATAGTCATTATGTTTGCAAGATGGGAACATGTTGGCAAAGTGTGTTACAATGTTGGGGCTGGTGAGGAAACAAAGCTCTGCACAAAAACAAAAAAAAGAAACAACAAAATCATTCTGGGTTGGCTTTTCGCTCATGATTAGAAAGTAAAAATAACCTCAAGAATTAGAGTAATTCCAACAAGCCAGATTATACACTGTTTCAGGACACTTTATTAGGGACACCAGTACCATCTATTGCAGTTGTTCTCAAACCCGGGTACCTCGGGAGCCGTAGCTTGTGCCAATAGCTACATATGGTGACTAACATGCTAATAAATCAAACATAATAATCCAATAACTCCTATTGGGCCTATCAAAAGGCCTTGCATGATCGCGACATATTGTCACATAAATCTGACATTCCTGCATGATTTAAATCAGACTTTTTTCGTAGAACAAAAGGTGTAGTACTACAGGAATAAAGTATTTTAATAATTTAGTTCTATTTTTCAGCTTATTGTTTTTTCCGTGTCCGTCACTTCCCGTTGTCCCGTGCGCTGATTCGCTAGCTAACAGCCAGTAAGAGTGATCGAATGTCCGATGCCGATTCAACATGTTGAAAAACGCAAAAACGCCCCCGAGCCGCTCTACCAACGACCATGACGTTATGACGGTGATTTTTACATCAGTCAAATGGTGCGTGCGACAGATTGGTGTTACAAGGCCTTTAGGAATAAATTTTGTTCTTGTAACGTAATCAATTTATAAACTGTTGTGGCAATATTCTAAATATTCTATCGGAATAAACACAGGGGAAGGGATGTATAGTATTTTGTTGTTTTATTCCCGAAGAACGTGTTGAGGTTGTAAAGAGCAAACAAAAGGAGCACAGTACACACGGTCTTCTGATTTAACCCGGCAGCTGCTGTCACACAAGACATAAACCGGATTGTGACCGCAACGACGAACTGTGGACAGATTCTTGGATTGGAGTACAAAAATAACCCCAGACAATGAACCACATGCAGTTCCACCATCTGATCGCACGCCACAGCCTCTTCTGGTACATTAGTCCGATTTAGGAACGGCTCAGAGAGCTACGCCTAACAGTTCATTATCAGAGTTGAAGAAGAAAAAAAAAAAAAGAATTGAAATAAGATGTTCAAAATAGAACATTTGACTTTTTTTCACAACTGTAAAACAGAGAGAAGGCTTTGTTTCATTTTTTGGGAGGGATTTTTGTTGAATTGACACCCTGCTCAGTACATGCTGAACAATCTTTGTTTCTATATTTCGTGGCTCTTTTTGGAGGGGATGCGGCAAATCTCTTGGGGTTGGCTTGTCTTATGTAAAGTTTGAACAACACTGGCCAAAAAAAAAAAAAAAGTAATGGTTTCTGGGTAATTTTGGACGACTGTGTTAAAAAATGACATCCGTTTCCTTGGACTGGCTCAAATTTTTCAGATATCTATATTTTTTGACAATGAATTGATTGTTAATGTGCTTTGACAGATTACGAAATGTACTTTAATCATTAATAGAAGTATTGTTTGTGCTTTGATTTCACCTGTTTTGGATTTATGCTAATGCTAAAATTGCCAACTTTTGATTTTGGGGTGGGTCACATGAAACATGATTTGCCAACAGAAGAGGCTCTGCGATAACAATTGTCGCCTTTCGCGACAGTGCATCATAAATGAAAGGAGATGCTTAAAATGACAGATATAGCCTCAACAAAGTTGGAGCATAAAGAGAATACCAATATCATAAACATGTCCAAATCTAACGGCAATGTATAAAAACCAATGCCATTTTCGGATTCAGCGACATCAAATTACTTTAAAACCATTCAAAATGTGTCTTGACCAGTGTAATAATCACCGTTCCAAGGCTGCTAAATGTTCAAAAGAGTACCGGATGTGCTTTCACCAAAGCAGAGATGATTGTATATAATTATTCAATTATTCTAACATTTGTCGTAAATCCACCGTGCATTTGCCTGACAATGTTCCTCTCCGGTGACAGCGGCGCCACTAAAATTGGTAATTACAATGACAGGGGAGCTTTTTGTGTGTGTGTGTGTTTTTTTTCGTGTCTTGTTTTTGTTGTTTTACCATTTAGAAGGTGAGGTGGGGATAACGCCAGCAAAAATATGCTAAGACGTCCAATGTCATGAGAGCACCAAGCAGGGAGGATAAGCGACTCCCATGGAGACAATGAGAGGAGGGGGAAAAAAAAAAAAACCCTCAGGTGTGCCGTTGCTTTGTTGCTTATTAAACCCGCACGTTGTTTGAAGTGTTTAGCCGACGAGCGCGTACCGCAAACAAGTTCCACTGCCAAGCAGGAGCTGGTAATGAGGCTGCGGGAAAATGTAAAGTAGGCAAGGATGAAACAGACTGTGTGATCCATCAGCTGTTCAGCCACGTGGAGGCCGAACAGAACCTCGAAGGCACCGGCAGAGGTCTTGGGACCACCGTCAAGGAATAGTCTAATAAACAGTTGCGTGTGTTTTTTATTTATTTATTTTAAGTACAGTACAGTACAGTATGTATTTATTTATTTATTCGTTAGGGATGAACTGGATATTCGTAAAACGTGAATAAACGGTACGGATAATTAATTTTTTCCAGATACAAACATAACTCGGATATAATTCCTTATTATCCATAGCCACAAAAATTATAACTTTTGCGCAATCCATATCAATTTCACTTTACCTTTTATTTTAAGTGTGAAATTGACGAAAAAAAAAATTACTACCGATGTAAGCCCCATGTATTTACGATCAAACCACGCCCACTTCAGGTTTAGGCCACGTCCCATCCGAATACAGATAGATAATTTAGATGGTTTAACAGATACAGATAGTGGTGTACTCGCACATACACGTATATTACATGTATATTTACACGCCATCATGTCGGGGATAACCGGGCTCACCGGGAGATTCGCTCTATTTATCGTGCAAGTTCTTGATGATAACAGGCGAGCCCTCCCCCCGCCCCGAGGCAGACGCTGGGAATTGATTTCTGACGAGCCGAGATTCACTGGAAGGCAGAGCCAGACAGCTCTGCTAGTCACACTCCATACAAACAGCCATTAGTCCTCCTGATAGCTCTTTTTGTCTTCCGCACCGCTCGCTTTAGAAGGCGAGCTGCGGGAAGGTGAAGGCGTGAAAGAAGAGAAATTACAAGGAAAATTAAAGCTGCAAGCAGCGATGAACGGGCCTTGGCATGCCTCTTTTCAGGGTGAATCCTCAAAAATGATGACTTTGAGGCCATGCCCGTCCCACGTAGGCTGGCGCCGGCAAAAGATAAATGAATTTTCTTTGCAAAATAGGTGTGAGCAGGAGCGATTCCCATGGTGAATCCTCAAAATCATCAAACATTGACACCATGCTTCATCCACATTAGCATCTCCCATCTGATCAGGGCTCATTCAGACAAATTCATTTGTGTATCAAGTTATCAGCCCTGGAATTTGGCAAACATGTCTACTACAACCAAAATGGCTAACTTCCTGATCAGTACCAATTGAGAATTGTTCACTTACTCTCCTGTCAATCAAACTGTTATTGGGGCTAATTTTCTCTGGGATGACACTGCGGAAGTTTTGGGCACTTGTGTTGTGTTGTGTCAATATTTAGAAATTGTGTTTAAGATGTTCAACATTGTTAAAAGCATTGTGTAGCCCACTTGCAGCAAATCGCAAATGCTACAAAACATTGGTAAGCAAGTCGTGTATGACACTTGTCTGAAAAGACGAACAGTCTTATCTTTAACGCTGTGAGATAAATGCGCTCTAATTGCAATTCATTCTTCTACACTGCAATGTCAGGAATCAAAGCATATATAAAAAAAATAAAAAATAAAAAACACACAATCCAGATCGTAATCTTGTGTTTTTCCCTCATGCAAACACGTGATAACGAGCCCCGGCCTGTGTCCTCCGGCGGCACCACTTCGTCGATCAGACTCTGAATTTGTAAGAGCGCTGACTCTTATTTGACAGAGAGCATCTCACAGGCAGAAGAAACAAAAGTGCTCACACTTTGTTCTTACATAGGAGAACAGATACTTGCCTAAAAAGACTCAATCTACTACAAAAACTAATCGAAATATGTACGTTATACATGTTTGAAGATAATTGCTGCTTTAACAGCTTTGTAGTACTCAATTGTGGATCTATGACAAGTTGTTTTTAACCGTTTCATTTTTCCTGATTTTAGGGAGTCCGCAATGAGTCGTCCCCCCTCAAAAGCTTGAACACCTTCATTTGCATCCGCAGTTATTCAGCACGATTGCAATGTGCCGTCAGGTAGCTAGCTAGCTATGCCTACACCCAAAATGTGCATCTTCCCTTGAAATAGCTCACTGGCATGGCTGGTTTGAGTGCCTCATTGTTAGCCATGAGTGCACGAACATCACAGAGAGATGGCAGAAGAGTGGGGGTAACGGAAGCCTTACTTGAAAGCCATCATGTAAACAAGGGCTTAGGGCTGCTGTTACTGCTTTAGAGTGCTTTGTTGTCTGCCATGAGTGCACGCACCTCACAGAGAGAAGGTAGAAGAAGCCCTATAACGATGTGGTGTATCATATCAAAAACTTTATAAATAAGAAAGATGTTGGTGAAGAAGCATTCATTTTTATAGGTCATAGCAGTGGTATGTAATTGATAATTTGACAGAGGGGCGTGGCTTTAGTGCATTCAGCAGACATGCCCACAGCGAGAGAATGGTGTGATTGTTTTTCTTCACATAAAACCTCTTTATATACAGTACTTTTATGATTTTTTAATCATTCAATTACACTTGCCGGGTGTGTCATTTATTTACACATTTAAAAAAATGATGGACGGGGAACAGCTTGCTTTTCAGAATCAGTACAGTAGAATAATTTCTCACTACTGGTCACATGACATGGTGATGGATAAACACCGTAGTGGCCTGCCTTCGGTTCGGCGAGTGTGTGTTTCTGACACAGCCAATCCGTGTCACGCGGCGTGACAAATGAGCCGGGCCGCGACATGCCAGCCCGCCATGAGGCCGCACTTCATAAAAGGGGAACAGTGCACTCGAGGGGGGATTCCACTGGAGGGTTATGGATTTTCCAGTACATCTCTGATAGATTGCACTAATATAACCTCAATAAAAGAGTTTGAGAACAACTTTATGGATGTTTCCCATCCTTTGCCACCTCGCACCCCCCCGCTTTTCATCTCCTTGCGTCTATTTTCCGTGGCACTCCGCCTGACTGTCACTCATGCCGTCGCAACGCATTAGTCGCGGGATGCCAACCGCGGAGGTTTTCAAACAAAGTTTCACAACAAGAACCTGGAGCAGCTCTTTTTTTTTTTTTTGCTTGTTTTTTCATTTGAAGCCACAGTGAATAGAAATACATTCTTAAAAGTACCACTGCTTGGATTCCTGAGGGCTTTTTTCTTGGATCCAATATCAGTTGGAATTACTTCTCATAACAACGGTGATAATTTTTTAATAAAGAAGTCTGTTTCTTTTTTGCTAGTACAGTGAAAAATGCAGGCAAGTGCACAAGAAAAGGAACCCAATTAATTCAATCGGCATAACACAACACTATGAAATATTCACTTAAACCTAATTTGTAGGGATTTGGTAATAACGGCGGGCTTAAATCACTAGCAGGAAGTAAGCAGAAGTACAATGTGTAGATGGCCCTGAATGGAATGCATAATGATAGAACCCAATTTATACAGTTCTGCTTTTAAGACAACTCCCCTCTACTATCAATTCTGAATTGCGCAAGTGTTTTGGTTTTCCCCACTTGAAATTGCTTGCCACTACTTAAAACTGTCACTACCATCTCTGGGGTCTTGTGCTTTCCATTAGCATGATGGATGTATTATCTCAAATCGCTAATGCTAAAATGCTATCTTGGGTGACAGTTCAATAGCGGTAAACAAGACAATGCACTCACCATTATTCAAGCTTGCCTGCTCTGGAAGCTGGCTTTTGCAGTTTACCTGCCGGTCACGCATTTTAAAATGTCAAAATACTTCCTACTAATAATATTTTAGTTGTCCACAATGGCAGCGATTAATAGCTATCGTTTTGTTTTTTCCTGTCAAATGTGGCTTCTGTTGCTCACTGTCCACAAGCATCCACCAGATGCACTCAGAGGGAGTCATTACATCAGTGCTGTATGCTAACTATTTGTTGACATTGTTTATTACTCCCCGTGCTGCATCACAGAATGTGGCAAGGTACAGATGTCGGGAGAGTTAAGGGTAGTTAGGGCGTATTGGGACTGTTGTGAACGTTGTGGTAGTTTCATAGCATCGAAGCGATGTCGTCGGGGTTGTTGGAGGTGAGACAGGATTCATTACAGCAGAGATAAGTCACCCACTCGGGCGTTAAAAACGGGAACCACCGAGGAAATGAATTTACATTGTCTGTGAAGTGATTAAAGTGCTTTAATTCCTGATGATTCGGAGCGAGTGCTCTCCAATGGGCTCCAAAGGCAGGTGTGCGCATCCCAGCAGTGCCATATGCTTTTCTTGGCACACGCCTTCTTGCTCCTCCGGACGCTCCCAACACGAGCTCGTAAACAAACCCAAAAACCGTTCAAGGTCTCAGAGGAGAGGGGATGCGGTAAGGGGGAAGCTGCAAGGCATGCTCAAACACACATACTCCCCAACATTTACACACACACGCACAATGCGGGACCGGTTTAGGAGAGGAGAGCCTTTTTCCAGAGCGCAGGTGCGCCTCAAAATGTCCAGACGCCATTAAAGACAGACTGGGTCGAAGGTGATTGAACTGGGGCAGCAAAGGAACATGATGCAGGCAAAGAGGGCGGGGTCGTCAGTTGGTGCCAAGGAAGAGGTTACTCAGGGTAGGACCCTGGACCCTGAGACAGCAGGAGGGCCAAAAAGTCCGATCGCTGACAGACCTATTTTGAGACTGTAGATTTTGTGAAAATTGGAATAAGTGGCACTACATTCATCTTGACTAGGGTGATCAGATGTCACATTTTGGCCGGGACAGTACTGTTTTTTTTGTGGGTTTTTTTTGTTTGTTTTTTTAACTTCGCCAACTTTATTTTGTCCCGATATCATGCATGTCCCATCCTGTTTCTTGCCGTGTGTTCGTCAATCACACAATTGTCATAGCAATGGGGCATATGCCACAGAAGAGGCGGGACTTCCGACTTCTGTGATTTTGCACACGAGTTTGGTTCCGGTCCGGGTTGCGAACGCGCAATCGAGGGGCACAAAGTCGGAAGCACAAGTATTTTGACGCAGCCCACACGTCGCAAACCGAACCGGAACCAAAGCTGATGTGCAAAAACAGTCCCGCCTCTTCCGCGGCATATATACCCCCATTCTGCTATCCACTGCAGTCTCCATTCGCTGGTCAGATAATGCAAGCTGAGATTTCTAGTGGCATATGTTAAAAAAAAAAAATGTAGCATCTGTGACAAACACAGCAATAGACAACTCAGTTGAGCAGCAAATGAACAATTGGGAGTATTTACATCTGACATTTTACATTACCCTTAAAAATGAATTCAGAGATTATTGGATTTACAAAATATCCACTGTAAGAGTACATACACATACAGCAAATACTCACGCCGGCTAAATTTAGCTCCTCCCTGACATACAAATCTGTATCACTTCAACATACTTCCTTGACACCAATCCCTGTGGCCTCTTTCAGCATAATAGACGGTTTCAAAAACAGCACAAAAACGCTCTGTAAATAGCTGGGGGTGGGTTCCACTAAGAAAAAAGAAAAAAATACTCCAAAATATTGTTCCTATTTGATTCAAAATGTCTACTATATATTTTGCTACAGATTATTTAAAAGTAACTAACTGGTTCTTCCTTTAAATAATAAACATTGCTCATTAAAATAAAAGAATGGACATTTACTAATGTTGATGACATACAAAAAAAATTGTGTTTGTATGTAATCCGAGTAATACGGAAACAACATTTCCGTGTCACAGAAGCATCGTTGCAGTTCACGTTTCTTTCCCCACTATGTGATCCTAATGTTTATGCATGTCTTACAAATGGCGCAGCAGCCGTGTCAGACAAAAACCACACACAGAGACGTTGGTTTCTGTGAGATCGCAGGGGTGAGATTTCATTAGTGCAAGTCCAAGCAGGAGTGACAGTGCCAAAACATTTTGTGGCTGTGTAGTAGTGACGGGTTGTTGTGAAACAGAAGGGGAAGTTGGTAATGGATTAAATATTCATGAAGGCTCAGGAGGAGCCACTTACGATCAGGTCCTAATTAAATAAAAGGTCAGATGCTCAAGTTTTGTTTATTGAAACAGGTTGTTTCCTGAAGTGAGGGGAAGCGTAGCATTTGACAAATGCGGTAAAAATCCCTCCACGTCCACCATGTCATTTAAAGCAAGTATATTCAAAGTAGCCTGATTTCCAGTAACTGGTGGCAATGAAGTACGTAAGAAAAATATCAATCGTGATCTTTAGAGGTAATCATTATTGATGGATGCCCTTTTTATGGTTGTGTAATCACGGGAACAGCGAAAACACAGGTGTTAAACTCAAGGCCTGGGGGCCAGATCTGGCCCGCCACATCATTTTAAATTGTGTCAACTTCCATGACCCTTGCTAAAATCAATACTAACATTTTAAATGGTCATGTGTAATAAGATTTTTTTGTTACTCTTTTTACAGTAACTTGAAAAACAATTGAACAAACTACAATCCTTGACTTCTGATTTCAAAACTAGTCATCTATTTTTGTTCTGTATTATGTAATGATGCGATGAGACCATTAAACATTTATTTGGTTTCACTATAACAACAGCCCTCTGAGGGAAGCCATAACTACATCTAAAGTAGCCCGTAAGAAAAATGAGCCTGACACCCCTGATCTAAAATGAGACCATTGCAGGGATGCATTTGCTTATAAAAGCTGAAAATCTATTTATTGGCCTTAAAACGAAATGAAAGGACTGTCTTATCAAATAGCGCATTTTTTATGTTGTTCCCAGCAGCCTTAAGAGTCGATACAAGGCTGCTGACGCAAACCGTCTTCTTTTCAACATTTATTCAAGGCTCTTTCTCAAAGATGACAAGTATGCATTCGTATAGCGTTTAACTCAGGGGTGAATTTTTGTACAAGTTGAGCGGCTGATGAGGAACAGTATTTTGGAGCATTTCCTTTCCTTTCGAGTGCTCCTTCTCGTTTTTGGAGTGTATGGTACTGATTCTTGATTAACAATTGTAATCAATGTGAGGCCTACTCAAGTCCGCTCTCGCCGGGAGCCAATCGAGATGGCCGCCAATACCCGGCCGCCACCACAAGCACTTGCCACCAATCACATGAAGGGTCATGGAGCCTGAATAGTGACAATCAGCAAAGTAAAGAAGTGCTATCTCGGGATCTTTGGCCACTTATGCCTCTGATTTCACTTTTGAAGTTCCCCAGAGAGTTTGTGAACTTTAGAGAAGATTCTTTCTCATTGATAGTATCACTTCATGTGCTCATTCCGCCAAGTGACTTGTCTGCATGGCAGGTGTTTACTTTTTACTTTTACGCCCTACATTTGAAAACAGATATATGTTACTTACTTTGTCAGAATGTGCTTGTTACTTGTTTTCCCCAACATCCGGATGATGACACAACCTAAGAATGAAAAAGACAGAGATAGAGGTAAAGTCAACTACGGGTTGAGATTGATTGATTGTTTGCGACCTGGGAGAATTAAAATGAAGAAAAAACAGGTACAATGATGATCATCATTGTTTTATTAAGCTTAGAAATCTGTTGTAATGCATTTCATTATGTGGCTTTGTGCGAGTTTTTTTTTTTTTCCAGGTTCATACTGTGCCCTCCTTTAGAGGGGTAGAGCTCGACCTTTGTTTCCCCCCTCCTATTTCCTTGTTTTTTTTATTTTATTTTTTCTCATCTAAGAGACTCGGGGCACTGAAAGGTGACCTGCCAGACTTCCCGTTCAGTCTCCCGTTAATCGTTTTCATGTTTATTGGACTAGCTGTGAATGTGGAAATGGCACTTTCAAGGCTCAAGTAATGTGAACCCGACTTATTGATGATGACGCAACAGATTCAGAGAACAAGACATTCCCCATCCATGACCTTATTGAAGACAGCAACAACAACAGATTTGTACAACCACAAACCTCAGACATTCACAAATTCTTATATGAATGTGCATGTCAACCACGGAGTCTGCAGTTTGATGATGAGGCTGTGTTGTCTGGAAAGGGCATCTAAATCCACGCTGCTGGCAGACCAGGTGCAATCCATGGTGGGCAGGTTCCAAAATCTTGCATGATATCTTTTTTTTTTTTTTAAATCTCGGCCAAGGATTTGCATCATCCCTCAACTGATGTGACAGGTGGTACTTTTGAGCTTGCAATAAATCAAAAGGCAAACAGCACGGTGAGCTAATTATTCCGGGGGTTTTAGGGATTGCGCGCTTGGTGCTGCAAACCTGCGTACCGTCTTTGCGTGTGCACAAATATTTGCACAGCGGCCACGTTTTGTTTGACTTCATGGCCGCTGATTTGCTGTGCAAACAAATTGCATTTGGGAGACCTAAAATAGAACATTGTTAAAGGAGGTGCCCGGGGATGAGGGGTTGATGGGAAATAGCTTCTCCAAAGCTACCTGGACTTTCTTCAAGTTCTAGTCAAATACACACAGGAGGCCGCAAATGGTAGCTTAATTATGTCGTACCTCCAGACGCAAGCAGCAGAGTTCCACAGTACATGGCCTCGGGACTGCCACGCAGCAATTAGTCTCCTGAGATTTAATTTAACGCAAAATCTATCTCGGAATATTTTCCATGCAAAAATCTTATTAGCTGATATTTCAACGCCGGAGCCGAAACATCAAGATGTCGCCTAGGGCTGAGGTAATAACGCACAACCTGTCCCAGTCCAAGTGATGAAGACATTGCAGTGCGCTGCTGATAAGCACAAATATTGCTCTACGCGCAAGCCGCAAAAACATCTTCCAATGGGACCTCTGACCCTGGCTACCTCAGACATCCGCGAGCTGACGGAGGAAGAAGCTTTAATTTTCCCCAAAAGGGGAAATTCAATTTAATACACACTGCATATTTATAATTTAACATTCTGCCATTTTGAATTCCAGAAATTCTCTGTTTTAGTGGCTCATGATGTGATGTGTTAAATGAGAGATACAGCATGCCGGGTTTTTTTTTCTTCCCTTAACCATTATATGCAAAGGAAGTCTGTATGAGCACAAATATAGGCAAAAGTGTGCAAAATCTCAGTCCACCAAAGCAGCCCAGCATGCATACAAATGAAGCTTCCCCTCCTGGAGCATCTATCCTCCTCCCTTCACCCTCAGCAACCTTTTATCGTCTTTGCCTTCTAAACATTTCACTTACATTTTGTGTGCGAGAGAGGTCGAAAATCCCATTAATCGAGGCGGCGCGGCAGAAACAAAAGACGAGCAGGTCTATTTATTCATTTATTTTCTGGCTCGTTACAAATGAGTCTCAAGGATTGCCTAAGATTTGCCTTCAGAGGCGGCGTGCGCCCTTGGCAGCAACTAAGGTTGGGGCCGCTTTATCTTATGTACCTTCAATTACAATGTGTCAGAACAAGTACGTGAATATTTTGTTTAATATTCGCTTCCAGCGAAGAACTCTGGTGTACGTTGCTTTCATTTTGTTTTGCAACCATGGGGAAGAAGGCAACATTAAAAAGTATTGTGCATACACCTATGAACATGGTTTTCGCAGGCACTCAAGGTATAAACATTTCATATACCACAATTATCATGACCAAATGTCTCTTTTATCACGACATTTCTCAAAAAATGATAAATAAATAAACTTCTCGGAGCTACGTGTGAATGAGCCGAGTTTATGGGTCTGTAAACAAAGTCCATTTCCTGTCTGGTTCACTTCATGTTCAGTAAAAAAATAACTAATACCAAAACATCGCAAACCCCGCGACATCATTCTCATCTCTTACTTATCAGAACGATGTAAAGAGGAAGAAAGTTATTTTGCACAGACTAGCGAAGGAAAAAGAAAATAAGGTGGCACAAATTCACACCAAATGGAGCGAAAACAGTGTTTGTTGATCACTTTAATAATTGCCTTGACAATTTAGCTGGGAACAACGCACAGGCAAATAGCCAAATGCACTGCGAAAGTGTTTGGCAGAAACATTGATGAGATGAAGATACTAAAAATCAAGATGCTCGAAGCTAAACCAAAAGGTGTCATTAATAAGTCAACAGTTTAATCTGCCACCTGTAGTGAGAGTAGATCACTGTAATGGTTTTTCTATCATAGTGGGAGTGTATAAAGAACAACTTCTACCCTAGCCCTGTTAGCCGCTGAAAACTATCGCTAATGTTGCACTGAGCACACATTTAATCAAATGGGCTGTTTACTATCAGATGTGCAAAACCCCCTGCAGATTTGCAGTTTGTCATAGGCAAACCCACTACACTACAAAATTTTTATGCATCCATCCTTTTTTCCTATACTAAGAGAGGATATCAGTCACCATGTGAGCAGAGGAGTAGCTCACTTTTGGCCACATGATCCGAGAGGAAGATTGCATTAGAGGTCCAACAGGAGGGGATGACTAGAACACAGGGTTGTTAAACCTCTTCAGACGATACAGAGAAAGGTTCGGATTGCTGTAATGGAAGTTAACAGCCGATCAGCTGTTAATGGCTAGATACTTTATGTCAGGCACGGTAAGAATCCAACTAAAGAAAAAAACATTTATGATAAATGAATCACTGAATCAAGGGCAGCACGGTGATTGAGTGGTAAGCACGTCCGCCTCCCAGTACAAAGGAAGCAAGATCAAGTCCAGGCTCCAGCCTTCCTGTGCGGAGTTTGCATGTTGTCCCCGTGCCCGCGTGGGTCTTCTCCGGGTACTCCGGTCTCCTCCCACATTACAACGACATGCATGTCAGGTTAATTGGGCGTTCCGAATTGTCCCTAGGTGCGCTTGCCCGTGTGGATGGTTGTTCGTCTCTGTGTGCCCTGCGACTGCCTGGCAACAAGTTCAGGGTGTGCCCTGCCTACTGCCCGAAGCCAGCTGGGATAGGCTCCAGCACCACCGCGACCCTTATGAGGAGCAGGCGGTTAAGCAAATGGATGGATGAATCACTGAATCAAAGACATAATAAAAGGGCAAATAGGAAAGTAAGTGATATTATTACTCCATATTTGAGATGCTTTGGAATCATAGTTTGAGACATATTTGGGGTTTAATCTATTAATTTTGCAATTTTAAAATCCTTTGGGGGCAGGGTATTATTTACTTGAAAATTTTGTTATTCACATTGGGAGTTGGTCCCTAATAACGAGGGTTTAAAAAAAAAAAAAAAACGACAAGGTAACGTTGAATGTCTGAAACTATGTGGACTTTGACTTTCCAACTCACCAGCTACATGTCACCCTTGTAGCTGAAAAGTTCTCTTCAAACAAAGTTCAGCAGCAGAGATCTTGTGGGCGGAATATATGGCATCAGCGTTCCTGTGGGATTCGAATGTTTGGCTCGTGGCAGAAACAACGAGGAGTTGCATGCCGTCTCTCAACTTGGACCGTTCCTCTCGTTCGTATATTTCCTGCGACGTGTTGGCAGACGCGTCCCAGGAGTAAGGGGTGAATTATCTCACTCCACTTGTCTGCAGATGCGATATGCGAGGAGTAAGTCAAGGCCGGCTAATTGATTTAGCTCGCGTCCCTCGGGTTCCTCTTCATCTTGAAAATGTTGTCCTGTAAGACTCGTAAATGATGAAAGGCGCGTCGTGTGGAGTCAGACAGCTGCGGTGCTGACGTTACAGGTGTTGCTGTGAATCGTGGGGGCCACATATGTCCGGTCGTCCGAGGTTCCTTCCGGCAGTTTGGGCTCAGGTGGTGCAGACCGGCGCAATTCAACCAAGACAATTACCGCAAAAACCTGTCCCAGGCTCTGCAGTGTTTCAGCGACAGCTTCTGTTTCTCAAAAAAAACAAATGAGTTCAATGGCCTGTAAGCTAATTAATTAATGAACAGAGCGTCTGGATCCGATGCCCTTGGTTGTCGTTCAGCTTTGCGGTGTTTAACACGATTTCCCCGAACAAATACCTGGCTCAGGTTTCTTGCCTGTTGCCTGGCTGGGGAGAAAGGCGTGATTGGCACAGTTTAATTTTCACCAAGGTCTGCATGAGGCTGAGTGGCACTCTCGTAATTATGTTTGCAAATATCTTGGTCGCTGAGTCAAGCGTCTTGACAAGTGCAGGAAGTTTACACTTGGCTAGAGATGACAAAAGATGCCTGCTCTTTTTAATATTTCAGTAGCTTGTTTGATGGTTTGAGGTTCACAGGGTTAAAGGTAGAGTAGACAAGGACATGGAAGACTGAAGACAAAATATGGGACTGCAGACTTTTTCCTCCAGAGTGATTCCAAAAAATATATACTGTCTTTTTTATGGAGGCATTGTTTTCGTGAAGCCATGAGATTCCTCTGTCTCTAGTAGTCTGACAATAGGTCACTGGATACAGTATTACTGGACATCACATAATTGTCACATTATTTTTACACCACCACCACCCATTGTACAAATTGTAAACCACCAATTCCCATCGGTGGTGGTGGTGGTTTACAATGTGTCATGTCCCGTGTCCAAGTACAAAGGGCTGCTTATTTTTATTTGTTGTACTGAAAAACACTTGCTAACATCTGTAATTATTTGTATTCATTTTAGCAATGTTTTGATCATTTTAGTCATGCTAAGATGTTTCCTCTCAAGCCCCCAAGTCAGCTTTCCTGCAACTCTCATCGGGATAAACAGTACAGCAAATGGTTGTGTGGTGTTTTAAGTACCGCTACCTAATATCTTTGAAGACAGATGGGTTTTATTTTGGTAAAGTAAACATCAGATGACGCGAGTCAGCAGCACAGATCTCCATGCCTTCATTCGCCAGTGACTTAGCTTAACCTGACGTCTGTGACATTGGATTGATGCTCAGTATTTTAGTTTCCTGGGTTATTTTCAGTGTTTTTTTTTTTTTCCCATGTCACTCTTCACAGGCAATCAATGGACCCTCGAGTGCACAGAACAGCAAATGAAAGCAAGAAATACTGACAAAAATAGGAGAAGCAATTTGTCTCGCCATCCTGATTTTCTGTCTACTCTTGTAAGCAGTAGGCTACATACAGCTATGTTTAGCTTTGCGTGGATTTATCCTGATGAATACTATATGACTTTCAACAGTTGCAATCAATGCGTCTTGGAGGGGAACTGTAAGATCCAATCAAGTATTTGAGCTTAGTGTTGAGGGTTTCTTGAACTGCACAAATGCCTTGACAATAATTAGCCCATACAAAATTGCCAGTGATTTTTTTTTTCTCTGCAACTTCTCAGTTGCTCTCTTAACTTTAGCCCATCTATCAGAGCTCAAGAATGAATCAATGCATTCCTAATGACCTTGGAGCCCCGTGGCGTCTCTGGCGGCGGTGCAACCAAATAGGATGCAAAGCTGCGATCCTCAAAGAATTTCCATCACAGAAATAATGCTCTCCCCAAAGGCGCCGCCGCAAACACTCCGCCCAAAGCAGCGGGCCCAGATAATTTAAACACATAAGCAGGTTCTTAGCACACCTTTAATCAATGCCAGCGGTGCCGTTTGGTCGGGAGGGAGGGGCGAGGCAATGAGGAGATAACGCCGGTGTAACCCGGGGACTTGCTGCAGAGGAAACACGGGGCAGCAAAGCCCTCTGGGTAATAAGAAACAAAACTCCTGACAAAGACTTCCCCTGCTGGAGTTTGCCGCAGCAAAGTCGCCTAATGAGCAAGATGTTTTGTTGGATTTGTTTGCAAAGTTTGCAAGGAGCACAGCAAACGGCTAACTGTCGACAACATGAACACTAAAGAAACGCTTCCGCCATCAAATCTCACAGAATGGTCGCTTTTTCCGTCTTTATTATTCTTTAGACTCTACCCAGCAGTCTTTATCTATCTTAAAACTATAGTATGCTTTAGACTACATCAGTCGTTACCTATCTTAAGCACTAGAATGTATTAGTCTTTAAACTGTATTATTTCAACTTTAACAGCATCAAATTTTTGGAGATATCGCTCAGTACCTACCGTGGGACTAACATTTTTTTTAACTAGTCTTTCTAGTCTAGTCTTTAATCAGTACATCAGTTATACCACTTTTTTTTAAGCAATTTTTACACTATACATTTTTTTTTAAAACTACATTAGTCTTTACTTGTCTTGAGGCAATAGTAGTCCTAAAACAGTATCAGTCACTATTGCTCTTTAAGCTATTTAAAGTGCTCATTGGTCTTGTTCTGTCAGTGTCAATGGATCGTTACATTACCAGGGGTGCACATAAAAATGTTCTGGTTCCTAAAGGTTGTTGTTAGGTCGTCATTTTTTTTATCCCCCTGACCCACCAACCTCGCTGGATGAACTTAATGAATTAATCCATCCGTCCTTTATCTGGGCCGATTATCCACAGGAGGGTCGCGGGTGCGCCGGAGCCTATCCCAACTGATTGCCAGCCAATCGCGGATGAATTAATCAATAAAATCCATTCCGCAGCCATTCTCCAGTCACCATTCCGTACAGAAAAACAATTTAAGGGTGCACCTCAAGCTACAAAACCCAACATCCCCACACCAAAGAAAGTAAAAGTTCTTCCATGATTTCCAGTCCACTTGTCCGTATCCACGGTCCCCACTTTCTCTCCCGTCTCCCATGAAACTGATAGATGAAACCATTTCCTTCGAACCAAACATGCCTGGAAACATTACGAGTGCCATTTCCTCTTCCCGTATGAGGCCGGGAAGTCATGAAGGCGGCTGGTAGAGGGCCTTTCCAGGTGATGAAGTGCCTTCCCTCGGTGGCTCTCTCTCACACATCACGGAGGAAATGTGCAAGATTTATCAGCGTTGGCCCTCTCCGGAGCCCATGTGCCGTTTTATCCGGGAGCAGGTGTACCACCGCCGTGTTGGAGCTTTGAATTAAATCCTTGATAACGTTGTCAGAAAACCCAAAATGAGAGACGGATAACTTCAGTGGTGTAGATGTGACTGTGTATGAATACAATACATAGTTGGTGGGATGTGCACCATCTTCAGCCCAACAACCATCGATATTAATAGCGTGAAAACCACCTAATTTAAGAACTGTTTGGCATGGTTTGTGCATTATTTGTACCTGTCGCCTGAAACGGCCTCGACCTTAAGGATACACGGTTTGTAACAATGCCACTGACCTGTCTGTGCTTAAACTCTGTTCGTTTTCTGCTGCTTAATGACAAGCGCCAGGTCGCAACATGCACTAAACTTGGCGAGACGGGACTCGTACTAATAGGACACCTTCAGGCCTTTGGCCTTGACCTGTGGGAAATTTGCATTTACGAAAGAGGGGCAATGAAAATGCATTATTTAAATCAAGTGGTTGGTTCCACATGAAGTAGGTTTAGTGTAGTATTTAGAGAACATCAGCACTTTGCATATAAAATCAACTAGATACTGATACTTTTTATTTTTGTTGTTCCATAATTGCGTATTGGTCTTCAAACTACATTAATCATACATTTAAGTCAGCCGTTTTGGTTTGAAGAAGCCATTTTGTGCAAACATCAGGGTTCGTACTTTGACAAACATCTACAAAAGTTTCTGCCTATTCCAGAGCATGGCATCAAACTGTTATGATCATTTCGAGGAAAAGGTTGGTGTGTTCGTCATATATAATTTGTATTTATATTTCTTGAATGACATCACATGATGATGTCAGGGTTAGGACCAGCAACTAACTGGACTGGATTGTTGTTTCATGGCAGAAAGAGGTGAAAGTGCACACGGGCGCAGTGGCCAAATGTTGCACAGTGTCAACCTGATCAATACGTAGCCTCCCCTAGGACTAATATGGCCAAACTGTGAATATGGAGTAATATTAGCACCCAGTCCATATACTTGTAGGAGGGCTCTATCGACCGTGTGGTCAGTATCAGAGAGCAAATATCAGAGGGTTGCACTTTTATAAATTGATGGTGATGCTCAGTCTGTCAGCGATAGTGTCTAATAAGTGAGATAATCAGTTACTAAATGTTACGTTTTTTTTGGTTTTTTTCCTGAGAAGTGAGGCAACTATTTAAGGGAGGCGTTTAACTATCTTAAGTGGGTAAAAATGTCCAGTCCCCCCACCACATTTGTCCTGTGAGGATGATGCCCATGTCCTACACTTGTTCCTGAGTGAGAGGCCTTCATTGCGTCGGGACCGCTACTTTTACGCCGCCCAAGCACTCGCCGTTGGATGCTTGACTTCCGCCTCCTCCATCAGTCAAATGTCTGCCAGGGGAGTTTTTAAAGCCCCCACATTCCTCTTCTGACTGACAGATTCCAGCAGCAAGAGTGACTATGTTTAGAAGAACGTAGGCTGGCCACGTCAGTGGAGGGCTTTAAATTCATGCCGCATCGCAAGGGAAAACAACACTAATCTTTTTTTTTTTTTGTTCCCTTCACCTGTTAGCTGGTATTGTCCCCCCGTTGACAAGGCGTTTCATCTTGTTAGGGAAACATTACTGGTGGATAACAAAGCTTACTTGTCACTGATTCAAGTCTGAGGAAAAAAAGAAAATCACTGATTCCTCCAACCTTTTCTTTAAATTATTAGGTTTCTTTCTTGGAAGTACAGTTGAATGAATCATGTCATTTTGGTCATTTCCAGGGATCGTTCAACGACTAACATGTCCAAGAGAATTTGTCCTGATTGCTGAACAATGTGTAATAGACAGATGGCTGACACTAAATAGTGAACATTTGACTTAGTGTATTTATGTGTGTAGAGCTTTGTGGAAAATGTTGATTACTTGCCATAAAACACAAAACTAATAAATTGACATGCAATTTTATGATAACGTTGCCCATTTCGAGGGTGTCATTCATAGACAAACTTGTCCGACAGATTTTGTTCGACTGCTGGACTGTTTGTGTTCAACCTTTTAGGTTTAATTGTACTTGTATTTGGCAATCATTGCATAGAATTGAAGATCTGCTTGGATCTCCGACATCTGATGTCAGAAATCGTTCAAAAAAAAAAAAAAACAACAACAAGGGTTCGTGGTCTGAAATCCACCAAACATTCAACAGAGAGGGTAAGAGTCACTGTGACAAGAACCATCTCCGTATTGCCATAATCCTGTGTCAACGCACCATCTTGTCTCTTTACAGATATTTCATGAAGGTGCGTCCGCAGTAAAGGAAACCAGACACAAAAAAACAAAACAAAAAAAAGCCTCATTGTTACTCCATGAAAGTGCTTTCTTTCTTTGCTGTCTCTTTTTGAGAGCTCAGCAGAATCTCATTCTTTGGAGCGCTTTAAGTCCTTATAGGAAAAAGTCCATTGTGAAGACTCAATCATCCTTCAAGGAATGGAGGTCTCGTCGTCCTTAAGAGGATCTTTCAGCCTTATCTTTCTGGAGATTTTGTACTCGTTTTTCTTGTTGGCACATGAGCCAAACAGGCCTTTCTCATAGTGTCAAACGGATGCTTGTCCTCGAGAGTCGGTCTTAGTTCAACCAAATTTGAAGTTGAATGTACTGAAGTGGACAACGCAAAATTACAAAACGCGTGAGCTTTTGTCTTTGTGTGCTTGTGTGTGTGTGTGAATTTGGCCATTTCTGGGATGTTTTTCAACGACCAACTTGTTCTTTCGATTTTGGTTCAATTTGTAATACATTTCAACCAGTCGTAGTGCATAGATGGACAATGCTAAATTATGAACCATTTGAATTTTCATCCTTGTTTGTGGGCGTAGCATGACGGCAAAGTTTGATGGCTCGCCATAAAACGAGAAACTAATAACTCAACAAGATCAGACGCAACAGGAATAAAGAGGTTTACTTCCCACAAAATCTTGTCAAACGTGCACATTTAATTTAGGACAGTGGTTGAGTTGTTGAATAAATTGAGCTGTAAAACCCAAACACACTCCCAAGCAAGCGCCAGGGTGCAAATGTTTGATTATGCGCGGAGTAATGCGGTTTTCAGGGAAGAGGAGGCACTTAAATATTAGTAAATTGGCGGGATGGCCTCATGCGTGGCGGCTCCAATGAGAAGGGAAACACAGACAATTGAATTACACTATGTAGGTTTTTGTCTTTATTTCCATAATGTGGCCCTTTAATGGAATGACTCCGCTAAGCACTGGATTTTCATTCATCATTTGAAATTCAGATAGGCGCATTATGGCAAACCTGCTGACAAAAATGCAACACACTAAAGTGAAACGCAGGCCAGCTTTGCTTGCATTTAATTACACAAAGAGAGCCAGCGCCAAGATGGATATTAATATTCTGCCGTGTCGTTAAAGAAAAGAGTGATTATTAAGACAAAATACTACGCTCCGTCTCTGTTATGTTGCCGTTATTAATGTCGGGACAAAGTCAGCCTGCAGGACAAAGTGGCAGCCATTAAGGCCAGGCTTTAATTTAGAGTTAATGCCGTGTCTTCTTTTGCATATTTTTATTTTATTTTTTTTTGTCATTTTCAAATTTTATGAGTTTGCTTTAGAGGCTTTGTATGCAGAGGACTTACTTCTAGTCTTTTGTTCAGTCAAAACCAAGAGTTTCAGTTTATTAATGTATTCAGACATTTTCACAACAAACCATTCACTCACAAATGCATATGCATGTTGTCTGAAAGGGAAAATAGGCAGAAGCGCGTGTTTGTTATGACTACCCTGCGAACATAAACTAGTAAGTGTTGCTGAGGCCTGGAAAAAAACAACAACTTAAGTTTGATGATTCACTTTATAAAATCATAATTATATGCAGTCAAAAACAAATCGCTGTCCACTCAATATAAGCATTTTTATATTCCTCTTGTGCAGAATTTTAACTATTGGCCCATTTGATTCCAATTTGGAATGAGCGTTCCTGCCCAGGAAGAGTAGCGGTTTATGCACTGTCCAACACCTGCATGGAATTAACGCTTCATTGCTCAGGTTAGGCCCTGGATTGGCTGGCAACCAGTTCAGGGTGTTCCCCGCCTACTGCCCCCGTAGCCAGCTGGGATAGGCTCCAGCACCTCTGCGACCCTTGTGAGGAAAGGCGGCTAAGAAAATGGATGGATGGATGGATGGATGGATGGATGGATGGATGGATGGATGCTCAGATTAGTTACTGAATAGTCTTACATTTGTGATGGTGGTAGTTGCGAGTTAAATGGTAGGCCTATGTGAAAATAAATACATGTTTTCATGACTGAGTAAGAAAATTTGAAATAATTTTTTTGGGGTAAAAAAAAAAATTATTCCATATTAGAGGCAAATAAAATCATGTAAATACAAAAATTATTTATGGTAAATTAAAAATGTCACACAACAGTGACAGTCTCACTTGCTGTAGAGAAAAGTGAAACAGTAAATCTAAGGCTGTTATAGAACTTTACCGGTACTCACACTTATTTACAATAACATATTTTCTTGTGTTATATTTGTAGATTTTTTCTCAAAGTCCTTAATCTAATTCAAAAGCAAATGCACTTGATGCGCCTGATTGCCCCTGACTAATGTAAGGAATGGAACGTCTTGATTAAATGTCAAATTACTGAAAGCTAAAATAAAAACAGAGAAAAAAAATGTTCCATGATCATTGAAAGAAAGCCAGACAAAATGTTCTTCTCTTTCAAGTGGGGAAGCTGCACATATTTACAACAACTTCACAACTAACCCTGAACACGGAACAGCAAACAGATCAAAAAATTTAAAGCAAATGCTCGATTAATATTACTCTAAATGATAATACCAAATCTCTCCTCTGGCTGATTGGCATCATGTAACAAAACGGACATAAAATGAAGAACATTTTAGATATTAAATTGTGTGACATGCTATATTTTAAATTAAATGTTAAAAATTTGATTTTTTTTGTGAGTGTATGTAAATTATCGATGGTTGAGAGCACCAAATGAAATTTCCGCTGACGGTGTCCCTGGATTCAGCCAACTGATTCAAACAAATTCTGAAGCCCCAATATTTGTCTCATCTTCAACTTTTGATCTGAAACCCAAATGTCTTCAGTATACAGGGAGTCATCGAGTTACGTCGTACGCGACCCTACGTCGTTTCAACTTTACGCCGCCCGTGATACGTCTGTCACATCTCCTTTTTCATTAATCGCGCAATTTTAAAGTTATTTAAAGTTGTGTTGTTACTCCCAGCAACGGACGTCCATCGAGCAGGTCGGCTCGCCATCAGGCGCGTCACATTTCAGTGTTTAAGCTTGAATTATGCTGCATTCGAAGATGGTTGGAAGTCGGACTCGAGATGAACACGCCTGCAAAATTTGGTGACTTTTACTGTATGAAGAAGCCCACAACACTAACAATAAACATGACAAAGGGACAAAACAAATTCAAGGGGGTGGAAAATGGGCTGAGAAGACTTTTAAAAAAGGTGCAGAGCAGCGAGGAGGATGTTGTGGATGTCTCCCGGGGAGATCATTAGGTGTGAGTAGGCTAATAATTGAACCTCAACTACAACCTCTCTGCTCATATGAACGCGTAACCCCGTCAACACTTTCTGCAAGTCATCACTTTTGCGTCACGTTTGAATGTTACGGCACGGCGGCTGGCGGACTGGGACTGGTCGCTTTGAGGCAAAGTCGCCCTCATCAAAAGCTCCCTTGTATTTCCTGGTTACGCGCGGGAAGCATGATGAAAGCCGCGCAGGAGAGGAATTGTACATCTGCTGTATTAGTCGGCCTCGTATGTTTCGTCTTCCTGTTTAACAGAATGAAAGATTCATCCGCCGGTTTGGTCCCAGCTCGCCCGCTGTGCGGCAGCGCAGCAGCTTCCTGCCATTTGCCAGCTCACCGGGGGTGCCTTTAGATCCCGCTCCCGGTGGCCATCTTGTGAAATATCATCTCAGGAATGGTCGCGTCTTTTTAAGATGCGTTTCAATAAAACATTGTGACGTTTGACGTCAGTCATCAAACTGACTAGGAATATGAGAGCGCTAGTCAGATTTCCTCATACGCTGCTTCCTCGTAGGAAGGCATCTCGTGGAATTAAGATCTTAGGAAGTAGAAATTATTCTCCCCCTGACTCAAAATCAGAGGTCAAATTCAGGTCTAGAATGTAAAAAAAACCCTGCCACAGTTTGGTTTTGCTTTTTGGATCTGGATTGGACAAGTCTGCTCAAAACCTTCCGAGTCGTGTTCCCCCTCCAGAGTCACCGGATGGATGGTGGACCAGAATGTCCGTTCATTGTCCATATCCTCACTGAATTCCTCACGTGTCCGAGTGTTTGCTTCAACGATCATCAACAGGCAAAAAATACCAGACAGGACTCCGTTTTCAGCTTCAATCCAGCAACAGGTTTGGCGCCAACTTAACTGCCTCAACAACGGTGGCAGTGAATATGAAATTAATAAAATGACGGACCAGAAATGGTGCATTTTACTGAGCAGTGCGTTGAGCTCGGTCTCTTGTCGCCCGCTTTGGGAAAAATAAATAAATATTTTCATTATTATAATTATAAAGAATAGCAAAAAAATATATATAATACGAAAAAAATATATAATAATAATAATAAATAATTATAATTCATTATTATTATTATTATTATTATTACAAAGAATAACAATACAAATAGTAATGATACATTTGACGAATTTGGTTTGTTTAGTGTCTTTCAAGACACCCAAGGGTTCTGTGCAGATTACAACCACATAATATCAAAGCAATCATTTTGGTTGTTGTTATGCATAATTACCCATTAGAGGGTGAAATAAGTTACAAACTGTAATTGAATTCGATTTTGGGGGTGATTTAAAAAAAACAAAAAACAAAAAAACAAAAAAACTCCAAATGATGCTAAATTAGTTTCATTTGCCATCATGCTTTGCTCACCTACAATCATGAAACCCAAATACTGCGACAATAATAATAATGATGATGCTGTTGAGTTGATGATGTTGATAATGACTTTCTGTGTGAAAAGAATTTCAATGCCTCTCTCATTAACTTTCATTTTAGGGTATTTCCAAGATTATTTTTTCAAACTTTTTTTTAATTGACAAACAGTACTATTTTTTTTTAATGTTCAAAGTAAAAGGCTTCTTTTTTTTCTCCATTACATTTTCTGGTCTTTTTATTGTAAAATAAATGAGTGTATTAGTGTAAACCGTCCGAGGTCTTTTTGTGGCTCAAGTAATTAGCTTTAATGATTAAATCCGGCCGAAAAGAAAAACGGTAATTAGTAACACTCTTGTCACCGCCTCGACTCGAAATAATGAAACATGATTCATCTCGCCTTAATTCTCGCTTAAGTAATTAGCTTGAATGATTAAATGTGACAATTGGAGAAGTATTCATTTGCATGTTCTCATTTTTTTTTCCTGTTGAAAGCATCAGTAAGTATTGGTCAAAGAAACGCACGGCTGCTGCTTAAAACGTCATTGAGTTGCACATAGACTCGAGGAGGATATCAAAGCACCTCTTCCTCCTAATTATGATTTTGTATTGATCGTCTTCACCTCATCGGGTAAATGGGTCTCGATAAACGTCGTGGAGTGGACCGAGCAACTTCCATTAGATAGCAAAGCTCGAACGAAGATCAAGAGTAAATACAAAGGATATATATTTACAAGAAATCAAATGAGCACTTATTTAATGACAGCTTAATAGAAAATAAAAATGAATAATGATGATTTAGTGGCTAAGTTAATAAAATATCATGGGACTGTTCATGATCAAACCCTGTCTTGTCGACATTTTGTCCGCCCTGTATTTGTGTTTTTTTGTTTTTTTTTAACTCTTGAAGGTGTCGAACGCCACAAAAAGTTCCTCAAAAAAAAAAAATCTCACTGCCGTTGTGCAAATGTGTCAGCCACGTGATCATTAAACAAACATCTCTCAATTGTTTTTTTTTACATCTCTCAATAGTTTGATGTCAGTCACAGCCTCAATGTGTCATGTTGGCCTCCAGCAACGAGGCTGTTTTTATATTTTAAGAGCTTTTTTTGTCTCTTTCTGGCTCCAGATGATGCAAAAGTGGGACAAACGCAGGGCAGACAACATTGATAGGAAAGTGTTATTAGTCATATTTTAGGGGTCCTGTATTAGATTAACACAGAATCCATATCCATATCCATATCCATATATATATATATATATATATATATATATATATATATATATATATTAGGGGTGTTAAAAAAAATCGATTCGGCGATATATCGCGATACTACATCGCGCGATTCTCGAATCAATTCAATAATCGGCAGAATCGATTTTTTATTTTTTTTTTTTTAGGATTCACACCTTGAGCATGGAAGAATGTTATATGAACGGCACATTAAGCCTTAATATTTTTATTTTAATGCTGTTCAAACATGAAACAGATTACAACCTCTATAAGACTGAAATTTCAGATAAATAAATAATACATTTTCATATAAATCTTACATTCTACAAGCTTACTGATTAGTATTTTCTAAATATGAATGAAAAAAATCGCAACAATCGACTTATAAATTCGTATCGGGATTAATCGGTATCGAATCGTGAACATTCGTATCGGGATTAATCGGTATCGAATCGAATCGTGACCTGTGAATCGTGATACGAATCGAATCGTCAGGTACTAGGCAATTCACACCCCTAATATATATATATATATATATACATACATACATACATATATATATATATATATATATATATATATATATATATATATATACATATACATACATATATATATATATATATATATAGTGTATTCATATTTATTAGTATTTTAGGATTAGTAGTAGTATTAGTAGTAGTACTCTTAGTAGTAGTAGTAGTAGTAGTATCCATCCATCCATTTTCCTGACCGCTTATTCCTCACAAGGGTCGAGGGGTAGTAGTATTTTATGAATTATTATTTTTATTTACGTATTTTATTATTTTTTATTTTCATGTATTATTTATATATATTATTATTAGTAGTAGTAGTAGTAATAATATCATCATTATTATTATTATTATTATTATTATTATGTAGATTATTGTGGATTTATTACCTGAGCAATATATCGATAATCGTGGTATCGTAATATCGTGAGATAATCCTGATCGTAAGCCATATCATATCGTGAGGTGCTCAGAGGTTCCCACCCCTAACATCTATCGCAGGTGATCATTTGCAGCAAAAAAAAAAAAAAAAAAAAAAAAAAAGGTGCGAAGATCGGCTCGTCCGGGCTTACAGCTTTACGTTTGATTGTTGTTTGCAAATATAAATGTCCTACAATTCGCCAAACTCGCCGTGTGTTCAACAATGTTAGCGTGCAATGAAACAGGTTCATTAGCCTCCGCCAGATAATAAATTAAAAAACCTGCGTACCGATTCACGTCAACAAAACCCCTTTCTTACCTTTTCCTCACAATAACAACATCCCTGCAGAATTCCCAAATAAACCCCCTTGACTGTTCTTTATCCCTCATTACGATTGAACTTATTCAAGCTAGCTAACCTTCACGTTGGAATTCATCACTTGTTTGCGATGTCTAATTTGGTCCACTTTGATCTTTGCGAGAGAAATAGAAACATCACGGTAAACAATATGATCAGGTGCGCTCTAGTTGAGGAAAGAAAGTTTGCTCCCATGGAGTGGACCGAGTTGTTGTGGCCTGCTTTATCACTTTCTCGGGCTCATGCTGTTCTTTTTACGGAACTGATATGAAAAGTCGCATGTCAGTCATACAATATTGGTACTGGTAAGTGGTGGTCAATAGAAATTGAAGGAAGGACTACAAATAATCCAAATCAAGCAGAGACCTGACTTTGGAATATGACGTGGCAATAAATACAAACAAACGTCATACCCAAAACACAAAAGTCCAATGTCATTTTTTCACTTCTAACATTCCACTTCCTCGTTTGTCTGTTTATATTTTAGATAACTGACGGGATGAGGAGAACAACATTGAAGCAAGGTGGTAGGCGATAGAAATTATTGCAGAAAAGAAATCATCGCTCTTTAAAAATGTCATTTTATGGAGACGGCGACTAAAGATGACATCATGTGAATGTGGTACTGCTATATGTCTGGTATACTGTTTATGTCATGAATCGACTGTTACTGTGGCTGAATTATTGAATTATCATGTTTCAAGTGGAATTAAAGTAAAGTCAAATATGATCGACAGCAAGATAGAACCATCCAAAAAAAATAAATTATATTTTCTTTACGTGGTTTGACAAAATGACAGCCTAAATAAAACAGTAACTCTGCAAAATATGTCGATTCAAATGAAAACAATCATGAATGACAAAAACAAAAGATATAATCAGGTTGAAATTGGTTAAAATAAAAACTTGTCAACCTCATTTTACAGTGGATGTATTGTAAGATTGTAAAACAGCCATTTACTTTCATCTATTTTATTGTTTTATGCCTGTTTACAACAAACCAGTGTGTGTTTATTCTATGCCTTTCGACTCAGCAGGAGACCGAGTTGTTTTAGTGCTTAAATTGCTTTTACTGCTTTTGTTAATTTAATAGATTGTTTTAGCTGTATTTTTCCCCCCGATTTTAATTTTATGTACAGCACTTTATTAAAAGTTGAGTTAAATGTGCTGGAGACTTACATGCATGCTGTCAATGTAGACCAAGCTGCCTTCTTGAATACTGTGTCTTGCCATTTTCTTACACTTCAGGCAGAAGCAAGGCTGGCAGCTGTCTCGGTGCGAGTTCCCCAGCTTCATCTGCAGCAAGGCGCAGGTATCAATAAGTTATGGAATGTCATACCTGTGATTTTGTCATTCTGTAGCCAACTAAAATAAAACCTAAAACCCAGAGTGAGTGAGTGGTGCCAAAATCTATGAATGAATTTACTTCACTGTTACATTTATGTGATAGAGCATATGAGAGATTTTACTTACGTAATGTACATGTAAACTGTGCTACCTTTATATTAAGAAACTGTGTCCCCAATTTGCCTGCGTTAAAATGGCTAACAATGTGGCTAGCTAGCAAGCTAACTGGCTGGCAAATTGGCTGGTAAGATAACAAACCAAACCAGCTACTTAGCTTGAGTGGCAAGCTGAAAAATGAACATAAACACAGCTTATGAGCTATCGTGAACACGTTTCATAATTGATTCAGCAAAAGTCCAAGAAGAACGGCTAGCTCAGTTGTTAGCCAAATGAGCCTCGACAAAATGATACGACTTCAGTACAGTAACACAATACCGACAATGTGAATTATAAACGGCATGTAATATATATTTAAGAAATCATTAATTTACCTCTCCACGAAGGAAATGTTCTCCAGGTGGTAATTTGCAGCCTCACAGAGCCTGGACTGGCCACAGTGGGCAGGTGTGGAGACTGGAACACGTCAAGTTGATTGCGTGGATAGAAGTCTCGATGTGATGACATCATCAGGACGAATGAAGCAAAACAACCCATCTGCTGAGTCAATGTCAAATATAAATAGCCCATAATGGGCAAAACGCTTCATAGTCAATCAAAGAATCAATCTTGGAATGAGGACGTTTAACACAACTCAAAAATAACGAAAAAATAAAACCCAACTGCCACAGTAGAAACAGACAGACTAGAAACAATCCAGGAGTTAAAAAAAAAGAAAAAAAGAAAAGAAAAAGAAAAGAAAAGAAAAGAAAAGAAAAGAAAAGAAAAGAAAAGATGACAGTACACACACGTAATGTGGTTAATGTGACTCTTGCAAGTTAACCGCCACCATTTACAATAAGAGTTAAGCAGAAGGGCTCGGTTGGAAAAGTCAGATTGACAGTACTGAAAGGGTTACATCATCGTGCTTTAATCCTTTTCATAGGGAAGAAAAGCTTTTTATAATTAATCAGAATAGTAATATTGTGTTACAGTACAACTCATCACACTTCCTATTTACTTTTCTATGAGCAGAGGAGATTAGATATGATGCAATTTCCCCCGCCTTACTATTTTATTTTTTGTTGTCATTTTTTTTTCTTCTTTTTGATTTCTATTTCTGAGCGTGGTTGCGGTCTTGCCTCCCCGCTAATCTTGCCAGGAGATTAGACTTTGTTGGCCTTTATCTGATTCTCAGCATTCTCATAAATAACAAAAGCTTCTGATGTTATCCATTACTGAGTGTGGCACACAAAAATTGTGCGTGCGCCTTTAGTGGGCTTCAACGCACACACATATTTTTTTATTTTTTTATTTTTTTATTTTTTTAACGTGTGGCAGCAGTACTTATTTGTGTCGTTCATCTCAATCACTTTTAACCCCTCATTTCACAAGGTATATTATTTCAATTAATTGTTTTGTTTTTTTTCATTATGACACATCATACTGTCGCTTATGGAGTTAATAAAGGTTTCAAAATCACGCCAGAATGTACTTCAACTTCTATTTTCATTGTTTCCAACGGGGGAAAAATTGCTTCAAAATCCAAACCAATAACATGAGAGAACTTTGAAGGTGTACGTTAAGTGGCCAGCAGCCTTTGAGTCGTCCTCCATTTTATGTAGCACAGCACTTAAAGGCTCTGACTCTCCTGTTAACACTTCATAATGTCAAACTGATAAAAAAAAAAAAAAATGTCCTCGTAGGCAACAACTTGGAGGTATGAAAGATTCGTTCTGCGACCGACATTTCCTTGTGCTGCTCGGGGTGAGTGATAAGGTTTTTGATGCTTTTTTTTTTTTTAATGGCATGTTGAATCAAGTTGGTAAAAAGTCAATTTTCATATGTTGTGGTAAAAGGATAGACAGCAAAGTGTATTTATTCACTTTTTTTTTTTTTTTAAATGTATTTACTTTGGAAATGTTTGTAGTCGGCTGTGTTCATGCCCACAGTGGCGCAAAAAAAAAAAAAAAAAAAAAAATTTAAAATGTGCCATCAGCTTGCAGAGGTTTGCGAAAATACCAACATTTTGTCTCGCCTTCCCCCTGCGCAAATTTACACTGCAACGGTTTTATTTCAGTCTATGGATTATTTTGGGTCTATTTCCATTGTGCAAAGTGGCGGTTATAATGACTAACAAGAGGATATATATATATATATATATATATATATATATATATATATATATATATATATATATATATATATATATATATATATATATATATATATATATATATATTCGGTTTATTTCGATTTTTATAACTATAAGGCTAGCACAGTGAGTCAAGTGTTAAAAGGCTTTTGCGTGTGCGCGTGTAGTACACGGGGAGACAGCAAACTGACATTTATAGCAGTGAGAGAGAGACATAAAAAAAGAAAGTTGGTGAGTAAGTGAAGAGCAGCGTAGGAAATGGAAAGCTACAGGGCCGCTTATCCTGCTGTTAGATGATGCATAAACCTGCCACCAGCCTTCTTACAACCGATTCAACACGAGCGGTCCGTCCGCCTTGTTGTTTCTTTACACTGCCAGCTTTTAAATCACGAGCGTGCGGGTGTTACAAGGCTTTCTTTGGACTTTATTTTCTGATGAAATGTTCCAATTTACTTGATTTTTTTTTTTTTTTGCCCCCCTTCTACTTCCCGTCTCATACACACGGTCGGAGTACTTCTTTTCCGCTTTTTTAAGATTAGAGGAAAAGAGAACATCACGCAGGACCGGAATCGCTTTGTAACAGCGGGGTACTTCTTTTGTGTTTCTTTAAAGGGTCGGCAACAGCGGTCGATAGATGTTTACCACATTTCCCATAAACACTTGCTTTAACTTCTGTTATAAATAAGTCAGATCAAATGGAAACTACCCTGCGAGTCGTTGAAAACCTTGATAGTTGGGGGATTCTGACTGTGCTAAGAGAAAAATATGTGAGAACAACCAACCCTAACTAAACCACAACTCGAAAAGGTGCTCAGTACATGACCAACGTGAAAAGAACCTGTTCCCCATTCTTATCATGCGATCCCACCAGAATGTTCAAAATTTTGCTTCATCTCCCACAAATCTTCAGTATTACGTTTCTTAAAAATCAACAGGGTTCTTAGTTGTAACTGTTAACCTCCCTAATTAGCCACTTAAACCATCACCTTTAATCAAGGCTGGACTGGCAACAAAACATCGGCCCCTGGCATTTTGACTTGGTCTTCTCCTTTCCTTGGGGTAAAATAGAGGAAAATACTAATCAACTCATTTGCTCCCAACAACGTATAAATACGTTCTATTTTCAATGTATTATGTGTCCCAAAGACGTATTTATATGTTTTTTGTTTTTGTTTTTTTATGCTAGAGCATATAGAAGGCTTTAATGCAGCATCTGAACTGAAGAGAATGCTTTAAGCCAGTGCTTCTCAATTGTTTTCTGTCCTGTCCCCCCCAGGAAGAAGAAAACATCCCTCCCCCATACTCATACTCATACTCTGTGCTTTGTGCAAAGCGCGCATGCTCAGTGCAAACAAAACCCCTACACCACCTACCAAATGCTCCCTGCGCACTCTCTGATGAGAGCGCCACTGCCCCCTAATGTAGTGGAGGTGCAATTGCTCTTTATTCTAAGACAGTAAAAAAAATAAAATAAAAATAAAAAAGCATGTTCCCCTAGGTCAAATGCGCCCCCCTGGGGGGGCCTGCCCCACTATTTGAGAAGCACTGCTTTAAGCAATGGTAGTTATTACAAAAATTGCCAGCAAGTGGCAGCAGAGTATAAGAGATCAACCAGAGCCATGTTGCAAAAGGCTCTTTTCCCTACTCTTTCAATCATATTTGTGAATAATGATGAAACGTAGCTTTAATCTAATGTTAATTGCTGCAAAACAGAAACAGATTACTGTTTTTTTTTCCTGATGAAAGAAGAGACTCTAATCTTTCTTTTGGTAGGTTCCATGTTTTTATAGCAATAGAATGCAATATTTTGTGGGCCTTGCAAAAATCAGTCAAAATTTAGTAAAACAGCCGTGAACGTTCAGTGAAAATGGCTGCTAGTCAATGAGGTAAATAGCACCGCATGGGCCCCAAAAGACTTTGGCCCACCGGGCATCTGACCCTGTTTGCCAGATGGCCAGTCCAGCCCTGCCTTTAATACAAAGCTCTTAAAACCCACCCTAGATCCTCATTGTTTTTTTGTTTTTTTTTAAACCATAATAATTTACTGTTCACAATGTGACTGTTGCACTGTTGTTCCTCTCATTCCATAATAAATACCCGTACATTTCCCTAAATAGAAAAGATATAATCAGTTTGGTTTGCATTTCGTTCCCCAAGTGTACCTAATCATAAGCGAACCCAGATCGTAAAACCAAAGTTCGTTATCTGGAAGGCGCGTTGCTTCCTCTCCAAGTCCATCCTCTTCCGTAACCCCCTTTGCACCAACTCCTTAAATAGCAGACGGCAACCATTCAGCGCTATTTATAAAAATATATTTGACAAAGTAGGAAACGATACAGGGTCATCTGGAGAGATTCCAGTACAGGGGAGTAAATAATTGAACATACACACTGATAAGCATTGAAAGCACGGCGGAAAAGGTGAGCGGAAAGGTAGAACGCGCTAGTTGGTAGACTTATTGAGTCTTATTACACTTTGGAAATTTGAAATTCTCTACCAGCCTTGTCTGAAACTAATGACGTTAGCAGAAATGCTATGTACAGCACAAGCCTTTTTTTTTTCTTTTTCTTTACTCGTATCATACAGTGTACGCACAATATGCAACACGGGCTGGATTTGTGCCTTTTTTTTTTTTTTTTTTTTTTTCCTGGCGAATCAAATGCTGAGTTAGCGGGTAGCAGAAAGATGCTAACGCCGCAATCAGTCTATATCTTGGGCGAAGCCCACTTATTTGTGGAGTTGTCAGCATGGAAAGGAAAAAATGTACAAAAACTCATGAAAGGTAATGAAGAATCAACACAAAAAAAAAGCATTAGGTTACAATTTAACTTGCTTCTGTAAAAAGAAGGCCTCAGAGTTTCTACATTTTTTTTGTTGTTGTTGTCCTCGCGTTTGTCTTTTTTATAGGCTAGCTCGATGGCAACGGGGCCACCTGTAGCATGTAAATACAAAGAGTTGTATAAAGCGTAGTTTATAAATGCGGCCACCATAGAGAGAACATATCAAATGATAACAAAGTCACTTTTTTTTTTTCCCCCCCAAAGCCAACACCCTTTTTTTTTTTTGTCCTTTTTTTGTTCTTCAAATCCTCGCATACATTCATTGCTGTAAGGTAGACCACGTATTGCTTTAAAGTCCGTTCAAGATTCTCTCACTTGGACGGGGCCTACCGGCTCTCTGCTACTGGAAGTCACAGCAATGACTAACACCCAAAACACTGCTAGACACTCCACAACGGAATCTAAAGTTTGTACACTCCACAAGAATCTCCTAGTTAAAAAGACGGTTTGTTTCGGCTCAACGATTACGATGTGGATGACTGCTATACCTCGACTCTAGGAAGAATACAAAAAAAGTGGCCTGTTTTTTGTTGTTTTTTTTTGTTGTCTTGTTTTCTGTTTCTAAAAGCCGATAGAGCTCTAGCGCTTAATACACACGTGGACAGAAGAGAAAAGAAAACTCAGAAAGTCTTTGTTTTTGTTTTTGTTCAGGTCAGGTCTCGCGGTCGCTCTCGCCCACTGAGTAGAGTTCCCCGAGTCTCCTGAAGCGAGGGCCCCACTCCCTGAGGTAGTCATAGTTCTGGTCCGAGTCGGACGAGGCGGTCTCCAGCGAGCTGAGCGAGCCGGCGACCGAGCCCCGGCCCTCGTAGCCGTAGATCTGGATGGAGTCGTACGGCGGCGCCGTGGGGTCGTTGTCGGCCTCGTGCAGCCGCACGTTGATGAACTCGTCCACGTCCACGCCGTTGGGGCCCGAGTGGTGGCCGGCGCGCGGCATGAACTGCAGGTCGGGCTTGATGTCCTTGCGCGGCAGGTAGCCGTTGACGCCGTCCGGGTTCTGCAGGGTGGCGATGTCGAAGGCCTCCGTGTCCTCCTCGCCGCCGCCCTCGTCGTCGTAGCGGATGATGTTCTCGCGCACGTCCTCGTCGTCCTTGATGATGAGCGGCTCGTTTTTGTGTCGCCGCAGCGTCACGAAGAGCACCACTATTACTATCCGAGAAAGACCGAAGCACAAGGGGGGAGGAGACAAACGGGGGGAGAAACGAGGTCAAGCTTCTCCATCTCAAACGTTTATACAAATACGACTTCATTTGTTGCATTACTGCGCAATTTTCAATGACTGGCAACAATTTAGCAACCGGGGACCAAATCTATTTCTTCTGTAGACAATTGACAACTGGCTTGATAATATTTGGTATATATTCTATTTTTTTCTGCTGTGTTAGGTCAGTGTTAAGGTATTAAAGCAGAGGTGTCCAAACTACGGCCCGGGGGCCCATTTGCGGCCCGCCGTCCATTTTTTTGTGGCCCGAGACATGCTAAAAATGGCATTTGACTCAAGTTCAAATAAAATAAAAACAAAAATGTTTGGAGATGGTCAATATAAGAAGGGAGGGTGCCAAAAAACACAGGTGCTATTAAAGTTTATTTTAGTTAACTAAAACTAACGGGAAAACTAAAATTCAAAACATTTCGCTAACAAAATAAAATAAAAACGAAGATGCTTTTAAAAAAAAAGAAAACTAACAGAAACTACATTTTATGTTTACAAAACTAACTATAATTACAGCAAAAATGTCCTTTGTTTTAGTCTTTGGTAATTAATTTAATGCATGAGCCTTTGGGGATGAGTTTAAATGTGATTTTTAGTAGATTTATTTTGATATAAACTGAAATAATGACGTTGCGCTCATGGTGTTTTTTTGTTTTGTTTTTAAATATTGCTCACAAGTAATACACATGAAAAATAAAAAATTAATAAAAATAAGCATTTATTAAAGAACTAAAACTAATTAAAAAAAATAAAAATAACAGACCCACCTTGAAAACTAATTAGAACAAACAAAATAAAAAAAATATAAAAAAACTCAAAACAAAATAAAAACTAAAAAGAACATTTCCAAAACTATAATAACCCTATTGCCATATTACTAATGAATTGGAATAAATTGGTTTATATCATGTAGCATTTTTCTAAATATGCAAAAGCACAAATGAATTATTTGAACAATTTTTAGGACTAAACACAATTTCTCTTCATAACATTATGTGGCCCTTGCGTCCTTCTGATTTTCTGTATGTGGCCCTCAAATGAAAAAGTTTGGACACCCCTGTGCGAAAGTAATATTAAAAAAAAATCTGAATTCTTGAGTATATTGTAACTCCAAGATTCCAACACAACAGCAGTCGTCTTTCTACCAATTTACGCCTAATTCAACTGTTATACAAATGTAAATCTGTGGTCAGACCGAGCACGAATCGTGGTACAATTACATCAGAACAATGCCGTTTGTGCTGATAGGTGCGAATCTGTGCCAGGCCAGATGATTGGCACGTTTGCGCCATCAAGAATGTACACACACACTGTCCTAAAATAACACAGTGTCCTTTTGCAGGACAAAATAATCATTGCAGTCTGTGGGCAGCGGGAGCTGTAAAACACAGCCAACCAGCTTCCAATACCGGTCCCGAGCCAAAAAGGCAGCACGCTTGGAAAGTGGTGAGCGAGGAAGTTGGCCGATTCTGTAAGTGTATTTACTGTACAGTGCTTGTTTACAGCTGTTGAACTGTGAACCGCGATAGAAATAGCACTTACCCATTAGCCAAAGTTGTAGCACAACCACCAGCCACATGACAGACTAGACATATTCATACTTTTTTTTTTTTTTTTTTTTCCTGTCAGAGGAGAAGGAGGAATCCCTCGTGACATCATTGAAGCGATCAAACTCGGAGAATGGCGGGGTAAGTCGAATTAAGCATGGGTTGATTGGTCATGTCAGAGGTGAATTATGCTGTGGTGCGACAATCTATGCTGAGTACAGTTTGAGAGGTTCTTGTGTGACAACAGTGACAAGAACCAAGGGACTAAAACAAGATGTTGTGACATCTCATGGTCTGTGAACTGGCTGGAAGTTAACCCAATGTTTTGTTTTTTTGGTGGGACAACTGGGAGAGAAAATCAATCATGTCAAATGATAGCAAAGTCAAATTTCTTCTTGTGGCCTAAGAATCCATGTTTGGTAACCCAGTAGTGTGCAGGGCCGAATCCAGGTCATGTGTTAAGGAACTGTCTAGAAATTTGTTTGGTTGGAGATGGACCGACCTGCTAATTTGAGTCAATTTGGCCCAACAAAACAACCCAAATTTGAGTCAAATTGACTCAGGTTTGTCCAATTTTTGACCCAAAATTGGTTCGTTTTTGACCAAGGAGTTTTATGCTGCATTCACACCAAGACCGAAAAGGCGATCTGGAACGATTTCCGCTCATTGGCGCTTTCGTGCTCACCGTAGCAGAGGAGGCGTGTCCCTTGGTGAACAAGGAAGTGGAGAACTTTAGCGAGTCAACAAAAAGTGAGCACCGCCAACTACTTTCACATCTTTCCTGGGACTAAACAGCCGTGGCACTATTTTCTCCTTTTTTTGAGGTAACTTTCGCTTTTTTAGTGGCAATCGGGCGGCCGGCATTTGAGCTAAAAATAGCTTTGGCGTTAATAATAAGCACTGCTGCTAACTCGGTACAGTTCAAAAGCAAGTAAACAGACTTACCAGCACTTTCTTGATCATCATTCTGTCACGGCTGGATGTGTTGTTGCGCTCGGGGTGACAATAGAGGGGACGCCGTGTGTGACGTGGACCGTACACGAAGCCGATTGGCTACCGCGAGGTGAAAAAAGTTCCATTTTTTGAACTTCGACAAATATGCGAATGTGCGTATTCTCGTCGCGAACGTGCGGATTTTCGCTGCCGCGTACCGCATCCCAACGCGCGAGACGCGTCCTCCGCGGCGCCCCGCGCGCTTTCGTTCCGTTGCGCGCCAACTCCATTGACTACAATGCAAACGCGCCGCCGAATCGCCGTCCCTCGCTTTTGGTGAGAACGCAGCATAAAGAGTGCTGCAAGGATCATCTGAGTCAACATACATGTCGACAACATTTCATCCCAAATTTGGGTGTTGAAAACGGAACCGACGTCCCCCACGCCGCCGAACCTCACTCACCTAAGAGCAGGATGATGCAGGCCAGGATGGCGATGAGCGCCCCCATGCTGAGGCCGATGGGCAGGACGTAGGCCTCGACGTTGCAGGACTGCACGATCCCATCCTTACTGCACCCGCACACCCGAATGGTCAGGGTGTTGGTGCTGCTCATGGGCGGGTTGCCGTTGTCCGTCACCACGATGGGCAGGAAGTACATCTCCTGCTTCTGCCGCCGGAACGTGTCATGCTTGGCCAGGACACTAATGGAGTTGTCTGCAAAAGAAGGAAGGGAAAGGGGAGAGGCCGTGAGAAGATGAGAAGAGAGAACTAATTTCACATCAGTCGCCGCCTCGCTTGTCTCCCGTTGATGGATTTCACCGATTTTTTTTTTGCTCAACAGCAAGAGAGGCGAAGCGGTGGCGTGTCGAGATGGGAAAGGTGCCGGCTGCTCTTTTGAAGCCGCTCGCCAGAAGCCGCCTGCTCGTTAGCCGCCTCTCGTTATTAAAATACGAGGCCTTCGTCTTATGAAAACTCCTGAAAGTCTAACCTTTGCCTCTGCCGCCGCCGGGTGGGAACGACACGGCGCTCGGCGGATGCAAACACGATCAAAAAGATGCTCGGCGGGCAGGATGATTTGAGTAATTGATGCCAACATATGCTCACGTTTATCGTCTCACAAGTGGCGGTGCGGAGCAAAGAACACTCGGCTTCCTGAGCGCCGGAACGTCCCATCTCATTTGGATTGCTCGACACTTCACGGTGAGGGAAGTAGAGATGTATTGTTTTGTAGTATAAGCTACACGGGTCATTTTCTAAGCAGCTTTTGATGGTAAAAATAGAAGTAAACATGTGGCACACGTTGAATAAGCTTGAGAAACAGATACTGTCGATGCAACTATTTTATACAGCTGATCCCATTAACTCTTTTACTGCCACACATTATTAAAAAACAACACCCAATGCCAGCGGATTTCGAGCATTTGAACTCATTTTTCGAAGCAAACAGAATATTGTGTTCTTTTGTGACATATACAACATGGGTACCACATGAAAGATTGCGTTCCATTCTTTCATTAGAAAAAAAAGTATGTTTCAACCTTATTCCGTTCTTTAGTAATCACCATTTGAAAATAGGTCATTTTGAGTGACATTGAGCAAAAATTGAAAAGAAAAGATCCATTTTCTCCACAACAATGACTTTGATACTAATATTTTTTGTTTAGTGACGCGCCGTCAAATTAGGTTTAATGTTACAAAGGCTTTGATCATTCACGTCAGCCTTGAAAACGTTCTATTTCATCAGATTGCGTCATGTTTCATTGTAATTTGCAGCTCTAGTTAGGGCCCGAGCGGCTACCGCTACCATCTGCTGGCCATAGTTAGTGGGTGTTTTTGATTTCACAACTCATTGACCCGGCTCCACTGTACTTGGACGTTGCACTGACCACTGATATATATTAAAATTTTAAAAAAAAGATTTTAAATAAAAAAAAAAAAAAAAAACGTAGTTGACGTCAATTAACGTTTATGGCGGCATACGTCGTGATTTTACTAAACGTTATTAAACGTTTTTGGCGGTCAAAGAGTTAAGGCTCGCGGGGAAGCTGGAGGCCATCACAAGTGAGTGGTCGACTACAGCTTGGATTGGTCGCCATTCACAGAATCAAGATTAAGTTGTGGATGTCACTTAGACGATCCGGGACCCTGTGATAGTGGTGTCGTCAAGAACACACCATCCGAGACGAAGACATTATCGAGACTAAAGAGTACTGAGGCGAAGACGACAAAGTCTTTTGGAGGTCAAAACAGAGATCACACCAAGACTTTTGGAGGTCGAGACCAAAACGAGTTTGCAACCAAAGCAAATTCTGCTATGTTGTTTTTCATATAGCACAATAAAACAAATCTCAAATCAAAAGACATTTGTTGTTTCACTTATGATCACAGCAGTACTGGACTGGTCATGTTGATCAAAAATCCTGAGTTCTCCCTGTCTGAGCCCGAGACAAAACCAAGTAAAAATGCCTTTGATTCTGAAACGAGACCCTTCAAAACTGGTCTTGGAACCAAGATCGACCCTGCGAGGTTCACCACTTTGTGAACAAATGTTTACACGGTCCGTCACTACATCGACAAATTCAAGTTCAAATGCTACGCAAAGTGAAAGCCAGCTTCTCAGGGCCTGGACTATTCAGGATGGATAGATGCAAAGTGTAAAAATGTGCTGCGGTCTGACGAGTCCAAATTAGAAGTTGTTGTGTGCAGGTATATCAAGGTTTTGCAGACAGCCACGTATTATGAATCCGAGTTACTTCTATGATACTATTTCAGAAGCTGGTGATTTTTCTTCACCTTCTTTGGAGCCTGAGAACTTTCCAGGTCAATTTTGCAACAAAGTTGGTGTTTTAGGGAAGAGGAGTTTTACTTAATGGTCGCTCATATATGCTTGGTGGAAGCTTTGCTCCCACATAAATCGGAGGATCCTGCTTGCACCAATGACACGACCAAGAAAGATGGGTATATTCAAGGGTAGACGTTTTTTTTTTAACAAACAGTCTCCTCTGGATCGGATTGTGTTCTAATTCCGAGGGTTTGTGGGTACAATCAATCCCAAGGCTGCGATATGCGCCTTTTTTTTATTTTTATTTTTTTTATTGATAGATTCAACCAGTCGCTAGTAGGGGGGCACTTAAAGTTCAATCCGTTGAAGTGCATTTTTCCTCTAGTGTGTGGGCAGCTCCCGTGATTACACTCATCATCCCAAACAAAAGCGGCGCACGGGGGCCCCGCCCGACACTCGTCAGTCAAGTGTCTGCCGCCACCTCCGCCAGACAGAAATAGTCGCTCGAGTGGCGATGGCGGGCCTCCTTTCAGGCGCTATAAGACAAGTGGCTGCTGCCGCGCGTACCATGTAGAAGGAAGAATGACAGCGCATATTTGCTTTGATTCCTGCTCGGGTTACATTGTGTGCGAGAACAAACGCGCCCTCGACTCGACGGAGAACCGAGCCAGACAAAGAAAGAAAGAACAACAGCGGCTGTTTGGATCCAACGTGTCGCCTTGAGAGAAGAGAGAGAGAAGCCTGTAAAAGAGCAGAACCTTCATGACTCACATTTGATCTCGTGTTGTATAGGTTACACTCAGACCAAATCTTTTTTTCCGCTACTACACTCGTAGCTACTACAAAACCATGAGGTCATCTGAGCCAATCAGAAGGCCGAAAAGGTCCCAAAAAGGGGCAATAAAAAGAGAGTTACTGCTGACGATTGTAATGTTTAAAATTGATGATTAAATAAATAATACAAGGTTAACACAGTAATGATAGAAAGATGAAAAATATATAAAAATAAATGGAGTCATAGGTTACTCAAATAATGATACAGAAAGAATAGTACCGGTGGCAATATTTAAAAATACATAACTATAGTAAATATTAATAATTATAATAATTAATAATTAATCATTTGAACTGTAAACGATTATATATAAACAATGTTAATAATAAATAAATCTATAGATATACACGATAAAATAATTTCTTTAAATAAAGGTTACACAAATAATATGATAAACAGTAACATTAAAATAATTTTTTTTAAAAGCTATTCAAAATATAATAATTGAATAATATAGACAATGATTAAAAGAAAAATAAAATGTGACATAATAAGTTATATAACCCAAAATGTATTCATTAAAGTAAAAAAAAAAAATTGAATAACAGAATAAACGTTAACCCAATAATATAAGGTTGCTAACTAATTTATCATATAGCTAATTTATCATATTCAAAATAAGTATATACACAACAATACATAAATATAGTGATACAAAAAAGAGCTTACAAAAGGTAAATACAATGGCAAATAGGTACATATAATATTTAACACATAACGTGTCTATGAGAAAGAAAGAAAGAAAGAAAGAAAGAAAGAAAGAAAGAAAGAAAGAAAGAAAGAAAGAAAGAAAGAAAGAAAGAAAGAAAGAAAGAGTGATACGGTGCATTTGTCTTCGAGCATATTCAATATCATTTCCCACTGTGTACCCATGAGCTAATGCACCAACGTCGTTTTTGTGTAGGGTAAAAAAAAAAAAAAAAAAAAAAAAAAATCCTGCCCCCTTTCCTCCCAACTCTGACCTGGTTTTGATGGCCTCGCTGAGCCGTCAGAGGCGGGCGGCGCCATGTTAGCCTGCAGCTTCTGTGTCCAAACAGAAGGCTGCAACCATATGAATAGATTTTCGCCGTGAGCTGAAAACATTACACGTCACGGTGAACACGGCTTGTTCACCGTCACTTTGGACCAGCAGAGAGGGGAAAAAAAGAAAAGAAAAAGGAAATTCAAGAAAAAACAAAACAAAACAAAAAAACAAGCATATTGTGTCGATAAACGTGGCGCCATCTGCCACGAGGTAGCGAGGAAGTCACCCTACATTGAGCAGCAAAACTAGCAGGACGAAGCCATTTGGATCTCATTGGTTTATCTTCGCTCACAGTGAGCTGGTGTCCAACATCTGTTAAGTGCACTTCAACGCACCCCAAGTGTCAGATTGCAAATTCAATCAACACTTTTTGGGGTAAATCCGCTTTTAAAGGTGCACAAAATGTTGGACCAGAGCGAGTATTTTTTTTATTTTTTTATTTTTTTGTGACATTCCATCACCGGACATAGTTTCTATTCTGCTTGTACTGGTTTACTATGAACATTTAGCTGTAGGAGCCATATCTGGGGTGGAAATTGCCACGCAATGTGTGATAAGTGTTTATCACGTTTTTTTTTTCACCAACAATAATACAATAACGTCACAACATTTGGGTGTACAGTAGAGCAGAGGTGTCCAAACTTTTTCATTTGAGGGCCACATACAGAAAATCAGAAGGACGCAAGGGCCACATAACGTTATGAAGAGAAATTGTGTTTAGTCCTAAAAATTGTACAAATAATTTATTTGTAATATGGCAGTAGGGTTATTATAGTTTTGGAAATTTTCATTTTAGTTTTTATTTTGTTTTGAGTTTTGTATTTTTAAATTTAGTTAGTTTTTATTAGTTTCCAGGGTGGTTCTGTTAGTTTTTTTTAGTAGTTTAGCTTTAGTTCTTTAATAAATGCTTAGTTTTATTTTAGTTAGTTTCAGTATTAGTTTTAGTTTTTTGCTTTTTTTTTTTTTTTTTTTAATTTTTTTATGTGTATTACTTGTGCGCAATATTTAAAAAACACCATGGGCGCAACGTCATTATTCCCTTTTATATCAAAATAAATCTACTAAAAATCAACGGTTTTGTTGTGATTCCGTGCTAATCTTTCTGGTGATCAGTCAGACCAGCACGAAAAACAAAACAAAACCAGGATGTGCTGGTCCGAGTACCTCGGCTGTTTTATTTCAGCAAGGGTACAACATCAATATTGTGTCTTCTTTTGAGGAAACAAAAGCTATAGTTAGATGATTCTAACAAAAGCATATTGCTAGCCAAGCTAAAGGCTGAACCGCACCGTTTATATCACAGTGAGCTGATAGCTGGAAATAATTCAGCGTTTATGATTTCATTTCAACTCAAAACTCGACTATCGACTTTCCGTGGCGAGTTTACATTTCCTCACCTTGGTTGTTCTTAATGGTGAAGTTGGGATTGTTGAGCATCTCGGGCACCAGGCGGTACTCGAAGTAGTGGCCCTGGATCGGGTCATCTCTGTCCACAGCGCTGACCGTTTGGATCACCTGTGTCGGGATTTTTTAAAAAAAAGGACAGATACTCATCGCACGTACTCCAATATTTGCTCTTCATCGCTCGGGGGATTTGGATTTCTTATCGTCGAGGTTCTGTCCGGTCCGCCTCAAGCATCTCGGCTCTATCTGCTAATCTGTCATCAGTGTTCTTATCGCACGCTCGGATTGATTGGGAATTAGAATTTTGGGGGCCTGTGGGACGGCTTTGGCTCTCTTTTTGCCGCCCGTCCGATAAAAGTGCATCCGACACATGTAGCTGCCTTGAATGAGGTCGATTGATGAGAAGGCAGGTGGGGGGGGATGCTAAGCACCAGTCTGAGACTTTTTTTTTTTTTTTTGGCAGGGCGATGCATTGTGCCATCTGGAGGAGGCCACATGAAAGGCATTCTCGACTGACTATGTGCCGTGATAAATCCTGACGGCTACGCACCCCCCCCCCCCCCCCCCCCCATCCCGTTTTTTACAACACGGGACCCTCGACCTCCGAGGCTTCTCTGCGAAATAATTAAGGCCATAATTCACCGTAGCCAATCATTAAAGGGGAGGAAAGCGGGAAAACGGAGAGTGACGGATGGCTGCTTTGATGAACGAGCCTCTAATTTAGTTTCCCTTACCTGTCCGGGTTTTCCATTTTCACACAAAAAGGCTTCATATTCGGTGGCGAACTCTGGGGCGTTGTCGTTTATGTCCATGACCCGGATCGCCACCACCGCCCGGGATATCTGACTGTGGTTACCTAGGAGACGAAGGGACGGACGCAAGACGGAAGATTCATTCAGCAAAAATAGAAAACAAGGCGGCGGGTGCCTGAAAATCCCAGGTACATTACATGACCTAGTTTTAATTTCCTTTGTTTTTCCATCTTTATTTCTCCCTTCATTTCCGGAGCTGATGGAAGGGACGCGTGATAAGCCACATCAATCTACCCTTCAGCGATGCAAAAACACAAAAGACACAATTCAAAGTGCTTTTCAACACCAGCCTCGAAACCATGTTTAAAACATGAGTTTTTTTTTTTTCATTTTAATGACTCATTGGTAACTGAGGTCTGAAAAGACAATAAAGGCAATTTAATTAGTCCCTGCTACAATAAGTGGTGAAAATTGCGACATTGATAGTCGTCGTGGAATAATGTGCCCCCTAAGAGGCCTTAACACTTTCGACAGTGAAGATGATAGAGCAAAGAAATCTTTCCTCTTGTTCGGAGCAAATCTTCATGTTGAGATTGCGCTTTCTTTTTTTTTTTTTTTTTTTCTCAGCGAATTGACGCACTGGTGCCAGCTGATCCTTCCGCCTGAAGTTGTTTGCCTTTTCGGCGGAAGTATCAGCTAGCTGGCTGCAGTGCGTCGGTTGGCGTTCTACAGGTGATACGAACGAACAGAAAAGTCGTGGCTGGCGGTAATGGCGTCTGACTTTATTCAGGAAAGAGTATTGTGATGGAAATGTATCACGCTTTTGAAAACAAATTCCGAGACCCCAGCCAGCTTACTGGACTATTTTCCTGTCGTCCGACACCGGACCAAAACGCGTGTCACAGAACGCTGTCAGGTGTAAGTCGGTGCTGATCGCACACACGGGAGGTGAGGAACAAATTGAGATTCATGTTAAAAAAGCCCAACGATCCCTTTAAAATGGACTCAATAAAAACAGGATGAGGTTGACTGACTTCTTATTTGTTCACTGATGTATAATGTACTTACTTGTAAAAAAAAAAAAACACTGTATTCACACTTCAAAATGTTTTTGTTCTTGTTTACTGCAAAACTGATGTTTATGTACAGCACTTTGTATACAGCAACGTCTGTTCTTAAAGCGCTTTATAAATAAAGTTGAGTTGAGTTGACTATGACAAAAACGAACAAGCGTGATTCAAACTGGACTAAAACGGAGATTAAATTTTAACAAGGCTCATAAATTTAACACTATCAGGCACAAGGATAGGCACAATCCTAACCCAGGAACAAACTTTCACAGTTTGTGGTGCAACAACCCTACGTACAGCTGTAAAAAGATATACTATATACAATAATAATAATGAAAACAAAGACAGTGGCTGCGTTCCAAGACTTTTACTCATACTGTACATTAAGTTAATACTGAACACTGTACTAAGAAGAAGCATTTTAGCCGTGGCGGCATTAAAGCACACTTGTTTGCTGAGTTTTGATTGAATTTAAACAGCTCACTACTCAATTTGTGCAAGAACATTATCACGTATCAAGTAAACACCCCCCCCCCCCCCCCCCCCCCCAAAAAAAAAAAAAAAAAAACAGACACGCCTTACAGATTAAAGAACATCTGCAAAGCACAGAAAAAACTCACTGACGAGGTGGAAAATCTTTGCCGGCAGAGCTACAAACAGCTTTAGCCCGTACGCAAGGCTTTTATTTGCATACAGATTGTTTCAGGGGGGCTGTATGTCGCGATAAAGCTTAATGTAGCCCTTAAAGCTACTGGAACAGAAATTTACACCGCTTGTAACTTGTCTGTCTCCACCTCCTCGCGCTTAATCAAAGGAGGCGCGCGTTAATTGCCAGGCTAAACGAAAGCTGTCGCAATGTTTTCTTTCGTCGTTGGGGGGGGGGGTTGTTCGTCCCGCTGGCGTGTGGAGTTGAACGTGCTACCCTGATAAGCCGATGCCGCACGTTGTCGACATCTTGTCTGGCGGGCGTACGTCTCGAGCCTGCTGGCTAAGTGACTGCGGGTTGCAGATAGCGCAATGCTCGCGACAACAACTTTATTGAGAGTTTGCGGGGATTAAAGCCACTTTGGGGGGGTGCAATGCGGCAGCTCTATGTGAAAGGGGTTAAAAATAGAATGTGCCTCTGTAGTAGTCAAGTTTCCTCTTTTTGAAAGGGGGGACGCCATTAGCCCCTTTTCAACAGAAAATTCCTGGTAAATTGGCGTCACGGTAGAGCCGACATTTATTCTCCCGTACGGGTTTTTTTTTTTTTCAGCCGCAACAGAGCTGCCACTGATATCTGACTAATCACATTCTATTCCCTGAGTGCTGCTGTGGGGGAGGTGAGGGTGTTCGTCTCTGCCCTTAATCCATCCATCACTGCCACGTCGCCAATTGAGCCCCTTCTTTACAGCTTACCTTTCTCCTCCGTACATTACAATTCTACACAGGCCCAGTTTGAAGTGTTGATTTGGAGCGCCGCGCGTTGCGGAGCTGCATATTACCTCCGCCAAGCTCAAAGTGAGATGAATGTGGATGTTAAAAATAAGATGATAGCCACTGTTGGAATATTAGCAACACACTGAAACACATTGTGGAAAAAGTAAAACAACTCGACTGGATGCTTTGGCTTAAAAGTGCAACCTGAAACATTTCTTGACAATAATTTGTTTTATGTGACGACACTCGTCTAAAACATGACATTCTGATTAATATTACATTTGTATGTAATATGAGTTATGCAGCAAAATCCAGCTGTTTCTATCCATCTCAGGGGGGCGGCCATTTTGCCATTTGCTGTCCACCGAAGATGACATCACAGTTGTGCAGGGTTCAGGCAACGACCCGTTTTCTGAAGCTGAGCTCTGATTGGCTGTTATCTGAGACCTGAGTTAACTGTGATGTCATTTTCACTCGACAGCAAGTGGCACAATGGCCGCCTTCTGGTGTTGATAAAAACTGCTGGATTTGGTGCTTTACTCATATTCCCCTAAAGCAATATTAACCAAAAATACCATATTGAGACTAGTGGGGCTGCATAGAACAAAATTATTATTGTCAAGATTTCTTCTTCTTTTTTTTATTTTATTTTATTTTATTTTATTTTTTTGGTCGACTTACTCTTTAAAGGGATACTTGACTCATTGAGGCATTTTCATCAGTAAAAAGTTTATCTTTTGTCGATAATTAATGTGGTAACCTTAGTACCTTTAAAAAGAATTTTATCTACTTACTGTCGACTGATGATGACATCACCTGTGCTAAGGAAGTAGGTAACGACCAATCATGGCTCAGTTTGCTGACCAAACCCAGAAAACAGGTGACCCATGATTGGCCGTTATCTACTTCCTCAGCACGGGTGATGTCATCATCAGTCGACAGCAAGTAGCAAAAATACTTTTTAAGGGTATTAATCAGGGGTGTGAATTGCCTACTACCTGACGATTAGATTCGTATCACGATTCACAGGTCACGATTCAATTTGATACCGATTAATCCCGATACGAATTTATAAGTCGATTGTTGCGATTTTTTTTTTTATTCAAATTTAGAAAATGCTAATCAGTAAACGTGTACAGTGTACGATTTGTATGAAAATGTATTACTTATTTATCTGAAATTTCAGTCTAATACAGGTTGTAATCTGTTTCATGTTTGAACAGCATTGAAATAAAATATTAAGGCTTAATGTTCCATGAATATAACATTCTTCCATGTTTAAGGTGTGAACCCTAACCCGAAGTAAGATGTTTTGTTGAATATTTTTCCGTTAAAAATGGAAGTTTAAAAATCGATACAGCCGCCTATTGAATCGATTTGAGAATTGCGCGATATAATATCGCGATATATTGCCGAATCGATTTTTTTTTTAACACCCCTCGTATTAATTGTATATGAAAAATAATGTCGTTAGCAAATTCATTCAGCAAATAATATTAACTGTTCACTGCTGAAAATTGTTCAGTGAATCAAGTGTCCCTTTAAGAGACCAAAATTATCAAACTGTCTGAAAAAACAAAAAACAAAAATGTATTTGCCTTTGCCTTTCGCAAAAGGTCAAGAGAGCCCTAATTTCCACTCCCGGTATTCCCTTTCACACAACATTCGTCCCACCTCTGACGTTACCTCCAAAGCTAAAAAAAATTCACAGCTCGACTTCAAGCCAGCTCTACCGTTATACTTTTGACGCACCAACTTACAGAGAATACACCGTGAAAGGCGCTAATAGCAAACCCTGACTAAGAGTTTGTCTTGTTTTCTCTCTTCCCTTTCCAACAAACAGCGTCTATCTTCAGATACAACCTCCGAAAGGTGTTGACTTCAACCCCACTGCACCCGGTTCGAACCAGAATAGCGGCTCATCGGGGGGCACAAACATTTTGACCGTCAGTTTCTCTCGTCCCTCTGCAAATCTAAGAAACAGAGCATCATCTCGAGAAGGGAACTTACGGACTTCCGTGGCGGTGACGGTGATGTTGTGCCACATGTCCGTCTCCCGGTCCAGCGGTTTGGCCAGCGTGATCTTGCCGTCATCAACGTTGATGTTGAACTGCCTCTCCAGGTCCGTGTGCCGGTCAATAAAGTACCTATCGGGGGGGAGAAAAAAAAAACGTTTGAGCCAAAACACAGCAGCACACGAGAAGGAATTCCACACGAATGCCCCATTGAAGTGGTGGAAAATCAATAATTATCGCCTGAGGAATAATTGGACAAGCAGCAGGGGGGCATTCAAGATTACTCGGGTCCGAGAGAACGCCACACGATCGAGGAGACACCCTCGCCCTGTTTAAAAGGCCATTAGTGCTCGTTTTGTGTGAGGAAAAGAGATGTGCCGTTGTTAACCTCATTTGGGTTCTGTCAACGATCAATGATGGCTCAGAGGAGTGAAGGTAACACTAAATAAATAAATAGATCGATAGATGACATACGCCACAGACTTCATCGATCAACGGGAAACTTGGCAGGATGCACCAAAAAGTCTCAACGATCCACCGATAAAAAAAAAAAAAAGAAAAGAAAAAGAAAAGCATTTTTCCAAAAGTGTCAGATTCCAAAGGTCATACAAGGGAATTCAGCCAACAAATGAAAATCCAATGTGTCTCCAAAATTGGATGTACTTGTTGATCACAACAGGATGCCCGAAAAGTAGAACCCATGCCAAAAAATGATCAAAGAGTTAGCCATTTTTGTTTGAAGCAGCCACTTCGGGTGTATTGCAGGTCTCGTATTTAGACAAACTCCAAAAGGAATTTCTCCAAATGAACCCCAATTGGATGCTTGTATCATCGACAGAATAGTGACATTACATTGCCAATATTTATTTTTTATTTTTTGCCAATGTACCGTAGTCTAATGTGGGCAAAACATGGCATCTCAACAGAACCACTTACAGGGAAAAAAAATAAAAAAAATAGCCCCCTGCACCAGTTTCAGAATCCACTGAACACGTCTGTCATATCAGGACACACAAAAAAAAAAAGGCCTAAAGGACTGATGCTTGAAATTTAACAGGAAATCTTCCCATTTGGATTTGTACAGGTTTTTTTTTTTTTTTGGTCAGATTCCAATTTCTCCAACTACCGTTTCATGGATCAACTTGAAATTTTGAGGACTATCTTAACTCTTTGACTGCCAAAAACGTTTAATAACGATTTGCAAAATCACGATGTATGTACGTTAAATTACGTCAACTACGTTTTTTTTGTTTTTTTTTGTTGTTTTAAATCTATATGGCTGTGCAACATCTAAGTGCAGCGCTGCCTGGTCAATGGGTTGTGGAATCAAAAACACCCACTAACTATGACCAGCAGATGGCAGCATTGTATCTCTTTTCAATGGGCTGCCAGTGGAAGGAATTACAATGAAACATGACGGAATCGGGTGAAATTTGATGAAATAGAACGTTTTCAAGGATGACGTGAATGATCAAAGCCTTTGCCACATTAAACCTAATTCAGAGCGTCACTAAATAAAAAATATTAGTGTCAAAGTCACTGTTGTGGAGAAAATATAGCTTGTTTTTTCCTTATCTTTTCAATTTTCGCTCAATGTCACTCAAATAAAATAATGATTACTAAAATACGAAATAAGGTAGAAACATACTTTTTTTCCTAATGAAAGAATGGAATGCAATCTTTCATTTGGTACCCACACTGTACAGTAGCCTATAAGTAGTAAAAGTACACAATTGCATTTGCCTTGAAAGATGAGTTAAAATGCTCAAGATTTTCTGTTTTTGTTTGTTTTGTTTGTTTGTTTTTGTGATAACATGCGGCAGTAAAAGAAATAACAAAGGCTCAAGGACCCATGCTTGGAACGTTTTAAAAGAAGATGGCTGTTGCCACACATCTCAAAAGGGTCGTCTCAACAAATTAGTAACTCAGTATAATTATTTTTGTTTTGTTTTGTTTTGTTTTTCTAACAGAGAGAAAATTTTGTCCGGTCCACTCAATATGTCAGTCTGTTAGTTGTAGAAATGGCTGCTGTTATTTACCGTGGCACGATCAACAGACAGAAACGGTAGACAGGCTTGATCCAGCTAACAGACATGCCTACGTCGCGGCCATATTGGTAGGGGCAATTCCCTTCATATGCAATGGATGGACAGTGTCACTGTTGCCGCTACAGACCAAAAAAACAAAACAAAAAAAACACCGGGAGCCACAAAATCCTTCGACATTGAAGTGAGGATAATACTGCATGTATTAATTTTCCCCATATGTGTTAAAAAATAAAAAATAAACTTATGTTGCATTTATAAAAAAAAAAATCAATGAACAGCAACAGGGAACACAATTTTATTTCCACAAGTCCCAAAAATCTTTTGAACTGTAAAAAAAGACAAACCTCCTGCTTGTTTGAAGCTTATGTTTACATAAAAAATAAGTCAATATGTATTTGACTCCTCCTCATATTCATGAAATTAAAGCCAAATGTTACAATTCTCCACCTGCAGTGAACCAGAAGCGCCATTTTCTTCTGAGTTCCACAATTATTTCAGTATTCTGCTGTCAACTTGAATTAAAATGGACTATTTTACAATGTCAACCATACTAATAACTAATTTGAGTGTTTATTTTACCTGGTTATTGTGATTTTTGCTCCAGAACCTCAGCGAATCGGCATTAGTGTAGTGGTTCGGTTCGGTTCATTCACCAACATTACGTTCGTATTTTGATACTGAATCGGTTTAACCCCTTATCATATGAGCAATTTTGCCGAAAATGCTTTAAAAAAAAAAAGTTGCATTAAAAGTAAGTTTGAAGCTGTTCCTGAACCATTCAGAGTATCGGCATAATTTATAAAAATTTTTTAAGAATGTTTGCCTGCCAGAGACCATCCGAATTTTAAGGGGTTTTAAAATAAAATTCAGGGAATAAGATGCCAGAGATTTTTGCACTTTTATTCTTTGTACACAATGCCAAATATTAGGGGTGTGAATTGCCTCGTACCTGACGATTCGATCCGTATCACGATTCATAGGTCCCGATTCGATTCGATACCGATTAATCCCGATATGAATTTACAAGTTGGTTGTTGCGATTTTTTATTATTTTTTTTTAACTCAAATTTAGAAAATACCATTCAGTAAACTTGTACATGTACACTGTAAGATTTGTATGAAGTTGTATTATTTATTGATCTGAATCTTCAGTTTTATAACTGTGAGTTGCTGTATTTAACAAACAGGTTGTAACCTTTTTCATGTTTGATAAGCATTGAAATAAAATATTAAGGCTTAATGTTCCATTAATATAACATTCTTCCATGCTTAAGGTGTGAAAGTTAGACATTTTGTTGAATATTTCTCCATCAAAAATGGATGTTAAAAAAAATCGATTCGGCTGCCTATTGAATCGATTCGAGAATTGCGTGCTGTAGTATCACGATATATTGCCGAATCGTTTTTTTTTTTTACCAAATATACCAAATATACTACTGGAGAATGAGTTATAAGTCTTGCATCGCTTTAACGTTGACTTGAACTCCATTTTTTTTTCTTTAAATCCTAAACGGTGATTAAAACCCTACTTTAAAACCCAAAGCTCATGGCTCAAACCCTAATCTGAAACCCAAACCCCAGCAGGCTGCTTTAAGCAAGCGTGGAAAGAGAATGAAATAAATAAAAGCAGTGGCCCAGATTCCAATTGTTGGAGAGACGTAGCGAGCCGTGACATTTCCATTTATTTTTTTTTTGGGAGATGAGACGGTGGAAACTCCTCGAGACGCCAGGCAGGGGGAGACGTCCACCCGGACCCTCGAAGAAAACTGCGTGCACCAACCCCACACATCCCCATCCTCTCTTCCCTTTCCCCGGCCCCCCGAAAAAGCACTTTCAAGACAGGCCGACAGCAGCAAACCACTTGGGAGCGCAGCAGTTGCAGGAGAATCTCTTCTCCGGCTTCTTGACAGCCGTACGCCCGAGCGACGAGACTCACAGCCTGAAAGGTTCTGCCACCTGTCACTCAAACTGACAGCTCGCTGTGAGAAAGAATTAAAAGCAAATAAAAAAAAATAAAATAAAAATAAAATGAAATCGCAGCCCGGGTGCGATGACGTGAATGGCGGAAGGTTTAGCAGTTATAAGCGCGACCTCGCTTTTTAGCGGTTCGTCACATAAAGGAACATCCTGACTCGTATTTCACGTGTTGTTTTGCTTCTTTTCGCTCCTTTTTTTTTTTTTTTTGCCGGTAAAGTCTCAGTGGTGAGTAACGCTTGCAAATCAGCTGTCAATCAAAGCGCACAAAGCAACATTATGTATGTTGCTACCTGCGCCAAGGAGCTTTTGTTTGGTTTGTTTGGTTTTTAGCAGAGATAATTGTTCAACAACAACAGAAGCATTTTCGACATTTTCAAAGTTTGTGCAATGCGTTTGCGAATTTAAAATATATATATATTAAAAAAAAAAAAAAGCTTTATCTTTTCATTTTAAGTGTTTAAAATTGGGAATGAAAAATAAACACAATGCTTTTTCACTTCACTATAGTTATTTAAACGTAAATACATTCAATTTATTTAACTCAAAATTATTTAGAAAATAAATTAAACAATTTTTTTTTGTTTTAAAGGCGCAGTCTGCTGGATTCACTCAGGAAAATGCACTTTTTAAATACAGGATGTACACACTTTAACTTTCTGTCAGTCTACACATCTGTGTTTATGTTAATCTTTGGTGGTGATTTTGTCCTAAACCCCCACCCCCGCAGCCTGTATTTTGTCATTTTGTGTTTGTTTTTTTTTTGTTTATTTGAAAGCACGCACGGATTATTTTTTTTTCTCACTCACTCACTCACTCACTCACTCACTCACTCACTCACAGAAGCTTACGTGTGTGAATGAGTGAGTGAAGAAAAAAATCCGTGTGTGCTTTCAAATTGCCGCGGGAGTGACGTCACGCAGCCGACACGTTCGCCCGGCCCTGTTTGAGACCCCCCCCCGCTCTGCGATTGGCTGGAGGGGTGTAAACACTGTCTTTCCACAGAAACGTCCCGCTGTTTACAAAACAAACACAAAATGACAAAATACAGGCTGAGGGGGTGGTGGTTTAGGACAAAATCACCACCACACGTTATGAAAAGCCCAGATCTGTAAATTGAGAAGTAGTTTGTTTAAATCCTGTATTTAAAAAGTGCATTTTTCCTGAGTGAAACCGGCAGACTGCGCCTTTAAGTTTCCTATTTCAGTGAGTTATGTGTCACTTTGTTAGAAAAAAAAAATGGGTGTGTAGACTTTGTATAATTTATGAACTGACAGTGCGTGCTTTTTATGCAATGTACTCCTAGTCGGACGAGGTCAGCTGCTTTTCAAAACTGTATGTTTGTTTGGCCTTCACGGAGGTTTTTTTTTTTTTTTTTACTGTACTGAGTGCCATGCTGCGAATGGATATCATCCGTCACCGTCCAGTGAAAAACACACAAGTCGTAACCTCATTTTTTGTTTTTTTTCCGCTTTATCTTTGTTTCTGCTGACGTCAACGAGTCCGACGCTGTCGCTGTTCGTTATTAAGTCACATCATATGTACCGGCTCATACTTTAAATATCACACAAAGATATTGCCCGTGTAATAACTTTTCAACACAGCGTCAGGGGGGGGTCCCACAAGGCGGCACGTCAGCTCACACTCGCAAATAAATAATCTGGCTTCTCTCAAGTCAAATGAAATCTTTTCAAAGCTTGTCACAGCAACCATATTTACGAATGGAATCCCCCCCCCCCTCCCGAAATCGCGTCAGGCAGGCTGGAGAGATGTCACGTTGCGTCTTATTTGTGATCACTCAGGTAGAAATAACGGAGCCTCCGCGGCGAGCGGTGCATGGCGGGCAGAGTGGGGGAGAATTTCATGGAGTGCACCTGAAACGTTGTTGTTTGGATGCATTAAGGCAGGCTGAGGGCACACGTGTCCGCAGGTCCCCTTGAGTGGCTTTTCGCCCGGGTGCCGCGACACTGAAAGCCTCTCTCAAGGGGGTCGGAGGGGGGTCGGAGGGGGGTCGGCGTGGGGACGGAGGAGCGAAAACGGCGTGCAGGTTGATCGTCGACACATCAATCGAGATGAAGAGTCAACATGCTGAGAGGAAGGTCTTGAATGACTTTGTTGTTGATGTGATGACCGAATGCAATTCAATCTCGCACAGCTACAAAGAACATTATGGGATGGAGCGAAAACCTGTCTGCAGTATTAACAAAAATCATGCGTTAGCTTCATCGTAGAACAAATTAAATTTTGACATAATACACTTGTGTTAGCTTCATGAAAGAATTTGTCTCTGAATAATTACAATACGGGCGGCACGGTGGGTAAAAGTGGGAAAATTACCCTAGAAGGGCCAAAACATGCCGTGTGAAAATTAAACTGTCCTAAAAAAACTTAGCCACCAGAGGGTGCTAGAACTGCACAAATGGAAATCAAGCCGACTTTTTTGAACAGATGTGCTGCTTTTAATATCGTGACATGATAATGACGATAATTGTGGCAGTTTTATTATCGCGGTATCACGATATTGCCGTTATCGTTACATCCCTACTCGTAAGTCAAGGCATCGCTTCTGTATCGTTTGATTCTTGTCGACTTTTTCGCTTCCAAACGATGGCCCCAATTTCCCCACGGCATCTTCTTGCATTAACTTCAGAGAAGAGTTTTTTTTTTTTTTTTTTTTCAGGCTCTAAGTTGTTTTACTCAAATAAAGTTTGACACGGAGGCAATTAAATGTCTTCATCCGTGTGACCTTTCAGCAGGTACCGCTTAAGAATTCCTCTCATTTCCACAAATGTAGGAAAGGAAAAAGTCGATTATGAGTTGACGCTGCCGCCAACTTCTCACCCGCCACCACGACAAGGGGCACCTTGACGAGAGGTTACAACAGGCAATTTCTGCCTCCTCTCGCATCGGTCGTGGCATTTCATTCAGTCCCCTGGCGACTTTTTTTTTCCCAGGACACCACACTACTTCATCAGGTGGGCTGCTTTTCAGAGATTGGCTGGAAAGAAAACGCCATTCTATTTTTTAGTTTTATTTTTTTCCTGTTCTGCATGCATGCTGGCATCCTCATGTTTAGTGATGAGATTGCCCGGAATGGAGGTTACGCCCCTGGTCCAATTAAATAAATAATAAAAATGCTCACCTACCCTATATTTTTGATGCTGGTGTGGTTCTATGGAAACAGCAATTTTACAATCTATGCTCACATTCCCTTTCAACACAAAAAAAAGAAAAGAAAAAGAAAAGAAATCATATATTTTTTTTGTTTCTCCCCTCAGTGTTCCCTAGTTTAGTCCAAATATGCGGTGCAAATACGGTAGCTTCTTGAAATTATTTTTGTTGTTAATTTATGGTCAGCCATGGGATCACAGTTTGCATCTCTCTCTCTCTCTCTCTCTTTCTCATAACATTATAAAGCGTCAAAATGCCACCACGGGCATTTTAATGTAAATCAAACACACTTTTTTTTTTTTTTTTTTTAGAGAGATCTCAGAATTGTTCATTCTGCAGTCTTACCGATTGAAAATCTTATCATCATTGCTCTTGCTCTCTTTTTTTTTTTTGTGTGCATATTTGTGTGCGTGTGTGCGCGTGCATGCGAATTGGTGTAAATTTGTACTCATTAGTTCACCTAAAACCAAATAAAAGTCCCATGACCCTTCACCTTAACCGGCTACTTCAAAGTCTCGCCAAAGTCGTGAAGTTCGGAAGGTCAGGAGACCAGAGGAAAGGTCAAAGAAAAGAAAGATAAATCAAAGTGAAATCCAGCACCAACGAAACATGGTACGAAAACCAGAATCTTACGCCAACCCCAGAAACCTCCAAATTCCAACAAATTAAGGTGATCTCAAGAGATCAGAGGAAAAACTAAAGAGAGGAAGGAAGGAAGGATAGATGAAGCACATTGTTTTTATAGGAGGCAACTATGTCATTTTTCGGTTGTGCATTTTCTCTCTTTATGCTAATGCTAAATTATTTTGCACTTTTATTTTGATTGTATTTGTTTTTTACACACACCACTTTTAATGACTGATATAGATTTCATCTTTAGTGATTGAGTTATAAAAAACATTAAAGCGTATCTACTATATACTTCCTGTCACATACCGTATATATTTACCATGTGACCTCTGTACTGCAATCAAAATAAGAGTGAATGCAATTTTTTTTTTTTTTTTTTTTTACTCGCTGTCCACGACCCTCTCAAAATGGGTTCGCGACCCACTTTGGTGTCCCAACCCACCAGTTGAGAATCATTGCCTGAGAGTATAAAATCAAATCCCGATACTTACGCCAATTGTTTTGCTTCATCGTTGGCTATAAATAAAACATTCAGAGCTTATGAAATCACACAAATTTTCTTCGGAAAGCGGCAAACAGCTTCTCTTGTCTTTTGAGGTCAAAAATTGACTTTTGTCTCTGATGATGATGATGATGATGATGATGATAATGTATGGCAAATGTCAAGCAATCTCTTATTTTTTCATCGCGATACACCAGCGATACACCGATTAAGCTTGACGGAATCGTATTGAATCCAAAGTATGCTGTTATTATTGTGTAGCTCCCCCGACATCCGAGTTCCTTTTCACAGGCTGACAAAAACAGTGTTGCCTCACTGCTATTATCATCATGTGTCTTTACAATCATAAGTACTCGGTGTTCCAATTAATTCGGAGACAAGCCACAAAGCAATGAATTCGATTATGACTTATCGTCAGCGACGACAGGACCGGGAATCAGGTGCCAAAAAATAATAATAATAATAATAAAAAATTTCAGTGTTTTATATTGTTGTTTTGCCTCCTGGCTTCTCACATTCTTTAATGCACTAAGTTCTGTTTTCTCGAATTATTATTGTGTGTTATTTATCAAAATGACATTTCCGAATATTAAAAATGGGTAAACATGCGCAAGCTAATCAGATCCAACGCAAGATATGATAAACAAAAGTATGTCTTTAAAAAGATATTATGCCTCACTTTTGAGTGACACTGGCAGAGTATTCCCACGTTTGTTTATTATATTGTAGAGTTGGCAGCAACATTTCAGTTATTTATTTACAGGAGCAACGATAATATACAGCGGAATCCTGATTTTAATGGACCCTGCAGGACCAACGGAAAAATGGCGGTCAGTCCACTCAAAACAACCGTTTGGAGAGCGGCTGCCATCCATCCATCCATCCATCCATCCATTTTCTTGACCGCTTATTCCTCACAAGGGTCGTGAGGAGTGCTGGAGCCTATCTCAGCTGGCTTGGGGCAGTAGGCGGGGGACACCCTGGACTGGTCGCCAGCCAATCGCAGGGCACACAGAGACAAACAACCATCCACACTCACAAGCACACCGACGGGACAATTCGGAGCGCCCAATTAACCTGCCATGCATGTCTTTGAAATGTGGGAGGAGACCGGAGTACCCGGAGAAGACCCACACGGGCACGGGGAGAACATGCAAACGCCACCCAGGGAGGCCGGAGCCTGGACTCGAACCCGAGTCCTCAGAACTGGATGTGCTTATCTGATTGGCTGTTGACCAGATAAACAGATTAACACATTCACTGCCAGCCCAGCAAAAATCCATTATTTGACGTCTTTTTCCGTCAATGGCAGTCAATGAGTTAAGATGAGATGTAACCAAAATTGACAGATTTTTAAGCAAAATTTGCCTTAAAAGGTTAAAAAAAAAAAAGGATGCTGAAATGTAATCACAAAATATATTGGAACTTTGTGTTTAACACATTCACTGCCAGCCCAGCAAAAATCCATTATTTGACGTCTTTTTCCGTCAATGGCAGTCAATGAGTTAAAGATTCCTGACATCACATAGCTTCCGACATCACATAGCGTATTACCAGTTGAAACTAGATGCCGATTACATCAGTTGAAAACAGACACTTGACCTCACGGTCATGACCCAAACATAACCCTTGCATGACCCTAGTCATGACAATCCCTACTTACAACTTAAATGCCCCACTTATCCTTGCCAGGCTGTCGTCTTACCTTACTTGACTCCCGCTGGAGTCCGGGTCCCTGGCACCAACCGTGCCGATGACGGTGTTGACGGGCGCGTTCTCGTTGACTTCCAGCGTGTAGACGGCCTTGGAGAACACGGGCGGCTCGTCGGCGTCCTCCACCACGATCTTGACCGTGGCCGTGTCTTTGAAGGGGCCCCCGGCGCCGCCGCCGGGCTCCGACTGCACATTGGTGGCCTCGACTTTGAGTGTGTACGTCCTCCTGCTTTCAAAGTCTAACGCCTGCAAGCAAACAAAACAGGAACTGTCACACTCACTCAATGCAAAGTATTTTTTATTTATTTATGTATTTTTTTTGCAGTTTCCCGTGAGACTTTTTTTAGGTGACCGTGACCCAAATGTAACAACTTAGGGTAACACGAAAAGGAATTGTGAAAAAAAAACACAAATGCTAATGTTAGCTTAGCTCATTGTCTCCTTTGCTTCAGATCGAGTTTTACTCTCTCGCTGCTCTATTGAATAAAACCGTTTCCTACAAGCAAAGTAATCAATAGCAGTATCATTTGTTGGTATTGGTAAACATCTGACAAAAATAACACACATGCGAGCTTCAGCTTATCTTCCTCAATGTGTGCTTTGTAGCAGCAGGACGTTTTATGCCCACCTTTAGTCTACTCATTGATAACAAATTTGTCTCCGAATATCCGAGGAGAAACTCATAACCAAGACGTAAAGGCATCGAGTGTGGCATGTTATATTTATATTCATATTCATGCAGTATTATTTGTGGCCCAAATGCAACCTCTGCATAACATTGTATCCGTATTAACGTATAAGAGAATAAAAAAAGAAAGAAATATGGAACAACTTACAACAAAGAATAGCTTTATTAACTGTAACAGAAAAGATTTAAAGTGCATCTGAAATTCAAAAAATAAAATTAAATCCTTAATTAAACTATAAACATTTTTTGACTGACCATGTCAAAACATATGATACGGAAAAAACGAAAATTACATAAAATCAATAAATAATAATGCATTCAAACTGATTAACATTAACTCAGGAGCACAATATTAAAAAAAAAAAAAAAAAAAAAAAAAAAAAAAAAAAAACTTTAACCTGCAAAACAAAAATTTATAAAATAATTTGTGCTGATTTTTTATTTTTTTTTGCTGTGTGCAAAGGGCGCATGTTCAGTGCAAACAAAACCCCTACACCACCGAGCAAATGCTCCCTGCGCACACTCTGCCAATAATGGGAGCGCCACTGCCCCCTAATGTAGTGGAGGTGCAATTGCACGTTATTCTAGGACAGTAAAAAAAAAATAAAAATCCAAATGAAAAAATGAAAAAATGAAAAAGCATGTTCCCCGAGGTCAAACGTGCCCCCCTTGATGGAGCCTCGCGCTCCCCTGGGGGGGGGCCTCGCCCCACTATTTGAGAAGCACTGCATTAAAGCATCGAATTAAGACGCCGTTGTGTTAAATGTGTCTAAACTACAGTTACAAATAGGCGTGTTATAATTTTCTGCATAAAAGTTGAAATGTATACTGACGGAAAATATCGATGAAGCTGTCAATTTAGTCGACTAAAATTGGTCTTTTTTCATCAATAAAAAATTGCTCTTTCTTTTCATCGACTAAAACTGGATTAAAACTAAAATACAATCAGATGATTAAATTGTGACTAAAACTAATTAATTTTGTCGAAAGACTATAACTAAATTTTTTTTTTGGGGTCAAAATTAACACTGCTCTAGTCTCATCTCCTATCAATCAGAGCTTTATAAAGCTAATTAGTTAGCTATTATCAAAAAGTGGCGCCCAAATGTTCCTTTTGGCGTAACAGTCACTTTCAAATTAGCCGTTGGTTATTGTTCCGTCAGCGAGAACGCGATTGATTCACATTTGCATCCGTCAGGCTTCGTCATGTTACTTTTCAGAAAATGACTCTTTGTCAGGCTGGAGCAATTACTCCATGAATCTTTTTATTTGCGCTCTCGCTGACATCACGTTATTAGCGGGCGTGTAACACAAAATCAATAACGACAAGCACTCCGCGGAGGTTATCGAGAAAACTCTCCAAAGGGAGATGAAAACATTTTGTCCGGGCCGGGCCGGGCCAGGCCGGGCCTGCGCTGTCATGCGGACGACATCTTGCAGCCGTCACGCGTGGCCTGCACGGATTCCTTTTACAGATGGATGATCGTTAATATTTTACTGTCTTGCTATGTTGCTAGTGAAATTTTCTCCTCTAAAAAAAAAAAACTACTTTATTCTTAAATCAAGAAAACTGTATGATAAAAATAGATTCTTCTGTAAAAAGGAAAAAAAATGAAAACAAATTTTAAAAATATTATTATATGTTAATATTTTACTGTCTTGCTATGCTGCTGGTGAAATTTGCTCTTCTGAAAATGAAAAACTTAAATCAAGAAAACTATATGATAAAAATAGATTCTTCTTAAAAAGGAGAAGAAAAAATGAAAAGTTTTTTTTCTTCTTCTTATTATTATACGTTAATATTTTACTGTCTTGCTATGTTGCTGGTGAAATTTGCTCCTCTGAAAATGAAAAACTGTTATTAAATCAAGAAAACTGTATGATAAAAATAGATTCTTCTTTAAAAATGAGAAAAATGATTTTTTTTTTTAATTCTTATTATTGTTAATATTTTTACTGTCTTGCTATGTTGCTGGTGAAAAAGGAGAAAGATGATTTTTTTTTTATTATTATAATATTTTTACCTATTTTAGCGAACATTTTATGTTACATATTAACATTTTTTTATGTTAATATTTTTACCTATTTGAGCTAACATTTTATATTTCATATTAACATTTTTTTTTTTTTAATTTTATTATGTTAATATTTTTACCTATTTCAGATTACATTTTACATTACATATTAACTTTGTTTTTTTTTATTATGTTAATATTTTTACCTATTTCAGATTACATTTTATATTACATATTAACTTTATTTATTTTTTTATTATGTTAATATTTTTACCTATTTCAGATTACATTTTATATTACATATTAACTATTTTTTTTTATTATGTTAATATTTTGACCTATTTTAGATTACATTTTATATTACATATTAACTATTTTTTTTTTATTATGTTAATATTCTTACCTATTTATTTTAGCTAACATTTTATATTACATATTAACTATTTTTGTAATTTTTTTATGTTAATATTTTTACCTATTTTAGATTACATTTTATGTTACATATTAACATTTTTTTATTCTGTTAATATTCTTACCTATTTATTTTAGCTAACATTTTATATTACATATTAACAATTTTAAAAAAAAATGTATTATGTTAATATTTTGACCTATTTTAGATTGCATTTTATATTACATATAAACTTTAATTTTTTTTATTATGTTAATATTTTGACCTATTTTAGATTACATTTTATATTACATATTAACATTTTTGCTTTTCCTTTTTACGACTAATATTGATCTATGCACAATTGTGGTTGATGGTTTTTCGATGGCGGGTCACAATATCCCACAAGGGTTTAAAATAAGGTCCAAGCCGGGAGAGCCGAGCTGCTCTCTTTGTCGGTGGGGGAGTTTTTGGGAGCCCCCAAAGCCTTCTCGGAGCTTCGTTCCTCCACGGTCTGAGGAGCTATTTGGAGCACTTTCATCCTCCTCCTCATCTTTCTCTCCCTCTGATCCCTTCCATATCTGGGGAGAGAGCGAGCGAGAGCGACCCCCAGCCAGCGGATAAAAACACTTTCATTCCAAAGGTTAGCGACGGGAAAAGGAGCCCCGCGTGAGGCTGTGCATGGATGGTCAGAGTGATTATATGGAAATGGAGAGAGGTGAGCGAGCTTTTTTTCGGGGGACTTTTATTCACTGAGCCAAATATTGCTTCCACGCTTCAAGATGACCTGGTAAAAATATGTATGAAAACCGCTCAAAAAGTCACATTTATACTGTTACACGAGGAGATAATCCAATAGTGGAGGGCAGACGTGCAGATTAGTGTCATTTGAAATGAATTCGCAGGTCACAATATAAGGTACAGCTCATTTGGGGTGTTGTTGTTTTTTTTTGCTTCTTCAAGGTCCCTGTGCGCAATATTGTACCTCACAAAAGTGGGTACAGTCCCTCACATTTCTACACATTTTTAATAAATGTATTTTCCACTCAAAATAACTCAAACTAATTAATAGCGAAACCCATTTGACATCATCGGAACCAAATGAGTTTATCTTGGTCTCATCAGACCGCAAGACATAGTTCTCGTAATCCGTGTGCTTAGGCAGGCTGCTTGTCGTCAGCAAAACTGTTTGTGGTGGTTTCCCATTTTGAAATTTTTGTTAATTTTTAAATCGGCAGATGGGCCAGGTCATTTGTTAACGAGGTAAAAAGAAACAGGTCATGATTATTCAAAAAATTGATTCTATCCATTTTATGAGCCGCTTTTCCTCACAAAGGGTGCTGGAGCCTATCCCATGGCTTCGGGCAGGTAGGCGGGGTACACTGTGAACTGGTTGCCAGCCAATTGCAGAAGTTTGTTCTAATAAAATAAAATAATTAAATAATTTGTTGGTTTAAAAACAGTTTAATTTCATTTGCAATAAATCATTTTGCTAATTATTTCATTTGAAAATCTAAATAAATCAAAATAAACATTTTAAAAGGTTTTGAAACAAATACTAATAAAATAATTCATTCTCATTTGAGAGTGTAATCATTTACAATAATATTAGACATAATTAACCAGTCATTGATGAAAAGAAAACAAAGCAACAATAAACCAATTATTTAATGACTTGATAATAGAAATGCTCATCAAGCCAGATAAATAAATAAATAAATAATAGGCCCCTGTGTTTACCACTCCTGAATTCTGATGGTTTATCATAATTCAATAAAACACCAAATATAAGTTAAGGTAAGTAAACATTAATATTTTGCCTATAACATATTTAATATTTTCCTTATTTTTCATGTACAATTAGTACCTTTTAAAAACACATTTTGCAGCTTGCTGTCGAACTGAAAATGACATCACAAGGGCTCAGGTAACCAATCACAGCTCAGCTTGTGAATGTCACATGACCAAACCTCGAAACCAGGTGAGCTGTGATTGGTTACCTGAGCCCTTGTGATGTCATTTTCAGTCGACGGCGAGTTGCAAAATGTGTTTTTTAAGGTACCAATTGTACGTGAAAAATAATGAAAGTATCAAATCAATTATAGACAAAATATTAACTTTTTATTGCTATAATGGGCTAAATAAGTGAAGTATCCCTTTAACTCATTTGCTCCCAATAACGTGTAAATACGTTTTTTTTCTAATGTTTTGAGTGTCCCAAAGACGTATATATACGTTTTTGTTGTTGTTGTTTTTTATGCTAGAGCATACAGAAGGCTTTGATGCAGGCTCTCAACTGCAAAGAACGGTTGCAGAAATGGTAGTTATTACACAAATGGCCAGCAGGTGGCAGCAGAGCAAAGGAGATCAACCAGGGCCAAGGCGAGTGAATGAGTTATTAAGGTGTGAGGAAGCCGCTAGAAGGTCAGGATTTGGCATCCAAACCCGCTCGGTTCACAACATCTATTACAGCGTTAAGTGAGTCGGAATTTCTCTTTTGAAATGGATTGATCAGATTTTCTCCCATCTCAGGGTCAACTTCGTGCGAGTTTTCACGTAACCTAACTTGCCGAAAACGCCTCTCGGGTTCCGGCAGGTGTTGTTATTGTCGTCATTTGTTATTGCGTTTTGCACTCAAAAATAAAATCAAGTCTAACGCAATAAAAGCCAGGGTGATAGCCTCTGTTCTAGCTCGCCAATGTGTGTTTTTAAAGCGGGGGCTTCTCAAGGACGGCATTAACATGGTTTCTTGTGTGCTTTGACCTTCACTACTGTCGAGTGGAGGCATTAAAGTACTCAGCAGTAAATTCCGATACCATTCAAATGGATTCGCACATACACACGCACGCAAAGTAGTTATACTGACTTACACTCAACAAAATGTTTCAGTGTCAGCTAACGGACAAGTGAGAGGATCTCACTCCGTGAGTTATGTATTGTAATAAAACGCTGCAACAGGAAGATAAATATGCTGAAAGCTCGAAAAAAAAAAAAAGTGTTGCAGCGTAGCACCGTGCTGGAGTTGAACAAAATGGGTAATCGTAATGAGCCAAAGGATATCAAATTCAAAGGTCAATTTCTGCTCGCCTAATGCTGCATTTGAGGATGGTCGGAAGTGGGACTTTTCCCGTGTTCAAACCAGGAAGTATGTACGGGAAGACCCCCTTGGACCCCAGAAATTCCGCTTGCGAAGTCGTAAAAAAAAAAAGAAGACCCCAACTACGCCGACGGACTGCAAGTGACGTCACTCTACGATGGCGACCCCTTCGGAAACGCAGACCGTGAATGGGAAAACACAATTTACTCGAGTATTCAACATAACTTCATGGAATGCAACAGGATCTCCCGGCATGAAATGATTCTGAACTGTATGGAATTCTAATGAAATAAGATAAAAACAATAAATGAAGCAAAATTGCAAGAAGATACGTTTGCTGGAGGTCAAAATAAGTTTTAAGAACCAAAATAAAAACCAATTTACCACTAACCGCCATTTTGGTTGTTTACTTTCTTTCTCCTCAAACGCTTTCTGGGAACTGGGAAAAACCAACTCGGATATATCCGACTTCCGAACATCCCCAAATGCAGCACAAGAGCTCAGCTTGCGAACGTCACGTGACCAAACCCAGCAATCAGGTGAGCCGTGATTGGCCGATGAGCCACTGTGATGTCATTGTAAGTCGACAGCAAGTGGCAAAATGGCCACACCATGAGATGGAGAAAAAAACGGTTTGATTTGGTGCGTAATTCATATTCCACAAATGCAATATTGATCAGAATGCTATGTTTAAAATTGTATAGTATATATTAATAATAAATATATATTTATTTATTATTATTATTATTATTATTATTGTTATTTTTACTTACCTCTTTCAGTAATTGTAACAGAGTAAACACGTTTAGAAAATAGATGACAAAATAAAATATTATATAATAATAATATGATATAATTAGGGATGGGCGAGTACCGATACCAGGTATCGGTATCCGGCCGATACCAGCCTTTTTTCCAAGTACTCGAGTACAAGCAACCGATGGCAGAGGGGGAAGACGTTAAGTGAGTCCTCCTTGCCTGTAAGTGGCGCTAGCTAGCTTGCAGCAGTTTTTCACCAAAACTTCACCGGTTTGGAAATACTTCAAAATTGTCAATCTTAAATTAAAAGAGCATTTTTGTGTTTTATTTTGAGCGTTAAGACTATTGAAGAGTGACTGTGCTGTTAAATATATTTGTTTAAAAATATCTTTTAGTGATTTTTTTTTTTATTTGTCAAAATGTACTACTGGTATCGGCAGTTGGTATCGGTGAGTACTGAGGGTGTGAGTATCGGTATCGGTCTGAAAAAAAGTGGTATCGAACATCCCTAATTATTATTATTATTATTTTTACTTACTTATTTAAGTAATGGTAACAGAGTAAACACGTTGTTTAGAAAATAGATGACAAAATAAAAGATTATATAATAATAATAATAATATAATATAATATAATATAATATAATATTGACTTCATATTTGCCTGCTTTTTTTTTTTTTTTTTTTAGCCCGATAAAAAGCAGGAAGTAGCATTTTGCTTGGTGCCCATCCACAGTATCCTCTCAGCCTCGTAATGGCAAAACATCACCTTTGAACCATCGGAGTCAACATGTGCTCCGCCCGCCGCAGCGGCAACGCGACAGATGAATTTTGGCCTCGCTGTTGCGAGTGCTGTCCTTAACACCCCCGCCGCCACCCTCGCCCTGATGTGTCGTTCCCAGCCGCGGCGTCACATCTGGATGGACCGGCAAAGCATGGAGAGACTTCAAAGTTCAGTGGAGGCTGCAGGGGTGAAAGCTCAGCATCCCGCTAACATCCCTCGAAAGGCCTGAGGGCGGACCAATAAAACGCTTCCAAAAAAAAAAAAAAAGGCCCCAAAAGCAAATAAACCCCCCAAAAATCACCACTCCACTTCAAACCAGTCAGTTGAAGACCTCCTCCAACCCCAAAAAAGTTGGATCGATAAATGTTAACCTCGGAGCAACAGTTTTTTTTTTTTTTTTTTTTAACGAGCGCCAGAAGGCACTTTAAAGACTGTGGATGGGATGTGTCAGCGGGAGTCTTTTTGGCCCGTCACCACGCTCCTTCATTGGACCAGCAGAACTGCACTCACGGTAAAAGCTGACTTTCCCCTCACATCAACGTCATCCCCCCTTTCTTCCCCCGAGGGGCGTTCGCACCCGCCCGACAAGTGTGCTCAAAACTCCACAGAAGTGTGATACGGTTCGATGTGGACTGAGACTATGTTGATACAAAATGATGTCATCTTTATGCGCAGATATACAGTGCAATACATTCGATCAAGCTCTGTGACCTTGTGGGCTTGGTCGACTTTTCCTGTTTTACGGTGAGTTTTGCAGCAGAGACAAATTTGGGGTGTCACGCCTGCGACACATTGCTGAAAATGACGAAGGGGGCTCATTTTAGAGCATTTTACTACCTCCCATCTGCAGACTGTTTTCACTTTATTTAGACATTTAACAGTAGCTAGAGCTAGTTAAAAAACATAAAAAATAGAGTCACTGATTTGTAGCGCATTTCATACATAACGTACCACGTTTTCCGAATTATAAGTCGCTGCAGAGTATAAAACGCACCATGCAAAAAATGTATAATTAGGTATTTAAAAAACAACAACAACAACATACATAAGTCACGCTGGAGTGTAAGTCGCATTAAGTGTATATAGTATTAGTCTAGAGTGCCCTCTTGTGGCTGTCTGTGAAATTATATACCCACGGGTATTTATTTATTTTTTGTTCCATGTATAAGTCGCTCCGGAGTATAAGTCACACGAGCAGCCACCTAAGCAAAAAAAAAATGTAAAAAAAAGTGTGACTTATAGTCTGGAAAATATGGTAACTCAAAAATATATCACAAACTGTAACTAAAAGTACATTTAAAATCAGTAATGAACAGAGTACAGACTACATAATAATAATACACGAGTGCAGAGGGGGGAGAAAAAAAGACGAAATATTGTCCAATCATGTTTATTTTGATATCCCCCAATCATTGTGAAGTAACTGGAATACTGCAAAAGAAATTTTCTTTTTTTTTTTTTTTTTTTAAGCTATGACGTGTCCACTACAGAGAACATTTTTTTAAAACTTAAATGCTCGGCTCAAATACAGTTAAAATAATTCAAACAATACTTTAATGTGTCCTTAAGAATCTTACAGAAAACATGCTAACAACATTTGAAGCCTAAATTTGTTCAATAAAACGTGTTATACAGTTACGTTTCCTCTTCCCTAAAAAGTGCTTGCACTGAGGGAAGCCATTTTCTTTTATGATGCAATCCAAGGTAGCAAAGCCCCACCCCCTACACATTTGGTATCATTGGAAAGCTCTGAATGTCCTCGACAGAGCACAAAAGGAGTTAATTCGATCGTATGCACTGGGTGGGAGGTTTAAAAAGGTCCACTACAGTGGACAAATTTGAATTGCTGGTAGTCAGGAGGTTAAGGGAGATTTCGAGGGTGTGTAATATACACATGTGCATGCTATGGAATTACTTTTATCACGACTGTTTATTCCTGTGATTTTCACGAAGATCAGAACACAATTTATGAGCAACTTATGCAGAAATGAACAACATTTTCCCCCCTCCCATTGTATACACAACTAAACCTACCTACCACCACCATCGGAAGCTGTATTTTCAAAATTCACGTTGGGCGCCCACACGCGCAGCTGCTCTCATATTTATACTAAAGATGAGCCGCCTTGTGATCACAAACATACAATTGTTTACAGTGACTGAGGTCACAAACGCACAACATATCTGCACAAAAACGTAGCATGATGCTTCACGCCAGCCGAAAGATGTGAAATCTCAAGCTACCCTGCCGTGTAGGCTGAAGTTTCCGATTTGGGTTCATAAAAGAAATGACAAACAAGACAATCGTGTCTTCTGAAACTCCCACTCAGACGGGAAGTGAAAGTTTGCTAAAAAAAAATAAAAAAAAATCGCAAACACACTTGTGACATTTGCTTTGTCAACAATTGGCACTTTTATGACTGATGTTGTTCGCAGTCCCGGCGGATTGCCCGAGTCCTTGCGCACTGCACGCACACCTCCTACACGTTGTGCTTCATCATTGTTCACACGCATAGCTAAGTGGCAGCGCACGTCCTTGGGATAATGTGGATTTGCGTCACGACAAAATGAAGCTGCAAGCAGCAATGAACAGGCTTTTTTTCATAGCAAGTCCTTGATATGATTGGCAAACTTTTGACGGCATATTCCGGCCGCGGTAGAAAAAAAAATGAGCTTCACCCGTCTGTCTTGGACACATACTTCTGATTTGGTGAAAGCAAAACTGGTTTCAGGGGGCTAAATGAAGTGCTTTGACGCCAGGAGAAAAATGGAGGATTTTTTCATAGGGTGGATGTTGCTTAATCTTTTTTAATTTGTCCAGCAGCCCGTTTAAAGGGATAATTCAGCTTTTTTGACATGAATCTCTATTTCATCCTCACCTCCAGTGTGTGCGATCAGCACTGACTTACCCCTGACAGCGTTCTGTGACACGAGTTCTGGTCCGGTGTCGGACGAGAGGAAAATAGTGCAGCAAGCTGGCTGGGGTCACGGAAATAAAAGCGTTTTTCTTCTAAAAACAATTTGTGTTCAAAAGAGCGATACATTTGCATCACGGTACTCCTTTTCTGAAAAAAAAAAGTCAGCTGTAGACAGCTGATCCTTCCGCCTTCGAAAAGACAAACAACTTGTAGATTAGTGCGCGTCTATCAGCTGCATGCGGGGCGCCGCGCGGTGATACGAACGGACAGAAAAGTAGTGCCTGGCGGTAATGGCGTCTGACTTTTTTCAGAAAAGGAGTTTAATGATGCAAATGTATCACTCTTTTGGACACAAATTGTTTTTAGAAGAAAAACGCTTTTATTTCCGTGACCCCAGCCAGCTTGCTGGACTATTTTCCTCTCGTCCGACACCGGACCAGAACTCGTGTCACAGAACGCTGTCAGGGGTAAGTCAGTGCTAATCGCACACACTAGAGGTGAGGATGAAATTGAGATTCATGTCAAAAAATCCGAACGACCCCTTTAAGGCAGAAAGCAAAATGTGGGCCGAAGCGTACCTTTTTGAGTCGCAGTATCCCTTCTTGCGTCTGCGGGTCCGTGGCGATCTCGAACACGCCTTGCTCGTCGCCCTCGATGATGTTGTACGTGGACTTGGCGTTTTCGCCGACGTCCCGGTCGTTGGCCTTCACCTTGCCTCCGGTCTGGCCGACCGGCAGGTTTTCGCGGATCACAAACTCGTACAGACCTTTCAAAATACACAAGCACGCGGTTTAGATGTTTTAACACCAATCAGGAACTGAGATTTCTTTTTTTTGTTTTTGTTTGGGAGGCTCACTTTTGGAGAACTTGGGTGGGTTGTCGTTGATGTCGGTGAGCGTGACGGTGACGGTGGTGGTCCCCGACAAGCCGCCCATGTGACCACCCATGTCTTTCGCCTGGATGACCACCAGATACTCCTCTCGCATCTCCCGGTCCATCCCGTGGAGAGCGATTTTGATAGTGGCTGGGGGAAACAAAAAAAAAAAGGAAAAAAAATCTTTTAAATATTAAAAAATATTAGAGATATCCCGTTCACAATTTTTTGTACCCGAGTCAGAGTCTGAGTCACCTGATTTTGAGGATCTGCCAATACCGAGTCCTGATCCGATTCCTCAGCAAAATATTAAGGGGGGTGCTTCAATTTCTTTTTTTTAAATTTTTTAATTTGAACAAAACCATCCCAATAATTTTGGGGGTGCCATCAGAAGTGTACAAAATAAAAAATAAAAAAAATATTTTGTTTGGCAATATGTTCACCGCTGGATGATTTTGTTGCTTTGTAGCCCCTAAAATAATAATAACAAAATCAAAATTGCCAAAAAAGAAAAACCTTGATAATTTTCTCCCGATACCGATCAGCTGAAAATGACGTGATCGGCACATACCCCCCCCCCCCCAAAAAAAATAAATACATTGACATTAAATGCAAACAGCTCTGGAAACTAATAAAGTGACTTGACTTTTTTACTTTTGAAATCAGTATAGTAACTAAACTACTTTTTAAGTAATCAGTAATCAGATTACTTTGTAATCATTGCAGCACTGTTCACATGTAATGTTAACATTTGTCTGGCTATGTGTTCATATGCAGACATAATGTAAGGATTTGTGTCCAATGACAAGTGGCTGGGGGGTGTAAAGTGGGAAAAAAAAAATCATGACCAATTCAAATCACAACTGTTTAATGCTACATATGCGATAATGCTCCGCCAATGCTTTAACCTTCACACCCACCTTACTTGACAATTTGTTGATGTGTAATATTTCAGGACCACGGCTTTTCGCAAAGCGTGGAGGTGAAGACTTCCCTGCAGGTATTTTTTTTTTCTTCGCTTAGTGTCCCAAAAAACCCCCCCAAAAAAACACTTGTTTTCCACAGTCTGCCGTCATTTGTATTCGGATTGAGTGCAAATGATGCCGTCTGTCGTTTATAATCGGGGATACAGTATGCGGAATGGACCTTATTGACTGTGCCGCAACCGTTGAATATAAAAAAGGGGCTCAACTGCGACATCGCTTGATAATCCACTCTCCCGCAGGATCATCAAATGAATATAAAATGGAGTCCTTCTTTTGGCATGACACCCCCTTTAAAGCTCCTAATCCACGCCCCACAAAAAAAATGAGAATGGGCCAAAACACAACAACGCTGACGTCGAGGCTTGCTTTTTCTATTCTGGAGGCTTGCAGAGGTGGAGCAACATGGCGGGGTCAGATTTCCTTTTGGGAGGTCACAGGCACAGGTGGGAGAAAATCACATTGGTGCAAGCGCAACCTTCAAGTTTCAAGCGAGATACTTTGGCAATAATCAGACCAGTCAAGTCGAGTCCTCCACTACATTTCAAGCAAGTACAGTCACAATCATTACTGCGACTCAAAAATCCATATTTTTTATCTGTATTATTGACATTAGCGAAGACTGGTTAGCATGTTCGCCTCCCAGTTCTGAGGACTCGGGTTCGAGTCCAGGCTCCGGCCTTCCTGGGTGGAGTTTGCATGTTCTCCCCGTGCTTGCGTGGGTCTTCTCCGGGTACTCCGGTCTCCTCCCACATTCCAAAATGGATGGATGAAAATGGATGGATGGATGGACATTAGCGAATGACCAAATCGACTCAAATGGGTTACACAATGTACTTTTGCCAACAACAACAAAAAATATAGTCAAATCAAAAATCAGTTTTGATCAAAAGAGTAAACGGAGTACACTTATATAGTGCTTTATTTTGATCACTTTATTGTTGATGAAAATACACCACGAGTCTGATGTATTAATTTTTAAAAACATTTCCTCCTTTGTGACCTTGTGTAAATGGCCACCGTGATGGAAAGACACAGAACCGATATTGATACTTATTTGTCCGTTCATATGCATACAAAATTGAATCAAATGTCCAATCATATACATGCATATAAAAACAAAATAAAAGTGACAGTCTGGAATCTGACTTGTGTCGAACATTTTCATGTTTTCAGAAATGTTTTTGATGATTTCCATTTCTGCTAATATTGATGAAAAAATGTGAATAAGTAGTGAAAACAAGCCTCTTTTGTACCATTCAAATTGTTGTGTTTGGAAAACAGGAAAGCAAGTGTGGACTAAACTGCAGGAATGCAGATTCTTGACTCATGGCTGCAAGCAGCAGGAAATCAAACAACAAACTCCCACTGCCTTTAGTCAGACCAGCACAGCCTCGACTTTCATAATCTTATACAGACGATCTGAATATGTTCGGTACTGACGTTCTTTCGCTTGGCCTTAACCCGATCACAAAAAAAACTCAAAAAAGACATTGGAGCATACTGTATCTTATGGAAACATCTTATAGTTTCATGATTATTATTATCCATCCATCCATTTTCTTAACCACTTACTCCTCACAATTTTCACGGGGGTGCTGGAGCCTATCCCAGCCAGCTTTGGACAGTAGTTACACCCTGAACTGGTTGCCGGCCAATCACAGGGCACACAGAGATGAACAACCACTCACAGTCACAAGCACATCTAGGGACAATTTCGACAATTTTCCTGCCACGCATGTCGTTGGAATGTGGGAGGAGCCCGGAGTACCCGGAGAAGACCCACGCAGGCACGGGGAGAACATGCAAACTCCACCCAGGAAGGCCGGAGCCTGGACTCGAACCCGAGTCCTCAGAACTGGCAGGCGGACGTGCTAACCAGTCATCCACCGTGACGCCTATTATTATTATTATTATAATAATGTGGGTCAAGTTATTAAATAAAGAATGGGGCGGTAATCATTGCTCGAGACCTCATGTATATATTTATATATTTTTTAACTATCTGACAATTTACATACAAGTGCATTAATATATTAATAAAACTATCAACAATCACATAAACACAACTTAAAACATCTGCGTGCAGTCACACGTTATCTTCTGTCTATACACACAAATTCAATTCAATAAAGACGGTGTTTAAATACGTGTGCTTTCCATACATCATACATTTTAAAGTGCACATATGGATATATATAAGTTCACCATCGACTGTACACGTGATGCACCAGGAGAGGTCTGAAGGGCAAAACGTGTATAAGAGGAGAACTTGAATATACCATAAATATTACATTAGAAGCCATTATATTCTCTTTTGATCAACTCAAATATTCCAAAGTATCTTAAACTCCTTGTTCTGCCCGAGGAAAGTTTTGCGAGCGTGTTTGTGTGTGTGATCAAACGCGTGTGTGTTTGTAACAAGCGTCTGATTTTGAAGGTAGGCCAGCTCAGGCAACGAGCAACAAACAAATCCAAAAATAAGACAAACGCACTTCAGTCATTGGCGCGCTCCTCATCTCTGAAGTTGATCATGGTTAATTATTCAAATTAATTCCTAATCACTCAAAAATGGGAGGATAGACAAACACTCATTTCCATAGCTGATTTCCACACCCCCCCCACAAACCCCCTCCCACCTAGCCGAGTGATAAAGTGGGCCGCAATGTTTATTTATTGATTTATTCATCCGCAGCTTTTCATTTCTAAGTGTCAAACATTCCTTAATCATCGCTTACCGTTTTTATTTTTCATTAACATTCATTAAAACAGCTGCCGTACGCGAACGAGCCATCTGCATAGCGTGCCGCTAGCACCGAATGCTAATGCTGCCGCGCGCTATTACGGCCCCGTCGTTTTCCGACTGCAGGTGCGGTGGCGAGCGAGTCCGGTTTTGGACCGAGTGTTCTGGATAAATTATGCACATAAATATTCCCGTCCTCGCCCTCCATCGCTCTCTTTTTCTGTTTTTTTTCCCCCCCGCTTGTTTACGCCGCCGCCGATTTCCTTCTCATGTGTTATTAATGTCATTCATGTAATCCTGTCATTTATAGACGCGTACTAGAAAGTCATCCAGACAAGTAAAAGCCTCGAGAAAAAGAACAATATTTTAACCTTGAAGAGAAAAGACATCTTGTGGTTACCAAAGAGACACAACAGGACGGTTGAAGATCCAAGAAGGATGTACTGGTTTCTGTGGATCTCACTCTGCCTCATCGATCCTTCCCTCCTTCCTCTCTTTAGTTTTTCCTCTGGGCTCTTGAGATCTCTTTCATTTGTTGGAATTTAGAGGCTTCTGGGGTTGGCGTAAGACTTTGATTTTGTAACCACGGGGAAGGCAGGAAGTTGTTTGGTCGGTGCTGGATCTCACTTTGATTTATCTTTCTTTTCTTTTGATCTTTTCTGACCTTTTCTCTGGTCTCCTGGCCGTTTGAACCTCACGACTCTGGCGAGACTCTGAAGTATCTGGTTGTGGAGAAGGGTAATGGGATTTTTAGGAGGTTTTAGGGGAATTAACTCATTTGCTCCCAATAACGTATAAATACGTTTTTTTAAAATGTGTCCCAAAGACGTATTTATACGTTTTTTGTTTTTGTTTTTTTTGTTTTTTATGCTAAAGCATACAGAAGGCTTTGATGCAGCCTCTCATCTGCAAAGAACGGTTGCAGAAATGGTAGTTATTACACAAACGGCCAACAGGTGGCAGCAGAGCAAAGGAGATCAACCAGAGCCATCTAGAAAAAAAAGCTCAATTACGTACAATTTTAAATAGATTTGTGAAAACTGATGAAACTTAGCTCTCTTCTAATGCGAATTGCTGCAAAACGGAAACAGATAGAAACATACTTTTTTTTCCTGATGAAAGAATAGACTTTAATCTTTCTTTTGATAGGTTCCGTGTTTTTATAGCAATAGAACACAATATTCTGTGGGCCTTGCAAAATCAGTCAAAATTCAGTAAAACAGCCGGGAGCGAACGGGATTGCGAAATGTGAAAATGGCGGCGAGTGAATGAGTTAATGAGTATAAATTTACACGTATTTGCACGCACACAAACGCACACATACACATGTAAAAAAAAAAAAAAAAAAAAAAAAAAAGGAGAAATGATGATAAGACGAATCGGTAAGACTACTGAATGAACAATTCAGAGCTCTACAAAAAAAAAAATAAATAAATAAAATAAAAAAATAAAAAATCCAAGAAAAGAAAGAAAAAAAGATCCAAGAAGCTGGGAATGTGTTTGGAGATAATTCGATGACGGCGCTGCGGTTTTTCCGCCTCACGAGGGCACGTCCTTATTATTACTGTTATCATCAATACGAATTCATAACCATGCGACCGTGTTGCATTAAGGACGGATCGCCCTCGCCGACGAATCCCGCAATTATGTAGATTTAATAAGGGCTTTGATGCCGCCTCATTGTCCGAGCACGCAATATATCACAGATGATCGCTTGACCTGGCTAAATCCCTCGCAAACAACGGCGGATAAAAAAGCACCGATGTGTCCCGCTGATATGGGCGCCGCCCGTCTTTTGTCCCCGTCTATTCATTGGCGGCGGCCATTATACGGCTCGCAATCGCATGTGCGGCCGGCTGATAATACTCTCCATTTGTGCTGTCATTAACTTTTGAAGCCCGGGCGAAAGATCCCTGGCGAAGATGGCCAACGTCGCTTCATTAAAAATCATCTGAGGCCGCTGACACAGCCGCCGCATGTTTCTTCCTTGTTCAATCTAATTATCCTTTTTTTTTCAGGTTTTAGTCAAAGCTTTGCTGTCAGAATCAGGCTGCGAGGAAGCCAATTTTCAACACAGTCATACAGGACACGGAGGAAAAAGACAAACAGGAAGAAGTATGGAGGGGGTCTTGCTTTGCAGCAATTTAAACGTGTTGCTGCTTCTGATTGGGGCTCATTTGAACAAAAATTCTCTTGAGACTGAGCTCGTCAAGGTTTTAGTTGTGGAATCCGCTCAAAATGGCAGCTTGAAACCAAAGCGGCCCATCTCCTGTTCAATTTTTGCCATGGGTCTTGTTATGATAGATGGGTCCGCCAAATTTTGTGTGAATTGATGAATATGGTGTCGGGTGCTAATTTTTTGAAATGATAAGCCAACTTTAAACAGCATAGGCACAAAAAAAACAAAAAAAAAAGTTTGGCAATTCAGCTTTACTCATCTGTCTTATATAAGCGCTTCCTATTTGGGCTCTTTTGAATGTAATCCTTAGTAGACTTTTTACAGATTTGATTGTCTGGATCGGTTCGGTAGATATTTTGCATTTAAAGCAAAATCAATTAATTGTAAAAAAAAAAAAAAAAAAAAAAAAAGTCGTAATTTGCTGATCAATCAATGACGTCATAGATCGGAATCACAAAACAAAACATTCCAGCAACAACAATCTCGTTCACTTCAGGGACGTATTGTTTATAATCGAAGGTTTCTCAGCATGTACAGTCAATATTTTTCAATTGTTTTTCCAATATTTAAAAAAAAAAAAATGTGGGATTGGGGGCGGGTTTTACTCTGCATTTTTAATGTATTGAACATTTATCAGTGTTTTGAGAAGAATTTGGGGGATTTAGTTTTTTTTTTTTTTTTTTTTTTTTTTTTTTTTCTTAATGCATATCAATAGGCGTCAATTATACACAGATTTTTGCTATTTGTGAACCGGGTCGTTCCCAATTTTCTGTCAATACTGGGGGTCGACTTTACAGTAAATTTACATTTAAAAAAAAAAAAAATAGTATACATGGATTAGTCCATCTTATGATTGAATCGATGATTGGTTATCAATTTCTTTAAACTCGGTGATGGGTGATTGGCTCCAAAATCCAAAGTACAAACATACGAGCCATGTAATTTGCACAAAATGGCAGCTTGCGTGAAAAATAGCTGACTTCCTGTTTAGTTAACGCGCATGTGTCCTTGAATACTGATGACTATTTGGGCAGGATGAGGCCCCCAAATTGGAATAATAATAATGATAAACGGTGATTACAAGAGGACATTCAAACCACTTAGTACTCTTGCCCTAAATATAAAATAGAACATATAATACATCTCCGCACCTGACCTCAGCCGACATTGTGAGCCGGTTTATCCGAGTGTCGGCGGCTAATGAAAAGCGACAATGTTTAAATACGAAAAGAGTTCCGGGCCCATTGAAATAATCCAATAAGATGTTATCGGCACCTGCCGTTGAAGCCTATCTCGCTCTCATTGTGGCCCGTTGTGGGCGTGGCGCCGTTCATTCACTCACCGTTTTGTCCGACACCGTGTCGACTCGGAAGCGCTGAAAAGGATTGGCGCGCCGTATTAACGGCCGCCATTAAATTTAATGAGCCATCGTGCAGAGATCAGATTTGGGGCCAAACAATGGCGACGTGCATAAAAAATGAGGCTTTTGTTGGCGAAGATGCTAGTTAGCATTTAGCACAGGGGAGCACTTTTTTTTTGGGATGTAGCAAACTACAAATACTTAACTTATTATTTGGTTAGATTTTGCAGATTTTTCAGCTATCTTTACAATGAGTACTTTTTTTCTGAGCACTTTTTTATTTTTTTTCTGGCCTTATTTAAGAGAATACATTTTGAAAGGATACAAATTGGGACTACACTAGCTAGCTCTTAAACAGCACAATGCAACATGTGCCATAATGTTTTGTTCTTCTTAGTATGAGCTCAGTAGAATGAAATTTTGAATTGCTACTGCCAATCGGTGACGAAAAATGAAACCGCACAACCACTTTATTACGTACACAATGCGCACGTCACAGCGGGAAATTCGAACCCGAATCCGATCTGAAAACTATTGGCCAGAGACTTGCACGAGCACCCATTGTGAACTGCTAATGTGTTCATCTACTAATTAAAAAAATGTTGCAGTCATAAATGGTCAAATAAAAAGGCTATTGTAGCCAAATTGTTACATAGAGCAACTTGACTTGACTTGAATCTGTACTTCAATTTCTCGCATAATTTGACCAATGCGTACCCGCTATCTAAGTACAGTATGGGAATGATCTTGAGCTTTAAGGTGGCTAATTTCAATGAACTCTTGAACAGAACTAAAAAAAATAAAAAATAAAAAATAAAAATCACCTGAGTTGGGGTCCACAGAGAAGTAAGGCTGCCCCTCCAGGATGCTGTAGACCAGCTTGGCGCTGTTGCCGTATACCGGGTCATCGGCATCGGTGGCAGTCACTCGGGTCACCGGGGTACCTGCCGAAGGTAGAACATACCATAAATAACCGTTGATTGTACGCAATTTGTTCGTGTTGTATGTATTTTTATTAGCGCACCCGAGAGCGTCCAGAAGGAGGTGGGGGACTCTAGTCACATGATTTGACTCGGCACAGACTTAAGTCACCAGTTATATTAGATATTGTGAGGAGGTTGGCGATACAAAAAAAGGTCACAATATTATAAAAAAAAATTTAAAAAAATGAGCTCATACTTTGTGCTTTTGTACATTACAGCAATGCTTATAAACAACCTACAATCTCTAATAACACTTCATATTGAGGCACCTACTTGCTAATTGAGTTCCTCCACATATTTGACTCGGTTCACAGGCATATTACGTTCTCCTTCATCTGACCATTATCGAGGATTTGAAACTTAGAAGGGCCAAAACATGCCTTGTGAAAATGAAACCGCACTAAAAAAAACTAGCCACCAGTGGGTGCTAGAACTGCACAAATGGAAATCAACCTTGACTATTTTTTATTTTTATTTTTTAACAGAAGTGCTGCTTTTAATATTGTGACATGACGACGGTATATTGTGGCAGTTTTAATATCGCGATATTGCCGTTACACCCCTAGTTTATAGCTAGTATAGAACATGTGCATTTTAAATATAGTGAGCCATTTTTTTATTTTTATTTTTTTTAGTAGTCCCCCACCCCTTCTCATCCGCGCAACCCTGGCAGCCCACTGACTAAAAAAAAAGTCATTGGGACAATTAGGACTGTTTACAGTGGACCTGCATCAGGGATGAACTCTAAGCCCCTTCCTCTTTGCAAAAGTGATGGCTAGGCTGACAGATGTGCTCAGACAGGACACCATGACGGTCGCAGATGACACCGTGATCTGCAATTAAGGCAGAGGAGCAAGATGGAGGAACATTTAGAAAAAGGTGGAGAGGCATGCGCTGGAAAAGGAGAGGGATGGAGATTAAGCAGAAGTGAGACAGAACAGGAAGAGATAGATACGAGATAGCGTGGTTGGAGGTCTTTTAAATACTTGGGGTCAACAATCCACAGTAACGACGATTGTGCTTAAGTAGCTGAAGAACCGGATTTGAGCGGGTTGGAACGGCTGAAGGAAAGGAGTGTTGTTATATGAAAGCAGCGGCGAGGCCAGACATGATGTACAGATTAGAGACAAGTTAGAAACAGATTAGAGATGAGACAGAAAATACTAGGGGTGTTAAAAAAAAAATCGATTCGGCAATATATCGCGATACTACAGCACTCGATTCTTGAATCGATTCAATAGGCAGTTGAATCGATTTTTTTAACATCCATTTTTGATGGAAAACTATTCAACAAAACGTCCAACTTTCACACCTTAAGCATGGAAGAATGTTATATTAATGGAACATTAAGCCTTCATATTTTATTTCAATGCTGTTCTAACATGAAAAAGGTTACAACCTGTTTGTTAAATACAGCGGCTCACAGTTATAAAACTGAAGTTTCAGATTAATAAATAATACATTTTCATACAAATCTTACATTGTATATGTACACGTTTACTGAATGGTATTTTTTAAATTTGAGTCAAAAAAATCGCAACAATCGACTTCAAATAAATTCATATCGGGATTAATCGGTATCGAATCGAATCGCGACCTATGAATCGTGATACGGATCGAATCGTCAGGAACTAGGCAATTCACACCCCTAGAAAATACCATAAAACTCTCAAAAGATGCATGCTTGAAATTGAATAGGTCCGCCATTTAAGTTTCAAGCAGCAACTTTTTGGGCTGAATTCAGGCCCCATAAAGAGCCCCAATCCAAAACAGATGGATGAAGCTAAACTATATTTTGTTGACATTATGTACTTAGGCCTTGCGTGTGTGTTTCTTTCTGGCAAGAAAAGTGTCATTTTCAAAATCGCGACACGGCTCCCACTTGAGACTCCTCATGACGAGCGTTAAGCTTTAGCGAGCATTCTGCGTTGATTAGCTGTCTCCTGCTAGCTTCCAGCTAACCTGATGGATGCGGGGCGTATTTATAGACGCGCTGCCGAAAAGAGGTAATTAGTCAACCGCAAGCCATATTCCGCTCGGTTTTGTCTCTGTAAGTAACTGCCGACTTTTGAATGCATACGTTGGCTCAAGTGGAAAATATCGCAAGGGTGTGAAAATGCTATTCAGGCAGCGTTGACACGCAACCTTCGCGCCGACAATGTGGCGGGAGTCTCGGGGGGGAAATTTCCAAATAGATTAGCCACCATTCAATCGGGCTATTGAAAAAGACACTGGAAAAAGACAGTATTAAGGAGTTATTAGTGAAATGAAAGCCATTCAGGCCCACAGGTCTCCGTGCAGGAGCGAGAGAAACAAAACAACACAGACGAGCTGGCTGGAAGCTTCAGACAAAAATGGAAATGCTTCCTTTGAAAGATGTTTAAAAGGTGGGCTGGCTACAAACGCCAAGCGGGCCCCTTGTTGTGGGACGAAACGTCAGATTTATTTTTTATTTTTTATTTTTTGGCCACCGATCCGGCAATTCAGCGGTTCCAGAAACGTGAAAAAAAATAATGCGCCAGATGTGATAGGAAAATAGAAAAAAAAAAGCCTTCAAAGTTCACTGAATGCTAGCCAACAGTCTGATGTCTGTGCTGGGAAGTGGAGGGCAACCAATGCAGGGACGACAATATGGGTGTGGGTTGGATATCTGTCTTTACAGTGTCATGTGTAGAACTGTCAAAATTCTTCGATGAATCAACCAGTAATCATTCTACAACTGTTTTAATGACCGAGTCATTTTGGGGCCATCGGAGCCATTTTTAATTCAAAATTTTCCAAATCCTCTGATTTCAGAACATCAACAATAATTGTTCACTGATTTCTGTAGTCCTTCATGAAAGAAGACTGATTATCTTCTGTGTTTAATCAAAGTAAGACATTTGCCAACATCTGCCTTTACTTTGAAAAACAATGACCGAACAGGTAACATCGTACAACATTAATCCCCCTCCCTTTTTTGAATCACAATACGAATATGAATATGAATATGAATATGAATACGAATACGAAGTCACGTCACGTCACGTCACGTCACGTCACGTCACGTCACGTCACGCCACGCCACGCCACGCCACGCCACGCCACGCCACGCCACGCCACGCCACGCCACGCCACGCCACGCCACGCCACGCCACGCCACGCCACGCCACGCCACGCCACGCCACGCCACGCCACGCCACGCCACGCCACGCCACGCCACGCCACGCCACGTCACGTCACGTCACGTCACGTCACGTCACGTCACGTCACGTCACGTCACGTCACGTCACGTCACGTCACGTCACGTCACGTCACGTCACGTCACGTCACGTCACGTCACGTCACGTCACGTCACGTCACGTCAAGCCACGCCACGCCACGCCACGCCACGCCACGTCACGTCACGTCACGTCACGTCACGTCACGTCACGTCACGTCACGTCACGTCACGTCACGTCACGTCACGTCACGTCAAGTCAAGTCAAGTCAAGTCAAGTCAAGTCAAGTCAAGTCACGTCACGTCACGTCACGTCACGTCACGTCACGTCACGTCACGTCACGTCACGTCACGTCACGTCACGTCAAGTCAAGTCAAGTCAAGTCAAGTCAAGTCAAGTCAAGTCAAGTCAAGTCAAGTCAAGTCACGTCACGTCACGTCACGTCACGTCACGTCACGTCACGTCACGTCACGTCATCTTTATTTATATAGTACGAAATAAACACCAATCACTGGTTAATAATCAGGGGGGGGGGGGGGGGGGGAATGCTTTTGTAATACACTTTAATGCAAAATTTAAAATGAATCCGATTAGTCGGTTAATCGATTACAAAAATATTCGATAGTGAAAGCACTACTTGTGTGGATCTCTCTCTTGATATGTGCCATGTGATTGACTGGTGACTAATACCGTGTTTACTTTTCAACAATTTAATTTTACACCAAAACAACCCCTGAATTACAACTTGTAAATTGCATGTAGTCTTCCGCAAGAGACACTTGCTAACTGCAACTCTTTCAGTCTACCGTAACACGCCAGCATGCGCCATGATGACGTAATGCCCTTGCCAAAGCCGGCTCAAGCCCTCTATATTTATGAAATAATACGAAAAATTCAATGATCATTTCTTAGCGCAAACACAAGATAAAATGAAGACTCAGATACTGACGGAAATCTTAAATGTTGGAAATGTTATCGCAGTAGCGCTGCACGGACATTTCTCAGTAGGATCACGCTTGCATCACAAGACGAAGAAAAACAACAACAACAGAGCCGCCGTCATTGTCCTGAGCCGACAATTTCACGACGAGACGGTGGTCATCCGAGACACGGGCGCTCCACTAAATCACAGTCTCAAAGATTTATACTTGCCGCCTCCTGTTACACCTCCCGCGGTGATTACATCGCAGACAAACGAGCTGTTGTTTGTGTCATAAGCGCACAAAACATAAACAGCCGTAAACACAGCAGGTAGTGTACATTCTTACGAAGATTGGCCACTGTTTGCCTTCAACAACAAACCTTACTTTCTCTCTCTCTCTTTCTCTGATCCAAGAATGTAAATATTGTGAGCAAAAAAAAAAACATCTCTATCTTATTTTGTCACTATACATGTGTTGATGCAGTGACAAAAAAAAAAATGTTTTTGGCTTATTGCCAGTTATACTGGCAAGGTCACATATTTATCAACAACAAACCACACTCAAACTAAAGGCCTGGATGAAAGTTTTCCAAATCTGTAATTATCTTGTCACTTTTATCCAAAAGGATGACACAGCGGCCAAAGAACGTGTTCGTTTTGCTTTTAAATGCCACCGTTCACTATTCCATCAAGTTAAAAAAAAAAATCTATTTTCAAAATAGTACATTGAGTCATACCTCACATTAAAGTCTTTTCAGATCAGAAATACTTTTTCATTTTCCTTACACAATCACCAAGAATGTGTGTTTTTTTTTTCTTGCTGTAAAATGATGCCAATCATTCCCCAGAGAGTTGCAAACATTCTCTCAATTTAATTCTCAACCAAACACGTCAACGCACATCTCAAAAGAAATGCCTTGAGGACTTCTCAGCTCTGTAACCAAAGCGTGTGTTTTTGTAGCTTGGAAATTATAGCAGGTATGAGAAATTAGAAATAGAGGACGAGAAAATTGCAATAGGATTATAGACGTTTCTTTGAAAATACATGTTCTTTTTTGGGGGGGAAATTTGATGTGAGTACGAGTGGTATCAGTACTTGTGGCGCGTTTGAGGAAAGTGGGGTGAGCACGGGAACGCCCCTTGGGACTTGTACATCTGAGTTGCAAAGTTGTTGTGGGACGACCCCTTCACTGACCGGCTTCAATCTGACGTCACTCGACAATGGCGAGCCCCATGGAGAGACAGACTGTGATTGGCAAAACAATATATGTTATGGATTTCTACCAGTGCTGTTAAAATTAAGAGTTAACTGCAGAGTTAAAGCTTTAAAGCACTAATATTGACGACTTTAATTGAGTGATTTGAAATAGGCTCACGTAACAACGTGAATTGGAATGAATGGAATGTGTGAACCAGAACAACAAACAATTTATCGGAATCAGCCATCGTTCTTGTTTACATTCGCCTCAAACATTTGAGGTCGGAACTTCTCACCTTCCTCGAATGCAGCATCCGTTCGTTATTAATTAATTAATTAATTTATTTATTTATTTATTTATTTATTTACTTTTATTATTTTTATTTTATTTTATATTATTTTATATTTTATTTATTTATTATTTATTATTATATTATATTATATATATTTGATTATTATTTATATGTTATATTATTATTTATTTATTATTATTTATTTATTATTATTTTGTTATTATTATTATTATTATTATTATTATTATTGTTTTATTTTATTTTTTTTTATATTTCAAAAACCACACATCGCACCTCAAACTAAAGGTCTTGATGAGGGCTTTTCCATTTATTTTGTAACTAGTCTCTAATATGATGACCCAGTAACAAAAATATTGTGCATTTTTGCTTGAAATCAACATGCCATTCATACGCAGCAGAAAGAAGCCCAATGCAAGTTTGAGATCTTCCTAAAAACTTCAGCTAAACTTGTCGAATGAGAAACTAAGACAGCAAACTAGTTCTTTTGTCATTTTTTTTTTTTTTTTGGACAGAACGTATTAGAAATTGAGCAGACGCGTACAATCATTAAAATCAGGCCACTCGTGTGGCCGCGCGTTGGGACAAATTAGATCCCGTGCGCCGCCGATGTTTGCCAATTGTCAAATGAATAACAGGAAAGACAGCTAAGGAAATTGCACCTTCTCCCGGAGATGCCACGTCTTATCTTTGCTCAAGTTAAATTACTGCCACTCGAGCGAGAGAAGGCAGCCAGGCACACGAACGCACGCGCATGCGCACCCACCCGCGCGCACACACTAATTATGAAAAGTACCTTCGTCCTTCTAAAAGGTGTCTGACTATTGCAAACAGGCTTTATAAATCCCGACGAGGGGGACATTGAGGGTGTGGCGGTTCATAAAAAACAGCGGAAGCGACCAGGCATGAAATAGCTCCATCTTTCTTTCCTTCTTTCTTTCTGCGCCACACCGCTCTTGGAGTTTAAAAAGTGAGGGATTAGAAGAACGCCATTGTTTTTCTGTGTTTTTTTGGTCCCGTTTCAAATCAGCAGATTAGCTTTCCCAAAACATCCTGGCATGCAGATGTTGGACCATGCAGATGTTGGAGGAGGGACATTTTCCCCGCCTTGACATTACGGAGATTACAAATGGCGGCTTCAAACTTCTCCCGGTGTGGAGAAGGCCTTGAAAAAAAAAAAAGCATGGTGGTGGGGGGGATTATCCGCTTTAAAAGCCCACAATGGAGGCTGTAATATGCCAGAATGAGTGAGCATAATGACTCGCGGGCACGGAGATAAACACTAACAACGGACGATATCGGGTACTGAATACGTCGTGCGCTTTGTTTCCACGTTTACACTAACGACCAGTGAAGCGAAGGACAAAAGACGATTCCTTTTTCCGCCGGAGTAAATGGATTGGAATGGAAAGCGGTCGAAAAAAAAGCGCAAGAATTGACAGCTTAATGATCTGGAAAAAAAAATACACGGTGAAGAATTTGCAGTTGTCTTTGATGTTGGTGAAAAACGTTAAAGGAAAGACACTTCACTGAAACCAGAGTTGCCTTTTATATTTTATACTTTAGTTTCATAGAAGACGATAGTTGTTTTGAATACTGGGGAAAAAAAATACATGCGCCATACAATGACAACAAACCACGTTAAGGGGTAGATTCACTAAGAATGCGCTGCGTCTAATGATATACCGGCGCAAACACGCCCACAAATTATCACAGCTAGGAGCAAAATTTGCGCCTGATTTAGCACACATGGCAACGGTTTTGCGCCAAGAACACGGTTGTTATAGTAACAGTTGCGAGAAAGATGACATCAGAAAACGAGGTTGGACCGAGAGTACCGTATTTTTCGGATTATAAGTCGCAGTTTTTTTCATAGTTTGGCCGGGGGTGCGACTTATGTGTGAAATTAACACATTATTATATCATTTCACATGTTATTTTCACACTAAACCGCAAGAGGGCGCTCTGGGCCTGTGTTGATAAGTTCAACATTGCCAGTAGAAGAAGGAACCTCCCGAGTTGGGGGAGTTGTTTAAAAGTGACACAGAGGATGAAGATTTCATTGGCTTTAGTGATTTGGAGTGAAACTGATAGTTTGGTGAACTTGTTAGCACGTTCTTTACGCTAGAGTTATATGAATAACTTGTAGTGATGGGAACATAATTCACCCACGGAACGTTGGGACGAAGGGAGAGTTCCGGGTGGGAAGGTTTTGTTATGTGGAAAAGGGGAGTTAGCCTGTTAGCTTCTAGCTGAGTGGGGGAGTTGCTGTTAAGACCTCAGAAGCTGATGTCAACAAAACGCCAGCCTTTGGCTACGTGCTTCAACACTTCAACACTGACATTACCAGGCATGTCAGTCATGAAACGTTAGTATACCGTACGCTTATTCAGCCTGTTGTTCTCTATTTTATTTTTATTTTAAATTGCCTTTCAAGATGACATGTATGTTTTTGGTGTTGGATTTTACCAAATAAATTTCCCCCAAAAATGCGACTTATACTCCAGTGCGACTTATATATGTTTTTTCCTTCTTAATGATGCATTTTTTGGCTGGTGCGATTTATAAACCGGAGCGACGTATAATCCGAAAAATACGGTACATTAAGCTCACGGAAACCTAAATTGCCATAAAAATGTAAGTTTGGCCCATCCAAGATGTAATTGAAAACAAGAAAGAGAATTTTGTCACCTGTAGTTTGAAACGCTGTGGCCACTAATGTCCCCGTGCACTTGAAAAGCCACAGTCGTCTTTTCAGCCACGAAATGTTTAACTACTCACACAGTCAATATGGTGACTAATTCAACTTGATTTAGGTTGGGGAACAAAAGCCACACCTCAATTGTTCGTCTAATTACCTGTCAAGTTGAACAAATACTGGACTCGCCTCCCTGGAGCCACCGCTGCCCTCCGATTTTATACTTTCCATCCCAACACTCAGTCTGGCCATATTTTATCTGTGAAAAATTTTGATTCAAGGAGCCATCCTTTGTTTGTGCAAATAAATAAGCAAACTGTGTTATTTAATGCTAGTATTAATGGTACTATTTAATATTATTTGTATTATTTTTTTAGTGCTGTTAAAGTTAAAGCGTTAACGAATTAATTAATCACAAAAAATTATCGCACTAATCATGTATTAACGCAGATTAATCGCACTATTAATTTTGACTGCAAATGATCCTTTAGCTTGACAGCAGACGGCTACGTTAAAGGTAGCACAGGTTGTGTTTGAACAATAAACATAACATGCATTAAAGTGAAACATTTAATAAAGGTTTGCGTGTGACATTCAGAATATCTGTTGATGTCAAACTATTGGGGTCATGGATGGATGGATGGATGGATGGATGGATGGATGGAGAAATGGATGGATGGATGGATGGATGGCTGGCTGGCTGGCTGGATGGATGGATGGATGGATGGATGGATGGATGGATGGATGGATGGATGGCTGGATGGATGGATGGATGGATGGATGGATGGATGGATGGATGGATGGATGGATGGATGGATGGCTGGCTGGCTGGCTGGCTGGCTGGCTGGCTGGCTGGATGGCTGGCTGGCTGGATGGCTGGCTGGCTGGATGGATGGATGGATGGATGGCTGGCTGGCTGGCTGGCTGGCTGGATGGATGGATGGATGGATGGATGGATGGCTGGCTGGCTGGCTGGCTGGCTGGCTGGCTGGCTGGCTGGCTGGATGGATGGATGGATGGATGGATGGATGGATGGCTGGCTGGCTGGCTGGCTGGCTGGCTGGATGGATGGATGGATGGATGGATGGAGAAATGGATGGATGGATGGATGGATGGATGGATGGATGGATGGATGGAGAAATGGATGGATGGATGGATGGATGGATGGCTGGCTGGCTGGCTGGCTGGCTGGCTGGCTGGATGGATGGATGGATGGATGGATGGATGGATGGATCCAACGATGATGGCTCACAATCACGATATAAATTAAATTGTAGAAACGTTTGCCACTTACGTTAACCACTGTAACATCATATGTGTACTAAATGCAAAAAAACAAAAACTAAAAATTAATTAACTAAAAACAGTCGGTTTTAACACGTACACCGAAAACAAACTACCTTTATACTGCACGCAAAAAAACTACAAAGACGTCAAATGTTCATATTGAAGAGTGTCAAACGTACGGTAGCCCAACACGACCAAACTTCTTCCACTACTATATAAAAAACAGTCCATTTACTATTTACTATCAGTCCTTCAATTGTCAGTTGTTTCTTCAGTTTCGTATTCATTTTAAATACAACAACAACAAAGAAAGAAAAAAAAAGACCATAAGCCAAGGTTTTCTTGACAACAACGAAAATCACTTGTGCTCTTTCATCAATAATTATGGTATTGTACAGCCAACAACGGCGCTTTTCTTTTCCATCTCTTCGTCACGTGATGCACCTTCAGTGGTGGCAGCTATTCTAAAGAACAAGAAATTGAAGAAAGCAAGGTCTCCTTTTCCCCCCGTGACTGTATATTACACGCCATCACAGCTCTATGCAAAAGGTCTTTGAAACAGAATAGCACCATTCATTAAAAGAAGGGTTGGTGAAGGAAAAAAATCGACTTTCCATAGTTGTGGGGACTGCAAGCAAATCAAAGATATCTGATTGGACGTGACAAAGCGAGTGATGATGAGCACTAATCAGGCCACTCCACTCACACCACAAACTTGTGCTGCATCACTTCAGCGTATTGTCAAAGAATAAGAATATTTTCCTCTCTTTATCTATGGTCACAAAAAAAATGTAGTAATGAATAAGTGGTAGACAGAGACCGATTATCGGCTGGGCCGATTATCGGCACCAATATTAAGCATTTTGACGAATATCGGCATCGGCCATTTTGAAGAATCATATGGCAGATAATAGATCCATTAAAAAAAAAAAAAAAAAAAAAAAAACTTCAAGGAACTAATTTAAATGTATTTAGTTTTTTTCAATTTAAATTTTCAGAGATGCTGCTGACCCTGGGAACTCTCTGCACCATCTGTTTTTGTTTGAAATTAAAACTAAGATGATTTAAAAAATAAATAAAATACTTCAAATATATTTCAATACTTTCTTTAGTGTAACAAAATAATTGTTTGTTTTTATTTAACTTTTGAAAACATGCCACTGCCCCTGGGAGATCCTGGGACTTGTTAGATTTTTAAAAACAAAGATGTCTTTTGACTAAGATTAACACACACACACACAAAAAAAATCCAATATTTTACTAACCCTAAAAGTTGCTCAATAAGTATATACTTTAAAATACAAAAATAAAAAAAAATAAAAAATAAAAAAGAACTGGAGTTTGTATTTTTTCCAAATTTTGATGCCAATATTTTCCCTTTTTAGTGAAAATTAATATCGGTTATCCGCGTCATTGACTACTAATAATCGGCATCGGTATCGGCCCTGAAAAAACCCATATCGGTCTATCTCTAATAAGTGGACAACTGAAAAGACACCCATAAACCCGTAAAGAACGGATCACTGAGGCAATGGAAGTGATTAATTAAGCTGGAGGTATTTTCCACTCCCCTTTTCTTGACATAAAACTTGGTGTACATTTTTTTTAATGCACATCAACGACAATTACAGCAGTTCTCAATGAACCTCACATACGTGTTCTTCATAAACACATCAAACAATATAGTTTTGGATTTGTATCTTCATAAACATCAAAAGTGATTTGTTTAATGAATAAGTGGTTTGTGTGAACATTAAAAAAAAACAATGTACTTTTTCAGTCTATGTTATGTTCAAAAACATCAAATGATTATTTCATGTTGAGTTGCTTCACACAAACATCCAAAATCTTACAAAGCGGCAACACAACCTGCAGATGTTTTGCTCAAGCGTTTTTCACCACAGGGGAGGATTTCCAGTAAAAAAAATTATTTTATTTTTTTAAAGCTGCCAGCTGGATGACAAAAGTATGCAAATGAGTTACCTGCTAAAAGTAAACACTCGTAATGTTTCTCTTTGTGTGTAAAAGTGAGCTTCAGTGGGCCACCGCCGTGCAGCACAACTGGAACACTCGGCGTTCACTTTCTTGCCCCATCTTTATTCATCCCGGTCTCCGTGCGAGCCCTCTTGGTGTCCCCCTGGGGCGTGCAGCCAGTCAGACATAAACGCTATTGTTTTAGCGGGGGCTCGCGTTCTCAGCAGGGCGCCGTTAGCCCCGCCGACACTCTCTTCTCTCCTCGCCTCGCCTCGCCTCGGCGCAATCCCGACGCACGGCTCACTGCCTGCATGCATATGAATGCGGCGCTGCTGCCCTTCACGCTTCCGCACCGCGTCACCCGACCGGCCGCCATGTTGTTTTGTTTTTTTTCCACGGTGAACTGCGATGACACCGGTTGTGCAAAGCATGCTGGGTAATGGTGAAGCATCTGTTGATTTTTGACTTGTGGAAAGACTAACCAGCTATTCTGTAAAATGCTTTTCAACTCTTCCCTGAAAAAAATCCATGTTGAGGAATTATGATTTTCCAGCACTTTTTATGAATATTTTTGAGTGAAGTCCTGTATCGGGCATTTTGGACAGTCACGTGATCATCGTGACGTATCGTGTGCGTAAAATACACATTGAGTGACATGAATGAATGACAACAAAGGAATTATCGCGTCCCACGGCGGACATCAAAGGTGGACTGAGTGCCTTACGAGAAAAGAGCACTTCTTCAAAAGCAGTACGGAGGACACGCCAAAGATTTATTTCCAACCGAAAGCCGTTTAAAACTGGTAAATCCAGCAGCCGGCGAGTCGAAGTGGACTGTAAACATGCGGGTGACTTGTACTCGGCCATGCTAAGCTACATGTTGTGTGCTAAGCACGCTTTAGCCCACAATAGGAGCGGCCACCCCCAACCGCCCCACCCCACACGGAATGACGTATTGAGTACTTTACTCATGAAACTGGGCGTATTGAGTACTTTGAACAGAATTGGCGCAGTATTTGGGATCGAACGTCCTTTTCCTGCTCATTACGTCAGCAAATTCCCATTGAAATTTAAAGAAATTTAAGAAATTAAAAACTGTTGATTTTATAAAAAGGAACACCATTTCTTATTGTGAAATAAAGCTCTTGCTTCAGGTCCCTGGGATTTACCCGCAAAAAGATTACTCCACTCAATCAGAAAGTTGCTCCTCAAATAAAGTCATACAGTAATTGTGCACACCTGATTTTTCAGCCTTGCACGTTTTTCATAAATATCCAAGATGCTTCAGATTTCGATGAAGCTCGATTACATCTTTTCCAAAAACACCAAATCCAATTTAGTTGTTGATGACGATTGATGTCATCGCATCGTATCCACGCAGCTGGCGAAAGGTCCTTTTGCAGAGTCATAAAAAATGTGACATATGGAAAGTCAATATTCTCCTGCCGAATAATAAATGACTGTTGCAGAAATCAATTGGGTTTGCTTATTGCCTAAAAAGTTGCTCTTTACGACCAATCGATCAAGGTAGCGGACAACTATTAAACAAACGGACTGAAGAAACCTTTTCATTCACTTGTGGATTGTTGATATAAACTTGGTGTATTTTCTGTCTGTTTCTTTCTCTTTTCATCCCATGCAGTAAAAAAACTACTTTTGACAAGTATCACAAGGTGCAAGGCCTGTTGGGAAATGTGATCTTTTTTTTTTCCCGCCGTCTGCAAACAAGATGCTCAAAATAAACAGAGAAAAAAAAAAAAAAAAAGGGGTGAAACTTCCCGACCTTGGGCGTTGTCGGTCATCCTTGAAGGAAATAAGCAGACGTTACAGATGAAGCTTTGGCTAATGCGTTTTTGGCCCAAATGAGCCGCGATGTGCTTCTGCCTTGCCTGCCGCCTTTGCGTGTCACATCGGGGTCCGCGCGTCCGCCAATTTATGCCCCTCGCCGCTTCCAGGAAGATTCCTATTGATTTCCTATCTGGCAGAGTAAATAGGAAGTGCGAGGCCCATTATTTCTCAGCAAGACTGGCCAGCACACGTCTTTATTCAACAAAAATCTCGCAGCCCCGACACATGCGATCCCGGGGCGCGGAGATATCGGTGTCGTATATAAATGGCGCTATGACTAATGTGATTACACTCGGCGTGAGCACATAAGCGTAGTTACTGACAGCGTTGATGTGGTCCTGAAGGCCAAACAGACAGAAGGGTTGTTTCTATAGAGCTATGAAACGGTTTGATGATCTAATAGCAGAGTTGTTGAAAATATGTACGTCGACGATGCTCCACTGTTTTTTTTTATCATAACAGAAAACAAGCAAGCTCAATTCACCGACACCTAAATGGGCTTTGATGTCCTTCGTAATTTTTTTTCTTAGATGTTTACAAAAAATAAAATAATGTACACTACAGTAGTTTCATTTAACCTGCTACGCTGGACATTTGTGTCATCCGCCATTTTAGCTTGAATTCAAATGTCATGAGTCGTATCCACGGATGTGGATTTTTGCCTGATTTCATATTTTCCAAATTCAGCTTTTAAAATATATCACTAGTATACTATTTCATAGTTTTTGGCGCCATTGTCGCCACTTTTGGCCAACTCAAATCAATGAAAACTACATTTGTATTTTTTGTTTTTAATTCCTTCTCAATCATTTGGGTAAAATAAGTTTCATGCTGGACTCAACACTTGGAAATATTAGGTTTTTTTTTATGTTTACCATGTTATATAATTACATTCTTGGACAAGGAGCAATTCCACGTAATATTCATCATTTCCAAAAGAAGCATTTATGATGACCGTGCTCCAACAGAGAAAATAAATACCACACTTTTTATTTCAAGACGTGCAAATGCCCTCCGTTAATCATGGAGGGGGAAAAAATGCATTTAAGATTAAGTGGAAGCTTTGTCTACTTACGGTAGAAAAACGACATGATTATTTTTTATTTTTTTGTATGGCGGTGACGAGCAGGTGATTGTGTATTGATTACATGAACACCGGTATCGCTCTGTCGCAGCTGTCAGTGGTGGATGATGAGGATGATGATCAGACAGAGAGTGACAGCCTTCATCTTTTCAGAGGATATTTTTAGAATAGGACACCTATTTTTAGTTGACAATATACATGGAGCTTGATATAGTCAGTCCTAGGCCTAATCTCTTCTTTCATACATTTTATGCATTAATCCATTCATCAAGTGAAGATGTATCAATCCATGCATCAATCAAGAGGATGTGGCATAATATTATAATTCATTCATTCATTCATTCATTCATTCATTCATTCATTGTATCGATAAATGATGATATATTCCATATTTTTTAGATCCATTCGTCCACCTATCAAAGTCAATATGACCTACTGAGGTGATAATTGGAGATTTATGCTCCCTCTTACGAGCACCAGTTAGGAAACAAGCAGCTGCCTATAGGACCAACTGGAAACACTTGAGGGAGGACTGGTTGACTCCAAAATAATGGCAGTAATCCAGATGAGATGTAAGGAAGACATGGATTACTGTTTCTAACTGTTGTTGAGAAAGGAGAGGCTTAACCTTAGTCAACGGGCTAAAACGAAAAAAGGTGAATTAAACAACAGCGACAATTAATTACCATTAATCACCTTTTGGACTCAACATCGATCCATTCATCAATCCATCCATCCGTAACCATCTACCCAAACAAAACTTGGTGCATTCCCCCACCCTTCCATGTCCATTCATTGGCGTGTCCTTTAAATGAACGGTTATAAACAGATGTTTACAGTCACACTGTGTTTCGTAAAAGGGACACCGTATGACTGAAATTTATTTCATTCCTTCGACTTTCCTTCCTCTTTAATTCGTCCCCCAGTCTGAACGTAAACATCAGCTCGCCATCATGAAGAATGCACGTGCGCACAGTGGCGGCATAAATAGTCACAAACAAACACTGTCTCCATTTGCTCATCAGTCTTCATTACAGCACAAGCTCAGCAAACGAATGAGGCTGAAAGACCGGGATGTGATTTTATTTTATATTTATACACGAGGTCGTAATTTGACACCGGTGACATGGGCCAAAGGATTGTGGCCCAGCAGGGGAAAAAAAAAAAAACATCTCCTAAGATGAGATATGCTTGTCAGCATCCCAGAAATTGCTCCCCAGAGCCAATGATGGATAAGGGACGCCACGCTTGTGAAGAGGAAGGGGACCGTCACACTTAACACTGACACTGTTATTGTTGTAGTGCAATTACGAGTCTTTTATAAGACAGAGAGTGAGGAAGAGGAGGACGACGAAGAAGAGAGTGGTGGGGGGTGGTGACGGTGTTTCTGCTTTTTCATGTCCTTGTCTCTTTCTGACATCCACTTCTGGAGGAGTCGACGGAAGCAGGAACAAAATAATTAAGAGGGTCCTTTGTTGCCGTGACACACGCCAGCGCTTCAAAAAGGCGACATGGCGGAACGTGAATCAGGGAGCATTAACCATGATGGCAATAGATTCGCAAGGCTCCAAATAAAACGCTTTGGCAACCAAAATTCGGATTTTGCGCCTCATTAGAAGACACTAGACAGCATTTTGAAGTTTTTCCAAACGGCAGCATCGTTCCAAACCATGCTTACGTTACCTACTCATGGGACATCCAGGCAAGCTCAGTGCTACTTAAGCCACAACCAGCTAGCTAGCAAGAAACTTCGCTGGCTGCTAACGTGGCCAAACACGTTGCAGACTCACTCCTGAGTTAGTAGTAACCACCTTCATTGCCGCAATTAAGCTACATATCTGATAATTATCGTTCTCACAAAGGTATGATGAGGAAAGACAGAGATGCCATGCTAAGTGCTAAAGTAACCTAAGCCTGTCAGTGCGTGTAACAAAACACAAACAAACAAACAAACAAACAAAACTCGTACAGGTAAGTTGTTCTGTTCCTGATGTTATCGTGAGCAAATTAATCTTTTGTTCACAATGTTAGCTATGCTAAGGTAGTATGAAAGTTGAGCCAACGTTAGCTAGCGCTAGCATGATTTGAGTTGACAAATTCAGCTGTCAGAATGTGTGACCTCAGGTTTTAAGGTGTTCAGGTTTCAAAGTAAGGTGTCGAAAGAGTTTGGCTTCCACGCAGGGCACAATTTGTCAGATTTTAGTATGTAAGGAAGTACGTGGGTATGTTTAAGTATCTACCTACCTACAACAGTTGTTAAGAAATTGAGTACGAAAAAAATTCAGCTGTGAGAATGTGTGTCCTCGGGTTCTAAGGTCAGTTTATTTGTTACATTTTGAGGTGTGTGGAGTTAAGTCAGTATGTCTACTTTTACCACAGTCTTTCTAATACAAAATCATCTGTACTTCTATTGAAATACAGTTTATGATGAATACCTTTGCCACTTCCCGCTGTCAATCATTCACTTTGATTATTCAAAAACTGTGAGCCCAGATTTATAGAATTAGCACAAACGGAAAATCAGGGGTCTCCCCCTTTTAGCCATGTTTAATTGCTCCCAAGGCGAGGTAATAACAAAGCCTAACGGCCGAGCCGTGTTGTCTAATGAACAACTTCATCATGGGTAAAAGTGCCAAATGTTTCTTAATTTGAGAGAGCTGCCACCGGGGCCAGCTTTTTAATGTGAATTATTCCTCAGAAGAAGGGGAAGAAAAAAACAAAACAAGATTCAGCATAATGCAAATGCAGTAGTGGGGGTGCATGTCGTGGTTTAATACCATGCGCCCCCAGATCAAAATTGCCGCTAAATACGAGAAATGTATTACTTATGTGTACGCGGTCACCAAAAAGTGTCCTTAATGAGACATGTTGCTCAGCGGCCGGCAGACTATTCCCAGTTTGTGTGTTTTGTGTATTTCCCCGTGTGTGTAAAAAAAAAAAGCTCCGATGCATGCTAGCATCAACCTAATTAAAGGCAACAAGTCCAAATGCACAAAAATACATCCTCACAATTGGGTCATTTCTGACCGCAGACTAGAAAAGTGCATTGGTCACAAGAGGCAACTGGAAATGTCCGACAAGATATGAAGTCTAAAGGCCATGGAGCCATGCAAGTAGTTGGAACCTCCAACACAGTTTTGGATAATGGGGGGGGGCTCCAAATTGGCAGTGTTGAGCTGTCAGAATACGTGACCTCAGCTTTTAAGGGGTTAAGGTTCCAAAGTAAGGTTTCAGAAGAGGGTTTGACGTTCACGCAGGGTCGCAAGTTTTAACAGTTTTTCCAAAGTTGAGTTGGAAAAATGTAGCTGTCAGAACGTGTGACCCCGGGTTTCAAAGGTCGTCCAAATTGTCCAACAAACTTGAGAAAAGGATACTTCCAATGAGAGAGTGAGAAATTTGATTTTCTGAAAGGCAGACAATAAGAAACCATAGGCCCTTGTTTGGATCGGTAGAGGTCAAAGTTTAAAATTCAGATAACCATGCAAGTAAGTAGTCAGGGCCTGTAACAAACTTTTGGGGAATGGTGCCTCCCAATGATCAGTTTTATGCATAATAGACAGCTCACAGGCAGTGAAAACGAAAAACCACGTTGAACCGCAACAGGAATATCATTTAATAATACACAAAACAAACTATCCTACAATTGATTTGAATGGAAACACTTCTTTAGGTGCCAGTCGTCCTTGGTTTAGTTTCATATATCGTAGGCAGCTGCAATGTTGCAACAGAACAAACATACAAGAGGGAAAACGCTCAGCCGGAGCGTCAACACCCCCAGGTTGCAGCGTGGTGCAAGATGTTCTGAGTCAATTTTTCCATTTTTAAATCCTCGCCACGGCCAAACAAAAATAAAGCAAAACAAACCCGAGGCCCCGCGGCTGACACTGCGAGCTCTCGGTCGTGTCGATGGGGGCCGTCGGCAGGAATGTGACAGCGGCCCATCTGCCTCCCACACTCCCCGAATCCAGCAGGTTTGGCAGCTCCTAAGCAGCGTCGGCTTGTCACCTGACAGCCGCGTCGGAGCGAGCGGGTTAAAAGCGTTTTCCCGCCCGAGAAGGACGTCGAGATGGCGACGTGACCGGCGACTCAATGTTGTCCGTCAGCCGACGCGAGCTCCGCCGAGCTGCTTGTCTGACAAACTAATCCATCATGGAGAACACACACACACACACACACACACACACACACACGGACACGCACGCAACGAGAAACCGGCCTGCTGTGTCGGAATTTATTTGGAAATCATGTGAAAAGTTCCATGAGCCTCACTGAGCATTCAATTTAGTTACATTTGTCCAATTCCAAAGTTTGTGTAATAGATGTAATATTTTAGAACATTTTCAGTGCCATACAAGTCTAGTGTGGTCTAGCTCTAACTTGAAAGACCACAATGTCTCTATTATAGACCACAATGTCTAAAGCCATGTCATGTCCTGTGGTGTAGCATAGCAAAATCAATTTTTGTCTTCAGTTTAGCAAGCAGACTTTATGTCTGGAGTCCAAAGACTTGTTAATTTGCCTGCCACTTTGTTGTTTCAAATTGGATGTTCTCTACTTTAACTCATTCACTCCCAAAAACGTATTTATACGTTTTTTTGTTTTGGTTGTGTGTTTTTTTTTTTTTAGGTTTTTGTATGCTGGAGCATTATGACAGCTTTGATGCAGTTTCTGACCTGAAGAGGTCACTTAAAGCAATGGTAGTTGTAAAAAAAAAAGGCCAGCAGTTGGCTGCAAAGTATAAGAGATCAGCCAGGGCCATGTTGCAACAAGCTCTTTTTCCCAGTATTTTCAACAGGCTTGTGAATAATGATGAAACTTAGCTAATTCGAATGGTAATTGCTGCAAAATGTAAAAACAGATACAAATCTCCTTTTTTTTCCTGATGAAAGAAGAGACTTTAATCTTTATTTTGGTAGGTTCCATGTTTTTATAGCAATCTCTCCCATATTGTGGACTTCCCGTATTTTGCCTTGTAGAATGACAATACTCAAAAGCCACGCAAACCAGACAGAAAAAGCAGGGGTCTTGACCAAAATTGAGAAAAAAGGGGCCTTTGAATGAATTTTGAGGACTTAAACTACAGTCGTCGTAATGACGCAATGGTGAAATACATATTGAAAGTTTTTATTAGCGTCTATGTTGGTTGTAAAATATCGTTTACAGAATTTACTTTAAGCATACGAAATGTGATTTTGAGGGGAGTGGGGGGGGGGACTTATTCAAGACCCTTACTTGCTCCTGTTAACAAAAATTCCTAAGACCATGCCACTAAACAAACAAAAATGTAGGGAAGATGGCCAAACGCAGTCAAAATGTGCTTTAGACCATTTCTTGACTTTGTACTGTGAGGCCACAATGTCAAAAGTCCAGGCAATCACAAAAACAGTTGGGGCCTCCAACAAAAATTGTGCAAAGAGTCCTGCAACTGAACAGTCTTAAAAGTGTCAAAGCACTCAGGAGGTCAGGGGTCTTTCTTTGAGTACACAACAAAATACATCACTTTACTACTAATGTCTCCTTTTAAGTGAAGTTCTTGTAAACAGAAAACGTTTGTGAGCAAAAGGTCTCTTGACATGGCTTTTCTGTGAATTGTTTTGCTTTAATTGAGTTTGCGCTGTTTGGTAAAATGGAGTACGTGCTAAGCTAGCTTCTTACGCTAGTTGCCATATGTGCTAACCCCGTGTTGTGTTTACATTCCCACCAGTGAGGAGACTTTTTTTTTTTTCTTTTAAAGGCCCAGTATGCCGGTTTCACTCAGGAAAATCTACTTTTTAAATATAGAATGTACACACTTTAACTTTCTCTCAGTCTGCACATCTGGTTTTATGTTAATCTCTGGTGGTGATTTTGTCCTAAACCCCCACCGCCCCAGCCTGTATTTTGTCATTTTGTGTTTGTTTTGTAAAGAGCGGGACGTTTCTGTGGAAAGACAGTGTTTATATCCCTCTAGCCAATCGCAGAGCGGTGGGGGGGCGTGTCACAAACGGCGCCGGGCGAACGTGTCGGCTGTGTGACATCACTCCCGCGGCAATTTGAAAGCACGCACGGATTATTATTACTTTTTTTTCACTCACTCACTCACTCACTCACTCACTCACTCACAGAAGCTTACGTGTGTGAATGTGTGTGGCTGGAGGGGTGTAAACACTGTCTTTCCACAGAAACATCCCGCTGTTTACAAAACAAACACAAAATGGCAAAATACAGGCTGGGGGTGTGTCGGGGTTTAGGACAAAATCACCCCCACACGTTAAGAAAAGCCCAGATCTGTAAATTGAGAAGTAGTTTGTTTGTTTAAATCCTGTATTTCGGCAGACTGTGCCTTTAAACAGCCTTTTCTCTCTAGTGTGCCGGTGAGCAAGTTCGGCCAATTACACGGTGGCCCCCGGTGTGGCATCGCTAACCTGCAGTGGGATTGACTGCGAGCGTCCACGTGACGGCGTGTTTGTGTGTGTGTGTGTGTGTTAGCGAGTGTGTCGTAAAAGCTCAGGTTGACTAAATCCATACTGCGGTGTCGGGAGCGATGCGGCTGCAAAAATTCAATGCCGTGGAGAGACTTAAACACGCCTCAGAGTGGCACATGCAGAAAATCCAACCAAAGAAATGACAGAAGAATTTGTTATTTATTTATTTATTTATTTATTTTAAAGTCTGTGGAATAATATTTTTGTAAGGCCAGCATCTTTTGGGCCCGATGCAGGTTTTTTTTTTTTTTTTTTTTTTTTTTGCCCCTTTAGAGTAAAATGGATTTGACTTATTATTTTTTATTTTTTTGCCCCTTTAGAGTAAAATGGATTTGACTTATTATTTTTTATTTTTTTTGCCCCTTTAGAGTAAAATGGATTTGACTTTTTCTTTTTCTTTTTGCCCCTTTAGAGTACAATGTATTTGACATCTTTTCCCCCCTTTAGAGTAAAATGGATTTGACTCTTTTTTTTTTTTAGCCCCTTTAGAGTAAAATGGATTTTACTTTTTTTTTTTTTTGCCCCTTTAGAGTAAAATGTATTTGACTTTTTTTGTTGTTGTTGTTGTTTTTTTGCCCTTTAGAGTAAAATGGATTTGACTCTTTTTTTTGTTTTGTTTGTTTTTTGCTCCTTTAGAGTAAAATGGATTTGACTTCTTTTTTTTTTTTGCCCCTTTAAGAGTAAAATGGATTTGACTTTTTTGTTTTTGTTTTGGTGCCTTCCAACCATGCTGTCGCCACACACCCACATCCAGTCTTCCCCCACACCAACAGCCCCCCCCCCTTCACACACACACACAGTTACAATATTTACTAAGCATTAGCATACATTTTTACCTTGTTTCCACTGCAGTGAAATTGAATGTACACATCTTTTTTTTTTTTTTTTTTTTTTTTTATCCAGGAGCAGAACCAACTTTGAATAGTGTCAGCAGTGCTTTTCATTTGGAGCAGCAGTCAGCAGTGTGAGGTTGCCCGAAGGCCTGAGAGCGAACCGCACTTTGCTCTGTGGCATGCGGACAATTAATAATGCAGACATGTGAGGATGAGAGTGGAAGGGAAGGGGATCCTGCTAAAAAAATAAAAATAAAAAATAGCACCCCGAGCGTGACGGGCGAATGCTCAGAGGCGTGAACGAGTCCCGTGTTACGCTTTCTTTTGGAGGGACGTGAACTAAAGGTGGCGGTGATGGGAAGTTGACACAGAAGGAAAGTAGGGAATATTTAATATTGGCATTATTATTATTGGGGATGTAACGATATCCAAACATCACGATACGATATTATCACGATATGAAGGTCACGATATGATAATTATCACGATATTGTGGGGGGGTCGTCTGTATTTTAAAAAGGTCACAATATTGTAAAAAAAAAAAAAAAAGCCCACACTAAAAAAAAACCACAATATTGTGCTTTTGTATATAACAGCAATGCATTTTAACCACCTACATTCTCTAATAACAATATTGAAGCGCTTGTTAATTGTTAATAAAATTATAATTGCCCAACATAAATTGGCTTTTTTTCAAGGAAAAGTTGAAATTAACCATTTCACAGAATAGCCGGATAGTTTTTCATAAATCTTGTGTTCATTTAACTCATTTACTCCCAACAACGTATAAATACGTTTTTTTTTAATGTTCTAAGTGTCCCAAAGACGTATTTATACATTTTTTGTTTTTTTTTATGCTAGAGCATACAGAAGGCTTTGATGCAGCCTCTCAACTGCAAAGAACGGTTGCAGAAATGGTAGTTATTACACAAACGGCCAGCAGGTGGCAGCAGAGCAAAGGAGATCAACCAGGGCCATGTAGAAAAAAAAAAGCTCAATTACTTACAATTTTAAATAGATTTGTGAAAACTGATGAACCTTAGCTCTCTTCTAATGCGAAATACTGCAAAACGGAAACAGATAGAAACATACTTTTTTTCCCTGATGAAAGAAGAGACTTTAATCTTTCTTTTGATAGGTTCCATGCTTTTATAGCAATAGAACACAATATTCTGTGGGCCTTGCAAAATCAGTCAAAATCCAGTAAAACAGCCGGGAGCGAACGGGATTGCGCAATGTGAAAATGGCGGCGAGTGAATGAGTTAAATACTCTACTATACTATACAATATTCTGTGCACTACCTAAATATCATTGAACTGACCTCGTCCCCCAGGAAGCCATCTAATGAAAAGCATAAACAATTTGCAACAATACTTGGCACAGCGTCAAGCCGTTTGTGAGCAACAGAGTCCCCATTCATTTGCATGAAATTGGTCCACTTTCATAACATCCATGATGGAGTCTCTCCTGAGCTACCGCGTCAAAAGGTAAACACGTTAAGGTGCCTCCATCATTAACGGCGGGATCATAAATAAAAATGTAATCTTTCCCCAGCCGCGGCAGCGGTGGCAGCAGGCGGCTTGTTGAATCTGTGACGGCGGCGGCGGCGGCGGCGGGGATGTTTTTCGTGTGGAGTCAGAGGAAATCACTTTAAAGCTGCTCCACATAGCAAACGCCGTCACTCGACAGCAGCCGGGGGTCTAATGAATGTTACATTGTGAAAATTAGGTTCCTTCCAGTGTACCCGTGCGCGAGCACAGACTCCAAAATTATGCCGAAAAAAGCTGGAAGAAAAAAAACAAACAAAAAACAGACTCTGACCTCCTGTGGAAACATTAAAGCAGTGGTGTCCAAACTACGGCCCGGGGGCCATTTGCGGCCCGGCGTACATTTTTTAGTGGCCCGCGACATATGCTAAAAAATTGCATTTGACTCAGTTCAAATACAATAAAAACAAAAATGTTTGGAGATGTTCAAAGTAAGAAGGGAGGGTGTCGAAAAACACAGGCGCTATTAAAGGTTATTTTAGTTAACTAAAACTAAACAAAAAATAAAAATTCAAAAAACAATTTCGGTAACAAAATAAAATAAAAACAAAGATGCTTTTTAAAAAAAAAAAAAGAAAACTAACTATAATTATAGCAAAAATGTTTGTTTTAGTGAGAAAATGGATGGATGGATGGATGGATAGTCTTTGGTAATTAATTTAATGCATGAGCCTTTGGGGATGATTTTAAATGTGATTTTTAGTAGATTTATTTTTATATAAACTGGAATAATGACGCCGCGACCATGGTGATTTTTTAAATATTGCGCACAAGCAATACACATTAAATAAAAAAAAAAATAAAAAAAAAATAAAAAATAAAACTAACACTGAAACTAACTAACCTAAAACTAAGCACTAAAACTAAGAACTAAAACTAGAAACACCCTGAAAACTAATTAAAACTAACTCCATTTAAAAAAACAAAACTCAAATCAAAATAAAGACTAAAATGAAAAATTGCAAAACTATAATAACCCTATTGCCATATTACAAATAAATTGGTTTATATACTGTAGTGTTTTTCTAAATATGTAAAAGCACAAATACATTATTTGTACAATTTTTAGGACTAAACACAATTTCTTTTCATAACATGATGTGGCCCTTGCGTCCGTCTGATTTTCTGTATGTGGCCCTCAAATGAAAAAGTTTGGACATCCCTGCATTAAAGCAATAATTATTTTTTTTTAATTCTATCAATAAGTTGTTGAAAAAAAAAAAATGTTTGCGACCATTAAACCTGTTGGGCCACCAAAACAAAATTCATTTTCAAGAATCAAAAGCTGCAGAAACAAGTTTGAAACAGCCAGAATTATGATGCTATAAAAAACAACAAAAATCAAGTTTCCGCCATGTTGCCCGATTTGCATTTGTCTCCTCATTTGGGAAAGACCCCCCCCCCCCCCCCTCTCATTTACCTTCTTCAAGCATGCCGTCTTTGTGGTGGTGACTAAGTGAAGCGTGACAAGAAAAGAAACGTCGTTTGTGCGCCGCCCGGTCGGGATCTTATGTAGATCGCGTTGAAGGGCTTCATTACATCTTGCGCTCCCTCCAGGGAAGGCGCCAGAGTTTTAGTGTCGGCTGGGAGACAAACAGGGAGTTTAGCTTCGTATGCTAACTAACCCCAAAAAAAAAAAAAAAAGAAGTGGATGCGTGTAAAACAGTTAAGACGTTCCCACACACACACACACAACAACACATTAGGTCAGGCACGGGAAGTGTAACTCATTGCCCGCTAGCGTCACATCTACTTTGTAAACAAAAACAGTGCAGCTAAGCCTTCGCTTGTGGATGCATTCATTATAAATCCCACAATATTGCAGCGAGGTGTGACCTGACTACAACTCCGCTGGGATTAATATTAATTATGCTTCGTGTACGTCATAGCTAGCAATATGCTTTTGGTACGATGTCAAAAAATATTTCATTACTGTCAGTTTTTTTGCACTTCATTTTAAATGTTATTCAATGTGTTCTTGTTTATACTAAAAAAATACGCATTTATGGGTTATATTGGTTATATACTATTGTATTTATATTAGGGATGAAACAAGATCCAAACATCATGGTACGATATTACGATATGAAGGCCATTGATACGATAATTATCACGATACTGTGGGGAGGTTGGTGATATAAAAAAAGTCACAATATTGTAAAAAAAAAAAAAAAAAAAAGAACTCACACGCACGCACATACGCGCATACACGCACATACGCGCACACACACACATACGCGTAAAAAAAAATAAAAAAAAAAGAGAGAGAGAGCAATGATGATAAGACGTTGAATCGGTAAGACTACCGAATTAACAATTCTAGAAAAAAAAAAAAAAAAAAGCATTCTGTTGGGTTGACAGTAAATGAAAAAAAAAAAAAAGTTTCCTGCTGATGGTCTCAAAAGCTTCAGGCAAATTAAAGTGTGAAACTATTGCAAAAGATAAAATCAAAAAAGGAACGATAAAAAAATGAGAGCTGTAACTCCAAAACACATTTTAAAGGAACTGTGTCTGTAAAAACAAAACAATAGTACGTAATGTATGTGATTGAAAATAAACAAATCCTTTGATCTTGGGAAAAAAAATGTAAAATATATTGTTATATATAAAAATATATATTATGTTCCCCTTCATCTGACCATTAGCGTAGATTTTAAACGTATAAGGGCCAAAACATGCCTTTTGAAAATTAAAGTGCGCTAAAAAAAACAAAAAACAAAAAACTAGCCACCAGAGGGTGCTAGAACTGCACAAATGGAAATCAACCTGACTTTTTTTTTTTTAACAGATGTGCTGAGTTTAAATATTGTGAACATGACGACGACGATATTGTGGCAGTTTTAATTTCACGATATCGTGCTTATCGTTACATCCTAATTTTTTATATACGATTTTTGAATGAAGTCTGGCAAAAATGTTGGGACAAAGTTAACATTCTTCCAATTGTTCTTTAATCCAGTACTGTAAAACTTGTTTAATTATTTAAAACATCGTTTATTAACTGAACGATTCATTTTGGACATCCTGCTTTTGAATGCCATCCAACATAGCACAGCCACCGTAGGTGACGTTTTTTTCTTTTTAAACCATGTCACATGGTGCAAATTTTTCATAAACAAGAAGTCACGGTTTGATAGTTTTTGTTTTGTTTGTTTCTTCTTGATTCCCCCCCTGAAGAAATATAAATAAAATATAGCCTCTGCAAAGGTGCCAAATCAGACCGTTGACACTTCATCTGCAGTAGCTACAGGCAAGAGCAGTGAAGACAAATGACCGACCAGAAACGGGGGAAAAAAGAAAAAAGAAAAAAAAAATGCGGCTGAGTTGCTGACAGGTGACACGTATTGCGGATCGGCAATTGGATACGGCACAGGCCGACCCACAAACGTGAACGTGCACGACGATGCAGGTCATGTGAGACAAATATGAGAAGATATTTGAAACAGGAAGAAAATGTCGTGATTATAGCGAGCAAAATGATCTTTTATCACAGAATTATTGAAAGATGACTTTGACTTTTTTTTTTTTTTTTTCAACCCCAGAAACCTCAAACTTCCAATAAATTGAGATCTCGTGACCAGAGGAAAAACTAAAGAGAGGAAGGAGGGAAGGATAGATAAAGCAAAGATGACTTTGACTTGACTGCGATTGGCTGGCGACCAGTCCAGTGTGTCCCCCGCCTACTGCCCAGAGCCAGCTGAGATAGGCTCCAGCACCCCCCGCGACCCTTGTGAGGAATAAACGGTCAAGAAAATGGATGGATGGATGGAATGGCACAACTGAAAACATGTGGTACACTGCAAAGAGAAGTCAAGCGATTGTGCTCAAAATATTCCACAAAAAATACCTAAAAATACTAAAATGTTTGTGAAATGAAATCTACCTGACCAAAAAAAAAAATAGGAAATAAATTATCTTGAAACTATTTGGAAAAAAAATGTTTAAAAAAAAAAATAGAAAGAATTTGTGGGAAAGCATAAAGTAAAATAAACCACAAAATACCAGAATATAAAAAAAAAAAAAATGTTAAAAATGAAGTATGAAAATGTATGTTCTGCAAAAAAAAAAAGAAATATTAATTATATTAGAGACAAAATTTTTTAGACAATTGCTATCGAGTAAAACTAAAACAAAATAAAATAAACATTGAGAAAATGTAAAAGAAAAATTATTTTTAAAAAAATAATACAGACAAAAACAAGATAATATCCCAACGTTAAAGCAGGATAAATGAAATAATTCATTTTGAAAAAAAAAAAAATATATATTTGTTTTCCCCACAAACTTTTTTTTTTTTTGATTATTCGCTAAAAACTATTTGCTGTTTCAATATAGTCCACATCTAATGAAAATGATTGAAAATGAACATGTAAACAAGTGTTTTGTTTGGATAGAAGATGTTTGGTAATAAGTCGACAACTTTCAAAACATTTCCACCTTAACTGCAACATGTCAGCTGAAGGCCTTTGAGCTGCATTCATACAAACTCGCACACAAAAGCCCACTGAACAAGTCCAAGCTTTTGGCCTGGTTCAAACCCTCTAAACCCGACGATGCCAACCCCCCCCCCCCCCCCCCTCCCCAATCTGGTCAGATGTGCCCCTGCCCAGCTGCCCACTGTGTTAAAGGGCCAGGGGCCTCCTGCCACCGACCGCGCATCTGCCAAGCTGCCGCCGCCGCCGCTGCGGTCCAGCACCGGCAGCCACGCTTGCTTTTTATAACTTCGTCTTTATTCATGCGACCCGGAAACATTGCAAGATTATCGTTACAAATTAAAGTGCATTTAATAATCCCCCGACTTGCCGAGATATGATCATCACTTCCTGCTTGCGAAGATAAGATTTTGCAAAAGAACATCTGGGCCAAGTAGAGCGTGAAATGCCCTTTAAAATGGCTTCTCTCCCTTTTTTCCGTGGATCAAAAAGGTAAATCGATGGTGCGAGATGAACGCAACGCATTCCCCATCAATTGTCCAAAAAACAGATTCTTACATTAAGGTCAATTGATGTGTGACATTGAATCTATGTGTCATAACTTCCCCAAAAAATAATAAATACATTTAATTAATTTATTTATTTTTATTTTTATTTTATTTTTTTTGGGGGGGGGGGGGGGCATTTTTCCCCCCTCACATTAAAAAGTGTCAGTAAGCCACTCTTAAAAAGACACATGAAGTTTTCGTATTTGGGTTTTAGTGGACCGATATTAGATTCTGATGGTAAAAATATGAGCAGAAAATATGGTGCTGCCACAGTCTCTGACCTTTTGTTGAAATGTATCGGTAAATAAAAACAGCATTTTATTCCCCCCCCCAAGTGAACATAATCAATTTTTTATTTGAACAATAACATATTTCATTGTCATAGAGATGAAACCTACACCACGTTAAATCGATAAATATTTTCTAGCTATTTTCTAACTATTCTTTTTTTTCTTTTCTTTTTTTTTCTTTTTTTTAAGAAAAAATCTGTGAGCTACTCATGTTGCCCTTGGGGCTAACTCGCAACTGATGGCACTATTTATTTATTTATGTTTATTTATTTATTTTGTTCTGATGTTTATGTACAGCACTTTGTATACAGCAACGCCTGTTCTTAAAGCGCTTTATAAATAAAGTTGAGTTGAGTTGAGTTGAAAAACCAACTCGGAAAAATCCGACTTCCGACCATCCTCGAATAGTTCTTGACAATAGATGACTCAAAACTGTTTCTGATTGGGCAGGGCAGATTTAGCCACGCCTCCTCATCAAATGGATAGAACTTTTGCTTAGCTGTTGGAGAGGTTGAACCCGTTTTGTTGTTGTTGTTTTTTTACATGGTGTGTCCAGTAAAAAAGATGAAAAGAACAGTTTGCGTGGCATGTTTGTAAGCAGACTTATCTATTTGTGTGACTTAGATGAAGATCAGATCTCATTTTATGAGCATTCCAAACAGAAATCCAAGTCGTTCCAAAAGGTTTTTATTGCAAGCGTAGCCGGGACACGGGGAGCTCATTTCTCTGCATCTCGCCCGTGATGATGAAATTTGCTCGTTTGCACAGTGACAAGCCTGAGCGTAATCAAAAACATCATTACGCCGCCGCACATTACACCCCCCCCAAACACCGCCGCACGTTCCGTAACAAGTCTGAAAAATGCAAATCAGCTCCAGGTAATCTATCGCTCAGCTCCGACCGACACATTTTTGGCGCCGCTCCCCACTTGCAAGTGATCAAGTGGCAAGTTTTTTTTCCCCGCTCCCCCCATCTGTCCGTTTATTAACCGCCGCGATAATGGCGCACCTGAGGGCCATCCCCCACATCGGGCCCATGCTGGAACTTTTGCACGTTTCTACGGCAATTTAACAAGAAGGGAAAGACGGGTCGAGCCACCTCCTGATGTAAACCTGACTCGGGCTGACTTTGTCATTTTCGGCGGCGGCCGCCGCCCCGCTGTTGGCCGCATTCGTCAGCTGTGTTAAAACGGCCTTAAAAGTCAAAAGACCCCCACGAACGAGGGGAAAACGGGACGAGCTAATCCTGTGAGATTTGCGCAATCCGCGCAAATTAATTAACATTTTAATTGCGCTTAAGCCTGCACAAATAGAGCAAAATGAGTGCTTTTTAATTAAACGCGGGCGGCTATGATGAACGCGCTCGTGGATCAGTGACAATATCGCACAGCTTTGTTGAGGTGTGAAAAAATACTTCACATTAAATAGGGCTGAGGATTAAGATAATTAGCCGTTATTTAAAGGAAGGAAATGTCTTTATTTTAGCTGATGACAAGAGACATGCTCTATAATAAATAATAATAATGCAGCTGAATGAGGTTAACTCACTATACATTGGTACTACTTTAACTATTTATTCCGGCCGCGACCTTAACACGCCCACACTATAACCTTATTGCAACAGCATATTGCACAGGAACAAACACCACAGCAGTTCCTTTGATCACCATTAACTGCAGCTAAATGAACTTGAATCACAATATTGATATTATTAAAGTTGCTTGGGCACTTTCACAATATAATGGGAACTAAAGCAATTATGCTCAGAATATTACCTGAAAATATAAAAGAATGCAAAAAAACAAATAAATAAAAATGCTCAAGAAAAAAAAAAACTGAAATTTTAAGGGGAAAACGCAAATATTAAGGAAAAATATATTCAATGAAATTATTAATAATTGTAAATTAATAGTATAGTAGACATACAAATATTTACAAATGTACAAAATACACAAATATCAGAAAAATTTTAATTTTTAAAAGAAAAATCCAAATGCATTAAAATAATAACTATTAGTAAAAATATATATATTTTAAATTATTGAGATGAAATGCGATTCAAGTTTAATTAAGAAATAATTAAAATATAAGCATAAAATAAATTATATTCAAAATATATTATGAAAAATGCTTGCAAATTGTCACATTTTATTTAAAAAAAAAAAAAAGATAAGCAGCCTACACTGAATGATAACAAACAAATTTTGACAAATTTTTTAAATTGAAGATGCAATTAAATTTTACTAGATCGATTTTCTGCACTGATTCCGAATCTGCCACTTGTTTTTTTTTTCTATAACACATCAGGTATTCATAATAACATATATTTATTGACAATTCTGAATTAACAGTTTGGTTCAGAAACAGGCGGATTTTTCTTCTGAAATGTGATGTCATCGTTCTAAATAACAATGCATGGTAAAATACGCACAGCGCAAAATCTTATAAGTGAAACTTAAAAACCAAAAAATGGCAATAGCTCAAAAACCCGATGTGAAGACATTTACACTTAAAGCCATTTTTGATTAGATTTGACTTTTAACAGTGCTATTAATGGCTTTATAATACACAAATAGTGGGCCATAAGTCTCTATACATGTGATTTTTTTATGTTTTAGGAAACATGAAAACGCGCATTTTTGGGGGTACTTTGTTCTTTACCATCTTTGAATTCTCGGTGTAATATTTCCAATTTCCCAGCAGCCTTCCACGAGGCCGACACGTTACGTTGAGGGCAGGTGCGCAACGGAAGCTCGTTCCCAACTGCAGTTTGTTCGTTTCCGCATCGACAGAGACGACGAGGAACAAAAGAGCGAGCAAAGAGTCTGCGTGTAAACACAAAACATCGGTGAACTGATACTCTGTATCGCTCTCTGAGGCTTCTTTTTTTTTTTTTCCAGGCAAAGTCGTACTTGACAGAACTCAGCGACTTTCCATTTGGGACGAATGCATAAGAAATGGAAATCGGCATCTCTTTGTTGACTGTTGTTCCCTTTTGTCACGGCTGATTAATTAAACATTCGGGAAGGCTCAGTTGTTTGCTTGAAAGGCTTCTCGCCGTCTCCGTCGCTCATCGACCGACGACTTTGCCGCGGCTAAGTTTTCCTCAAACGCTCTGGCTGAAAACATGAAAAGAAAACAATAGCCTATCGCAACGGGACAGAGCATAAAACGCGAGGCTACCAACCCTTTGCTAAAATACATACTAGAAAAACTAGAAAACGTTCCGAGATAGACTTTGTAGATCAGAACACATCCAACTTCCAAAAGTTGCCAGGACGAAGCAAAAAAAAGGTTGGATGATGTTGAGTGCATTGCGCTGTTGAACTGTCAACCAAGATAGCATTTAGCATTAGCTAAAGCAAATGACAAGCTATTACATTTGTTATGAATAGTATCTGGTGAGAATTTATTGTAAATTTTAATTTCAGCTAAATTGTAGTGTCCCATTTTGAATTTTGAAATCTGGTCACCCTATTTTAATTAAAGGGACATTCAGTGATCCTATGTCGTGGTGAATTAATAACTCAGTCATTTGAAAAACAGACCGATTATGTCAACAGAATACGAAAAAAAAAATGTATCGCATTATGGCACAGACATTTTTTTTTTTGTATATAATCGTAGGTCTAGTAATCACTAATTATACAGGTATTACATTGCTGTAGTCTCACCTTACAAGAGCCGCCATGTTTGGCCGCCATCTTCCTGCTAAGGATGCCCAAAGGACAACTTTGCGAATGTAGTTAGCCCGGATGCTAACTCGCAAGCTTTTACTAGCTTTTATTTATTTATTTATTTTATTACTAGCTCCTCATGCCAGCCACTCTTGCTAGCTACTCCACCCTTGGCTACGGCTAACTCCCGCTAGCCACTCGTTAGCTTTCTCCGGCTAATTCCGGCTCGCTCGGTCTTTCGTGTGCATGTTCTGCCGTGCTTCTAATGCTATTCTTTGACAACCAGATGGTGCTAGGGGTCACTGAATGTCCCTTTAAAGCAACTTATGTTTAGCTGTGTGTCAAATTTTTGAACGGTTAAAAGGTTTAGGGCAGGGCTCACCAATTCCGGTCCTCGGGGTCCGGAGTCCTGCAGGTTTTAGATGTTTCTGCCCACTAGCACATCTGATTCAATTTTAATCAGCTCATCAAGCATGCTTGATAACGATCGTGATCTTAAGTATCAGGTGTGTTGATAGGCGGAAACATCTACAACCTGCAGGACTCCGGAGCTCGAGAACCAGAATTGGTGAACCCGGGTTTAGGGGAAGAAAATCAAAGCCAATGTCAGTTGTCAATATGATATTTGGTAGGTATTGCTTTCATGAAAATACAAAAGAGTTGACGGCTCAGAAAATACAGAAAGTCTGCCATTTTGGTTTGAAGCGGCCATTTTAGGGTGAACATTTTGAAGGGGCCATGGTTAAAAAAAAAAAAACGACACTAACACCTGCACTCGTTATTTAATGACCAAAGGAAAATCAGTTTGTGAAAAAACAGTGATAAAGTTTTTTGCTTGTTTGTTTTTGGCATTGGGTGTAGTTAAAATTGATGTTTTAAAAGGGGCATGAACCCCAAAAAATGGTCTCAATAGCACACGGAACGATTTGCAACATGACATTTCTCTCACGTCTCACATCTCTCATGAGATGATACAAAAAGTGTCAAGAACTCACGATCGAAAAAAATATCTTTTTTTTGTCGGTTGGATCGGTTTGGCCAATTCCCCGCTTGCCCCCAATGCAAAAAAAAAAAAAAAAAAAGGCCGCTGAGTGCCTAATAAAGTCCACAGGAAGAATGGCAAGCAAGCAAAGTGGCTGCTGATGAAGTCGAGCTCATCTCTGCGGCGTCTCCATACCGAGCGGCATTAGAATGTAATTATGGCGCGGCGCTAACGAGATGCCGCCGCCGCCGCCGCCGCCGCCGCCGTCGCAGACAATGCCGAGCCCGCCGCCGCGCTCCCCGCTGTGCGCGAAGCCACCTGTGTCGAACAATCAGACATCTAATCTGGACCGTGAAAAAAAAAAAAAAAAAAAAAGGCTGCCTTTCACCTTCCGCGACGACGCCACATAGATAGCCTGTCAGTTCCACTCCAGACCTCATCAGCGTGGCGGCGGCCTCGCCGGGCATCAAGCGTATCTATCAGCCCGTATGCCGACAAACCGACTACAACGCTTTGCTTTTATCTGTCGAGCACTGCAACCATATAGCACCCCCCCCCCCACCAAACTACGCAAGAAGCGCTCATCCCCGGCGCCGGATGAGATATGTGACACGGGGCCGACGAGGCGGCCATGTTTCCTGTACGCCGAGGAGCATGGGGGTTAATGGGAAATGAAGGAGAAAGACCTTTTGTTCTTCCTTCTAAAAGGCGCGCTCGGATAAGACGTGTGACTTTTCTCTGACTTTCATTTTCCCCGTCACGGCGGCCATTTTAATTGCCACGCAACAATAGACTCAAGTCGAAAGGGGCGGAGGTAAAACGGAAAAAAACGCCTTTGAGGTTGGAAGTACCAGGTTGGGTTTGGTTAATGAATAGAGCACATTATGCATTTAAATGTGCGTTAATTAGCCATTTGGAGGGCTTCCCCAACACTCACTGGAATTTGTTTTAAATTCAGCCCCTGAGTCCAGTTTTACGAAGCAACATGAAAAGCATGTCTAGCATGAGTAGACTCGCAAAAAAAAAAGTTTGAACAACCAAGTCGGCCGTTTTAGGGTCAGTTTTGTCATGCAAAACGTTGCTCGATAGCTAAGGTGACCAATCCGAGACAGCTTATTGAGCTTCGGGTCCCGATAAACGAGTAAGCCAACTTGCTTTGTCCAACTAGGTCAGGGGTCTGCAAACTGCGGCTCTTTAGTTTCTCTCCTTTGGCTCCTTGTGGATCTCTAAAAAATATATATAAAATAATTAAAAAAAATAGTAAAAAATTATTTTTTTAACATATTTATTTACATTTTTTAAATATAATATTATTAGAATGAATTACGGATTACAATTAACTCTTTTACTGCCACATCAAAAAAACCAAAAAAAAAAACAAAAACAAAACACAGTGCCAACCGATTTTGCTGATTACGAGCATTCATCAGATTTCATTGTAATTGCATACACCGGCAGCCCATTGAAAAGAGACACAATGCTGCCATCTGCTGGCCATAGTTAGTTGCTGTTTTTCCACAACCCATTGACCAGGCAGCGATGCACTTTGACGTTGCACTTAACACTGATAAAACATAAAATAAAAAATAAAAATGTAGATGACGTCATTTAACGTTTATGGCGGCATACATCGTGATTTTACTAATCGTTATTAAACGTTTTTGGCATTCAAAGAGTTAAATATTCAAAAAATGTCCAAATTTGTAAGTTGTCAGAAAAAGAGACGAAAGGTAGATGAAATAAGTAGTAGAAATGATTTTTTTTACATATCATTCTTTCATTCATTGTTTATATTCATTTTAATAATATTATATTTTCAAAATTTTAATAATTTTTTTTAAATATAATATTATTAGAATGAATTAAGGATTTATATATATTTTTTATTGCGTAATTAAATATTCAAAAAAATGTCAGAGTCCAAATTTGTAAGTTGTCAGAAAAAGAGACGAAAGGTAGATGAAAATTAACACGCAACAAAAAAAAATAAAAATGTCTAAAAAGTGTCCATAAAACATCCAAAAAGATCCGAAAATGAGCAGAAAATTGCCCCAAAAAATGTTTCAATAAAAGGCAGAAAAGAAGATCCTTAAAAAATAACCATAAAATATCCCAAAACAAAGGAAGGCAGAAATTACCATAAAATGTCAACAAAATTGCCAAAATATATCAGAAAATTGATAGCAAAAAATGGCAGAAAATAATGTCAAAAAAATAGCCATAAGATGTCCAAAAAAGGAAGAACAGAGGCAAAAAAAAATGTTCATCACAATGCTCAAAGGTTTTGCATCTCCGGACGGATATTTTTGTTATTTATTTGGCCTAAAATGGCTCTTTTGTTACAGTAAAGGTTGCTGACCCCTGCACCAGGTCCTGGGCTCCAGTCAGCAAGACAACTGTTTGGCCCATGTGTATGTCAATCACGCGGTTGTCATAGCGATTTCGACGATAAACCAATTAAAAAGGTGCATGTTTTCAAAATTTTGCTCCTGAAGCCATTTTTCATTTTGGTAGACCCACAAAAAAAGTCTCAGAAAAAGGCAAACCAAGCCCCCCATTTCAGTTGGAAACAAGGCGGTTGTTTTTTTCCAAGGAGGCTCAAAGAAGGAAACGCGACACTTGGCGACGGCGTCCTCGCTCGACTCGTCCGGTGTCAAAGCTGCATAACGACGCTCTTGATCTCCTTCTGAAGGAGACCCCCTGCCGCTCGGGGGTCCGCGCGGCAGCAGACTGAGACACTGGTTGGGGGGCACTTGCCAGTCTCATACATGCATTAGAATTGTGTGATCACGCCAATGCGGCTCCTTTTGAATGCATGACCGCGAAGGAGAATATGAATCTATGAATATATTAGCATTGAGTGAGTCCGGGATTGCGTGGCCGGCTCGCGGCCCGCTGCAAGAACGTTAGCTTGTGGCAATTAGCATCCGTCAGCGCTGTTAGCGCCAAATGACAGCGTGACCCGGATGGAGGAGGGGGGAGATGCGCCACTCATACCAAAATATGCCGACACATATGCAGGTATTTGACAAACATTCTGATTCCAATCGGATTCTTGCTCAAATCCGATTTTTAGGGCTGAATAAAGCCAAATAAAGTGCATAACCCAACATCCGCCCATCCTCGCAAACATGTTTGGACGGCACCCGAAGCCTCGTCGTATTAATTTGATTTATTTTGTCCTCATTTCATAATTATTCGCCCCAGTTGTCTCCCAAATAGTCCCGTCCCGGTCCCGTCCCCTCGTGCTCATTATTTTTGATGCTGCGGCCACACATTAGGGTGCGTTCGTTCGTGACTCACCGACCGCCGACATCTCGGCCACGGCCGCCCGATAAGGACCCTCGATGAACTGCGGCGGATTGTCGTTGATGTCTTGCACTTTGATGATGAACTCGGACGGAGGCTCCAGCGGCTCGTCGGTGTCCGCGTTAATGACCTGGGCCGTTAGCGTGTACTCGGCCTTCTCCTCGCGGTCCAGCCTCTTCATGGCGTGGATGTCGCCCGTCAGCTCGTTGATGGCGAAGATGGTGCCGGCCCCCTCGCCGGCCAGCACGTACTTGATGCGCTTTCCACCTACGTCCAAGTCCGTGTGGAGCTGTAACAGAGAGGAAACATTGTTGCTTTACTGTTTGTTTTTTTTCACTGAACACTAACGTGTCTTTGATGTTATCAAAAATGCTGACATGAGGTTAATTGAGGGAATAAATTGTCTTTGATGTTGACAAACATGCTAATGTTCGGTTCACTGAATCTGGTTGTCGTAGTTAACCAAACACCAGGTCGGTATCAGACGCTAAATTTCTTTGATGTTTACAAGAACGCTTCGTTTTAAACACTAAAATTGTCATCAAATTAGCAATCGCTTTGAAGAAAAATGCATTAGCGCCACCCAGGACGATAAATTGTTCTTAATGTTTACAAAAATATGAAGACGCTTCATTAAATATTAAATTGTCTTTGATGTTGACAAAAAAAAATACATGCTAGGTTCATTGAAGACTCATAATTACCTCAAATGATTATTTAAAAGTAACAGTAACGCTAAAAACTTGCTTTGAAGTCTGAGAAGTGCTAACGTTGCAAGTTCTTTTGAAACTCTTTTCTATCATCAAATGCTAACGTTACTTTGATATTTTCTTAAGTGTTTACGAAAACATGAACAATAGGGTCACAGCGGAAAGTCTTTGATGTTTGACAAAAAATGTCCGCGTTATGTGTGTCGAAGATTTTAGAAAGTCGTCAAATGCTAACAAAATGTTTTTCGAACTCTTGTCGATGTTCATGAAAATGTGAGCGTTTACGGAGGAGGTTGCTTATCTTTGATATTTGCAAAAACAAGTTACAAACGTTAGTTCTACTACATACTCAAACACACGTCTTTGATGTTGACAAAAATGATAATGCGAGCTTCTTAGCTAGCTCGCGCAAACAAGCTGGCAATCTTGCTCGGTAGCAAGCTAGCTAACTAGCGCTTCATTCATCAAAAGGGTTCGTCAAGTTCAAGGGAGACTATATTGTGGGATGTTGACAACATGCTAATGATAGGTCCGTTAAATGATTTAATTTTGGTTACAAAAGTGCCAACAACGACGCACAAAAGACAATCAACCCGAAGTGAACATGCGGCTAGTTAGTTCACCTCAGCATATCTTAAAAAGACCAACTAAGTTTGTAGAAGAGGCGACCGTGACATACTCGCCGTGCGAAAATGAGGTCTGACGAGGCTCATAAGTTGTACCGGCCCCTTGTTACGTATCACACAAGCAACAAAACAACACACACTGTGGTGCTTTACCGCTGGGGGAAAAAAACAACAACAACAAAATGTCGCCCAACAGACCTTCAAACATTGCATTAAAAATTCACGAGCGCACACACACTGACCGCCGCTATACAAATAACAAGACCCAAAATGGCCACACCAAACTGCACGCTGCTCATTATTTTTGGGGGTAATTATCCCCTCATCGCTGTGCTAAAGCCGCATTACCCCAATGACAGAGTCCGGTTCACACGAGCGCAAGCAGAACTAATGAGTCTGACAATGCAGAACTGGATTTGGACAAATAAATAGGCAAAATAAACTTTAAAAGGACAACAACAACAACAAAAAGGCAAAGCTTCTCAATTGTCTGGGCTGTTTAGTGCTGAAGTTTCACTGAAGATTCTGGTCCACTTAAGATTCTGACTTGTGTTTGATTTTTACAAAAACACTGACACAGACCGTAACGTTCATAAAAAGATTTTTAAAAAAAATAGGTCTTCAAAGACTATCTTGTTAACATTAGCTTCACCATGACAGACTTGAAATTATTTGTAGTTGTTCACAAAAATGCTAACATCGGCTCCATTTGAAATGAATTGAAGTCACACGGAAATATAATTAAATAAAGTTAAATTTTTAATTTACATAAACATTTTAAAGGCTACATTGTCTTTGAGCTTTACAAAAAACATCCACTTGGTGCTTGGGAGGCTAAAGTGCCTCTGGTGGTTGCAAAACACTTATCACACTCTAGATTGCCTCTGACATTTACAAAAGCATGTACGCCAGGTTGAGTCAAGACTAAACTGTCTCCAGACTCCAAACACTGTAGCTTTGTGGAGGATGAGGTCTACTCAAGACTGAAAATTGACTTGGTATGTTTACAGAAATGCTAACCTTGGATTTATTAAAGACTAAATTGATTTGGTTATTTATTAAAACAGTAGCATAAGTTTCACTGAAGACTCGAGTTGATGTTTGAAACATGCTAAGCTAACATTCGGTTCGTTGAAGACTATGCTAACGTTTTTGAAACAGAGCTACTTCTTGGGTACTAGTTCTTTGGAAAGGGCTAGTTTGGTACACACAACAGAAATGACAATGACCTTTTATTATACGTTAGAATTAATAAGTAATCTTACAGAAGACATGCTAATGATTTCTTATAACTGCCAACAATGATTTAACAAAGTAAAAAGCAAATAAACATACAAGAATTCATGTCTGTAAATCATTGCAAGTTTTTACATTTTCAAACGAGCACTTCTACTTCATCATTCATCGGAAATCAAAAGTAGCTCAAATTCTTTTGATCCCCAAAAGAATGAGCAACGTTCAAAGAGAAGCAGGAGAAGAGAGAGAGAGAAATTCCAGAGAGGACTTTTTTTTTTTTTTTAAGTCCGCCAATGTTCCACGTCGTTTGTTGGTAATAGAGCCGCGTTGGCCACAGTTAGCGCAACGTAGCAACGGTTTACATTTCTGCCTCTGAGCTTCTCAAAGTTGTTACTGTTTTTTTTTTCCCCGCCCACCAGGAAACTGTCTTCAAAGGTTAACATTAGCTTCACATTAGCTTAACATTAGCTTCGTGTAAGGATCATGGCTAGTAGGCTGTAAATGTTAATAAATAATCAAAGGCGAACAGGCCCCTATTTGCTGTCAATGATGTTTACTAAATTGCCACCGTTTTATTCATGTGTATATTGCATTGATTGAAAACTAAATCGCTCTCAGTGCTTAAGAAAAATGCTAACATTGGGTGATTTGAAGATTTAATCGTCTTGGATATTGACCCCCAAAAAAAAAAAAAAGTTAACTTCAGGTTTACTGAAGACCATGAATAGGCTTAATAAACTGTCCTCAGTACTTATAAGAGTGAAAACGTTAGGTTCTTTGAAGATTAAATTGCGTGTAATGATTATAAAAAAAAACAAAAACAAAAAAAAACCTTGTAGCTGTAGTAGTCATATATTTTTATTCATTCGCAGTCATATACTGTGGTGGTGACAGAAAAGACACAAGCAGAATCAACAAAAGCTTATTTAAGTCTGCCAAGACAATACATTGAATATAATTGAAAACTAAATTGCTTTTGATGTTTCTCAGAACACAAATATTAGGACTCTTAAAAACAAAATTCTCCGAGATGTTTACAACATTCATTTAAGTCTAAAATGTCTTTGCTGTTGACAAAAACGTGCATGTTGGAGCTCAGTGATGACAAAATTGTCTTTTGATGACACAAAATCACTAGCATGAGGTTCATCAAAGACTAAATTGTCTTTCTTAAAAAAAAAATGTGATAAGTTACTTGAAACTAACTTTTTTTTTTATGTTGATGAAACCACTGACGTATGATTGAGTCAACTGTATTTCATGCCAGTTTTGTTGAAGGCTATATTATATGCAACCAGCATATTTGTGGAAGACAATTGCTCGCAACATTTGTAACAACATCCAAATGAAGCCAAATATTGTTCAGCACTGGATCAATGCAAGAGTACTGACCTGCCGGTATCCTACATAGCGCGTAGGCTTAAATCCATATCTTTGAACCACGACGCATTGAGTCCAATGGCGCAGCAAACAACACAAACTCACAAGCGCGCGCGAAAAACATCAACATTCAGCAGCTTTAATTGAATTTCCTGCCACGGCATTTTCAACGTCAGCCCTTCCGCGAGAGTCGGTCATGCTACACGTCCCTTACAAAAAAAACAAAGTGACCTCTAATGCCAGCCCAAAGAAATCCGCTTTGCCTCGGAGGCGACTTTTTTTGTTTTTTGTTTCCCCCAGACACTGACAAAGCAACATTCACTTCAATTGTCAAACCTTGCACTTTTTGTTTGCCTAATTGCGCCATCATTCCGCATGAACGATGCGACTCATTAGCGGAAAAACGCCTCGCCACATCCCACATGCTGAGAAACTCTTTAAACAGACGCAAATTAATGACAGCCTGTCATTTGATTTTTTAACTATTTTTTTTCCGCCCCCTCTCTGTGTTGATAGCCAACGAGCTGGCCAATTGAATATTTTAGCGCACTTTAATGTTTACATATTTGTTTTATTTGATGTTTACAAAAATATGGGCAAGGTTCATTATTAAAGACACACACGTTAGTTTCATTAAAGAATACATGTCCATGTTTATGAAAACCAGACTACAGCCAAACTACGGCCAATTTGCGGCCCGCCGTCCATTTTTCAGTGGCCCGCGACATTTGCTAAATATGGCATTTGACTCAGTTCAAATAAAATAAACAAAACAAAAATGTTTGGAGATGGTCAAAGTAAGAAGGGAGGGTAATGAAAAAACTAAAATTCAAAAAACAATATTGTTACCGAAATAAAATAAAAACGAAAAATAACTGAAACTACATTTTATGTTTACAAAAGTAACTATAATTATAGCAAACATGTCCTTCGTTTTAGTCTTTGGTAATTAATTTAATGCATGAGCCTTTGGGGATGATTTTTAAATGTGATCTTTAGTAGATTTATTTTGATATAAACCGGAATAATGACGTTTGAAAGTATGTCACACAGAAGTGATGTCATCTATAGCAGCAGCCAATAGAAAAGCACCTTCAGATGACAAGGTGCTTTTTTAAATATTGCGCACAAGTAATACACATTTTTTTAAACTAATACTAATACTGAAACTAACAAATTAAACGAAAACTAAGCATTTTTTTTAAAGAACTAAACTAATAAAAACGAACAGAACCACCCTGAAAACTAATAAAAACTAACTAAAATGAAAAATTCCCAAACTATAATAACCCTACTGCCATATTACAAATAAATTGGTTTATATACTGTAGCATTTTTCTAAATATGCAAAAACACAAATAAATTATTTGTACAATTATTAGGACTAAACACAATTTCTCTTCATAACATGATGTGGCCCTTGCGTCCTTCTGATTTTCTGTACGTGGCCCTCAAACGAAAAAGCTGCCTTAACGGGTATGCTCGGTTCTTTATAGAATAACTTGTCTCTGATGCTTACAAATGTGCACGGATACATTAAGTAGTTGACTTAATAAAGACTGCTACACGAGGTCCTTGCAGAATTTAAATATTTGATGTTTATGAATGCGACATTGTGTTCATTGAAGAAAATTTTCATTGTCAAAAGATGCACGTTTTTTGTTTTGTTTTTTAGAGTAAGTTGTCTTTGAGGCTGACAAAAAGACACACGCTGGGCTCACGGAAGACTAAATAAAACTCTTATTTCCATCTATTTCCTTCCACCCACGCAGGGGCGGGCGCACTCTCCCGATCAAGAGCGCATGCTAACTGCTTCTCCTGTCAAGCGCAGGAGGGAGGACGACAGAAAAATATGTGTCAGTCCCAGTTAGCAGATGAGCTTTTTACTGCAATCACTTGTACAATCACGCCGTCCTTAATGAGGAAGTGTTCTGCAGATTTTTTTATTTATTTTTTTCATTTTCAGCAACCAGCACCCACCCATTTGCCCTGCTTCCTCACGTTTAAGTAGTAGAAGCCCTCAGAAGGAGCTAACGATGTCAGGGCAAACGCGAGCTAGGGACGTGTGCTCCTCCCACGTATGTAGCAATGGCGCCGAACCAGGAACGCGAGGGGCGGAGACGCTGTCGCGCGCCGCGGCGGGATGTCAGCAGACGTCGGCGCCATGCACAGGCGCAGGCAGCCCGACATCCGACGTCTCTCGGGAGAGCGGGGAATGTGTCTGGCGCTAAAAAGTTTGTCAATTTTTCTTAGTCTTGTATTGCCAGGAGTGACACATTAAGTATGCATGTTTAACATTCATCCTCAATGCTAGCCGGCTAGTTTGAGTCATTAACTGCTTAGCATCCAGCTGAGTTCTGTGGGTGTAAAAATTTGGTGGCCACTTCCTCATTTTGGGGCACTAAAACCTTTCACTGTTTGACATTGTGTAAATATAATATATAATAATATAATATATAAAAATTAAAAAAGTATTTGACACTACGTTGGGAGTCTTTTCCTATTGCAATCGTGTTCTTGTGCATTCATGTCATCTCTGTAGAGTGCAACTGCATAAAGTTTTATTATTTGAGTTCGACGGAATCAAAATGTATTATTAACTAGGGGATGCAACGATATCCAACATCGTGATACAATATTATCACAGTATGAAGGCCACAATACGATAATTATCACGATATTGTGGGGAGGTTGGTGAAAAAATATATATTGTAAAAAAATAAATAAATAATTAAATAAAAATATTGTGCTTATACAGCAATGAAAATTATTATAAAAATATTATAAATATATACATAAAAATATAATATATGTATTGAGGCACTTACTTTACATATTAACACAGTTCACAAGCATATTACGTTCCTTTTCACCTGACGATTAGCATGGATTTTAAACGTATAAGGGTCAAAACATGCCTTGTGAAAATTAAACTGAACTAAAAACTAGCCACCAGAGGGTGCTAGAACTGCACAAATCCAAATCAACCTGACTTTTTTTGTTTAACAAATGTGCTGCTTTTAACTCTTTTACTGCCAGACGTTATAACAAGAAAAACTTTGATATGACAGAGGCTTTGATCATTGACGAAAAGAGATACAATGCTTCCATCTGCTGGCCATAGTTTAAAGTGTTTTAGATTCCACAACCCATTGACCAGGCAGCGCTGCACTTAGACGTTGCACTGAGAGAAAAAAAAAAAAAAAAAATTTTACTTTTACGGCAATATACGTCGTGATTTTACTGATCGTTATTAACCGTTTTTGGCGGTCAAAGATTTAATATCGTGACATGACGGCGATGATATATTGTGGCAGATTGAATACCGCGATATCACGATATTGCCGGTATCGTTACATCCCTATTATTAACGTTAAATCATAATCTTAAAACTTGTCTACCAAACAATATAGTAAACCGACATTTATGGTAAAGATATCACAATACTGTAAAGTGTCATCGGCAGAATCACTCAGTCATGAAAACATGGCGGAATAATAAAACCATGACATTTTATGTGAAGGAGCCAAACATTTACGCACATACTAGTACAATATTGACTCTCGTAAATGTGTTTTCTTGACTTGATGCCACTTTTTTTTCTACACTAAAACACTACACTGGAGGTAAAAGAGGACATTTTGCCAAACACAAATGGTCTAAACGTTCTGCCTCAGGCTGCGAAAAGGTGTCGATGAAATGGCTCAAGGCGATGTTCCACCACCATTTCAAAAGTCCACATTTTAAGTGAAAGTTCATTTACATATAGTTGTGTTATATTTATTATCATAGAGCGTTCCTGTATTCTTACTTTGCATTTTAGCATATGGCTAAAAGAACAATAAACCATTAAAAACCTATCAAATGAATGTAAACCACAGACGTTGCTTCAATTTCATCCAGGAAAAAAACAAACCTGACATCACAAACCTCGATGGTCTTAGAAGGAAATGTCCTAATATGGTCACGTTCTCCCACGACAATACACAGGCAATCAAATATTACAGAGAAATATGATCGTCCGCGCATGACAATATCCCAGGAAGGGAAAGTTGCATTGCAAGGCAATTGTGGTCACATCTTCATGAGGAAATTTCCCACGAGGCAATGTTCCTTCGCGTAAATCAATAACGTATTTACCTAACAATTGAATACCCCCTCAAGAAAATGTTCTAACAAGGAAATGACATCAAAAATGAATGCTGTCAATAGAAAAAAAAATTAAAAAAAATCGTCCGAACAATTGAACATCCAAACAAGCACATTTTGCTACAAGGATACAGTACAGCACATCCTCAATGGAAAATTTCCGAGTACAGTCAAACCTCGGTTTTCGAACGCTTCTTTTCTCAACCAAATCGGTTTTCAACCAGAAAATTCTAGAATTTTATGTCTCAGAACTCGTCCAAAAATTCGGCTCTCAACCAAACTGAAATAAGCCGAGCGTACCTGAACGCGACTCACTCGGGAGCCGAGCTAACTCGAATGCTTTCTCCGTAGCACATTCGTGTTCAAAGTTTGTTTGGAGCAGACCTGTTCGTTGTTATTTACGCAAATCTTTTTTTTTTTTTTTTAGTTTTGCATCGTGTATTAGCCCCTAATCATGGGTCCAAAGAAAGCAAGTGCAAGTGGTAAAGCTGGTGAAGAAAAGAGGAAAGTAGTGCGCAGAACTATTGAATTTAAAAAAGAAATGTTTGCATTTTGGGTTTTTTTTTCATCATTTTAGATAGGATATTTATGGTAAACAGTATACAGTGCAGTTTATGGTGTAAAAAAAAACAAAACTTGGTAAAAGTTTTTTTTTAGACTTGGAACGGATTAAAATTATTTACTTTAATTATAATGGGAAAAATTGTTTTGGATTTCGAACAAATTGCTTTTAGAACAGCCTTCTGGAATGGATTATGTTCGAAAACCGAGGTTTGACTGTAATTGAAAACTACCTTATGAAATGTGCTCTCAAGGACTCAAACGAAATGCCCTTAACAATGGATTGTCACAACAATTTCCGAAACACAAAGTGTCCTCACAATTGAAGGTTTTCCAGGAACTGCTCCACCAAGGAAATCTCCTCAAAAGGATTCATACAAAATGTACAACAGATGACTCAAATCAAATGAGTCGCAAACAATCATGAATTCCCTTGTCTGTAAAGCTTTTTTTGTTGACATCAAACGATGTGTTCCCGCTCCAATTAAGGATGTAAAAGCAAAAGCGGGGGCGTTCTCCTAATCGTTCACAAGCCCTCCAGCACATTAGCGCCCGAGTGACGACAACGACGGCCGTGCGATGTCTCGCTGCGATGCCGCTAAAATGTCACTCCAAAGTGACAAACACGATGTTGCTTGTTAACAACGAGGTCGTGACCAGATGGGCTGTTGGGGGTGGAATGTCACGTTCAGCATTAACTATGCAGGAGTTTGCATGTTGTTATGTAAATGTATAGAAACCCCAAGGCTGTATTATGGTTTATGTAATGGTATCGTGAATGCCAGATGTTGATCTCTGTTGGTTCCATTTCTTATTTTAAACTTGTTTTATGATAGAAAATACAGCGATTCACAGGGAATATTGGCATTTAATCGAAATGTAATCGAGATTTCATGTTTGGCTTCTAATAATTGAAGAAAAATGAGTTTACTGTGAAACTAATGCACAAAGAGAAAGACATACTAACTTCGCTAGTGCTAATGCTAGCAGTCAATATAAAATTCCACTAACATGCTAACAGAGAATTAGCATCACGTTCCGGGAGTGATCGAGCTTCAAATTTTCACACATTGATTTCATGTTTGGCTTTTCATAACTGAAGAAAAATGAGTGCTGTGAAACTAACGCACGAAGAGATAAGTGTATATTGAAATGAAAGACGTACTTTGTTTTATAAACATCACTAGCGCTAATGCTAGCAGTCAATATAAAATTCCACTGACAAGCTAACAGAGAATTAGCATCGCGTTCCGGCAGTGTTAAAGCTTCAAATTTTCACACATTGATTTCATGTTTGGCTTCTCGTAATTGAAGAAAAATTAGTACTGTGAAACTAACACACGAAATACAAGACATACTTTGTTTTATAAACATTGCTAGCGCTAATGCTAGCAGTCAATATAAAATTCCACTGACAAGCTAACAGAGAATTAGCATCGCGTTCTGGGAGTGATAGAGCTTCAATTTTTCACATTGATTTCATGTTTGGCTTCTCATAACTGAAGAAAAATTAGTGCTGTGAAACTAATGCAGAAAATACAACACATACTTTGTTTTAAAAACATCGCTAGCGCTAATGCTAGCAGTCAACATAAACAACAACACTGACAAGCTAATAGAGAATTAGCATCACGTTCCGAGAGTGCTGGAGCTCCAAATTTTCACACACAAACACTGAAGGAATATATACCTGACAACTAATAAAACAATATTGGCATGTATTCTTCCTAATTTGTAAAGATTGAGTTATATTAATCAAGCTCAATCAAACTTTTTTTCTTTCACTTTTCTTATCGTCTGAGGAACACTGCGTATTTGTGCTCAAGTATTGTTTTTAATTGCTGTTTTAAACATTTATCCACTTATTTTGTGATTGTTATTTTTTAGTTGAAACTTAAGGTTTTGATGAAAAATCAATGAATAATCATGTTTGTTAATCGTAATTTCATTATCGACCAAAAGGCGAGAAGTGAAAATGGCCCTCGCAACTCTCCAAGATGATTAATTTGTCCATAACTGTATTACGGTCCCATTTATTGACATTATTTTATTTAACAGTGCATGGTGCCTTGTACGAGTGACCTGATTTTCACGTCTTTCAATGTTTTGCTTTGACTGATGAGCGCAAACTTGAGATGGAAGTACCACATGGTGACTCAACTCACTTCACAGCGCAAAACCAAAAGATCAAATTACAGGTGAGCAGCTGCAGCTAATTCATCCACACAAAAAAAAAATAGCAGTAAAATTAGTGCCACCATTTTCATTTCTTCTGCAAGCCCCTCAAGGCCGCCGTAGCCTAAATAGTTCCTTCGACTCCCTGGAAATTAATCGTAGTTTTTCCTTTCCCGTTTGTTGAATCTGGACTCTGTTAATTACACCTCCATGAATAATCTGTAAGTGTAAATATTGCAATAACATTTGGAATCCGCTGAGCAGATGGCGCAATGCATGATAAATGATCGGCGTTGCTATTTTTGGCAGCAGAGCCCCCCCCCCCCGAACCGCCAACCAACCAACTACCCCAAGTCTTGTGTCATGGCAATTCTTTTTTTGTAATAAATCGGGTGAAATACATGAATCACAACAGAGTGTATTAGTTGGCAAATATTATTTGAGAATTTGAATGTTTTATTTAAAAACAGGCGCAACATTTGAATGGTGGATTTGAAAATTTTGGGCCATTTTTTGAAAGCCACATTTATAAGAATGAACATTTTGACACTTTTATCGAATTTTAGATCTATTGATTAAGTGCGACCGTGGGTCATTATGGGCTTAATAATCTGCATTTTTTTTTTTTACAGTTTCACTGTACATCAAAACGTTTGAAATATTGTACTGCAGACACACTGAATGGCTGTCGCTTAAAAGCTAACGGCTAAGCAGAGCGTAGACTTTTGTCATATACGCAGATTAGCGTTAGCGTCTCCTGATCGGCATGCAAACACGTAGCCGCCAAAGCCAGAAAAACCCAAATGAACTCTTGCAAATACGCGCCGCAGAACGAAACGATTCTGCTTTGTGACGATTTAAAAAAAAAAAAAAAAAAAAGCTCATTTCCAAAGATGCCGAGGTATCACTTTAAAAACCTCAATTACTTTGCCAAATGGCCTATTTGCACAAGTCAGCTCTCCTCGCGCACAAAAAAGGGGAGAGTGAAGCCTGTTGGGATTCCGTCGCGTCTTTGACACGCAACAATAATCAATACGGCTGCCCAAGGAGGTCAAACGCAGCATTGGTGGAGGCCAATGAGTGCCGCTCGCGAAGCTCGCTATTCATTTGTTATCAGCGCACACACGCTTCCATTACCGAGACAATGGGAAGGAGATGGTGTCACGGCCCGCGTGCGTGCGTGCGTGCGTGCGGCAGGGGAAGAAGGAAGTCTTATAAATGAAGCCGGCCTCATGGAGTGAAGGTACAGTCATTACAATCAGAATTGCAAAGTAGCCTGGCCCACCCTTTGCTTAACAACAATTATAGAGTCGAGTCTACTGGAAAGTCCAAAATATCATATTCGGGATCCACCAGTTTTCCAGTCCAACATGAACAGCAAAAACATGGCTTGTAAGCTAGCATTTGTTTTTTAATACGAGTGTTTGTATTACCGTATTTTCCGCACTATGAGGCGCACCTAAAAGCCTTCAATTTTTTCAAAAGCTGACCATGCGCCTTATAATCCAGTGCGCCTTATATATGGATCAATGTTGAGCCGCAACAGGTCTCGCTGTCAAGACGCTATCGGTGACCCTGCACGATCGGTGACGCGCATGCGCAGAAGATCCCGCCATCTTGCATCGCTAGCTAATACTAATACTTTAGCTCAGAGAAAAAATAATAAAACAGCTGTTTATTCATTTTGGAGTTGTCAGAAAGCTGGTTTGTAATCTATTAATAAAGTTTGACTGACCTATCTGACTGTTTTGTTGACATTCCTTTTAGCGCAGCACCATCTAATGGATGCATAACGTAACCACAGCCTCTACTGTAGCGCCTTATATATGGAAAAAAGTTTTAAAATATGTCATTCATTGAAAGTGTGCCTTATAGTCATGAAAATACGGTACATAATTAAATGCTAAAAGGTATAAATTACGCAACACATTTGGTGATTTTCGAGAGAATGATGAAGAGAACATTGTGATTAAATATAATGGACTCAAAACTTGAGAAACAAGAATGACATTTAAATGTATTTAAAAGATTATTATTTTGCTACGACTTTATTCTTGTGATATTATGACTTTATTCTTAGAACTGTGTGACGTTATTGATTAGAATGCTCACTTCTTTGTTGATTTATTTATTTATTTTTGTTTTTACTTTGTTGGGAGTACTGTATTATTAGTTTGAGTGTTAATATTTAAATATTGAAGCTGTGACCATTTACTTCCTTCGCATAATAATAATAATAATAATAATAATAATAATCATCATCATCATCATCATAATTTTTTCTCCCCACAACGGTTCAGTTTTTAATGCACGCTGTTGCCCTATTTGTGAATCAAACACGATGACATCCACCACAAATGTCCACGGAGCTCAGAATATGTTTGCCAAATTCAACAAAATCATATTAGACTACCTGCGCCAAACTTTAGACATGGTTCAATCAGCAATGACGCATGCTTCTGCATGCAAAAAAAAAAAAAAAAAAAATCCTATTGCACCATCTACAAAAAAAAAAAAGACGTTTTTTTTTGCCATCATAACTTTACAATTTTTTTTCATAGCATTCACATAACTTCTCATATCATGGTAAATTTATTCTTGTAACATGGTGTTAATTTTTTTGTAACTATAATATTTTTTTTGGAAAAATGACAACCAGATTATTGTCTTGATGCTCGTATTGCATTTCAATGCATTTCACAAAATTGGAATTGTCAATGAATAATTGAAATTTCATGTTTTTAAGAAAAAAACAAAAAAAACAATCTGTGATTACTGCAGAAAGAATCTGCAAAAAAAAAGAAGTGAAAAGCTCCAAAAGGTATATATTCCATTGCTCAGCATATGAGTGCAGTTTGTAACAAATTTTGTCCTTGATTGCTTTAGTGGAGGACACATTTCTGTGAAGTGTCAGTGAGTTCTTCTGCGGGGACTAACGGTGCATGTTGTACTTTAAACAAAAAGGGCCTCGTCCACCGTCACGACATGCCGACGGGTTTCAGTTCGCAGGGAAGGGAAGGGAAGAAAATACGTTGCATCAAACTGGTCAAATCAAACTGTTTGGTTCTTCTTTTTTTTACAACGAGGTGCAGATGGGTCGCGTAGCAAGTCCAAGTGAGATTTCTCGGCCCAGATGGAGCCCGCTCGGCTTTTGCGATTCATCTTTAAGCATTTCACGCTCGCTCCCGCCTTTCTTCATTTCGCGAAAACCCGGAACGAACGTCACCGACGCATCTGCGGAACAAGCGAGCTTGTTAAATGTCACGTGTGACACATGCAGTAAGTTTGACATCCAAGGCATACACGCTAAACTTTGACTTCTTTCACAAGTTGTCATGGAAACTACAGATGTCCCATTTCTAAATTTCTGAAATTAGACATTTTGTCAGTAAAAAGTATTTTGGGTGCTGGTCGAGCTTTCTTTACCGTCCAAAGTGTTTCTTTTCATCTTGCAAATTATGACATTTGTTTACTTTTAATTTGCGTGCGTTTTTTGAAAATACAAAATACCTTCTTGTTTGGAACAAAAATTATTATTATTATTATTATTATTATTATTATTGATAATGTTTTTCCATGTAACCCCAAATCACGTACTGTACCTACAGTACATGCGCATATCTTTGTAATTGGGTGGCATATATGCAGATGTTCTCCGCAGAAGCCTGTTAGAGCCTTTTGCTGTCAACCTGAGGAGCAAATTAGCGAGCTTCCGCGCCACTATGTCAAATCTTTGGGGTTTGTTTTTGATCTGTGAGTGGTCAGTTTATTCTGGCTGTTTATTCTAATAACTAGCATTGCTTTAAGCAACCTCTTCAGGTCAGAAGCTGCATCAAAGCTTTATGTATGCTCTTGCATAAAAAAATAAAATAAAAAAAAAACATAAAATATGTGTAAACACGTTTTTGGGAGTGAAGGATTAAGTATTAAAAGAAACGTATTTATACGTTTTTTGGGGTTGAATGAGTTAAACGTATTTTGTTAAATTTCTGAAAGATTTATTGCACTTTAAGACAATTCAGAATGTTTTTAGTTTATATTTACAATTATTAAATTAGCATTCTGAAAATATTTTCGTCTCAACCTTGCTGATGTCATATATGTTATATATATATATATAAATATGTCAAAATCATAAATTTTCAAGGAGACCCTAAAAACAGCATGTTTGTTCAACTAATAATATTTCATCATCAAAGAGAACAAGCCACATTTCCAACACTTTAGATCGGTCAATATTTCGCAAAAATGACACACCCACTCATGTGGGCTGACCAAAAGTGTTTAATGAATATAAAATTTGCCTAATGCGGACTTGTGAAATTTCAGCCTGAAATTTTTTTAAATGTTTTTATCATTTAGCCTACGTTTTATCAATACGTTCAAACAACTTTATCAGCATGTTCGAACGACATCGCCTCGTCAAAACTGTTCCACTTCCACATTGGCAGGTTCATGCGTCCGTATTTCTTTGATGGTTGAATATCAATTATGCTTAATCCCGATGTAGATGTAGTCAATAAATGAAGTCATAGTTTAAACAACCTCCCCTGCAATCAACTCCCAAGTCTGTTTTGCTTCAACTGTATCCTTCCAACATAAATTATGAGTATTACTGGCATTACTGATAATACAAGCGATTCAGTACATCAATATTCAGCTGGAGCGTCTCAACATTGAAAGCCAAAGAGGCTCTCTGCGGACGAGAAAAAAAAAGAAAAAAAAAAGGATTTCAAGGCAGCGTATTTGCTTAAGGTCCGAGAACAAAAGGGCGACAGTACACGCAGGCTCCATCGACCGTTAATAATCATCCGCGCATTCGTCCTTTGAGAGGGCCCGTGATATGAAGTATCATTAGACATGCAAATAACAGCTCCTCGTCGCCGGGATTAGGAGACGGGCAAAATGAGCGAGAAGCACGACGCTGGCAGAAACAATTAGGCTTTACGCAGGCCCGAGCTCTTGGCAGCCGGCTCGGGCCTGGCAAGGCAGCGGCGGCGGCGGCGGCGCCGACGTCAACGCCCTCGTCTGAGTGGATGTGACACGGCGACGAGCGTCGCTTAAGAACATGTCAAACCGGCTCACGCTGGACACACCAGACGAGCGGGGATTCTCTTTCCTGGTCGAGTCGTCCGTGAATGAGATATTTCTATGTCTAATTTCTGTTTCTGTTTTGTAGCAATTAGCATTAGAATTTAGCTAATTTTCATTATTATTCAAATTCCTGGTGAAAACACTGACAAAAAGAGCTTGTTGCAACATGACCCTGGCTAATCTCTTATACTCTGCTGCCACCTGCTGGACGTTTTTTCTAATAACTACCATTGCTTTAAGTAACCTCTTCAGGTCAGAGGCTGCATCAAAGCCTTCTATATGCTTTTGCATTTAAAAAAACAAAACAACAAAAATAAATAAATAACTAAAATACGTGTAAACACGTTTTTGGGAGTGAAGGACAAAGTAATAAAAAACGTATTTATACGTTTTTGGCATTGAATGAGTGAGTATTTTAGTATTTTCTTAAATTTATGAACGATCTGACTCATTGCACTTTAAGACAATTCAGAATATTTTAAGTTTAGATTTACAATGATTAAATCAGAAATATGAAAATATTTTCATCTCATACTTGCTGATGTCAATGTTTGTGTAACACTTAATTGATTATAACACATTACTTTCATGAATAAATTGCAAATCATTTGACCACAAAACTTACTTTGGAACTTAATATTTGTGGAGTTTTTATCACGTCTTTGACATTTAAGAAGAATTGATGTTCCATAATTCATCAATATCGAATTGAACTCTTGTGAATTGAAATTGAATCGATTGAGGAAATTTGAATCGATTCAATTTTGATTCACAAGAGTTCAATTCGATCAGGATTCTTGGGGCCGATCACTGATCAGAAAGTTAAAAAACAAAAAAAGAAAAACGATAATTAACACAACTTTAAAGCTGTATAATAGTGGACAATGCGATGCGAGTGAAATTACACACAAAGTCATCCAAAAATTAAAAAAAATTAAAAAAAAAAAGTAAATAAAAAGTGTGCTGTGACGAGATGGCCATTACGCACACTGGAGTGTTTTATAATACTACTAATCAATTGTTAAACATCAATACATTTGATACTTCAGTCATTTGAGGGACGATATTTGCAGTAACGTAACAGGAAGGAAAGTGGTATGGGTATCAATTAGCAGCAAACGTAAGTTAATATAAAACCTATTAGCGGTGCCGCAGCTAAATGTACATATGGGAAAGACTGCGGCTGTAATGTTTCAATCCACTTCACAGCGGGGACCTGCGACGGCCCTTGCCAACTTTACATCATCCGCAAGTGGAAGATCTTCTTGCACTTCCTCATAATAAACGCATTATGCGTTGAATTTTAAAGGGAATGAAAGGAGCCGCGTCCAATTGCACGGAACCCACAACGGTACAAAAACGCTTATTTGTCACTGTGCCCATATGCAAAAATACCAAAATCGACTTTCCCCACATACATGAAGCTTTTTGGTCGTTATATAATTATTACAAAGAAAATGGCCAACAGGTGGCAGCAGAGTATAAGAGATCAGCCAGGGCCATGTTGCAACAAGCTCTTTTTGTCAGTGTTTTCACCAGGAATGTGAATAATGATGAAACGTTGCTACAAAACACAATCAGAAACTTCCTAACAGAGACAACTTTCTGTGAACAAATTTGTGTCTTTCTTAAACCACTATTGTCATGCAACATGGCAGTTACATAGTCAATTGTTTCATTTCTTAAACTGACAATTTTATTGTGTAACATTGCAAAAGTAAATAAATGAATAAATAAATAAATAAAATTACTTAAATATTAAATCCAATTCAATCAATATTAATATTCCTCAGAAATTGTGTGCTTCAAAAAGTCGAAGCATAAAATATGTTTTAAAATGTTAAAATTGAAGATATAGTGCACATTTTCCATAGAAGCGTATGCAAAGTTTGCTGGACATATAAATGTCTTACACAAGCTGAAGAGTCTTCTTCACCTGAAGACTTCCGTCCATTTCCCCGCCACTCTTATGAGGTGCTCCCCCTAGTGGCCTGCCAAGTAATTGCTCAATAAGTAATGAACAATTGGAGCCTATGTAGTGGCTGTATATTAAGTCATTCACTCCCAGCCGTTTTCACTGAAGTATTTTCCTGGATTTTGACTGATTTTGCAAGGCCCGCGGAATATTATGTTCTATTGCTATAAAAATATGGAACCTACCAAAAGAGAGATTAGAGTCTCTTATTTTATCAGGAAAAAAAAAAGAAGTATATTCCTATCTGTTTCCGCTGTGCAGCAATTACACAAATCACAAATCTGCTTAGAACTGTGGGGAAATCAGCTCGTTTTAATATGGCCTGGTTGATCTCTTATACTCTGCTGCCACTCAACCATTAGAGACTGCATCAAAGCCTTCTCTATGCTCTGGCATAAAACAAACAAAATAAAAAAAAAAGTATAAATACATCTTTGGGACACTTACAACGTTTAAAATATGACGTATTTATACGTTTTTGGGAGCTAATGAGTTAACTACAAATATCGCGACACTTGCGTAGGCGTATCGAAAATCTATTGGAAGACAAAATATCACGGTTGATCGCAATATCGATATATATAGATATATACTCCTAATACTGATTGGTCAATTCCATTTTAGGGGACGTCACTCAGTCAGACAAAACCGCTCCCAGGTCCAGAAGTTTTTGTTTGTTTGTTTTTTGTTTGTTTTTTTTGCATCAACAGCAAATAAAAAAATAAAAAAAAGTAAAGTCAAACAATGATAATAAAGCTGAAATAGCGTTCAACTAAATCTATTTTGCTCAACTACAACTCCCTTCCTCCCTGGAGCGCGTGATGAATTGCAGGGTGGAAATTGCTTCTCATAATCCCGGATTCCCTCGTTACCGGAGCCTTTTGTTCCCTATTTACTTTGTTTTAATCACGGGCTGAGCTGAGAAAACAATCCAAATATGAAAATCAATCCAATGTATTTGTGTTAAAAAAGGTTACCTGGAGCAAAGTAGGAAAACAGGTTAGGCCCGAAGGGGTCTGATCATTGGAATAAAAAAAAATAAATAAAAAAAAAGGTGCTTATTTTAAGAACAGGCAACAACAGATAGTCGCAGTGCGCCGCCTCATAAAACGAGAGAAAATCTTTAACAAGCCAAATGAGAAAGAGACGGCGGGGATGAGGCCCACCGAGTCCACTCTATCATCCGCTAAGATAAGCCCCCGAGTCCGAAAAGGAGCCGACGTTAACTTCAAAAGGATTTCATGTTCACACAAGTCCTGGCGTGCTGTGGAATTTCTTATTTTTAGTATTTTTTTTTGGACTGTGTGAATTATTTTGGATGGTTTATTCCATTCTGCTTATCATGAGTACCTGGTGAAAGGCACTATCATTAACTATAACACGGGCATGTACAAGGTGGGCGTGGCTAATAGGCTTTTTTTTTTTTTTTTTTTCCCCTGTGGATTATTTGTCATTATTGTGATTATTTCCATTGTGCAAGTTGGCAGTTATCATGAATACATGCAGTCAACTATACTTACCGGTTTTAGTTTTTTGAAAGTTAGGACTTGATTGTTTTATTGCAATGAGATTTTAATTAATATCATCCAAGGTTAACTTTAGACTTTCAGGGCCCCTAATTTTCATGCAGCGTAACCTTGTGCCAAGGATAGTCGAGTTTATCTTACCCGTGTTTGAGAATTTGGCAGATCACGTTACGGCTCACTCATCACATTCGTTTTTGGTGCAACTGATCATTTTGTGACAGAAAATTTGTGTTTCCGTTCCGTAGACTGCTAGCATCTTCTCACACAAACCCAAAAATGTGTTAACGTTTTTTTTTAAATATTTTGTCCTTCACTCCCAAAAACGTATTTACACGTTTTACTTATGCAAGAGCATACAGAAGGCTTTGATGCAGCTTCTAACATGAAGAGGTGGCTTAAAGCAATGGCAGTTATAACAAAAATGGCCAGCGGGTGGCAGCAGAGTATATGATCAATAGTTTTAATGAATAAAGTGCAAAAGATAAATTTATTATTATTATTATTATTATTATTATTATTATTATATTTTATTTTTATTTTTTTTTAATTGGGCTTGCGGGCGCTATCGCGAGATGCTGGGAAAAAAAATTCTAAATTGACAAAATCACTCAAAAACTACTGGGATATGCAAGCAAGACAAAGTCAAAGTTCCAGTGAAGTCAGGATGTTGAATAAAGTGTCAATTAAAAACAGCACAAAGTCTCACAAATCCAAACCTGTCCTACCAAATCTGCCTAGCAAAGTGAAAGCCATATCAACACCCAGAAAGCGTTTTTTGTTTTTATTTTATTCTTAACTCATTTGCTCCTAAAAACATATAAATATGTTCTATTTTAAACATTGCCAGTGTCCCAAAGACGTATTTATATGTTTATTATGTTTTGTTTTGTTTTTATGCTAGAGCATACATAAGGATTTGATGCAGCCTCTGAAACGAAGCCATTGTAGTTATCACAAAAACGACCATTGGGTGGCAGCAGAGTATAAGAGATCAGGCAGGGCCATGTTGCAACAAGCTCTTTTTGTTCGTGTTTTCACCAGGAATGTGAAGAATGATGAAACTTAGCTATATTCTAATGCTAATTTCTACAAAACAGAAACAGATATGTATACTTTTTTTTTTTTTCCTGATGAAAGAAAAGAGTCTAATCTTTCTTTTGCAACCTCGGCGCATGGAAACAACCCGCTATATGGACCCCCACCGCAAAGTGAAACGTGTCAGCACAGAACTAACGAGTCGGGAAGCGTTATTTCGGACATGCCATTTGTCTTCCGTAATAAGACGCGAGTCCTCGCAGACGTTTGAAGGAAACAAGTCCTTCCTGGAAAGACGCACTCTACCAGGAATACTCATCGTGTGCGCGTGCGTCCTCCCTATCACGGCTGACTGCGAGATGGATGCCGGCTGTCACACCTGCCTGACTTTGTTCCCGCCAGATGCGGCGGCGGGGTCACCGGGAAAGCGCCCAAACACTCATCAATCTCAAGCGCCGTCCGACGTTTCTTCCAGCTCGGCGGCGGCAGCGGCGGCGGCTTCCAACATCCATTTAGAGGATGGGGAAAACAACGCCAACACACTCTTCCGCCCGGACGCGCACGCGCACGCGCACTCGCGCACGCGCGAGCCGCCGTTAGCCCGCTTGGAAAACAAAACGCAGCACGCGAGCTGTAAAAAGTGATTTTGGGCGAGGTCGTCGCCGTCATTCAAGGTAATTGAATTTGGGTCCCGCGCACAAAAGGTGCCAGCAGCCCAGCCCGCCCGCCTGCCGCCTTTTTTTTTTTTTTTTTTTTAATACCAACGGCGCCACAAAGTCGAAAGGACACAGATGGAGGGAGTCGGACATGACAATGAGCTTTTCGCTCGCAAACCCGGCGAATTGATGGAAACTTTAAAATGGCGTGCTCGGACTAGCCCGTATTCTCATTCTATTGTGACGTCATAACTGATTGTGGGTTCTTCCTACATTCTGCGCACAGGACTTTTTTGACTGTTACATTTCCTTTTACATTTGGTTATTTCTATTGTGCAAGGTGACGGACGGTGATCCTGTGTAACAGGCCAGAGAAATGATTGCTACTATTGGTGTACGATACTGCAAATTTCGGTATTCATTTGATACCAAGACAATAAAAGGGCCAGTATCACCGATATTGATACTTTTTGAAAATTATGGGATGTATTTATTTATTTTTTTAAATGAAGCTATATCTTCTAATTGCTTATTCACAATCAATTTTCAACCTTTAAGTGTTTTTGTAGCGTGTTCTTTTAACTCATTTGCCCCCAAAAACGTATAAATACGTTCTATTTTAAATATTTTAATTAAGTGTCCCAGAGACGTATTTATACTTTCTTTTCTTTTTTTTTAATGTTTTTGTTTTGTTTTTGTTTTTGTTTTTGTTTTTGTTTTTGTTTTTGTTTTTGTTTTTGTTTTTGTTTTTGTTTTATGCTAGAGCATACAGAAGACTTTGATGCAGCCTTTCAACTGCAGAGAACGGGGTGAAGCAATGGTAGTAATTACAAAAATGGCCGGCAGGTGGCAGCAGAGTATAAGAGATCAACCAAAGACATGATAAATACAAGCTGTTTCCCCACAATTCTAAACAGATTTGTGAATAATGATGAAACTTAGCTATTTTCTAATGCTAATTGCTACAAAACGGAAACAGATACAAATGTACTTTTTTTCCTGATAAAAGAAGAGACTCTAATCTTTCTTTTGGTAGGTTCCATGTTTTTACAGCAAAAGAACAGAATATTCTGGGGGCCTTGAAAAATCAGTCAAAATCCCGTGAAACAGCTGGGAGCGAAGGGGATTGCCTCAGTAAAAAATGGCTGTGAGTGAATGAGTTAAAACGAAGTACAAAATTAGGACAACGTTTTTTGATAATAAAAAATACTTTATCAATGTTTTTCCCCCGAGAAACATTACAAATATAACAAAATATGTTTTTAATTCCTTAAACAATGTGCATGTGTGGACATGTTCAGTGTCACAGCAGATGTGTGACGAACTTCACGCGTCCTCGCACCAGACGGTGTCAAAATCCTGGACACACACACACGCACACGCATTCACATGCGCAACATTTCTACTTCCTGCTGACTTTCATTCTGTGAGTTCACACTCGGTTGGAAAGCGCCCAGCGAGTCACAAACTTCCTGCTAGAAAGCTTCCTGTGATTTGACGCAGATTTCATTCAGGCTCTTTTTCACGGTTTCAGGAATTTGCTGTGTAAGATTTGTTAAATATTGTGCCAGGGCAATATATTATTTTTTTTTTTAAATACATTTGGATGAGTGTCTAAATAGAGTGAATAAATAAATCAACACAATTAAAATTAAATAAAAAATATAATGAAAAATAATTTTAAATAAAATAAAATACATAAAATAAAATCATTCATAATAATAAAAATATAATAATAATAATAATAATAACGCAATAAAAACAATTAAAAATTAAAATTACATAATTAAATCGTTAAATGTTGTGCCAAACCAAATAAGTACAGTATTCTACTCAATTATTAATCAAATGATGATCTTTTAAGACCATTTTTTAAAAGTAAGATCTCACTTTTAACCTTGAGATAACACGGCTGTGGCAAAGATAAGCTAACAATTGTCAAATCAAAACCGGAAACATTTTCAAATACAATGTCTGCGTTACAAAGACAATAATATCGGTTCATCCAAGTAAGTAACGTCGTCCATTTATAGATGTTGAGCTGACCCCACACACAAACATCGCAATTATTCAACATTCACTGCTAACATGCTAATGAGGCTTCAGCATTCGAAGTCGTAAACAATATGCGTCACGCTGCAACATTGCGCTCTGACGTGAATAGGGGAAGAAGAAGAAGAAGAAAAAAGCCGCCAAATATGTCACGAAAGAAAAGCGACCAACATCACCGACAACCCCCCATCACCACCAATGCTTGCCCCCCACCCCGGAGCGCGCAACCAACACCAAACGGAATATTCAAGAGCGGGAAGCAAAAGGATGGCGCGGGATGAAAACGTCTCACCCGCAGAGGATCCCACATTTGCCCGTTTGAAAAGCAGCACGCTTTACAAATCACATTCCAAACCAATTTGCGCTCCTCGGGATTTCCGGCAGAGCTTGTTTTTGTTTTTTTTTTGCCTGAAAATAAGCCTGCGTGCGACCCTACGTGACAGAAGACACAAGCGCGCTCCCTCACCTCTCGTGCACACCAGCGGGGCATTAAGGCCGCCTTCAAATGTGGGAGCGACAGAGCAAACTCCTCCGGTGTTACATCTTTTCTACTTTATTACAAGTCTTCAGGGAGTGAAAGGGGGAGGCGGTGGTGGGGGGGGCTGCGAGTCTGCAACCGGGGCTATCTGTTTACATTTTCTTTACAGGACTATATTGGAATTATAATTGTGTTCTACGCGAGCGTTTTTTTTTTTTTTTTTTTCTGCACTCGGCTCTGTTTAAAGGTCCTGTGGACCCGCCGAGATGAAGAAAAATGGAGGCCCTTTGGAGGGATTCGATTACCGGGGAAGAAAATGCAGCTGCACGCCGCCGCCGCCTGTTTTCCTTGCTTGTTCTTTTTCTTTTTTTTTCCGGCAGGTGCCAATCCCTCAGGACGCTCGTTGGGTAACATGAGGAATGTGTTTTCCTTTTTGGCAATTAAGGCGAACAAAATAGAAAATTAGTGTTGTTGTGATGTTGATGGCGAGTCCATGAAATGGTCAAATAAATTTGACACCGTTCTCAGGCCACATCAGATCAAACTTGCCAAGATGCATCTATCTTGCAATGTGATCAAATCTCTTGGTTTTTTTTCTGCTCACCTTTGAAAAACCTCTGGAAATGGCCAAAATGACCCTGAAATTGCTGCTTCAAACCAAAATGGCAGACGTCCTGTGTCCTTTAGGCCTGGTTGTACTTTTTGTAGCAGGGGTGTGCAATTTGAATTTTTTTTTTTCCTCCATGAGCTCACACAGAAAAATCAAAGGATGCAAAGGTCACCTTGACATTCTCTGACTTTATTAACACGTTCATTGCCAGACAGCAAAAAAATGCATCATTTGACGTCTTTTTCCGTCAATGGCAGTGAATGAGTTAAACACACAAAAAACAATCTATCATGCAATTATGTATTGTAGTTATTTCAAGCATCTTTTTTTGTGTGTTATTTTAAAGGGATACTTGACTGATTGAGCCATTTTTACATCAGTAAAAAAGTTACACTTTTGTCTAAATATATTGTGTGAATAAATAAATATATTTGTATTTAATTTTTGAATAATATTTTTTATATCAGTTTTTATTTTCACTTTTAGTCATTTATTTTTTAAATTTTTTTTATTTATTTAGTCATTTATTTAGTCATGTATTTATTTTTAATTTTGGCAGTTTTGGGCCATACTGCCAAGTCGAAATGTTATTCAAAATGCTGCTCACTCGACCAATGATAGGCAGTTTGCAACCAGAGTCCCCCTCATTTGAATTTCCACTTGGCAGTACGGACCAAGACTGCAAAATAAAAAATAAATAAATGACTAAATAAATAAATGACTAAAAGTGAAAATGAAAACAGATATAAAAAATATAATTCAAAAATTAAATACAAATGTATTTATTTATATATTTATTTTTTGCTCTTTTTATTTCATGTATATTTATTTTTTGTATTCAAATTATATATATATTTTTTTATCCATTTTTATTTTCACTTTTAGTCATTTATTCAGTTATGTAGTCATTTATTTATTTACAATTTTGCCAGTTTCGGTCCTCCATATCAAATGACCCTCAAATTCACAACTATGAAATTCACTCATCTGTCGAGTATACGTGGCACAAATTTGTTAGTCGTCAGATAAAATCTCAAGAACCAACAAATTTATCTTTGAATGACCCTTAGCAATGGTCAAAAAAATACTTTATTGTAAGTTTCAAACCAAGCGACCGACCTTCTGTGACATTTTTTTTGTGGCTTTACTCATGATTGATATGCTTATCAAACTTTATGTTTCTAAGTGAAAATGGCTTTAGGGGTTAAATAAAAAAAATAAAAAAATAAAAAAAATTACAGTGGGTGCCTCTTGATCACGTTCCACAAGCAGCAAAAATATTGCAACCCAATATGGATAACTGGTGCAATACTCGACCTCATTTGCCCTCACGTTGCTGTGCAGCCGAGTGTGCGCTTGTAATTCGTATCGCTGACATTTTTTTTGGTCCGAATTAATTAAAAAGGCGGCGAGAGAACGCGAGCACAGGTGGCGCAAGCGAAAGATGCTCACTCATGTCCATTTCGCTGATGACTTCTAATTGTATCCTTGTTGTTATTTGCTGCAACATTTCAATGAGATGCCTCTGCCTCTTCTATTTTTTTTTTTTTTCCATAATACAATTTCCACTCTAATATGACTCTGTCAATAAGTAATTACTCGCTCGGTAAATTGCGGTGCACAATGTTCATCAGAGGGAAGAAGATCCATATCACTGGTTCATTTGCATAATGCAAATGAATCTGTGAAGCGGGTGGAAAAAATAACAACAATTAAAGCGGTGAGCAACAACCAACGGGCGTCCCCACCCCCCTTTTCATATGGCATATCCTCAAAATGATCAAACTTTGAAACGACGCTTTGCCCAAATTAGATGGCATATGCAAATTAACTTCTACAATTCTGCATTATTGTCCGGGACACCTGCTTCCAATTGGGGTTCGTTCGCCAAATTCCAGTGTCGCATTTTCAAGCACCGGAATTTGACTAAATGCTCGCTTCAAATCAACGTGTTCAAATTCGAATCCAATTTCGGGTGATTGAGACTATTTGGTGGATCAACGCACAATTGATCAAACTTTCCAGGGGGCGCTATTGAGTGAGTTTTTTGGGGGGGTGGTAATTAGGGGTGTGCCAAAAAATCGATTCATAAAAGAATCGAGATTCTCACTCATTCACTCGCCGCCATTTTCACAGAAGCAGTCCCATTCGCTCCCGGCTGTTTTACTGAATTTTGACTGATTTTGCAAGGCCCACAGAATATTGTGTTCTATTGCTATAAAAGCATGGAAAAAGAAAGATTAAAGTCTCTTCTTTTATCAGGAAAAAAAAAGTATGTTTCTATCTATTTCCGTTTTGCAGCAATTAGCATTAGAAGAGAGCTAAGTTTCATCAGTTTTCACAAATCTATTTGAAATTGTAATTTTTTTCTACATGGCCCTGGTTGATCTCCTTTGCTCTGCTGCCACCTGCTGGCCGTTTGTGTAATGACTACCATTTCTGCAACCGTTCTTTGCAGTTGAGAGGCTGCATCAAAGCCTTCTGTCTGCTCTAGCATTTAAAAAAAAAAAAAAAAAAAACGGATAAATACGTCTTTGGGGCACTTAGAACATTAAAAAACATGTATTTATATGTTATTGGGAGTAAATGAGTTAATCGAATCGAATCGATATTAATATCCAAAAATCGATTTTATTTAAATTAGAAATGAAGAAGAAGGGGAAAAGGCAGTTGTAGCCCACATGCTGTTTTTGTGGGGAAAAAAGCACTTACAATACAAAATTAATAAATGTTTAAAAAAAAAAAGACACTTTAATGTCTCTATTTGTCATTTTGTCTTGCAAAGCAGACTGGAGTCGATCATGACAATGTTGTGCATATCTGTAAATTGGAGCAGAAATCATTTGTCAATCAAATCATTTTGAATCGAAAATCGATTCTGAATCGAATCGTAGACCCAAAAATCGTAATCGAATCAAATCGTGAGACAGTCAAAGATTCCCAGCCCTAGTGGTAATGTGTAGGACACCCAAAAGTTGTTTTTTTTATTTTTATTTTTTTTATATGACCCCAGCTCACCTGACAATTTTGTAGCTGAAAGTAGACTAAACATTACGGTCTAAGTTGTGGCGCAAGAGTGTAACTCAATTTTGATGACCAAGGTGCAGATAGACGTATGGTGGATTTCATCACATTCCATTTATAGATATCAAACTTTTTCAATTGTAGAAATCAATTCCGTGAGTACATAATTATGATTAAAATATCGCCCTAAGAGTCAAAATGGCTTCCTGTTCCAATTCAGAGCATAAGTCCTTGAGACTTTTTCGTCTGCCCTTGTTCCAAGACATCCAAAACCTTCAACAGATAAAAGAATTGCACGGTTTATTTTTTTTCAAACCTATAGCGATACTATTTCTTTTCAAAACGTACAGCACAGCGCATGAGCTTCAATTTGAATTCCAGTCATCCATTTTGCTTGACTTTAGTCCCGGTTCAGGAATTAGCGGGACTAACTCGTCCGCCGCTCCATTGGCGTCTCTGTGATCGAGGAACACCGGCGGCAATTTGGCCACGCTCGTTTAGTTCCCCGCGCAAAGGACTCCGTGCTGCCTATTTGTGACTAATCAACTGATAAGACCAAAGGCCTTTTTTTTTTTTTTTTTTTTTTTTTTTTTTTTTTTGCACGGCCCCCAGAGATGAAAACCAAACTCCTAATGGTCATTAGGGGCAATTACGTTCACTAACTGGCACAGCTTCTCTTCTTGCTAGTGTGCTCGCCGCTAAAACGTACCGCCGGAGCATCTCGGGACACTGACCGAGTCCGAGCACATTTTTTCTTATTTGATGGCGGATAAGCTTCGTTTCCTGTCTAGCTGTGGCGACATTGGCGGAGTGGGGAGGGTGTGATATATGCAAGCAGGTTTTTGTGTGACATCGTCTTCGTCTATACCAGCGGTGTCCAAACTTTTTTTATTTGAGGGCCACATAGAGAAAATCAGAAGGACGCAAGGGCCACATAATGTTATGAAGAAAAATTGTGTTTAGTCCTAAAAATTGTGCAAATAATTTATTTGTGCTTTTGCATATTTAGAAAAATGCTACATTATATAAACCAATTTATTTGTAATATGGTTATTATAGTTTTGGAATTTTTCATTTTAGTTTTTTTTTTTTTTTTGGAGTTTTGATTTTTTTAATTTAGTTTGTTATAATTGGTTTACAGGGTGGTTCTGTTAGTTTTTTTATTAGTTTTAGTTCCGTAATAAATGCTTAGTTTTAGATTAGTTAGTTTCAGTATTAGTTTTAGTTTTTTTTTTATGTGTAGTATTGTGCGCAATATTTCAAAAGCCCCATGGGCGCGACGTCATTATTCCGGTTTATATCAAAATAAATCTACTAAAAATCACATTTAAAATCATTCCCAAAGGCATTAAATTAATTACCAAAGACTAAAACGAAGGACATTTTTGCTATAATTATAGTTAGTTTTATTTTAGTTAGTTTTGTAAACATAAAATGTAGTTTCAGTGAGGTTTCTTTTTTAAAAGCATTTTCGTTTTTATTTTATTTCGTTAATGAAATTGTTTTTTTGAATTTTAGTTTTTTCGTTAGTTTTAGCCAACCAAAATAACCTTTAATAGCACCTGTTTTTCGACACCCTCCCTTCTTACTTTGACCTTCTCCAAACATTTTTGTCTTTATTTTATTTGAACTGAGTCAAATGCCATTTTTTAGCATATGTCGCGGGCCACTAAAAAATGGGCAGCGGGCCGCAAATTAATTTAAAGTCTCTTCTTTCATCAGAAAAAAAAGTATGTTTCTATCTGTTTCCGTTTTGCAGCAATTAGCATTAGAAGAGAGCTAAGTTTCATCAGTTTTCACAAATCTATTTAAAATTGTAAGTAATTGAGCTTTTTTTCTACATGGCCCTGGTTGATCTCCTTTGCTCTGCTGCCACCTGCTGGCCGTTTGTGTAATAACTACCATTTCTGCAACCGTTTTTTTTTTGCAGTTGAGAGGTTGTATTAAAGCCTTCTGTATGCTCTAGCATTAAAAAAAAAACAAAAAAAAAAACGTATAAATACGTCTTTGGGACACTTATAACATTAAAAAACGTATTTATACGTTATTGGGAGCAAATGAGTTAATATTGGCCAACGTGTGAAGCCCTTTGAGACTCTTTTATGATTATTGTAAATAGATTTGACTTGACTGCCTTTCCAATTTCTTTTATATCAGTCTTGTGCAAGCTAGTTTTTGTCCATAAACATCTGGCGAGTGACCCGAGACAACCCTTTTCTGAGGATCTTGACAAAGTGAAAGAGGGTCAAGTCTACAAGAATCTTCAAAGTGCGTCTCGGGGAGGATGAGCGTGCTGCCAAATGTCTGGCGTCACAAAAGGGGGGGGCCGCTGTGCTATTAGCTGATGAAGACCACCGGCCTTGTTGTGTTGAGGCAGCAATATTTTAATGGCTCCTCCTTGGTGAAGCTGGAGGTGGGGTGGGGGGGGTGTATTCGCATCCTTCGACAGCCGTGGAATCCATCTTGGTTTCCAGTCACCGAGTGTCCAGATAAGAAAAGAGGACACGATCGCTTTTGTTGCGGCCGCCCGTCAGCACTCGTATTGTTGCGGCCAGACAAAAGTGTTCATTTCATATCAGCCCTTGATGTGCTTTACTGAAGCAACACTGTCACTCGCAAGAATGGAGAGAAAACGCTCTCTATTGAAACGCTGATTCAACAGCGGCCCGGAAAATTTGCCGTTTTGGGGGATACGCTTGCAATCGTTGTTTATTTTTTATTCCAAACTGTTCACCCTTTCTTGATTGGAAAACCTGCTTTCAAATCCTGACTTAGGCTTGAAACTCTCATCTCAAAACACTCGTTTGAAACCATACTTCATACTTGAACGTTTCATTTCAAATCCAAACCCAGGCTTAAAACGCTTCAGAACCCGAACACTTTCTTGAAATCCTACTTTGAAATACGAGCCCTGTCTTGAAACCACAATCCAAGTTTGAAACACAATTTCGAAACGACACCCTTGTCTTGAAATCCCAATTCAAGCTTGGTACCCTATTTTGAAACCCGTCTTTGTTACAAACAAATATACCTGTCTCGCAACCCCCATTTACAACCAGGGTTATTATTTATAGTTTGGGATTTTTCATTATAGTTAGTTTTTATTTTGTTTTGAGTATTGTTTTTTTTTTAAATGTAGTTCGTTTTAATTAGTTTTCAGGGTGGTTCTGTTAGTTTTTATTAGTTTTAGTTCGTTAATAAATGCTTAGCTTTAGTTTTCATTAGTTTCAGTATTAGTTTTTTAAATTTAGTTTTGATTATTTTCAGGGTGGTTCTGTTAGTTTTTATTAGTTTTAGTTCGTTAATAAATGCTTAGCTTTAGTTTTCATTAGTTTCAGTATTAGTTTTTTAAATTTAGTTTTGATTAATTTTCAGGGTGGTTCTGTTAGTTTTTATTAGTTTTAGTTCGTTAATAAATGCTTAGCTTTAGTTTTCATTAGTTTCAGTATTAGTTTTTTAAATTTAGTTTTGATTAATTTTCAGGGTGGTTCTGTTAGTTTTTATTAGTTTTAGTTCGTTAATAAATGCTTAGCTTTAGTTTTCATTAGTTTCAGTATTAGTTTTTTAAATTTAGTTTTGATTAATTTTCAGGGTGGTTCTGTTAGTTTTTATTAGTTTTAGTTCGTTAATAAATGCTTAGCTTTAGTTTTCATTAGTTTCAGTATTAGTTTTTTAAATTTAGTTTTGATTAGTTTTCAGGTGGTTCTGTTAGTTTTTATTAGTTTTAGTTCGTTAATAAATGCTTAGCTTTAGTTTTCATTAGTTTCAGTATTAGTTTTTTAAATTTAGTTTGGATTAATTTTCAGGGTGGTTCTGTTAGTTTTTATTAGTTTTAGTTCGTTAATAAATGCTTAGCTTTAGTTTTCATTAGTTTCAGTATTAGTTTTTTAAATTTAGTTAGTTTTGATTAATTTTCAGGGTGGTTCTGTTAGTTTTTATTAGTTTTAGTTCGTTAATAAATGCTTAGCTTTAGTTTTCATTAGTTTCAGTATTAGTTTTTTAAATTTAGTTTGGATTAATTTTCAGGGTGGTTCTGTTAGTTTTTATTAGTTTTAGTTCGTTAATAAATGCTTAGCTTTAGTTTTCATTAGTTTCAGTATTAGTTTTTTAAATTTAGTTTTGATTAATTTCCAGGGTGGTTCTGTTAGTTTTTATTAGTTTTAGTTCGTTAATAAATGCTTAGCTTTAGTTTTCATTAGTTTCAGTATTAGTTTTTTAAATTTAGTTTTGATTAATTTCCAGGGTGGTTCTGTTAGTTTTTATTAGTTTTAGTTCGTTAATAAATGCTTAGCTTTAGTTTTCATTAGTTTCAGTATTAGTTTTTTAAATTTAGTTAGTTTTGATTAATTTTCAGGGTGGTTCTGTTAGTTTTTATTAGTTTTAGTTCATTAATAAATGCTTAGCTTTAGTTTTCATTAGTTTCAGTATTAGTTTTTTTGTTTTTGGTTTTTTAATGTGTATTACTTATGTGCAACATTTAAAAACCACCATGGGAGCGATGTCATCTGAAGATATTTTTCTATTGGCTGTTGCTAGATAAATTCACTTCTGTGTGACACACTTTCAAACATCCTTATTCCGGTTAATCTACTGATAATCACACTAAAAAAATCATCCCTAAAGACTCATGTATTAAATTAATTACCAAAAGACTAAAACAAAGGACATTTTTGCTATAATTATTGTTAGTTAGGTTTTTTTTTTTCTTCCTCAGTTTGTTAGTTTTTTAAACACAAAATGTAGTTTGAGTTAGAGTTCTTTGATTTCATTAATGAAATTATTTTTTGAATTTTAGTATTAGTTTTTTCGCTAGTTTTAATTAAGTAAAATAACTAGTATTAATCCCTACTTTGAAACTCTAACCCTGTGTCAAAACCATAATCCAAAATTAAAACCCTAGCTTGAAACCCTAACCCAGCTAATTGATTCAAACCAACTATGCGGCCGCCCGCATAGCTTTAGCTTTGCTTCTTCTTGGCTTCAACACTTGCGTCCAAAGAAAGCGGCCGTTTGATCTGGCCTCACGCAAGCCTCCTGAATGGAGCCGCAAACAAGCCGAGTCAGCTAATTGGAAGGAGGCGCTGACTGCAGGTGCAATGCATGCTGGGATGGATTTACACCATCCGGGCATGCATGCTGTGTCCTCAAGATGCCTTTGACCACCTCACACTCAAAATTGGTTGGCATGTAGTCGTGTTACCACTTCAACGTTTCCTTTTGTTTGTGATGTTTGTTGTTCGAAGCATCAAAATTGCTTTTGGTTTCGACACAAATCTTTGGCGAGTTCTCCGTGTCTGTACTGCCTTGAATTCCTCGTCAGTCTCTTTGTTGTCATTCATGTCATGTCATTCGACGTGTATTTTACGTCACGATGATCACGTAACGTGACTGTCCAAAATGGCCGATACTGTACTCAATGCAAAAATATTCATCAAAAGTGCTATAAAATCACAACTGCTCAACATAAATTGACAATCTTTTCCAGGGAAGAGTTGAAATTACCGTATTTTCCGCACTATAAGGCGCACCTCATTATAAGGCGCGCCTTCAGTGTATGACATATTTTCAAACTTTTTCCATATATAAGGCGCTACAGTAGAGGCTGGGGTTACGTTATGCATCCATTAGATGGTGCTGCGCTAAAGGGAACGTCAACAAAACAGTCAGATAGGTCAGTCAAACTGTATTAATAGATTACAAACCAGCCTTATAGTGCGGAAAATACGGTAACCATTTCGCAGAATAGCTGGTTAGTTTTTCATAAGTCTTGTATTCCTTTCAAGTTTGTTCTGTTAGTCTTTCCCTTCACTGTTTTGACTCGCTCCATCTGTTTGCTCTAAAAACACATTAGCAAGTGCAGTTGTTCTTTTCTATTGCTGTCTGTGTCTTTCTTCCCAACGTCCGTCCCCTAAAAAAATAAAAAATAAAAAAATCATGAAGCAGTTGTTATTGTTGTCATTCTCGGATACTCTTTTATGTTAGTCTGTCCCCTCTGAAAAACGCTTGTCATCCTTTGCTATTTCTGTTTTCTCTCTCTCTCTTCTTCTTCTTTTTTAACATTCCATCCCCATAAAAGCCCCTTAATGGGCCTTTTGTGACATCATCTCCCACGCCGAGACCCCTCCTCCCTTATCACGGCGCTCCACTCAGTCCTCTTCCATGATGTTACTTAAATTGCTCTTTCTATTATTCATAAGAGCGGGAAGTTTTTCTTGGAGCTCAATATTTCATTAAAAGCCAATAAGAGAGAGAGAGAGAGAGAGAAAGAGAGAGAGAAGAAAAAAAAAAGAGGAGGGGCCATCATCAAGCAAAGATTTGTGAGTATTTCAGCTCGGCGAGAACGCTCGGCACGCGTCCAGCAGCTGCATAACAACAACAACAACAACAACAACAAGCGTTTGTGGCAAAGATGAAGGCAATTAGCACCATTTAAACAACAGTTAAAAGCTTCTCACATGTTGCTGGCGTCAAGCACTCGCCGTCCCTCAGCACCTCGTTACCAGCGAGGAGGAAGGAAGAAGGTGGGCGGGTGGGAGTTGGGGGGGGGTGCTCAACACGCCCCGGCCCGTGTTGTGAATGCGGCCCTGGCAGACAATGCTCGCGCCCAGCGCCAGGATACTTGCAGAACAATTTCGACACGCACACACGCTGGCTCGCTTGCTCGGCCGCCGTCCACATTAAGCATTCATGATTCATCTGGATTTTGTATTATAAGCGCCTGAATTTTTCATGCATTTTTTTTTTCCTCCCTCTTTCCTGATTCTACACACACACGCACGCACACAGATTTAATCAAACACTGCAGGAGAAGAGAAAGTGTCACTTTCACACAGGAGGAGGCTTCAATCATCACGGCGCACTCGCACACACAAAAACGCCAGGTAGCAGCTTTGTCCGAGGAATGCCGGCATGCGTGTCTACCAGTATGTGTGTGTGTGTGTGGGGGGGGGGGGGGGGGGGGGGGGGCAGAGCATTATGATGTAATCGAATGAATCACATTTTTGGGGGGGCCTCCATGTGCCCGAAAACTCAACACTGTCCAAAAGAAAGCCAAAATCAATTTAGTCTCAGACAACTGTGACACAACACTGGGTGGACATGCTTATTATAACAACGACGGGATTCGAGACCAGGGGTGTCCAAACTTTTTCATATGAGGGCCATAAATAGAAATATGCAGATGCAAGGCTGATTTGAAATTGTCTCACTTTAATGTATTCAATACAACTGAACTCAATCAAGCAAGCAATCATATATTGTTTATAATTTATTCATGTTTTGGACCTTCTATTAAAAGGTGGTAAGTCAAAAAAATTGGGATTTTCAAGATTCCACTTGACCTGGTCCAACACTGCGCTAGCAACCAAACACGATTAAGATGACCCTGTTTTTTTCTTTTTTTAAGTAACTTGAGTATTATTAATCTTCACAAATTAGATGTTAAAGGCCCGGTCTGCCGTTTTCACTCAGGAAAAGGTGCTTTTTAAATACAGGATTTAAACAAACAAACTACTTCTCAATTTACAGCTATGGGCTTCTCTTAATGTCTGGTGGTGATTTTTTCATTCACTCACTCATTCACACATCTAAGCTTCTGTGAGTGAGTGAGTGAGTGAGTGAGTGAGTGAGTGAGTGAGTGAGTGAGTGAGTGAGTGAGTGAGTGAGTGAGTGAGTGAGTGAGTGAGTGAGTGAGTGAAAAAAAAAAAATCCGTGCGTGCTGTCAAATTGCCGCGGGAGTGACGTCACGCAGCCGACAAATTCGCCCGGCCCCGTTTGCGAAACGCCACACCCCCAACCACCTCTGCGATTGGCTGGAGGGGTGTAAACACTGTCTTTCCACAGAAATGTCCTGCTGTTTACAAAACAAACATAAAATGGCAAAATACAGGCTGAGGGGGTGGGGGTTAGGGAAAAATCACCACCAGACATTAAAAGAAGCCCATAGCTGTAAATTGAGAAATAGTTTGTTTAAATCCTGTATTTAAAAAGAGTCTTTTCCTGAGTGAAAACGGGTGGAATAAGCAATGTTTTCTTCTAAAATGTCATTAGATTTATTCATCACAGTTTTTGAAGAGAAATTGTGTTTTTTGTATAGTTTGTACATCCACTAGTGATGTCAATGTTAAAGCGTTAACTAATTAAATAATCACAAAAAAATATGGCATTAATCATGTATTAACGCAGATTAATCGCACTGCTAATTTTGATTACAGATTATCGTATATCTTGACAGCGGATGGTTACGTTAAAGGTAGCACAAATTGTGTTTGAGCAATAAACATAACTGCAAGAGTGTATCTAATTCTAAAAAAAATTAAAAAAAATAAAATGTTATTGGGACAGGTTATATTGGTGAGTGTTCAGATTTGAAGTGGAAATAGCTGCAGATGACAACTTATTGAATGTTATGTTAATGCCCAATATGTCCAAAACCCTAACCACACAAAACAAAACAAAAAAAAGTTGAGTGCACCAATTCAATCCAAGCAAGTTAGTTCTTTTTGGTTTGAAGCAGCAATTTGCGGTGAATTCCCTCAAATTTACTTGAAAGGTCCTGGTCAGCTCTGATAATGATTTTGAAGACTATGACCCATGAATTTCTAAAGTAGCATCCAAAATATGAAAGCACATGATAATTTCTTGATAGATGTCTAAGTATCGACACTTATTTGCATTCCTGGGCAGAAAAAAAAATGCCTTTATGGTTGAAAGAATCCACATTAAAGCGCATAATGATGCTAGCTGGTCTTTTTTTTTTTTAAAAGACAGGCAGTCTCATACACGTGTCAAGCAGTGTATGTTTACAGGTTGCGTTCATCTACGCGAGTGCGCGCCTGTGTGTGGGCGCGAGCCCTCTCCTCCCGCCATTATTTTTCGGCTGGCCTTCTCTTCACGTCATTAAAGTGAAATAATTCATCTGCGCGAAAAGGTCAGCGGCACGCTAAGACAGCAGAGAGTGAGCGGGGGCCTGATGAAGAAGAGGTGGTGGTGGGGGAAAAAAAAAAAAAAAAAAAGAAGAGAAGAAGGTAGAAGTGAGCATCAGTGATTGAGGTGAGCGACCCTCAGCAGTGATGACGATCATCATCTTTAATCGCGGGCCAGCGTGCCGATCTTCAATGAAATGTCACGCATGCCAACTGCACTTTGCTTGCTGTTGCGGATTACGCGCTTCCCCTCACAACAAACCGCCGCCACCCCCTCCCCACACAGTTTCCTCCCACATGTGCTCCTGCAGCTAAACAAACATCAATTACGGGGCGGAGGAGTCCAAGAAAGGAGACTGGCACGACTCGACACGGAGCACCAGAAAAAAAATGGAGGATTGTAGCCAATTAGCATGTTTCACATAATAATCATCTTCATTTAAATCATCCCTTTTGAACCATTAGGGCCTCTTGAAATTGCTTCATCTGTTAATTTTCTTTTTCTTTTTCTTTTTTAATCAGCCCCAGGAGACGGTAGCAAACATGAAATTATTTATGCAAGTCTGTCATGAGTTCGATGCACAAAAAAAAGTCTCAAGAACCCATGCCCAGAAAATACAGTTTTGGTTCAAAAGCCACCCATTATGATTTGAAAATTCAGCCCCAGCAGCCAGTTTCGCTAAGTTGGTAACATGAAATTTGATCGGCATGTCAACACACGAAAACCTGATGAGTTCGTGCAACTCAAATAGTCTCGCGCCCAATTCGCACTGGCCGTACGGACGCCGCAAGGTTGGAACGCATTCAAGTCTACGTGTCAATTCATACCAGCTGCGGCGCGGTGCGTCTGTGGTGCGGAACGGATGCGGGAGGTTTCCGCAAGCGTTCTATTTTTTTGCCCGCCGTGATGCTGAAGAAATGCCGGACAGGAAGTTGGGCGTCTCGCATCAAGGTAAACCCGGTATATTTCAAAATAAAACCGTTTGTGAACACGTTTTTTGGGGGAGGGAAGCTAGCTAACTATATAGCATGACATGAGTCGGACGTTTAAGATTAAAAAAATAAAAATAAATCAGCTCAGAATAAATTAAACATGACAAAATAACACTATTTAAACACAAAACGTACTTACACATGGTAGAAGAATGTCCAAAAAGTGATTGCGATGTGACAACAGGCAAGCATGGCTATCGTTTACAAATAGGACTCTATATACACGGTTGTTATCGGGTGAATTCAACTCTCCAGCGTGAACCCCACGTGATCTTGTGGTTTGGCGGGTGCAGATTTCCGGACACGCAAGTGTGAATTGAGCATTAGTCCCTTGAAGTTTTTTTTTTTTTTTTTTAAATGTTTGAAGATAGTGCTGAAAATGTGCACAGACTGAGAACAATTTATACTTAATTGTTGAGATACTGCATAGCGTTAAGCTCTTTTACGCCTGGTTATTACGTTTGCTAGCTTGCAAGCTAACAGGCTCGCTCATCCGTGGCTGATCCGTCCGCTATGTTAGCGCTAGCGCCTCGCTTGTTGTTTGTTGTTTGTGTTGGTCCCCACATAACAGAAACACCTAACGAAAAGATAACTGTTTATGAAACACAGCGGTATACGTTTTTCAGCCTGTAGCAGCTGATTACAGACACTTTAGCGCCTACTGTACAAACAATTAAACAAGTCTGATTGACAGGTTTGTCTTCGACAGAGCTGGAAAGCAACCTGTATTTTTCAAGACTTTATACTTATAGAGCGATTCTCAAATACAAGACATTTCATTTTCACTTGACAGGGACTTTAAATTACACAAGTGAATTTATTGAACTGTAGCTGCTGCTAATGTTGCTACTTGGCCAGCATTTGTGATATCATTCCAGATTCTCAAGCAAGCGGAATACTGCGTCTGTGTGACGCTTATTTATTTTTTTTAATGCTCTCAGTCGCATCACGTTTGAAATATAATTACAGCCAGTTGTTCATTTCAGCGAGCACTTGAAGAGGTTTTAAGTCCTGCTAAATGCATCTTTGGAAGCTTTTGAGAGCATATCAGGCAAACAAAGCCACAGACGTGATTACCTCTGCCAAGGAAGTGGGGGTTTTAGTCGCCTTGTTTGTTTGTTAGTTAGAGCAGGATTTTCACCACATTTGTGCCAGCAACTGATTACTTTTTGGGTCCAATTGTGCCAATGTTGAGAGGATAGTGGTTCACATAGTTGTGGGATGGAACATCAAGTGCACATGAAGCTTTTTTTTTTTTTTTTATGGTTTGTCAATGGAGTCATTGTGTGCAGAGTGAACTGTGTATGGTTGCAAATGAGCCTCCACTGTCATTATTACCCACCCCGCCATACTTTAATGTTATTGCCCTGACATTTCATGTCCCCGCGGCAGACATTTTTTAACACCGTAGCGGTTGCGTTTGTATCACTCTACCTGCATGACTCACATAATAATGCAATGTGTTGAGTGTGTGTAGCCTGATTGTAAAAGTACTGATTCAAACCGTTAAGATCGGGATTAGTTTTATTTGTAATTTTTCTAATTTGTGCTTCAAACGGTCCGTGGCTAAACTGAGCAACAATCGAACCAAATCTTTTTTTTTTTTTTTTTTTTGAGAGCTCAGTATTATTCATTCAGCAGCCTTCCCAAGTTAGTTTGTACTCTCTAGTTCACCTGAAACGGGTTATAAATCCAAGACCCTTTTCCTTAACCGGATACTTCAAAGTACCGCCAAAATCGTGAAGTTGTCAGGAGACCAGAGGAAGGACTACAGGAAGGAAAGATGAGCGGAGAGTGAGATCCGACACCAACCTCCACCAACAGAGTTACAAAACCAGAATCTTTCACCAACCCCAGATGCATCTGAATTCCAACCGGATTAGGGAGACATTAAGAGATCAGAGGAAAGACTAAAGGAAGGAAGGAAGAATAGATTAAGCAGAGTGAGAGCCACAAACGCCAATTTTCACTGATTCAGCGACCAGTGGGAGAAAAAAATAATCGTTTTGAGTTTCAGTTGATGCTGGTGTGCATGAGAACCTCCAACAAAGCCTGCACCATCTGCTTGTCAGGCAGCATTATGTACCACCACTGGTACTATTTGTACTTACTAGTTACTTGCCACCACTATAGCCAAGTCCCTGCATTATATTACAAGCGGGGTTGTCCCCCCCCCCCCCACCAGGGAGCGAAAATCATGTTTCTGCGGTGGCGTATCGCGACGCCCTGTCATGGCCGCCAGCTCTCCCGTGTGCGCGTCAGCCGCAATAATGATTTAAAAGGAAAAGCGCAGCCATTCACACGGCTCCGCAGTCCCCGAGCAAAAATAATAAGCTTGCCTCTATTACTCACATCTGCGGCCCGGCGTGATTAAATCCAGGTTGTCGCGCGGGGTTGGGTGAGGCGCGTTACGTCCCTCCCAACCCCCCCACCCCCCGCGGCGTTGCTAATTCATAAGGCGCGGCGGCCCCGCGCGGCCCCGTCGCGCCGCATCCCGGCGATTAGCTCCCTTTTCGCTCGTATTTGCGGTTTGACAACTCCTCATCCTCCCCAACTTAAGCGCCTACCATCCCCACTGCTGGGCCGTGCGGGGGCGGATCACTTATCTGGCGCTCTGCCTTGAACTTTGCTCTGACTAATTTATAGGAATTAAAGCAGCTCACCTAACACGCTCGCCTGGCGCATGGCTTCGCCTAAATGAGGCCGCTTTCATCGTGAGGTACAGTACCTGGCAGCATCTTTCATACACATGTAGCCATATACAGCGGAGTTATTTGCGGTTACGGTTTTACGGCAGGTAATAAAACTTTGGTCCGCCAGTGACACAAACTCGGATTTTCCGCGATGTAGCCGCATCCTGACGTCCAGTAAAAGAGCATCAAATAGCTGCAGCTCATTCAGGATGCTGCGGCTCGGCTCCTGACCAGAGCAAAGCGATGAGTAAAACATACCACTCCAGTTCCAAAGGATTTACACTCAGTCGGCTGTAGAATAGATTTTGAAATTATGATACTGGTTGTTAAACCACGGAATGGGTTTGGGTGCCGAATGCGTGAAAGAATTGGTGATTGTATATGAACCCAGTAAGGCTCTGAGGTCTGCAAACTCGTGTCAAGTGGAGCTCAGAGATCAAAGCAAACATGGTGAGGCTGCATTTGGTTGTTATGCTGCACACAAATATAATAAGATAAGTGAAGTCAGCCGCGGGTGTAAATGCTTTTAAATCCAGGTGAAAAACTTCCCCGCCCGTACCGATACTTGACTCACTGAGCCATTTTCAGCAGTAAAAAAGTTAATACTTTGTCGATAATTAATGTGATAACTTCATTATTTTTCATGTACAATTAGTACCGTTAAAAAGTATTTTTTCTACTTGCTGTCGACGGATGATGACATCACCCGTGCTGAGGAAGAAGGTAACGGCCAATCATGGTTCGCCTGTTTTCTTGTTTTGGTCAGTAAACTGAGCCATGATTGCCCGTTACCTACTTCCTCAGCACAGATGATGTCATCATCAGTCGACAGCAAGTAGACAAATTACTTTTTAAAGGTATTAATTGTACATGTGAAATAATGAAGTTACCACATTAATTATCGACAAAAAATTAACTTTTTTACTGCAGAAAATGGATCAATGAGTCAAGTATCCCTTTAACTTTACTTACAAATGTTTTGAAGACTTCTGTTCGTGTATTTAAATGTTTTTCAATGTACGTTCTTTTAGTAATTTTCCTGTTGTGTTTGTATATGCTTTTCGCTGCAGTGTCTTTCCGTGTCTGAAATACATTGAGTTGATTTATGTATTTCGAAAAAGCTTTATGAATGCCTTGCCTGGTTTATGTGGTTCAAAATTGGTAGTAATGAGATGAAATCTGGACAAAAAAAAAAAAAATGGAAGATTTTCTGTGTTTTGGGGCATGGATTTCTGAGACTGTTTTGTTTTTGTGGGCCTATTCATGATAAATATGCCAACTTAATTTCACATTGCTATATGTTTATATAACTTGGCTTAAGGACCTGATAATTAAATATTGTTTGATTTATTTGATGAAACGAATTACAAAAAAAGAAACAGACTAAATAACGGCAACGACCCAAAAAAGTAGTTCATACCAAAATGGCAGAAAGCCAACTGTCATGAAGGGAATGTCTCCTAAATTTCACGCAGCTACATGAAATTGGATCTGGGGACTGAATTCCTCAAAAATGGCGCTGGGTGAGGCTGTCAAGCAAAATGTTTGAGTCTGGTCAAAATGGCCCGTAAATGGCTGCTTCAGACCAAAATGGCAGCCTGCCTGTGTATATTTTCAAGCCGCATTTCGTGATGGATTTACCCACCAAACTTCATACTGGCTACACATCCTTCTCCACTGTTAGAAATGAAAAGTGGATTCGGTGAAAACTCACCAGAGCACGCATATTTGAATATTTTTGACAACTAACTGTAAACAATACTTTTGTTTACGATCGCAAGGCGTCTTCTGCTTTAGTCGAGGTGTGACAGGAGCTGCTATGTTTGCCAGAAGACCTCGTAGACTGCATTCACACTAATCTGGTCCCAACAGTTCAATTGTCGCCGGTGGTCCGGTGTTTTATGACACTTTGCTGATAGAATGGCCCCCCCGGCGGCACGGGCAATAGGCCACACCGCCTCGGGGGCGCGGAAACGGAGGCAGAGGATCGGCGAGGTTATTTCCCTTTAAATCACACAAGAGGTGGGAAGGAAGATCTAAAGGCAGCGGATACAAAGATTACACAGCTGGGCGCCGGAAAGAGATGTGGTGGATGTGAGAAAGCGAAAGAACAAAAAAAACAAAAAAATAAATAGCACTCTGACAAACACTGATGGGATTCTCCCGTCTGCATTCAGAAGGCAAAAAAGAAAAAAGGGAGTCAAGCCTCTGGGAAACCTGCGACTAAATAATCCGGAGTACATTTTACATCCCTGGCCAAGGCTACGCTAATTTGTGTGTCATAATGACGATCAATCACAAGCGATAATGCTAATAGTCTCCTTAACTCCCACTCACACATCCATCAATCACAGGCAGAGGCAAAAAATTAGCTCAGATCAGCAATGGTTGAGGTCGTAGGGATTGGTGAAAGTGGGTGTGGCTTCAAATTTTGGAAACTTTTTGTTTTAGGGCTTGTCAGGAGGAAGGTGGCTACACTAAAACTTTCTCTAAATGCTGTAGATGAGAAAATAAGGGACTAGCATACAACTGTTAGCAGCCAGTGGGAAACAGAGCATACCTTGAGAATAACATCGGGCTGCGAGCCACATGCTGCTTTACCAAAAAGTCTACAGACGCAGTATTTATAGACTTGGCGTCCTACATCTCGGTTTCCGGCCGTGTGATGTCTGCTCGCGGCGAAGATAAGCTACAAAGAGCCTCCGAATGTTGACTTTTATCTCAGCGAGTCATTAAGATCTCTTCGAAAAGGGAACATCTGTTAAATATGAATAAATAGCGCAGAAAAGGGAAGCGATAAATCCGAGCTCTGATCTCTTATCACCTGATCACCGACGGCGGATTGGACAATGGGAGACAAAGCGGAACAAGAGAAAGGCGGAATGGCTTTAGCATAGCCAGGTGGCTACAGTAGGGATACCAAAATAGGGACTGGATATTGGAATGTTCACATTTAGCCAATCAAATTAGGTTTGTTTTTGTTTCTTATTGCTTTCTTTTATGAAACAAGGCATTACACTACTGTTTTCTTTTGTTTGTTTACTCAAAAGAAATTACAGTAAGTTGGTATTCCTTTTCTGACAATAATAATTTTGTTAGAAGAATTGAGAGTTTACTTATGGAAGAAATTATGTTTCTCTACTTTTTCTTACACTATTGTTGTTTTGTTTTAGATAAGAAATATAGAGTTGACTCTTGATAAGAAACTATAGGTGGGTTTCATGTGATGTCATGACAAGTGCCCAACCTCAGATGGGGACAGGAAGTAATTTAGCCAATAGGAAAGAGCTGAGAAACTGAAAGTGTTGTGCTGTTTATGGCTGTACCAACCAGTCTAATTGAGAAAAATATAAAAGCTACCGAAAGTAGTAACCCATAAAAAAATAAATAAATAAATAAAATACAGAAAGAAGCCGGCAGACCTGGATTAAAAACCTTCGTCTGAAATCTGAAAGTTGGACAACACTCGTATAGGCAGTGATCACTTCATGAAAGGTAAGTTAATGAAACTACTTACGTAGCTGAATAAGACTCTCAACAGGCCGGTGTGATATAACCGGAAACATAGCTAACCATGATAATACTATGTGGAGTTTGTTCTACAGCTTGTGTGTCCCATGCTAGGTGGCTGTATCTTTGTTTTTAGCAATGCTAGCTATGTTAGCTATCACAAAGAGTGGTTCTTAAATTGAGGTCCTTCTTCCAGGAAGGCCACAACATACTTTAGACCTCTTGAGAGTGGTTAACCAAGCAACACGTAGAAAATAGCAGATAAAGTAACAGCTAGCTAGCCAGCTAGCTTGTAGCCTGATGCCAGTGGTACCATTGTGTACATTTGAGTTGAAAAGAGACATTTACTCACCCGAACAAAAACAAGACGGCAGTCACTTAGTGCTTCTTTTGATCCGAGTTCGCTGAGCCAACCACACACGAAATAGTCATTCGCATTCGGCTTTTATGCGCCTTCATTTGGCCAGCGGTGTAGTACGATGTCTGGAGGAAGTGATAGTTTGCGATGTCGATTGCCTCCACACCAGACAAATCAGACACGAGTTCAGAAAAATCTCTTTTCCTCAGAGTGTAAGGATCATATCCGACATATTTTACCATTTTTAGAGCCTTCAAGCTACGTCCAGGCTCACCCAACGCTTTTGCATAGTCGCTCTCCATCATTTTCAATGGGTGTTCCCTACTTCCTGACCTCCAATTGAATTTCACACGTCGCAGCAATCACGTGATTGCAACCCACCTATATGTACTACTTTTCTGATGCGTGTTATCTAAACAAGGACTTTAGAGCTAAAACGTGGGAAATTATTTTGTTTTTAATCACTTTGTTTTGGTTTTATAAACAAGCAATTGTGACAGATTAGAATACTTTTTTCTTCTTAAACTTATTAAAAAAAAAATTTTTCCAATAACAGATTTAGAATTTAATCATTTGAAGTGGTAAAGTTTGTTTTCTTTTTGTTAATTAAACCATTATTTAAAACAGTCCATGGTGTTGTCCACCTTTCACCAAGTAGGGATAGACTCCAGCTCACCTGGTCGTGACCCTGAAGAGGATAATCCGTATAGAAAGTGGATAGATGGGCAGTTACTCGTGCTTTTTCAGGGATTTTTACAATTTTATTTACACATTTTGATAGGGATTTTTCTTTGACTGTGATGTGTGTATTTACTGCCGGCGAAAAATATTATAAAGGCTCGAAAATCATCTATAATAACGATGATCAGTCGACAACATTGAGTGTACTGAATGCTAATGCTGAACAAGTGAGCTTTGTGTTGTGTGGGAAATTCAGAGCCAGAAAATACTTCCTTTTCTTACCTCCATCATTTTTTTTTCTTTTGTTTAAACAACAAATTTACATTTTATTTTATTTTTTTCTGCTTTACTGTTCTGGATTTTCCTGTCACATGGGAAGCCCTGTCAACTAGCGCGTTTGTTTCCCTAAAGAACACTACATCACGCTATGCACACGTCCCGGCAGGATCAATATTCAAAGCCGTATCGCCGTCGAGCCCGAATTGATGAATGCTAATGGTTGATTATCAGCGGCGGATGAAAGGCCTGAACAATGCGCTCGGCGCGACTCGGCAGACTGAAACGCAATCATTATCAATCCTCCCTCGCTAAGCGATGGAAGCTCTGAAGGAGACTCGCGGGAAAAAAAAAAAAAAAAAAAAAACTTGTGTGAAATATTCGCGCGCCAGCCGCCATTAATTGGCTACAAAGAGAACACAAATCGGATTTGTCTATGCTGCAAACGCAGCCATTTGCTCGCTGTTTGTCTTTTTGTTCCGAGCCGAGCGTTGACTTTTAATGGCCAAACGACACGCGTCTGCAAGCGTACTTTGGAATAACAGAAAGCAGCTTTGATTGAATGCAGGGGAAAAGTTTGCCTAAGAGAGGTTTAAACACTTTGCAAGTCTTGTTTGAGGAGAAATGTGAAGACGGGTTGCTGTACGAGAACAAATCAAGATGTCTTTCCAGCATAAAAAGATACTTTAAGACAATTCTGGCCAATCAGAAGCCCGTAGAAAGTCATAGCTGGAAAAGTTGACTCTTTAGCCATTATTATATGTGAGACTATTTTGACCAATCAGATGCCGGTGGGAAAAAAAAAATAAAATCATTTATGGAAAAGCCGCAATTGTCAGTACTGTACTATTCTTGGCCAATCAGAAGACTGATGGGAATCCTGTTTGAAAAAACACAACAATTTGGCCAAAAAAACAAAAACAAAATGTAAGACCAAAAAGGTAATCTCTGGAAATGGTGAGATAGCTTACCATGTATCAAATATTTTTGACACATGGTAAAGGTCCTTTTACGTGTCATATAATCATCAAATCAACTCAAAATCGAATTTTGGAGGAAAAAATGTTGGAGGTTAAATTATTTCTCTGAAAAATAAAATAGCCCAGCAACAATCGTCCTCACTCTCTCTCTCTCTCTCTCTCTCTCTCTCTCTCTCTCTCTCTCTCTCTCTCTCTCTCTCTCTCTCTCTCTCTCTCCATTCCCTCTCCATCTCCTTGTCTGTCTGTCTGTCTGGTTTCCCCAAAAAGAAGTAGCACTCCACATGGGCCTCACACGCCGCATCACAATGCCAGGAAGACGGCAAGCTGAAGAAGAACATTGGAAATGAGACGAGAGGTAGTGTAGGGGGGGGGGGTATGTGCTGTCACGCCTCACGGCCGTCCTTCCCACTCATCTACACACCTACACATTACGCACACACACAGACACACAAACACATCCCCCTCCCCTACCATTTATGCTAATGGTGTGTGCAGGGTGAGAAGGCTGTGAATGACACGCTGCTAAAAAATCGATGGCGCCCAATCTCCCGCGCAGCCGCCATGATGATGTCGCAAGAGCAGACTGAGGGGGACGCATGTGTAATTAAAGCTCAGCCCAGGCAGCACATTTTATTACCTCCGCAAAGGCCTGCGTGTGTGTGTGCTGAGCGGATTACAGTACATTGCGGTCCAAGTCTGGATAAAAATGCAATTGACATTTGAGTTGTACTCGAACTGTCCCAAGTCGCACCACCAGCATGGAAATAGTTGAGTCCTATTGTCATCCTTCATGAACCAGGAAGCAGCATATTGAATATGCAGCCATAAAAGCATTCACAGTACTTCACTTGTTTCCACCATGTTTTGTTACATTACAGCCAAAATTCATCCAAAATTGAATGAATTGGATGCAGTCTATTATTATTATTATTATTATTATTATTATTATTAAAACAACTGCAGACAGGACTTCACAACCTTTGCTCAACAGTTTGTTGGTGCACTTTTTGGCCTCCATTTTATTTTATTTTTTTTAAATATGATCCCACATGTTTGGTACACATAATGTTTCTTTGAGCAGTGTCTCCCATTCCTCTCCTGGCTTCTAAATTTCCCATAAAATGACTCCAATAAAACTGAAGAAAAAAGCCCAAGGATGTTCCACGGAAATATGACTCACCTAAGCTAATTTGTTACTAGTAACTTTATGGCAAATAATGTGAAAGCTAACTGTATGTACGGTACATGTGATTTCTTAGGGTTTTTTTGGGGGGGGGGTTGTACATTGATTATCTATCTATCTATCTGTCTATCTTTTTTTTTTCTTTTTTTTTTCTTTTTTTTTTCTTTTTTTTTTCTTTTTTTTTAATCTATCTATCTATCTATCTATCTATCTATCTATCTATCTATCTATCTATCTATCTAGGCAACTAGCTATGTCCCGAGCTAGATGTTTAAATAGCTAGCTAGCTGTATATCTAGTTTGCTTCATTTTTTTTTTTAAATTATGTCTTTTTGAGTCACAATAGAAGTGCCACACTCAGCTCTGCACAAATGGTAGAGTTCAGTCCAAGTTATCTTCACATAATTTTCGATGAACGAGGACGTACACTGCTCACTAACAACTGGGCAAACAAACAAACAAACAAACAAACAAACAAAAAAACATGGCGTATGGTGTTGTGCCTCAAATTCCCACCACCTCAACTTGGCCCTATAGAATCTAAACTGGTAAGCCAGGTAGTCTTGTGCCGCCCTCTATTTACCGCACATAACTTTTGTTATTGTGTTTGTTGTACTGTATTATGTTATATGTGAGCCAATTTACACCACTCATCACTGTCTCTTCCCTTTTTCTTGTCATAGCACACACTCTAACTCGCAATTGTAGAAACTCTGATACCCCCCCCATTCTTATTAAAAGTTGGTGGAGGTCTGCCCTCCACTGAGTGCTATTCTATTTGAGTCTTAATTGAGCGTGAGCGTCACTGAAAGGAGGAAGTGTGAGATAAAATGCTCTTAAAGCAAAACTCAGTGCCGGCCAGCTCGGCTTTTCATACTGAACTTAGTCGTAATGAGCACTTCACCTTGCTCTTAATCATCATCATTATCACCTTGCAAAAAAAAATAAAATCTAAAAGTCTTTTTCGGTCCACTTACATGCCCCAATTTTTGCCAGGTCCTGTTGAATGTTTAATGCCAAAGCCCAGAGACTTAAAAACAGCCATGACCACAAATGCAACTTACACTATTTTTTTTTTTTTCAACACCCCCTCTTCAAAGTCTGCAAAGAATTTCATGCTGCAGCCAACAAACGCTAGTGAAACGCACTTACCGAGCTCTTCATCACGCTAACCCTGCTAAATCTTGGTCCAGTCAGTGTGTAGGTGGCGCGTGGTCGACATGTAGGTGACGTGCAGTACGTCAGCCAGTCGGTAGCGTCTAGTCAGTCAGCAGACTTAATGTAGGTGTCATGTAGTCAATCTGTAGGTGGCGTATACGTAGTCAGCCAGTAGCTTACGTGGCTTGGAGTTACCAAGTAAGGGGTTTGTTTGTCTACATGCAGTCATTATGTAAATAATGTAGTAAGTGTGGGGTCAACATGAGCTAGCTTAGCCAGAAAGTGCTGTTCAGTGAGTCTGTATGCAGCGTTTAGTACAGGGGGGTCCAAACTTTTTCAATTGAGGGCCACATCCAGAAAATCAGAAGGACGCACGGGCCACATAATGTTGTGAAGAAAAATTGTTTCGTCCTAAAAATTGTACAAATAATTTATTTGTGCTTTTGCATATTTAGAAAAATGCTACAGTATATAAACCAATTTATTTGTAATATGGTTATTATAGTTTTGGAATTTTTCATTTAATTTTTTATTTTGTTTTGAGTTTTGATTTTTTTTAAATTTAGTTAGTTATAATTGGTTTTCAGGGTGGTTCTGTTAGTCTTTTTTCATTAGTTTTAGTTCTTTAATAAATGCTTAGTTTTAGATTAGTTAGTTTCAGTATTAGTTTTAGTTTTTTTATGTGTAGTATTGTGCGCAATATTTAAAAAAACACCATGGGCGCGACGTCATTATTCCGGTTTATATCAAAATAAATCTACTAAAAATCACATTTAAAATTATTCCCAAAGGTTCATGCATTAAATTAATTACCAAAGACTAAAACAAAGGACATTTTTGCTATAATTATAGTTAGTTTTATTTTAGTTAGTTTTGTAAACATAAAATGTAGTTTCAGTTAGTTTTCTTTTTCAAAAGCATCTTTGTTTTTATTTTATTTCGTTAATGAAACTGTTTTTTGAATTGTATTTTTTTCGTTAGTTTTAGTTAACTAAAATAAACTTTAATAGCACCTGTTTTTCGACACCCTCCCTTCTTACTTTGACCATCTCCAAACATTTTTGTTTTTATTTGATTTGAACTGAGTCAAATGCCATTTTTAGCATATGTCGCGGGCCACTAAAAAATGGACGGCGGGCCGCAAATGGCCCCCGGGCCGTAGTTTGGACACCACTGGTTTAGTATTTTGCAACTCCTTGAAACTCTTAAAGGTTGTTTTCATCCCATACGCTGCCTCATTCTTGTAAGAACGCATATCGCTTCACTTGATATACAAATTCATCATAGCAATGCTAAGCTAGCACATCCAAGACCGTCCGGCCAACTAAAAACACCCTTGGGCATTCATTTGTTTGTTTGTTAGCGCCATCCTTGTGACGAGCAGCCATTGTCAAAGCCATCCGAGGCTCCTTAATTGACTGGCCCTAAAAAATTAATGCGCCACTTAACAGCGTTTTTGTGTTTGCACCGTATTTAAAGGCTAACACAAATCCACGCAGGCACAGAGAAACACACACGCACACACGCACACACGCAGGTGCAAGTCCCACATGGTGGCCAATGTTTAATTGATGCCACCATATGACGACGCTGCGGAAAAGCAACACAAAATGTGAGCGAGGCCGAAGGGCGAAAGCGCAGGTTGAAAGCGCGGCAAAACTGGAGAAGAAAATGGACGCCGCCAGTTGATGACGAACCGCCCGGGCCAAGTGGAACGAACGCGACGTGCCAGCCGGGCCGACTCCCCCCGCAGGTGAGGCCCCCGAAACGAGCTGTGAACAAGCTGCTTTGGCTGGCCTGACACCTCCAGGCGGGCCAGGGAACAGGTGGCCTGATCCGCGGGATTAGCCCGCGGTTTTTGCCTGCTCCACAGTGGAAGACGACGACCCACCCGGGAACGCCAAACCACAATGACGAGTACATTTTTGACGAGATAATAGATGGAAAATCACTTTTGGGGATGCTAAGCAAATCTGATACTTTTATTTAGTTTTCGGGTACATGCGCAGTCCTTAGGACAGGGGTGTCCAAACTACGGCCCGGGGGCCATTTGCGTTTCCATTTTTAACTCATTCACTGCCATTGACGGCAAAAGTCGTCAAATGATGCATTTTTGCTGGGCTAAGTGGCCCGCGACATATGCTAAAAATGGCATTTGACTCAGTTCAAATAAAATAAAAACAATAATGCTTGGAGACGGTCAAAGTAAGAAGGGAGGGTGTCGAAAAACAGGTGCTATTAAAGGTTATTTTAGTTGGCTGAAACTAACGAAAAAATAAAAAATAAAATTCAAAAAACAATTTCGTTAACGAAATAAAATAAAAACGAAGATGCTTTTAAAAAAGAAAACTAACTGAAACTACTTTTTATGTTTACAAAACTAACTAAAATAAAACTAACTATAATTATAGCAAAAATGTCCTTCGTTTTAGTCTTTGGTAATTAATTTAATGCATGAACCTTTGGGAATGATTTTAAACGTGATTTTTAGTAGATTTATTTTGATATAAACCGGAATAATGACGTCTCGCCCATGGTGTTTTTTTTTAAATACTATGCACAATACTACACATAAAAAAACCTAAAACTAATACTGAAACTAACTAATCTAAAACTAAGCATTTTTTAAAGAATTAAAACTAATTTAAAAAATATATATAACTAACTAGATTTAAAAAATCAAAACTCAAAACAAAATAAAAACTAAAATGAAAAATTCCAAAACTATAATAACCATATTACAAATAAATTGGTTTATGTACTGTAGCATTTTTCCAAATATGCAAAAGCACAAATAAATTATTTCCACAATTTTTAGGACTAAACACAATATTTCTTCATAACATTATGTGGCCCTTGCGTCCTTCTGATTTTCTCTTATGTGGCCCTCAAATGAAAAAGTTTGGACACCCCTACCTTAGACTATGTGAAGCTAACTGCTAATTAAGGATTGCTTTATTTGCATTTTGGTGACATAAACAATCATTTTACTCACCCGTTTTGATCATAAACCAACAGCTGACCTACTTCTCAGGAACTTAAAGTGTCACACACTTGTTGAGAACATAAACAAACCAGAGGTTACACTTTTATTCACTTTTAGGAACCAAGCTTAGCTACATTGCGCTTACTGCTTAGTGACCTAAACTTTAGCTATGTTCAACTGAGTTGGTTCAACAAGGATGCAACAAAGGACCCAAAAAGCTCGATTCACATGTCACAAAATTCGATTCATTGACTAGTCAATAGCGATTTGAACGTGTCAACAAGGTTGGACTCAAAAATAATGCAAGAAAAGTAACAACTTAGGAACTTAGCAAATTAACTAGGAACAAAAGTAGCAACTAAAATTCACAACAAAAGGCTGGAGGCAAAAAACAAAACAAAAAAACAACTGCATTTAGCGATATTAACAAAAAGCATAGATACTTGGACATGAAACAAAGGCAACGTTTACTATGATGGTCCAGTTCGGGACATGGCAGGAAACAAGACAAACCAACAACAGACAAGATTAGACGTAGACTATTTATACACAGGGGATGGTCAATCAGTGAGAGAGACAATCAGCTTAACGAGGAAACAAGGACAGGAAGCAAAGATGCTAACGCATGAGGAAACTATAACTCCAAAATAAAAGCACTCTGACGACATGAAAGACAGGACTCAAAACTATAAGAACTTAACATTAGCGACGAGACATAACAGCTAGATTAGCTTAAGTTTTGGGAACATAAACCTAGCTGCATTTTAGTGCTTTTTGGTGTACACGAGTCAGCTATGTTTCCCTCACTTTTTCAACAACAACACAACTTTACTACGCTCTACTTGCTTGTCGGCAACGTTAGCCAACCTTAGCTTACATTTGACTGGCTTTTCAGGAATGTAAACAAGCCTTACTTCGGGCCTGTAAATAAAATCTTAGTCATTTTTGAGAACATAAGCCAACCTTTACGAAATAAAAGGAATGAGACCGTAAAGCTACCTTAAATACGCTTTACCCACTTGCTGGTAATGTAAACAAAGCTTAGCTTAGCTGTAGGGTTATGCTGCATTCGAGGGTGGTCGGAAGTCGGACTTTTCCCGAGTTCAAACCAGGAAGTGTGTACGGCAACGCCCCCTTGAACTCGGAAATTCCACCTGTGAAGTTACCGACTTCACTGACGAACTACAAGTGACGTCATGGTTTCCCTTCAGAAACACAGACCGTGAATGATAAAACACAATTTACTTGAGTCTGAAACTAGATAGCTTTTCTTCATTCATAAATATTCAACATAACTTCACATAACGTGACAGTATGTCGCTATATCCCTGCATGAAATCATACGGTGAACGACTCAACTGGATGGAAAAATACTTGTGAAATAAAATAAAAATAATAAATGAAGCAAAATTGCGAGAAGGTAAATTTGCTGGAGGTCAAAATGAGTTTTAAGGACCAAAATAAGAAACAATTTATCACTATCCGCCATTTTGGTTGTTTACTTTCGCCTCGAACGCTTTCAGGTCGGAACGGGAAAAAACCAACTCAGATATATCCGACTTCCGACCATCTTCGAATGCAACATAACAGAAACTTAGCTACGCTCTACTTGCTTAACTCATTTGCTCCCAATAACGTGTAAATATGTTGTTTTTTTTAATGTTCTAAGTCTCCTAAAGACGTATTTATATGTTTTTTTGTGTGTGTGTTTTTTTTTATGGTAGAGCATACAGAAGGCTTTGATGCAGCCTCTCAACTGCAAAGAGCGGTTGCAGAAATGGTAGTTATTACACAAACGGCCAGCAGGTGGCAGCAGAGCAAAGGAGATCAACCAGGGCCATCTAGAAAAAAAGCTCAATTACTTACAATTTTAAATAGATTTGTGAAAATGTATGAAACTTGGCTCTCTTCTAATGCTAATTGCTGCAAAACGGAAACAGATAGAAACATACTATTTTTTTCCTGATGAAAGAAGAGACATTAATTTTTCTTTTGGTAGGTTCCCACATTTTTATAGCAATAGAACACAATATTCTGTGGGCCTTGCGAAATCCGTCAAAATCCAGTAAAACAGCCGGGAGCGAACGGGACTGCTTCTGTGGAGACGGCGGCGAGTGAATGAGTTAATATCGTCAACATTAGCCATCCTTAGCTACAATTGACTGGCTTTTCAGCAATGTAAACAAACCATACTTCGGGACTGTAAATAGACATTTTGGTCGTTTTTGAGAACACAAGTCAACCGGAATGAAACTGTAAATCTACCTTAACTATGATTTACCCACTTGCCGGTACTGTAAACAAAGCTTAGCGTTGCTGTAGGGTTAGCCTCGCGTTCACTTCCTGCATCCTGAAGGACGCGGCGGAGAACTTAATCATGGCCAAGAAGCATTTAAGCGCTTCCCATATCTTCGCTTCCCCATGACAACCAAAAATTCTCCCTACGTCCGCCGGGAGACGAAGCGAGGGGAGCGCATTCAAACGTCCGAATTAATGTTCCCGCACGATAAGCGAGCTTAATATAAACGACGACAAAAGCCCGCCACTCACCCTGCCAACCAGGATTGGGTCGGGTCCAGAAAATTCTTCCAGCACAAACATTTGGTTCCAAACCCATCCTCTCTTGGCTCGGCTCAGCAGTCGCTGTCCTTCGCCGGGACCGGCCGCGGCATCGCCGCCTCCGACGGGGATCGTCGACACGTAAGGGAGCGACGTAATCCACACCAGCAGCAAGGACATCCACACATCTGTCGGCATCTCCTCCGATCTCCTCCACATCCTCGATGCTCTTGTTTGTTTGTTTGTTTGATAGCAGAAACTCTCGTCAAGCGGGTATTCGGCTCCTCAGATGGTCAACAAAAGGTCACGGGCACTAAAGGTCACTCGGCGGGGCCTTCCATAGTGGCGAGGCGTCCGGCGCGGCGTCCATTAGTCCGAGCGGGAGACCTAAACCAGATAGAGAGACAATCATAGATTATTTAATAATCTCAAAATTCAAGTTGACAGGGTTAGGGTTTTTTTGTTTGATTTGTTTTTTGTTTTTTTACTAGATTAACAAGAAAGCTGGGTGCCATGTTACAATCAGTATAAGAGTTTGTAAACATGTTATTAACTTGTTATTAATACTTGCTTGTTACATAAAAACGTAATTTTCTGAAGTATTTTTTTAATAAATAAATAAATACATAAAATAAATGAGGTATCAAACAAAAAGTTGAAATTAGTGTAATTAAGAGTTTATAAATGTGTTATTAACTTGTTATTCATACTTGCTTGTTAGATAAAAATTGATTTTTCTGAAGTATTTTTTAATAAATAAATACATACATAAAATAAATAAGGTATCAAACAAAAAAGTTGAAATTAGTGTAATTAAGAGATAATAAATGTGTTAATAACTTATTATACTTGCTTGTGACATAAAAATTTATTTTTCTGAAGTATTTTTTAATAAATAAGTATACACATAAAATAAATACGTATCAAACAAAAAAAAAAACGGGTGCCATGTTAAAATTAGTGTAATTAAGAGTTTATAAAAGTGTTAATAATTTATTCATACTTGCTTGTTACATAAAAACAGATTTTTCTGAGGTATTTTTTAATAAATAAATACATACATAAAATAAATAAGATATCAAATAAGAAAGCTGGGTGCCAAGTTGAAATTAGTGTAATTAGGGAGTTTATAAATGTGTTAATAACTTGTTATTAACACTTGCTTGTTACATAAAAACTGATTTTCCAAAAAATAATAATAATTAAATCTAAAATAAGTACAATAAATCCAAATACACAAAACAAATTATTGAATGAGGGAAAAATACACAATGCTAAATTAATTAGCCACTACAAACGAATAAAAAAAAATACATGAAGATTACTGACTACTCCCGAAGTGCCCTTGAGCACGGCGCCAAACCCCGTCCACACCACACCCTCAACCTTTCCTTGCGTGTGTGCGTGCGTGCACACACCACGCGCGTTGTCTGCTTCGCTGTGTGGTGTGCAACACAAAATATTGACACTATGCAGCAGTTTAAAGGTGAATTCCCCCTCAAGGGCTCATAAAAAGTATAATACTTTTTAAAACGTTAGTTATAAAAGCTAGTAGCTCATATATTATCTTTTATATGCTTTACTCTGATGTTCCCTTTGACTCGAGTTCTAAATGCCTAAATGGCCACCGAAGGTTTAAAGACTGAACAAAATGTAACGGCGAATTTGCCAAATAGTGAGCCATCAGTTTAACTGTTTTAAGTCAGGCACAACTTTTTATTTAGAATTTATAAAGTGTTAATTAACTTATTTATAAACCCTTCATGAATGTACCAAGTGATACTAATCGGACTTTATGGTGAATACATATTTTATAGTGTCGGTTTATAGTTGTATAGTAGTACACACGTGTGCTCAAAATGCGTTTGAAAAAGTTGTTTTGAATGACGAAATGACTCACAAACGAGCTCACTATTTAAATAAGTGTCAAGCAAGCATTTGTGATTTCATTTTCAATGATTTTTTGTGGGGCTCACTATATGGCAGTTGGCTAACTGACACATATTAACTTTTCCTTTTGTAAAAGTGAAAGTTGAAATGAAGTAATATTAATTCATAAGCTGCACTAACAAATGTATACGAATGGTGGAGCTCACAATTTGGCAAGCACTTTGGTCAATTTTGTTATTCTTATCAAGTGTGCTTAACCATTGTTGAGCAATTAGTACTTCTTTTTTTTTTTTCTTTTCCCAACTCAACATTTGCAAATGCGGACTCAATATTTGGCAAGTTGGCTCACGCCGCCACTTCTTCTGTTAAATACCATAAAACGAGTCTTAAAGTGAAAATCAACAACAACTAAAGTCTATTGCATTATTTATTCATGAGCTCTGCTGCTTTGCATAGCAGGCAAAAAAAAAAAAAAAAAAAAAAGCATTGTAGCCAAAGGCAAGCTCACTATTTGGCAAGCACCAGGTCCCTTTTATCTGTTCTTAGCAAATGAGTTTCAGCTGTCAAATAAATCTGATTTATACGATGACGGCGCTTTTACAAAGGACTTTTCCAGCAATTTGCGAGCGGGCTCACTATTTGGCTACGGCCTTATGTAACCCTTTTTTTTTTCTTATTTTTTTCTGTTAAGGGAGCCTTAAGTGAGAGTCTAAAACAACTACAACATGATTTATTCATGAGCAGGCAAAGCACTGCAGCTGAACGCAAGCTCACTATTTGGCGGCGAGACCGATCTTATCAAATAAGCTCCTGCTGGTTTATTAACATTTTTTTTTGACACAACGTTAAGCTAATTAGCGACCAATTTACAAAGCCTTCACAAGGGGCTGCTCTTATTCTAAAGAGGTGACCAGAATATACTTTTTTTCTTTTCTTTTTTTTTTTTTTTAAATTCAGTCTCCTAAACTATAATGCATCTTTTCACATCACATCGGCAGCACTCCGATCTCTTAATAACGCAGCGGATTTAATCAGCAGCTTCTCTCAAATGTCACTTTCATTATCCGGCTCCTCTAACTTGACACGCGGGAGAAAAAAAAATAAAATAAAAATTTTTAAAAAAATAAAAAACACTGGCCCACCGTTAAGATCCGCTAACTCCCGCAACCACAACTACACGCACGCGCACGAGTTGTCACCGCTTTGGGGGGGAGTAATACACATCTCCGCAGCAAGGCACTTCCCGAGACAATAAGTGGCAGCCGACTGCTCCTCCAGCCAGCTGCAATATCGTAAAGTGGCGAGTGATCCGGGCATGCCGCGGCCTGGAGACGGATTGGAGGGTGGGGGGAGGAGTTAGTTGGTGATCCATGTAGGAAAATGCAGAGAAAACGTGCAGGATGCCGGATACTGGCAAAATATCGAAGCCTTGGATGAAAATAGACTACTGGGAAATAAGCGTGGGCGGCTGGATGCAGGGATACAGGAGGCTGATGCTGGTGCTTTGAGGTGAAATAGTACACAGAGTCGTGCACTTGATGCAGATAAAGAGATGCAGGATACTGGGACAAGACGAGTACTGGAGATATCATACAGTATCGAGATGAGACTAGGAAATTATACCGTACGTGTTGGATGGATATAAAGGGGTGTGCTGGACACTAGTAAATAGGGCTGGGTGTTGTCGCCAACCTCACGATACGATACGTATCACGATACAGGGGTCATGATACGATACGTATCACGATACAGGGGTCACGATACGATACGTATCGCGATACATGTGTTTTCCGATACTTGATCTTCAAGGCGATACGTATCCCGATATATTACATTAATTTTCTTGCATCTTATAATAACAGTCATATGTATACCTAAAGGATATGTTTGTTATACTGATTGACAAAAAAAAAATTGTTAGCAGCTTTTCTGGTTTACCACCAAGCGGCATGCCTGGTTTAAATGTGGACGCACTGCAGAGCAGGGAGCAGTTTTCACAGACACACCGGGAACATTTATTAATAGGCATGAGCCGATATGAGCAAAAATATCAAATTATTAAAATTACTGCTCTAAAATGTGCTTATTTGAAATATTTGGGGAAATAAAAACACTTTTTTTTTCATGTAACACATTCATCTAAACAAAATATATGAAAATTGGTACATTAATTATTTGACTGTCAAAAACGTTTAATAACGATTAGTAAAATCAAGATGTATGCTGCCATAAACGTGAAATGACGTCATCTACGTTTTTTTTGTTTTTGTTTTTTTTCTTAAATGGACCGAGCAACGTCTAAGTGCAGCGCTGCCTGGTCAATGGGTTGTGGAATCAAAAACACCACCAAACTGTGGCCAGCAGATGGCAGCATTGTGTCTCTTTTCAATGGGCTGCTGGTGCATGGAATTACAATGAAATGTGACGGAATCTGATGGAATCTGATGAATGCTCGTAATTGGCGAAATGGCACTTTTTGTTTTGTTTTTTTCCATAACGTGTGGCAGTAAAAGAGTTAAGACACGTGCCATGTTAAGTTTATACGTAAATAAATGTTGATATTCTTCCTTGCTTTCATTTATCTTAGCAAGACACATTGTCCAATCACTGGTGAGCTACTTTTGCATTAATTGAAGGCAATTAACTACAAAAACGCTGCTGTTTTATTTTTTACAATGCAAGCTGCTTATTTAAAGTTAACGAGCAATATCGATTCTGGCGCCTGCGTATCGATACGTGTATTGTAATGTGGCCCGCGACGATATATTGCCGTAGCGATTTTTTGAGCACACCCGAACTAGTAAATAACATGGCTTCTGGAGGCACAATATAAGATGTTAGAGGCTAAAAATGTCACCTTGTTTTCCGTGGGGGTTTAGGTTCCGAAAAATAGCCGCAATAAATGAAATACGCAAAGTAGTTCGGTTTATGTTTTAATTTTACTATAAATGTTTTAAGGCTCTAAATCCCCTCACCACACAGTTGATACACTTTTCTCATTGTGGTGTTTACATTTTCTCACATTTCTCTCTTGTTTATACATTCTCAATGTTCAAACCTTCATAAATTGTTATAAAATAGGTACATTACTGTAAAAAAAAAAAAGAAAAAAAAAGAAGAATGCAAAATTGCACTACAAAAAGAATCCACGATACAGTAACATTGCAAAAAAGTGAACCGCGTTATAGCGAGGAAACATGGAAGTAAACTACGGTACATGGGATTTACACAGTAAATTTTACTCTAAAAAGATTCTATTCGGTCCCAGTCTAAACTAAACGTTACACTTGGAAGAGAGTAAAACACGCAAAAAAATAAAAGTCACTCAAGGGTTGAGGAACGATCGCTGAACCTTTTAGGTCTGCTTTTTTGGAGACACCAGCAAGGTTATCGAGCAGTAGGCGTGGCATAGCTCAAGTGAAAGAGTGGTCGTCTCCAATGCTGAAGTTTGTGGGCTTGTTCCTGAGCCCTTGAGTTTACACTGGGACCGAATGTTATCCTTTTTCAGACTAAATTCACTCTATGAAATTTAGGGAAAATGCATTGGTGCTGGATGCAGGAATTAAAGTTCACATTATACCGGGAACGAATAGGAAATGTGACAGATGACTTTGGGAGACTGAAGTGGTTTAAGGTTTTCTTGGAATATTGCATGACGGGGTGCAGGATGCTGGGAAAAGAAAATCCACTCGCGCTGGATGGAGAATATGAAATGCAGGACGCTGGTGGTGAATGCTGAAAATACGGCGTATAAGTAGGAAAATATACAACTTGTGTGCTCTCTCGGGACGGTTGCGGGATTTGGGGAGAAGGCGCATGATTTACTGCAGTACAACTTGGAATGGATGTGAAGACGAGGAATAGGTGCAGAATGCAGAGGAGTAGTTTGGTGTGCAGGGAAAGTTCAAATCATGGCGATGCAGCGCGTGGGACACACCGTGGATGACTTCGGAAGGACTTTTGAAATGGACTCAAGTCGATGGAAAAAGGATGAATCGTGCAGGATGCCGGAAAAAAATATTGTTGTGGGATGCGGGATTTTATAGACACAAGTCACTTGCGAGCGATTTTTGTCCTATATCGACAGATGCCGCGGGGATAGCGAACGGACTTGAGCAACAAATTCAGGTTGCTGAATTGGGAGGGATTTTGAAAAATGGGAATATTTCTACAATAAACTGCAGCCATGCGAATCGGGAAGTACAAAACTGGAAATAGTTGAAAAGAAATGAATGAAACGAAATAAGAGGACGGGTGGAAAATATTGACGTGAGGCACTGGGAGTGGATGTGAGGCAAAATCGTGTCAAATGTGTCAAATGCTGAATGTCGAGCATGAGAGAAGGACGGGGGGGAAAAAAAACGGGGAGCGATACGGGACATGTAGCGTAAATGGTTCGGGGATTGTGATGGATTTTGGAAATGGGCATTAAAAAAAAAAAAAAGGTGAAATCTTCATGATACTCGAAAGCGTATGTGGGGAAATGGGTGAAAAATACTAGAAAGTCATGCGGAATGCTGTGCACGGAAGACACGGATTGGATGTGGGACACCGCTGATAGATTTGGGATGCAAATATTTTTCGGAATGCTTGAGCTTGAAGTATTTCACCCAGAAAAGATGAAGTGATCGTAAACTGGGGAATGAAGAACAAACATACTCGAGAGTCATGCAGTACACTATGGATGGACGGACTCTAGGAACAGATGAAGGAAACCGGGAAAGGGCACAGGTTGTTCGAAATATGTTTGGCGTGTTGTAGAGGAGGGGGATTCATGATGCTGAAAGGGTCGAACAATCCATGGTAAAGTGGTATCACATCAAAGCAAACACGACTCAGGACACCCAAGAGGCGATGCGGGATACCTGCAGGACAACAACGGATGGATTGTGGAATACTAAACCAAGTGTCCGTTCCGAATAGATCAAACCGAAATGGGAGCATAATCCTCATTTTTTGACATTCGAGTGAGTGAGCGGATCACTTTCAGCACCACGGAGACCGGGACAGCTCCCACACGGCGAGCCGGGCAGCTGTCCAATGTACCCGCAGCGCACTGAAGCCCGTTTGTCTTCTGCTTGTTTTGCTCGTTCGGCGGTTCGAAACCCGTCCGTGCGTCGCTTCAATCGCAACTTGTAGCTCGAAACACTCGACGGCGGCGTTCGGCGCGCACGCGGACTGCCTGAAGGTGAAGTTTCGAGGGTCGCTTGCGGAGCTCGTCTCGGGGCGAGCAGCAGGTGCACTCGGCGCGCGCGCGCGCGCCAACGCAAGCGAAGCAAGCAAGCAGGCGGGAAATCGTCCAAGTTGGCGGCTGTCGAAATCACAACGGCGGCTTGACTTACTATAGTGACACTTGCGTTCTTCTTTGCTGCGTCATTTTTCAAGACCCCCCCTCCTCCTCAATGAAAAGCAACTCCAGTGCGCACGAGGCGGTGTGGTGTGGGGGGGGAAATGAGCAATTTGCCGCTGCACCCCCCCAGACCTCCCCTCCAAAAAAAAAAAAAAAAAATGGAAGAAATCCTTTGCGCGGCTCGTCAAGCTACGAGTTGAGAGCTCCGACGGGCTCACTGGCCGGATGGAGGAGTGAAGAAGAGGAGTGAGGAAGAGGAGATTGAAGAGAGAGAGAGAGAGAGAGATGGATCCGAGAGAAAGCGAGAGAGAGACCCCCCCTTCCAACACATCCCCACCACCAGCAGCCTCCTTCCATTGGGTCAACAGGCGCGCGTATGAGCGCGCAGAGGTGGCGGTGTTCAAAACGGGGCTCTTTTATGACATCAAAACGCATCATTCCACTTTTAATGCTTCCCCTTATTTATAGTGGACAGGCTCGGTTTTTAACGGGAGTGGTGGTTAATTAGTGGCGCGCAAATACGAGCCATGCGGGCTGTCGCGTGATACAGACACACATGCGCAAGCTCAGGATATATCGCCTCAGAAATCATATGTGTCACGATGTGGGGTGTTGAAGGCAGGACCCAAATGCAGGAGGCAACCAAAAAACAGGGCAAGGCAGGGATGCAGGTAAAAAAGGGGATTTAATTAACAAAAAACTATAAACAAGGTACTATGAAAAAATTAACAAGATCAAAAAACAAACACAAGGCATGGCATGGCACGGAACACAGGGACAACAACAGGCACAACAGATACTATGACTCCACAAGAACCGAACGGAAAACAGGGGACTAAATACACACAGGCTAATGACAATGACTAGACACAGCTGGGCAAGACAAGTGGCAGGGGAAGCTGATTGGTGGATACACTGGGAAGGGAAGAAACACTCAGGTGGACGTGGTTTGACATAACGGGACAAGGGAAGAAACAAGGAACACATGACAAACGACCAAAAGACAACAAAAACCCACCCCCACCAAACCAAAACATGACAATATGTAAAATAGCCCACAATTCAATGCCTATATTTCTTAGGTGGTTCATAAGTACAATGCACGTGATTTATTGAAGTGGTATGCATTCCAATGAAGCACTTCACAAGACCAAAGCATCCCCAAATAGCCTTGAAAATGAGTACCTACTTGCATAATGTCATTTGTATGAGATGCTTCTAAATGAGTAACGATTTAATATTTTTGCACAATTTGCTTTGTAGCTCAAAAAAAGCCTTGGAGTAGCCTGAAATTATTATTACTGCTACTACTACTATACTACTACTAGTAATATGCTACAGTAGTAGTAGTAGTACGTTTTAGTGTAACTGCCTCTAATGCTGTAACTCAAGCAGGCTGCAATTTTGCATTAAATGTTTCTAATGAGTCATGTTGTCTTCATCATCATCATAATTATCATTATTATCATCATCATCATCATTATTATTACTATTATTATTATTTACTAGTAGCAGTAGTAGTAGTAGTATTTTTAGATTTTTACATGTATTTTATTTATTACTCATGCATCATGTTCCAACTCAAAGAGCCCGTGAGAATCTCACAGAATTGTTTAAAAATATATTGCATTTTAATATTATATGTACAAATTGCATTATGTATACAATTTTTTGCCTTTTGTTGTGACTATTCTCTGATTTTTACAATTATTATTATTATTATTATTATTATTTGATTACTTATTTCAAATAATATTTTATATTTATATTTTAAATAATGTTTTTTCATTATCATTAGTTATAGTTATTTAAAAATGTTGAACTGCAGTATTTTAAGACTTTGAACATGTTTCAGTGGTGTTATTAAATTCCTTCGCCTAAAGGTCATGCTCATCATGGCTGTAAATGAGCGCGTGTATGCATGTGTGAGAGAGACAATGGGAGAGCGCTGTTGTGCGCGCCCTCTACTGTTCACTGGCGACATGGCAGCAGCGTGGGAGGGTGGCGGTCTTGTCTTGTGTTGTTTGTTTGGAGCGTTTAAAGAGAGGCGACTTTTTATGCAGTCTTTATTGGTGGAGTTCAAGTTGTCTCACTATTCTGACGTATGTGGCCTCCTTCAGCTCACAGATCATCAAAATAAAAAGGAGGTTTCCCCACACACCCCTGGATTAAAATATTGCATAAACTAGGGTCCAGGAAAGATGTTTTTTGTTCTCCCCCAAACACACACACACACACTTTATTAATTATTGTATGGTTATTTAAAATAAAAAATACCACTGGCAATACTGACACATCAAAACAATAAAACAGTTTAAATTTTAATGAGAAATTTTAATGAGAAAAGCATGATTTGTCATGTATACATTTTTACAGTATTTTATTGGACTACAAGTCACATGACTTATGACTTATAGGCACAACTTATAAATATAAGTAAATATTAAAATTAGAGCTCGGACTTTCGCGCAAAATCACGGGTCCCTAATTGTGTTTACTTTCTGTACATTACCATCGCCATCGTTCCACCGGTGGCAATGCACCAAACGTATTTGCCAACTGTCAAAACCCAAAGAAGAAGAAGAAGAAGAAGTAGGAGAAGAAGAAGTAGAAGAACAAGAAGTAGAAGAAGAAGTAGAAGAAGTAAAAGAAAAAGTAGAAGAAGTAGTAGATGAAGAAGTAGAAGTAGAAGAAGAAGAAGTCGTAGAAGTAGACGTAGAAGAAGTAGATGAAGTAGAAGAAGAAGAAGAAGAAGAAGTAGGAGAAGAAGAAGAAGGAGAAGAGGAAGTAGGAGAAGAAGTAGAAGTAGTAGTAGAAGTAGAAGAAGTAAAAGAAAAAGTAGAAGAAGTAGTAGTAGAAGAAGAAGAAGTAGATGAAGAAGAAGTAGAAGTCGTAGAAGTAGATGTAGAAGAAGTAGATGAAGTAGAAGAAGAAGAAGGAGAAGAGGAAGTAGGAGAAGAAGTAGAAGAAGAAGTAGTAGAAGTAGAAGAAGTAAAAGAAGTAGTAGTAGAAGAAGAAGTAGATGAAGAAGAAGTAGAAGAAGAAGAAGAAGAAGAAGTAGGAGAAGAAGAAGAAGGAGAAGAGAAAGTAGGCGAAGAAGTAGAAGAAGAAGTAGAAGTAGAAGTAGAAGAAGTAAAAGAAAAAGTAGAAGAAGTAGTAGTAGAAGAAGAAGAAGTAGATGAAGAAGAAGTAGAAGTCGTAGAAGTAGATGTAGAAGAAGTAGATGAAGTAGAAGAAGAAGTAGAAGAAGTAAAAGAAGTAGTAGTAGAAGAAGAAGTAGATGAAGAAGAAGTAGAAGAAGTAGTAGTCGTAGAGGCAATGCACCAAAAGTATTTGCCGTGGTTCCCTCTCCCCTCCCCCTTCCTCCCCCCCGTCGCCTCTCCCTCCTCGCCTCCTCCCGCCCATCCTCCTCTGCCTCCCGGTCCCTTTTCCCTTGTCGCCCTCCCTCCTCCTCTCCCCCCCCCGCCTCCTGCCCTGCAGCCGCCCTTTCGCCTTCTTGTCGTCTTCTCCCCGCTTCCCCCCCCCCCCCCCCCCTTCCCTGTCTGCCCTGCGGCCCCTCCCCCTCCCTCTCCCTGGGCCTGGGGCTCCCTCCCCGGCCCGGGCGTCGGGCTCCGGGGGCCGGGCGGGGGTTTGGGGCCTGCCCCACTCCGGTATAACTCCTGGCGCCCCGGGCGGGCTCCGGTGGCCGGTGGGCTGTCCGGTAGCCCTGCTGCGCTGGCTGTCCGCCCATTGTGGTGCCGGGTGGATGAGGTGGGGGGCGGCGGGGGGTGGGGGTGCTGGGGGGCGGGCGTGCCACCTACACCCGCCGGGTTGGGTGAGGCCCCGCTGGTCGCTCCTCTTACTCACTTCACTAGCTTGCACTATACACTTTGTAAATATACACATAGGGCACACAACACATTTCTTGGTGGGGTGGGGAAGGGTGGAAACACCGTCTTCACCCTTCAACTCCCCTCCAATTTTAATGCACCTCACGTCCAAGGGGAGGGGTGAGTTGGGGCGGGGAGCCATCAGAGGGGATGGACTGCAGTGCCTGGCAGCGCTGTGGTCCCCCCCATTTGTGTCCCTGCCCCACCACTTTGTCCCTCCATTCCCTTTTTTAATGCACCACACATATACATATTCATTTTTTGGGGGGGGGATACGGGTGTGTCGGAGTAGGGGAAATTTTTTCCCTCTGCTCCGACTCACCTGCTCCCAATTTTAATGCACCACACGCACACACTTGTATATACACTGGGTGGGGCCACATTCACGGTGTAAGGGTAGAGCTCGCCAGTCGGCGAGCTGGCGGACTCAGTAACAGGGTTAGGTGTCACTAGTACTCTGGCGTGACGACCGGGGCCTCTCCCCACCGGGCTCGGTGTTCTGGTGTTCCGCCTTCTCCCCTGGTGCTTCCTCCTCTGCTTCCCCCCTCCCGCCGCTGTGCAAATCTCGCGCGGCTGGAGGTGGGGTGGGCACATCTTCCCTCTCTGCGCTGCTGCCCGGTGCCGGTTTCCGGGGGGGGGGGGTGGGGGGTTCTCGCGGGGGGCCGGGTTCGCGGGGGGGGGGTGGCGGCCGTCGGGGGGGGGCGGCTTGTTTGGGGGGGGGGTGGAGGTATGGGTGGGTGGGGGGTTGGGTGCTGGGGGTCGGGGTGTGTTCGGGGGTTTGGGGGTCGGGGGTGGTGGGGCCTGGGTCGTGGTGGATGGCGGGTTTGGGTGGGGTGCGGGGGGGTCGTGGGGGGATGGGGGCTGGGGACCGGTGGGGCGCTGTGGGGGCCCGCTGGGCCTCGTTCTGCGGCCTTGGGCTCGGGGGTGTGGGCCGGGGCTGGGGCGGGGGTGTTCCGGGTGTCTGGGTCGGCTCGCCGACCGGTGTCCGCTCGGGTGGCTTGGGGGTGGCCTTGGTGCTGCCGCGGCCTGGGGATTCTGGGGGGGGGGGGGGGGGGGGGGGGGGGTGCTCGCTTTGCTGGACCGCGGTTGACGGCTTCTTTCTTTGGTGGTGGTCCTTATGCATGCCAGATCCGTCGCACCAGCATCTACTGAAACTCAACAGAAGTACCCTCTCCCTCCCACAGCCCCTTGAATCAGTTGGTGCTGGTGTCTGTGGTTCTCACTTTGCTTTATCTATCCTTCCCTCCTTCCTCTCTTTAGTTTTTCCTCTGGTCACTTGAGATCTTAATTTGTTAGAAGTATGAGGTTTCTGGGGTTGGCATAAGACTCCGGTTTTGTAACCACGCAGGAGGGGTCTTGTTGGTGCTGGACTTCACTTTGATGGATTGGATGTACTGGCTTCTATTGATCTCACTCTGCCTTATCGATCCTTCCCTCCTTCCTCTCTTTAGTTTTTCCTCTGGGCTCTTGAGATCTCGCTAAATTTGCTGGAATTTAGAGGCTTCCGGGGTTGGCGTAAGACTTTGATTTTGTAATCATGGGGAAGGCAGGAAGTGTTTGGTCGGTGCTGGATGTCACTTTGATTTACCTTTCTTTTCTCTTTATTTCTTTTTTTTTCTGACCTTTTCTCTGGTCTCCTGACCATTTAAATCTCACGACTCTGGCAAGATTCTGAAGTACCTGGTTAAGGCGAAGGGTAATGGGATATTTATAAGGTTTTAGGTGAATGAATGAGTATAAATTTATACGTATTTGCACGCACGCACGCAAACGCACGCAAACGCACGCAAACGCACGCACGCAAACGCACGCACACATACACAAAAAAAAAAAAAAGAGCAATGATGACAAGACGTTGAATCGGTAAGACTACCGAATGAACAATTCTGAGCTCTTCAAAAAAAAAAAAAAAAGAAAAAAAAAAAGAAAAAAAAAAAAAAAAAAAAAAGTATTTGCCAACTGTCAAAACCCAAAGAAGAAGAAGAAGAAGTAAAAGAAGAAGTTGTAGGAGAAGAAGAAGAAGTAGGAGAAGAAGAACTAGAAGTAGATGAAGAAGAAGTAGAAGAAAAAGTAGAATTAGATGAAGAAGAAGTAGCAGTAGTAGTAGTAGAAGTAGAAGAAGAAGAAGTCATGCATTTTTTTTTTTATTGTATAATTTTAAACAAGTTATACAACGAACTTGAGAACAATTCACACACACACGTCATTAATACAAGAAAAAAACAAAAAACAAATACGCAAATAAGCCAGGGGGTTACTTAAATAAAAACATTAAAGAAAGAGCATAAAGCCACAGTTCTCATTGCTTTCCTGTTTGTCGAGTTCAATATTGTATTAATGTGCTGTTTGGTTTCCAATTCAAAAACTGAAAACAAAGGTCTTGAATGACTAACTTTAGATTTGTGTATATGAAATTTAGCCAAAATAATTATCAAGTTAATCAATAAAACATTTTTGTTCCGTTCATTATCATCATTACAGAGACAAAAACAGTACATTTTTTCCAGAAAAGACAGAAAGTAGAGTCAATATAATCAATAATAAATCGAGACACCTCTTTCCAAAATCTTTTCGTATAAGGGCAATACCAAAATAGATGGACCAATGTTTCAGGGGACAATTCACAGAATGAGCGATCAACACAAATGTCTTTCTTGAATCTAAGGAGATAATTTTTAACAGGATAATATCTATGTATTATTTTAAAAGAAATTTCCCTTACTTTATTTGTTAACAGATATTTGTATGGCAGAGACCAAATTTGTTTCCAGTGCAAACCACTAGCAAAACCAGACCAGTAAGAAATGAAGTCATGCATTACCGCTGGAGGGAAGCTTCTTTATAGCATGCTAAAGAAGGTGGCGTAAATGCACAAAAAGTGTTGTCAAAAGAAAGTAGCGTAGTCATGGCAACAAATGTGTAACATAGGAAGTTTATCATGTGGCTTCCTTACACCTCAACAAGGAGTTTCAAGTAAATCCACCAATCCATGTCAGATGTTTTCTAGTGTATGAGACTGGTAACACGGTGAAGACCAAGTCAAAGTGAAACCTTTTGTTTCATTTTTTTTTTTCCCTTCCATTTTTTGAATTACACCCGATTGCTTCGGTGCACTGAAACGCCACTTCAACCACGCATCGTTTTCAAGTGGTGACATTGTCCATGCTTTTGATCGTATTATTTTTACAAGATGGTTAAAAAGACCTCTATTGACGTTAGCGGAGACCAACTCATCATTTCAAATCACCTTTTTCTCAGAAAGCAGATGTGCTGCAAATGAGAAGGTCAACGCATTAAAGGGGAGAGTCATTTTCGCTGGCCAGATAATCCGACAGCGTTAAAGTTAGTGGAGACGAGACGGCCTTGAGGAGCAAAGATTTTAGTTGTTATTATCTACTAATTAATTAAGAATAAGCCTGTAAACATATCTTTGTTTAGCCGTTAAAAAAATTATCAACTCTTGCTGCATGCTTTGAATGGATTGAAAAACATCACCGTCTTGGATGAATGTAGATTTTCAAATTGAAATCATCATCGTAAAGCGTGAGTTTATTTAAAAAGTAATGTCAAAATATGTTGGCTTTTATGTAGCAGTAACAATCAAAATTCTCAAAAAAATGTTAAAAAAAAAAAGAACTGCCCCGATGATCATTTGGTATTTGATGCAGTTTTATTGCTGATTGTATTTTTCAGACAGAAGTACAACTTGGTGACTCGTGCTTAGCGTTTCAGTCGTGAGGCGCCCTTGCGGAAAATGTGAAGTGTTGCTGCGTGCCTTGAATAGGGAAAAAATCACATTGAAAAAATAAAAAATAAAAATAAATAAATAAATAAATCTAATTGAAATCCTAAAGGAGTACGCTTATGTTAAATAAGGGATAACGTTTTCACTGGATTATTTTTGTCCTTAAGTACTAATTTTAATTTGTTGTTTTTATTTTGTGGTGTCAGTAAATAAAAAAAGGTTCAAAATAAGAATTAATGCTAAACGCCATATTGATTATGCAAAATGATCACACTTATTTCAGCTCTGTCGTTTCAGAAGCAAAGCAGAAAACAGTGATGTGAAATAGTGCGGCGCTCTTTGAATGCGGGAAGCGCCATCACATGAATAAATACGACTTAAAAATGGAATGAAAATGGCCTTTTCAGTGGATTTCAATTGCATATTTGTTTTGGTTTTGGTTCTAAATGGGTTGTTTTGTGATCATTTTTATTTGATGGCTACTTTTACTTTGGGACGCAGGTGTGAAATGTTGCATGCTTTGAATAGGTGAAATAAAACACCATCTGGTAAGCAACTACAAATCCTTTTGGTAGAAATGTGTTGGTTTTGTGTGTAGCTGTATTAATTACAAAAAAAATAGAGATTATTGCTCAAAGCCCTGCTGATTTTTCAAAATGATCTTTTTGTTTGACTGCTGTAATTAACTTCTTACTTTCTGTTAAATGGAGAAAAAGCATGAAAAGATATGAAAATGATGCCGTCTACTTTGAGTGGGGGAAACCAGCTGATGTATAAAAGGGAAATATAAACAAAGATTTTCATGACAGTTCATATCAAGATCGAAGTAGGATCAAAAACTGCATAAATGGCGTCGGAGCGAGAGGCAATTTATTATCAAACAAAATGAAGGAACAACAAAACATGGAGGTTTACGTGTTTATATTAATCCACTTGGGGAGAGAGGATAACAAGTTTTTGTTCCAAATTCCATGTTTGGACATAATTGTTATTTTGCAAAAAAAAAAAAAGCTCCCAGGAACAAATGTCGCTACATGTCGCCGTCGCAATTTTTTCCGAATGATGTTCCTCTGATGCGACTCCCACAGGATCGCCGGTCGCCTCCAAAGATTTGGGGAGGGGACGAGTAGGCGGGGTCGCGCGACTTCAAATAGCATGCGCGCGCACGCTCGCGCGCATGCTAGTTATTAATTAGAAAGCGGGAATCCCTGTGAGGTTTGGTCTTGGTGTGAGAAAAGAAAGAATGCGGCAGTCCCGCGGCTGCCAAAGCTGCGAGCCATTTCAAGTCCGCCTTCAAATGCGCCCTCCCGCTGCCAAGTATCCACACGAGATGTTGGGATGGATCCATCCAAAAACATCTTCGCTTCACGTCCTGTTTACAATGACACACTTTCATCAAACGGCGCCAGAAAGAAACCATACGGAGAAGTTGTCGCGCTAAAACAGCAACGTTGGGACCCGTGTTGTTGTGTACTGGCTTGTGATGGGGAGAATAAGAGTTGTTGGTGCCATGTTGAACTTTCAGCGACCAGTATGAGACCAGTGCGAGAGTTGTAATAACAAATTTAACTATTTACACCTGAGACCTTGTAGTCAAGTGTCTGTTTTGAACTGATGTAATCGGGCATCTAGTTTCAACTGGTTTTAAGCTATGCGATGTCGGGAGCTATGTGATGTCAGGAATCTGTAATCTCTTTATCTAGTCAACAGCCAATCAGGTAATTACGGAGCCCCTAAGGTGACATGGTAGAAAAAAAAAGAAAAAAAAAACTTTGCGTTCCCTCGCAAAGATTGCGGGTAGGGATGGGCGTGTACCGATACCAGGTATCGGTATCGGGCCGATACCAGCCTTTTTTCAAGTACTCGAGTACTCGTGACGCAGACGAGTACAAGCGAGCGATGGCAGAGGGGGAAGACGTTAAGTGAGTCCTCCTTGCCTGTAAGTGGCGCTAGCTAGCTTGCAGCAGTTTTTCACCAAAACTTCACCGGTTTGGAAATACTTCAAAATTGTGAATCTTAAACTAAAAGAGGATTTTTGTGAGCGTTAAGACTATTGAAGAGTGACTGTGCTGTTTATTTTTTTATTTGTTTAAAAATATCTTTTAGTGATTTTTTTTTATTTGTCAAAATGTACTACTGGTATCGGCAGTTGTTATCGGTATCGGTGAGTACTGAGGGTCTGAGTATCGTATCGGTCTGAAAAAAAAGTGGTATCGAACATCCCTAATTGCGAGGGAACGCCAAGATTGTGTGCCCTTGCAGAAAAACTTTGCGTTCTCTCGCAAAGATTGCGTTCCCTTTGCGAGGAAACGCGAAGTTGTTGTTTTTTTCTACCATGTCACCTTAGGGGCTCCGTAATTATCTGATTGGCTGTTGACTAGATAAAGAGATTACAGATTCCTTGCATCACATAGCTTCTGACATCACATAGCGTATTACCAGTTGAAACTCGATGCCCGATTACATCAGTTCAAAACAGACGCTTGACCAGGCGAAAGATGGTCTGATAAACCTTTCTGATGCTTCACGTCACTTTCGCAGCTCATCTCCTCACATCTTATACACGCGTCCTCTTAATGAAGCCAGGATGGGGGGGGGGGGGGGGGGGGTTCGTGGGAGTGGGATGGTTGGTACTGTCCTGCATAATTGCCAAGCCAGTGGACAAGCCGTGTGAATTTGAATAAATAAGCCCAATGTAATTAATGGGCGCCAACGATCCGACCGGGCGATAATTAAATCGGCTGTTGTTTTCCAATTTGCATGATTAAGGCGCCAGTTAACGTTTGTGTTGTTGCGCCTCGCCCAAATGTCAACACATCACAATCCTCGCCGCTGCTCTTAATTATATTTGCGATCCGCGGAAATCAATTAGTTTCAATCTGCCAAACAATTTGAGATTGGAAATTTGTGATCACGTCACAATTTTGCTTTAAATTTGGTGAAGCAGCATGTGGCTCCTTTGTTATATGTTCATGTGCTAAGTAACCAAACAAGTTGTGATAAAAAAAAACAAAAAAAACAATTGTATGCTTCTAATCAATTATTGTTAACAACTGTGGCTTTGCAGTTACATACACAGTAATGATTAACTCTTTGACTGCCAAAAACGTTTAATAACGATTAGTAAAATCACGATGTATGCTGCCATAAACGTGAAATGACGTCATCTACGTTTTGTTTTTTGTTTTTTTTCTTAAATGGACGGAGCAACGTCTCAGTGCAGCGCTGCCTGGTCAATGGGTTGTGGAATCAAAAACACCACTTAACTATGGCCAGCAGATGGCAGCATTGTGTCTCTTTTCATCGGGTTGTTGGTGTATGGAATTACAATGAAATGTGACGGAATCTGATGAATGCTCGTAATCAGCGAAATGGCTGGTTGTTGTTGTTGTTGTTTTTTTTCACTAATGTGTGGCAGTAAAAGAGTTAATGATGAGCTTGCTAACAAAATGTTGTCATTGTCTTCAACCACCTTGAACTTCATTACAAGAAAACGATGCCATCGCCACCCAGCGAGCATCGGCAAACATCAGGCGTGAACCATACAAGGCCGCGCGGGAAACTACAGTTGCCGCGCCGCCACCTGGGAAATCTTCACTGAGCATTGCTACTTATTGTTCCGCTGCTTTTATAATGGCCAGCGGACGCTTGAGTGCACAGTTCGGTACATATTGTAGCCGTCACAGGAGTTGATAACTCAACTTCAAATTGCAATTCACTCAGTAAGTGCCCGAGATTTTGTGTCTGTACACCAGCGAAAGAAACAAATGCTGCATATGTGAATGAACTATTTTTTCTACCACTATGACATCATCAATCAACGTGAAAGCCCTTTTGGAAACGATTATGAGTCGCCACCATGACCCCCAAAACTTATCAGTAGATTATTTGCAAGTGCGTGTGTGTTATATTCACCGTTTCGAGTTTTTAGTTTGTGTTAGTACACCACCCAGTGGTCAATATGCGTGTCGTTGTAAAAATAGTAGAACATGGTCACAAACAGGATGTGTACAATCGACCTCATGGTGAGCCGCAACTCCACTCTTAACGTTTTCTTGTGCTCCGGTCTTGGTCAAGCACCGGCAGTAAGCAATCTGTACGGTTATATAATGAACGTGCAACGTGTATGTGTGAGCCAAATTGTCATTTTGTTGACTTAAAAATAATGCGAATCGCGCCAATGCTAATTGCTGGTGAGCTAACGCTATTCGCGAATGCTAATTGCTAGCATTGTCTAAATTTCTTGGTGTCTATGATCATTCATTCGTATGGCTGGCCACCTGCTCCTCTTTTCCTCAATGCCTTCTCGTTGTTTCTGGTCAAGTCAAGTTAGTTCCAGGCCTCTTGATGTTGTGTGAAGTGTAAAAACTCTTATTTGTGTCTGCGTTTTTGGGATCCAACTCCAGAACGTAACAATACTGAGATTTTTCACAGTAGATAAGAGAGACTTGGATTTTTTCACAAAATGCCTCCTCTTTTTAAATCTACAGTAATGAATATTTTAGCAGAAAGCCATGACAAACAAGCCCAAGCATCCCCCTTTTTCATGCTCAAAATGATTCAACTTTGGCGTCTGCAGGCTCTGGACACTTTAGGTGGTGTAGGCAAAAAAAAAAGACAGAAAAAGTGTGTAGGATATCTGCTTCCGATTGGAGAGCTTGTCAAAGTTCGAGACCAATATGCCAGACTTGCTGTTCAACTGCGCATGGATCCTTGAGAATTTTTCCATGCATCATCTTATGCTTGACGTGTCAGTCGGTGAAACTGGTGGCAGCGGCTAATTTTCCCCGCCTGTGTCGTGTGGGTGAATGAATGAGAGTCATTAGGCACTTTGAAGAAAGGTTGCAAACCGCATTAGCTCACTGGACGGACCTGCCACATCCAATATGGCGGATGCGTTGACATCTGGAACGTGGAATGAGGTGTCAATGTACAGTATAGCCACAATATCTAAGCATGTTGACACGAGTGGGGGCCCCCAATGAAATCTGGAATCTGCCTTGGCACATCCTGTCCCAACAGTCGCGACTTGCGCATGATCTGACAGCGCTCGCAAACTGTTTTTTTTTCTTTTTTCTCCCTGTCGTTCTTCAAAGTACACACATTGATTTTGAAGCATGCTGATGACGCTCCGTCTGTCTTCTTTTTGGTTAATGGCTTCTACTTCGCCCCTGATGATGTAACGGATGACTTAATACGGTGAAATATCATCACGCTCACTTAACAGCTTGTTGAAGCTGCTTTCATGCAAGTCATTGACACGCGTTGACATTGTTTGCGTCAACTTTACAGGTCGTCGTGTATTTATTTATTTATTTTTTGTCAGTCTCAAATTTCTCTCTTCTTTTCCTACGTTATAGATTCCTGTTTCTGTTGACTGTTTTCCTGTTTGGATTGAATTTGGAAGTCGGAGTGATTACATTGCTGTCGTGTCTTTGAGCTTTGTGGATTATTTCTCCATGTGATTGTTTCTATTGGACGATAGTTACGGTGCTCGCGTTCCAAACTTTGCGGTTTACTTCCTAGTTTGTGTTATTCAAGGTGAAGGTTCTCTCGAACAAATGGCGAGTGAAGTGCTTGCATTAAGACACATCGCATTTATCCCAGAGCCTGTTTGTTGTTTTTTCTTCCTCTTCAGTAAAACAGTTGATTATGTAAACATACTTCTTCAATTTAAAGGGCCATCATCCCAGGAACTACAACAGAACATTTAGCCTTGTATATTTCAAGCTAAAGTACTTGTTTAAAACTCATTCACTCGCCGCCATTTTCACATTGCGCAATCCCGTTCGCTCCCGGCTGTTTTACTGGATTTTGCAAGGCCCACAGAATATTGTGTTCTATTCCTATAAAAGCATGGAACCTATCAAAAGAAAGATTAAAGTCTCTTCTTTCATCAGGGAAAAAAAAAGGATGTTTCTATCTGTTTCCGTTTTGCAGCAATTAGCATTAGAAGAGAGCTAAGTTTAATCAGTTTTCACAAATCTATTTAAAATTGTAAGTAATTGAGCTTTTTTTCTAGATGACCCTGTTTGATCTCTTTTGCTCTGCTGCCACCTGCTGGCCGTTTGTGTAATAACTACCATTTCTGCAACCGTTCTTTGCAGTTGAGAGGCTGCATCAAAGCCTTCTGTATGCTCTAGCATAAAAAACAAACAAAAAAACGTATAAATACGTCTTTGGGACACTTAGAACATAAAAAAAAAAGTTTATATGTTATTGGGGGTAAATGAGTTAATCGAATCGAATCGATATTAATATCCAAAAATCGATTTTATTTCAATTAGAAATGAAGAAGAAGGGGAAAAGGCAGTTGTAGCCCGCATGCTGTTTTTGTGGGACAAGGCACTTGTAATACAAAATTAATAAATGTTTAAACAAAAAAAACACAAAAAAAAGACACTTTGTCTTTATTTGTCATTTTGTCTTGCAAAGCAAAACGTATAAATACGTCTTTGGGACACTTAGAACATTTAAAAAACGTATTTATACGTTATTAGGAGTAAATGAGTTAAAGTGGAATAAAAAAATTTTTTTTTAAAGTGTGAGGACATTTAAGGGTTAAAAAGAGATCATGAAAGTAGAGGAAAAGCGGCTCGGTGGCTATTGATTTATTGGGCGGTATAGTCTTAGAGACGGGGGTGCAAGATTGATCAAATGGAAGGTTATCCTTACTCACAGAGGCAAGCTGTTTGCCAATATCCATCACGGCAAAGTCCAAATGGCTTAACGGATCCGTGACATCAAACCCCCCCCCCCACTCCAACCAACAATGGAAGGGCCCCGACGTCAGGCGATTCTCTGCAGGGGATGTTATTAGACGCCGCAAGACGCAACAATATCCTTAATGGACGACGCACGGACGCCAACGGTGTCTTTTTAGCCTCACACTGGCTGCTAATATCGAGATGCTTACACCAATAACCTGGCCCATTCATCCTTAGCGGCGGCTGGCACAGAAATGCTTTCATCTTATTAACTACGCAAATATAAACGAGGGGGGGATGTGCAGCGTCAAACGTATACTGTGCATGTACTGTAATGCAACTGATTATCAATCACGGCACATCTATTTGTTTTTTTCTCAGAGACGCCCGCCCACCATGATGTTTGTGCTCCTCTACTTGAGGTGCAGATCTCTATAAATGATTTTTTTTTTTTTTTGTGTAATTAATTTTATCATAGATTTTTGTGTTGGGGCGGCACGGTGGACGAGTGGTTAGCACATCCGCCTCCCAGTTCTGAGGACTCGGGTTCGAGTCCAGGCTCCGGCCTTCCTGGGTGGAGTTTGCATGTTCTCCCTGTGCCCGCGTGGGTCTTCTCCGGGTACTCCGGTCTCCTCCCACATTCCAAAGACATGCATGGCAGGTTAATTGGGCGCTATGAATTGTCTGAGGTGTGCTTGTAAGTGTGGATGGTTGTTTGTCTCGGTGTGCCCTGCGATTGGCTGGCAACCGGTCCAGAGTGTACCCCGCCTACTTCCCAGAGCCAGCTGAGATAGGCTCCAGCACCCCTCACGACCATTGTGTGGAATAAGCGGTCAAGAAGATGGATGGATTTTTGTGTTGTGAAGATGATTTATTTTGTGTATATTAATATTTTCCTCATACATTGACATAATCGTCTTTCGTGAGCACCTCCATGGACAAGAAAACACTAAAATTGGGAATTTTGGAGCGCTCATTTATTTTGATGTGCACATAAGTAGAAACATCAATTTTGGTGACGATTGCTGTTTTCGGACAGTCGGTGACATTTAATTAAGTTTCGTTAATGTGCATTTATGCTGCATCCGAGGATGGTCGGAACTTTTTCGAGTTCAAACCAGGAAGTGTGTACGGGAACGCCCCCTTGAAGTTGGAAATTCCAATTGCGGAGGGGGGGGGCTGACTTCACGGACGGACTACAAGTGACGTCACTCTATAATGGCGACCCCTTCGGAAACACAGACCGAGAATTGTAAAACACAATTTATTCGAGTATAAAACTGGATAAAAGTGCTCCTTCAATAATCTCAGTTCTCCGAGTCGCCATCTTCACCGTTTGTTTATTTGAGACGAGCGGCAGGTGTTTCCCCGATAGCATGACCGGTCACCAGCAACGTGGCATTATCGCGGGGGGGGGCGATCCATCATCGCAAGGGGCCCCTGCGGGCCTCAGTGTCACACGCTCATCACGTGTGACAGTTGCTTAAATGTGGTCAGCAGTCGCTAGCGTCGCCATCGTTACCAGGCCGCCATATTGCCCCCCAGCCCCCACCTTTTTTTTTTTTTTTTTTTTTCCTGCATCCGCTCTCAAAAGTAAACTGTAACCGATGTTATTATCTAAAGCCGTGATTCAATAATCTGGCTAATCCCGCGGGACTTCTTAGGACGGCGTCTTGTAGGGCCCGGAACGCTCGCTGTGCTCGGGGAAGGCTCAGGCGCCTTAGAGTCAAGAGTTGAAAGTTGCGACGCATTCGGATAAAAACTATTTCTGGGATTTAGCAGTGTTCCATCGGTTGGGGGTTGAGAAATTAATGAACTTTGTTGCAGGGAAACTTTCTTAACCCTCCTTTTATGCTGCGGCTCAAACAAATCCATGTTAATATTTTGCAATGAAAATAATTAATAATAATTTCAAACCAAAGAAAATGTGGCATTTAAAAAAAACTTTCTATTTTTTTTTTATGTAAATAAGATCGTGACACAAGTGGCTAAAGGTTGGCTGGAAGAAATGGCTAATTTATTTGAAGGGTTAAACATGCAGCAGGTCAAATTTAAAATCTTTTGGTGTCCCAAAAGAAAACAAGTAACTTAACAAGAGGGTTTGAGAAATTAACATATATTTAAAAATATATATAATTTTTTTAAGATTAAACATGCAAGGTCACATTTTTTCCCATGCACAAAAAAATAATAATAATACGAATACTGGAGTCCAGATGATTAAATAATTGGTCTAAAATTTAATAATTGGTCGAATTTAAAATCTTTTGGTGTCCCAAAGAAAACAAGTAATTTAAAAAGAGTGTTGAGAAATTAACATAGCATAAATTTACTTACATATATATATATATATATATCCATCCATCCATCCATTTTCTTGACCGCTTATTCCTCACAAGGGTCGCGGGGGGTGCTGGCGCCTATCTCAGCTGGCTCTGGGCAGTAGGCGGGGGACACCCTGGACTGGTTGCCAACCAATCGTAGGGCACACAGAGACGAACAACCATCCACACTCACACGCACACCTAGGGACAATTCGGAGCACCCAATTAACCTGCCATGCATGTCTTTGGAATGTGGGAGGAGACCGGAGTACCCGGAGAAGACCCACGCGGGCACGGGGAGAACATGCAAACTCCACCCAGGAAGGTCCGAGCCTGGACTCGAACCGGAGACCTCAGACCTGGGAAGCGGACGTGCTAACCACTAGACTACCGTGCCGCCATATATATATATATATATATATATATATATATATATATATATATATATATATATATATATATATATATATATATATATATATATATATATATATATATATATATATATATATATATATATATATATATATATATATATATATATATATATATATATATATATTTAAGATTAAACATGCGGGAGTCACATTTTTTTCCATGCAACAAAAAAAAAAAACATAATGTGAAGTTTATTCAAAATTACAACAAAAGAGGGGGTTGAAAAAGGCACTTAATAAAATTAATAATTGTTTGAACAAAAAAAAAAGACACTTTAACGTCTCTATTTGTCATTTTGTCTTGAAAAGCAGACTGGAGTAGACCATGACAATGTTGCAATATCTGTAAATTGAAACAGAAATCATTTGTCAATCTTTGATTTGAGAAAATCCGACCAGCCTCGAATTTGTCCTTTTTTTTTTTTTCCATGTCCATGGTGTAATGATGCGATTGGCTGGCAACCAGTCCAGCGTGTACCCCGCCTACTGCCCAAAGCCAGCTGAGATAGGCTCCAGCACCTCCCGCGACCCTTGTGAGGAATAAGCAGTCACGAAAATGTATGGATGGATGGCTTAGTGCTTAAAATTCAGGTTACAAGGCTGGATTAGGGTTTCAAATTCAGGTTTCAAGCCTGGTTTAATGTTCAAAATGAGGGTTTCAAAGCATGGAACTTGTTCGCTGTTGTTCAGTCGGAACCCGTGCCAGTCGAAAGAAAATCAATGTGGTGTATTTTTCCACTGCTTGTCATCGAAGCAGCGTTTTGGGCTTAAGCGGTCACGTTGGACATCACAGTAGCTCGCTGTCATGCTCAGAGACACGGATTCATTTTTTATTTTTTTTTCCCCTCCGTCAGGCGGTTTGTCCCTTCCGCCATCACAAAGCTGTGGTGGAACCGATCGAGGTTGACCAAATAATCTGCCAATTCCCTTCTGAGAAACGCATAGATGACAAAAAAAAAAAAAAAAAAAAGTGAGTGGGGGGCGGGGGGGGGTTGAGAAATGAACATCTAAGTCTCTCAAGCCCTCGTCCCCAAGAGCTGGATCAGCAGTTGTGTCACCGACTCCCCGCTAAGAGCTCCAGATTTGAACTTTAAGAGGAGGACGACTGGCAATTTCATGGCTTCACTTTTAATTCACGTTTAATCGCCGCATCTCGCGCGGGATCACAGCGCAGAGTGCTGACAGGCTGTAACAGTGGCTTTTAACGAACGCCGTAGCCAAAATGTCACTGGCATTGCTGTTGGTACGCAGACTTAAATTAGCTGGGGTTTTTTTTTTTTTATTCCCTCCATTTATTACAGTCCTGTTGAAAGCAGTTACTTTGGAAGGACGTGTCCTGTGTCATTGCAGCACACCTTTCACCCTCGTTTTCAGCCCTATCTATCTATTTTGTTCAACATTTAGCCTGAGGTAAACATTTGGGGATCAAAGATTAGCAGTGCTAAATATATATATATAGATTGATGGACATTAGGTTTTGGGCTGCAAGCGAGGGGCGGGACAATTCCATTATTTCGGGCCGTGGATTCAAAATCGCTCACAAGTGTAAAATGTCTCATCCCATTGAATCTACATTTGCTTATTGGTTCCTTTTGTCTTTTTTTTTGTGTGCTAATTTTATGTTCACGTACTTGTTTAAATACACACTGATCATGCTCTTGCAAGAGCATTCAACTGTAAATTACAGTGGTGATCCGTCATAGTAAGCTATTAGGCGGCGCTGGCCCGACCTCTTCAAAATAAAATCATTGAAAATATTTCTGTCAGTGTCCTCTAAAATACAAAACCGAAGTTGTACTGTTTTGGTCTTGCTGCGATGTCATCTCTTCCCTTCTCCGGGTTGAGTTTGACATCATGGGCACGAGCCAGTTCCAAATACTGTAAATTCCAACGAACTGACAAATTGTGATTCTGTCATTTCATACACCACGGAACTGGTTACATTACAGTGTGTGCGTATCAACCTGCATCAGTCCGGAATATTTCTGCTTTAATTTTATACCTACACAGTAGTATAAAATAATATTTAATATTGAAATTAATAGTAAAAATACCCCCCAAATTTTATATATACATATATATATATATATATATATATATATATATATATATATATATATATATATATATATATATATATATTTTTTTATATGTGAGTCTTCTGCATGTCCACTACAAAAAGTCACCGCTCGCCACTGGTAAATTAGCTTTTTGATCAAATGCAATATGAATATCGGAGGGAATGCTCATCTATTTTACATTGATACATTAACTGTAAATTTGTGTATGCTCATTAAAACGTAAACTAAAGTGGGCTTGGTCTGAGCCCTCAAACTCCGGTGCTGAAAATGAGTCACATTACGGCCCTGGCTGATATTATAATTATACATCCAGTTAAGTTGAAATCGTAGAGGTAACATCAACCTCAGTGCACATAAACGACCCAAAATAACACTTCATATTGAGGCATTTACTTGCTAATATTGGCTTATATTTTTTTGACATCCATCCATCGTAAGCGATGGCTTCAGGATGTTGAAAACGGTTTTGGTTTTTTAAGTTGAATTCAGATTATTTCTATCTCCAAAAAGTTCCAGTGAGAGAAAATGTTTTGAATTGTGCCCCTGAAACAAATTTTGCTCCAATGTACTTTAGCACACGTCCCACAAGGGGCCTCTCATTTGTCCGTGACAAGCGTTGGGGGGGGGCCAAACATCGATTTCCTGTGGCACTAATTAAAAGCGTTTTGCAACATCGCATGTCAACTGCGCACGTTCAATTTGATCTTGAGTCCTTTTTGACCGCCGTCCATCTTGCAGTCTGCTTTCACTTGAGGTGTATTTAAAAACGTGCTCTCTTTGGGCCGTGGAGTCATTCGTTCAATTTGCCAGGCCGGGCTCGTAAACATGTGGCTAATTTTGGCGGCTTTAGCCCGAATATTCATACAACTGAGGGCCCGTAAAAAAAAAATATAAAAAAAAAACTTGAACGAGGTTGAGAGATAATAATGACTCTTGGCTCACATTCATTTAAGTGCGCAATCAGTATTAGGAGCTGCGAACGTTCTATTGATCGATTCGTCGGCCTGCGTGTTTGTTTGTTTGTTTTTTTGTTTGTTTGCGTGTGCGTGCGACAACTCGTGAGTTCAGCAGGTGATCTATCGTGCCGGGCTTCTTTTGTGCGCTCGCTGAAAGCTTTCTTTGGCTTTAATGCAGCAGGATGGTGATGTATTCATTCCACCTCTGCCGTTACCCCTTTAAGATGAAGATGAATGCAATATTGTGTGTGCGTGCGTGCGTTCGTGCTCTGACAAATGACGCCGGTGCAATTCAACAGCAGCGTGTCCTCCCACAGACAATGGCCTAGTTACTCACGATGAGGGAAAAAAAAAAAAAACTGTGCAGACCTTTTTATTTCATTTACTTTGCGAATCTAAGCTTATTGTGTGGGGTAAAATGAGTGCTCGGACGCATCGAGTGAAGTCCTCACGTGAGTGCTTTTCGAATAAAAGACATTTTGGACAAGCTTCCAACTTTGTCAGAACAAGTTTGGAGAAGGAAGAAATGATAAATAAATAAATGATCGTTGCGTGGACGCGCCAAACAAACAATGTCCATGAATTAGTGCCAGGATGAGTCATGGAGATATTTGTCATCATATTATCAAAGACAGATTCATGGGAACAGCTGAGCAAAAGGTTGATTTCGGTGTTGTGACGGAGTGTGTGCGTGAGACACGAAAGGGACAAAAATGAGGGCTTGGATGTGACTCCATTCTTCCGTCCGTCCATCCATCCATCCATCCGTCTGTCCGTCCGTCCATCCATCATCCATCCAGCCGTCCATCCATCCATCCATCTGTCCACCTGTCCGTCCATCCATCCAGCCGTCCATCCGTCTCTCTGTCCATCCATCCATCCATCCATCCATCCATCCATCCGGGTACAAAAATGAGGGCTTGTATGTGACTCCATCCATCCATCCATCCATCCATCCATCCATCCATCCGTCCGTCCATCCATCCAGTCGTCTATCCGTCCGTCTGTCCATCCATCCATCCAGCCGTCCATCCATCCATCCAGCCATCCGTCCATCCATCCAGCCGTCCGTCTGTCCATCCATCATCCATCCATCCATCCATATCCATCCGTCCGTCCATCCATCTATCCATCCATCCATCCAGCCATCCGTCCATCCGTCCATCCATCCATCCAGCCGTCCATCCATCCATCCAGCCGTCCATCCGTCTCTCTGTCCATCCATCCATCCATCCATCCATCCATCCATCCATCCATCCATCCGGGTACAAAAATGAGGGCTTGTATGTGACTCCATCCATCCATCCATCCGTCCGTCCATCCATCCAGCCGTCCATCCGTCCGTCTGTCCATCCATCCATCCAGCCGTCCATCCATCCATCCATCCAGCCATCCGTCCATCCATCCAGCCGTCCGTCTGTCCATCCATCATCCATCCATCCATCCATATCCATCCGTCCGTCCATCCATCCATCTATCCATCCATCCATCCAGCCAGCCATCCGTCCATCCATCCATCCAGCCGTCCATCCGTCCATCCATCCATCCAGCCGTCCATCCGTCCGTCTGTCCATCCATCCATCCAGCCGTCCATCCGTCCATCCATCCATCCAGCCGTCCATCCGTCCGTCTGTCCATCCATCCATCCATCCATCCATCCATCCATTTTCTTATCCGCTTATTCATCACAAGGGTCGCGGGTGTTGCTGGAGCCTATCCCAGCTTGCTTCAGGCAATAGGCGGGGTACACCCTGGACTAGTCGCCAGCCAATCGCAGGGCACACAGAGACGAACAACCATCCATCCACACTCACAAGCACACCTAGGGACAATTTGGAGCGCCCCCTGAACCTGCCATGCATGTCTTTGGAATGTGGGAGGAGACCCGAGTACCCGGAGAAGACCCACGCGGGCACGGGGAGAACATGCAAACTCCACCCAGGAAGGCCGGAGCCTGGACTGGACTCGATCTTGCGTCGGATGTCATTCCCTTGTTTTTAATTTTGAGCTGTCAAACAATTTTTAAACAGATTAAACTGTTGATCATTTGAACTTACCTGCATCTCAATGTGACACTTTAAAGTATCATTTTGAGGATTTTCCCACGGAAAGGGTTAGACTTGCATCTTTTAATTAAAAATACAAACATTTTCTTTTGCATTTTTAAAAACATTTTTCTCCTGTTTTAAAATGGGTCAATTTGTTGATTTGACGTAACAAGACAAGTTATAACGTTCCCAAATGAGGCACCAAAGTCAGGTTTCCCAGCACAAAATGGCTTTCGTTAGCGCACGAGACCAACCCCAAAGATGGAGCCCATTGTTTTATTCCTTTATTTAGTGTCAGTTATGGCCTTTTTATCCCCCTTTAAGGCACATTTACAGGCAAACTAAGGCACAAGAATAGTAGTTGCGTGGGCTCGGGAGGGTGAGGGGGAAGCTCCCGTCTGTCAGCGGAGCGACGTAATGTTCTTTTGAAAGCACACAGCCCAAACTAAAGGTGTGGGGGAGCTAAATAAGCACCATGAGATAAACGCAATCATAAAAATCCATTTTTGGAGCATGACTCACGCGCTGGAGTTCCCAGAGTGCAAACGCAGGACTTGGAAATGAGCCCTTAATAGGTGCGATTTAAGGGCCGAATAAAAAGGCGGGTTGTGTTTGCAATTACGAGCGCCGGGCGAACACATTCGAGCGGTTCGCATACACAGACACACACAGATGACTCCAAAATGTCCTCCATCCTTATTTAATTAATCGCACGCACACATGTACACCGCATAAATTCCCGTTTTTCGCTGCATATTATTATTTTCTAGTGTAGATAAATGCAGACGGAATCTTGTTGTCTTTTCCGGACATCAGCAACACTGTAAGTTTACTTCATCTAATAAGCTCGTGCTTCTGCCTATTTTGCATTTCAGACATGATTTATATGATGATTTGTGAGTAAAATGTGCCTAAAAAAAACTGTAATAATCTCATTCATTAGCTCTCCGACGCTCTCATTCTGCTGTAATGACCGCGTATTGTGCACAGAGAGCGCGTGACCGCGACGTTGCTGGAAATGATGCACACAATGGCCACACGCACTGATGCACTCTCAAATGCAACCAAAATGGCCTCCTTCTTTTTTTAATTAAGTAAAAGTAAAAAATAGAGTCATTTGAAGGCACTTTAGCAGGTTGTCTGTATAAAGAGCGCGCAAGTCTATAAATGGCCCGAGTTTGTTTTGAATATAGCGGACTCGAGTGTGGCTTTCATTGACTCGCACGTCCAATTGAATGAAAATACTTTCATTGGATCTTTGGGTCATAAATACTGCTGCTGCCTCTCGCACTCATTTAGAAGTTTGCGCGATAAAATCACGTGAGGAGACCGTGAAAAGGCATCATCTGGCTTTTCTTTGGACAACATAGGTGTCAATCATTACAGCAGTTAGGGATGGATTTTGAGACTCAAGAGATCCCCGTTCTGGTTCCGAAAGCTGACCTTTTTTTTTTTTTTTGTTCCTTCAGCTACAAATAATAAGTTGACAGTGATTTTAGGTCTTATTGTTTTTGTGCTATAAACTACAGAGTCTCATAATTGTAGCAATTATTTCCCCGTCACCCTCAAATGTAGCCTTAATTGGGTTGTCATTTTGACAAATTAATAATTTGGACTGAGGGGAGATGTAATTCCCCCATCAACCTCTAGGGGCACCACGTTGACTTTGCTTGGTTTTAGCAGCAAAACAAACGATAAAAATCCTTTTCATCAACTATTCATAATCTGAACTTGCTACTAGGTTTAATTATGGAGTTCTTTGATTTAGTAAAAGAATTAATAATCCACTCAAAAACACAATGATTCAAACGAAGGTGGAATTTCTAGACAACAAATTTATTTGGTAATCATGCACATACAGTGTCGCTCAGCCTAATTATTATTATTTCAGTCTTTAATAATTAAAGACTGAAATAATATGCAAATAAAAGATGAAAAGAAAACATTCAACCTAGAGGTTGCTGAGGGAATTACAACTCCCCTCAGTACCGTCCAAATTATTAATTCATCAAAATGATGATCCAATTATCACTAAATAATGTTGTCAACAATTAAGACATGTTGTACAATTAAAAAAAAAATAAAAAGAAATCCATCTGACCCATAAATTTCTTTTTCGGCGTCGAGCTCAGGGGTGTCAAACTCATTTTTGTCTCTGGCCACATGGTAATTATGTTTTCACAAACTATATAAACAACAAATTGATGGATAACGAGATCTGAAATAAGAAGCCAGATAAAAATACTGTTAACTGTTAGTCAATTTATTTTACATTGGCAATTTAACAAAAAAACAAACAACCTTTTACAAAATATTATTAAAAGTGAAGACAATTTGCAATTTTGATATTTTAGCAAGAAACAATTAGAAATTGGCAAATATGATTTTCGATTTTGAGTTGGCGCTACTATTTTGTGCTCTATAATCCTCTTAAAATGTTCTAAGCACACCACAAGCATCCACCTTAAAAATTTGAAAGAATTTGAGGCTCCGTATCATGACCAAATCTTTGCAGTATCGCACTCCACAGCTGAACTGAAGTGAACCCAAGCAAGCACAGTACAGAAGATTCATATTAAATTTCAACGAGTTTGTCAACTGGAGTGTTTCTTTGCCATGTTGATGCTCTCAAGGTTGCCAACAACGGCGGCAAAAACCACACAAACGAGCACAATAGCGTCTTCATGTTGATGCACATTCTTGTCAGGCTGTCATTGTTTCAAAAATCACATTCACCTGTCAGCGTATAACGCAAGCTGCTTATGAGCGCCAGGATGGGAAGAATAAAAAAAAAAAAAGTATAGCTAGCTAGCTAGCATATGCTTCTTCAACCATTTTGCTTCCAACACCCTCCTCTTAAACCAATAATCCACCCCACTCCCTGTTGGGTCCTCTGCCTCCCTTTTTTCCCACGGATCGCTACATCTCACGCGTCGGTATCATCATCATCATCATCATCATCATCATCATCATCATCATTGGAGACCTATCAGAGCGAGGCGGCGGGTGGAGAGAGAGATGCGCGAGGAGGAAGTGTCTCAAGCCCTCACCGTTGAAAAGGAGTTTTTTTTTTTTTTTTTTTTTTTTTTTGCACATTACCATTCTGCAACAGTGTGCTTTCGCCTACTTCAAAGGGCTTATTACAACATGCCATTAGCATTCGAGCCGCCATTTGCGGCCAGTGGGCAACATCTGCATGCGAATGAGAGCAGCGTTTTACAGCCAGGATCACAAAGCGTTTGGACTTCCAAGATGCATCGAAAAATGCATGTAAATACACTTTTAGTATTTAATGACTTTTGTTAAAGGGAATATTTTTGTATTCATCGGGCACCTTGATTAGCACTGTAGCACTGGTAGTTTTTTTATTTAAAAGATATACATTTTTATATCATTTGATTTCACTGTTCAAAAATGTGTTGTTTGTATTACTGCATTTTCAATAACTTTTTTTGAAAAATAATAAAGCAATCTAAGACTGTAGTTATGAATTAAATTATATTTTTTTATTACGGCTGCACAATATTGGAAAATCGCGCCATTATGCGATGTAGTTGCTGAATATAGCGATATCGATACTGCAAATATTTAAAATGTACTTAAAAAAATTCTTATTTTTTTTAATGTAATGAAATAAAAAATAAAATAAAATCATGCAGCAAAATAAGCAAACTCAATGTATTCTTACTTAATTGTAAATATCACTCAATGGCGGTACACAATTTTAGCTAACATCTGGCTGTTCAAATTCAGATAAAAACATAAAATTCCATATGAAACTTAATGCATGCCTTTGCGATATGCTTATTGCATGGACCAATATCGTGATAACGATATTTTATTGATATATTGTGCAGCCCTATTATTTATACATTTCAATAAATTCAATAGGCACTTTGATGTCATTTTCAGTCAATAGCAAATAACAGACAACAAAATGGTCACAAAATATTTGTGCTTAATTTGTATTCCACGAACACATTGAAGTGATTCTTTACCAATTTTCTGATTTCCAGCAGTATGACATGACATCACGTGTTGTTGAGGGCTCACGTAGCAACCAATCACAGCTCAACTTGTAAACGTTAGGTAAAGCCGTGATTGGTTGTTACCTGAGCCCTCCTCAACACACGTGATTCATTTTCAGTCGACAGCATGTGGCAAAATGCGTTTTGAAAGGTTTAAAGATCAATATAACACCGTTGAATCGATTGACATGGTGCGTTCAATGACCTCAAATTTGAGGAAGTTGGGACAATTTCTATTTAATAAATATGACCAAACGTTTGGCGTGTATGCAACAGTGTCGCATCCAGATTGTTTTCCACTCGTGTTACACTTGCACGGTGGCAATTTAACAGTCATGGGTGACATTGTGTGACACCATCCGCCAACGCTTTGTCTGCTCGAAAGCTTCTTACAGCCTCTGCTCACACATTACGTGGACAAAAGTGAAAGAAAAAAAAAAAAATGTGCATCTGGAAATATCAGCAACTCTTCTGGCAAGACTCATCCAAGCCCACATTTAAGGAGGTACCTGGCTTGGTGTATCCAAACTCTGATTTATGGATTCATATAACACAAAAGGGCCTTCTCCCAAAACTGTTTCCGCTAAGTTGGAAGCATAACATTTGTTCCAAAATGTCTTGATATGATGAACAATTCACATCTTGGCCATTCATCCGAGCACTCGTTCAAAGATTTATGGACAGAAAGAGCCTCTCCAAAAGCATTCTATGAAAAGTTGGAACCATAAAATTGTCCTCAAATGACTTGATAAGATGAAAATAAGGTTCTATTCGAGGGGATGTCATCCAAACGCTTTTTTTTTATGGACCTTACTCAGTGCATTCAAACACACATTTATTGATATATGATCACTCGTCTTTCAAGTCTTTCTGCAAAGTTGGAAGCATACAGCCATCTAAAAAACAATTAATAATAATAATTAAAATAGTGCTCTGCAATTGTCTGGCAACTAGTTCAGGGTGTACCCCACATACTGCCCGAAACCAACTGGGATAGGCTCCAGCACCCTTGCGACCCTTGTGAGGAGTAAGCGGTTAAAGGGATACTTGACTCATTGATCAATTTTCAGCAGTGAAAAGTTCATATTTTGTCCAGAATGAATTTGATAACTTCATTATTTTTCATGTACAATGAATACCTTTGAAAAGTCATTTTTCTACTTGCTGTCGACTGCTGATGACATCACCTGTGCTGAGGAAGCAGGTAACAGCTAATCATGGCTCGCCTGTTCTCTGGGGTTGGTCCGTAAACTGAGCCATGATTGGTCGTGACCTACTTCGTCAGCACAGGTGATGTCATCAGCAGTCGACAGCAAGTAGAAAAATGACTTTTCAAAGGTATTCATTGTACATGAAAAATAATGAAGTTATCAAATTCATTCTGGACAAAATATGAACTTTTCACTGCTGAAAATGGCTCAATGAGTCAAGTATTCCTTTAAGAAAATGGATGGATGGACGGACTAAGATGTGATTAACGCATTTGCTCCTAAAAACATATACTGTTCTATTTTAAACATTAGCAAGTGTCCCAGACGTATTTATATGTTTATTTTTTATTTTTTTTTATGCTAGATAGAGCATACAGAAGGCTTTGATGCAGCCTCTGTTCTGATGACAACGGTTGGAGCAATTGTAGTTATTACAAAAACGGCCAGTAGGTGGCAGCAGAGTTTAAGAGATCAGCCAGGGCCATGTTGCAACAAGCTCTTTTCCCCACTGTTTTAACCAGATTTGTGAATAATAACTCAGCTATATTCTAACGTTAATTGCTCCAAAACAGAAACAGATAGACATATACTTTTTTTTTCTGATGAGAGAAGAGACTCTAATGTTTCTTTTGGTAGATTCCATGCTTTTATAGCAATAGAACACAATATTTTAAGGCATTTAAAATCCCTTGACAATGCCTTTCATACCTGTATTTGATTTAATGTAGCAATCTGACCTGCTGCCAGGTGTTGCTTACAAATCAATAGGGTTCTTTTTCATGACAAAATGATCCCGTACCGCACAACTCAATAAGATCCGTAAAGGCGTCATACATGGAGCCAAGCAAACGAGACAAATAAAAATAAAATATAGGTTCGCTTTAAATTTTAGTGGTGCTTAAAGTGGCTTCCCCCCCCACCATCATTCCCCGCCGTCTCTCCTGTCAATCACACGGACGCGCTTATGGCGCCGTTGACTTATGAAGAGCTTTTATGATGCGCCAGCGTCATTGAACCCGACCCTGTGATGAAGCCTTGAAAAGCAAACGACCGCGATAACGCGCTGACGGATGAGCGGCCGCAATGCAGATGTCACACCTCAGTTCAGTGAGCATCGCAAAATGAAAAGCGAAGCTATTTTTCGCATATTTTTACAAATATATTTGCATTGTATTCACGATTAAGATTATGCTTTGTCTTCTTTTATCAACTACCGGTATGCTAATTTTAATAGTGTTTAAAAAATAAAAAAAATAAAAAATCCCTGTGCATTTTCTTTAGGTTTTTCCTCACTGCCTGAAAATAAAAAAAAATACTTAAAGGGGACACATATTTAAAATGTCTTGTGTACAAACAGTTGAGTCTGTGAAATGCCTGCTTCAAGTGTGAAAGTAAAGAAGCAAGGAACGTGAACCTTTGCAGAGTTTTTTCCAGTGCAACATGAGACGTGTCAAAAAGTTCCAGGACCGCTGTCACAAAAGATGTACTTCAAATCCAAACTATCAACCTACAAGTGTGCAAAGTAATCCTCTGGAGTCTAACGCACTTTCTCAGCCGGCTCTGCTTTCGCTTATAATGTGCTGCTCTTCTTCTGCGGGGATCCTTTGCAGCTTCACGTCCGTCTTGATATCATCCACATCTTCGAATTTTTTCCGTTAAGATTGTGGGAACGGTAGGGAGGTTGCTCTAGCACGGTGATGTTTTCAGCCAGGGACTGCCGGATGCTCAGGTGATTTGTGAGGTATTCCTGGGTGAAGTATTTACGATTTGTCCTGCCACAACTCTTGCCTCTTCTTACACACAAAACTCTTACTGTACTTTACTGTTGTCTTATTTTGAAACGAATCATTTTAATTTGAAAGGCCGCGTTTTATTTCCGCTTCCTATTTTCCGTCTTCCGTGCGTCTTTCAGATCGCAGCGTGCAGTAGTAAATGACGACGTGAGTGTCCATTCTGATTCGTTCCAATTCTAATTTATGTTGATACATTCTTATTTGTGTTTAGTAAGAAAGTATGAGTGTTAATGTCACTTATGTGTTCGTTTTTGGCAAATGTTTGCATTTTGTTATCAGTAGCTGATAGCTAACTGCTAATGCGTGGCTGTTAGTAACTTGCTAATATGACTAATGTAGACCAACAATTCAGTACGTTTTCATTTAAAATAGCCTGGCAACATTTATATCTCCGAGTTTATTTGCCTTAGAAGCGTAATTTGCTTTTGAATGATAGAAGCGCACAGACAGTTGATTTAAATGTGATTATTTTCTTTACTTTATTTCTCCAGATACTGTAAATCTGCGCATGCAAATAAGGCTGCATTTCGAGTTGATTAAATGCTCAAGTTCAACTGAAAACTCTCTTACCGGAGCACCCCGTAGTGGTTAATCAATCCTAAATAACCAGGTCGGAGGTTGAAACCTCAACAGCTAGGCTGCATCTGAATTCTGTTGCATGTGTTTTTCATTGATTAGTTATCTAATCAGTCATGTAATATAGTAATTAGTGACGTCCGTTGGCTGTTGTCACTGTCGTCTAGAAACATGACGTAGTGGCCGCTGTAGTATGTTCCCAATGACGAGAGGGTTTCTTTTTCTTCATCTTTACAAAGAAGTAGAAGTGGGTGTAGGTCGGGTGAAGAGGAAGTAAACGGGATTGGGCCTTACTCTGCCACTGAACATCGAGATGAGCATCTGGGGTGTGAACTTGCCATCCCCCGTCATCTACCGAAAACTTGGGAGGAGGCCACGCCGACAGCTCATTGGACTAAAATGCTCAAGCCGCGCGGCTCTCGACCGCTATTTCTTAAATGCCAGCGTCAGTCAGCGATAGGTCAGGACAAACAAGCACTTAAATACGGCTTTGTGGCTGATTAATGAGAGGTGGCGCCGGTGCGGAGGGGATGTTTTGCAAATAGCCACGGGTGAGTCGTCGGGCCTCTGGAGATGGCGGGAAAACACACGTTTGGACTCAAGGCAAATCCAATCAGATCCCGGCGAGCCTGCGGTGGCCCAATTTGCCGCTGGTACAGCATTAAGAGGCACCGATGGACTAATGGTGCCAGATTGGAGTCATTTAGCGCAAGATGATGATTCGATGAGTGTTGATTGGCCGACTGCGAGGAGGTAGTGGCGTCCAGTCTTGGATGTTATTAGCAAGCAGTGGGAAATCGCTAATTCTGTTTATCTTTTATGAATCGAGGGAAAAGCTTCTCATTACCTCCCTCAAGGAGGTTGTGTGTAGATATAAAGTTCAGCTCAGTGAGCAGTAGGGATGTAACGATATCCAAACATCAAAAACAGAACATGCAAAGAGTTCCCAGGGTCGGCGAAAATGAAAATGTAATTTATTTTTTTAAATTTACATTTAAATCAGTTCCCTGAAGCTAACGTGTTTTTTTTTTTAATCAATCTATCATCAGCCATATGATTGTTCAAAATGGCCGATGCCGATATTTCTCAAAATGCTGAATATCGGCGCAGATAATCGGCCCAACCGATAATCAGTCTATCCCTATTCACTAGCATATTACGTTCCCTTTCATCTGACAATTAGCGTAGATTTAAACATAGAAGGGCCAAAACATGCCTTGTGAAATTTAAACTGCACTAAAAAAAAAAAAAAACACTAGAGGGTGCTAGAACTGCACAAATAGAATTCAACCCGACTTTTTTTTTTTTTTTTTTTTTTACAAATGTGCTTTAATATCGTGTCATGACGACGACGATATATTGTGGCAGTTTTAATATCGCAATATCACAATATTGCCATTATTGTTACATCCCTTGTGAGCAGCTATTATTTCCAGTTCTGAAAATATTTGTGACCTGAGGAATTCCACAGTTCGAGTTTTCCGCTCTCTCATTCCTCGTGTACAGTTTGGTGGTGAGCCAAATGAGTCGTGTTGTGCCTTGGCAGAGGTCTGGCCTTCCACTTTTAAAACGCTTGGTGTAATCCAAGCAGCAGTTTTCCTCTCTGCTGCAGTAGAAGTAATTCCGGTACCCCCGTGGAAGTGATTTAGCCCTGACTGCTTGTCACGTCAATTTCTCCTCTCAGGTTTTTGCAGCAAAAAAAAGAAAAAAAGAAAGTCGAATTTGAGCCGCCATACCCACATGAGTGCTTTTGGAATGCGACTGTTGGCTGATTTACTAATGACAGGAAACTGTGTAAAAGTCGACGACCAATCAATAAACGGTGGGTGGACTAGAGTCGGGTCCATTATAATTTTAGTGTTTGACAACAATGGACACCTCACCTCCCTCCTCCTCTCTAAAAACAACAGTGGCGACTGCTGTTAGTTTCCACTTCCCGTTTGTCATTATGAAGTGACGTGTGTAGAATTTTGAGTGAAAAAAAAATGAATTTAAACCACATTGGAATAGGTAACAACAAAAAGTGAACGTACTTCATACTTTGAGGACCTACTGTATAGTAGAGTTATGTTGACATATAGTTTTGTTTCTATTCTGGTGAGTACACAGTTCAGTACTTTGATACCTTTTTGTGATGGGGCTGTAAATAGTCAGCGCGCGCGCACGCACGCACCCACACACAAAGTCGGTGTAAATAACGGCACAGGCTCAGAGTCTATTTGCGGAAATATGAAAGCTTCATCCGCTTCATTTGACAACTGGATGCCCGTGGTGTGGAGAGTAATTGCTCATATTAGGCCGGAGTGTCTCTCCGTCTCCCCTCGAAATCATTTCCTCTCATCCAAGGCCCGACGGGAGGATCCGTCGTCTACTTCTTCTTTCTTCTTCTTCTTCTTCTTCATCATCTGCTTCTTCTTGTGCTCTTTTAAATAAGGCAGACAGCGTGAAGGCCTGATTGTTTGTTGTGTCTCCGTGATGAAGACGATGATTTAGAGCTCTGCGGCGACGGTTCTCGCCAATGATTCTTCTCATGCCCCATCTCACATTCTTGGCGGCTTCCCAAGGACAGGTGGCACGAAGCAATTGCTGTTAGTGCATATATACACATTACATATACATATATATATATATATATATATATATATATATATATATATATATATATATATATACATATATATATATATGATGTATATGATGTATGTGGTCCATTGGTAGCCCACATGCGACTGGATGGTCCCTTCTGTTGTTCCTTTTCCAGCTGCCTGTCCGTCTGTCCTGTTCCGTGGTGGTCACCACGCCAACCTCGCCGCCGCGGGGACGAGGACCGTATGTGTTTCTTCAGCGAGTGGCCATCACTCTCCCTAATTAGCTGCTCTCATACCACCTCTGCGGCTCTCTCCCTCCATCCGCTCGCCCCTAAATCTTAACGACACCCTTTGGAATATTAGCTGCGCTCTTTTGTCTCGCTCGTTACGGAGGCAGACAAATTAGTTTGAACCAGGACGTTTGTCCCTCGACGCTTATCCCCCTCCTCTCGTAGACTTTGGGACAATTGTGACTTTCGTCCTGCTCTGTGCTGAATGGGAAGACCGGAACAGTCCGGTCAACCCGACCCGTTAGCCACAGAGCGAGGCAAGTATACACCGTCACAAAAAAAGGACATGAAGGATCAGTGTGCAAGGTGGACATCAGTTGCCCACTTCACAGATCTGTGCTCTCCCTAGTCAACTACATATCATCGGTCCTTGGAGGTCTGCTTTCAGTTACTCATCTACGTATTTTGCCATGTCGGGTCATATCAGTGTGCCATGAATGGGAACGGGAATAAAAGGAGCCGCGTCGACTGCCAGCAAAACAACTTTCCCGCTTGCATGAGTCTGCGAAAATACCAAAACTTAGTCTAGCCCGCCCTTGCGCGGATTTAGACCAGGCCTTGAGCCAGACTTGCACTTGTCATAAACATACAGCCCAAGGTTTCAATTGAGGGTTTCAAGTGTGGAGGAGGTTTCTTTAACTCTTTGACTGACAAAGACGTTTAATAACGATTAGTAAAATTACGATGAATGGAATGCGATCTTTCATTGAGTACCCACATTGTATATGTCGTAAAGGCAAACAATATATATATATTTTTTGCCTTGAAAGATGAGTTAAAATGCTCGAAATCGGCTGGCACTGTTTTTGTTTTTTGTTTTTTTGCTAACGTGTGGCAGTCAAAGTTAATTAGCGGAGCAAATTTGAGTTTCAATTTAATTTCAGACTTTCAAGGCTTGGACGCCAAGTTTAGATTTCAGGTGAAACGATTTCAAAGTTGACTTTTAATGCGGGGTTAATCATTCAAGGAAGCGTTTTCAGAGAGTTAAGTCCACGTTTGAAGACAGGTTTAGGCTGTCTTTTTTTTTTTTTAACTTTTAAATTCTGGTTTCAAAGAAGTTAGCGCTTCAAAGTAAAATTATAAACCGGGGTTATGATGACTTAAAAAAAAAAAGGATTGAAGCTAGGGTTAGGGTTAAAACCATCATAAAGAGGTACTTGAATGTTACATTGGTTGCAGTACTGGAAAAAAAAATAATGAGCCAACATACATTAGAAAGCTCACGTACCTTCTTCCTCTTCCTCCTCCTCCTCCTCCTCCTCGCGCATGATAAATTATGAATTGTGAAGGCAAGGGCAATTACGGCGGGTTCGCAAACGAAGGATGCAGACTGTAATTGGCTCAGTGCTTATTGCCTGCAACACACCTGAGCTGGCAGTAAACAGCGCTCATCCATTATGTATGCGGCACGCACTTAACATACACACATGATGACCGTAATCATGGCATCATGAGAGTGATCATCACTTTTCAAAAAAGTGTCTCACGCCACAATTTGAAATCTCAGTAGGCGTTTTTGCTTTTGCCTTTTTCTCCACTGGCTCGCTGTCCGGTATGGCATCCAATAAGACCAAAAAATAATCATTCTCATCTGCACTTTCAAGGCCATCAATTATAACTTTGTCCCGCCTTTTGGACCTCCTTCACATTGTTACCTGGAAAAAGTTTTTTTTAGACTTGGAACGGATTAAAACTAGTTACATTATAATGTGAAAAATTGTTTAGTATTTCGAGCAATTCGGTTTTGGAACGGCCTTCTGGAACAGATTATGTTCGAAAACAGAGGTTTGACTGTATTTGAAAATAAGGTTTCAAGCCGGCGTTTCGCATGACTCTCTCAAGCATGGGTTGTGCTTTAAAATGAAGTTTTCGAGTAAGGGTTTGAAGCTACGTTTTGGATTTCAATTGAGGGTTGACATGAGCACGTCAAGTGTGGTTTAGGGTTTCAAATTAAGGATTTAAGCAAAGGTTAGTGTTTCAAAGTAGCGTTTCCAGCCAGGTTTGGGGGTGTAAGAAGGTTTTGTGAAGCTTTTTTTTTTTTTTAGGTCCTTTTCAAAAAAAAAAAAAAGGGCAGAGGAAAAGAATCAAGCGCTTTCCCAACTGGACTGTTGCGGTAATGATTTGCAGTCACAACCCCCGCCGAGTTGCAGTCTATTCAAATACCAGGCAGTCCCACCCGGGAGCCTCTGGCAGGGAAAAGCTATCGTATCGCGGCTTCTCCAAAAAAGCTCATCTTCTGCTCGGCGGGTGCGCCGGTGTAAAAACGCCACATGCTTTCAGCTCAAAATGAGCTGAAAATTTCTGTCCTCCACCACCTTTCTTCTCTCGCCTCACATGTTGCTGTGTGCTTTTTTTTGTCTTTTCAGATATGGAAATGTCATTCATAAAATGAAATTATCACTCATTCAGGCACCAAGTAGATGAAACCGGCTGTAGTTTATCATGATGAGGGAAAATGGAGCATGGGAAGCAGCATATTAGGGGTGTCGATTCGGCGATATATCGCGATACTACATCGCGCGATTCTCGAATCGATTCAATAATCGGCAGAATCGTTTTTTTTTTTTTTTTGTTTTTGTTTTTTTTGTTTTTGTTTTTTTTTTAGGATTCACACCTTGAGCATGGAAGAATGTTATATGAACGGAACATTAAGCCTTAATATTTTATTTTAATGCTGTTCAAACATGAAACAGATTACAACCTCTATAAGACTGAAATTTCAGATAAATAAATAATACATTTTCATATAAATCTTACACTCTACAAGCTTACTGATTAGTATTTTCTAAATTTGAATGAAAAAAAATCGCAACAATCGACTTATAAATTCGTATCGGGATTAATCGGTATCGAATCGAATCGTGACCTGTGAATCGTGATACGAATCGAATCGTCAGGTACTAGGCAATTCACACCCCTACAGCATATAGTTCGTTTCGAGAGGGGAAAGCCAGAATATTAGGTTTGAAAGTCAGGTTTCCAGTCAGTGTTCGCATTTCAACTTGAAGTCTTGAAATCCAGTTTCAAACCAGGTTTTGACAAGGGTCGCGGGGGGTGCTGGAGCCTATCCCAGCTAGCTATGGGCAGCAGGCGGGGTACACCCTGAATTAGTTGCCAGCCAATCGCAGTGCACGTTTTACAGTAACCTAACCAAAATGAACATGCACAATATAGCTTTGCAATTAAGAAACAACATCATGAACATTTTTTTTCCTCCCCCTGCAAGTGTTGACTTTTGAATTGTCTTCACGTTTGCACAATCACAAAGCGAGGAAAACAACACGTAGGATCAGCGGGAGTTCTGTGACTGATGTAGGTCAATCAGCTGGCAGATGAAGTTTGCGCATCCTACTTATGCCGCAATTACAATCCAACCACACTTGTAGACGGGAGTACGACAAGCAACTACAGCTGAAGGAGGCTCCCCGGCTGAGGCCCTCCTTCACTGGAGCATTGTTTCCCCTCGCACGTTCTCCCTGGGCCGAGCTTTACCTTGAGCCGCACATCTGTTTCTATGGTGATCCCACTTTGCGGCGGCGGCTCGGAAAACAACTTCGGGCAAGACGTTGGCAGGCTACGAGGAGTGCTGCGCCTTTTTTCTTTGGAAATCGTCGCAATTCATAAGAGAAAATTAACTGCATCACGCACTTAAAATGTATTTTTCTCTCCTGTGTCGTTTCAAAAGAAGGTACTCTTAACTCACTGTGTGGAAACATCCAGGGGTGTTTCTCGACACCCCCAATAGTACCCAGAAAAAAACAGGACCGCCAATAAGCAAAAATGTATTTTAATAAATAATTGACTGATGAATTAATACAAAATAAATAACTACCAACACTAAAACTAAGCTCCTTACATTTTATAAATAATATAAAAAATATTTATTGTGACTTTGAGTTCACAAAGAAACGTCAGCAAGATTTGAATGTAACCTCACTTAACCCCTCCCCCCCAACCAAGCCTGACATGAACGACCCTTCCAGCTGACGTCACTGCTTAGCTCCCGCTCCGCCTCCCGGAGGACAAGCCCCCCATAACAAATGAATGTAGAGAGCTTGATTTTCGGCGAGCATTTTTGTTAAAAGGTGGGAAATATGTCAAGTGTCACAAAAAAACGTTCACTACATTACCATAAATCATTGAAACCAGTCGTTTGGATCCGCTAGTTACAAAAAAATGGAGTTTGTTGGAGAGCAAAGTAGAAGTGGAAGCCTAAGGTATGTTGGTTTTGGTTGAAGCAGTACGTCAATCACTACTTTCATGGTGTAAATTGTCATTCATGAAATCGTTTGTGTTGTCTTGCTGTATATCGACGTCTTCGGGCTATCTAAGCTTGCTAGCTGCTCACAAACAGATTGCACGTTGTTTACTGCACATTCCTCAGCGGAAATCTAACCTGAATTAAAGTGTTCATTGTAATAATCGTGTTAAATTGTTAACTTTTTGTTCAAAATAACTTGAATACTTGTGCAAAAAAAAAAAAGTATGATGTATGATTGTTTCACTAAAGCCCCCAAGCACAGGGAAGCAAAGTGGCAAAGCAGGCCGGGATTTAAAAAAACAGTTTATTATCAACATAAAAGGGCAGTGGAGGGATCAATAATGCTCCAAAGTAACAAGGAAGAAGTAACTAACACAAACGTGAGTATGAGCAAAACTTGAGTAGACCTGAGGAAGTTCTTTTGGGAGGACAGACCACTTTTTTTTTCTTTTTTTTTTATTTATTTTTTATTTTATTTTATTTTTTTTACATTTTTACATTCACGTCATTCACTAACGAGACAAGAGCGACCTGGACATGACACAGGTGGTTGACTGGATGACAAAAAAAAAAAAAAAAAAAAAAAAAAAGCCTCTATCCTGCACACATTCCACCACACTCTTTTGGGCGAAACGTTACGTTACGAGAAGCGAAGCGCTGGATGCCGTTATTTTTCTCATCTGAGCACAACATTGGCACGGAGAAAGCGTAAAGTCAGGAGAGTGACTTTCTTTTGAAAACGCCGCAGCAAATCAGAGGTGAATGGGTGCAGGATGCAGTTAATTCCCCTCTCAGCAAGTTCTATCTCTTTGGAACAGATGCTGGCACGCTATGACAAGTGAAGTTAAGAGAGGGCCTTTTTCTCCTCAAATCTCCCACAGTTGGCAGTGAAAAGTGGCAACATAAGATGGCTGCCCTCTGGCTTCGACTGCGAGGGGTCTCTTGACAGTCCAGAAGTCCACATGAGTAGCCTGTATGAGAAGGTTTCAGATCAATAATAGTCAATGATACTCTGTTTCCGCAAAACTGTGCTGTAAAGACAGCCATTTTGGTTTGGTTTGTGGGGATTTCAAAAATGCACTTTAGACGAATGGAAATAAGATTTTTTTTTTTTTTTAGGAGGTGGATGATACATAATCTTTCCCAAAAGAGCAATTTAGATTTAAACTTTTCACTTATTCATTTTTTTTTCCTCTCCCTGCCTCGGGCAGCCCAAGAGCGACGTTTCTGAGATGAAGACGCGTTAATAGGAGAGGAAAGAAACGAGTGGAATATCTTTGGAGAACGAATGAAGTCACACGCAAGGGAGGAAGTCGTGAAATGGACTGCAGACCAGTCGTGAGTGTATGTCGTCATTTTCTAAAGTCAGCTGGGATCGGCTACAAGTTACTCACCAAATGACCCTGAACATAATGAGTGCTATAAAGTAAATTCTGTAGAGTAAATTTGACTCTATTTCGAGTGGGACTAAATAGACTCAGATCGTAACACTTGGAAGAGAGTAAAATAAAGATTAGGAAAAAAAATAAAAGCGACACAAGGGTGGTGGAACTAACTCATCACCTTGTCAACAATGTCTTCGGTCTCTTGCAGAAAAGCAAACAGTAGGAGGGGCATAGCTAAGCTGGTAATGTGGTCGTCTCCCAAGCTGATGGTCGTGAGTTTGTTCCTCAACCCTCGAGTGACTTCTTTTGTTGTTGTTATTGTTTTATTTTACTCTCTTCCGAGTGTAAATCTTAGCCTACCGGATTTTCCGCACTATAAGGCACACCTTCAATGAATGACATATTTTAAATATTGTTCAAAAGACAATAAAAATACTGCAGACTAAACGTAAATTATAACAATGAAGGCTCACTAGGAATGTAATGGGGTCAAAAGTCAAACGTTCGTCTTTAAAACCTGTAGAATTAAAATAGTTTCTTTATAATGCATCAAGAATGTAAGATTTTTTTTCAACGATGTATCGTGTTTTTACGAACGCGCACAATCACGCAGGCATTATAAAGGTATTCTGTTCTAGTGGGGTTGCCGTAGCTAGCGATCCAAGATGGCGGAATCTTCTGCGCATGCGCATCACCGATCGTGCAGGGTCGCCGATAGCGTCTTGACAGCGAGACCTGTTGCGGCTCAATATTGATCCATATATAAGGCGCACCGGACTATAAGGCGCATGGTCAGCTTTTGAAAAAAAAATTGAAGGCTCTTAGGTGTGTCTTGTTGTATGGAAAATACAGTACTGTAAAAATAAAAAAAAGATAAAAAATCGTACATCAGTGACGTCCGCGGTCAGCAGGCGGGCGAGCGCGTTCTGGCTAACGCGAAAATAGATTCGTATGTCGAAGGAACCGCGTCTGACCGGCCCCACTCCCCATCCCGATTGTCATTGGCTAACTTTAGCTGTCAATCTCAAACGTGAAAGGAAGTTACTTCACGTGACACCCAGCGACTCATTTTATTGGCTACGAGCAACTTCCTTGTCACTTGTCAACCTACGGGAGCCGCCGTGGTCCAAAAATAGCAAAGGTGCCGTTTTGCTGCATTTCGTGTAAGAATTGAGCATTATTTTACGGGACTTTAGCGGTCGTACGGGACATAAAAATTTAGCCCAAAATACCGGAAGTCCCGGATAAAACGGGACAGTTGGCAACCCTACATGTGATTGACTGGCAACCTATCCTGGTCTAGGCGGCCTTTATTTTTTTATTTTATTTTTATTTTTTTATTTTTTTTACCCCAAGGCAGCAGAGAGTCAGACCACAGTGGGTTCCCTGCTATACCATCTTTCCAAATAAAAGACTGCGTTCCCTTCACCCGGGCTGAACTATTGCGCATCAGTCCATTTGCCGCCCATTACCGCGGCGACCTCCCGTTTCACCGCAGCGGGGCGGCGTATTACAAGATATCCCGAGAACTCGCGGGGACGCGCCGTCCTGCCAATAAAACTTCTAACTCGGACGAGCTTTGAGCGAGCGAGAGAGAGCGAGCGAGCGAGGTGCCCTTGTCAAGCCTTTCCGAGCTGATCACCTGAAAAGCCGGCGAGGCTCCCGCTGCTCTGGAAAGTCACCGGGAACAATTTAGCCTCCATTGCTGAGCACACTGTGAATACGCCAGCGCAGCAAGCCGACTCCGCAGAGACACCTCCAGCCAGCCAATCAATAGCCCATGACTCCTAGAAGACAAAAGAGACGAGACCTTGCCAGGCGAGGACACGCCGGCCGCCGGGTCGAGCGCTCGCAAACGGTTTTTATGTTTGGCGGCCGGCCAGTGACATGGGAGCCAATCGTGGATGAAACTGCCAGATTTCAACGTTCGGTCACCGTTATACATCCGTGCAGCCGCACGTGGACAGCAGAAGGATGTTGCTAGGTGCAATATTGTTGTACAGTCCTGTATTGATACAGCAGCATGTACACAAAAGATTTATATTGCAGTCTTGGTACGACAAAATATCATATAATAAAAGATCAGTATCACTATGTATCAAGTGCTTTTTTTCCCCCCAACTGACAATACTGTATTGATTCAGCAATGTGTGAAAAACAGATTGAGCACTGTTTATTGCAACTTTATGGCAAAACTGGATCCGTTTTGAGGACTAATCACCAAATACACTTGGGCTGATTTCCGGTTTGACAGTTTGTGCATTATTCTAATAGATAAATAAATGTGCCAGCAGGTACTAGTTAGCTCCAAGGACAATACAGGTCTGTTCTAAAAATATGATAAAATCAAATGATGGAACACAATATTCAATATTGAAGCTATCGATTAAATGTTCAAACAACGTTCCATGTAGCGTCACTGTCTACGGTACTTGCTTTTCCGCTTTGTAGCTCAACGGGAAGCCGCATCTTTAATGCAAAGCAAGCCACCACACAAACACACGTTATGATAAAACACGTAAATAAGCTTCCCCGGGATCCTTGGAGAAAACAACTCCAAAACGCAACGGAAACCAGCGGCGATAGTCTGTTGCGTTCGCGCGGGTGGCAAACAATGGCGGCGTGTGATGTCACATGTAGCGGCGCGGGCGGGAGGCAGCTTGCGTGGGAGGCTCCGGGGTCGATGGCAGCCGCAAATCCGGGGGTGCTCTGATGAGTTTGTTTGGAGCCCAGCTGCGCGTTGCCTGAAATCCATTAGAAATCCTCCGCGTGTGTTTTGGGGAGAGGCCGTGGCTGCACTTTGACTGCGATCCAGGCGGCCCATTTCAAGTGTGTGTGGGGGTGTGGGGGGGGATGCGAAGCAATCAAGAAGCCCGGAAAGTCGCGAGGCATCAAAACAGGCCATCAGAAACGTCCTGCGAGAGTCCAACAGTGAGGCCATCTGTGGGAAAAACAAGACGTTTGGGGGGGGGGGGAGTGATTACGAGCTGTGCGGAATACAAACTTTGATGTCGACTGGTTGTGTTCTGTTGTGTGTTTCACAGGGATACGTCGAGCAAGGTTTTCTGTCACCACCGCGTTGGTACCAAGTACACTCGACGATGATTTGCTGGCGTATTCTGATACTCAAGCAGGTGCATGCACCTGGAGGGATTGGCACAAAAACAATGGTAAGCACACAAACGTGAGCTCTGCACATATCGCCGGTGGTGACCGCCAGATCATTCTGTATTTGACTCATTCACTGGCAGCCATTTTCACTGAAGCAACCCCACCTTCACTCACGGCTGTTTTACTGGATTTTGACTGATTTTGCAAGGCCCACAAAATATTGTGTTCTAATGCTATAAAAACATGATGGAACCTACCAAAAGAAAGATTTCTATCTGTTTCCGTTTTGCAGCAATTAACATTAGAATATCGCTAAGGTTCATCATTATTAGGGGCTTGCCAAAAAATCGATTCATAAAAGAATCGAGATTCTCATTTATTAATTGAATCAAATCGATATTAATATCCAAAAATTTATTTTATTTCAATTAGAAATGAAGAAGAAGGGGAAAAGGCAGTTTTAGCCCACATGCTGTTTTTGTGAAAAAAAGGCACTTATAATACAAAATTAATAAATGTTTAAACAAAAATAAAAAAGACACTTTAATGTCTCTATTTGTCATTTTGTCTTGCAAAGCAGACTGGAGTCGATCATGACAATGTTGTGCATATCTGTAAATTGAAGCAGAAATCATTTGTCAATCAAATCATTTTGAATCGAAAATCGTTTGAATCGAGAATCGAAAATCTATTCTGAATCGAATCGTAGACCCGGAAATCGTAATCGAATCGAATCGTGAGACAGTCAAAGATTCCCAGCCTTAATCATTATCTACAAATCTGCTTAGAATTGTAGGGAAACAACTTGTTTTCAACATGGCCCTGGTTGATCTCTTATACTCTGCTGCCACCTGCTGGCCGTTTTTTGTAATTACTACCATTTTTTCCCCCACCCATCCTCTGCAGTTGAGAGGCTGCATCAAAGCCTTCTGTATGTTCTAGCATAAAAAAAACAAAAAAACAAACAAAACATATAAATACGTCTTTGGGACACCTAACACGTGTAAAATAAAACGTATTTATACGTTTTTTTATGAGCAATGAGTTTTTAATAAGGGTACTTGCTGCTGTTGTCTGTTGCTACACCAGTCAACTGCAGTGACAATGCACTTGACTTATACACATTGTAACAAGAGGTTGTTGGCAATACCCAGCCCCAGAACACCACTGCAGGTATCTTCTTCATAATAAACCAAATATTATCACTCTCAAAAAGCCAGTAATATGCTTACATCAGAGAGCCAAGGTGAAATTCTCACAGCTCCGGCCGTGAAATTGCTATTCAAAGCGCGCGCGCCACCAGTTGATCTGTATGTGCGGCGCGTGATGCGGCTCAGGGCTCGCAGGCAGCTGGCATTAAAAGGAAGCTGTCAAGCTAAGTGCTCTCCTCAACCCCGCGTGCTGCCACTCTGACGTGTTTCCTGACCCGCGAATTGAAGTCTTGTCAAGATCTGCTTGCGTTTTTGCCTCTCGGGGTCGTGATGGGAGGGCTTATATGGGAACAGCATCCCCCCCCCCCCCTGAAAATGCTTGATGTCATGTGTCTCTTTTACTTGTCCCAAAAAGAGCAGTCGTTAGCCGCTAGCTAACCTGAGGCTGAACCTCAGAAGCTTTAAGTCCCTGAAAGCTTTTTTTTTTTTCTTTTCTAAATGATGCTGTATCGATACAAAAATTAGTGTAAAATATCGGGATACTTATCGCCTTGGAGATCATGTATTGGGATACATATCGCGATACGTATCGTATCGTGACCCCTGTATCGTGATACGTATCGTCTCGTGAGGTTGGCGGCAATACCCACCCCAAGTATCGATACAGCAGCATCCAGACCAAAGATCAGTGTCACTTTGTTCGGGATCTTTTGGTGCAGACCTGAAAAAGTGGCCTTATCTGACATATTTTCAGAAAGTTTGTTGACTCGAGGACAACCTGAACGCAATGAAGACCTCATCACTATAAAGAAGGCGATTAGCAGGTGAAAAATGGCGTTAAGAAATCTGCAGTCTGTGGTGTTATTATTCGCTGCTTATCCTGCAAATGATTCCCGAGTCATTTGGGGCTGCTTTCAGAGGCGACTCCATCACGAGGAGTCTGAAAGAACAACAAATGATGCGCTCTCAATGAATCCCCCCCCAAAGTCTCGCCGTTAATGCTCGACAAAGTTTGGCGAGAGGTGAGGCTTTTATTCGCAAATCTGTCGTGCCTGAGTCACCGTCATCTATTGCTTCGCTGATCTATCGACCAAAAAACTGATGCTGAGCAGCCAGGAACAGCAAAACAGGGAGGACCATAATGTCTGTTGGGGGGGTTGTTGGAGTGCTAGAGAGGGGAGGCAGCTGAGATTGAAGGCATTTTTAGAGGTCAGTGTCGATAGCATGGAGTGATGTCGGCAAAACACTGAGTTCAGGCTGGCAAAATTCTCTTGGACCCTCCACATCCTGGCCACCACCTCTTCCAGCTGCTTCACTCAGGCTATCTATGAAACTTTGCAAAATAAAACCTGAAGACGTTCCAATAGCGTCTTCCCTCTTGCCATTAACTAATACAAAAACTTTCTATTTTAAATACTGTGATGGTCCCAAAAACGTATTTATACGTTTTTGTTTGTATTAATGTTTTGTTTTGTTTTTAATGCTAGAGCATACAGAAGGCTTTGATGCAGTCTTATCACCTGAAGAGATCGCATAAAGCAATGGTAGTTATTACAAAAAAAAAAAAAAAAAAAACGGCCAGCAGGTGGCAGCAGAGTATAAGAGATCAACCAGGGCCATGTTGCAACAAGCTCTTTTCCCCAGATTTTTCAACAGGTTTGTGAAAAATAATGAAACTTATTCTAATGCTAATTACTGCAAAACGGAAACAGATAGAAATATACTATTTTTTTCCTGGTGAAAGATGAGACTCGAATCTTTATTTTGGTAGGTTCCATGTTTTTATAGCAATATAACACAATATTCTGTGAGCCTTGCAAAATCAGTCCAAATCCAGTAAAACAGCGATGGGGGTTACTTCAGTGAAAATGGCTGCGACTGAATGAGTTAACTGCTTAAATAGTTAAAATAATTACTCCATAGTTGCATTTAGCCAAATTTTGCTACTTGTGTTGTTGTATCAGCGCTACTTGTATCCTCACACTGCTCATTGACTCGCTGTACCTATTTGTTTATGTGTTTATGTCCTAAATGTATACTGTTTTTCAAAAGACAAAATGAGCTAATGAATTTAAGCATTTAATTATTAAACGACTTTAAAAAAAATATATATATTGTGTGGTACGATACTATGGATACGCCAACCTATAGACTTGGCACTTTTGTTTGGAGCGACAGTGTATGTGTACACGAGCATTTTGTTAAACAACAGCTGCTAAGCAGGAAAGATGACAAGTAAAGAGCCTGCTGGCGACTAGAGGGGGGGGGGGGGGGGGGGGGGGGGTGGACATCCAAAATTGGTGGCGTTTTTAAAGAGGCGAGGTCAGCACCGGTGATAGCCCGGAGCTCTTAGCCCAGCGAGAAGCAAAGAGATCCTGGCAGCTCTCATGACGGATAACAAGTCACCTGAAATGGCTTCCTGGGTGGCAGCCATTAGACAGACAATTTGCAATCATCCCTGGCCCAATTTCTACCCCCTCACCCCACCGCCAGCAGCCTCCCGAGCACCTCTCTGTCTCAGGCGTCTCTCATATTACGGGGCGCCTCGCTCTGGTACCCCGTAGACCTTGACGCTTTGAGTGACAGCAACTTAACTAGTTTGGTGAGATGCAGAGAGTGAGAGAGAGAGAGAGCGAGAGAGAGAGAGAGAGAGAGATTTACTCATCTCACATCCACCAAATCATCTCTTCTGCTTTGGACATTTGACTAAAAGGATGTTAAGACTTTGGCAGGTCTGAGTGACATGGTAGTGGTCCTTGCCTCTAGTGTTAATTTTATCCAACATTTTTAAACGTAGTCTTAGTTTTAGTCCAGTTTCAATAACGCTTCTCATCCCGTTTTTATTTAGTCCATTTTTAGTTGACTATACATGGAACATTTACTCTTTATTTTAGTACAAGAAAACATAATTTTATTCATCTAGTTTTAGTCAACCAAAAACTTTCAATATTTCAGTCTAGTTTATGTCAGGACAATCATTTAACCCCTGTATTTTTTGTTGTTGTTGTTGTTGTTGTCAACAAGTGGCTAATATGGCTCCATGGTATGAGCTAGTAAATTAGCCAGCATTAGTTAGCACTCAGATTAACATTATTGTTGGAACGTTATAGCCGTTGGATTCATGTTACGGTAAAACTATAATTTGCTACTTCTCTTTCTTTTTTTTAACTTTTTACCGTGAATCCGCCTCCTGTCTATCCCATGTGTTTGTGCCTGGTGCACTTGCTAGCTGCAGATTTGAAAGGGGGGGTGTCACATGACAGATTAGCAGAGACGAGATTTTACAAAAGCAAATCATTTCCGTCTCGTTTTTGTTCATGAACTAAAATGTCGATAGATTTTAGTCCAGTTTTTAATGAAGTGAAGTGCATTTTTGTCACGCCTTCATTAGTTGACGAAAATGCAGACTGATTTAGTCCCAGTTATTGTTTATTAATGAAGGTTTTAGTCTAATCTAGTTTTAGTCCGGTGAAAAATGTCTGTTGACCAGATTATTTTTGTTTAGTTTTCGTTGGCAAAATTAACACTACTTGCCTCTACGTTGCGTCTATTTAAGTAAGTGATGCAGCTATTGATTGTATTGATACGCCAGGATACATATAAATATCTCTACGGTATTGATACATTTGCAGCTGGTCAAATTTTCAAAAGCGCTGTGTATTGTTAGCTATAATAGTGTACAGACTAAAAGATCAATACTGCTACTGTATGTATATATGTTCCATATCTGATGTCCATGACGACATCCTATGCACACTTCGCAGCTGACTCACGAGAGAGTGTTTGTTTGCCGAGGTGAGGGACAGGTTGACGATGACATCTCCGTGGACTGTGATGCTCTCAAATGACATTGTGATCGGCACTGATGGGGAGGGGGGGGGGGAGTTGGGGAAAGTGCAGCTCAGTGAAAATCTGAGCACGTGGAAAAAAATCCAGTGAGTTAAGGAGAGGAGAGGAGTTGGAGGTGGAATGTAGTGTGGAGGTGTATGACAAGATGAGAGCGGAGCTCCCCGGAGGTGTGCAAGGTGCTGACACTGACAAGTAAAGACAGGAGGCAGAGTGGGAAGGTGGAAATGGTAAAGAGTCCGCATGGAGGAAGGACGAGTAGTTGAGTGATTTGCGAGAACAATTGAGAATTGAGATGGTCGGAGGAAGCTGGGAATGGGGTTGCCTTTTGAGAGGGTAAAAAACGAAGAGGAGATGTGGTACGGATGGATGGATGGATGGATGGATGGATGGATGGATGGATGATAGATAGATAGATAGATAGATAGATAGAGGGACGGATGGATGGATGGATGGACGGATGGATGGATGGATGGATGGATGGATGGATGGATGATAGATAGATAGAGGGATGGATAGACGGATGGACGGATGGACGGATAGATGGATGGACAGATAGACGCATAGATAGATAGACGGATGGATGGATGGATGGATGATAGATAGATAGAGGGATGGATAGACGGATGGACGGATGGACGGATAGACGAATGGACGGATAGGTGGATGGACAGATAGACGGATAGATAGATAGATAGATAGATAGATAGATAGATAGATAGACGGATGGATGGATGGATGGACGGATGGATGGATGATGGATGGATGGATGGATGGATGGATGGATGATAGATAGATAGATAGAGGGACGGATAGACGGATGGACGGATAGACGGATGGACGGATAGACGAATGGACGGATAGATGGATGGACAGATAGACGCATAGATAGATAGATAGATAGACGGATGGATGGATGGATGGATGATAGATAGATAGAGGGATGGATAGACGGATGGACGGATGGACGGATAGACGAATGGACGGATAGATGGATGGGCAGATAGACGGATAGATAGATAGATAGATGGATGGATGGATGGATGGACGGACGGACGGACGGATGGATAGATAGATAGATAGATAGATAGATAGATAGATAGATAGATAGACGGACGGACGGACGGACAGTTTGGTTGGTATGATACAGTATTCAAACCATAGATTTACCAATTTACCATCGCATAGTTTTTACGATTGTCCATACACCAGAATATGGACCAAAGATTGACATCATGTATCACACCATTCTTTTCTATCATACTGTTACAGTACACCAGAATTTAGCACAAGGCAATCAGACAAATAATATCACGATGTATGGTTTAGTCAGTGCAAAAGTACGGTATACAAATACCCAAGCCTATTACATTGTATTGTCGTTTGGTACAGTGCTATATTGATGCACCAGTTATAAGGATAAAAGATTGCAATTGCGATAAAATTATCATTGTTTGGTATGATACTGCATCAATACATCAGTATGTACCGTGTTGTTTGGTATGACCGTATATCAATATTCGGATGGATGTTTTGGTACAATATGTATCAGTTCACCAGAATGTAGACAAAAGATTAATATAACAATGGAAACTTTGGTGTGCTAGAGTATCGATACATCAGCATATAAACAAAAGATTGATATCAGATTTTTTTGTTAGGTGTGATCATCATTTAGCAGGAAAAGCGCTACCAAGAATAGTAAAAATCCACAAGGATTTGAGACCCTTCTAAAAGGTTTGGAATTTCCTATAAATGGCAAACGACGGCGGCAAAGCACTACATGAACCTCCTCAACTCACTTCAACAAAGTTCTTTGGGAACACGGTGCCACAAAATGGCTGCAAAGTGACACTTTATTGCTTGACCTGGGCGCCAAAAGAGCAAACTGAAAAATAATTCAGCAAATAGGATAGGTTTAAAAAAAACAAAAAAAAAAAAAAAAAAACCTCAAACGTGAATCTGTAGTATATCTGTAGTTGTGGTCTCACTCGTAAGGTTAGCGGGTTTGTCCCCGCCTGCTGCGTCAGCTCCCCGCTACGTCGCACCTCGGGATCCTGCCACGACACTTTTCCGTCTTCACACATCAGCTCGCACCCGCTCACCATGTTGCTAATTTGTCGGCCAACGTCTGAAGACATCATTAGCTCCTGCCACAGTCACAGACTTTGACTAATAACTGGATTTTTTTTCCTTCCTGATGATGTGCTTGTCACTGAGTCACGCTCTGAACTGAGCCTGCTCGTCCTTTGCTTGTAATTAAGCATGTAAAACCATTAAAAACATGTCATTGGCTTAATGGCTTGATTGCTTCCTTTTACTTGCAAATGGTTCACGCGCTTCCGATCTTTTCATAAGTAGAGTAACAGGATTTTTTTTTTTAAGGTCAAAGAATTGACACGAATGAATTCACATTTTTTTCCCGAATGAATATCGAATTCCTACTCAACTCAAAAAACATGTTTTTTCTCTTTGACAAAATGTGAAGTACAGGAATTATGTTTCCAATATTTCTTTTTTTTCACATCACTTGAGTGGTGTCATAGCTGAAACTTGACTCGCAGCACAAAGTTAAAAAAAATCTGAAAACAAAATGAATTCAGGTTACCAGCATAAACAGTGAATCCCTGCTTATTCCCGGTTTGGCGGTGTAGAATTACGGTAGCTTATTTTGTGAAACTATCCACTGTTATTTGCTAGTCTTTTATGGAGGACCAAAATTGCCCAAATTCAAAATAAATAAATGACTAAATAAATATATAAATGACTACAAGTGGATATAAAAAATATAATTTGAAAATTATATCCATAATAAATATAAATGGAAATAAAAATAACACACTAAAAAAAAAAATATATATATATATATATATATATATATACACACATACATACATACATACATACATACATAAATACATTTGTATTTAATTTTTGAAATATATTTTTTATATCTGTTTTTATTTTCACTTTTAGTCATTTATTTATGTATTTATTTATTTATTTATTTATTTATTTAGTCATTTATTTTTTAATTTTAGCAGTTTTAATCTGCGCTCCAGCAATGGACGACAAGATAGTCGTCCATTGCTGGAGCGCTTCATTGCATTGCATTATATATACATATATATATATATATATATATATATATATATATATATATATATATATATATATATATATTTTTTTTTTTTTTACATCCGTTTTTATTTTCACTTTTTAGTCATTTATTTATTTTTAACGCGCACCAGTCAAAATAGAAGCGTGTCATTACACGGGCCCGCCTGATGGCTCGCGGCAGATTATTCATCATATCTAACCGCCGCCAATACTCCACTAAGCACTTTGCCCGCGCCGGCTTGCTCTCGCTCGATACGGCGCCCGGGGGGCATGAAGACGTTCGCCGCAACAAGACGAGCGGGAAAACGAAGAGGACGGCTGCCTGGCGGCCTGATCTCAAGCGGCAAATTAGGGCCCGGGTAAAAAAATAAATAAATAAAAATCGATAAGAGAGGAGCACGCGAGGATTTGATTAGCGCGCCAGCGCCATGCAAAACACACATCGATGTTCCGTCATCGATTGATCCAAAAATGTACACACTGAGTGACAACGCACTTTGTTTTGGGCTTTCTTTCCTCTCCCGCGCTCCATCTTAAACAGCACTTTGACGCTGACCTTTCCTCGCGGAATAACAAACTTGCTTTTTATTCCCGCCCAGGCCTCGCTAGAAAGGTGGGCGGAATGTCACGGATCGGTCGCTCTCACCCCTGCCTTCTTGGCCCCGCCGAATATTTCTCCCCGCAGATTTGAAAATCAATAAACAAAAGTGACATTCAAAGCAGAAGGCGGCGCCTCACAACACATCCGATAAAAGCCCGACGAGAAATGAAAACAGGCCCGCTTTGGCGCTCTCTTTTTCTTGAAAGGAGCAACCAAATTGCAATCAAGTTGTATTTTCAAGAGAAAAAAAAAAGTAATTTGCTGTATTTTAGAGGGAAAGAAGCAACATATTCTGTACAAAAGTCATACTTTTTTGACAGTCTCAGATTTTAAAGAAAAAATGTCGGAATGCACCGATACAGTATAGTTGTACTTGTGCTTGGATTCTTAAAATTGCTCTGATACTACAACACCAACACGACTTCACCAGCCTGACGCACAGTCATCAATTTTAGGTCTTGCGAATTTGAACTCAAAATTTACTTTGACTTGGTATTCTTAAAACTCGACTTCACTTTGACTAGAACTACATGACTTATTATTTCATACTGTTTGCATTTGAACGTCTTAAATACGTAGTAAATACTGTAAAAAAATTAAAATAAAATAAAAAAGTTTTCATGAGATAAATTTTTTTTTTTTAAAGTAACAATTATATGAGATAAAAAATATTTCTTCAGAAAAAGGTTATATTTTCAAGAATGTAAAATGTAAATTAAAAAAAAAAACAATTGGAAAATAGCGAAATTTTTAGAGAAAAATTTGTATATTTTTAAAATCTGATTTTATTGTAGAACTCAAAATCTTATGAGTGATAATTTCCATAGGGAAAAAAAGTCATGTTTTTTTTTTTTTTGACTTATTTTATTTTTATTTTTTGTTTTAAGAAAACAATATCTAATAGTCTTGCATTTCCATATTTCAATGTCCATGCTTAAGGGCAGAGGTGTCAAATTTATTTTCGTTGACGGCCTCATTGTAGTTATGGTTATCTTCAGAGTGCCGTTATTACTGTGAACCATTATCAATAAATGTATGATATTTTTTTTTTTTTTTTTTTTTTGTGTAAACCACATTGAGATGTTTTTGTACATAAGGTGCTATATAAATAAAGTTTGACTTGACTGATATTATTACAAATGCACAACAAATTGATGGATAACTAGTTTCGAAATCAAAAGTCAGTAAATAATTGTTTGTTTGAATATTATCCAGTTTAGTTAACAGAAAATACGTTCAGTATCTCGCGTTGTTAAAAGTGAAGAAGTCAATGCACATGATTTGCCTTCTCGGGCCTCATTAAATGATGTCGCGGGGCGGATCTGACCCCCGGGCCTTGAGTTTGACACCCGTGCTTTAGAGGGAATCAAAAGGAAGTTGAGGTAAAAGAAGAAAACAGGATGTGGGAATCGAGAGTGAAAGAATCGAGGGGATGAATACCTTGAAGCATTTATTAGCCTGCGAGTCGGAAGCGGCAGCCTCTCCGGGACATCAATCCTGTCCCTCCTGCCGTGCGCGGGTCAATTAGACCTTTATTACAGGCAAATGCGCATCTGGAATGTACATGCACTAAGACGAATGATGCAAAAATCCTTTCTTTTCAGCGCCGCTTATGCAGGGGATCATAAACCAAGGCGGGGTCACTAATCTGATCGTGAGCTGCTCCCAAATCCGCCGATATTCCCGAAAGGCATTAATGTGGATTCAACTTGACACTTTGAAGCATCAGCACCTTTTTTTTTTTTTTTTTTTTTGAGGAAGGTGAAGGTGTTGTTTTTGGCAGCCGTCACCGCAGGATTGATGCCAGAGCACCAAAGCTAAAGGTTCTTATGCGCTATTTCTTTTTTTTTTTTCCCTCCTCCTCAAGTAATATTTCATCGTCAAGGGTTGCAGCATTTCTACAGTTTGGGGAAATCGCATGAAAAGTGTTGGGATTGAACTCAGCTCAGCTAGGAAAAGAGGCATCGGTAAAAGGTCAAGGTCCCCTTGTTGTTAATATATCGCTTTTATGGCCGATGTAAATATTTTTGTTAATGTCAAGCTTGTCTGTCGGTGGTAGATTTTAATTAGTCTTGAAGAAATAATAGTAGCCCATAAAAACGCTTCTGTTTACAGAAAGCCGCGACTCCATGATGATAAATACCTCCGATGAAAATTAAAAAGTCAATTATAAATGGCGCTTTTCCACCGTACCGGTTCCACACCGAAGCGGCAATTTTTGTCCCCGGATGTTAGTGTCTCCACGGGACTTTTTCGGGGCCACCTGTCGTCTGATTGGCCGACAGCAACGCCGCTCCCACCTCAAGCAACGCCGTGGCACACGCCCATTTCCTTGTTTTAAGCGAGAGAGGCAGCGGCGCCCGCCGGTCATAAAGTCATAAAAATACAGTATATACAATAAATATAATAGTGATTTACAACAACGCTGAACTATTTTTATAATTTAAAAGGTACTTGTGGATGGATTTGTAATGTTTGTGGTTAAAAAAAAAACATCGTGAGGCTGGTCGTGTGTTCTCATTCACTTGAATGAGAGCTCCAGCGGCAGTTCTCCATTCACAAATAGCGTCGCGAGCTGGTCGTGAATCGCAATATTTAATCCGTGGTGGTCTATAAATTATAAATATGGTTCAATGTTGGCGCGACTTGCCACTCGGGAAATGTTGTCTCAGATCCGCACGCAAAACGGGAGTGCACAGCTTTGGCTTGGACGCTTCAAGTGTTGCCGCCCCTTTCTGGTCGTGCGCCAGTTGTAATGGAAAACCGGCGGTTGTGGTCTCGTGTAGTTGCGTGAGGTGTGCTGTGGTACCACATACCCGCATACGATGGAAAAGTGGCATAGTCAGCTAATCAGTCGTCATTCATTCAATACCAAAAAACTCTTGTGTCTTTGCACTTGATGAAGTAGCATGTAGCTTATTAGCCAAGGTTATTTTTGTACTTTCTTCTCCTGCAGGTCAAAGTGCTCAAATCTGACTTAGTGCTTTATATCCACTATTTTTTTTTTAACTGTGTATTATGTACATTTCAAGTGATGCATATCTAATATGACTGTGATCACTTCATCAGTGATCTCATGCGCCTTTGAGCCTCCAGGACTAAGCAACCATATCCTGCCAAGCCCCTTCGCGGAAACCATAATAGCACATGAAAAAAAAAAATGGAATGTGACCATATATAAGTGAGCTCTTCTTTTGGGCCCGTGTGTCAAATGCCTCGGAAGTCTTGTGTCGCGAAAGCGCTCGCATGCATATGTCGACGTCATTTGCAGCCGAGCTGTCGACCCTCAACTCCTCGAGCAGCCTCCTCGTCCTTGTTTACTGCCTCACCGGGCACATATGTTTACCAAAGCACCGGCCTTCCTGTGGTGACTCACCCCCAATGAGGAGAGATAGAAGATAAGCTAGCAACCGAGCCCCCCACCACTCTCCGCCTACACCTTCCACCGCTTCCCTCCACTTCTACCCACCATCCCTCCTGCGCAAGGTTAATCTGGCCCACAGCCGCACCTTGCATGTCACCCTAATGAAGCCCCCGCAGACCAACACTTAATAAGAGTTAAGAGTAAATTAACCTTGAAGACTTTGTTCGAATCTCTTAGCGTTTTCCCTACATTTTTATACCCGAGTCTCACATCCAAGGACGAGTGCTTGTTTAGTCAGGGGTAGGAAATATTCCCTTGATGCCTGCAAATTCTCTCCCTGACATTTATGTATGTAGTGTATGTATGCTGCGCCTCTTATTATTGCTATTAAGTGCAGAAGCACCAGTCTCATCCAAGGTAAGGGTGGTTGGTAGGTACAGTGGGTAGCTACGTACAGTCGCTTGGTACGAGCTAAAAGAGTTGGTATAGGCACAGTAAGTAGGTTAAATGTAGGTAGGTATGGCAGTTTCCCTGTTGAACTAATTACCTACCACTATTTATTTATTTAGGTGTGGATAGGTAGGTAAGAAAATGAGGTAGATTAGTAGACATAAGCTAGAGAGTAGGTTAGAAGGCACTGTAGGTATGTATGGTATTTTAGGGAGGTAGTTACGTAGGTAAACGGTTGGTAGGTTATTTATTTATGCAATTGGCTGGCAACCAGTCCAGGGTGTCCCCCGCCTACTGCCCGAAGCCAGCTGAGATAGGCTCCAGCACCCCCCGGGACCCTTGTGAGGAATAAGCGGTCGAGAAATTGGATGGATGGATGGATCTTTATTAATTTATTTAGGTACGACAGGTCGGTAAGAAAATTAGGTAGATTAGGAGACATAGCCAGAGAGTAGGTTAGAAGGTAGGCGTGTAAGGTATTTTAGGTAGGTAGGTAGTTACTTGGCTAACTAGCTGAGAAGGTAAAAGGTTGGTCGGTAAAGGTAGGCACAATATTTTTTTAGGTACGATAGAAAATGAGGTAGCTCAATAGACGTACGGCAGAGTGTTTAGTTAGAAGGCGCGAAAGGTAAGGTAAGGTATGGTTGGTTGGTTGGTTGGTTGGTTGGTTGGTCGGTCGGTTGGTGAAGGTTTTGGCAGATAGGTTGGTATTTTAGTAGGTAAGTAGGATGTGTAGCTCAGAATAAACAAGGAACAGTAGATGTTAGGAACTAGGTGTTTAAAGGTATGGTAGGTACAGTAAAACAAGGTTGCTAGGTAGACAGGGTACTGTCGGTGGGTAGACATTTTAAGTAGGTAGGGGGAAATAAGTAAATATAATGTAGGTTGGGCTCTTGATGACGTGGTTGTTTGGTACAGCAATCCCATTTGGTACGATAAGGAAAGACAAGTTTAGTGTGGGTAGTTACTAGGTTACATCGTGCGTCATATTGTTGCTCCAAGTATAGCAGCAGCCGCCGAATCCTCTTGCCGGTTTTCCCCCCCTGGCCGCTGATCAATGCTCCTAATGACGGTGATCAATCAAGAAAATGAAAGATTTACTCCCCGATATTAATTTTGCCAGGCATCGATTGAGGCGTGTGGAGTATTACGGCCATTCACGCCTCTCCAGCTGCCGTATTGAGTCGCTCGTCTATTCAAAAACAAGCCGTTCATCTTCTCATTTCAGCACTTTTACTGCCGCTTTAAAGATAATTAGAAACAGATACCAATCACCTCGGGTGATGTTTAGTCAACTCTATGAAAATGCTATTTGTGAGTCTTAATTGCATTCGAATCAGTCAGATCCTGAGTGGTAAACCATATTTCAACCCCGCAACATTTGGATAAGCCGAGCGCGGAAACACGGGCCCTAAAGTGTTGTTTAATCAGGCCCGATGTGCGAGGCTTTAATCACAGTGCTAAGCGATGACCAGCCGCCGCCTCTGATAATTGGCTGTCGGGTGACGACACAAGGATTGCTAACTCAGGGTGGCGCCTCCACAGCCAGCTGCTAATGACACCGTGGTCTGATGGTGTCTGCCATGTTTTCACATTTTGTTGGATTCGGATGAGGAGAATAACCCAAATGTGCTGCCTCAGTAGATGCTGCTTAAGTAGCAATCACAAAGACGGAAGGACTTGAGGAAGCTAAGCAAAGTATTTATGTTGATAAGGTGCAGTTTGTGGCTAATATGGGTGGTATGACTAAACTGTGTATTTGGGGAAATGGATTAGTTAGGTTGGTACGCAATCTGCAGGCAGGTAGTGAGGTGTGTCAGATAGTACTTAATTTAGATACTGTAGGTTCAGTGATGAGAATGCCAACCTGGAAATGTTGATCCAGGTGCTAGCAAGCAACTAGAAAAGAAGCCCGGGAACGATCAGTCATGCTTATCTGTCTGCAGTAGTGAGGAGGGAGGGAGAGAGGAAGAAGGGGGAAGGCTATAATGAGGCGCACTCACCCATAGTGGAAAGCTTAATAATTCAATGCAGGGGAATCCTATCACATTACAATGGGGAGAAAAGCTCCAAAGCTAGTAGTGCTAAAGACGGGACATTACACTATTGTCTGTCTCTCTCTGTCTCTGTCTCTCTCTCTCTCCCCCCTTCTCTCTCTTTTTCTCTCTCTCGCTCACTCACACACACACATACCTTTCTGCCAACCCTGCGATAGCCAGGCTGCGCCGTTACGCATAATCGCGCAAAAATTGGTCACCCGGGCAAGAAAGGGAGCGAGCGGCTGTGACAAAACTGCAGTTTGCTTGCCCAAAAGATTCTATTTTTGATGAAAAACAACCAATTTTACAGTCAAAGCATGAACTCTACTGATTTGGAGTGATGTTGCCACAAGTTGGAGGAAGAAGTCTTGGGAAAAGGCAATTTGTTGCCGCAATTTTACACCTAACCACTTTTTTGATGCACCCACCTTCCTAACTGCCCACCTACTGTACCTACTTTCCCATTTACCCACCCGACTACTTTCCTCCGTTCCTACCGACCGACTGGCCAACTATGTGTTACCAACTTACTATAATATTAAGAGGTTGGCGCCCCCGTCTCTCTGTCGGCACTTTATTAAAGAATGCCCAATTCAGTGAAGTTCCTGTTTTTTCGGCAAGTGCCTTTTGACGCAAAGCTTCGAAAAAATACACATACTGAGCACCAACTGAAGCAGATTCTTGTCCGTCAAACCGGGTCAGTATGAAGGTCCTTCTCATGCTGTTTTTTTTTTTTTTTTTTTTTTTTTACGAGGCTTTGCGTCATAAACCACTCGCCGAAAAGGTGAGCATCTGTCAAGGACGGGGGCGACGGATAGACGGAAGTGCCCACCTCTGCTAACAACAACTAGCTTTGCATTTTCTGATCTACTGTATCTGCCTGCCTACCTATCCATGATACGTACCAATACCTTTACAGTATCTACCTAAAAACTTTCTGATGTGCCTAACTGCATACCTTTCTCTTATATCTACCCACCGACCAACCTATTTTCTGACTTACCTAGCTAGCTAGCTCCTACATACATAGCTACATACCCAACACTACAGATAAACATGGCTGATCATTCCTGGGCTGCTTCTTGCATTAGTTTCTAGAATAAGACTTTACTCAATAAGATTTCGAGTTGTTGTTGTTGTTGTTTTTTCACCACGTGAGGAAGAAAACATGTACGGTGTACGCTCACCTCATTCCCTCCCTTTCTCCCGGGTTCCTTCCCGCAACACCTCCCCCACACCCCCACACCCAACCGGCAGTTACAGGCTGTACGGCTGCTAAGTTTTCAAAGTGAACAAAGGCACAAGAAGGATAGAGGAGACCCAGGGATTATTTAAATACGAGGTGCATTAGGAGCCCCGGTGTGCCTTCCATCCCTTAAGTCATCAACAAAACCTGCTCCACTTTCCTCCATCGTTTGGGTGTGTGCGTGTGTGTGTCTGAGAACGAAAGTCAAAAAAAAAAAAGGACAGACAGGATGGGAATAACGAGGGGCATTTGGTAAAAAAAAAAATATTACGGTATGTTATGCGAAGGAAGTACAGCCCAAAGCCACTTCATCCCTTTAACCCTTTATCCTTGCCAACATAGAAAAGAGAGTAATAGTAATCAATGTTGTGGACACGACAACTGACATTCACAAATCAAGTTTAATTGGGGGTGAGGTGTTGAGAAATTAGTGGTTCAGAAGTACAGTAGTTATTATTCCATTGTTTGATACGTGTTGCGAGCTGCTATGAAAGTCTTTATTGGTGACAAACTCTGTACAACTGTATTTTCTGACTTAACTAGCATAATAAACATCCTACATTTTTATCTTCCAATACCGCTTATCTATGAATACCACACCTACCGAGCTGCATTCTACCTTTTACCTACCCATAACAAACATGTAAATTCCACTCAGAAACACCGTAGTCAAGATTCCAGTCTGCAATCTCAGACATGATAACCATTCCTCCACCATGCTGCTCTATCTACCTCACATATTCTTCAAAATCGGACTCTGATTACATATAATGTTACACTGCCAGAACAGTTATTTAGTTGTTGTTTTTTTGTTTTGTTTTTGTTTTTATTTGCTTCAAAAGACACATTGGTTTTGTTGCGTTTCGGCTCAGTTACAGCTCCGTCTTTGTTTTAAATGGCTCCACCTGCAGCAGCATATTGGTTTTATTTGTGCTTCTCAGCCCGAGACAGCAGCAGAAGCTTGTTTGGGGCCTCAAGGGCAAAGGAGTTACTGTCGACTGCGACGCACCCTCCCGCTGGCAGGGGTGTCACATTTACTCTTGTAAAGAGGAATAAAAGCACCCGTTCTCCACGCCGACACCCTTGTTTCACGCGGACCTTTTGCTCCGCTCCTCCAACAGCCTGCTGGCATTTCCTTTCGATATTTATTTATTTTATACGTCCCCCTCCCCTAAAACTCATTTTCTGGCCGGGAATTTTCCGACACAGGACAAAGATGAGGTCGCCTCTGTCTGAGACCTCTGCCACCGACTGTCGGCGGATGAGTTTGGACACGGGCACCAGTTTGTTTTTTTGGGTTTTTTTTTGTCGTCACAGGACATTCGGGAACAGGCCGGGAGGACCTTAGAGGGTGGGGGGTTGGGGGGGGGCATCCTTAATGGAGAACTTGGCTCGGGTCCACGGTTCCTCCGCAGACATACAACACCTCCAGGGTTGATAGTCACCTCTAACCCAAGAGGAGACACGTCCCACCGTTCACATTAACCGTCACAGGCTGGCAGGGGCTTCTGCTTTGAGCACTTGCCGGTGGGAAATGTCAAAACATGGACGGAGCGGCTTATGGCGTAATGGTATTGAATTATAACCAGATTTTAGGGCATTTATCAACTTTGAGGACAGAATTTCTGTGTATAAATATATACATATATATATATATATATATATATATATATATATATATATATATATATATATATATATATATATATATTACGTACCTACGTACTCTCATAAAAATATATGGAAGGACCGTGTGTACTCACCGCGATCGACAGAAGTCAATCTGCATTTTTTTTCAACGCTTTGCATTATCGAGTATTCGCCGAAATTGCTGAAGCACACGGCAAAAGGTGGGCACTTCCATCAATCGTCAATTCCAATCGATGACGATGCCCACCTCTGCCCAACTCCTAATTAAATAAAAGATAATAAATGTGAAGCTGGATGGTGAATTGAATCTTCTAAATATTAGAGAAAAATCAGTCCTTTTCTATCGTATGAAGTTATGTAGGTCGGTTAGTCGGTCAGGACTAAGTTTGTAGGCAACAATGGTAGGTTTGGTAAGAAGGTAGGCAGGCTGGGTAGGTTAGGCAGTAGATTCACTTTTTCGGTTGCTGGTACTGTTAGGATGTAGGCAACATCAGTAGGTAGGTTGTAGGTAGAATTCTAAGTTAACTTACCTCTATTATAGGTAGTATCGATTGGTAGGTAAGTAAAAGATAGGTTGGTAGGTGCGATAGGAGTAGGTAAACAAATAGGTCAGTGGGTAGAGTTAGATAAGTTAGATATTACTGTAAGTATGTAAAGTACTTTGGGTAGTTAGGGCTCGTTCGCTGCAACGGGCTTGACATTGAGAACAGGACGAGAGTGAGTTGAAGTTCACTCTGTTTATCTCACAATGGAATAGCAATTCAGCAAGAACAAATACAATCTTGAAAACGGAGAGCACCCGCTTTGTCCGCCCCACAACTGCCGATCACACGATGTTCTCTGCTCGTGGAGTTGTCCATCAACTTTGCAACAACAACCTTGCGGATGATTAGAATTTGATGTAAGTGGGCGGTTGACTCACCAACTCGAACGATACAGGGCCGCCTCCTATGCTGTCGTCCTGAGTTGACCTTGGTTACGTGCTTGCAAACGTTCCATTATATGTGATTATACTTTTACATCCAAGTACTGTTAGTATTTACACAACATTAGGACTTAGTTTGGTAGGAAATGTAAGTATATAGGTGACATTGATAGGTAGGTAAGAAAATAGGTAGGTAGATATAGGCCAGATCCACATTTCCCAAGCTTTACTGAGCCAGGGCACTCATTTTACATTACAAAAATCTCATGGCACCCCAGCAAAAAAAAAAAAATGACACCAAAATGTTGAGAACCGTATTTTCCGCACCTTCAACGAATGACATATTTTAAAACTTTTTCCATATATAAGGCGCTACAGTAGAGGCTGGGGTTACGTTATGCATCCATTAGATGGTGCTGCGCTAAAGGGAATGTCAACAAAACAGTCACATAGGTCAGTCAAACTTTATTAATAGATTAATAGAAAATACGGTACTAAAGTAAAGACGATCTCGTCTCATTTCCTTAGTATAAAATCTAACACAAAGCTGTTACTCTGTTCTATGAAAGGCAACAAGTTGTAACTTCGACCTTCATTCCTTGTACTTGTCTGACACTATATGTTGCTGATATAGATAGATGAACAAAGATATGTTTATATTTAATAGATAATTAAATAACAAATGAAAGGATATTGGGTAATAGGTCATATAGTCACCCTTAATCCCGCTTGCGAACACGCCCACTTACTCCACTTGGAAAGCTCAAATTGTGATGCACTCCAATATGAGTAGTGTCAAGTAATATCGGAACATCTCCAGTGTGGCCAGCCAAACTTTATTGGATCAATAGCGTCAATAAGCACTTGCTTGGCACACGCATCGATATGCTGACAAGCCGCGGAACGGCTTGTTTGTCAAAAGGCTTTGCGTCCAATCGATGCGCTTGTCCGAGTTCAACGACCTTATGTTCAGTTGGCCGCCGTTGCCCGCACTTAATGACGCGTTGCGGCGGCGTTCGCCGTTCGGGACGCCTAAATTTGCTTCCGGCCTGTCAGCACTCCGCGACTATGACACAGTCATCTGCACAAGGCCGATTCAATCAAGTAATACGACGACGGTTAAGTGGATGGAAACACCCAGTCGCCACTCCCGATATTACAGAGAATGAAAATGACTCAAGAACGCATGCATGTAATTGAAGAGGAATTCGGCCATTTTGGGTTGGAAAAGCCATTTTCGGCTGGTAATCTGACAAACTCCTACAAGAAAATTCGCACAATAGACCGACAGATTAGCCACAATCTATTTGTATTTTGTTTGTTTGTTTGTTTTTTTCTTTTTAGCTTGCCCTGCGATTGGCTGGCAACTGGTCCACCAGGGTGTCCCTCGCCTACTGCCCAAAGCCAGCTGGGATAGGCTCCAGCACACCCCACGACCCTTGTAAGGAATAAGCGGTCAGGAAAATGGATGGATGGATGGATGCCGTGGTTCAATGAATGTCGTGAAACAAGCTTTATTTGGATAGTCCTGTTGTTTTTCCCATCTTTTTTTTCTATGCGTGTTGTTGAAAGGGACAATATCACATAAGCGCAGCGGCACCTCTCTCCATGCTTTGTCCTTAAATCACGTCCACGGGCCGAGAGCTCGTCACGGGAGGTGATTTAAAGCGCGTCTGCCGCTTTATCGGGGCGCTGTTGGGCCTCGGCGCGTCCGAGCTTCCAAACGCTCGCTCCGGCAAGGTCAAAACGTGACAAGGTGAAGCCCACCTGAGTTACTGCTCACTTGCAGCCACCAAGCTCACGTCTCCACGCTAACCTCTGTCTGAACCAGCGGTGCATTTAAAAGCGCTTTATTTACTGCAGCCGGCCTTTTATTTACTTGTAATTTCTTTTAAGTGCAGCATAAATTTCTCCCCTTGAAATGGCTGGTACGTGCCCACACACATACGCAACGCACAACGAACCGTATTCTTGACTTTGGCCTGCTGCCTGTGTCACTATATTACTCAGCCATTTTAATCATGTCCTGTTATTTCAACCTCATTATTCTTGTCATGTCTGCTAAAATCTTGCTTAACATGGAAAGGGTCAGCGCTGGTGCCTGTAATGATTGTAATGAATTGGAGTAGAGCAGCCAATGGTGAGTGTGATGCCAGCTGACAGAAGGTGGAAGGTAAAAGAGAAAAGCAAGTCACGGGATAAATGGAATCATACATGCTGACTGGCGTAATGATATAGATTATTTTTAGATGGAGCAGAATGGGCGCAGACAGTATCACGTAACATAGCAACTCTCATTAAGAAAAATGAAGGTGTTTTTTTTTGTTTTTTTTGGTTTTTTCAAAAATATACATTTTCTCAAAAATCACATAATGTAACATATTAACATGACGTTGAAATTTTGAAAATAGATTACTTTTCCCTCTAAGACCCAACTTTATAAATATGTTCAACTTTTTCTCAAAAATATACAATCTTACTCTTGTAATATTACAACTTTAATCTTGTAAATATGCAACGTTTTCCTGATGTAAAAAAATAAAAATAAAAATCACAATTCTACAGTCCTTAATCCTTATGTTTAAAGTATATGTTGTTCTAGAAAATATACAAATTTATTCTAAAGCACTTTTCCTGTAAAATATACAACAATCATAAAGATGTAAACTTTTTCTCAGAAATATAGAACTTCCATCCATCCATTTTCTTGGCCGCTTATTCCTCACAAGGAATATAGAAATATCGCAGAAATATAGAACTTGATTGTCATAATTTTGTCTTAATCTTGAAAACAATACTTAAGAAATCGATACTTTATTATAATTTTAACTTTAATTGTGGCAATATTTGACCTTACATCTCCATTTTTTTTTCCATGAAAATATCTGACCTTATTCGGAAATATTTTCATTTATTTTATAGAAAAGAAGTTGCATATTTAGTAAAGAGAAAAAGAGTAAAGTCACATTTTGGGGATGACTATATTTTCGAGGGGGAAAAAAATTGCAAAATTGTGATTTTTTTTTTTTTTTTTTTTTTTACATTTTAAAGATTAAAAATGTTCAATACTAACAAAAGTAGCATTTTTTCAAGATTGAAGTTATAAAACTTTATTCTTGTAATATTACAAAAAAACTGACTAAATTGCAAAGATTTTTTTTGTCTACGGCATCTAACGTGGGCGGAGACTGGCATTAAATTTGGATAATCTTGAGGGTAGAAGAGAAATGAAAAGGACTCATTGAGCCTTGCAACTTTAATTCAATTTGTAACCAAGTGATATCGCTCGCTCACACTAATACACCGTTACTTCTGACACATACAGACTGGCTCCATTTATGATTTGGATCAGATGAGCTATCCACACACATAACTATTATTATTATTATTATTATTATTATGATTCCCTGTCACACGGCTGTTCCCCAGAGTTGCCAGACTTAATTACATACGCCGGCCAGCTTCCACATGGAAGGAGGTCAGATGTGTCGTTTTTAAAAGATACTCAAGAAGAGACATAGTTAAATGAGAATGGATGAAAGGAATGATGGAAGGAGATATGGAAGTGATGAGGAAGGTTGATTAAAAAAATAATAACAATAAAGTAGTGAGCTTCCAGTATGCATTTGTCTGAACATACTGAAACAAATCACGGTCCAAAGCGTTAAATATAATTTGTGTGGGATGATTTAAATTGTAATAACAATTGACATGCGGCAGGGGTATGTTTCTTCGTTTTAGTCCTGATGGATTTGACCTCTCGCTCCCCCCCCCGCACCAGGAATGCAAATGGTACAGTCCGATGGATGCACGGGCGACAAACGCAGGTCATTCTATCCACGATAATTGATGATGTGCTCTGAGGGGTTTAGGCATCCAATCTCCAGCACGTTTCCACTGTCATGTCCCATGTTTGGTGCCGTCATCACTCTTCATCAAGGCGTCGCACTCCACCCCGCACTCCTGCCGTCTCCGGAGTGGCCATTTATCCCGCCGATAATCGATGATGACAGCTGGCGTGCAAGCGAGAGGCAGCCGGAACGTGATTAATCACGTTGTTTCATTAATTAGGGAACATTATGCATTGGAGGCGCCAATTCCGTAGCAGGTGCCCGTATTGCCGTGTTATGAGCCGAAAGGATGAACTTTTTCTTTGGCTTAGACTGCCGTTTGAGTAACCAAACCAAAACATCAACAAGGACCCCTCTGCAAAACTATAAACCAGTACAATCTGGGTCCACTCCATATAAAAGTAAACAAGATATAATCTCCATCCCTCATCTGAAAAAAAAAAAAAAAAAAAACTTGATTTGTCCCACTTCCTGTTTTAGTAGTGAGCCCAGGAAAGAATACAGTTGAGAATGTTAGATTGTTATGTAAATACATGGAGAGAAAAAAAATCTATCTATCTAGCTATAGCTAACAGGCTATATACTGTATGTTGCAATCTATACATCTAGCTTGCTAGCTAGCTATCAAAAACGCAGCTTTTAACTGCATTGTATGCAGCAAAATATTCCCTGTAGTACAGGTAAAAGTGACATCGTGTACAGTGTTAACATCTCTTTTAACTTGTCATTTCTGACTATTACAGCCATCCGTTTCTACAAGTCTGAGCGTAAATGATAACAAAAGGCCTCACTCCGGCCCGCCTGAAATTAATACCATTCCCTCTGAAACAGGGCCTGTCACATCAAACCAGGCAGCCGTAAAAAAAAAATCCACTGAAACATGTAATTTAATCAGAAAGAAATGTGTGAAGGTTAAGAGCGTTCACTCTGCCTTTTCTCACTTCTAATACTTTGAAGCCAAATGGAGGTTTTGTCCTGAGTGATGAGGTGGGTGAGCCAAGTCGGGCCTCGGTAGTTCCATCAATGGCGCTTGTCTTTGCAACAATCCATCGCCGTAAAACACCTTCTCGTTGGACGCGGCATCAAGTCGATGAGAGCGAATCGGACAGCCGCTGTCAATGTGGAGCGGACAGCTCCACTAACTTGTGTGTTTGGGCTCTGCTGCCCGTCCAATTCGCTCTTTCCAAAATTACCCGTTTTGTCACAGCAATGCACCTTGGGACTCTGTTGGTAACCAAAACAGCTGCATAAAAAGCTTGGCAACATCCTCGCGGATGAAGTAGCGGGAGTTGAGATGCTCACATTAATTGTCACAAAAGTATAAAACGGGGGAAATTTGATGAAATGTTAAAGATGCCGCATGCATGTAGCATTGTAGCAGCTAACCAGCTGGTGGCTAGTTTCAGATGCTAACATTACAGTAAAGAAAATTATAACACAATATAATAGAATGGAATGGTGTAATACTTGAGTTGAATTAATTGTGCTGATCCTTCTCGTGTGCCTGCGATGGCCTCCGAGGTGCAGTATAATTGTCTGTACATGTTTTGATTCACTGTTTGTGCTAAAATAACAGCTGCGTAAAGGTTTATAACACAGCAACTAATGATGCTAAGTGTTAGCCTGTCAATTGCATTTGGCGTTGTGTTAGCATAACACGAGCTAATACTGCTAAATGACTCATTAGTAGCGAGCTAGCTAGCTAGCTAGCAAGCTATCTATCAAATTAGCTATCAAAATACAGATTAAATTGCTTTCTATGGAACAACATATTCACTGTAGCATAGGTAAAAGTAACATACTGTACACTGTTATAATCTCTTTTAACTTGTAAAAATGTAAAAACATTAAAAAAAAAAAATGTCTTGCTAGCTAGCAATTATCTACAGTATCTAGCTATCACGAACATACTGTACAGTGTTAACATCACTTTTAACTTTCATTTCTGACTATTCCAGCCATCCATTTATACAAGTTTGAGAGTAAATTAGAACAAAGGCCTTGTTCTGGTCCACAATGGGGTTAGGGTTAACCCAATTGTATGGGAAGTCATACAATAGGGTTAATCTTATCCCAAACGCTTTACTAACTGTAGCGGGAGTGCGAATCTCTTCTCCAGTGAATGCTGCAGACTGCTGATCTGACCACATCATCGGCGCATGTCACCGCAAGCCGATACTTTGTAGCGTAGCGCTGATAGATGGACGTATAATGGCACACTGACACCTCCCCGACACCGGCGAAAACTGCCGAGTCAGCTCGATTGATCACGTCTTTGTTGGTGTGCGGAGGGAGGCCGGCGAGTGGGGAGAACTTAGTTTGTGACAGTTTTCCGTTGTAAGGTCAGAGCCTGGCTAAGGGCTGGCTGTACTGTAAGAACAAGTTGAGGTTAAAAGGATTGGGTCCGATTGACTTGCTGTCCTGCATTTGGCATCGTATTGACTCAGCGGGGCACGAACAGTGAACTTTTTTGGGACTGTGGATTTTTTTTGTAGTCATTTAGTTTATGTCTATTATGTAACGTGATGGCAGTTATCATGATTAACTCATCCACTCCCAGCCATTTTCACAGAAGCAATCCGGTTCGCTCCTGGCTGTTTGACTGGATTTTGACTGATTTTGCAAGGCTCGCAGAATATTGTGTTCTATTGCTATAAAAGCATGGAACCTATCTAAAGAAAGATTAAAGTCTCTTCTTTCATCAGGAAAAAAAAAGTATGTTTCTATCTGTTTCCGTTTTGCAGCAATTAGCATTAGAAGAGAGCAAAGTTTCATCGGTTTTCACAAATCTATTTTAAATAAAGTAATTGAGCTTTTTTTCTACATGGGCCTGGTTGATCCCCTTTGCTCTGCTGCCACCTGCTGGCCGTTTGTGTAATAACTACCATTTCTGCAACCGTTCTTTGCAGTTGAGAGGTTGCATCAAATCCTTCTGTATGCTCTAGCATAAAAAAAACAAAAACGTATAAATATGTCTTTGGGACACTTAAAACAAAAAAAACGTATTTACACGTAATTGGGAGCAAATGAGTTAATTGTTGATATTATAAGATACAAGCAAAAAAAAAAAAAATGCTTTTTAGGTGATTTTTGTGGGGGTTTATAAGTAAGTAAGTAAGTAAGTATAAGGAGGCACATTATTTGCGGTACATTCCGATAACCGAAAAGGCAAATATTTCCACATTGCTTGGCATTATTCCCATCACGTTGTACCCGAATATGACTTTAAATGCAACAAAGAGCCCCAGAATGTCGCCGGTCGTCTCTGATGGGCCTGATGAATGTCCTCTCTCAGGGATTTGGACCATCCTCTGTCCATTAGCCAGGTTGGACCTCGGCCTCTCCGAGGAGTTGTTCTGAAACACGACACAGCAAATGAGATGTGACACTGAGCTATTTATACTGGCCGAGGAGGAGGAGATGCAAAAAAAAAAAAAAAAAAGTGCTCACCTGCTGCTTGATGAGGTCTGCTGGCTCTCCAAACCCACCGAGGAGGCTGTGTAATTTTCACCCTCGCGTCGAAGCGACTCCTACCGCCCCATCAACAGCAAACACCATCCTCTAACTCCTCCACCAGCACCCTAGAGGCAGCCAAACGCAGTGCATAATTACTCAGTGTGAACATTCCCCGCAGTGCGTGTGTGTGTCTGTCGCACGTACGGGTGTCATATTTCCACTCCTCGATGATGCTTTTGAGGACATGCGACACGGCTACTGTGTTGATGGCTCTTTTGGAGCATCTCTCCCCCCCGAGTGTTTCTAAAAATAATGCTTTTTTTGCCCCGTTCTTCAGATATACAACACAGCAAAGGTTGGATGGATGCAGTGGATTTTTTTGGGGGAAAAAATGCTTTGTAAACATGCAGTCAACCAATCAGTGAGGTCGTCATTTGTCGGAATGAAACTAGTGTCAACACTTGAAACGTGTTTAGAAAGGAAAGGGCATCAACATCACATTAAATTCCAATTATCCATAATGTCCAGTCATTGAGATTGAAACACTAAAAATTATGAGAAGAAAAACAGACCAAAGGTTTCCATACTACAGGTCAATCTTAGTAGAATGGGCCAACTTACTAAAAAAAAAAACGATTACACAACAGTATTTTAAGCCCTTCCAAAAGTTAACTATAGGCATATAATGCTTAAATATTTGTGACTGTATTTTTTTATGAAATATTAGACGTTTTGCTGATTATTTTTGTAACGCGGAAGTAAAACCGGTTCGGTAAAACCCCACCTCTCCCCGTGTGATTGCCCCGCCCCCGGCGAGCCCACTGCAGTCAGATGTTGTAGCTCTCCGTTTGAGCACTCCTCTGAGTACGCCACGCAACTTTACGCAAGCCAATTCTTCAGTAAACATTTGAAACAAAACGGCGCTGTACAAAAGACTCAAGTATTTGTTTCCTTTCTGGCAGGCACTGTTTGCGCGTCTAAGTTTGGGTCCTCGTAAGGTTGGTGTTGCGGTCGAAGCGAGAGGGAGAGAGAAAGTGACCAGCTCGACGTGCCCGGTAAGCAGTTGAAGTGCGCCCTCGTTAAGATTTATTTTACGCTGGGTTAAGTTTTAAGTTGTTTCTGTGCCTTCCTGACCAAGTGTGCGTCCATGTGAGGTGAGTGGCTATCGCCGTTTAATGTGTGGCATTCATTATTCACAGTTTAGTTAGTAACTACGAGTGTGCGTTAGCATTAGCATTAGCTGGCATTGAGTGGCCCTAGAGTGTGATGTTATATCTGATTTAATATGCATATACCTTCCTAGTGAACTAAAAGTAATGAAAAAACTAAAATAAAATAAAAACATGATTGTTACCGAAATAAAATAAAAACGAAAATGCTTTTTTCAAAAAATGAAAACTAACTGAAACTACATTTTATGTTTACAAAACTAGCTAAAACTAACTGTAATTTTAGCAAACATGTCCTTAGTTTTAGTCTTTGGTAATTAATTTAATGCATGAGCCTTTGGGAAGGAATTTAAATGGGATTTTTAGTAGATTTATTTTGTTATAAACCAGAATAATGACGTTTGTAAGTATGTCACACAGAAGTGACGTCATCGAGCAGCAGCTAATAGAAAAGCACCTTCAGATGATGTTGCGCCCATGTTTTTTTTTTCAAGCATTTTTTCCAAAGAACTAAACCAATATAAACTAACAGAACCACCCTGAAAACTAATAAAAACTAACTAAAATGAAAAATTCCAAAACTGTAATAACCCTACTGCCATATTACAAATAAATTGGTTTATATACTGTAGCATTTTTCTAAATATGCAAAAGCACAAATAAATTATTTGTACAATTTTTAGGACTAAACACAACTTCTCTTCATAACATTATGTGGCCCTTGCGTCCTTCTGATTTTCTGTATGTGGCCCTCAAATGAAAAAGTTTGGACACCCCAGTTCTAGGGGCTCAGCGTAATTGTTTCCATCTGGTGTCTGAGGTTCGAGATGCCTTTTGGTTTCGACATGGATGGCGATGGGCCAGCAGAGGGTTCAAAAGACATCTCCCTCGCCTCCTGCAAGTCAAACAAGCGACGACTCGGCAGCAAGACACGGATTAGGCGGAGATTATTAAACGTCAGCTCTTAAGACAAATACTTTTTTACGGCCTCCAAGTCAATCAATACTACTTATCTTTGATAAAAGAGGGCCTGGGCAGGCAGATACGCCAGCGTGGCAGGAGGGGAGACGCGTCTCTCCGTCTCCCACCTAACAATACCGCTACTAATCTTGTTGGGAAATCCCGGAAGAATGTACTGCAAATGGATTACGATATGACGTGCTCATTTCTTTGCAATCGTGGTCAAAAGTCCCACGTGAGCGATCCCCTGGGAAATGAGCAGATGCTTTTATCACGGTGGAATCATTTTTTAATTCAATGCGGTGTATATTTATGAGGACAAGAGGATGACCCAATTATCGCAGCAGAACCGCTATATTAATAACTACTTATTTATGATCATATTTTATCTAGAAAATGTGTCTTGTAAAATTCAATTACATATTAATAAATGCTGTACAAAATAAATGTTTTGCATTTCGTTATACTTAAATGTATTATCCTATACAGGTTAAGGCGCACTCGACCTAAGGTGTTTCGACTTTACAACGGTTGCGCCCGGTCCGCCATTTTGGCTCCTCATACGCAGTATTTTCCCTTCATCTGCTATATTTAGCCCTTAGCTAGTGCTAGCGCTTGTGCAATTGTGGGAGTATCTTTGGCTTTTTTCACCCTCTTTTATTTATTTTTATTTTTTATTTATTTATTTTATTTATTTATTTTTTCACATCGTGACCTCAAAGAAGAACGCTACTTCTTCTATCAATGTTGGTCCAACCAAAAGAAAAGCAATTACCATGGAGACGAAGCTAAACATCAGAAAAAGATTGCAGAAAGGAGAGACACCAACGAAGACTTGGGCTTCAGTCGGACAGCATCTTATTGTTTTTGTTTTATTTGTTTTTATTTTAATGTATTTTAGATTTTTTTTATGCAAATTATTTTGATGTAAATAAATTTGACAAGTCAAAATTCGGGTTACCTCCCTAGCATAGGAACGGAACTCAGACGTAACTCGAGGACCTCCTGTACTTTATCAAAGACCATATTTTGATATGAAGTAACATTTAAGGCCAAATATAAGGCTTCGGTTTGTTTTCATATCCTTCAAAAAGCTCACAATGAGTCCGTCGGAACAAAAGCTGTGGGTGAGGAGGATAAATCAAGTGGATGTAACTTGTAAGTAGTGTATATTTTTTTATAGTATGATCTCATTTTGTTTACAATATTGTGACCTTTTTTGTATCGCCAACATCCCCGCAATATCATGATAATTATCGTATCGTGACCTTCATATCGTGATATCGTATCATGATGTTTGGATATCATTACATCCCTACTCGTAATGATTATATTCGATTATAATATGTTTTCTTCGTCCTAGAATAAAGTGTAATTGCACATCCACGACAGTAGGTGGCAGTGGCGCTCTCAATGTTAGAGAGCGCAGAAAGCGTGTTAGCCCCTCCGTAGTAGTGCGCTTAGAACAATTTTATAGACAAATGATACAATTTATTGTTGTGGGAGAGAGTTGGGGGGTAAACTATTTTCTTCTTCCTGCAGGGGCCTAATAAAAAAAAAAAATTGAGAAGCACTGCTTTAGACCCTCCCATGTGGGAAAATGGAGTCACCGGAATTTTAGAAATACAGTTTTCCCCCACTGTTGAAGATCTCTCACTGAAGGTATCAATCAAGACTGAATGTTTTGGTCCTTGTAAATACCTTTTGTGTGTTTGTGTGCGGTTTGCCACTACAAAAGAATATTTATCTGTATTTGGACCACACACTGAAAGTTCCATCAACTTCATCCCAAGTCCAAATTGGACTCGTCGACCTGGGAATGCATATTTAATACGCCGCGTGAAGCGAGAAAAGGCCTTTGCCAATCATAGCGTTCTGTTCTTATTACACAGCGTTCTGCACTCTTTCTCGCAAAAAAAAGCGAAGAAAAAGAAAAGCATTTTCCCAAAGGGGCTCCAGATTGACATGTGAAAATATTGATGTAAACAAACCAATCAGAAGGCTTCGCGCGGAAGGCGGCGTGAGGCCCCGCCGCAGCTCATCACAGTTTTTCGCCGCCTGATCCTACATTACGGCTGCAGCAAGCGAGCACTCTGAAGTTTTGGAGAGCCCGCCGACCGACTGCCAGCGAGTGTGCTTCATTACCTTTTCATTCGCACTGCGCGCTCCGCGTCTACATCCGTGCGTGCGCGTGTGTTCATGAATTTGTAGTGCGCCCTCGCCGCCGTCATCCAAATCATAATTACAATGTAATATCACGCGTAAGGCAGCGCCCCTGCTGTTGTTTCCTCTTCCTCTTCTCTTCTATGAATATGAAATGTTGTCACGCTGGGCTCTCAAAGCTGCGCAGATCCTTGCCAGGCACACCGGCGGCGTGTGCGCGCGTCCGAGTGTGTGTGGATGTGGTGGTGTGCGTGTCCATGTACGTGTGCATTTGCTCTTCGAGCTCAAGTCTAAGGGTGATAATTAGTGTTGTTCCCATACCGATACTACATTAAAACAGTGGTATCGGTATCGGTGAGTACTCACAAGTAACATGCCGATACCATTCATTCCAAAGCTAATAATAGGATTTTGGATGCAGCATCTTGTTGTCTTGCTCGTGCACGACATTCACTGGTATGTGACATGCTCACTGCATGCTAAGATATCCTATTGGCCCTTGAATGCTCTGAACCAATGGCAGGACAGCTTTTTCATGTTGAGGGAAAAATAACCTTAGGTATCGGTATGGTATCGGCCGATACTGCAAAGCTGGGTATCGGAATTGGAGGCCAAAAAACGGTATCGGAACAACACTAGTGCTAATATGCTTGAGGATACAATGATATCACAACATTAAAATTGCAATGATAACATTTTGGTCATGTCACAATATTAAAAGCAGCATCTGTTAAAAAAAAAGGTGCACTTATATTCCATTTGTGCAGTTCCATCACCCTCTGGAGATTAATTTATTAACGCAGTTGAATTTCAATTAGGCATGTTTTGGCCACTGCGCCGGTTATCATTCTCATAAATCAGTCATACCGACAAATATTTTTCAACATGGCCAGTCCTATTTCTTTGTCACTGCTGTTATGTGCAAAAACATAAGATTGTGCTTTTTTTTTTTTTACCAATTTATGTATTATTATTATTTATTTTTTTAAACAATATTTTTTATTTTCATTTTTTAAGCTTTTTTTTTTTCCCCCCGGGTGGCTGAGTGGTTAGCACGTCCGCCTCCCAGTACTGAGGACGCAAGAACGAGTCCGGGCTCCGGCCTTTCCTGGGTGGAGTTTGCATGTTCTCCCCGTGCCTGCATGGGTCTTCCCCGGGTACTCCGGTCTCCTCCCGCATTCCAAAGACATGCATGGCAGGTTAATTGGGCGCTCTGAATTGTCCGTAGGTGTGCTTGTGAGTGTGAATGGTTGTTCGTCTCTGTGTGCCCTGCGATTGGCTGGCAACCGGTCCAGGGTCAACCCCGCCAGCTGGGATAGGCTCCAGCACCCCCGTGACCCTTGTGAGGAGCAAGCGGTTCAGAAAATCGATGGATGGATGGTTGGAGTCAGTCTGAAGGGATTATTACAACAACATCTGTGCATGATTCTCCCATGTGCGTCGTTGCCCGTCGAGTGCCTCATTGCACTCTTTATGCTCCAGCTAAGTGCCCATCTCTTCCCAGACTCGGATTGACGCGATTGCTCTCGTTCTTGTATTGCACAAAGCTCATAATCATTTCTATTTTTTGACTTTGGGGATATATTGAAGAAAACATCCATTTGTGCACATTAATAAAGCGCTCCCGCTGCCTGTCGTCTCTTGGGAGCAAAGGCAAATTAATTTGTGACTCTTGGAAATTGATTTTGCGATCACAGTGCGCTCTTTGATAAATAAGCGAACCCGATCACCTCGGATGATGAATGCAGTTATTATCGCTTTGTGAGGTGTAATTAGCGCAAAAAAAAAAAAAAAGTGTGCGCTCGGTTTTCCCGACCAAGCCCTGAAAATAAGACAAACAATAAAAGTGTCATTCGTGCGCCGCCGCTGGAAAATGAGATGATAGCGGCGCTCCGGCAAGGAGGTGATGTATCTTGTACCCTTTTGTGCGATGCCATTCGGAAGTGCTTTTAAATGTTACTAAAAGCACCACGAGGCATGCGCTTGATGCTTACTCGTCTGCTCATTAACGCGCTTTTATTTATGGCGGTCTCTGAATCGTAATTGAGGTTTACATGTGGCCAATGAAAGTGTTCGGGACAAATGTTGTCATATTTTTATGCTTTATTCATTTAATCTATTTTGTTACGCTGACTGGAGTGGAGTTTGGGGAGCACCAAAAGGCTGTTTTGGGAAGTTTTTTAGTGAGCAGAGACCATTCTCGTGGTGGTCCGCGTGGAAATGCAATTACGGTGCGGACAAACATGCTTAATATTTACTTCATTTAACTTCATTACACGGCTCCACTTAAAGACGTTCATTTAATTATACAATGCTGTATTACTCTAACGTTCCTGGACTTGTGGATAATTTCGAGTTGTTCTGTTTGTTGTGAGTGTATAAAGTGGCTGTTGTTATGGATAACGGTGAGAAAAGCAACAATCATAATAATTACTTGGAAAAAAAAGGGGGGGAAGAGAGTGCTACCTTGTATCAAAAAGCATGTAGCATCATCATCGACGGGAATTGACGATTAATGGAAGTGCCCACCTCTGAATGCAAATATAATCGTTACGCTTAATGATGGACGACAGAAATCAGAAAATGTTTACTGTTTAGGAGTGAAAATTCTGAGCATTTGGACATTTTAAAATACCAAACATATTTAAAACATTTCATCTATTATCCCCCAGAAAATATTGATTAACTCATTCACTCCCAGCCATTTTCATGTTCTATTGCTATCAAAACATGGAACCTACCAAAAGAAAAATGTGTCTCTTCTTTTATCAGGGGAAAAAAGAAAAAAAAAAAAGTACGGTATATCTGTTTTTATGTTTTGTAGCAATTAGCAACCTGTTGAAAAACTGGGAAAAAGAGCTTGTTGCAACATGGACCTGGTTGATCTCTTATACTTTGCTGCCACCTGCTGGCCGTTTTTGTTTTTTGTTTTTTTGTTTTAATTGTAATAAGTACCATCGCTTTAAGCGACCGCCTCAGGTCAGAAACTGCATCAAAGCCTTCATACAAAAACTCTAGCATACAAAAACCTAAAAAACGTATAAATACGTTTTTGGGAGTGAATTAATTTGAAAATCAACTAGTTGTCGCTTCATCGATGCACCTCTGTCACATGTAAACAGGTGACCTGACATCTTCAATCGGAATGTCAAAAAAAAGAAGTAGCGTTTTCCTTTACGTTTGACATGTTGCGGACTTTTTCATCTTCAAGTGGCATCCTTGCTACTTTGCAGCAGCATTTGACCCTCCAACGCTTCTTTTCTCTTTTCATTTTCTGCCTCTCCATCTTGGAGTGGGCTTTAAACTACACCGTCTCGCTTCTTGTGGCTTCCTTTTAAAATTCATAGAATGTGAAAGTTAAACTTCACCACTTTTTTCCACGCTGACATTTATTTATTTTTTTTCATTGTATCTTTTCAATCCACCCAGCAACAAAAGAATACTTCGGGACTTTTTGGCGCCAAATTAGCCAACGTCAATTGTTTTCACCATCGGCTGGACTGGGAAACCGCGAGGAGGCCGCAATGGGCTGCGAGTGGATCGGAGCACCCCAGCGACACGCCGATCACTCTAAATGTAAATGAGAGCGTTTTAGGAGCGCCCCGGTCACGAGGCAAGTCGCGACTCTCTGATGATGACACATGCCAATGTCATACACAAGACCGCCTCCATGTGCCTCTTTCATGGAGATGAGGGGCGCTGACAACACTTTTCAAACATGCTATGTTCACAAGCATAAATGTGGGCCAAAACAGGAGCTCCAGTACACATATTGGCTGATGATTTTTTTGGAACGTTCCCTTCGCAATTTTCTGAAAACTTACCTGCTTATTGTATTTTGTAAAAGTTTTCCAATAAATACACTCACTTAAAAAGTGTACAGTTGCTTTAGAATCCTCCAAAATAAGCCGTTCTATCCCTTGAACACATACATAGTCTTAAGAACAATGATAAAAAGGAATTATTGCAGATATTGGTTGATGTCACTCATCAACCCAGCACCACCGCAGCAACTCTCAAGCTGGCTCGCAGCCTATCGCTAATAAGGAAGTCTTTAGACACGCCGCATTCCCGCTTTCGAACCAGAACGGCTGCCGTGTTGCGTAACTTTCATTTTCTGCAAGTCAATAGCAAAAAAAAAACAAAAAAAAAAGAGAGAGAGAGAGAATGAAACGCCTCAAGCAGAAGAGATGTAGCGCTTTGCAGAAAACCACATTATGGTCCGGGAATTGGAGCAACGTCATTGACATCAGAGAGAGTGATGCAAAAATGACATTCATTTTATTTTCATTTTGAACATGCTAAGAACGGGGATAATGCTCACTTTATTTGTTGTTGTTGTTTTTCTCTCTTTTAGTGCATGCAACACTGGAGGCATCCAAGATGTTTTTTTTTTTGTTTGTTTGTTTTACTTCTTTGGGTTCAAACTAAGGCCAATTGCACACATAAAAGGCAATGGTGCAGTTTTTGTCCCGATAAGATTAAAAATAAATACATTTTACCAGATAATTAGTAAATAGTTAAATAAATAAAGAAAGAAAGAAAGAAAAATCATTAGTTAATCAGTGACTTATTTTTAATAATTTTAGTAATAAAAGAATGTTTACATTTTTAAATTTTATTACTTATAATTCATCCATCCATCCATCCATCCATTTTCGTATCATTTATTTACCAATTACTGGTATATATGTATGTATATATTTAATAAATGAGCCTGTAATTTATGTTTGTTTTTTGTTTTTTTAATGAATGAATTTCGTTTTTAATTGACTACTGGTAAGTTCACAAAAAAAAAAAATTGCAGTCGATTACATAATCGTGTTTCAGCACTGACGGATTTGCATATTCTTTTTTTTTTTTTTGATAGATAGATATAATTATTTATTTTGGGGGTTTTGTGGGTTTAAAATGGCTACCCATAACTAACGGGGTTACAAATGTCACAAAAGAAAATCAGCAATAGAGTGAATCCATAATAATCGACCCACGAAGTAGCGAAGGAACGCATTACTGCATTACAGAACTTTTGATAATGAAAATCATCAGATCAAAAGAACATCGCAGGCCATAAGTGAGCCATTCTTTTCCCGTCCCTGGTTCGAGGCTCGACTGTGTTAATCCTGATATTCCAATTCATCAGCATCATGTACTACTGTAATTGTACGTAGAAGAAACAATCAAAGACATCACGCTGCAGAAGAGGCGGTCATGCCGGGCTGCCACCAGAACGGCAGCTTAGGGTTGCCGGGGTCCTGCTGGGCAGAGGATGTCAGGGTGGGGCTGACGGGTCGTTCCAGCAGGGCGTGATGTATATTTTGCTCCCCCGCGAGTGTGCAGTTGGGGAGGGGAACTGGTGGCAAACAGATAGCAGGGGGTCGAATAGCAGCAACACGCTCACAAAACGTCTGTCAATCTGAAACTGGAAGAACGTCGACACTTACGTTTGTAGAATTGGCAACACAAACAACCTGTAGCTCCTCTTTGAAGCGTGTATAATGGACATCAACAAAATGGCTGTGAATGTTTTCCTTGGTCTTATCACCAGTTGTTGCTGGGCAGAATTTGTGAGGCGCTATCTTACAGCCAGTGACTACATTTCAGACATATTCGGTCATGTCACCGCTTATTACTTGGCGGACATTTTGGAATTTCATTTGAATTGCCCCACAAGATGATGAAAACATTGTTGTCTTGGAGTTTTGTTGTATTTAGTGTTAATTTCGTCAACAAAAACAACACAAAAATAATTTCGTCAACGTGCATATTTCACCGGACTAAAACTAGACTCTACTAGACTAAAACCCTCATTAATAAATAATAACCGGGACTAAATCAGTATGCATTTTCATACGATATCATATTTTACACATGTAAAAATAGTAAAAGATTGCTTTTAAAATGCCTGTGGAGGATTTTTGCAAGAAATCTTTTCTATTTTGAAACAAAATTCCGATTTAGCCATCAATAACTCAACCACGGCATTCGACTATGAAAAACACGTGTGGCATCCTTTGGGTCCTTTTTTTTTATTTTTTATTTTTTTATTTATTATTTTTTATTTTTTATAAAGATGGTGACAACATTGAATCCAAATGTATGCGTCTCAGGTGGAGCTCTGGAGGGTCAAGGACAGCGTGGGATTTGCAGCCCAGGGAGGGCACACAGCTGTAAACAGAGACACGGCTTACCTGCCAATCACGTGCCCGTCACCGCGGGAGCGCACACGGGTCGGAAATCTCCACGGTCAGCAACCAAGCCTGTGTGTGCACGTGTTTGTGTCATTTTTGTGTGTCTCTTTGTGAGTGCTCGGTCCTTGCGTGTCTTTGTCTTTTATTTTTCTTTCTCATTGTCTGTTTCCATCCGCGTGCGTCCTTCCTGTTTTTCGATCTATTTTTGTTTGTGTGTGAGATTTGTGCGCGAGAGTTTTGCATCCAGAGTGCTTTTGACCTCCAGGGTGAGCCAATCTGCAGTGTCGGGGGCCGGCTGTTGAGCGGCGTCGGCCTCGTCGCCGTCCTCTATCACGCCGGGGCCCCCGTTAGCGCTAATGAGAAGCGACGTATTGTCCTTCCGTCCGCTTCATTCAGCCGCCATGTTGGCGGCCAAATTGCTTTTCTGAGCCGCTCGGGGATGAAGGACAAAAAATAAGATGTCAAAAGAGCGCGTTCGAGGCGCCACGAGGCGCTAAATGTACAGCAAAGAATGGACGCGCAGTCGGCATTAAAGTCTACGTTCAATATGAATGGGAGGTGTGGAAGCGTGTGCAAAATGAGAGCTACATTATCTTTAAAAGACGCCAAGGCTTTTATAGTGTTAGCCGCCTTTATAAGCTAATCATTTAATTTCTGCAAATGTAGGCCATTTGTTGCTTCCCCGCAGACGAACAAAGACAAACTAATTAAAAGCTAAGATACCCTACACGCTAGTTTCCTGTATCTTATTTGCAACTGTCCTCCATGCTTTGTCTGCGAGCTGACGTTGTCGATGTGCAGTCAAATGGACGGATGCCAACTGTAAGCACAGCAGGACTAGGCATACGTATTAGATTTTTTTTTTTTTTTTGAAAAATCATTCAATTATGTGCCTTTTTGCTGCCTCGCTAGTTAATTGATGAACATGTCACTAAGGATGCATGGTTGTGGCTTATGGAAGCGTGTGAGTGTTCAGTGGTTGTAAAGAAAGCATGCATGCTTGCTGTAGGTGTTTAAAAAAAATACAAAACAATAGATTGTCTGTCTGTGTGTGTGTGTGTAATAATTCTGCATTCAAGGATGCTCGGAAGAAGGATTTATCCAAGTTGGATTTTCCCAGTTCAGACTTGAAAGCATTCGAGGCGAAAGTAAACAACCAAAATGGCGGATAGTGATAAATTGTTTTTTTATTTTGGTTCTTAAAACTCATTTTGACCTCCAGCAAACTTACCTTCTCGCAATTTTGCTTTCATTTATTGTTTTTATCTTATTTCACAAGTATTCCATACAGTTCAGTAGTTGGCCGTATAATTTCATGCAGGGAGATCACGGCACTCTGTCACGTACGTTGCGTTACGTAAAGTTATGTCGAATATTTATGAATGAAGAAAGCTATCTTGTTTTACACTCGAGTATATTGTGTCGGTCGGTGAAGTCGGGGTACTCCCCCCCCCCCCCCCCCCCCCCCCCCCCCGACTTCAGAAGTGGAATTTCCGAGTTCAAGGGGGCGTTCCGTACACATGCTTCTCAGGTATTTTCTGTCATGCCCCCCCCTAGGAAGAAGAAAACATCTCGCATTGTTGTCGGCTATCTGCAAAACTATTAAAGTAACTTGGAATTTTATTTAGTTACTTTTTAAAGCAAATATTCGGTTAAGTTACTTTTTCAAGGTAACGATGGCAACACTGGTAGTGAATCAAAAGAAATTCATGTGTCGGGAAGGGGAAGTTTTAGAGCGAGTTGAATATTTTTATGTGCTAGGTACAGCCTTTACGTATATTAATTTATCCAGCCATTATGGGTCAGATACATTTTCATGATGTCAAAATTTTTAGAGGCCCAAAATTAGGCCTGCAAATTTGATATGGATGTTGAATGACAGTTGTAAGGGAATCATTGCCTATGGATGTAAATAAATGTTTTAACGTTGGCAGTTTCACTCTGGAACACATTATTCATACTATACATATTTTTATCGGCAAATTTTTGCAGAAAATGTTGCAAAAATTTGTGGTATGTCTTACTTTTGGGCTTCCACTTGGCTTACATTTTTTTATTTTTTTTTGGCATACTGTAATATGTCGGACCTTTTATGGTCCTGGGCAGACAGAAAAGCATCCCCCGAGTAAATTTCTTTCATGTGGTGGTCGAGCCCAAACACTTTTGGTCCATTTTGTGTATTTTTATCGCACACACCCGCACAGGCACATGACAAATAGTTTGCGCCGGCTGCCCGAAGCGCTAACTTTTAAACAAATATATCAAATGTGGACACATTCTTTGGCCATTCCGCTGTGGGGGGGATTAGCTGGGAAATGGTGACGGAATTTAATACAGCCATTAATAAAAAATAAAATAAAATAAAAAAAAGAAAGTTTGTGGTAATGAGGGTGCCGCAACAAAGTTTTGAAGTCCTCCACAGAAGTAAAACAATACGCGGCGGCTGTTTGGATGATTTAGTGTCACTACCAATCAGAGTGAGAGCGCAGATCCATATAATAGATCTCCTCGTTATTACCACTGGGAGATACAGTCGGCGTGCGGCGGCAGTGGCGGAGCTTCCAGCTGCGGCGCCAAAAAAGCGCCTCATCACGCCGCCGCCATTGCTCAATTGCATGTTTATCATCCATGACATTGGCAGAATGTTTCTTCCTGGGATTGGGCCTCGTAAAAAGAGCCATTTTCTAAAAAGTTGAGCTGAGATTTGAGTCCATTAGCCAAATTACCAGAGATGAGCGCTCACTCCTCCCCCACCCAAAGTTGACGTCTTCAATCTGCCGCACAGTGTGAGAGAGCTGAGAGGCGGGAAACAAAAGGAAGAAGACAGCCAGCTAATGAGACTACCTTTATCTTTTTCTTTTATTGCTATTGTGAAAAATGATGGTTATCAAGAAGCAGAACAACTTTTTTTGTCAATGTGCACCCCATTTGCAAAGATGGAAAGAAAAACAAAAGGATGATGGGGGGGGACAACAGCCCCAGATGAAGTTATGTAATGAGAGGACAGTAAGTATTTGGGGGGGGGGGCCTCAGCAAACAGGAACTAATGCGTGGATAAAACTAATCACCTTTCTCACCTTCATCAAGATCAAAATTGGTTGCTAATTTTCACTTTTTAAGAATGAGAACATCCGCTTTTCTTCACAAACTGTCAACATTTTTTAATGGAGTTGTTTGTTTGTTTATTTATTTTTGTTGTTGTTATTATTATTATTGTTGTTGTCATTATTATTATTTAATTTGTTTATTTATTTTTTTGGCCTGGTTCCTCAGATTGCTCCCACATTCCCAAAACATGTGTACAGTGTTGCCTCACTATAACGCCGTTCACTTTTTGCGGCCTCGTTGTATCGCAGATTTTATTTTATTTTTTAGTACAATTTTTCCTGCATTTTTTTTTTTTTTTTAACAATATTGTACCTATTAAAGTTTTAACATTGAGGACGTTTAAACGCGAGCAATGTAAATGCATCGATGAGAAGTGTATAAACTTGTGTGGTGAGGTGTTTTAGAGCCTTAAAACATTTATAATAAATGGAAAACATAAAGCTAACTACTTTGCGGATTTCATTTATTGCGGGTATTGTTTGGAACCTAACACCAGGGGAAAACGAGGGAACACTGTATTCGGTAAACTGAAGACTCTACATTGTCCTTAAAACTCATTTGCTCCCAAAAACGTATAAATACGTTCTGTTTTAAATATTGCCAGTGTCCCAAAGACATATTTATACGTTTTTTTTGTTTTTTGTTTTATTTATGCTAGAGCATACAGAAGGCTTTGATGCAGCCTCTGAACTGAAGAGAATGGTTAAAGCAATGGTAGTTATTACAAGAACAGCAAGTGGGTGGCAGCAGAGTATAAGAGATCAACCAGGGCTATGTTGCAACAAGCTGTTTTCCCCACAGTTTTAAAAAAAACTTGTGAATAATGATGAAACTTCGCTATATACTAATGCTAATTGCTGCAAAACGGAAACAGATAGAAATCTACTTTTTTTTTTTTTTTTTTTTTACTGGTGAAAGAAGAGACGGTAATCTTTCTTTTGGTGGTTCCAAGATTTTATAGTAATTTTACACAATATTCTGTGGGCCTTGCAAAATCAGTCATGATCCAGTAAAACGGCCGGGAGTGAACGGGATTGCTTCAGTGAAACTGGCTGGGAGTGAATGAGTTAAGTATGACTATTACTGTGACTATATTTTTATATATTTTTTTTCTCTCTTTCCGTGCCTCCTGAAATGAGCTGAAATTCCAACACCCTAATGAGAATAAGTGGAATAGAACATGGCCACTGGACTATAAATGAAAAGCTGTGACAGATTACAGCTCATTAATTTAGCAACACAATAACTAAATTTTCAATGTTCACCCCCCCCCCCCCCCCCCCCCCGCATTTGAGGACGGTGTCTCTGACCCTCCGTTTAAATAAGTAAATGCACTGTCCTATTTGCAGAGACATATGGCGGGCGTTTGAAGAGAGGGGTTCCGTATCTTCCCCATACAGTCGTCTCCGGGGAGAATTTGATTCCCTTTCATGTGTCATTCTCCAGGTGTCACTCTCCACCCCGCGTTATCGCCGCCGCCGCCACTGTGACAGCTTCAAGCCGCTTCCTCCAGGAAAGAAGAAAAAAAAAAAAAAAGCCAAACTCCAAAGCTGGGCTGAAAGCATTTCCCAGGGAGACGTGAGTGACGTGCGCTTTATGTACAGACACCGATTGATGCCCCATTGTAGCGTTTAATAAAGGGCCAAGTGTTAATTTGCTGTTATCCACGGCTAATTCTTGGATTAGTTTTCTAGGTGGCGTTAACGCTGATTGTAAATACCTGTCAGCGCACTGTGACGCGGCGTTAAGTCCAATGTAAACACAAGCGTTGCCGGGGCTTGATGTCGGTGCTGAGAGTCAATGATGCAAAATGGCGGCCAAAAAAACGCAACTCCGGTACTGTCATTCTCAACACAAAATATTTCAAACGTAATAATAATGTTATTATCAAAAGTAGCTATTAACGATCAAAATGGAAACATAATACGAAACATTCACGAGCCACTTTGGCCAAATGTCCTTTTGTTTATTTGCAACTTCCTATGGCCTCACTCCTCTGTTTTACATGTTGGCGTCAATGCGGAGAATGACAGATTAGAAAGGAGGACGACATTTTGGAAAAATTCAACTCAACTCAACTTTATTTATCAAGCGCTTTAAGAACAGGCATTGCTGGATACAAAGTGCTGTACATGAAACATAAATCGGTTGTGCAGTAAAGAATAACGTAACAGAACAAGAACAAAGCAAACATTTTGAAGTGCGTAAATTTTATATCAGTAAATTTAATATGTAGGCGAATTAATAAATAAATAAATGCATACATAAATAAGTAGATTAAACATCAAATTCATACACACCCCAAAACATCAAAAACGAGTCTCATGGTGCGCCAAAAGCCAAAAAATACAGACGTGTTTTAAGATGCGTTTTAAAAGAGGATAACGAGGGGGATTGCCTAATATTTAGCGGAAGGTCGTTCCAAAGGGAGGGACCGGCAACAGCAAAGGCTCCATCTCCTCTAAGCCTCTTAAAAATATTAACTTTTTACTGTTAAAAATTGCAAAATTAGTCAAGTTAAGCGAAATAATGGAAATTGTGGATCCATTTGTTTTACGAATCAGCCATGGTCAGTATAAAAATATATGGATGGATGATTACTGCCACCTACAGGCCTGGAGTTGAACAATCACACTTTTCTTGAAGTCGTTATCCGCGAAACGTCAGGCGAGGTGGCACTGCTCAACGGTAACCTCAAATTCGTCATTGTCTCGTCTTTTAGCCGCTCTCCGCGTCGCGACGGCACACAAAGCATCCCTTAAACTTAGATTAGCGCGCGCTCATCCAAAAGAAAGCGCTATCTGCGCAAACTTGTGAGCGATGCTGACTTCAAAGAAGTCGCGTGTAAACAGAAGAAGGCAGCGGGGATAAAGCGGGCCTGCTTGAAGTCATTATGACGGAGTACAATGGCTGCTGGGGGCTTTGAGCTCCGCCGGCTCGCTCGTATGTAACGAGGGCTTCAGGTGGTACATGAAAGAATGGGCGTGGGGGGATTTCCATAAATTTGGTTGGGATTCTGTTTGTCGGCATCGAATGAAGAATGTAAAGGAAGAGATTACTACAATCTCTGCGAGTTGCGGGATTTCTCCACTTGCTTCTATATTTCTCTGCTGCCTGCTGGAAGTGTCACAGGATGGGGAGAGGCGGGCGCTATACGACGACAAAGAGTTTTCTGAAAAGTGTGAAAGACGCTTAAACATGTGACACGTGTGCTCACGGCAATCTGTAAAATGATTGTGACCGTCAACGTTTGTTTGTGTGTCAGGACCTTGTGATTGGCTGGTGGAGACCAGTCCAGGATGAATCGTGCCTCTCGACCCAAAATCAGCACAGGTAGGCATCCTGGTTCTTACCTTAGGTTGTATTTGTGCTTGCGATTGGTTACCTGAACCCTTGTGATGTCATTTTCCGTCGACAGCAACTTGCAAAATGTGTTTTTAAATGTACTATTTGTACATGAAATATAATGAAAGTATCAAATTATCCATCCATCCATTTTCTTGACCGCTTATTCCTCACAAGGGTCGCGGGGGGTGCTGGAACCTATCTCAGCTGGCTCTGGGCAGTAGGCGTGGGACACCCTGGACTGGTTGCCAGCCAATCGCAAGGAGTATTAAATTAATTATAGACAAAATATTAATTTTTTATTGCTATAATGGGCTAAATAAGTGAAGTAGTTTAATTTTCTTGCAGCCAGATCAAAAAGAAAATGTGTATTAGACATTTTATTTCACAAATTTTGCACACAAAAAAAAACACAAAAAAAAAAAACCTTGTCTCTGTCCCGTCCTGTTCAATACATGTATGAAATTGCATCAGCGGCGCCGATGGCTTGTAACTCATAAGTCCAGCCCTCATAAGTCAACGTACGATTTGCATATTATGAGAACTTGATTTTGACCCCTGCCTTATAAATGAGATATTTGGTTTCTTGTTGTGGTCAAATCATCAAATTTAGCATAAATCCAAATGAACTACACAATAAAACAAAAACAATGGAATGTCCGTCTGTCTGTCTGTGTGCACGCCTGTGTGTTTTTCCCGGCTTGCCGCTAACTAGCGCCCGCTCCGTCATCGCCTGAACCGTCAACTAAGAGCCCGAGACAGGAAACAAATCAAAAGGTGGAATTGTTGTAAGGTTTTTTTTTCCAGGCGGCACCCAAAACCAGAGACGCTGCTTCCACTTTCCTTCTCCCTTCTCCGCCTGTGTGCACCGTGTCATCTTTAATCACCGTCACTGACATCAGGGAGCTTTTTCATTCTCAGCTCCCGCTTTTTTTTTTTTTTTTTTGATACACTCATCCTATTGCCTTGACACGTGCGTATGATTCTTCTCCACATCATATGGACTTCTTTCAACCTATTTTCTTAGTTGTCATCCACTTAAGACAATTAATAATGTTCCATCAGGGTAGTAACTGTAATTAACTGCGTTCGTGGAAACTATTCTTCACAAACATTCGGCAGCTGAGCCAAATTAAAAAGCGGTAGCACCAAAGTGTCTGTCAGATGGATTCAAGTATTGTTATAAAGCAAGTTCCCTGCTCACAATTGGACAGGCCATACAAATAATACCTTGCAAGTTATTATTGATAATCCTGCCACCTTGCATAGTAGTAATTAGGGATGTAACGATTATTGGCAATATCCTGATATCGTGATATTGAAACTGCCACAATTGATTGCTCTTCTTGATCTTGACAGTTATTTAATCATAACAGCCCAACAGACATAAGTGAAATAAAGAAAGAAATCGTCCACAGTCTAAAAATAGCCTTTGGTTGGTGGGCAGTCACCAATCTGATTACCTCCCGAGTGTCAATACCAAGAAAAAAAAAAAAAAGGTAGACGCGAAGAAGAGTCCCCACTCAGGTGGAAAATGAACATCTTTGACCTCATCAAGTCTGCGGAAGCGTCTCAGCTCGCTAATTAAGATTGAGCCGAGGAAGCCAAGGCGGCCATCTTCGCCCAAACTAATCGAGCGCACCTCAATTCACTCCACTGCTCTTTTGTATTTATCCACGAACTCGGTCGAGGCAGAAAAAAACTCTTCACAATGGTCAGAGACCAAGCCACAACACAAACAATAGCCGTTATTTATTATTGTGTAAAATAATAGTTTAAACATGAAATAGAACACTCAAAACTCCTCTTACATTATTATTTCAATTAATTTGCTGAGAGAAGATTACATTTGGGGGAAAAAAAATTTTCCCATCATACGCCAATGTATCAGGATGTTTCTATTCAAATGCGCTTTGGTGCCATCTTGTGTCATGTAAAAGCATTTCCAAAAACCAGAAATAAAATGACTGGAAAAGTTCTCAGTTTGTGAATGAGCTCCCCGATATGCAACCATCCTCGCAAGTCTCACACCTGCTCGCACTTATGATCTTTTATGCAACACACTCATTATTCCCAATTAAACTCTCCGGCATCCATCATGAGCGTTTGGCAAGCGTGCGGCCGTTATTGGTTCCCATTAATGCTTGCATATACGCAACCCGTGTGAGAGCAATTTAATCCGGCTCCGGCGGCGGTGTTGAAATATTCCTCAGCCAATTTGCGTGGCCCATTTTGATGTACAACGCTGAGAAACGCGGGCGAACGTACTCGCACAGCCTCTTTGGGTTGTGCGATTAACTGGACAAATAGGTTGTCCTCTTGGGCCGGCGTTAGCCTCGCAACGCCGCTGTCACCCAAGCATGCCACTGAGCAACATGGCCTTCAAATAAAATCGGCAAAAATGTTCTTTACAAAAATATGTTCCATGCAGCCCCACTTGTCCAAACACAGCATTCTGATTACCATTTGAGGAATATGAGTTACGCAGCAAAATCCAGGGAGAGAAAATAAAGTATATTTGTATCTGTTTCCGTTTTGCAGCATTAGCATTAGAATATAGCTAAGTTTCATCATTATTCACAAATCTGTTTAGAACTGTGGGGAAATCAGCTTGTTTGCAACATGGCCCTGGTTGATCTCTTATACTCTGCTGACACCTGCTGGCCGTTTTTGTATTAACTACTATTAGCAGTTCTCTGAGGCTGCATCAAAGCCTTCTGTATGCTCTAGCATAAAAACACAAAACATAAAAAACTAGGGGTGTTTACAAAAAAAAATTGATTCTGCGATATATCGCTATATTACAGAAATTTTCGAATCGATTCAATAGGTCGCCGAATCGATTATTAACATCCATTTTTGATGGAAAAAATATTCAACAAAATGTCTTACTTAAGAGTTCACACCTTAAACATGGAAGAATAATTAATGGAACATCCATCCATCCATTTTCTGAACCGCTTACTCCTCACAAGGGTTGCGGGTGGTGCTGGAGCCTATCCCAGCTGGCTACGGGCAGTAGGCGGGGTACACCCTGAACTGGTCACCAGCCAATCGCAGGGCAATTAATGGAACATTAAGCCTTAATATTTTATTTCAATGCTTTCAAACATGAAACCGATTGCAACCTGTTTGTTAAATACAATCGCTCAAAGTTATAAGTATAAATAAATAATACATTTTAATACAAATCTTACAGTGTACATATACACGTTCACTGTTTAGTAAATTTGAGTAAAAAATATGCAATAATCGGATTAGAAATTCATCTCAGGATTAATCGGTATCGAATCGTGACCGATGAATCATGATATGAATCGAATCGTCAGGTGCTAGGCAATTCACACCCCAACTAAAAAAATAAATAAATAAAAAATCGGATAAATACATCTATGGGACACTTAAAACATTTAAAATAGACCGTTTTTATACGTTTTTGGGAGCAAATGAGTTCATAATTATGAATTAATAATTGTTACATTTAGCAGATACCGACTACCTTGGTTAACATAAGATTGACACCAGGTTTTTTAACACGTTTGCTTCTTGCCTTTAATAATTAGTGCATATAATTATATAGTTTTTTATATACTGTTATTGAAGCTATGTTGATAATGAATAGTGTGCAACAACCCTTAATATTATTGTTATATTATTATATTATGGACACATGAGCCTCAACGCGCAGAAAACACTTTTTTTCCCTGAACATTATACTTGAATTAATCAATGAAATTGATCAATGTGAGCTGCTCGGCGTCAGCAGTGTACAACAATGATGATCCCCAACCACTTCGTACATTGATGTGCCATAGGCGATGTCGCCAGGTGTGCCACAGGAAATGACCCGAATGAACAAACAACACAATTTTGCCATTCATACAGCCGAATAACAATAGCTTTGTCTTCAACTATAAACAGACATGTTGGAAAGCACGAGTGTCCAAGTCATCACAGCAGACATGACACAGCCGCGGTCGCCCCTTATTAGAGGAGAAACATGGCGCAGCGTGCGAGGAACCTTGAGGAAGGTGTCCACCCTTCAGCGTTGGAATGAGCAAGTCGGGAATATCAGAGGCTGGCTCAAAAAAAAACAAAAAAACATTACAGCTCCGGTGTCAACGCGGCGGTGGGATGACAGCCAGTAACTGCAAAGCGCCCGACGGCGGTCGCCACTCGCTTGCCTTTTACCTTTCGCCTTGGCGAAGGTCAGTCCAGCGTCCGGCCTCCGAGCGTAGCCGTGGCCGTGTTTACCTCTCTTTTTTTGGAGAAGCCAATTACGTGGCGGCGGCGCGCTGCCAATCAAAGGCGCCAACGCTGGCAGCGCTTGTGCCACTCAGTCCGCCACCAGAGGTTAGCACGCGCCTTCTTTTTAATGGCCAATTTGCTCCATTAATCTTCCCCATGTACGACAACTTGCCGACATTTAACACAAAAACAACTTGCAGTAACAAATGTTATGTGACGGCGCAGTGGTTTGAGTGCAAGAATCCCTGCAAGAATCTTTTGGCTTTGAATCTTATCGCTGTTTGTACAAAAACAGTTGATTGAAGACGCTTGTCTTCTGTGGACTAAACAGTAATTTAAGTTGGAAAAACTTTCAAATGTTAATTGTTGATATTTTGATTTCTTTTTAGGTTATGTAATTGATTGAGTTTGTTTTATATATATATATATATATATATATATATATATATATATATATATATATATATATATATATATATATATATATATATATATATATATATATATATATATATATATATATATAGATGTTTCCCGTCAATCGTCACCAAAACGAGCGTCCGTCATTGACAGATTGACGGAATGCCCACCTCTGCTGATTTTTATGTTTATGAGTGGGTTCTGTGACAGACGATTTTTATAGATTGCAAATCATCCTCACATATGAGAAAACATCTTTGACATCAGAATACTAAATAGTCATCACAAAACCACATCGTGTATGTATGGTAGATTTATGGAAGAATTCATCGTGATCGAAGTTTAGGAAAAGATGTAAAAATGTCACTTTACTATTAAAGGACGTTCAGCTTTACGAAAACAGCGTAAACCCTCCCATGACGTCCATGTCCGGAATATATTCAAGTGCGGCCATATTTCACAGCTTGCCCGCATTAGCGGGCGCATACTAAATGGAGTTTGTTGACTATTATATCGCGTTGAATGTGAGCTGATTATAAAGCTGTCTTCACTCATGTGAAAAATCGTCAGCAGCCGGCATTAACGCCGGCTGATTTTTATTCCGGAAGCCCTGGAGGGCGCGGCGGGTGATTTACGTCGGCTCGTCAACGGCGCGCGTGATCATACAAGTGTTTTGCCGTTGATGATGACAAACGAGCGCTCGCTGTCCTCGCCACTTACTTTGGCTTTTTAGCTGACACCTAATGGCCTCGCCCGCGACAGCCCTAAAAGACGATCACGGAAGAAGAATGTCCGCTCGTCTGAGGTGTCACCTAAAGGCCGGGAGTGGAATATATACAAGACAAATGTCCCCCTTGGCTGTCCTTGTTGCGCTCATCCATCCGCAAACGGCCAACGCCTGCCTATGCTCCTTCGTGTTTGTTATTGAGGAGCTGTTTTCCGATATGTGTGGTAGACAAAACAAAAATGGATCAATTGTGTGCACAAACTGTGTAAATGCGCTGAAAACTGCAGTTCAATTCCGTTGCGTGTCCCGTGCTTGTTTTGTCACCATGACTCATTTCCATTTTTAACCGATCGGCATTTTTTTTAAGCAGTGTTGTTCCGCAGCACCTTAACCTTGACATTTAGCTTGTCCTCATGATAGAATCCTACTTCGTTCTCTTCAATTTTTGCAGTTATTAACTCTTTGACTGCCAAACATTATCAAAAAAAAAAAACAACCCTAACAGTGCAGGCCGATTTCGAGCAATTTCACTCATCTTTCAAGTCAAACAAAATATTGTGCGCTACGACTACATAAACATAAAAAAATATATATGTTTCTACCTTATTCCGTTCTTTAGTAATCACCATTTAAAAATAGGTAATTTTGAGTAACATTGAAAAGATAAAAAATTTTGCACAACAGTGAATTAGATATTGTTTTTTGTTTATTGACGCTCTGTGAATTCGGGTTAATGTGACAAAGGCTTTGATCATTTACGTCATCCTTGAAAACGTTCAATTTCATCATATCACTCATGTTTCATTGTAATTTCATCTACCGTGAGCCCATTGAAAAAAAAGATACAATGCTGCCATCTGCTGGCCATAGTTAGAGGGTGTTTTTGATTCCACAACCCATTGAGCAGGCAGTGCTGCACAAGACGTTACACTGCCCATTGAGAGAGAGAGAGAGAGAGAGAGAGAGAGAAACTTTAGTAAACTTAAAATTAACGTTTATGGCGGCATTCATTAGGATTTTAGCATACGTCATGAAACTTTTTGGCGGTCAGAGAGTTAAGAGAATATTTATACTGCATTCGAGGATGGTCGGAAGTCGGATATATCCGAGTTGTTTTTTTCCCAGTTCCGACCTGAAAACGTTCCAGGTGAAAGTAAACAACCAAAATGGTGGATAGTGGTAAATAGTTTTTTATTTGGGGTCTTAAAACTCATTTTGACCTCCAGCAAACGTAACTTCTCATTATTTTGATTTATTTATTGTTTTTAACCTTATTTCATAAGCATTCCATACAGTTGAGTAGTTCACCGTATAATTTCAGGCATGGAGATAGCAACATACTGTCACGTACGTTGTGTTATGTGAAGTTATGTTGAATATTTATGAATGAAAAAAGCTAGTTTTATTCTTGAGTAAATTGTGTTTTTCCATTCACGGTCTATGTTTCCAAAGGTCGCCATTTTAGAGTGACGTCACTTGTAGTCCGTAGAGACGCAGAGACGTCACAAGCGATCCGTTTTGGTTTGCTTTGTATGTTTGAAGACTCGGATAACCTTGGGGGGAAGAGACGCTTGCCAGAGAGACACGCGAGCATCGTCCGGCAGCGTTACTGCACCGCCAATCTGCCCACGTGGCTTTTATTCTATTAAGTGGCGATGCTTTGGGGACAAGTTGAATGCTTTGAGCCGTAATTGGAGAACCTTTATCAAAGCTAGGAAAACTACTGTGCTGCACTCTCTCGCGGTCTAATGCACTTTGGTAAGTAAACTTTCTCTTGCAGTCGCAATGTCATTAATTGCATGTCCTATATGGAGAGAAATTTGTGTCTTTATTTTCAAACAAAAAAGGATTTCAAATTTAAAAAAAAAATGCAAACAAAAAAACCCATTTCAAACAAAATTAATGGATTAGTATTAAAATAAAAACTTTTGCAAGCTATTTTTTTAGGTTTTGATTGCAACGTCTGACTTTTGTTTGCAAATTTGGTTGCGGATCTGTTTTTTGATTGAAATCTGTTTTTTGGTTACGACTCTTTTTCTGTGTTGTGTGGGCGGGGTCCTCCGCTCAACCTGATGATAGAAGCATTTTCATTGGTCAACTTGGAAGCCGCTGCAACAACGTTCATTGGTCAGATAGGAATGGGGGTGGGACAATGTCCGTCTGACTTTTCCAGTAAATTTTGTTTGGGGTTTTTTCCGTAGTTTTTTTCCGTAGTTTTCCGTAGTTTTCTATTTAAGTTATATGGTACATTCATTGATCTATCGTTTATCCGGTGCTTTGTTCTAACCATTACAATTAGCGTAATCACTCACTCAGGATGGCTTAGCCATGCTATGTCCGATACATGACTCATTCATGAAGCTATATGTTGGTGGCAGTCAAAACAAATATACGGCTCATTGCGATTGCTGTTAGTATGAAGTTTTTGTTTTGTTTTGTTTTTTTACTCATACAGAAACCTTTGCATTCGCTTCACATACTGTACAAGAAGGACTGGGAATCAAATTTATTTACACTAGCTGCTTTGATGTTTGAAGTAGAGATTAAATTTGTGATAATTCTGTGATTTATTATTTATTGGTCCTGGTTGTTTACTGTACAAGTCAAGTTGAAAAAGTAGGGGAATCTGAGTAATAGGTGTACTTTTTGCAATTACACTGACTAGATTTTATGATAGAAGTAATTGCTAGAAAGGTTCAGATGAAGAATCGAATCTACTTTTGTTTCTTGTAATTGAATTCAAAACATCTTCCCAGTATTGTTTATTGCACAAAGCAGTCACTTCTGACCTTTGATGTTACAGTTGTGCGCCGAAGTTCATATACCACTATGGTATGTACCTAATGTAAACTTTGTGAGCACAATTGTACGCACTTACTGTGAGGGGAAAACAAGAATTATAAAACGCTCAGAAAATGAACTCTTAAACTTAAAACAAACATTGTGGTAGGAACAGCCTGTAATTACTCAAAAACAATGGACAAGATTTTTTTTTTTTCCCTTTCATTTACACTCCTTTCAATTACAATCCGGCACCAAATTTGATAGCAGTCAGTAGTTGTGATTTAACCAACTCCTACTAAGGAATTTGTGCTAAAAGGAGATGTAAACTCACGGGAGAATCCCTGTGGGAGCAAACCGGTCTTTCTCTGCCCGCTGAAAACGAGGTCTCCCCCCAGTGTGGAGCAGAGTCGACCGTTTCCATCTGGCACTCGGGCAGCCAATGAAAAAAAAAAAAATGTAGTGGAGTACGTGCGCCAGGAGGAAAAAAGCGGGACATCATGAAATGCTCCGCTTGGGTTTGTCTGCCCCGTGCTTTGGCACCGGCACCAAGGTGGCTAACGAGGCGGGAGGCTAAGCGGGGAGAAGGACGGGCGTCCATTCTTCACGCCGGCATGTTTTATCCTCCTGCAGGTGCTCGGTAAGGCCTTAAAATAAACTGCGGTGAGGGCGTCTGGTAAATAATTAGCGCTGCTCCGCAGTGCTCAGGCTTGTTCGCGACTTAAATAATACGAGTACCCTCTCTCCGCCCACGAGAGGCCGCAGGGTGTCTCATCCATGCTCATGAAGCATTACGGGTCGAGGAAATGGCGGCGAGCCATCTGCTTTTCGCCACTTGCCGCGTCTGCTCGTGTGCCAGAGGCGGCTCCTCAGGTGACCGACCCAACGTCGTTAATTTCCCACACGTTTGGCGACCATTGCGGTGGCACCTCTTAATATTCATCCGGTAATCGACAGGGTCGATGCGCAACGGCAACGCGGGCCCACAGAGGGACAGTGCAGCGAGGAACACGTTTCCACTGAGAGTAACGTCACTTCAATTGGTGGAGCCTGCACTTTCATCTCATCACAGATGATTAAACAACCTACACAGTCAATTCTGTAGTGGAAATTTGACTCTATTTCGATAGGGACCAAATAGACTCAGTTTTAGAGTCAACCAAGATTTACACTCGGAAGAGAGTAAAATAAAAACCTGGGAAAAAAAATAAAACTCACTCAAGGGTTGAGGTGTGAACCATAATACCACCTGAGTTATGCCCCTCCTACTGTTTGTTTTGTTTTTGGTCTCTTGGAGAAGATTCCATGCGATCATGGAATCAGCTGCAACTGACACGAGCGATATACTAGCCGAAAGCAGGAGCTGCGTGACTCGGGGAGTAGATTGGCTCTCCTCTCTAAATATTATTCTAAAACGGAGTCTATTTGGTCCCACTCTAGTCAAATTTACTCTACAGAATTTGCTGTGTAGGAATAAAGACCAAATGGCGGCTCCAAGGCAAAATTGCTGTTCAATTCCAACCATGAGCCCTTCAGACTTTTTGTGCACCCTGTTCAAAATGGATGTCTATGTAGGATCCAATTTGGTGTTGACCCATGAAACCGTTGTAGTTGTCGTTCCAGAACTTTGAATCACTGGAATTTGCCCCAAAATGGCCGCTCCAAACCAAAATGGCTGACGTTGTCTTTAATTTCAGGAAAGGGTCCACTTTGGACCTGTATATTTATTTGTGTCTACCAAATTTTCTATAAATTGTTGAAGCAAGTTTTTTGTTTTTTTTGTTTTGTTTTGTCAAATTTTGTGCTATCACGTGAAGGACACACTTGGCCCACATTAGATGGCCAAAAAAAAGCTTTACAATTTAGTGACGCTAAGATAACTGCTTGAAATGATAAATAATTGATTGGGACTCATTTGGGTGAATTCCATAATAGGAGTATGTCAAACTGCAATGGCATTTGCCCAAAATGGCTGACTTTTTTTTTCAGTTTTTCCTTGAAACGCTTTTGTGCATCCGGTTCTGACAGACATGTCCACTCAATTTAGTGTCGATGGAAGAAAACTGTCAGTGGCTTATTTTTTTTTCTAAATTTCCACGGTACGTTACTTAGTTTTTCGGGGGATTCAATTCGGTACCATCAAACTTTGATGCCGTATGCTGTCTACAGTAAATGGGGTCAGCACAAAAGCTTTTTTTAATTTAACATTAGCGTGGATCCCTGTTTCCGATTGGGGCGCATTTGGATGAATTCTCTAGTAGGAGTTGATCAAAAATGCAAAGCTTTGAATTGCCAGTTGACAAAATGGCATCCTTCCTGTTCAGCTTTGGCATGGATCCCTCAGACTTTTCGTGCAGCCTATTGTGATAGACCATTTTTTGGTGACTTTTTGTATTTCCTGTCCAGTTCCTGATAGACAACCTGACCAAATTTCACATTCGTCGATGAAGTTTGTGCTCCGAGTTACAGGATGAGAGGTATTCGTCACCTCGTGACGAAAAGTTTCATGATTAATCGTTACTTATATATTTCGTACTGTTGGTTCAAATTTGGTGGCAACATGGCCAGTGTTGGTCATAGCATCAGTTCTGCCTTGACTTTTTGTATTTTGACGCCATTTTGCAGCATTTATATCCAATATATTCTCCTTTTCTTAACCGCTTACTCCTCACAACGGTACATTCAATAGTTCCGATCGTTTTTCATAAATGTATTAACGAACGGCCGAAGAATTTGTGCAAAAATTCAAACAATTGGTGATTGAAGAAGGCACAGTAAGTTTTTAATTGCGACGAGACGGGCCTTTTTTTTGGAAAAAGATGCCTCGCCATACCGTAAGCTTCCATGAAGTTTCGGAATTTGTTGAAAAGAATCACCCAGAAAAAGTGTTCACCAGTCGGGTGATCGCTCACTAAGATGATGTTTGCCTTGGACATTTTCGAAGGATTGTTTTATATATTTATATATATATATATATATATATAAAAAAAGGCAAACATCCTTGGATCAGTTCTTTACAAAACACCAGGCAAAAAACACTTTTGAGAGAGAACATGAACCAAAGAGGGCAAAAAACGATGAGGTCAGCAGTTTAAAAAGGTAAATGACCATCATTTTTATTCTTTTCTCTATTCTTTGTTTTTTACATTACGCACAACTCTCATTTATTGTGCAATAATCTAATTGGAACATGTATTTGTTACATGTGTTGATGCATTTTTATGCTTTAGTTGAAATCTTGGGGTACTAATAGACTCAGATCTGACCTTCAGCAATCATATTAAATTCATCACTAAAACAGCCTTTTACCAGCTGAAAAACATATCCAGACTGAAGGACTGCATGCTTCAAGCAGACCAAGAGAAGCTTATCCATGCTTTTATCTCCAGCAGACTAGATTACTGTAACGGTCTTCTGACTGGACTCTCTCAAAAGAACATGAGACAATTGCAGCTCATTCAGAACGCTGCAGCTCGAGTTCTGACCAAAACAAAAAGATCAGAACATATTACTCCAGTACTTAAGGATTTACACTGGCTCCCTGTCAGCTGTAGAATCGATTTTAAAGTTCTGCTACTCGTCTATAAATCACTAAATGGTTTGGGTCCTGAATATATCCAAGAAATTCTAATTGAGTACAAGCCCAGCAGGGCTCTGAGATCTACAGACTTGGGCCAACTAGTGGAACCCAGAGTTCGAAGAAAACATGGTGAAGCTGCATTTAGCTATTATGCTGCACACAGATGGAATAGGCTACCAACAGAAGTGAAGTCAGCCCCGAGTGTAAATGCTTTTAAATCCAGGTTAAAAACTTTGCTTTTTTCTTATACCTTTGATTAGGGACTTTTAAACAGCTTTAATTAAGTGGTTTTTTTTTTATTATTATTTTTATTTTTATTTTTATCATTTTAAACTTCCTTATGTTAAATTTTTATGTTAAAGTTTGTTGAATAATGTTTTAAGATTGTTAGTTTGTAACCTATTTTCATTTATTTTTCTTCCTCTGAATGTTAACTACTGTTTCTTGATGCTTATGTGTTGTCTTTCCTCGTGTAAAGCACATTGAGTTGCCTTGTGTATGAAATGTGCTATACAAATAAACTTGCCTTGCCTTGCCTTGCCTTGCCTTGCCTTTATAAAACGTTTATGTCTGAATTTTGGGACGCTTGGAACGGATTAGGGCATTTACATGGAAAATGCGTCTCTGCTTACAAACTTTTCTACTTAAGAACTTTCTTCCAGAAACAATTAATTTCGTAAGTAGAGGTACCACTCAATAGGCTTCTTTTTTTCTTTTCTTTTTTTTTAAATACAAAAGTATGCACTAGAAAGGCAAATTTAGAAAGTAAACGTAAAAAGAAGAAAAATCTTCAACAAAAATAAAAACAGTAACAAAGTATTTCTACTTTGTTACTTCCCACCCAGCTTGGTTGCAAACGCGTGCAGGCGGATAAGGGAACTTTGAAGGCTTTTTTTCCGGGATGGCTGGTGTGTTTTCATTTGAACGTGGCAGACAGGCCACCGTGTCCTTGACACCGAGGAGATGGATGCAGCGCCGGTCAAAGGAAAGTCATTTATTTCCTTTGACCCGCTCGGTCAAGTGGATTGAAGCTGAGCCTTTTGATTTGCCTCCTACCCCCCCGTCGCAGGGTCCACGCCGCCACCGCAATTACTGCAAACAGAGAGGGTGATGGCTCCAAGATTTTTGTCCCGATAAAGGTGTCAGGACTCTCTCTCTCTCTCTCTCTCTCCTGTTGACACCATTAAGCTATCAGTGAGAGTGGCGCGGTGCGAGGAGGGGCAAGGCGGGTGCTCCCCACCACTCAGGGGCTGTCAGTCAACGCTTACCGTCCCCGTTCTTGTTTAAAAGCCGCGCAATTCCCGGCGGCCTCTTTGGGGTCGGATCTCGCGGAGGCGCCACGGCCGCCGGGTGCCAGATTCGCTTACGGTCTTATCGGGAAAGCCGAGTACGCTCGGGGAAAAGCGCTTAAGGGTTATTTGTCACTTTTACCGCCAAAGCCGCAAAAAAAAAAATCCGAGTGGAGAAAGATCGACTTTTTTCTTTTTCTTTTTTTTTTTTATCAACCGACACGAAGGTGCGTTCAATGTAGTCACCGGTCGGACTCTAATCCGGAATCAGCGTCAGGCGGCGCAGCTAAATCTCTCCACGGCGTGATTTATCAAACAATAACAGATGCTTTGCAGATCCATTTATGGCGCAGAGAGATTAATATTGTGTCGTGACTCCCAAGGTAGTTGTTAACTGCGGGTATTGATATCAAACTTGCCACAATGGAAAAGCAAATTTTCAGAATTAAGCGTTGCGCAACTGTCTCGTGTTATCTTTGGTGATGTTTGACAGGAATCCCCTTGTAGTTCGTTCACCTGAAAATTAGGGATGTGTCACCACTCTTTTTTTTTTTTTTCATACCAATGACAGTTTGTCATTCGAGTACTCACCGATGCGAAGTACTGACACGACTTTGTACTTTTGATACATAAAATTTCAGTTAGCACAAAGACAGATTATGTTGAAGAGACATTTGTGTCTTTCTCACAGACATGATGATTTGCCTGAGTGTCAAGGAGGACTTATTCAATGTCAGATCTTTTTTTTTCTTCCTTAAGTACCCAGTACCGATACCATGAGATAAGGTCAGTATCGGCCCGATACCAAAGGTTACTTGCACACTCCCGACTGAAAATAGACAAGACAAAAAACAACAAAATTGGCTAACCTGCGAGTTTAGGTTATTTTTTGTCAGTCTGTTATGATTATTTTTCATTTTTGCATCAATCGGACGCCATAAGTCTAGTTTGCACGTCTTTTCTAATACTTCAATAACAAATTCTCGAATGTTGCTGCCAAGCTCCGCCTACATATTACAATGAAAACTCACAACTTTGGCAACCAAGTGACACTGATCTGTCTCCTTCATGGATCACCAACCTTTTTGAAAGTAAGAAATATTTCTTGGCTACTGACAAACATTCCTAGAAAATCACAAAATCTTTCCTCGGTGCGACTAATCAAACATGACCAGATGGTTTTTTTCAGATCCATTTGTGTCGCTTGAATGGCGAACATTGTGTTGTGACTCCAGGGGTGGTGTCAACTGCACAATTTGATCCGCTGCATAAATGCATGAGACGTCGCCGGCGATTTAACTCTCACATTTATTTCAAACGGGCAAAATACTGGTCTCGTTCCACCCGAAATGACAGTTGAGGCAGGGGAGACGGCGGTAAAACGACGCGTTCCGCGGGACAGCTGTCGCGCAGTCTGACGCCCACCTCCGCCTTCATCCGCAGAATGGCAACTTGTCAGCGTCGCGCTAACCCGAACGCGTTGAAATGAGCCGCGGCGCCGCACGCCACCCTTTCGACTCGCGGGGGGAAAACGTGGGCACGTTTAAAAAACAAAATGCCAAAACGCTTAAATGAAACGCGGGGTCTTATTGTGTGTTTTTGTTACAGTCAAAGACAATAACATCACAAAGTGCTGTCTTGAAACGCTTCTCAAAAAGTTGCATTGTAAATAAACGGTCGACACATGGAGAGGAGGACAACAAATGGCTAAAGGTTTAACCAAAACAATAACCACTGTGTGGTCTTGTTCCGGATTTTGTTGCTGTCAAACACAATAACGTCACCAACACCTGTCGTGAAAATCTTCTCACAAAGTTGGCGCTCTTGTTCGGACAAAAGATGAGTGAAACAGCATGCGCTGTTATGGCAAAGTTGTTAGATCTTCCTTCGGATTTCTCGGTCAGGTATTCTCAGGATACCGATGTTTCTCTTCGAAGCAAGCAAAGGGGGCTTTGCGTTTCTTAGTGAAGGGTATCTTCACTCCCTCACCATGCAATTTTGCCAATAAACAAAAGGAAATACGCATCACTGTCCGCTGCGACAGAAGTCAGGAAAAGACAGTCGCTACACTCATGTCGACTGATTGTCAGCAAACCCGAAGTTTTTGGACATTGTTCCTGTCAAGCAGGATAAGAATGACTTTATATTATCTCATAGTTTTAATGTTTTGTAGGCATTTATAGTAAATAGTAAGTCAACAAATGTGTGGACGGTTAGCTACCTCAGCTATCGTTAGCCTTTGGCTAAAAACAACAATGAAGAACATTACCTCAGCGCAGACGTAGTAGTTTCTGCTCATTTTGGAGGCATTCAACTGGTCGTGTGTGCAAAGTTCCTTCTGTTGGCATTTGTAGCGAATAGTAAGTCAACAAACGTGTGGACGGTTAGCTACCCGGCATTATTGTTAGCCTTTGGCTAAGAACAACAAGGGAGAACATTACCTTAGTGCAGAGGTAGTAGTTTCTGGTCATTTCGGAGGCATTCAGCTGGTTGTGTGTGCAAAGTTTGTTCTGTTGGCATTTATAGTAAATAGTAAGTCAACAAATGTGTGGACGGTTAGCTACCTCAGCTATCGTTAGCCTTTGGCTAAAAACAACAATGAAGAACATTACCTCAGCGCAGACGTAGTAGTTTCTGCTCATTTTGGAGGGATTCAACTGGTCGTGTGGTCTTCCACAAAGTTTGATGCAGCGCAGACATTTTTCGTTGTTGTTTGAGGGTTTAGGGAAAGGAATAAACTGGACAGTGTCTCTCTTATACAAGCTGTGACGAAGCCAAGACGCCGGTTAGTCGATAGGAATAACGGCTATCATTCTGATACAAGCCGTGACTACAGCGTTCAACCATTTTTATTGATTTTTTATTTTTTTTTCTTGGCTTTGGATAACCACACAATGCACTACCGGGAGCTGGATTGCTTTTGTTTGTGCGCAGCAAAACGCACGTTTTGATTGGTTTACTAGGTCATGCGGGCGGTGGTTTACGGTAGGCCCTTATTTTTCTGCTTCAGTTTAATTTAAGAACCATTTCCAACACGCTTAGTTAGTTAGCATTCACAAACACGCTAACGACGCTAAGCACATGTGACACCTGTCTTTGCTTTGTGGCGGGAGACGAGCGGAATCAAGCGCCCGCCGTCGGCACTTTAATCAGCGTCGCCGCTAAATCGATGCTGGCTGATGAAGAAGACAAGGGGGCGGCGCAAAAGGCCGGGGGAATTGTTGGGCCGGGCTGGCAATCACAGACGCACGCACACACACGTAAACAAAATGCTAGCAAACTGGCGAAGCCGAATTTGATTTAGTGTGCGCGAACTGAGACTAATTAACGCTTCAACGCTCTCCGTTGATGATAGCGGCGTTGAGCGGGGAAGGGAGGGGGGGGGGCAAAAAGAAGCAATTTCCACCTCATTTCTCATTTTATTCTCAATCCAATTTTCTTTAAAAGAAGCACTTAACCACAACAAATTTGTGCTCCCCTGAAAAATAAATAAAACACTCAAAACAAACAATAAGCAGGCGCGAGTGTGACGGGGAAAGTCTAAAAAGATCACGTTTGCCCGTGTGCGTGTGTAATATAGATTGTTTGTCATGGCAATCCAATTAATGCTCTCTGATTTAAGATTAAGACTTAATTAGGCCTGATTACTCGGCGGAGATCATTTAGCGAAATTAAACTCATTGTCCCGACATTTTCATTCCCGCCAATTGCCGGAAATCACTTACTTCCTGCATGATGATGATGATGATGATGAGGCCTAACGCCTTTTTAGAAAAAAAAAGGGAATGTATCAAATACTTGTTTTCATCACATTCACACAGCCGTAATGCATTTGATTCACCGCGAAGGCAAATACTCGATGAAGGACGACTTGAATGTCACAAAAGTGCGAGTGATGCTGAGCCGAAGAGAACCAAACAAGCCTCATCTTGAGGAATCAAGCAAGAGTTGAAAGCAAGCAGATTGAGCAAAAATACTTCAATATTTGTCATTTGCGCTCAAAGTTTTTCCACTTAGGGTTGCAAACACTCACCAATAAGTCGGACCTGATTTGAGCAATTTTTCCTCTCTTGTGATTGTCGGATGTCTCTAAAGCATTACCTATGTTGTGGGGTGCATTCAGACTGTCCTAATCTCCATGTGAGTTTGTGCTCATTAATTCACCTGAAACCTAATAAAAATAAATCCCATACTCTTCATCTTAACCGGATACTTCAGAGTCCTGCCAGAGTCGTGAAGTTCAGAAGGGCAGGAGACCAGAGGAAGGATCAAAGGAAAGAAAGATAAAGCAAAGTGAAATCCAATCACCAGCTGCCACCCACGCATTCTTTAAAAAAAAAAAAAAACTAACTGAAACTATATTTTATTTTTTTTACAAAACTAACTATAATTATAGCAAAAATGTCCTTCGTTTTAGTTTTAATGCATGAGCCTTTTGGGGATGATTTTAAACGTGATTTTAAGCAGATTTATTTTTTATATTAACCGGAATAAGGATGATTGAAAGTGTGTCACACAGAAGTGATGTCATCTAGCAGCAGCCAATAGAAAAGCACCTTCAGATAACATGTTCCCATGGTGCTTTTTTAAATATTGCGCACAAGTAATACACATAAAAAATTTAAATAAAAAAACTATAACTAATACTTAAACTAAAACGAAGCATGTATTAAATAACTAAACAAAACTCGAAACGAAATCAAAACTAACTAAAATGAAACATTTCAAAACTAATAACCCTGGTTAAGAGTAGTGAGGGCACATATTGCAAAGAAAACTTTAGGACTTTTGCTTAAAAATGTAGGGGAAAAAAAAGCATGACACACTCTATCGCCTTTATTAAGTTTGCATTTTCAGAGCCTGTAAGGCCGTCTTCTAAAAATCAATTAAGGCCGAGTATTTTTAGTAAATGATTTTGCCGGAGACGCTCGCAGCCGGCGGCCTTCGAGCGGCCGTCCCCGCCTCAGCCGCCGACTCTTAATTAGACGAGGTTAACGAAGGGAGCGCGACTCTTGCCGCCGCCTTGTCACGGCAGCTGGAAGGATGTTTTCCTAACAGCCGCCTCCCCCCGTGATTAATGCTCGCGTGTCAAGGGCCGTCTCTTCTTTTTTTTTTCTTTCTTTTTTTTGTGTCAGGCCTGACGCGTCTTGCAAAGTTCAGGTGCGTTCCTGGGCCAAAGCAGGCACTTCGCCATTCAAATGAGCGCATTAGACTTGCAAATGCGGTCGAGTGGTTTCCAAGTTCAGGTCGGATGTCTTATTAAGAGGGGTTTAAAAATATCCAAGTGGGATGGGGACCAAATAAAAAAAAAGGGAAATAAAACAGAGGCTAAATAGACAGCACGTCGGCTCCAATTGTCTCCCGTGGAAAGCCGAAGAGCTTTTCACCCCAAATGGACTCTGTCGTGTGGTCACAATTCATTCCAACAACACAGAGAAAGTGGGGGAAAATCGACTATTTTACTGTTAATCACGCTGGTATTTTTTTTTTTTGTGCCCCTCCTCCCTCTCGTTGGCTCTCCCTCCCTCGACATGCCAAATATTTCTCGCTGTTGAGGATTTTCATTTGCATGCTAATGAAGGTGAAGGGCGGAAGCCACTAATTATACTCCAGTAAAGGCCTGCCTAATGGTCCACTAAAGACGGAGCATGGCTGAGCCCATAATTCCATTATGCAAATGCACAGTCACGAGTACCACATTTTTATTTTTTTTTTAACTCCACTGTCATCGCTGACGTCGTCACACTTGTTAGGCTTGCAAAACATCCGCTCAGTGGAAAACGTTGAACTCCAGTTAGGAAAAGTTTAGCCCAGATGCTAATGCGCTTCTACTTTTTTTTTTTTTTTTTTTTTTTTTTTTTTTTTTTTTTTTTTTTATCGGATGCATCGACAGTAGGAGTGGGAACCTCTGAGTACCTCTCGATACGATTCCATATGCATAACAATTAACAATTTCTAATGATTGTGATTTTTTTTCTTTCTTTCTCTTAATTTTTACTTGCTATTTGTTTATGTTTATATGTTATGTTTACATGTTCAATAAACTTCAAACTTCATATGCTATACAAAGGCTCACGACAACGATTTACTCGCGATATCACGATACCGCGATTGTCGATATATTGGTCAGGTAATAAATCTACGATAATCTATGATAAAACTATTCAAGACATAAACGGATGTTTCATCTTCATCTGACAATTAGCATAGATTTTAAACATAGAAAGCCAAAACATCCCTAGTGAAAATTAAATTGAACTAATAAAGTAGCCACTTGAGGGCGCTAGAACTTTACAAATGGAAATCAACCTGACAGATGTGTTCCTTTTAAATATTGTGAACATGTCGACGACGATATTGTGGCAGTTTTAATATCACGATATTGCCCTTATCGTGACATCCCTAATTGTCACGCAACATGTCAGTTACAGAATCAATTGACTCATTTTTTGTATAACATTGCAAAAGTAAATAAATAAATAATTGAAATTGCTTAAAACCAATTAAATCAATATTAATATTCCTCGGAAATGGTGTACTTCAAAAAGTTGAAACTTAAAAAAATGTTTTAAAATGTCAAAATTGAGGATATAATACACATATTTCATAGAAACGTATGCAAAAAGTGAGTCCGTTGCTGGACAGATAAATGTCTTCTACAAGTAAAAGTAAGCTGATGAGTCTTCTTCTTCTGTGGCCCTTCTTCGGTCACTCTTATGAGGCGCTCCCCCTAGTGGCCTGCCAAGTAATTGCTCAATAAGTCATGAACAATGGACCCATTATAGTGGCTGTATATTAACTACAAATATCGTGATGCTTACGTAGACGTATTGATAATCTATTGGGAGACAAAGTATCACGGTATTGGTAATCAATCGATTTCATAGGTTACCATCTTGGCTGAGTTCACTTTCAAAGACATTAATTAGCATTTTCAGTGTGGAAAAGTTGAATGTACAGTTTTGTTGTTTTTTCATTTACAGTCATTTTTTTTCCATTAAGTGTTTTTGCACAAAGACAAAAAAAATAAACAAACCAAAAAGCATGCTGTAAAAAAAAAAGCACGCTGTAAAAATAAATGCTCTAAAAAAAAATCCACAAAACAGTGAGGTCGCAAAAGAAGAAGCCGCAATAAACGAGGGAACACTGTATTGAAATTTTCAGATTTCAACATTTTTTTTACTCATGAATATGAATACATCATGAAACTGCGTAAATGGGAAAGCTTTTATTGCTATCGGGATCAATCTGCTCGTTGGCTCTCATCCATTCGTCAAAGCACGCAGCACTGAACAATGAAGATGACGTTCCTAATGGATTCCTTCATCATAAATAAATCCATTCCGGTGACTGCATAAAAGACAAGTCGCTTCTTCACCCAAAACGCTTTGGTGAGTGGATGTCTTCTTAGAGATGCAATGATTTTTGATTTAATGCCTCAAACATGCACCCGCACACAACCCCCCCCGCCCCCCCCCCCCCCCCCCCCCCCCCCCGCCCCAACTTCGTGCTCGACTGCACAACATTTTATGTGGCTCCATCCGTCATCAATGGCCGAGCGCGGGAAGGAGGGCCATATAATCGCTCTCCTACTAGTTCAGCCTGTAAAAATGTCATCAATAGAAAACGCCGCAAAAAGCAAATAACTTTTTTTTTTTTTTTTTTTCCCCGCACCGTTAAGCCAACCTGTACGTAATATACGGACGAACCTGAATGACTCCAAGTGAAGTGGACGCATCCGAGTGAGTCGTCTTGCACCACGAGGCTGACTTGGGGCAACTTGATGACTGGATTATTTCCTTTTGCTGGTTTTGTTGATTTTTATTGGACATCGGGGTAGTCGTGATGACTAACTGGCCAGAGGAGCAATGCCAATTAATCGTGACAGGGACGTATACTATATGTGACTGAACGTACAGTGGACTTTTTTTCCGGACAGTTTATTTGTAGTTAATTTCTAATGTGCAAGGTGGCACAAGGAGAGAGGAGCAGGGTTTTTGTTTTTTTTTAAATAATAGTTTGTTTTGATGTTACTTTTTATATATTTTTAAATGCTCCTTTTTGCATAGTTTTAGCATTAGTTTTATTTCATTTTTATTTTTTATTACGGCTGGACTTTTTCGGATGGTTTATTTCTAGTTGATTTCTAATGTGCAAGGTGGCACAAGGAGAGAACAGCAGGTTTATTTTTTGTATTATAGTTTGTTTTGATTTTACTTTTTATTTTGTAAATGTTTCATTTACATTAGTTTTTATAGTTTTAGCATTAGTTTTATTTTTTTATTACGTCAGTGGACTCTTTTCGACAGTTGATTTCTAATGTGCAAGGTGGAACAAGGAGCGGGGTGCAAGGCTTATTTATTATAGTTTGTTTTGATATTGCTTTTATTTATTTTTTAATGCTTCATTTTACATTAGTTTGTATAGTTTTAGCATTAGTGTTTTTATTTTTTACTATGACAGTGGACTTTTTTCGGACAGTTTATTTCTAGTTGATTTCTAATGTGCAAGGTTTCACAAGGAGTGAGGAACAGGGTTATTTTTTTATTATTATAGTTTGTTTTGATTTTACTTTTTATTTATTTTTTTAAATGCTTCATTTTACAGTTTTACATTTTTCTTTTGGGTGGATTACGAGCAACGTGGCGGACATTTTGATTGTGAACTATTTCTAGTTGTTCATTTCTGCAGCGGTTAGCATGATTAACTGACGTGCCGTAGCCTTATGGATGAATCCAAGATGTATTTCTATTGTGCAAGGTGACAGTTATCATTTTTTAACTGGAGAGAGGAGCAATTAGCTTTCCGTATAGCAGATCGACTGAGCGGACAGTAGACTTTGTGACTGGGTTATTTCTAGTTTTTGTTAATTTCTCTTGTGCGGGGTGCCGGTTTTCATGAATAGCTGGACAGAGGAGTGATCACATTAATCATGACATGGACAATGAACGCTTGCATGTGACCATGGGATTGGGGGATTATTTCTGGGTCTGTTGATTTCTATTGTGCAAGGTGGCGATTATCATGACAAACAGGAAAGAGCAGCAATTAAATTAATTAAAGAACAAGCCACCCGCATAACAGATCGACAGCGCAGACAGTAGACTTTGTGACAGGTTATTTCTAGTTGTTGATTTCTATTGTGCAGGGTGCCGTTTTTCGCGAATAGCTGGACAGATGCGTGATCGCATTAATAATGACATGGACAAGGAGTGCTTGCAAGTGACCATGGGATTGGGAGATTATTTCTGGTTCTGTTCATTTCTATTGTGCAAGATGGCGGTAATCGTGAATAACAAGCAGACAGTGGACTTAATGACGACATTATTTCTATTTGTTGTGTTAATTTCTATTGTGCAAGGTGGCGGTAATCGTGAATAACTGTCAAGCAGACAGTGGACTTAATGACTACATTATTTATATTTGTTCTGTTAATTTCTATTGTGTGCAGTGGTGGTTATCGTTCATAACACGCATCATAGCGCCCGTCGTAGCCAACTTGACGTGTACTGAAGCATAAAGGCCGATTTTGAATATTTAAAGAAAGGGTCGCACTTGGTTTAACAATCTCACCAGTGACTCATATAGCAAAGAAGGGGAAAAAAAACAAAAAACGACACGTGTCGCAATTACAGGCGGAATCGGCAGGGGAGAGCAAGTCAAAAGTCTGAGGCCCGGCACATCTGCTTTGAAAGACGAAACAATAAAAAATTTCTTTGCAGTCCATCTGGCCAATTAGACGACAACTCCTCAGTGGCTTCCACCTTCATTACTTCCCATGAATGGAATCATTTAACCGTTAAAAGGGCTCCGAATGATAATAAAAGGCAAAACGCACGCATGAAGTTGCAGGCGCGCCGAAGACTTTGCCGCTCAAAGCCTCCACTTTGCCGTGGGAATGTGTTATGAGTAAATAGGTAAACACGGTGTCAAACGCCGTCCCTGCGGGGTGTCTGACAAAGCAGCCTCTTGATGGAAATAAATGATCCCCCATTGCAGCGGATTGAAATGTGCGGGGAAAAAGAAGAGGCCTGCAGCAAGAAAAGTCATTTTTGTTATCCTGCTCACGCAAAGCAGACTCCTCGGGGACGCTCGCGTCAACTTGGCGTCTCCAATGTTGCCTTGTGTTGTTATTCAAATGGATGCCTATTACTTGCTACTGTCTTTTTAATTAATTCATCGGGAGTCTTAAGTCGAGTGGATTGCGCAATTTCTGAACTTTTTGGGAAATAAAGCTCTGAATCTCTAGCTTAGTGCAAGCAAATTGTGTATTTATTTTTCAGATTTATCGCAATATTTAACCCTCCTATTATGTTTGTTTATCAGGAACAACAATGAAGTTCCGGGGTCAATTTGACTCATTTGTTTATGTCACAAACGGAGAGAAAAAAATCACAGTGGTTTATCTCATTAAGATCTTGCTTCCATGAGCACAAATTCACAAATTAAAAAAAAAATGCATGGTAAGTTATTTTTTTAATCAATGTAGAAAGACTGACATATGTAAAATACATCGCAAAATATATATATATTTTTTATTATTAATAATGGCTTGTGTTTTTTTGTGCAGCCAAGTAGGTGGGAACCTCTGGGTACCTCACGATACGATACGATATGCGATACAAGGCTCACGATAACGATTATCTCACGATATGACGATACTGGGATTATCGATATATTGCTCAGGCAATAAATCCACGATAATCTACGATAAAACTAATCATAAAATAATAATAATAATAAAATATAAATAAATAATACATAAAAATAATAATTCATAATATAATTAAAATAATATAAATAAATATAAATACATAATATAATATGTAAATATATATGTACATATAATATATACAAATAAATGTAAATAAAAAATAATATTAATAAAAATAAATAATATATTTAATGATAATAATAATAATAATAATTAAGCTCATGAGTCTTCTTCACCTGAAGACTTTCGTCCATTTTCCCCGCCACTCAATGGAGCCGTTTTAGTGGCTGTATATTAACTACTGCGTAGACGTATCGATAATCTATCAAAGACAAAGATTTATCGTGAAATCGATATATCGTCACACTCTTAGCCAAGTACCTGTTTGCCTTTTTGTTATTTTTGTAACTAAACTGTTTGTTTTTGTTTGTTTGTTTGTTTGTAAATTGTTGAGTTACCTCCCTGCTTCCCTGCGCTTGGGTCCTCAAACGCCCCATTTTTTTTTTTTTTACCTGGTTAAATAAAGAAAACATATGTTCATAAAGAACCTAATAATGCAAATTAGTTAATTTTTTAAGTAAATAACTGATGGTCGTACCACAGAAAAATGTGCAAATAGTTGATTGCGTGAACAGTGAACTGCAAAAAGGAGATTGCCGTGTATACTTTCTGACATTCTTGTTCGGTGTCGTGCCGCGAGATTTTTGTCATGTTAAAATGTGTGCTTTGGCGTGAAGAAAGGCTGGCAAAACGCCGCTGTAAACAATTAGCACGACCGGCCCTTGGACGGCGACGCTTGCCTCCGACATGCTGTCTTTACACAGTTTATCCCCGCTGTTTTATGAATGCGCAATTACGCCTCGTTAATGTGTCATTTGCATAATTACAAGGAATGAGGACAGTGTTCGCCATGGGAATACAGGCGTTACCTTGATGTGATCATGATTATTTTTAGGTGTTGTTTCTGTGATTGCGAAACAGATCGAGTTGAAGTTTGCTTTTGCACATTTAAAAAATAAAAAAATACCTGCAGCGGAGGCGTGCTTGAACCCACCTTCACCAGGTTCTCCTACAAGATAAATGGAAAGCCCAGAAACAGATGACAGGTCTTTAGCTCAACTAGAAGATGCAATTAAGCAGCAAATGAGGCCGGGCGAGGCGGCCATGACCGTTTGGCATTAGCAGCATCTAGAAGGGGAAGAAGGAGGTGGGAGGGGGGCCGAATTCAAAAGCAATCTGCAAGTGACCAGTGAGATGCTCCGTAGATCGCAGGCTCTTAAAATGGATTTAATGACATTGTGCATCCAAATTCCGGAAAGAAGACTGTAGCTACTGTGAAACATGAAAGATGCTGTTGCCTTCCTACATTGTGTAGAGGCTGTGATAAAACTGTGCCGGTTACAAAGCTATCAAGGGAAATGCCTAACCTGACAACCTTGACGTCACAGGTAATAGCACTTTCATGGTTCCAGTCATACAGGTATCTCACAAACAGGGCTCAGTTTGCCAGCATCAAGCTCATTGCCCCAATCAACCACGGTGTCCCATAAGGCTCCATGCTTGGTCCACTAGTACTACACTTCACCCTTGGTCAGATCGTACACCGCTACGGTCTCAATTTCCACACAGAAGACACGGCTTTATCTGAGCACTATACGCGCCTGTTCCCGCCACAATCTCGAATTGCACCTTGTCTAATCTTTTGAATTCGTAACTGTTCAATGTAATAGTCCGTTTTTTTTTTTTGCACAACTTGCTGTTCTGTAACAGTAAGTTAAAAAGCTATATCTAGTCCACAACAGGTGTTTGATGATCCAGGAATTGGACAATTAATAGTAGGGATGGGCGAGTACCGATACCAGGTATCGGTATCGGGACGATACCAGCCTTTTTTCAAGTACTCGAGTACTCGTGACGCAGACGAGTACAAGCGAGCGATGGCAGAGGGGGAAGACGTTAAGTGAGTCCTCCTTGCCTGTAAGTGGCGCTAGCTTGCAGCCGTTTTTCACCAAAACTTCACCGGTTTGGAAATACTTCAAAATTGTCAATCTTAAACTAAAAGAGCATTTTTGTGTTTTATTTTGAGCGTTAATACTATTGAAGAGTGACTGTGCTGTTTTTTTTGTCAAAATTAAAGGAAATATATTTGTTTAAAAATATATTTTAGTGATTTTTTTTTTTATTTGTCAAAATGTACTACTGGTATCGGCAGTTGGTATCGGTATCGGTGAGTACTCCGGGTCTGAGTATCGTATCGGTCTGAAAAAAAAGTGGTATTGAACATCCCTAATTAATATCTTGACTGCAAGAGTCACAGAAGGCATTGACGTGGATATAATTGAAAATTGTTTCGGTCAATTCATGGATCAAACACTATATGGAGGTAACGATAACGGCAATATCGTGATACTTATCGTATTGTGAGCTTCATATCGTGATAATATCGTGTTGTGATATCATTGCATCTCTGTCAAACACCTGTTGATGTACAAGAAAGTTCAAGAGTTGGACTGTGTTTAGTTTTAGTAAAGGTCAAATGAAGTTCACCTGGAAAGCTTATCGTGTATTTTCGGTTCATCTTCAAATTTTACCTGAACGCACAAAATCTGTAACTTTTTTTGTTAGTTGAGTAAAATAGCTTGTGCAGTATTTGTTGAAGCAGACTGTATGCGCGTTTTTTTTTTTTGTGTGACCTATTCGATCAGATCACATTTTATAATCAATTATGTGTCTGAAATGTATCCCTCGTGATAAACGTGGTTCACTGTGCGAGTAACATAACCAAGACATATTCTATAAACCAGATTTTGATGCATTTGTTTGCTTGCGTTTGTATTAGCGAGTAACAGAAATTTACCAACATTAACATAAAGTGGTGTAGCTTTGAAGATTACCATTGAACATAATGACGCACGTTTTTTTTTTCTCTCTCCCAATACCCCTTTCGGATTTTGTGCAATAATCTGCAATATCAGTGCAAAGCTTGCCTACATGCGTCCAGGGACGAACGTATAGCAGCGTACAGCCCAGATTCTTCTTCTGCGCCCAAATCCGTCTTTATTAGAATAATCCCGTTGCTCACACGCGCCATTACTCTCCGTTGCATCACTGAAGACTTTAACAGCCCACATTTGCACCTCGTCGGGCAAAATGAACGAGCGCTTTGATGGGAAACCCCGTCCGGGCTCGGTTCACGTTCAACGGCAAAGTCTGGAGATTTATGGCGTTGGTCTTCAGGGGGAGTTTTTGCATCCCTCCATTTGTTTTGCACATTACCGACGCTCGCCCGTAATGCGCCTCCAGCGTCCCCTGGAGATGCGGCGCGCGGCGCTGGTTCTTCGCTCCACGCTTCATTTAGTTCCCCCCACCGCGCTCCAGTCGTCCTCCTCGGGAGATCCAACCTGACACAAAGACCTCAGCGACTCTCCTGAGGTGCTATTAATACACAGAAAGAGGATAGAGAGTCAAAACATTCACCTGCACAGCCAACATGTTTGTTTTCAGGCAAGTCGAGGCGATGGAGATGCTGCTTTGCGGGACCAAAGCGCTCTTTCGCAACCTTGGTCGTTTCGAACGGATTCTTTCAAAAAATGATTAGATAGTCGCCCTCCAAAACGTATTACAACAGCAAGGTCAAGTCCTTTGTTTTTGTTGTATGCTGAAGATATTTGGGTTTCAGATCAATAAATAGATCAACGTCGGATAAAAGTTGAGAATTCCAGCATTCATTTGATGGTATTTCAATTTCGGAGAGAGCACCTTTTGTTTGAAGCCACTTTTGGAAAGGACATTATTAAATTAACCGAAACCCAAAAACGTGCAAATATGTTTTTTAATACTTCACTCCCAAAACATATTTATAAGTTTGGGTTTTTTTGTTTTTTGACATGCAAAAGGCTTTGACTCAGCTTTTGACATGACAATGTGCCTGAAAGCAATGGTATTGGTAGTTATTGCAAAAACTGCCAGCAGGTAGCAGCAGAGTATAAGAGATCAACCAGGGCCATGTTGCAACAATCTCTTTTTGTCAGTGTTTTCACCAGGAATGTGAATGATGAAACTTTGCTATATTCTAATGCTAATTGCTGGGAAAACTGAAACAGATACAAACATACTTTTTTTCCTGATAAAAGAAGAGACTTTAATCTATCGTTTGGTAGGTTCTATGTTTTTATAATAATTTTGCAAATTCAGTCAAAATCCAGTAAAACAGCCGGGAGCGAAGGGAGTTGCTTCAGTCAAAATGGCTGGCCGTGAATGAGATAACATTTAATATTTGGTGGCATAACCCTTAAAGGGATACTTCACTTATTTAGTCCATTATAGCAATAAGAATTTAATATTTTATCTATCATTAATTTGATACTTTCATTATTTTTCACGTACAATTAGTACCTTTAAAAACACATTTTGCAACATGCTGTCGACTCAAAAGGACATCACAAGTGCTCAGGCAACCAATCACAGCTCACCTGTTTTCTAGGTTTGGTCATGTGATATAAACAAGCTGAGCTGTGATTGGTTACCGGACCCCTTGTGATGTCATTTTCAGTCGACAGCAAGTTGCAAAATGCGTTTTTAAAAGGTACTAATTGTACATGAAAAATAATGAAAGTATCAAATTCATTATAGACAAAATAATGTTTGACTGTCAAAACTGGCTAAATTAGTAAAGTATCCCTTTACTTGCAATTACTGCATCAGGTCTGCGACCCATTGACTTCGCCAGGCTGTTTAATTCTTCATTGGAAGTGTTTTTTTCCAGGCCTTTCCTGAAGCCTCTTTCAGTTCTTGTTTGTTTCGGGAGGTTAAATGCATGCTCTGTTGGGTTAAAGTCATTTGATTGAAATGGCCAGTCCCAGACCTTAAACCTTTTCCCCTTGATGAACTTCTTTACCATGTAGGCAGGGGTTTTGGGGTCACAGCCAGACAAAATGGCTTTGTAGACTTGGGAATGAATTCTGCTGTGATCATCATCAGTTACATCATCAATAAAGACTAGTGAGGCCTTTCCTGGAAGCCCAAGCCATGACATTGGCTCCGCCATGCCTCACAGATGATGAGCTTGAGTGTTTTGGTTCATTTCTTTCTCCATGCTTTAGCCTTTCCATCATTTTTACATCACTTTGGTTAATCTTGGTCTCATCGGACCATAAAACTTTGCTCCAAAACATTTGGGGCTTATCTCTGTACTTTTTTTTTTTTTTACAAAATTCAGTATGGTCGAAAACAACTCCGCTGTTATGAGTTGATGAACACGTCTAAATGAAAAACATTATGAAACAAATGCTGAAATTGTGAATGTTTGATCTGAAACCCAAATGCCTTCAAACATCATATACAAAGGAATCGACCTTGCTGTTCCAATACTTTTGGAGGGGATTGCACGTGCAGAAAATTAAGACAAATTACACAGCAATAACAACAATCTTGGTTATACAGTTTTTATCCCATGTTTAGTGTTTTCCATCTGACTTCTGACTTGGTAATGATGTTTAGAACTACAGTGGTGCCCTTGATTTGCACAAGTACCTTCTTCCATCTAGTGGACAAACATTTAATTGCTCTGCCTGTCATTATATGTCACTGGCATAGATGGATAAAGAAGTTTTTTGTTTTTTTGTGGCAATTTTCTGACCAATTAAGAGGATAATTTCCCAAGACACACCGAAAGATCTCTAGAATCACTGATTAGTATGAATAAATTAGACAAGAAATAGTCGCTCCTTGGGGTATTTTGGAAAAGGCATATCACAGACGCGTTCTTCGGACATCTGGGAAATGTTTCAAATTGTGGCCAAAAAAAAAAAAAGCATATGTCTCCCTTATACATCTTTTAAATGGAACTTAGTGAATTATCATGAGGACCATTGTCCTTGGGTCTCATTTACTGTTATTTCTAACGTGAACAGCACCGATAATAGAACCAGACGCAGACTCAAACATTCTGCCCCCTTTCTCCACTTTGCATAACATAAGGACAATGGCGCACCGGGGCGATAAATCTTTATTGAAGCAATTATGGAGCAAATGTTATTTACACCGCTTAATTGGGCCGCTGTATCTCTTTGCTGGAGGGGGGGGGGCGGTGACTTAAAATGGATACCAATTCATTTTTAGCTGGCAAAATGAGCAAAACAGCAACAAATGTACCCAACAAGTGTAGCCCTGTTGTCACCCAAAATCAGCTGTGATCGGCCTCAGCCAGGATAAAGTGTCTGCGTGTGCTGACAGACTGACTGACCGACAGACAGAAAGACAGAAGGGGGACCGTGTGTGTGTGGGGGGGGGGGGTTTAATGGCAGCTAGTAAATGTCAAGCACACATACAGGACCGCGCACGGCTTATTAAAAAGCTGTCACCACGCTAACGGGATGCACCTGACGTGATGAGGATTTATTACCCGCTGACAACACTGCTAAATGACATACGCGTGCACGCACACACGACGTGTGCATGTGTCCAGTATATGTGCGCTATTCAAAACAATCATCCAAGCAATTTCATATTCTCTATACATTGTCGTTTTGTTTTTTTAACTACATCACAGTTTCCTGTGAAGCGGTAATATGCAAATTTTGGAGTCGTCGGCAGCCCCGTGACGGTCTAGAAAAGCTCCACCCCCGTATTCTATCCAAATCAAAAAACAGGAGAAATCTGTAGTAAGTTGACATTTTTTAGGATGGTGAATTGGACCTTGACAAGGAGCACAGAGCGGAGGAAACCATTTTTGCTTATGAGCTTTATTCACATTTAGTAAGTTGTCAGTTGCCTTGTGTCTTTGTATATTGTTATCATAGCAACTACTGTTAATTTGGTCAACAAAAAATCAACAAAAATAATTTCGTCAACACACATCTTTCACCCAACTAAAACTAGACTAGACTAAAACCCTCATCAATAAACAATAACTGGGACTAAATAATGAAAACTGGACTAAAATCTATGGACATTTTCGTTCAGCAACATCTGATTTTGTAAAACATCTGCTAATCTGTCATGTCTATGACACTATGTGACACAGCACAAACACATGGGACAGACAGGAGGTGGGGGGGTGCTGGAGCCTATCTCACCTGGCTTTGGGCAGTAAGCGGGGTACACCCTTACACCCTGAACTGGTTGCCTCACACATTCATACGACAAAAAAATAAATAAATAAAATAGTGATGCAGGCCACACCAAATGTTATTTTGAAAGTATGCAGTGGGCCGTTGAAAACTGGTATGCGAGCCACAATTGGGCCCTGAGCCGTAGTTTAGACACCACTGCTCTATAGCCCACTTTCGTAGGCATACACGTTGGCTTCCCGGTCTTCTCAACAACTGATGAGCAGATGTTTGTATTTATGCTGCATTCGAGGATGGTTTCCGAGTTCAAACCAGGACGTGTGTACGGGAACGCCTGCTTGAACTCGGAAATTCCACTTGCGAAGTCAGAATGGCAAAACACAATTTACTCGAGTATAAAACTAGCTAGCTTTCTTCATTCATAAATATTCGACATAACTCCACGTAAAGCAACGTATGTGACAGTGTGCCGCTATCGCCCGGCATGAAATTATACTGTATGAAATGCTTATGAAATCATATAAAAACAATAATTGAAGCAAAATTGCGAGCAGGTAAGTTTGCTGGAGTTCAAAATGAGTTTTGAGGACCAAAATAAAAAACAATTTACCGCTATCCGCCATTTTGGTTGTTTACTTTCGCCTTGAAAGCCTTTCAGGTCGATATATCCGACTTCCGACCACCCTCGAATGCAGCATGAATGCTCTTCCTTTAATGGCCTCCCCCTCAATGTTAGCATAAAATACAAGCGTCCAAGTCAATACAGTCTTTTTAACACGTTGTGTGAGGCTGGACAAGATATTCCAAAAAGTATCATCTCGTCAACTTTTTTTTTTTTTTTTTGCTACAGATGTAAAGGGAAAAAACTCATTTAGCATATTGAGTGTATTTGAAGTGAAGCGTCCGTGTCAGCTCTTTTCACGTGTGCGTCGATGGAATCCAATCTGCTCTACAAACTGCTCTTCATTTGAAGAAGGAATGATGAGCGAGGGTGATGGGGGGGGGGGGGGGTGCAGCAATATTGTCTGCTCTTTCCCAGCTGGACAAGGTCAATTAGAGAAGTACCCAGTTGGCAATCAAAGCTTGACACCAAAAGATTGACTGTGGTGATTATAAGCATGCAGATGCTTTAAATGTTATTAATAATGATTTATGGAATTAATTAAGGCGCTAAGATGGAATTTGCAGCCTTTAAATGCTCGATATCATCCCGGCGCAATGTGCTCGCTCCATCGTCGTCGTCACCGTGATGATGATTTGGGGGGGGGCGCGAAGATGAATGAAGACATAATGTAAATGTCACGTGAAATGATGGCGAGCGTGTTTGTCGTGGTGGGATGCACATCGGACAGCCGCTTCTTCCACAGCAAATCCTCAAAACGATCATCAAACTTTACCCACATTTACACGAGTCCATGGAATTTGCCCAATATAAAATGGCCGACCTCCTGTTCATTTTTATCCATTTGTATTGTCAAAAATTTGGTCATTTGAGGCATTCTGTTGTGTCCACACAATGTCGTGTTGGTTGGTGGAACTGATGTAGGTGTGCGATTGTTATGCCGCACAAAGCTCTGAGCGTGATTGTTTGGACTGCTTTTTTTTTATGTTTTAATGTTTGAGCATCAAGGCATCTAGGCCACATACACGATTGTGTGATTGTTATGCCACACATAGCGAATGACCCGAGAGGAAGATTGTCATTTTCGTACGTAACTCTGAGAGCAATTGTTTTGACTCCATGTGTGTGTTATTGTATAGATTTGAGGGTGATTGTTTTGACAAAACACACTTTTATACCACACGGAAATTTGAGAGTATTCGTTTTGACCACGTGACGGTTATGTCGCAAATTTGTAATATCTACGAGTGATAATTTCGCCACCCGAGACTGTTATTGTTATGTCACAAATAGCTCTGTGATTGATTGTTTTGACTCAATGTGCATTTATTGTTATGGCACACACAGCGCTGACAGTGATTGTTTTGGCTCCATGTACATGTTACGGTTATGCCAAACCTAGCTCTGATGATAACTGTTTTGAGTGTTGTTTCCATATGGTTGCTTTTATGCCACTCATAGATTTGAGAGGTATTGCTTTAATGACACAAGTATGTGATTGTTATGCCACATATTGTTCTTAAAGAAATTGGTTTGGTTGCACAAATGTGTGATTGTTATGCCACACATAGCTCTGAGAGTGATAGTTTTAACAATATGGGTGTGTGAGCATTATGTCAGACATACTGTAGATCAGAGAGTGATTGTTTTGACTACATGAGCCTCTGATTAAGTTACAAATTTGAGAGTTTTGACTGCACAAGTGTTTGCTTGCCAAGACCTGAATAGCTCGAAATGACTTAAAAAAAAAAAAAAAAAAAGGCTCAACATGCCCGTAAATGCAGTTTTTTTTATGTTGCTAGTTTGACCCTGATTGTTTTCATTTCCCATGGGGCTAAATTGCTCCAAAAGCTGTGACCAGATTGTGTAATTGGCAATATAAGGCATTTTTCATACACACCCATCCTAGCACTCAACTATATTAGCGCTTCACCTCCAGTTGACAATGTGAGCATGTGAACCTGTTGGCCTTGAGTGCTTCTCAACCAGACTTTAACGCCGTAATTGTCTCCTAGCGGCACAAAAACAGCTGATCTCTGAGGCGGCAGCAATCCGTCGGGGGGCAGTAATTGTGGTCAGACGTTATTTCAAGGAAGTCCAGCTGCTCTTTTAACACGCGCATTGTTTTTTTGTTTTTTTGCGGGCCGTCAAAAGAGCACTCGGGAAGACTGCATTAAAATCACAAATCATCACTACAAACGAGGAATATGTCAAAGTCAAAAGATACAAGGTGCATTTTTGAAATGGAAATGAGAATCTTTGAGGTTTAAAGTCTCGCAGAAAGTAAAGTTTCCTTTTCTTCTTCTTTTCCTTTTGAAGAAACATTTGGCAAGTTCATCTTCAGCCTCCCTGTAGGATGCAGAAAAAAATGACTTATACTTACTTGTACTTTTTTTTTTTTTTGTCATGACGTAAGAGCCAGCAAGCTGCTTTCTAATTAAATATAACACACTTCTAATGAGGTTTATGCGTTTACTAGATTTACTTGCACTGACTTGAACTGCTTCATTCATTACACTATTCATTGCATTGATTTTATGTGATTGTTATGCCACACATCTTTGTCTACATTAGCATGTTATTGTTATGCCAAAGCATAGCTTTAATATTGCACACATAAATAACATTAATATGCCTCAGATAACCTTTCTCATACAACATTAAGTTAGTTAGAACTTGTAATGAGATTTATTATATCATTGACTTGTTTACACCAGCTTCATTAATTCTGTTCTTTTAGGGATGTTTCAACACGGTCTTACAAGGACACACACACTTTGACGTGATTTTTTTTTTTTTTTTGCCCCGCGTGTGCTTGCAGAAATTCTGCACCAATGTATAGAATCCTTGTTAGCTCAGGAAGTTGCTCCACAGTGCAAAGTTTTAACAGTAAAACAGCATTTTAGCCTGAGCAACCATATCAGAGTCAACCTGTAGGTCCCAAGTGTTCCATTTGAACGCACTCTGGCACGTCGCCCGTGACTTTGGCAAGTGTACTCGTGTGCGTTGTTGTCGACCCACTGTGCGCTCTCTCATGACAAAACTGCATTTCCACTCATCCTCATCGCCACGGCAACAGCAACGTGAAGGCCAAGAAGGGTCCTCGCCTTTTAGAAGCCATCCAAAACTTCTGGTGAAATGAGTGCATCGTGATTTCTCCTTGGAACTGGAATCCCTACTGCTTGTGGAGTTACACTCCTCTTCAAAAGTATTGGAACAGTGCGGCCATTTCCTTTTATTTTACCATTCCTAATACCAGGGTCAGAGCCAATACCAGAACCATAGCTAATACGAGGGACATGTTAAACAATGCCCACCTTCTAAGTTACCAAACATCTTGGCAGTGAATGAATTTTAAGTTCAGTGCTAATACCAGAACAATTGCAATGGGTAATTCCCTACCAATATATAGGAGGAGCCCTGTTGATACCTTGACATAGCATCAGTGGAAGTCAAGACCTTCACAACACTGACCTTTATTTAAAACTTAAATGAAGCGCTGCTAATAATTAATTTCCGAGCAGTCTTCTGTCTTCATTTTACAGTGCATGTCTGTTTCTGTTTCTGCCCAGTTTCCAATCACGTGTATGTAGATTTATTTATTTATGTATGTATTCAATAGAAAAACTGGACATTGTGAGGATAGGTGTGCCAACATGGTTACTGGCTGGCTTGTTTTGATTCGGTAAAGAATTTTTGGGGGGGCACTTCAGGAGCAGCAACAGATAGCTAGCTAGCTTGAAGTAGCTAGAAGTAGGTTGGGTAGTCAGAGCTAGCTAGCTAGCTCTGACTACCCAAGACTAGCCAGCTCTGAGAAGCAAAAGAGGATGGAATTTTGGGGGGCATTTCAGGAGCAGCAACAGCTAGCTAACGAGCTAGCTAGCTAGCAAGCCAGCTGTTGCTGCTCCTTCAGCGCTGGCAAGCTGTTGCTGCTCCATCAGAGCTAGCTAGCTCTGACTACCCAAGACTAGCCAGCTCTGAGAAGCAAAAGAGGATAGAATTTGTCTATAAATAATGAAGGTAGAAGCTCATATTTATATTTATTGTGAACTGCTGTATTGTAGTATAGAGGCTTGGAGTTGTATTCTGGAATAGGGTGTCTGCCGTATGCAATTACTTTGTGGTAAGCAACAAATAAGAACGACAACTATTGGCATCTCCTACGTACGAGGCTGGAACTCGATTACGTGCACCACTGTGCCTCCTACTGGACTCGGCGTTGTAGCGGGACAGATACGGATCAAAGAAAGTAGCGGAGGTGAGCGAGTGGCACATCCTACATGCTTCAGGAGACTAATTATACAAGAGGGCGACCACTGGAGAGAGCGCGCGGGGACGGCGGGCGACACGGATCCGGCCGTCCAAGAGGAGGGCAGACAGCTTCTCATGCATGCCTTATTACCCAGAAGAGCCAGGTCGCTGGCAGATAAGTCACCTACTCCTTCCACACATCTGGTAATGATACATTTCACTTCCGGCCATTCCCCACTTTGACGAGCAAAAAAAAAAAAATCGGTCGCAATGTGGGACACCATCTCTGACCCCCATCAAAGAGCTCTCTCTTCTGTGGCAGCCCCTCATTTTCTCCACGTCCGTCTCTAATGGGATTTAGGTTTTATATTAAGTCCGCCTCCTCTCTTGTCCCGGCACCGCGGGGGGGGGGGAGACTGATTTGAATTTACAAAGTGGCTAAATCCACAGAGAAGCCTTCAAATGGGATTGCGAGCACCTTTTGGCTGTTAAGCAGGTAAGCCCGTCCTGTCGAGTGACAGAGAAGGTGAGGGGTGCGTCCATGTAGGCCATCGCTTTACACTCCCGCCGCCTACTCACTTAGGCTGATTTCCTCTTTGAGCGCCTCAATGTCATTTTTTTTCTTCTTCTTCTTTGCACCTCATTTTCATTTATCTGCAATAATGAAGGAGGTGCAGTCTGCGTGTGTGATAGAGATTCCGTTAAGTAAATGATTCAAGGTCGCACACGGTGCGCAGTGTCAATTTCACGACGCATTAAACCGCTCGCGGCTTTACGGCCTGTCAAGCCAGCCAACGCTGCTCTCTCCCCTGCATGATGTCACCGAATGAGATACGGCAAAATTGCGCCGCAAAATTCAAAAAGTCCGCACTCCATGCTACAAACTCTTGGCTTTGGCGCGGGCGGGATGAGTTATTAGTTTAACTCAGTGCTTCTCCATTATTTTTTGTTACTTGCATTTCTGTTAAAAAAATAATAATAATAAAAAAATAAAGTCCATTAACTCATTCACTGGCAGCCATTTTCACTGAAGCAACCCCTTTCGTTCCCGGCTGTTTTACTGGATTTTTACTGATTTTGCAAGGCCCACAGAATATTGTGTTCTGTTGATATAAAAACATGGAACCGACCAAAAGAAAGATTAGAGTCTTTTTTTTTTTTTTTTTTTTTGTCAGGAAAAAAACTACATTTCTATCTGTTTCCGTTTTGCAGTAATTAGCATTAGAATATAGCTATTCACATTCCTGGTAAAAACGCTGTCAAGAAGAGCTTGTTGCAACATGGCCCTGGGTGATCTCTTATACTCTGCTGTGACCTGCTGACCATATTTTGTAATAACTACCATTGCTTTAAGGCATCTCTTCATGTCAGAAACTGCTGAAACTCTATGCTCTTGTATTAAAATAATAATAATAATAATAATAAAATAAAATAAAAAATGTATATATACGTTTTTGGGAGTGAAGGACAAAGTATTAAAAAAAAAACGTGTTTACACATTTTTGGGTTTGAATGAGTTAGCTGAGGAAGAAGGAAAAGACCAATCATGGCTCAGCTGAGCCGTGATTGGCCATTACCAATTTCCCAGCACGTGATGTCATCTTAAGTCGACGGCAAGTGGCAAAATTCGTTTTTAAAGGTATTAATTGTTCACAAAAAAATAATAAAGTTATCACATTAATTATAGACAAAATATTATTTTCTTACTGTTGAAGCAAATAAGTCCTCATCTCCTGGTGACATTTACAAGATGTTCTTTGCGCTCAATGTCAGTGGAATGTTTTTGGGACTGATTTCTATAAATAAAACACTTTCACACAATGAAGTGGAATAAAATATTGCGAATAACGTTAGTATTGTGATCATTTAAATGGTATACTACTACTAAATAATACATTGGGTAGCACAACCTTGCCAGAGTGGCTCCGCGTCCTCATTATTTCTCCTTTGGTGAAAGGACGACGTCACATGTTCCCCTTGCGCTCGTCCTACGCCAAAGTCGGCGGTAGGACGATGAATACTGAATTGTAATGATGCAGAGTGACGAAGCCGTAATAATGACATCACAGAGAAGTACAAATTCGGCACAAATGAAAAGTCAAGTCAACAGTTGAACAAGTTAACGGCAAGAGTTGAAAGATGGAGATGAGTGGATGGATGGATGGATGGATGGACGGAGGGCAAAACGCACGGATGACTGATTGCGACAAACAAGTCAATATGTGGGAGATGAAATAGTTGCATTGACATAAAAGAATCAATGAATTATTACGATTAAAAATATTTTACTTTCTTCATTACTGCGTATAATTTTTTCTCTCCTAAAAAAAAAAAAGAGCAATTACCTCATTAAATTCCAAAAATTACATTTCCTTCCACAGTTAAACCCCTGTGGGTCTCTTTCCAGCATAGATGATAGGTAAATTAGTCATTTTATATAAATATATATTATAAATATTCTGATGAATGTTTCACGTGTGACACATTTATGCGGAGACATTCTTGTCTTGAAGAATTAGTGGAACATTCTAAATTAAATCCACATTTTTACTCTACCCTTTTGACTTTATGGCCGACTGTAACCATTTTTATGAATACCGTGCATAGTGAAGCAGCCGGGCAGGTTATTATGATGAAAATGCGATTTATAACACACTGAAGCCGATCCTTGCAGTTTTTCATGGAAAGTGAGGTTGCCAGCCAAAAAAGGGTTAACTGCTGCCGGCTTGTACTTTTGCACTGAAGAGTGAAAACTGCGCATTGAGAAACAACGGGATATTTGCTTCCCGGATCAGGATTAACTTCTGCACTCCGAATGTCAGAACCTCTTAAACTTTCGTTTTTCAGGCAGCAGAGGCAAACTTTCCTCGAACCTAAAAACTTAGTAATGACACCGTGCATGCTAATCGCTAACACCCCCTCCACTACCCCACGCAAAAGTAACCGTATTCCGTCTGTAAAAACTCAAATTCTTTTTCATTTTAATGTCATCCTTCGGTGTGGTCACAGTGCAGTGATTCTCACGATGGTCTCGGGATGCAAAAATTGGGTCGCGGAAAAGTAGTAAAAAAAAAAAAAAATGACGGGACCGGTTACGAACAGCACACAATGAACTACACACTGTGGCAAAGATTACTTTATATTTAAAATAAATATTTAAAGTGAATCCTAGGCTGAACTTGACTGTTTTTGACAAAATAACATTATTTTGACAATTATGCGGCAGCAACGTATAACAGTAGCATACAGAGCTCCCATGCGGAACATTTGCGGTCAGGTATACAGGAAGCGTAAGTGCCTCTCCCTTCTCGCCAACAACTTGCCCCCGCTCGAAAATTGAGATGCGGCGTCTTAATAAACTAAGTCATAAAACTTCGCCGCCATATTCTGCCCACGCGCAATGACAAAAGCTCAAGTCCTTCACATATATGACGTTCTAATTTGGCAGCAAATGATGACTTTTATTTTTATTTTTTATTTTTTTTTTAAAGGACACCTTGGCAATCACTAAAATAAACTATGTTGGCAAGTGTCCTGTGTTTTTTCACCCACTGCTACTTGAGACTTTTTTTTTTTCTTTTTCTTTTTTGTGGTGGTAAATATGTAACAAATTTCATGTTGCCAAGACAAACTGATCTCAGGGGCTACATTTTCCATAAACAGCCGGGCGTCACTATCTAGATTCTGGAATGTTGGTTTTTTTGTTTTGTTTTTAATGAGGTCTACACTCTAAAATGAGAATTGTTGAACCAATTTAAGATTACAAATTGAATTGTTGACCAACGTAAAAAAAAAATAGTGTCAATTGGTAACACACAATTGAATTAAGTTAGTCCAAAGTAAATATATTATTTTTAATTAATTTTAATTAATTATATTATATTATTATTTTCCACTATTCTGGTGCTAATGTTTAGTATCATAAGCTATGTAAATTGTTGTTTCGGCATCCACTGCAGCCTGGTCATCCTGGGAAGGGGACTACCACATCTGCGGCCCCTGCTCAAGGTTTCTAATTTTTTTTTTCCTGATGATGTTTTTTTTTGTTTTTTGGTTTTGTTTTGTTTTGTTTTGAGTTTTTCCTTGCCCTTTTGTGGTTTGATGGGGATGTCGTTACTATTTGTCAACTGTGAGCATGTGAAGCCCTTTGAGACCTTTGTGTGATTAAGGGCTATATAAATAAACTTGACTTGACTTGATAAATTTGTTTAATTTAATACTTTGGATTGGAGTCACTTTGGATTAACTTAATCCAAGTGAATATATTAAATGTAATGAACTCATAATTAATTAAACATAATATATTCACTTTGGATTAACTTAATTCTATTGTGTTTTACCATCTGAAGTGTTTTTTTGTTGTTGTTGTTTTGTTTTAATTGGTCAACAATTCAATTTGTAATCTGAAATTGGTTCAACAATTCTCTATTTAAATGACCCAAGAACAATCATGCCAAGTCCTAATAGGCTTACTTCCGGTTTCTTATTGACCATGGGAAATTGAGACTATTGTTTGTTTGTTTGTTTGTTTGTTTGTTTGTTTTGGGGGGGGTTGACTTCTAAAGATAGACGATTGGCTAAAATGAATCACTTTCAAGAGAGAGTGTTTGCATCGTCACGTTTGGACACTACATGTCACCATTCCCTACCACTAGTTTCACCGATGACGCGAAAATAAGTGGTCATCCATTTTTGGGCTAATTCCAGGGCTCGTTCTTCGAAAAACTCCTCCAAAAGAATTCATCCAAATTGAGCCTCGATCGAAAAACAGGAGGGCAACACTCAATTGCTGAAGTTTTTTTTTTTCTTTCCTGTTGTCGTCCAATGTAGGTGGAGCATGACGTCATTCGTTTTGAGCATTTGACTTGGAATAAAAAAAGGCAGTAATGGTGATTTATGTCCCGATGTGGAGCCACTGGATTGTCTTGTTATGACAGTGGACTTTGACAGACTGTCTGAGAGACAAGACAAGATGCCTTTGAGGACATATTTGGAGTGCGACTAATTAATTGTAACAAGCTTTGGCCGGCGCGTACACTGGCAAGGAGGTGGTCCCCGCACTCGAACTTCGACGGCAGCGTGCGATCCAGCGGGCTGACGCGTTCTGGCACTGGACGCCGGGCACATCTGCTCTGATTAATCACCTGCTTCGCCTCGCGCATACATTTCATTATCGGCTTTAAGTGGGCGAAAACAACGAGGCTTTGAGGCGGACGAGCTGTGACGAGGGAGGAAGATGAAAGGTGGCAGAAATGAGAGTTATTTATCAGGCGTGTGTCGAAAGAAACACTATTGCCGACGTGCCGACTCGTTTTCCCGGGAAGCAAATGTTTGACCTCTGTTGACAAAAACATGGAATAGCTCACAATTTATGCCAAGTCTGTCACAACACATCTTTGTTTACGATGCGATAAATGTAGTATCGTAGTTGATGTGTTTACACTTTGTTCCCATGCAGTCACCACTTTCAAGCCGCCGGGCTAAATGGGATGGACGTGAAAGAACCACGGACAAGCCGAAAATGCCTGGCCAGATTTTTAAATTGGCAAAAAAATATTAGTCACGGTGTGGATGAGGAAGCAACAGTCACCAGTAGTAAAACAGGGTGAACGCAACAAAACTTCCCTTAAATAGAAATAAATAAATAGTTAAATAGAAATAGGACTGCATCTTTTAGTCATTGATACAGTCATTTCATAATCATTCATAAAATTAAGTTAAAAGTAAACAGGTGTACTGTAGGCTACTGTAAAAAAAATTGTGTGATATTGATTTGTGTTGAGGTCATTTTCTTTTCTGCCACTAGATGGCATAATTGCATTTGAAAGACTGTGACAGCTGCATTTTTCTTTTATTAAGAGCAATCTAATCTTTAACGTGAATCAACTTGTGAAATTCCTAAAATTGTAAAATGCAACTTGACCCTAGTCACCACAAATATATGCATTATTACATTTTTAATTAATCGTGTGTTTAAAAAAAATAGTGTGTGGCGTTAAAGGAGCTTTAAATGAACTCAGAATTAACACACTAATTTTGACACCCCAAAAATGTTAGCATTGATGACAGCAAGTAAAAGTGGAGTTTAAACCAAAAACAAAAAGACTTGTAAATTTGGATATTTCACAAGAGCATTGAGTGCTTCAATGAACTCAGCAAGAGGGTCTTTGGGGATTCGGGGCTTTATTCTGGACCCCGGCCAAACAAAATTCACCAATATTCTCCTTTGTAGCTTTTACCAAGGCGCACGTCCTTGCTTGTCAAGAACAAAGCTCACTTAGACTTGGAAAATAGTAAGAAGGACTCAAAGGAGCTCTCAGCTCCTACTGTAAATATGGTTTTCAACACGGAGCTACAGTGCCACCAGCTGGTAGGATTGGAAAACCACACATTCATGCTCCATCCATAAAGGTGACGCTTGTCATGCATCTCTGATTCAATCATCATAATAATAACGATGATGATAATAATGATAGCTCGAATGTATAAAGCACCTTTCAAAGGATCCAAGGAGGCTAAACAACTGACAATCAAGCAACTCTTTGGGGGTAATCGCCTTGGCCACCAGCTGGCGTGTTAGTTTTGATTTCGTTTAACTCATTCACTGCCTTTGACAAGTATACTTGTCAATTGTATTTTTTAGAGCAGTGCTAAATGGGGGCGAATCTGAGCATGCTCCACTGTAAATATCAAACTTGGAAACAACTTTACTGATGCCCAACCACCGGTAGATGACATCATAGCCCCATTTTATAGGAAATAAACAGAGTTTCAGAGTCCATGGGAGAAATGGCTGTATTTTGGCAAACCTACATTTTTCTGCTGTCAATTATAAAAGAACGGGACGGGACAAAAAGTAGGGAGTCTATTCTGTTATTTGGTAGATTCGGTTTATATATAATTATTGAATGTAATATCACGTGAGTATTGGAAATGTAAAAATTTTCTATAATGACTGGCAGTGAATGATTAAATTTAGTTAGTTTTAATTCATTTTCAGGTTGGTTCTGTTAGTTTTTAATTAGTTTTAGTTATTTGATAATGCTTAGTTTTAGTTTAGTTTTGCGCAATATTAAAAAAAAACACCATGGGAACGACGTCATCTGAAGGTGCTTTTCCATTGGCTGCTGCTAGATGACGTCACTTCTGTGTGACACTCTCAGACGTCCTTAATCTGGTTAATATCAAAATAAGTGTAATCAAAATCATATTTTAAATTATCCCCAGAGGCTCATGCATTAAATGAATTACCAAAGAGTTTTGTAAACATAAAATGTAGTTTCAGTTAAGTTTTTGTTTTTTTAAAAAGCATTTTCATTTTTATTTTATTTCGTTAAGCAAATTGTTTTTTTAATTTTAGTTTTTTCGTTAGTTTTAGTTAACTAAAATAACCTTGCTTGGCAGTGAACAGCAGTGTGTGATGGAAGATTCCAGTAGAAGTCTGGCAGAAAAAGTAGGGTGGCAAACAATATTAAAATAACAATATTAAAAGTATATGCACTCACTTGACACAATAATAATAATAATAATAATAATACAATAATAAAAAAAAAATAGCTTCATAAACAAAGTTACAAGGTAGGTACTTGAAAAAAATTGACAATAAATAGTGAAATACAAGACAAAATTAATGTAAATAAAAATATTAATTTAAAAAAAAGTGTTTGTTTTTTTTGTTAGCTTTGTGATAGTCAAAATGCATAGTTGAGTTATACCAAATTATTCCATTTGATTTCATTGCACACCAGTAGAAGGGTGCAAGAAATTAATTTTTCTTTTTTTTTTCTTTTATAGTGCACTGTCATTGGGGCCAAGTGAGGCACTGACCCTCATCCTGACCCCGAGATTCACTGCGACCGTCTTCCTCAGCTAGCTTGGTGTTGCAACTCTTAACTTTTGCCTCCTTTTTCAGAAAAGTGAAGTATAACAAATGGTACTGCAGCTTGGCGACCTACCAGACGGCTGACATTTGACCTGCCTGCGAGCTGACTGCGGGCTGCTATCTATCCGCGTCTCTCCTGACCTGACCGGGCCTGGCCGGGCGGGCATGGGAGCTGAGAAAGTGCCAGCCAACGTCATGCCAAGGCAGCGCTCCAGCATTCCCGAGCAGGTCAGTGCCCGTTGTCAATGTGGGGCATGCAGGGGAGCTTCCGGTGCCTACGGGGGGGAAGGCCAGGAAGTGACTCGCTGTCGTGGAGAGGAGACACATCGCTAATTAGCGCTCACATGAGAATTGTTGAACACTACATCTATTTCATTGCCTGTGGCCCCCCTTTTTTTTTAAAGAAGAAAAAAGTCTGCATAGCAATAAAAAGGCATGATTCATCATCAGGAAACTTCACATCTTAATAAAAAAAAATGTTACATTTAACAGATGCATACACATTCCATATCCCCATTATTTATTTATTTTTATTATTATTATTTTTGCTTCAAAACATGTCATAATATTGGTTTTCTGTGACCTTGCGGCATCTTGGGGTCAAGAACTGTGTTGAAGTCTGGACAAGCAGAGAAACCACAAGAGTTAGGCCGGCACATTTTCGAACAAAAAAGTTGTGCTTTGCCGCCATCTGGAGGGAATTGTAGGCAGTTATTAATTTTAGGCTGGGCGTCATCCACTTGAATTTCTGTTATTTTCGCCAGGACTCGGTCCCTATCCCCCTGCAAACAGCTGTAGTTAGTTACGTTACTTAGTTCTGTTTAGTTTATTTAGTTGTTTTTTTTTAAGTGTTCTATTAGTTTTGTTTGGTAGTTTGTTAGTTTTATTATTTGTGTAAGTTCAGTTCGTTAGTTTTGCTAGTTTTTTGTATCGCCAACCTCCCCGCAATCTCGTGATAACTGTTGTGACCTTTATATTGTAATATCGTATCGTGATGCTTGGTTATCGTTACATCCCTATTTGTAATGGGAGTGTGTGTGTGTGCGCGTGACGCAATGTTGTGTTTTGTCCAAAGCAGGAATGTCAGAGCTGCCCTCGGGTCTGTCTTTACTTTAGTATGCAAATGAGGCACCCGGCCTGCTGGAATCACGGATTGCACCTTTAAATATTCATTAAGGCCTCACGCATTATCAATGCTGTTGTGCTGTCATGAAACGTAAAATAAATGCTTGCGCACCTCATTCATGTTTGAGTGTGCACTTCTCTCATATGTGATGGTGGAATCGCTGTTTATAATTTAAAAATGCTGATTCAGTTTGTGTGTTATGTATATAGTTTATGTGTATGTGTACACCGTAAAAATGTGCTTTACATATACAGTACATACAGCATGCATGTGTGTACATTAAGTGTGTGTATGTTTTTGTTTTTTATCTGTGCATCTGTTTTACACAATCTCTTATCTTTCTTGCAGGAATAAAATGTCCTCCAGGGGGTGTCTTCTCACAGTTGAACATGTCCCCATTTTATTGAGGCATCATCTCGTATCCGCAATGCTCTTCCAAATGAGTGCTGACTGGGCAGATGGATTTGCTGCCAAAAAGCCGGCCGATCACGATGCCTTGTGTCCAGCTTTGCTCCTCTCAGCACAAGAATCCACTCCAGTTGACATCATTGAAGATGACTGCCAGCCAGGCAGGCTCCACTGGACGAACACCAGGTGAGAATGAGACAATTGGAGCAAGCTGGCAACGAGGATGAAAAGTTGATTGGCAGTAATCGCTGCTGCCGTGCTCGTAATTAATGCTGCAATTAACATAAATAAAAATGCAAACGTGCAGGCAAGTTGTTGGAGAGGATAATCGTGTCAATGTTGTACACAAAAGATGCTGCAAAATAGCATCACAACTCATCAGCAGGTGAATTTAGACTAGCTTGTAACTTGCGTAGAATTTGGATTCCGCTGCTCCAGGCAATGACTTTGGCTTTCACAGCGTCCTTCTTGCGCTCCAGCAGCTTTTCCAGGGCGTATCCTTTCCTGGGCATGACGACGTCGCGCCCCCTCAGGCAGGCGGCCGGGCAATAATCGTTGGAGCCGTCGCCCACGTAGAAAACGCGGCTGTACTCGTCTCGCTGGGCCAGGTATCCCTCCAGAACTTTCCTTTTGCACATGTTTACGGGGCAGCGGCGACAGTCGTGCGCGTGGTGGTGGCGCACTTCCACGCGGCCCAACGCGTTCACTCCGGCCGGGTTGGTGAACACGCGGTCCACGGCCGAACGCAAGCCGGCGGCGCGGAGGATCCAGTCGATGAAGAGCTCGTTGGCATCGGAGATGACCACGCAGTCCACGACGCTCTTGTTGCACGAGATGAACGTCAGCAGCTCGTGCATTCCCGCCGTCAAGGGTATGCGCTCCATCTCGGCGCGGATGCTCTCCACGCTCACTTCCTGCTCGCCTGTAGGAAGGATGTACAGTAGAACCCAGGGTTATTATAGTTTTGGAATTTTCGTTTTAGTTTTATAATACAGGAATTACAGCATACCATCTTACTACATTAAAACAATACATTTTGAACAAATAAAAGTTTTCTGTGTAAATACACACAAGTAGAAAGAAATATGAAGAAATATGGTGGTTGCATTACATCACTAACTACAACCATAAGCAGAGTAAGTACCTAACAGTTACTCAAATATTGACGTCATAATATTGTTGTGCATGCCTATATAATCCATCACTCTGCACATGAACTCAGTCCAGTGGCCTCTTGTGTACGAATTCTCCACTGTGTCCGGCAGCGCATGACCCGGAAGACACCTAAAACACAAAATATACTGATGACGTGACCTTCAATAATACATAATTATTGTAAATCAGCAAGATTTACCTGATCACCCACGTGTCACTGTTGTCATCGACCACCGTGTGGTCGAAATCAAATACCATCAACGTCTTCATTACGTGGAAATGTTCGGGACTTGACAAAAGAAAAGTGAAATTAAACACGTGACGTTGAAATGCAAGGCAGCTAAACAACACGCCGAATGTAAAACGGGGCCACATATAATATCTTACATCTCGATCTGTTTATTACGCACGTTGTAGATCGAAAATACACTCACTTAAATTTAAAAAAGAGCTTTCTGTACATGGACTTTCGTGTCAAATTCATGTATTCATTTTTGGTTATGTTTTAGAATATTTATTGCGTAGTCACAGCCTTTACTATGCAAATAAAAGAGGGGTAAGAGATATAAAAGGCCAGAAACGTTCTTTATATAATCATAAAAGACAAACCGACCTATATTTTTGTTGTTGTCGGAAGCCTTCCGTGAAGCCCCTTCGCGTCGTCTCAAGACACGCAACGACTCGTTACCGCCACCTATCGTAAACTGTAAGAAAGTCAGTGGTTATTCAAAACATTTACGGAGGCGAATTTCACTCTTTGCGACTTTAATCGAAAATTCAATATTTATCATATATCAAATAATCTCAATTGAAAGGGGAAATTGTACGTTATCTAAAAAACTCACATTGGAAGATGTCATATCATTTTCTATGTTAGGTGGCAGTACAGTTTAGTACCCGAGTAATGTATCAAATGAAGAAGAAACTCAGCGTCTGACTTCCGGGTAGCTCTGCTCCCTCAAAAGAAATAGTTTCGATAAACCATCGAACGTTTACCCCCCGAAAATCGTTTTATTTGACAATGTTGCGAGGTTTGGGCTCTTGGTTGGGTCTGGAGAGCCCGACGGACACCACCACGTCGAGTGACGCGGAGGAGAATCAGCAGAAACTGGAGGAAAAAGTAGTGGAAGCTCAGAACGAGGTAAACAAACAACAAGCCGCAGCTGATGGCCACCATGACGAAGGAGGACAAAATGACGTGGAGACGAATCAGGAGCTCAATAAAGGACTTGGTGGTGAGTCATATCATTACATCAAACACTTATCAAGAAATGGCGTGATTGAAAAAACGGGAGCACTTTTTACCCAGCAACTCCTGCTTTGTTTTTTGGATGACGTCAGTGTCGTTTGCAGAAAATGGATTCAAACAAAATAATAACTGTTAATATTTTACTTTTGCATTCACACATAAAAAACATTAAGATTGTAATATATCGTATAGAAGAACAACAGAAACGAGGGAACCCCAAGAAATTCATCACATCATGGTAAAGTTTCTTTGTGTATAACACACTTCATGTACTCAAAGAATTCAAAGTGCTCATGTATTCAAAGAATTCAAAGGTACTTTGTTCCACAATTGAGGAGCATGCTAGACAGTCTATAAGGTACATCTTAATAAGACAAAATTTAACAAATCTCACCTATTTTGCACGTCTCAGCTCCTCTGGCAGGTCGCAGAGGCACTCTGAAGGAGAATGTTTGATAACCTTTAGTTTTAAACTTTGAAACCACCGGAAGGCCCTCGGTGTAGAGGATCTGAGGCGGCAGGCTGTCTCATACGGGGCAAAAGTTCAGGAATTATAGCTCGGAAGCAGCTTCACACGTGCTTCAAAAGTAATCAGTAATTTATTAAAATCACTTCTTAAAACAGACTGAATGCCAAATGGATTAATGCTAAAATTGTGGTGATATGTTCATTGTCAAGTCACCTCAGCTTTTCTCAAATTTTATAAATAAGACAAATGTATTCATCATTATACAAGTGTACATTGAAGTGTATAAATGTGTTGAGTCTTATGTATTTTATTTAATTAACCACCACCTCCGCTCTTCCTCTCCAGACTTCATCTTCAGTTTTGCATCCAATGCAACCAAGAAGATCTCCGAGTCCATGGTAGTGACTGCACAAAGCATTAAGAAGAGCGTAGAAGAGGGAAAGATTGACGGCATCATCGACAAGGTGCGCTTATACACTAATATTCGCTGCTGCTGCTTTTGTTATTGTCTTTTTTTTTTTTTTTTTTTTTTTTTTTTTTTTTTTTTTCTTTTTTTTTTTTTTTTTTTTTTTTTTTTGTGTGTGTAGACTTTCCTTGGAGACTTCCAGAAGGAGCAAGAGAAGTTTGTCCAGGAAAAGAAGTCCAAAAGATCAGGTAGGAAACTATATACAAGATTGAAGAAAAATGATATAATAAATATTGATATCTGATGTAAATATAAATGCAAGCCTGAAGTTATTTACTGGTGCGTTTGTCCAGAAGCAGCAGTGCCCCCCTGGGTGGGCTACAACGAGGAGGAGACCATCCAGCAACAGATCCTCGCCCTCTCAGCTGTGAGCAATGTTAAATATATGTAAAAAAAAAAATTTAAAAAGACGATAAATGTGATGGCTCCTCTCACACAATAGAAATAGATAAGAATTAATAATCCACCAAAAAATCTATACCATTAATTGTTGTTATGTTCCACGTTCAGGACAAGCGTAACTTCCTGCGTGACCCTCCGGCTGGCGTGCAGTTCCACTTCGACATGGAGCAAATGTTTCCTCTGGCCGCTGTCATGCTGGAGGAAGACCAGTTGCTCAACCGTATGCGCTTCGACCTGGTCCCCAAACAGTCAGTACCTGCCGTGTATGCCTTCACATTTCACAAGAAAAATGTCCCTACTTTTTTCAAAGGGGGTGGGGGGATCTTTGCGAGAAAAAGGTCAATTTTCATCAAAAAAAATTTAAAGTTTTTCCTAGAAATATTTTTCAAAACTTTTATTTCATGTGATTCGTTTTATTTAAGGAAACATTTTAAAATTATACAATAGTTTTTGTCTTACTTTACATGGACAAAATGTGAATACATGCAAAAATTTTTATATTTTATGTGAAGTTATTTGTAATGTTATGAGGAGCTACTAATTTTACACGAAAAAAGAAAAGTTTTTAAAAATTGCTAATTTTTTAACATTTGTAATTCATTTTTATCATCAGCGCTGAAAAATTATGCGAAAAAATAAAGCTTGATGTTGCAACAAAATAGTTCATAATGATCTATCAAAACATTAAATTTCAATTTTGAAGTGTAGTTTACAACAAAAATTTCATTTTTGTGAAAATTTGAGATTTTTTTTTTTTTTTTCAAATTTGATGGGGAAAAAAAAGGTATTTTGAAGGTTCATATTGTAAATAATTAGAATTTCATGAGAATTTATGGGGGGGGGATTATTTTCTGAGATTTTAACTTGAAAAGTGTTAATTCTATGAGAATTACCTGTTTTGTTTTGTTTTTTTTAATTTCCATTACATATGGAAAAAAATGTTTGAGAAATTAAAATTTACAACAAAAAGTTTCTATGAGAATTGTTTTTCCATTTGACGGGGGAAAAAGTTTATCGGAATATTAATAAAAATAATAATAATAAGGAAAACATTTCGTTTCAGTGCTTATTGTTTTTTGATTGACAGCGTGAAGGAGGAGGTTTTCTGGCGGAACTACTTTTACCGCGTGTCGCTCATCAAGCAGTCGGCGCAGCTGACGGCACTGGCGGCTCAGCAGAAGCAGCAGCAGCAGAAAACGGGCGACGACGGGGAGGACGCCGTCTCGCCCCATGATGTCATCTTAACGGGTATATATCATTTACACACTTATTTCATTTGCATACATGCTAATCCTCACCGCTGCTCTGTTTGGTTGTCCTTCCAGATAACGTCAGGCCCAAAACGCCGCCTGTTTCCATCAGCGACAAGCAACAGGTAGTATGCAACCCTGAGTTAAAAAAAAAACAACCCAAAAAACAAACAAAAAAAACCACAAGATTCTTTTGGACTAATATATTTACATTGTAGGCCACTGTCGTATTATGCACAGTTTCAATACATTTACATAAGAAAGAATGTAAAAATGGTAATAATTATAATATTATTAATAATAATTCTCCGTAAATGTTTGTTTGTTTGCTTGTTTTAGAGAATTTTTCCTTTTAAAAAAACTTTTAGAAAAATTTATTCTCATGAAATAAAGATTCTTATAAAAAGTCTAACTTTAAAAAAAAATTCAATTTAATTATTGCAGGTCCCCCCCCCCTGTAAAATGTTTGCGTTGAGCCTGTAACGATAATGTGCGTGCATGCGTGCGTTTGTGTGCGCACGCTTCCCTCAGCCGACTCCGGAGGAAGACTTTTCGATCTCCACCAGTCCTGGTGTCTCGGAATTTGTGAGCGACGCCTTCGACTCGGCGGCCATCGACCACGAGGACCTGCAGAAGGGAATGGAGCAGCTGGTGCTCGACAAGAAGGACAGCAGCCCCTCTGCTGACGGTTGGTTTGGAATTATTCCTCCATTACAAGTTGCTGCTGCGCAAATAAATGCCTCCTCAAATAAGACGTTTCTTTTTTCCCCATCAGGAAAGAAAAGAATAATAATGAAGTGATCACAAAAATCACACATGACTTAGGGCGAAAGTGCCAAATGTGCTTCACGGCCATTTAAAAAAAAAAATAAAAAAAAAAAACTTCTAAATTGAAAACTCTCTTTATTTGGGAAAGGAAAAATGGATAGATGGACTGACATAGAATATTTGTTAATTGTATGTCATGCGCGCTATGCAAAAATATCCTTCTGAATATTGAAAATTTTGCCACACACAAACCTCGCAATAAAGTTTCGTTATTGTCGTCATGGACAGAGGAGCAGTCGGACTGGGAGAAGGAGCTGCAGCAGGAGCTGCAGGAGTACGAGGTGGTGGCCGAGTCGGAAAACCGGGACGAGCAGTGGGACCAGGAGATCGAGGAGATGCTGCAGGCGCACGACACCTAAAGCGTGTCACGGTATGGCCGCTAGCCCGTGTTTACGAGCGAACCGTGAACTTTTTCCAGATGAATGAGCTGAGATTTGCAAGAATGCCTCGTCACACCTCTTATGGGAAATTAGTGGTAATGGCAGGGGAATGGCGCTAGGAGGCGCTCTAACGCAAGCTCTCAACTGGGTGACGTCACAGACTCAACTGTATTTTCATGTCCCTTTTTTTTCTCCTTTCTGCCGATCTTGTACAGTCAAAATGATTTATTAGTTATCTAACAGACACACGTCAAAAGTAAAGTTGAAATATGTAAATAAAAAAAAATAAAAAAAACATCTTTTCAATAAGCATGTTTTCTTTCTATAACTGTAATTATTATTAATATTAAATATTTGGGTAGGAATGCCAAAAAAAAAATTGTAAGGGAATACCGTTCATGTCCTCTAGGGGGTGCCATAGAAAATGGGCTGTATCCAACTTGACCTATTCGTGAAACTAGTTATGGATTCAAGTCTTGCGCCTGCATGGTGACGAAACGAGTATGGAATGATGCGGGTGGATGTTTTGGTTTGCCGCAAGTCTGTAATCACGGTGAGTGAGACACCAGCAGGCAGGCAGGCAGGCAGACACACCAGTCGTGTTGCTGCCTGTCTCGAGCCTACGAGCGGTCGCGCCCAGACCACAACAACACAAATCAATTTCTCGAGTCAGAATAGGATGTCGATCAATGCGGCAAGACCATACAAATTCAAGCTTCAATATCAAAACTGACTGAATAGAAATGAATGCTTTTGGCTTACTGAATGGTTGAAGATGATGATGGGAAATAATTGATCCAAGACGACACAAATTAACATGAAAAAAAAAAAACTCAATGGAAGTCAATAGTCACCGAATGTTTGATGATAATAGAAATGAATGCACCTAAGAATTGACAAATACATCAGGACGGCAAGTGGGTGGGATCTTTTTGTTTTTCTTCTTCTTTTTAATAACAAGGTATGTTTAGTGGCCGGGAATCATTTTGCTTTGTGTCTCTTTTATCACTCCATCAAACACCCTTGAAACCCCTCAGCTGCTCTGCTTCAGGCCACATGCTTGTTGCCATGGCAATAAAGCCACCCACCGTGTGTGTGTGTGTGTGTATGTGTAAATGTGCGTTATTGCTTGTGTGTGCGCGTAACCATCTTTTAATAATGCATTAGGACCTTTTTTTTTTTTTCCTGTCTGTGTGTTCCAGACAAAGGCAGCCACGTAGTAGTGCTCGATAAACACCATGGAAGGATAATACAGAAGAAGATTTCTATTATTATTACGGGTTATTTGCTGTATCGCGGGATTTTGCAATGATCATGTTTCCACTGTTAAGAAAATAAAGTAAATCAAGTCGCGGTACAAATGGTCGTCTGGCTTAAATTGTGGCCTCCATATAGTTTATTAACTTTTATGGTAAAATTCATGTGCTACTTTTTGTATTTCCATTCAATATGAGTGTTGCAACAACAACAAAAACAAAAAGCCCAACATTTCAACTTGGGCTTGAGCGCACGCATGGGAACGGGTGGTGAGAACTGCCGACGTCTCAGCACGTTTTATATAAAATGATGAAAGTTGCGTTGTGGTTTTTACATTTCCCCTTTTTCATATTTGAAAGGCAACGAAAAAGAGGTCCGTGTCGTTTCGATTAGGAAGCGATTCCCACACAGTTGAAATATTCATTCCATTCGCAACTACAGGATATTTGTGACAATGGCAGGTTTCGTGAGATATTTGATATAATCCTAATAATGACTATTAGATCTTGAAATTCAATAACTTCTATTTGACTCTTTATCTTTCGATTTATTTCTTGTAACATTTTCAAAACTATTTTATTTTTATTTTTTTCATGTACACAATCCTTTGTATACGTTAAAAAATAATAAAAATAAAAGCATCCAATCCATGCACATCATTTTGGACTCATTTTTAAAAGTCAGAATCATTGTTATTTTCTTTCTTATAGTAATTTAAAAACATGTTTTATTTGCAATTTACGCACAAATTGTAAAAACATTAACATCATAAATCATTTTAGACTAATTTTGGACAATATTTACCAATCTTTTTTTATTTGTATTTATTTTATTATTATTTTATTTCTTGTACCGATTTTATTTTATTTTTTTAATAATGCATGATATATATTTTTGTTATTCCATTTAAAGGGGAAGTCAATCCAAAAATCTGAGCTCACTCGGTTGTTCGAATGACAAACTCGGGGCCAGGCAGGGACTTGACAGGAAAGGGAAGATTTGCTATCGATCCAATAGCAAGTCAAATCCATTATCGCTGATACTGATACTTTGTCATAATTAAGGCGGATGCCAGTGGTGTATGATACCGAATACATCAAGTTAAAAAAAAAAAAAAATGGTTTGAAAATAATTTTGATTGAATGGTGGTAGTATTTTTATGTTATACATTTTTCTTTATATTTTTTGTATTTTTTATTTTTTTAGGTAGATTGAGTGCCCGTCTGGTACCAAATACTGAAAATCCAGGACCTAGATTGCAGAAAATCTTCCAAAGTGGTGTGAGATGTGGTTAGCTTTAATACTGGCCCGGTACCCCAGGGGCCAATATTGCCAATATTGATACAGATGCTGATCATTTTTCATAATTAAGGTGGATGTTAGTTGAGTGTGATACACAAGGCAAGGCATCTTTATTTCTACAACACATTTCATACACAAGGCAACGCTGTCCTTCACACAAGCAGACACAACACCTGAAAGCGTTTAGAGACACAACTGATAACAGCGTTCAGAAGCAAAGTAGTATCTTACCCAAAATGATTTATATCATTTAAACGCAGGCCTTAAAAAACATTGATAAGTAAAGAAATAAAAGTAGATCTTTAAAGTTACTCAAAGACCGTACTGTGAAATTGATGCGTTTAAAAATCATTTGAAATGATAAAACAAATGCTTTATTCCATTTTGTGTGCAGCATAACAGCCAAATGCTGCTTCACCATGTTTGCTTTGAACTATGGACTCCACTCATTTCTTCTGTGTAAAATCGTAATTGGATTCAATCCAGTTTCTTTTATATAATACCTCAATGTTTGCATGTTCTCATCTCCGACTTCCTCCCACATTCCAAAAAAACAAACAAACAAACATGCATGTTACACTCATGAAGACTCTAAATTGTCCAAATGTGTCAATGTGAGTGCTTATTTGTCAAAATTTGTGAGGACAAGCGCTATAAAAAGATGGACATTTGAAATAAGATCCGATCCGGGTGGGTTTGCAAAACCTGGAAGCCGAAGAAAGCTGCCAATCGGGGTCAAGGTGAAACCCGAGGAGGCGTTTATATCAGTCTGTGCTGTGATTTGACTGGAGTTCGGTGAGGCATTGAGGGATGCGGGGTATACGTATCATTCCTGCATGGGTGTAAGGTTTCCACTAAGTCACAGCTCAGTGCAAAGAATGCGCACCTTGCCCTGCTCATGGCTCATCCATTAAAGTCGGCGCCTCAGTCACCTGGATGATTACTGGACCACAAAGACGCCCGTCTTGTGCTGACTCCTGCGTCGTCCTTCACTTCGCCTCTTTCTCACGCTTTCATTTGCACTTTCACAGGCCAAACCGCAGTTGTTATTCCGCCTGTGTACACGCTGCTATCAGCCAGACGGCGGTTGGGGGGGTCATTGGCTGAGCCCACGCAACCCGGATCCTGCTGCAGATGAGCCCACACCCACCCACAAAAGCACACACACCAGGTGTTCCTTCATTTTCTTTATTTTTTTAGTAGAGCAAAATGATATTAAATTAAACATGTCCCCAGATTAAAGGCACCTCACACAGTTGGACAGTACACAGTTTTGGAATCGAAAGTGCAAAAGAAGTAAACAAAATGCTAATCCGCTGCTGTTGGGTCAGTTGAGACGTCGTTACTCAGTGTTGCAAGGCCATAAAGTCAACTGTAATGTTTGCCAGGCGCCTTTTATTGTCTCGGTTCAGACTCATGAGAAAAAACAACAGGAGAAGATGGAAAACTTGTACTCACGAATAATTATCAAGTGTTCACTGTATTTCAACAGGTGTACCGTAGGTGTCGTTTTAATTCTTTAACGCATTAAATCATACCTAAAATAATGTCTCAAAGCGGGCTTTGCGTATCTGACAATATTTTTTTGACAATTCCAAGCTAACATCACAAGTCAAAATAGTTCAAAATGGCGGTCAACTCGGTGAATGGAAGCTCTCCGCTCATTGAAAACCACCGGACTTTTGGATCATTGGAATTTGATTTGTGAGGACTATTTTTGATTTCAAAATGTGCTGAAATGTCATTTTACTACTGTAACAATTTGCCTGGTTTGCATGTTCGTCACAGGCAAAAGCAATACAATACAGTACAATAATTTTTCACTGTGTAGCTGTAAAGGAAGCAGTTGCATTGCGGAAATATCAGAAATGCCTTTTTGCACATATCTGCTAAACTTAAAAAAAAAAAAAAAAAAAAAAAAAAAAAAAACTTGGTCCTCAGATTCAGACTGACCACATAACATGCGTTTGACTTAATTGTTTGCTCCCTGTCTGCTCACTCTGCTGCCGCTCCTTTTACACCTTGAGATGGCAAGTTAATTCGCGCAAGGAAGCAAAACAAAATCGCTAGTAGGTGTGCCCTTCAAAATAAACACAACATCACACTTAAATGACCATTATAAATCCACGTAATCCGCACTTTTGTATGCCATGTAATTACAACGAATACATTTTGACAAACATTTATCATACACAACAGAAAACAAACATTACAGGTCGAAGTCAACGGCGTACAGTTTCTTTTATTGTGACAGTCATACCCGGAACCCCTCTTGAATGTAAAACTAACTGACAGTCATTGAGCGGCTCCACCTTTACACCTCGCGCCAGTGGCTTTACAAGGCTGACACCGACCCGGGGAAAGGCTCCATGTGAGCGGCTACTCAACTCAACCCACTCGGTCTTTTTGGGAAACTTTCTATTCCATAAAACGCCTTCCCTATACTGGACCCTATTTTTTTTCTGAACATACGCGAAAGAGAACAACAGGTGGACACGAGTCGCCTCTTCCTAATTTTGCCCTGAAACCTGTTCTGGCTTGTTGGATGGACTGAATCATCATCACCGAGGGAGCGCCTGAATCCAAGCCGACTTTGCGCCCTCCTTTTCGGACACTTTTGCTTCTCGTGGAAACGATTTTATCATCATCTCGGAGCAGCGTACTACGTGTTGAAAGAAAGACACAAAAAAAACTCCCTGGAGTCTACTGGAGGTCCGCAGGTAAAGACGTTTGAGACTTTTTCTTTCTTTCTTTTTTTTTTTTTTCAAAATTAAATGCATATTCTGACATGTTCATATGGTAAACAGGCGAACAAGGCTTCTTTTTTTTAAGTTTTTGAACCCCTTGGGGATTAAATTTGTTAGCGTGTTTTGTTTTTTGTTTTGTTTTTATAATTGAAGTGAAAGCAGTGGTGAATTTTCCAAACTGAGGGTGGGGAGCCTAAAATGGAGTATTAGACACTCCCCAGAGTCCCCAATAGTGTTTTTAATTCTAAATTCACAACAAACTATGTTCGCAAATCACTTGCCATCTTCCAATTAAAATTGATGGCTTACACGTGATTTGATTTGGAAAGAATACTACTTGCTACTTTACTGTTTTGACTCAGTAAATACATAGACAGTCATTTAAAGAAAAACATGGACCACAAGCAACCCGTACCCGATTACCTTTAATTAGGCATTTACAGCACCTTATGTTGATGAGCTCCACAGCTGCCAACAATACTGTCGCTATGCAGTCCTTTCACTGCATCAAAATTGCAAATGGGGAATCGCAAATTGGCAGGTTACTATATTTACAGTATAGTATGGGGATGCATTATAACGAACCAAATTTGTCAAAAAAAATAAATAAATAAAAGAAAAAAACAAGTTTGGGGAAATTCAGAATTATCATAAATGACGTGTTTTGACATATGTTGGGACAATAATAGCAAATGGCACTTTTTTTTCCCTTCAATTTAATGTGGGTATACATGAAAAGGAAGGCACTTGACTTTAATGTCAGTGATCTCATGGTGTGGTTTCCTCACAGTGACAAAGGTTCACAATCACAGGTTTTCACTCGTTGCTGATGCACTGAAGGTGTAAAATATCCGCCTCTCTAAAGCCACACCAAAGTGTCTCTCTAAAGCGAGAATGAAAAGATTAGCAGCTGCTTTTGCGTTGGAAGTTTTTGCAGCATTAAAATGGTCTGAATCAGAGTTGGTTTAAAAGTAAAAAAAAACAAAACAAAAGAAAACATAAAACTAGACATGGGAAATTTGTGGCGGGACGAATTGGAGCGCAGGTTCAACAGCTCCTGTATGGCGTCGGCAAATAGCAACTGCAAATGAATGTGCCAAAAACGTTTTGTAAAATTCTGTTTTTGGCCACTTAAAATTTAAAGCTACTGAACGCAGAAAATTGAATTTCAAATCGCTACCGCCACCTGTTGACGACAAATAAAACTGCACAGTGCACACCCCTTCATCACATACACAATGTGCACACGATGCGACTAAAACATTTTTTAAGATGATTCGTTACATGAATTGACTATGACAAAAATTCAGAGGGATTGTTCCATCTAGGGATGCACCGATAACAATTTTCCGGCGGATCCCCGATCTTTGAAAAAGTCAGACCTGCCGATACCGTTTTTTTTTGTTTGTTTTTTTTCCATTACAAGCAGCATATACCTCCAGTGTTCCAATCTTGTTTTATAGGAAAACGTTGAACAATATCGGCGAAATAATACAAATGGATTGTTTTAACTGCACATGAAGTCGTTCTGTCAAATAAAAATGAAAATCCTGTTAGTCATCGCAGCAGAACAGGACAGTGGCTTGACTTTTCGGACCTCTGAGGAGGGAGATAAGATTGGTGGAAAAGATCGGTTTATTTTTAAGGGATCGGCCAATCACCAATCTTCCAAAATCAAGGAAATCGGGGCCGATAAATCAGCCGACCGATTGATCCCGTCTTATGTTGTCATGTTTATGACTGAAATATGATGACATCACCACATGCCGAATCCATCTGGCTGCACTTCGATCAAATCCCCCAAAAATGTGTTACACCACCTGCGCCACCATTTAGACATGCTTTTTGTGAGTCTAAAATCTATTCTACTTTTTTTGTCACCAAATTGCGACGACTAGTTGTGAGTATCAAATTTCACAAACAGGCAAAACTATACTTGCCCCGGCACGAAAATGAAGATCTGCCCATTTTTACACTGAGCACAGTTTATACTCTCTATTACCAAATTGTCAGGTACATCAATATTGGGGGCTTATGCCATTCGTAATACAGCTTATTCTGCCAAAAAAGAAAACAAGGAAACGTCTAATAGGAAAGTAGTCCATCTGTAAGCCATTGATTTTGAAGTGTAATGAGTTTTTGGGATCATGGTTTGATATATTTAGAGCTGAAACTGTTATGGTAAACTGGGGTGCGCATAAGTGGTGTGCAGGTGCACTGAAAATACAATAAATGCTTGCTTTGTTCCCTGAACACACCGTGACATGCAAATAATGCAACGGACGTGTGACTCACCGCCCTTTTGTGTTGATTCAATTTTGCATAATGAGGAATAGAAACCCCCCCAGTGGCAATTTAAAAACCGCCTGGCCTGACCCTCCTACTTAAGGTGGCAGCAGAGGGTGCGTGTGATGAAGGCTTGATAATAAGCTGGCCTTTGTCCATTCCTGTGTTGTTCTATTGATTGATTTCCGACCCCGGCAGAAACGTCCGCACTCTTTCACCTGCTCCTCCAATTTCCTTAGCTCACATCTACACACATGGAGCGTCGCCATGGTGATGGCAAGAATGCAACATACACACACGCAGCCCAGGGAGCATTCCAGCCATCTTTTTTTTTTTTTTTTTTTTTTTTTTTTCCTTTGCAGGGACTTCACCTTGAGACTCTTTTCGTGCTCATTCCTGCATTTTCTTACACGAGTTTCCACAGGCGCTGAGCCCAGGATATGAAAGTCCGACATGTCAAGCCACACTGTGCGTCATTTTGCTTCTCGGATCGTGTGCGAGCAGCAACAAAGCCTGCCTGCATCTTATCTTGCACTCGCACAACATTGTTGCGCGGCGCGCGTTTCTCACAGTGCAAGCGATTTAAAAGAAGTTTCCAGACCAACATAATTCTTCTTGCTCACCCGCCCACACGTAAACAGGCAAGTCCCGCCGCGGGCATTCTTGGAATAAAACGTTCTAAATGTAACAATGGAGCATTGAGAGGCATTGTGCATGCAAGTGGCATTTGCAGAAATCAATGGGTGAGCAGCTACAGTATTGACAGTGTATTGACATGGTGCATCCTAATGAAATAATGCATCCCAGTAGACATGAACAGTCAATTCAATCATAGGCCTTGTACTGTATTTTTGGATTAAAACATAGTTTATAGGGGCGTGGCAAAACAATTGATTCTCATAAGAATCGCGATTCTCATTTAGTACAATACAGAATTGATTTGAAATGTCCTAAAATCGATTTTATTTAAATTATTTTTTACCGTCTTGCCTTTTGTTTGTGTACTGGGAACGCCGTTCATGTTGTACCCGATTTGGCCACTTAGGGGCAGTGTGGTTCCGTGCGTTCTGATACACAGTTAAGTTGTAGCCAACTTAGAGAGTAGAAGGAAAAAAGTTATGGCAATAAAAGTTGATTTCTATGTAGCGCAGAAAGAGCATATGCTGGTGAGTAATGTTAAGATGCTTCTCTGTATAAATTTCTGAAGCGTTTTGTATGAATAGCCGTTCTTTTCTGGGATAAAAGTGCCGCGAGTAGCGCGCTAATTAGCATTAGCGAGTTAGACTGGACTGGATCATGACAACTATTTGCTCATCTATAAAATGGCAAATTGTGACCAGGATTCAAAAAACAAAATTTGTCAAAATTGGGTTTTGATTCGGTGAATCTTCTAGATATGGTATATGTGTATGTACTGTACAGTATATTATAGAAGTTTACAATACATGTTTATTTAGTCAAACCACTTAACTTGCTAACAGACCATGTAAAATGCGATAGACGGGCTAACAAAACTAGCATCAATGTTGCGGTAGTTGTAACACTTTAAACAATAGATATTTGAACACAAACAGTAGCAACAGACAATATGCCAATTACCTTTATCGTCTGTGGGGGAAAAAATGACTAATGCCTGTATTAACAACAACTGTTTAATTTTTGTGTGTTATTGTTGTGTGTTTTTAGAAAGTACAACATTGTAGCATTCCATTTAAACAACATTTTTGTGGGTCTGGAACGAATTACTGGCATTTCCATTGATTTCATGGGGAAAGATGATTTGAGTGTTTTTGAGTTACAAGCGTGATCGCGGAACAAATTATCTTGTAAGTCAAGGCACCACTGAAAAATGAAAGCACATCATTCTTGTTTACGCTGTTCTAAGCGACATAGCTAGCTTGTTGTCGAACAATGAAAGGGTGAGTTGGGTGTCTTTTCACTCGGTCCTCAAACAATCCGATGACCTTTGAGCCTCATTCAAGCGAGCTGTCAGCACAGCTCAGTGGCGGCGAGACAACAAAGAGCAGCTATTGTGTTGCCCGTTTTGCGCTTCGGCGCTCATGCGCAATCGCACTGACACCACGTTGCCGATGAAGGGAACGTCAGGCGCCCGTGCGAGTCCTTCTCTCAGCTCCCACGTCACATACGCGCGCAGGAAATGCGGGCCCGGGTAAATGCGACGAGGAAATTCTCAGGCTATGACAACACATAAATTGTGTCCTGTTTTTCCACCCTGATGTGGTTTTACTAGATGCCGCCTTTGGTAGGAATTACACATTAAGCCTCCCCATTGTCCTCTTAGTTATTACAGGGGGTCCATCGGTTTACGGGGGTCTCAATATATTATTGCATATCGTTGCTTCTATGTGAAAAACATCCATTTTTATTATTTATTTTTTTACGTTTTTATGTTTTTGGCATTTAATTGAATGCAAAACGTAAAAATATAAAAAATGAAGAAAAAAATGGAAAAAGTCATTTTCACATACAGCAACAATATACCGTACAACGAATATAACTTTATTTAGTAAAATAATTTGTTAATTGATTATAATTAAATTAAGTACAAATAGTATTTTTTTTCATGAGAAGTAATTATTGAATTAATTTGATTATTTTCCGCATTTACAAATTACCAGTCTGTTTAAAAATTGGGGCTCTGAAAGACGACCCGCCAGGCTTCCCATCTGGACTGGTTGCGACTGGGGGAATTGCTCCTTTTCGGGATCAATAAACTCATCTGAATCTGAAAGTCAAATGTGGTCAAGCACAAAAGTTTGCTCTCCATAATTTAAAGGTCAAAGGTTGAATAAGCTATTGAAGTATGTATGTGCCGCTACTCAGAAGCAAAAATGAGTGCAAAATCAGTGTTAATCATAAGCATATTATTATGATATGAACTAAGCCAGCACTTGCTGCCAAGTCATGGATAGAGAACCTTGCTGTGGGGGAGGCATTATGTAAATTAGCCCTACTGTTAAGTCACAATGCGCTAAAATGCAGAAGGTTGGAAATGGGCAGCTCACAAAAAGATTTACATGCTTATTTGACACTTGATGGGTGGGCGGGGCACTCCAGACTACTCTCAACTATTTGTACACAAAAGTGTAAGTTGCATTGTGTTACGAATTCAAGTGGTTTTGTTGGCCTACATTGTTGTCCCCTCTTGTCTCTTCCCCTGCCGTTTCCCGTGACTCGCACGCAGTCTTACGTCTGCCCTTGTCACGAAGATGATGAAGCTCCACTTCCATGGCATGACTCATACAATAACTGAATGTGATGTAAAAACATTTTTTTTTTTTTTTTTTTTTTTTTTACTGGAAAACACCTTATGATTGCCGCGTAGGTCGGAGGCGCGCGTCTTGTCACGCGTGAACGCTTGGTCATGTTTCGGAATGAGTGTAGAAACGCGCACTGCCTTTCTGCAGACACTCGAGCTGGGAAGTGAAAGCGGAGGGGGGAATTCTTTGGCTGAAAGGAGCACGAACAATAGCGTGTCCCTTTGTGTGCACGTGTGGGGGTGTTTGGGTGGTTGTCTTTGTGTGTGTGTGTACGCGTCTGTTTTTCTGCAGTTGTGTGTGTGTTTTAGTCTGTTTCTGTGGATGTCTTTTAAGTGTGTGACAATATGATATATCAATATCGCGATAAATCGTGATACTTTGTCTCCCGAGAGATTATCGATATGCCTACGCAAGTATCGTGATATTTGTGGTTAATATACCGCCACTATAATAACTCCCATTGTTCATTACTAATTGAGCAATAACTTGGCCGGCCGCTAGGGGGAGCACCTCATAAGAATGGCGGGAAAATGGATGGAAGTCGTCAGGCGAAGAAGACTCATGAGCTTACTTTTACTTGTGTAAGACATTTATCTGTCGTTTATAGGGGTGTTAAAAAAATCGATTCGGCAATATATCGCGATACTACAGCACGCAATTCTCGAATCGATTCAATAGCCAGCCGAATCGATTTTTTTAACATCCTTTTTTTTGATGGAAAAATATTCAACAAAACATCTAAATTTCATACCTTAAGCATGGAAGAATGTTATATTAATGGACATTAAGCCTTAATATTTTATTTCAATGGTGTTCAAACATGAAAAAGGTTACAACCTGTTTGTTAAATACAGCGACTCACAGTTATAAAACTGAAGTTTGAGATCAATAAATAATAAATTTTCATACAATTCTTACAGTGTACATATACACGTTTACTGAATGGTATTTTCTAAATTTGAGTAAAAAAAAAAAAAAATCTCAAAAATCGACCTGTAAATTCATATCGGGATTAATCGGTATCGAATCGAATCGTCAGGTACTAGGCAATTCACACCCCTAGTCGTTTATATACGTTTCTATGAAAAATATGTATTATATCTTCAATTTTAAGATGCTAAAACATTTTGTTTTGACTTTTTGAAGCACACAATGTCTAAGGAATATTAATATTGATTTCATTGGATTTAATATGATAATATATTAATATAATATAGTATATAATATCTAATTAATTTATTTACTTTTGTGATGTTACACAAAAAATTGTCACAGTTTATAAAATGAAACAATTGACTATGTAACTGTATGTTGCATGAAAATTTTGTATTTGTTTAAAAAAAAAAAAATACACTAAAGTACTCACTGTCAAGACACCAGTGTTAATATTGTGTTTCAGTGATGGTACAAAAATAAACTCTTTTCTCATTCAAAAAACATCAGTTTATGTCTTGTGTAGTTTTCATCATGTATTATCGTGGATTTATTACCTGACCAATGTATCGATAATCGCGGTGTCGTCAGATTGTGATATAATTGTTGTTGTGAGCCTTATCGCATATCGTATCGTGAGGTACCCAGAGTTTCCCATCTCTCGTGTCTTGTGCATTTCTTCGAAATAGTCAAGCACAATCAATGATTGTACTTGCGCATGTTCACACTTCCACGCCCATCTTCCTGTGGCATGTTTGTGTTGGTCGTGGGAGGCTGCATGTGCACAGTAGCGCGTTGTATCGCCAGGACATTGCCGGCTGTGAGAAGTGACATTAATGTGCGACTTTTCCTCAGCGCATTGAGGCTGACTCTGTAGCGGTGGAAGACGCCAGTGTTGAGTCACCAGCTGGAGTCTGCGTGAGACGCAACGATACGAAACACAAAGCAGCTTTAGGCTGTTTGTTTGTAGGCACACAGGAACCGATCATGCCTTGCTTTGCTCTGTTTCATTTGATTGCTCTCATCACGTGACATGACACCTAATTAAGATTCCCCTTGGAATCCATCTCCATTTATCCATGTTCACTCTATAAATGCATCCATTGAGGCCAGCTTATATGCAGCTAAAGTGTTTTACTGCAACTACAGATGACTGACGGCAGGTGAACGTACTGTAGGTTTACTCTGTCACGGCATCAAACATATCTCAAGAAGAGCCACGCAGGCACGGGGAGAACATGCAAACTCCACCCAGGAAGGCCGAAGCTTGGACTCGATCTTGCCTCCTCAGTACTGTGAGGCAGACATGCTTTCCAGTTATTCACCGTGCCGCCCTGGGGGGTGCATATAGAACATTGTTGTCAAGACAACTGATTTGACTTTCTCTTTAATTCTGTCCGTCACATTGCATGATATTAACTCATTCACTCCCAAAAACGTATACGTTTTTTAGGTTTTTGTTTGCTAGAGTTTTTGTATGAAGGCTTTGATGCAGTTTCTGGCCTGAAGTGGTCGCTTAAAGCAATAGTAGTTATTACAAAAAACAAAAAAAAAGTGTGCTTCATCTGTTTCATGAATGAAACTTTTTTTTTGTAATAACTACCATCGCTTTAAGCTTCCACTTCAGGTCAGAAACTGCATCAAAGCCTTCATACAAAAACTCTAGCAAACAAAAACCTAAAAAACGTATAAATACGTCTTTGGGAGTGAATGAGTTAAATAACCAGAGTGACTCCAAATGGGGACAGTGACTTAAAATGTAGTGTTGTATTGTTAAGGGGTTGTGTTGTAAACGCCCTTGAGCCGGAATTAGTGTGGCAATCAATCAACATACAATCCATTTTAATAATTCAGAACAATGCGCATTCACCGGTGCCTGTTTATCAGCCGCTGGCACAGGCAGTGGACTCGACGGCTCCGTTTTATCAGGTGTGCGTTTCAGGATACGTCGCTAATAAACAATGAAACCGTCTTGACTGCGGTTCCACCAGTGGCTGTCTTATGATGTCAAGAACAGTCGTGGTTCAGTCTTCAACAGCATGCCGGGCCAGCTGCAACACAGACTTTTGGTGTTTTGTTTTTGTTTTTTTTTAAATGTAACTTTGTGGACCGCAAAGCCGTCTGTGATGGAGTAACTTGTGGAGGAAGTGTTTTATCTGCACGTACGTGTGGCTGATTGGTCATATTCACATGATATTCAATGTGTTTCTTTGAAGGGGGAAGTTAAAAAAAATGTAACCACCTTTGTTAGGTTGGCTTTTTGCTAGTTTTTCCATAAAGTAGATTGCTTTAGCTGTCAAAACAAAGTTAACATCTGTAAAATATGAAATACTGTACCAGCTTTACTTGAAAGCTTTTTTCTGTCGGTGCACGATTACTGCTTTCATGGCAGAAGCTGCAGATCAACTGAAAAGTTTTGTCCAAGGAGAACAAAAAAGAAAAGGGGACGATCAACATTTCACACGTTGGCGTGAGCTAAAAAACAACGCAATGCGCTTGTCCTCATGGGAAATGTGGTCTTCTTGCAGGCGTAATATTACCCCTTTTGTCCATATGGGGCCGCCATAATCAACACAAACTGAAAGTTCCTTAGTGTTGCTTTAAATGTTTTCCTCTCCATAAAAAAGCTTATGTGGCTTCATGTTAGATAACTGTGACCAAATTGCTATCAAAATACACGTGCACATCTCTACCTATGCCCACATCCATCTCTAAAAATATCAAAACAATCACACCATTATTACACATTGCGTTTAATCTCGCGGTTCCACTGTCATCTGGACGGGTCGGCGAGTTGGTGGTTAGCACGCTTGCCTCACAGTTCAGAAGTTTGGTGTCAAATCTCCAGCAATTTGGTTACCTCCACATTCCAAAAACGTGAATGTCAGTGCGAATGGTTGTTTGTCTATAATGTGCTCTATGATTGGCTGGCGAACGGTCCAGGGTTCAGGTTATATAAGCTATAGAAAATGGCGGCAAACACTGCAATTTCATTACATTTTTCAAGTGCCAAGTAAACCCATTACTGCCACCTAAAGGACTGGAGTGAAACTGAATCAACAGCTCCTGTTTACGTTTTCTATCCTGCTATGTTTCACTCGACAGAGGTCTGTCCATTTGTTCCCTTCTCGTGCTTCCTGAAGCGGCCCGTGTGAGTCTTATGGTAGAAGAACAGAAACCTGCCAGGGGCTCAAAAATAAAAAAGGAAATCGTTGGAGCGTGTGTGCGTTCAAGTGGAAGAGTGTTTCCATTGATAAGAGCGCGCAGTGTGCGTTTTGAGTGTGAACTCTCATATTGCTCGATAGCGCCGTCAAGATAAAACGCAGGCCTCGGGATAAGAATCGTATCGTTAAAAAAACGTTATTCTGTCAAACCTGTGCAGCCTCGAGATAAGGACGGGCTGTATTATGTAGGATGTAGAAGGAATTCAGATTCTTTGTCTCTGTCGTCGACTCGTACGTCGCTCGTGAGCTTTATCGCGTGCTGGATTAGACGTTTGTCATTTTTTTGTATTGCAGGTCGCACAGATGGAAGCTCCGCTTGCCAAGCGTCTGGCGGGATTGTCTATCTTCATCTTAATCCTCTCGAAAGGTAAGACAACATCACCTCTCTTTTCAGTGCTATTATTATTCTCACTTCTAAGTCAGAATTCTGACTTTAAAGTGAGAATCCTGCCGATATTTTTTTCTCTCTTTTCACTGATCCTAATCCGCTTCCGTACAAAACCAATAAGAGTAGGAAAAAAAAAAAGTAATTTTCTTTTCTTCTTCTCAGTATGAGCATAATTTTGTGTAGTTACTTTCCAATGTGCCAAGTCATCAAAAGAGGATTTGTATAGAACCAATTCATTTTGACTTTTTAGTCTGCACTTTTTTATCCAACTTTAACTTGCCACCTCTATGAACTTTTGTTTCACGTGCACTTTGACAATCAGCGTCATGTCTCCACGCAGCATCATGCGACCGAGACCTGCAATTTTGCGGCACCTGGCGACACGGCAAACGTCCTCTGAGCCTCAGCTTCGACATTTCGCCCGGGTGCGGTCAGGTCAGCATCGCGGCCGACGAGAGCTCGCTGTCCGTCCGCGGGCAGATCGCGGCGCAGTGCCGGCGCTCCGGCCTGCACCGGCTGGACCGCCAGGCGCTCGACTCGGACGGGGAGAGTCGCTTCTGCTTGTACTGGGAGCCGCTGCGGGACCAGCTGAAGTTGCAGGTAATCGGAAGGGCTGGAAATGACTTCGATTTCATAATCACAGTTATTTATGTGACATGCATCATCTTGGTCAAGGGCGATCAAAGCCGATCCGTTATTTAGTTTTGCCAACTAAGCGTTTGCAGTACATTATCAAGAGTGCTATAATATTAGGTAGAATTTAGTTTGGTTTTTTTCCCCGGGTTATAGCGAGGGGAACGCTATAAATAATTTTGCTTAAAATTGTGCAAATTTGCATGTTATGTGGGATCATAACTTCAAAATTGATATTTACATTTTAAGACATTCGTTATTTTTGATGGATCAATTTTTAAGTGGCTCACTGTCTTCTTTCACAATCTTAATTTCTACATTTGTTGAACTGTGGAATTTAAAAAAAAAATGGTTGAAAACATTTTTTAATGTACTTAAAAGTACTCTCCAGTTCGCTTTCTTTCCATTACCAAATACTTTAAAATTGACCATTTAAAAACAATGTATCATGATTTTTATAACCACAGCCCAGCCCCCTCCCCCCTTTGGCAAATTGGTTGCCGAGCCGCGAAAAACATGTAGGCACCTTATCCGTGGTGGCAAAAAGTTGAGGACCACTGCTCTCGTCTATGCACAGTGCATTTTTTCCCACAATGAAAACATATGACTGAGCTGTGTAGTGAATTGAGCCAATCAGAAGCATGCTGGTGCCTCAATGGATGCAATGTACAGTGATGGACACATATTCTAAAACTCTGTTTGAAACCACAGAGTGCATCACTCTTGTTTTGTTTTCAGTCATTGCATGGAAATGAAATTGACGCATGACTCATTCCACAATGTTTTATATATATATATTTTTTTTTTATTATTATTTTTTTACAATTTAATTACTGTCACCAAAAACAAAACCGGAAGATGTAAACAACACATTAGCAAAAATGGGCAGCCTCCAAAATAGATGAAGTGATCACTGAAGTTGTTTGTTGCTCATAGGTGGGAGTGAAGAACTTCACCCTTTGTTGGCCCAGCGGCACGCCCGACTCGTGTTGCACGTACCTGTCGTACGGCTCCAACGCGCCCGAGGCCCCCTACGGCATCGCGAACGGGACGATCGAGAATGACGTCATCACCGATAAAACGCTGACGGCCTACACGTTTGGCGGGAGCCCTGTCAAATGCGGTGAGACGAGGCCGATCTTATTTGTCAATTACTATTCAAAGATTTACAGTTACATTTTTTTTAAGTTTAATTTTTGTGGTTTTTTTTGTAGCCACCTTCTGTCCCAAGCAGAGTCGTGGACACGCCCAAGTCAACATGTAATTTCCTCCCTCCATTTCCTTTGCATTTTGAGTAACATGGCAACTATTTTTATGTCAAAACACTTTGCCATATGATTTTGTTTTAATAGCTGTGCATTTGGAAGTCTGTGTGACAAAAATATCCAAATTAACCTGGCCAGTAGTGATAAAAGCTTGGGAAAATCACGGTTGGCAGTTAAAATGACAGTGTTGCATGCGTTTGTGCTTATGTGTTTAGGACCCACCAGGCTTCTGTGGAGCTTTTCTGTGCCCTCAGTTTGGAGGTGGAGCTCAAGGATGACTTCAGAGGCATTAATATCAGCTCGCCTGTGAGTCAAACATAAGAAAAGTAAAGCTGAGTACTTGTTGCATTCGTGGATGTGATGAGAAGATAACAAAACGCTCACGGACTGTTGTTTGATCAGAGCACTCTAGTGCCAGAAACAGATATTATGCAGTTTATCACTCTGTTGTACAGCGCCACCCAGTGATTAAAATGAAATTACAGACAATTCAGTGAAGTGAAAGCTGATCTTTTGCACCAAGTTAGTGTCGGCATATAGTTTTATGTGGGGTGTGGAAATTGTAATACCGTAATGAAACATATTTCTTTCTTTTTTTTCTTTTTTTTTCTTCTTTTTTTAAATATTGTCGGTAATACCGAGTTCCATCTTCTGTTAGTGTAAATGTTTATTAATTAATTAGTTAAGGAAGTAACAGTTATGCTTGAAAAAAGCTACTATTTCTGTATATTTATTTTATTTTTAGATTAATGAAATTCTATGTACTGTAAGTTTTATTAGTAATTTTAGTTAATAATAATAATATTTTCAACTATGAAAAATATGTATTTAAATTATTTTGTATTATGTATCAATTTTGATTTTATTTAAATTTAATAATAATCACATTTTTATTTTTTTATTTTAAATATATTTTTATCCTAATAAACTAATACTTCGTTTATTAGTTTTTATCTTTCTTTGATGTTAATTTTGTCTTTTGAATGTATTTAAGGTCATAGATGTTATTTTCACCTGTATTTATTTTATTTTTTATTCCAATGTTTTAAACATAATAAAATCATATTTACGTTTTGTTTTCCAGCATGTGGAAGGCACTGCCCCAGAGACCACCACCATCATCCACCTTCCCCCGGCTTTGAAGCAAGCTGCAAAGAACAGCAGCAAAGTTCTCTACACTTTCTTCAAAAACAATTCCATGTTCCAGGTGATCCCCGGTTTTCTGACACTATAAAACTACAGTACAGCATCTATAACATAGAGGTGGCGTTGAATATTGTGTGCCTTGCAGGAGGGTCTGACGGAGGTGAGGGTCCTTGACGAAGTGGTCGAAATCTCCATTGAGAATGAAGTCATTCAGAACCTGGCTCAGCCAATCAAGATTGACTTCCACCATGACGTCATCCATGTACGTTTGCTACACAGTAACACTTCTAACTCTGGAATTGTTGTTCCCCTGTTAAAACATTATATATATATTTTTTTTTTTAATCACCCCATGAAAATCATTTTTAATTTTTAATCATTCCAGAAAACACAATCAAGGATGTGCGTCTCGTGGGACACAAGGAAAGGTGGGAGAAACTTTCTGTCTCTTTCAAATGACTTTATTAGTGTCTCGCCTCCAATAATGTGTTTTCGACCTCAGAAATGACTGTTACCATGACAATGTGATACCATTTGGAAAACAAAAATGCTTTTGTAAAAATAAATGGAGCAAACGAAGGCCTCCTATTGTATTTTGGTGCTCATTGTGTCCCTTTGAACGATGCAGAAGAATGTATTAAGTTTTGTGCGTTTGTGTAGATCCGATGAAGGTGAAATGGTCGGTGGAGGGTTGCAAGACGCATCGGAGAGGATCGAAGCACACCCAATGCCTCTGCGACCACCTGACCTACTTCTCAGTGCTGGTGGTGAGACATGGGCGTACATGTATTGCAATGCATATGCATTCGTGGTGCAGCGGATCACAAAAGTCACAGCTCAGATCGGATCACGGATTTGTGCCACGGATCGGATCGTTTTTTGGATCAGCAAAAAAAAAAAAAAAAGATAAATAGTACAGTACTTTATCTACATTTATTTTGTAAAATGCTTTTTCTCATTAAATTAAATTTTTTAAAAATTCAAAATGTCTAATATAGCCATTTAGGATTTACTGTCTTCATTTATTTTGTCAGATGCTTTTTCCCCATTAAATTAAATACAAAATCTATTCAAAATGTCTAATATAGCTGTTTAGGATTTAGGAACACAACTTTAAGTATGATATGATATCATGATCTAAATGGCTATGGTTGATGTTTTGAGTTTAATGTTTATCTTTAATAGCTAAAAATGTTTTTATATAATAAATTAAGACAACGTTCCATTCATCTTTACTTTAATGAACTCAACTTTATTTATAAAGCATTTTAAAACAAACATTGCTGTATACAAACTGCTGTACATGAAACAGAAATTGGTCATGCAGTAAAAGAAAAAAAAAAATTGAGTATACATTTTTTTTGTATACAAGTAAATACATTTTACATCAGTAAATTTATGACAAGCTGAGTAAATAAATAAATACATAGATAAATAAATAGAATACATCAGATTCATAGCACAAAAGTGTAATTTAAGGCACATTGCCATCCTTTAAACATGAAGAGTGAATTACAAAGTAGCTTTGGTCCAGAATATTGAAAAATAAGCCAGTTTCCACGTTAACAGCTGTCAAACTCATTTACAGCTACAAGCCAGGCATCCGTAGCTGCATGCTAGTCAGTAGCCACTTACATCGGAGATATCTGCCATGTCATACAATGACGACGTAATTAATTAGCATGTTTTTTTGTTTTGTTTCGTTTTTTTTGTTTTGTTTTTTTATCATCCTAAATTAGTGATTGAATATCAGTCCGGGAGAACGTTGTGTTGATGTTGGTCACAACTTTAATGCCAATCGAAAACTATGAACATCTAAAAAGGAAGTCAAGCTGTCCATCATGCCACCACGTGGGCCACTTTCAAAGCAATTGTCTACTAAGGCTATTTACATTGCTATCAATGGAATTGAAATCCGTAAAGACGGAGGTGATCCGAACTGACCATGGAACAAATGCTGATCCATTGCACCACTGATACACATATAAACGTGCCGGAGAGCCTACTTGCAGTTATCTCGTGTTTCCGGCACCAGCAACTGGAGCCTCGCCCGGTGCGCCACCTGCTGGCTCTGACTGCCATTACGTCTGTGGGCTGCGCCTTGTCTTTCCTGAGTGGCATCGTTCTCATCGTCTTCCTCTGCAAGAGAAGGTCTTTTTTTTTTTTTTTTTTTCTGCAGGAAGTGGTTTGTGAGAAAGAATTCTGAAACCAGATGTCCTCTCCCCATCCTTGTACAGGCGAGCCAAGGATCCGTCCACACCCATCCACCTGGGCCTGGCCGTGTCGCTCACCTTTCTCAACCTGCTCTTCTTCTTCACCGGCGTCCTGGCCAACGTGGGAGGCGAGGACCTGTGCGTCCTGGTGGGCGCCGGCCTTCATTACTTCCTGCTCAGCGCCTTCTCCTGGATGGGCATGGAAGTGTTCCACACCTTCTGGCTGGTCTACGTGGTCTTCAGACCCTCCCCGAAAAAATGCCTGTGGAATCTGCTCGGCTTCGGTGAGCGTTTTCCTCACTTGCTTGCCACAAAAAGGATTGTTGGAAGAAGCTGTTTAATGTTTAGTGCTCCATGATGACATTTCAGGCCTGCCGGCCGTCCCCGTCGTTGTCCTGGCCGCCGGGGTTGGTGACATCTACGGCCTGAGGGAGGTGGAGTCAAGCGAAGACAAAGGCAACCCGTACCGGATGTAAGCCTCCGGTCATAAATGGTGTACAAATACGGTGGTGCCTTGAGATACAAGTGATGCGACTTACATATGTGTTTTGGCATAAAAACATATTTTAATGTTTTTTCCCAGGTTGAGTCAAAATGAACCCAAATTGGGTCAAAACGGGAAAGACACAACTGCTTAGGTTCATCATTGAAACCAAAATGTTGGGTTCAATAAATAACCCAGTAAAACAATAAAAAAAAAAAAAAAAAAAAGTGTTGTTTTGCAAAAAGCAACTCAAAAAATGTGTTTTTGGTTGTAAAAATGATTAACAAGCTATAAAACTGTTGGGTCAACAATAACCCAATTTGGGTCAAAGCTTCTTGGGTCAATTTGACCCATTTTGGGGAGTTGTTTTGTACAAAACTGGGTCAATGTAATTATTATTATTATTATTGTTATTGGGGGGGGTTGTACATAACCTAAAAAGTTGTGTGAAAATGAGCCGTATAGACTCGTTCCAACTATTAGATTGCATTGCACATTTTAGTTAACGTCTGACTGGTCAAATTCAGATAAAAGCTTAAAATCCATATAAAATTATTGCCTGTCTTTGCGATATGCATATTGCATGGGCTAATATTGCAATATCGATATGTTTTTCAATATATTGTGCAGGCGGTAACTCCTGTAAGACGTAAAAACGGCAACAACTCCTTAACTCTAAGGGAGACACATTGTTTTTTGTTTTTATTGTTGCAATTTACCGTTCTAAAGAGTTCCAATAATATGTTGATGACATCTTGTGATCCAAATACACAAGAATAAAGAATTAGAGAGATGTCATGCAGACGGCAAGTACGTGACAAGTGAGGCAGAGCTGGAGCATTTCGACAAAGCAAGCCTGCTCTGTTGCCAACTTGGCAACCTTCCAACCCATCTATTGACTTTTTTTTTTTTTTTTTTTTCTTACCATGAACAAAGAATCTAGACTTTTTGTGACGTTATCGGACACTTCCCTTGAGCAGGAGATGTTTGCACCCTCTACTTCCAGACTGTAAATGAATTGCACATGTGTGAAGTCAATCCTTTTGATATTATGATATAATATATCTATTATTATGATGGTGATAATTTTGTCCTTCACGAGCTTCTTCTTCTTGTTGTTGTTGTTGTTGTTGTTGTGTGTTTCCAGGTGCTGGATGAAGGCCAACCCGAAGGCCTTGCTGGCTCAGCACCTCACCAACACCACCGTGCTGGCGGCGCTGGTGTCGGCGGGCGTGGTGATGCTCCTCCTGGTCTACCGGGAGATTCGCACCCGGGACGAATGGCGAAAGAACCGCGTGGCCTTCCTCAGCATCTGGGGCCTCAGCTGTCTGTTCGGCACCAGCTGGGGTCTCGCCTTCCTCGACTTCGGACCGTTTTCAGACGTTATCCTCTTCCTCTCCTGTTTCCTCAATTCATTCCAAGGTATTTCGCCAAAGGAGGCAGGAGTTGCTTTTTTATTTTTTATTTGTTCAAGCTTTTTTATTATTATTATTATTTTTTTACGGGAGCTGCGACTGAATATAGTCAGTCATGAGTGTTCGCTGTTGCCCAAAGGGAGCAGCAGGCCATTGTATCAGTGTGGGAAGGTCCCAAAGAAGACTGACGGTGTCAGTGGCGCCTGGCAGGAGAAAAGGCGACTTCCTCTCACGTGCTTTGCTGCACTGATTCGAAATTGTGTTCTGCTACGTCCTGCACTGTCGAGTGGCCCTCACTCTTGTGAATTTTCACTGCAGGCTCCCCCATTTGGATGGAATTTTACCAATACATCTTTGCTTTGTTTTCTTTCTTTTATTTTGAAAACTATCGCTACAACCAGCTAAAAACATAAAAACAAATCCACGCTTTCATAAAATAATTGCCAAGTCGTTTTTTCAGATTTTGTGGAGATGATTTAAGGGGGGGGGGGGGGGATATTTTTTTTTGTGCAAAATATAAATCAATCGACACAATCCAAACTCAGATAATTCATTTCTAAATTGACAGGAATTCATCTTAAAACACTGAAAACCCCAAATATGAAACACCCAAAATGAATAAAATACATTTTGCCACCCTCTTAAAATAAAATAATTTCCTAAGTTATTTTATTTATTTATTTATTTATTTATTTATTGCCTAAATCATGTCGTTATGATGCAGATGGTTGAATTTTTTGTGTTCCCTGAAGAATCTTAAAAAAAAAAAAAAAAAAAAAGACTTAAGCAATTATTTTAAGAAGGCATCAATTTTAAAGCCATTTTGACTTCGCTCCCGGCTGTTTTACTGGATTTTGGCTGATTTTGTAAGGCCCACAGAATATTGTGTTCTATTGCTATAAAAACATGGAACCTTCCAAAAGAAAGATTAGAGTCTCTTCTTGCATCAGGAAAAAAAAAAAAAAAAGTATTTTTCTATCTGTTTCCATTTTGCAGCAATTAGCATTAGAATATAGCAAAGTTTCATCATTATTCACAAATCTGTTTCAAGCTGTGGGGGAAACAACTTGTTTCCCAGCTTGCCCTGGTTGATATCTTATACTCGACTGCCATCTGCTGGCCATTTTTGTAATAACGTCATTGCTTCATGCATTCTCTTCAGTTCAGAGGCTGCATCAAAGCCTTCTGTATGCTATAGCATTAAAAAAAACATGTAAAAAACGTAGAAATACATCTTTGGCATGGTCTACTTGAAAACAAACATCATCTCGGGATTTAGTCCAATACTAAACTTTAACCACATTTTGTAAACGGATTGGCGACCTGTTGGAAATATGTTGGGCAATCGTCGCACTTTTCCTCCATCTTGTGATGGCCTGAACGTGGCTGACGTGTTCTCTGCAGGCTTCCTGCTGATGCTGAGGTTTTTCATGCTGGACTGGATGCGCAAGCGTGCGGTGAGGATCAACAAGTCGCCTGCCAAGGTTTGTCACGTGCCTGCGTCGCCCTCCACCCTCAGTCAGGAACCTCTGGAACCGCTTTGTCCCACTTCTTGATGCCTCCCCGCCTTTAACTATTATAGACATCCACACTCAGGTAAAATAACGGCCCGGAGCCGACATCTCTCCTTTACTGAGCACACCTAGACTGGCTCTAGTTGTAGATTTTATTTTATTTTATTTTTTTAATTCTAAGCTGGAAACAAATTTTGAAGCTTTATTTCCAGATAGAGGAAAATGTTATTACACTGATATTTTCTCCTGACTGTTTGGTGAAATAGAAATTTAATTTCTGCTTTGGACCTTAGCTAAGCTTTGATTTATTTTTTTTTATTTTATTTTGATTTTAATTTTGTACAGTTTTCAAGTAGCACTTTAGATGTTCTCTTTTTTTGTATGACGTCCTTGCGTGAGAAATAATTGTTCAATATTTTTGTCAACTTTTCCTGCGTGAAATCTTGTCACTGGACAACACATTATCTTTAAGCTGGATGGTTTTTGTTTTTTTGTTTTTTGTTTTTTTTTAATCACACAATTTGGAGATACTGCATATTCTTTTCTGTTGGACAGAAAAACTGTATTCCTTCATATCACGGCTGGAAATGATGACTTAACTGACCTTTGGTTTCAACTCGGCAGCATGCGGTACAAAAGCCCCATTTGAAATTGTTTTATTTCTTTTCGTGAAAAATATTCTCAGGCCAAATAAATTGCCTTTATAGTTTTCTGGCATGACATTTGCTAGGCAATTCTGTCTCATGAATCCATGCCTGAAAAGACACAAATGGAACACTACCTGACCTGTCATTTTGACCGAACTCAAAATATGCCCAGAATGTTATGAAAATTCCTCTAGGATTTTTTCTTTTTTTTCTTTGTAAAAGTCAGCACCATTAAGCCAATTCCACTTGCATACCTCAATAATTTCCCATGTGAAGATCACACACACACACACATTTTGTTTTAAGTGACCAAATTAATTATTTTCATTTTCCAAATGTCCTTAAAAGGCAAACTTGTACGAGAGATTTCATCTGATTTATGCCAAATTTGAAGCTTGTAGGCAGACGATGCTAAATTGTGGGACGGTTTCATTGCTTGTGGGTGGAGGAAGACAAGTTTGATGACCAGCCATGAAACATCTAAATATCTAATATTTTCAGGTCAATTATTGAAATATTTAAGGAAGTAAATGATGTGAATTATTAAATGTTTCTTCCAAATCATTTATTCATTCATCAGTCATTATTATGAGAGCACAAAATGGAGGCTACTGTTTTTAAAAGAATGATGATCACAACCTAAAATGGGGCAAAAGACTTTGAAAGAACGTTATTCAAAAATATTCAAACAAGTGTTTCATATGACGTTATATAAAATCTATGTTAAGTCATGTGTTTTGAATTAATCCTCTTGTGAAAATTGTTTCTGTGGTACACCCAAAAATGTGTTTTGGGTCTAAATAGTTTTGAAAATTTATGTGGGTAGCCCAAGACATTTTTGTTTTGTTTTTTACATTTTTTTTTTTACGTGTTTCTCTTTTCTTTTTAAACTTTGCAAACTGTCCAATATGACATAATAAGAGGGTTATGTTGCAAAGTCTCGACTTGTAAAAGTGCCACAAATGGAAGTGGTCTGTTTCTGAGTCAAATCCTGATTTTTATGTTGAAATGAATGTGACCCATCAGCAACCAAGTGATTTTTTTTTTGATTTTTTTTTTATAGCTACTGTGACGTTTGCACTTTGTTTCTCCATTCTCCAACTGTATTGCCATTCAGGTTGTTGTGAATATTGTTTTTTTGTTGTTGTTGTTGGATGTACAGAAAATTGAGTCTAAAAATAAATCATTTTGATTGTTTAAAAACACGAAAGTGTGGTTCTCTCACAATTCTGTTTCTTATGAAGAATAAAAGTTGATCTTACTTCCTGGAATTGTCACTGACTTGACAGCAACCTCCGTGCGAACTTGAGTGTATGTTATTTTTACCCTCCACTTTATCTCCACCGCCAACTATAGCGGACATGCTCTGATAAAACGAACTCCTAACTTCAGGAGCACACACAAGATGGCTGCCGAGGCCTCCGAGTCACCTGAATGTGACCTGAAGAACAACTGTGAGTGCAAAATGGTCCCGGGCTTGGTTCAGTGGATGCCAACGCAATCTTTTGCACGGCATGTGACACTTTGCACCAGCGTGATAATTACTTTGGCCATTGCGGGACCACTCTAATTGTTTGCCTTTTCGTCACATGCTAGTAGCAGTTGTTTATCTAACCATTATTCAAAATGTTTAGTTGAATTTTGTATTCTATTTTAGCCATTTATCAGTCTCATCAATGTCAAATAGTTGCCCATGTTGCCAGGCAACTGCACCAGTGGCAAATTATTTTTTTGTTTAATATTTATGTTTCTCAATTTAATTTGATTTAAATAGAATTATGTATGATTTTAGATGTCTAGCTATTAATATATAGTACAGGTGTAGGGTTGTTGGGGGAGGGGGTGAACGAATTTAATCAAAAATTGGTCACAACATAAGTTACGATTATTAAAAAATTTAATTTTAAAATATTCAAGAATCAAGATATGTTCTGTTTCATTTTATTCAAACAAAATGTGTTTTTATTTGTTGCCTTATACTAGCCACGCCTCCTTGACATTACTTCTTATCTTACTGCTCTGTATTAAATATTACACAAAAATAGAAACAGAAAAATGAAATATGTGGGTTTGATTTTTATACGAAACACAATATTAAAACAAATTTTAAAAGCGTGTAAAAGTGTCTGTCGTATCGTTAAGAAGCGTTACGCAATGACGTCATAGTGGCGCGGCAGCCGAGTTGTTTCCAGGTGCGGGTGGTGATGCACTCTTCTCTTCGGACGCCGGCTGTCACACTTCAATTGGAGGAGGTGGTCCGCTCAGGTACTACCGGGTCGAGGGGCTTTTTCAAACACACACACAGGGGTCGTTTTTGGCTAATTTCGGTGCGGGGGGGGGACACGGGCTGTTTTTTGTGGGGGGCGAAAACGTGAAGTCAGCCTCGCTCCCGGTCACGTCAATTTCGCCGCGGTAACACGGCAGGTCTGCGATGCTTGAAAAAAATTCTTTACAAAATAAAACATTCCATTATCTATTTTTTAGAACTATACGCCATTTGTAGTGTCTTTTGTGCCTTATTATGAAAGTCTTGTGTGGAAGTAAAGCTGTGATCAACGGCAAATTTGCTCTTCCTGGTGTTGAGGAAAACAGACGCCGGTTTTTGTTGAAGATTGTGCTTTCGATGAGTCTATTTTTTAAGACGAATGCAACAATATTAAATGAGCCAAAAAAATTAAAATATAGTTAATAAATGTTGTCGAATCGTCACCGAGAAATAAGGTCATGGCAAAACTGGCAGTATCACCAGAAAAGCATCCCCCCTCCCTTCCTCCTCAACTATTTTATTTTTTTTTAAATTGTATAATTTTAAACAAGTTATACAAAGAACTTGAGAACACTTCACAGTCACACACACGTTATTAATACAAGAAAAACCCAAAAAACAAATACGCCAGGGGGTTACTTAAATAAAAACATTAAAAAAAAATAAAAAAAATAAAAAAGCATAAAGCCACAGTTCTCATTGCTTTCTTGTTTGTCGAGCTCAATATTGTATTAATGTATCATTTGGTTTCCAATTCAAAAATTAAAAACAAAGGTCTTGAATGACTAACTTTAGATTTGTGTATATGAAATTTAGCCAAAAATAATTAGCAAGTTAATCATTAAAAAATTTTTGTTTCGTTCACTATCATCATTACAGAAACCAAACATTTTTCCAGAAAAGACAGAGAGTAGAGTCAATATAATCAATAATAAATCGAAGAAAATGGTCTCCGTTAAGAAGGAATTTGTAAGAAAAAATACACTAAAGTTCTCACTGTGAAGAAGACACCAGTTTTAATATTGTGTACAAAAACAATCTATTTTCTCATTGAAAAAAACGTCTTGTAGTTTTATCGTAGATTATCGTGGATTTTTTACCTGACCAATATATCGATAATCTCGGCATTGTGAGATAATCGTTATCGTGAGCCTTGTATCTCATATCGTATCGCATCGTGAGGTACCCAGAGGTTCCCATCCGTACACGAAGTTGATCTTCTGTACTGTGATGTTGCTACGCTAATGCTACTTAGCACTAATGCTAAGTCCAATAAGTTCCACTTCCTCTTCGATGCTCATTGTCCCACTCTTCGGCGGCGTTGCCAAAAAGCCAAAGAAAAAACGTAACGATACCGGCGGATGGCGTTGATCCGACGTTTGACTTTGTCGCTTAGCTAATGTTACAGTACATCCTGTCGTAAGGTTGTCATCATCGCCTTGTGTCCACCAGCTAACCGGTAGAGGACGCCACCGCTGAACCTCAGCTGACCCCAACATGTCGGACCAGGAATCCTCCGAGACGGCGTCGGGTAACGGCGCGTCGCCGGCGCCCAAGGAGAGCATGCAGCTGAAGAAGGAGATCTCGCTGGCGAACGGCGTCAGCCTCATCGTGGGCAACATGATCGGCTCGGGCATCTTCGTGTCGCCCAAGGGCGTGCTCCTCTACAGCGCCTCCTACGGGCTGTCGCTGGTGATCTGGGCGGCGGGCGGCCTGTTCTCGGTGGCGGGCGCGCTGTGCTACGCCGAGCTGGGCACCACCGTGGCCAAGTCGGGGGCGTCGTACGCGTACATCCTGGAGTCCTTCGGCGGCTTCCTGGCCTTCGTGCGCCTGTGGACCAGCCTGCTGATCATCGAGCCCACCAGCCAGGCCGTCATCGCCATCACCTTCGCCAACTACCTGGTGCAGCCGCTCTTCCCCACCTGCGAGCCGCCCTACGTGGCCTCGCGGCTCATCGCCGCCGCGTGTATTTGTACGTGCGCCGCCGGTCGCTCGTTTTAGAGCGGTGGATATGTTCTTGACAATATGCTCTATGCGAAAAATAACACATTTATGTCATATAAATGAAGCAGGAAAAGCTACAGTTTTTTTTTTTTTTATCCATCTCATGGGTCGGCCATTTTGTCACTTGGTGTCTACTGAAAATGACATCACAGTGGCTAAGTACAAGACAAAAAGGCTGCCCCCTGAGATTATTAAAAACAACAGGTGTATATTATTAATCAGGAATTCATGTTTAGGGTTTTATTCAAACTTTTTTGGCAGTTTTGGTCCTCCATATAGGGTAGTGGGGATGCCTGGAACATAATATTGACAATGAACATTTTTTACTTCCATTTTAATACATACAGTGATGACATCATCCACTCAACCTTGTGTGTGTGTGTGTCTGCTTCTCAGGCCTCCTCACCTTCATCAACTCGGCTTACGTGAAGTGGGGCACGCGTGTGCAGGACATCTTCACTTACGCCAAGGTGGCCGCCCTCATCGTCATCATCATCACAGGCATCGTCAAGCTGTGCCAAGGTGAGATGACAAGAAAAAAAAAAAAAAAAGACACAAATCTGCGATAAAAAAAAATCTAACATACAGTATTTGGAAAATGTGGCAAAATTGTTAGACAAGAAGAAATAATCAGCGCAAAGATATTAAGAAAAATATTAGGAAAAAATACCACAAACAAAAATACAATTTTACAAAAAATCCCCAAATATTAGACAAAAAGATGAAAATGCCATGTGTGGCTTTTTTTTTTTTTTTTTTTTTTTTAATATTGTGAAAATCATCAGCGCAAAGATTAAGATGAAAAATTCTAAAATATTAGAAAAATTAAAAATATTACATGAAACAGATGCAAAAATACACAAATACCAGAAACTGAATATCAGACAAAAGAAATACACAAATATTTTCCTTTTTTTTCAGAATTAAATCGGTACTGTAAATATGAGGAAAAATGTGACAAAATGGAAAAAAATACACAATGCTTGGGAAAAAGCAAAACATGGAAAATTCCAAATTATTACAAAAGTAAAATTTGATTAAAAAAACAAATGCTGAAAAACTACAAATTAGAGGAACGAAAAAGGGGCGAAAGTACAATTATTTCTGGAAATACTGTTTCAAATGTTTTCATGAAAAGAAATATTTGGTCGAAAATGCAAATTTATTCAATAAAAATACACAAATAATAGAAGAAATACCACAAATAAATAATCCAAATATAAACAATAGGAGACAAAAAATACAATTAACAATGTAAATATATATTTAAAAAAAACACACAAACAGAAAAAAAAATGCAAATGAAAAATTGCTAGACAAAAATAGATAAAATTAGTTTAATTAATATTTAATAGTATTAAAAATAAAACGAAGAAAAAGTGATCATACAAACTCTTTGATGAAAAATACACAAATGGTAGAGAAAAAAAAATAGACCAAACATACACAAATATTAGGGAAAAATATCATTTAAAATAATAATAAATAAGACCAAAAAAATGCATGATAAAGTATTTTTTAAAAAATAAATCTGAAAAATAATTGGGGAAATGTAAAAAAAAAAAAAAAAAAAAAAGAGGGAAAAGCAAAGCTTTAACTTGAACGTCTTCTTGGTCAGGTTTCACGGGCAACTTGGAGTCGTCCTTCCAGGGCTCCTCCACAGACGCCGGCAACATCGCTCTGGCGCTCTATTCCGCACTCTTCTCCTACTCGGGCTGGGACACGCTCAACTTTGTCACCGAGGAGATCAAAAATCCCGAAAGGTCGGCTTTTTTTTTTTTTTTCCTGCCTTGCGAGCGACGAGATTCTCATCCGCTCTTTTGCAGGAACCTTCCTCTGGCCATCGCCATCTCCATGCCCATCGTCACCACCATCTACATCCTCACCAACGTGGCCTACTACGTCGTGCTGGACATGAGCGCCATACTGGCAAGTGACGCCGTGGCCGTGGTAAGGGAAAATTCATCATTAGTCCTCACTGCCGTTTCTAGTCGGCTCTCGAGCAATCGCCATTTTGAAGTCAGACTGTGCAAGATTTTATTTTATTTTATTTTTTTTGCCCATTCATTTTGAATGCGATCATATCGAAGATTTTGAAGGTGAAGGAACTAGAGACAAATGAGTACACTTCTAGTCGGCACTCGAGCCGTCACCATTTTGAACCTATCCACTCCATCATCGAAAGAATGCTACTGGAAGTGGACGCTATCTTACATGATGTGCTCATGATAGCTGAAGATTAAGTGGCCGTGGTCAAATGAATACTTTAACAATTCTAGTCAGCGCTCAAGCCATAGCAATTCTCAACCTCAACTTCAAACTGTAAACGTCCTTCAGACTAAATTTTAAATACATCTTTCTCTGTCAAATGCAAGCCCTGTTTGGTTTGGCCCAGCCGTGTTTAAGCTAGCTGATGTCAATGGTCACATTTCTAGTCGGCGCTTTCCCATTCCTGACTCACCTGCTTGAAACATAAAAAAAAAAATGATTGTTCAGACTTTTGCAGACCACACGTTAGGCGTGATGAGCTGGACCATCCCCATCGCCGTGGCGCTGTCCTGCTACGGTGGCCTCAACGCCTCCATCATTTCCGCATCCAGGTCGCTTTCAACTCGGCTCCATTTTCTGTGTCTTGGTGTCACGCCCGCCATGTTTCATATGTTTGTGTGTGTGTGTACAGGTTATTTTTTGTGGGTTCCCGTGAGGGTCACCTGCCCGACGCCCTGTCCATGATCCACACGGAGAGATTCACGCCCATCCCCGCTCTCATCTTCAACGTAGGCAAACATTCTTTTTAGTTTCAATTTCTAGTCATCACCATTTTGAAACAATTTACCACAAAAAGGAAGGGATCGGCTTTTTGGATTCTTGCTCTCTCAAGGATATCATGGCTGATGTTTTTGTTGAGGTAAAATACAGTAACTGATGTCAAAGGACAACATAGGTTGTGTTTCTAGTCGACACTCGGGCATCACAATTTTCAACCGATCGACATAAAACAGTAAAGGATCACTGTTCTTTCAGTGAGGGGAACCCTATTTGTTAGTTGAAGGATAACAAATCTGTTCAAAGTAAAATATAGTAAAATGGATAACAAATCAGTACCACAGCATGTTTCTATTCGGCGCTCAAGCCGTAAACAATTTTGTCAAACCGTAAAGAGTTCTGTCAAAACAAGAATCCTGCTGTTTTAAAGATATTTGATTCCAGTGTACGAGGTTGCTGAGCTCAAAGGCGAACTCATTACTTGTTTCTATTCGGCGCTCGAGCTGTCACAAATTTGAACCCATCTGCTTCATTCGGACACAGTAAAGTTTTTTTTTTCTTCTGTCTAACTAACTGAAGGTCGTGGAGGTTAGAGGACAAACCAGTTCATGTTTCTAATCGGCACTCTAGCCACACACACGTTCACGACGACATGATGAGATATTTGCTGTTTTCAGTGCGTGATGTCGCTGATCTACTTGACGGTGGAGGACGTCTTCCAGCTCATCAACTACTACAGCTTCAGCTACTGGTTCTTCATGGGCTTGTCCGTCGCAGGACAGATCTACCTGAGGTGGAAGGAACCGCGGCGACACAGGCCGCTCAAAGTAAAGCACGATCATCTTCTGTCCAGGTCAAAAAAACAGAAAAGAGGAAAACAGATAGCTGAGATCCAAATGCGCTCTAAACGTGCCTCAAACTAAATTCAAGAATCCTGTTGGTTTGGATGGATCGAATGCTTAAGGTGCTGTAGATGAGGTCGAAATATCAGATCTGCAAACGTGCTTCTAGTCGGCGCTCTGTTTGTCTCTGTTCTCAACAAATGGGCCTCAAATTATAAGGAGCTCATTATGCCAAGCCAAAAAAAAAGTTATCTTGAGGGATGCGCAATCCCAACATCCTGAAGGTCGCTGTGGTCAGAGACAAAATCGGCAACATGTTTCTATTCAGCACTCGAGACTTGAAAACAATCTGCTTCGAACGGTAGGTTTTCTTGTTCCGTCAAGGCAAGAGCTTAATGGACCCCAGATGCTCACGGTAGCTGAGGTCAAAGGACAAATTGGTTCTAGTCGGCACTTTGGCCACCAATTGCTTTAGAATGATGTTGCAAATGTTTTTTTTTTTTTTTTTGTGTTGCGCAGCTGAGCCTGTTGTACCCGGTGGTGTTCTGCATGTGCGCCATTTTCCTGGTGGCCGTGCCGCTCTACAGCGACACGCTCAACTCGCTGATCGGCATCGCCATCGCCCTGTCGGGGGTGCCCGTCTACTTCCTGGGCGTCTACCTGCCCGAGTCCAAGCGGCCGCCCGTCGTCACCAAGCTGCTGCGTGAGTTGCATCGTCGTCGCTATTAAGACATTCAGCTGTGGCCTACAAATGTTAACCAACAAAAGTTAGAGCATGAATGATTTGAACCTCCGGTTGCTGTTGCCGGGTAGAAAAACAACAAAAATCAAGAAAATAGCTAAAATGAGTTTTTATTTATGTAATTAATTAATTTATGTATATATTTGTTTATTTATTTTTGTTGTTGTTGTTTTTTTTAACTGATGTGACAAAATAATTAATATTATTTGTTTACTTTTTTTAAACAAAAGTTATAGCATAAATGATTGAACTTCCAGCTGCTGTTGCTGGGTAGAAAAACAACAAAAATCATGAAAATAGCTAAAAGGAGTTTTTATTTTATTTGTTTATTTATTTGGTTATTTTTTTAAACTGATGTTACAAAATAATATTCTTTTTTACTTTTGTTTAAAAAAAAAAAAAAAAAGTTAGAGCATGAATGATTGAACTTCCAGCTGCTATTGCTGGGTAGAAAACAACAAAAATCATGGAAATAGCTAAAAGGATATGTATGTATGTATTTATTTATTTATTTTTGTTTATTTATTTTTTTTTACTTATTTTTGTTTTGTTTTGTTTCTCTTTAAACTGATGTTACAAAATTATTTATATTATTTTTTACTCAATTCCATCCATCGTTTGTCCACTTATCCTGTAACAGGTTGTGGGATTTAATTAATTTAACAAATATAATGTTTATTTTTTTGTCATTTAAAATTGTGCCGTTGATTACTGATCATGTGGCTTTTGTGTGCAGGTTCTCTGACCCGCTGCACTCAGTACACGTGCTTCTGCGTCCTCACCGAGTCAGACAAAAGTGACTAGAGACTCCACCAGCACTGCTGCAATGGATGATGGGAAACAAAACGACAGGTCTGACTTTTTTTTGTTTTTGCTGTGGAGTCGAGCGGGAAAATGGTGCACTTTCATTTCTTTTTCTTCTTCCTTTCTTGATTTTACCTTTTAAGCCAACGACTTGCCTTGCGGGCGTCTTCGGATGGTTCCGTTTGCGGTGTTTACTGATGTCAATTGCTCTTGTCACTTGTGACTGCCTTTGGTGACGGCTTTCACAATTGATTCAGGTCAAGTCCAAGACATTTGCAGTGTTTTAGCATATTCAATTCTCCAGTAATATGTAAACATTGTCATTGTCCAAATATAAGCATTTATTGCCCCCTTTTTTCTTCATAAAAACATTTTTTTTAAATAAAAATGTAAGAATTAAAATGGAAAATATATTTTAAAAAAATTTAGTTTTAATTTGTTTAAAAAACAAAACAGTGCATTCTTAGTATTTGTATTGTTCTTTTAATAAATAAAATTGGGGACAATTTTTTTTAGTTAGACAATAACAAAATTATTACACAGTTTGAGCGTGTGTTGAAGTGTGCAGTGCATGAACTTAAATATACCTCTTGCATGAAGTGCATTGCAGGCCCACTCAACTTTATAAAGCATTTGACCTCTTACCTTTATAATATTTGTGCCATTTGAAGAGAATGTGCTCGATCGTGAAAGATCGTTTCAGAGAAATTCACTTATGTCTCTTATTTATTACACTTGGAGAATTTCATTTTCAGTGTGCCTTGTACATTGACGTGTCAAACTCATTTTCAGGCCACATTGTATGACGTCAAATCTAAATGTATAAACAAATGCAACTAGTTATGCTGTCTTTCCATTTCAATGCTTAAGTGTACTTCTAATTTGAAATCACAAGTTATAGAAAAAGTGTGATAAAGGGATACTTGACTCACTGATCCATTTTCAGCATTAAAAATGTTAATATTTTGTCTATAAGTAATGTGATAACTTCATTTTTTCATGTACAATTAATACCTTTAAAAAGTAATTTTTTTTGACTTGCTGTCGCCTGATGACATCACCCGTGCTGAGGAAGTAGGCAACGGCCTATCATGGCTTAGTTTACTGACCAAACTCAGAAAACAGGTGAGCCGTGATTGGTCATTACCTACTTGCTCAGCACAGGTGACGTCATCTTCAGTTGACAGCAAGTGAAAAAAATTGTTTTTAAAGGTATTCAATGTATATAAAAAATAATGTAGTTATCAAGTACTAACTTTTTACTGCTGAAAATGCCTGAATGAGTTAAGTATCCCTTTAAGGGATTTGGTGTTTTGGAGATGCTCTTATCTTTAAAAAGCCATGAAAATGAGCAATTTTAGTAAAAATTGATGCCAAAACAAGTCATGCATTTAGCAAGAAACGTGACTATGCACTCAATTTGCTTTAGTGGGCCACAAAACAGGATGTGGCGGGCAAGATCTGAGTTTGGCATGCAAATCTTTTTATTTGACAGTTGGTCAATCACACAATGAGCAGAAACCTTATTGAGCGTTTTAACATTTATTTTCAAATCTGTTATACACATATTTACAAATTCAAATCCAACTGGCATTCGTTCCGTTGTAACACGCTCAACTTCAACAAACAAAACGCGGGCCCAAAACGGATGAGCCTCCAAACTGTCCGTCTCGCAACACAGCAACACAACCGCGCGCACTTTCACGGGATACAAAACACTCTAGAACACATACGCAACTGAACGCACCGCACGCTAACAGCACAAAAGCATACCCAACACACACATACGCACAAATGTGCTTAAAAAAAAAATAGAAAGGACACCCGTCGTGCGGGCCACAAAATTCAGATTCAGTCTGAGTCGTATTTGTCTGTGTCGTCGTCATCGTCGAGGTCCAATCTGCGGTCTTGGTGGTTGTCGAGCTGTTGCAGCAGCTCCCTCTGGTAGCGTTGCCAGCTCCTGCGACACGAAGAGCCTTCGTCTTCCTCGTTCTCATCCTCCTCCCAGTAGTCTGCAACACGACAGATTTTTTATTTTATTTATTTTTTTTGCTGTAAGTGTCAATGACTCGGCGAGGTGACAAACAGATAAGACGTACGTCCGTAGCGTTCCTCTCTGTCGCTGTCATCACTCTCATCTTCGGGGTAGTCGTTCCTCCAGTTTCCTTCCTCGTTCTCGTCATCCTCGTCGTCGTACGCCTCCTCCTCGCCAGCCTCCTCCTCAGGAACCTGACGACGGGAGTAAATTTCTCACTCTGGACTTCATGGGCCCGTTAAACGTGTTCTCTCACACACACACACACACGCGTGCATACCAGTTGCGTGTGGTCTGCGTAGGCCCTGACAGACAGGATGTCGTGGATCCATCCTGGCGTTTCCTGGTAGTAGAGGTCGTACACGTAGTCGGCGTCCCCGTTGCCGCAGTCGTCGTCGTCGTCGCGTGGCCGGCGTTGCCGCTGCTCGCCGATGCAGAGGTGCTCACGCAGCATCTTTGTGTTGTTGCACAGGATCACGTCGGGGTCAGACTGTTACGTCAAAACACATTCAACGTTTTACGGTCTTTATTCATGTGCTTGCATAAAAAAAAAATACAAAAAAAAAAATACAAAAAAAAAAAAGCCCTATTTGCTCAATAATATTTTTTAATAGCGGTATTTGACTTTTTTTCATTATTTTTATGTGTAAAATTAATGATCATTTTTTTGTAGTGGTTTTCTATAATATTTTGGTACTTTTGATAATCTAATACTTGTGTATTTGTTTATTATTTTTTCCCCACCTAATATTTCCCAATTTCTTTTTTTAGTTATTTTTTGCATTTACGCCTAATATTGTACTTGCCTTATTTTAATATTTCAGATTTTTGTTTAATATTTTTGCATTTATGCCTTATCTTGTTTTTCGCTCATCTTGTTTTTGTATCGAATACAAACTATTTGTTTTTCAATATTTCTGAAATTTGATTCATTTTTTGCATTTACACCTAATTTGCTTAAAGCTGTACTGTTATTTTTTCGTATTAAAAAAATCTGTTCGGTATAATTTTTTAAATTATTTGTCATTTAATATTATCTGAAATCTCATTTGTCAAACTTTTATTCTAATATCCATTCTCATTTTTTTGTCCTTATTTTTTCTACAATTCCTCCCCTTAACTACTTGTTAATTTTCCGTTTGTGTATTGTTGTATATTTTACGTAATATTCTGCGCGTTATAGCTTTAGTTGTGATTAGACCACAATAGTGAATGTTTTGACTTGGCCTACTGCCACAAGCAAATTTGACATATTTCTTATAGTAACACTGATAGATAAACGTGATCCTTTTGCTCACTAAAAGTCATGTTGTGAATTTTTTCAAAATTTTTTGTCCTCCCAACTTCTGAACGGAGGCGAGTGCATCCAAAATGTCTTCCTCTCTCACCTTGCTGAGCGATTTGTCCTGTTCCGGGAGATCTTCGTGAAGGAGATCAACCACCTGCACTTGCCCGAGACCCAAACACTTCTCCCGTTTCCGGGCCTCCTCCTCCTCCTCCTCTTGCACCTCGGCGCCATCGCCCGTCTGGCGCGTCTGCGTGCGGGTGGGCAGCGTGAGGCCGGCGGCGGTGCGGTGGCTGGAGAGGATCCGGTAGCGCTCCTCGCGCCGGAAGCCCAACTTGGCGCTACGCAGGTCCCCGAAGATGCGCTGCGAGCTGTTGGCGGACGGCCGCAGGGCGTGCGCCACGCGGGGTCGGGCCAAGGCCTGGCGGACCTCCGTCTGCACGGGGGCATCCTGAAGAGGGGGGGTTCACAATGGGGGTCACGGTGGTCAAACATTTATTTTTTATTTGTAATTTTCATCATTATTTTTTCGCGAACATTTTTTTTTCATTTTTGTTCCATCATTGTGTATTTTTTAAATCTGTTTCAGTATTTTCTTCTTATTAGAGACAAGCCAAGAGTTCAAAGTAGACATGGTGAAGCAGCATTTAGCTGTTATGCTGCATGCAAGTGGAATGAGCTACCAAATTAAATCAAGTCAGACACAAATGTAAATGCTTTTGCATTATTTTAATAATTTTTATAAGCTACTTTTTAAAAATCTACTTTGCTTCTCAATCTCACTGTTTGTAAATGCTTTAATGTGTTGTTTTTGCTTGTGTGAAAAACATTAAGTTACCTTGTATGAAATGTGGCTTTTTTTTTTTATGTGTAAATTTCCTTTTTTTTCTTAATCCAATACTCACCTATTTTAAATAACGGCCTAGTAATTTTCACATTTTGTTTTCTAATGATGCTGTTATTATAATCCTTAAAGAAAAGAGATTCGATTCTACTCCTCAATTGAAATTATTAATATAACATTATTAATAAATATAACTGAATATTTGGCAAAGTTTTTCTTGTTTACTGGAAAAAAAGGCCTTTTATGAAGCCGATCAAGGTGTCACCACGACGTCATATAGCGATACCCGCTGACGTCATTCGATGTCGGCTAACGGCTACAAGCAAAACTAATAAACCTTGCGGGGTGTCAGGTTAGACAGTTACCTCACATTTAGAGCGACAATATATCTTCTCCAGAGAATAAAGTGACAAAAGTCATGTTAGTAGATCTTAAAGTGGTCTTTTTTGCGTCTTTCTTACGTCGTGTTGACGCTAGCCGGCCACGAACTCGCTAGCCGACACCGCGGCCATCTTACCTGTGTCGCGACCGTCGCCACGAGTTTGAACACCGACTTCTCCACGTCGGCCTCGCCGGGCTCCGGTGCCGTCTCGCCGGGAGCCTGGTTGGTCTCCGGTCGGATGCGCTTGCAGGCGAGCAGCAAGGCGTCCGCGGGGTCGGTGCCCCGCTTGCGCTTAACACGCAGAATGGTAGCGTTGGGCTCCATGTTGGTTTGTCGCCTGGCCTGTGCGCGTGTTTCACTGTTTTGCCTGCCTGGCTCTGTCTGTGTTTGTCTCTTTGACGACGTCACGTGACACGAAAACGCGCACACAGCCCCGCCCACCCGCGGGAACGCGATTGTTTGCTGTCGCCTAATAACAATAAACTATTGAAATTGGATGGATGGCTATAACAATCTAATAGAGATTCAGGCGTTGCAAAAGTAAAAACAAATAGCACAGATTTTCACTCCACGTTTTCCCACCCCTGCTTTACATTTGATTCGTGACGAGTTTCTACCCGGACCCATATTGTGGTGCAAGACTGGCTTTTATTTTTATTGTTATTCTCAGTTTCTACCCGGACGTATATCGCAAGCGGACATTATTCCCCACACTGCTCATTTCTCCATTTCTCATCGAAGTTTATTTCATCAAAATCTTGAAGCCCGCTACACTCTGAACTTCACACCAACAACGTGGCATTAAGGTAAGTCATATAGGTAAATGTCATTTTATCGATAATGCATCATCCGCTCGTATCTCCTTATACCCTTCACCACATTTTATGCTTTTTGTTTTGCACATATATGCACAATGGAAATGGCTGCATGGTTCAGTGCACACTGAACATCAAAGACTTTTTATTTTTATTTTTTTAATGTATCTTGCCCGATTAGACTACAGTCTGAATTTGCTTACTGCGTCCCTCACATTAACTCGCAAAAATAATAATAATAATAAATTAATAAAATAAAAATCACGTCCTAATACAATGCTTTAATTAAAGTGTTCACATTTTCGTGTTTGTATTTAGTTATTTATTTATTTTTTATTGAATGTAAATTACTGATAAGTATTTAGCTTTATGGAAATGATGTCTTAAAGGCAATATAGTATTACTCCTCCTCCTACAACTACTAATCATAAATAATTGATTTATTTAAGACATGATGTCCTTTGAAAAATGATTCATTTAAAAATAATTTGATCCATCAACCTGCACCAGAGAAATAATGGGCAACTAAATGAATTGGAAATTATTTAATACCTTTCAATGAAACCAGGGGCCCTTTAAATCTGAATATATGTTATATCTACATTGATTGGATTTTCCAAGTGTGCGTAGATATGTCTCAGGGCAGTCAACACGGCAAGTGGAGCGTCTCCAGCAGCGATGACGACGATGAGCTTCCCCCATCGGTGAAGTCGTCCAAACCTCTTCAAACGACCGTGTCCGATCATGGTTCCCTGTCTTCCCCCACCCCCAAAGTAGACTCCACCCCCTTGGAGGTGAAACCGGAACCATCTCCGGTACCTGCGCTCGTGGTCGGTTCTGAGGCCAGACAGCAGGCTGCAAAGAACCAGCTCTACCCCGTCAAGTATGAGCCATCTCCATCTTTAGCCGGGAAAAGGAAGTTGGACGCGGCAGACGGCTCCGGCTGGGCGCTCTCTGACAGCGATGATGATGATGATGATGCAAAGAAGAAGAGTAAGCCACCACCTGCAAGGAAGGCTCCCAGTCCCAAACGCAAGAAGGTGGCGGACGAACGCCCTCCCAGCCCCCACGGACGCGTCTACTACATCGACGAGCCCGACGACTTCTTCGAGTCCAGCGTTCCCTGCCAGGATGACATGTTTCGGTTCTACCTCAACAAGGTGACAGGCCTGGACAGGAAGTACAACAGCGGCGCACTGCACATCAGAGGTGAGGGGAAGTCCATCTATTTTTTGGGGTAAAACTTGCGATCCTGCTTTTATGTTTTATCAAATGATAATGTTTTCTTCTGCAGACATCCTCTCGCCATTATTCGGCACCTTAAAAGAGTCCGTTCAGGTGAGCTTTCAATCAATTATGAATCAGGTGTGTCGACTTCATGTTTCATGCTAAAATCTGGACTAAAATTGAAAATTGTCTTGATTTTTAGTAATTTTGAGGTATTGCAAGCATTTTCTTATTACCAAACTTTTTTTTTTTTTTTAATGATTAATTTCTATTCCAAAACTAATTAGCTATCAATTTGTTGTGTATTCAATTACTATTAATGTAGGCAATTACTGTATTTTTTATTTTTTGCATTCCCCATTTCACTCATATTGGAGCATTTTCTTTTTTAATTATTTTCTTTTATTTTTGGAGGGGGTCCCTATTTCTCCCTGCATAGTGGAGGATGATTTTCTTCTACTTTTTTTGGAAACATTTTTATTTATTTTTTTTATTCATTGTTCATTGCATTGCTATTTTACCCTATAAATTACTTCAATACTATCTAATTTAATACCTAATTAGTTACCATATTTACTATTTTTATTTTGTATTTAATTTTACATTTTTTTTATTTGCTCTTTTTTATTTGTTATCTGTTTTTATTTTACGCCTTTATTAAATGAACAGTAATTTTGTTATTAATTTAATTAAATGTTTTTATTGCATTTAAATTTTATATTTATTAAAAAAAAAAAAATACATTTCCAATTAACCTCAGAACCAGCTCAACAGGAATTAATGTAAAGTTGGAAAAAAAATAATTATAGGAACCACATTTATTAAAGTTCGCTAACACTATTCGATCTCTTTTCCGACACAGTTTAACTACTGCTTTGACCTGGCCTGGATGGTTCAGCAATATCCTCCAGAGTTCAGGTGAGTTCGCATCACAACGATGGCGTCGACAATGGCGACGCTCAGGTGAACCTTTCTGCCTTTTTGTTTTTGCGTTTCCTCTCAGGGATCGTCCCATCCTGATCGTCCACGGCGACAAGCGGGAGGCCAAGGCTCGGCTGGTGCAGCAGGCTCAACCCTTCCCTCACATTCGCTTTTGCCAGGTACAACACATTGTGGTCCATTACAGTTTAAATGTAAATCTTGAACAAAAAAAAACAAAAAAAAAGTCATTTATTTGAGGTGAGGTGTTTATTTTGCATGCATTTGTTCACTGAGTCTTTTTAAATGCAGTATGCGCACCGATGAATATTTTTGCCTTACAGGCCAAACTGGACATCGCTTTTGGAACGCACCACACGTAAGAAGGACTCACCATGAGTAGACCTTTTTGGGATTACTGTAGTATTGCATCCACAGCCGCAGTCAACTCTAATGAGTGGATTGTTGGATTGCAGGAAGATGATGCTGCTGTGGTACGATGAGGGTTTCCGAGTCATCATCCTCACCTCCAACCTCATCCGAGCCGACTGGTACCAGAAGACGCAGGGGTGTGTTCCATTTTGCTCCTTCATAGAACTGGACTGAGCTCACGACTGAGTGATGATGGCTTCCTTTGACAGGATGTGGATGAGTCCTCTGTTTCCACGGTTACCAAAAGGCAGCAGCGACACTTGCGGCGAGTCGCCCACATTTTTCAAGCGGGACCTGCTGGAATATTTGGCATCGTATCGGGCGCCCGAGTTGGAGGAGTGGATCCAGAGGATCAAAGAGCACGACCTCTCGGAGACCAGGCACGTCTTGTTGATGAGGCAGTAGCGATGTAATGGTATCCAAACGTGGCGATATAATATCACGATATGAACCTCACGAAACGATAATTATCATGATGATATTAGAAAAGGTTACAATATTAAAAAAAAAAAAAAAAAAAGCACATATCGACTCGATTCACAGGCATATTAGATTATTCCCATTCATCTGACGATTAATGTGGATTTTAAACGTAGAAGGGCCAAAACATGCCATATAAAAATTAAACTGCACTAAAAAAGTTAACTAAAATAACCTTGCTCTGGTCTGTGTGTGTTCAGAGTATATCTGGTGGGTTCCACTCCTGGCAGATATGTGGGCCCAGATATGGATCGCTGGGGTCACCTGAGGCTCAGGAAGGTAAAAAAAAAAACAACAACATCATGTCGCATCTATTTGGATTATTGCCATCAACGTCTCTCTGTGGTTGGCAGTTGCTTTACAAGCACACCGACTGCATCCCCGGCGAGGAGCAGTGGCCCGTGGTGGGCCAGTTTTCCAGCATCGGCTCCATGGGTGTGGACAAGACCAAGTGGCTGGCGGGGGAGTTCCAGCGCACCCTCACCACGCTGGGAAAATCGTCTCTGCGGCCCAGCCCCCCCATTCACTTGGTACGCTCCGTCGCCACAAAAGCACGGAAACATTGATGTGCATTCAAAAGCTTTTGAGAACGTCAAATTTAAAAAAAAAATCACCTAGAACGATTATAGTTCATTTTAGGTAATGTAGCCTATAAATAAACAAATAAATGCCTCACCTCTAATAATAATTGACACGACATATCTTCTATAGTTCAGTAAGTTATTTCGTTTGCAGTTGTATCCATCAGTGGAAGACGTCAGGACGAGTTTAGAAGGTTACCCTGGTGAGTTTTTTTTTTCCTTTTCTATAAATTATTTCAAGATTGCTTTTATTTGAAGTACTTATTGAGTCTCTTCTTGTTCGCCAGCCGGGGGCTCGCTTCCCTACAGCATCCAGACGGCGCAAAAGCAACTCTGGCTGCACTCCTACTTTCAGTACGTTCTCGCTTATGAATGATTGATTGCACCAAAGTAAATGATGTTGTGATCATATTGAGCGAGCGTGTTTGTGCAGCCGATGGCAAGCGGATGCAACCGGGCGGACTCACGCCATGCCCCATATCAAGACGTACATGAGGACGTCGCCTGATTTCACTCAGCTGGCGTGGGTCCTTGTCACCAGGTTGGTAGATTTAAAAAAAAATAAAATAAAATTGCTGTGTATTTTAGGTCGTCTGTATATTTGTTTGTGTGCACCGGGTGTTGAATTGAGGCGCTATCTCTTACAGCAATGGTCACTATTTGAGGAAAAAGAGAGCTTTTGTTTTTTTAGGTGAAGTATTGATTTGTACATATAGGTGGCACAGCAAATATCTCAATGAAGTCTTTTATGTTTAGGACCAAGACTGCCATCTATGTTTATTTTTTTTATATAATTTTCGGATTATATTTTTTTATATCCATTTTTATGTTCATTTTTTTTGTTCATTTATTTATTTAGTCATTTATTTATTTTGAATTTTGCCAGTTTTGGTCCTCCATATTCTTTGGTGAACAAATGTTTTACTGCAAACTAGGGGTGTGAATTGCCGAGTACCTGACGATTCGATTCGTATCACGATTCACAGGTCACGATTCGATTCGATAGCGATTAATCCCGATACGAATTTATAAGTCGATTGTTGTGATTTTTTTCCATTCAAATTTAGAAAATACTAATCAGTAAGCTTGTAGAGTGTAAGATTTATATGAAAATGTATTATTTATTTATCTGAAATTTCAGTCTTATAGAGGTTGTAATCTGTTTCATGTTTGAACAGCATTAAAATAAAATATTAAGGCTTAATGTTCCGTTCATATAACATTCTTCCATGCTCAAGGTGTGAATCCTAAAAAAAAAAAAAAAAAAAAAAATCGATTCTGCCGATTATTGAATCGATTCGAGAATCGCGCGATGTAGTATCGCGATATATCGCCGAATCGATTTTTTTTAACACCCCTACTGCAAACACTTTTCTGCCACCGACAGGACTGGAGTAGACTAGCCTATTTTTTATTTGTTTTAAATAGCATTCACATTTAAGAATAAGAATTAATTATTGTTAACATTATTACAGTGCCAACCTATCCAAAGCAGCATGGGGGGCTCTGGAGAAGAACAACACGCAGGTGATGGTTCGATCGTATGAGCTCGGCGTCCTCTACGTGCCCTCGGCCTTTGTGAGAACGCACACACGCACGATCATGCTAATGCTAAAGAGTATTATTTGCGAAGAGACGGTGACCGTTATCTTCTTGCAGAACATGAAGACGTTCGCAGTTCGGAAAAACCCGTTTCCTGTCACGTCGTCGTCGTCCGGTTTCCCAGTGCCATTTGATCTACCGCCGACATGCTACACCGCTAAAGGTATACATGTGTATCCTTTAGCCATTCATCCATCCCATTTCTATCGCGGTTGTCCTCATTAATCGGGCAGGTGAGCTGCAGACTTTTAGCGAGAGTCGGTGACGTCATTTATGTACATTCTGAATGACAATGTGTGTGTGCATGTCCGGTCATTAAGAAATGTCTTTAATTAAATGAAGTAATGCTCATTTTTTTTCCCTTTATCCACAGATCAGCCTTGGATCTGGAACATTCCATACAGCCAGGCACCAGACACACACGGCAACGTTTGGGTTCCCTCCTAAAATTAAATGCACACTTAGGATTATTATTATTTTTTTTTATTATTGTATGCTATTTTCATATTTTTGTACATTAAACAATAAAATAACATGTTTGCTCATCACATGACAACCGTCTACATTGGTGAATGCCCCCCCCCCTATCAAATGTGCTCTGGCACCAAAACTGTCTGCACCTCTAAACTTCTGATTTTACAGACTTCCAGCCTCTCTTCCTCCTTTCACCCTTCAGTCCTTCTCCTCATACCACCATTTTATACCATCCCATACTTCCTGCCTCCCTAACTTCACGTTCAGGTTATTGTAGTTAACAAAAATTAACGAAATAACCAAAAGTAAAATTGAAACAAACAAAAAAGTAAACAAAATAAAACAAAACAAAAAAAACATTTGTAATTCACGGTGCATCGCTTGGTGGCAGTAGAGAGCCGTGTGGTTGTAAAGCGGTCGCCAAACAAAACCACGAAGAAGCCCGCTCGCCTTCTCCACGCTCTTCTTGCGGTTGAGTGTGGCGAGCTAGTCGAGCTTACATTGACTGCTAGCAAATTTAGTAGTTGTGGGCTCTTTTCTTACACGGAGAGAAGGCTATAATCTCACAGCATGGCGTTAAACCTGATCATCAACACTAGCAACCCGCCTTTAGGTGAGTGACAACTTCTGGCTGAGTTTTCTAAAAGCGTAATGGCCATGAGTGACAGCTGAGCTGGCTAGGCTGCTAAATAGCTTATCAGCACGGTTTACGTATCCACCACCGGCATAAAAACAATTAGGTCGATAAAGCATGGACAAAACCTGTAACACTTGTTGTGAATTTAAGTCACATATATATGCTTTAGCGTGCTTGAGTGGGGCGTGTATGAGTGAGTTACCAATTAGTGATCCTGTCGTCGTGGCACTCAAAACAAGCGACAGAACCGCCGAATAATTTCAGTTACTTTATGCCAAAAAGCTCAGTTGTTCTACTTTTATCACGGTTAAGTCTACGCGCGTTGTTTCCTCTTTTGAATTAAGAGATTGAACGTAAAATCAACTTGCAATTGGCGTGAAGGCTTACGGTGTGTTGCATCAGCACAGAAACTACACCGAATGAGCCCAAACGATTGATTTGATGGTTCTGTCGAAATCCCCACATGCATTTTTGTGAGTTGCACTAATATTTTAGTATAAAATGTATTTTTGGTCAGTGAAGAAGTGCTTTAATTAAGAATAAGAACCCTAAGTTTAATAGCGTCATCCCAGCTTTGGCAGTGCTGTCAAAGCGGCTCAACAGCGACACAGAGCTGAGTGGGTACTGCATGCTGATCAGCTGATGCAAGATTACAAACAGAGGTGGTGAAAACCAGGTCAAGAAAGTAAAAAAAAAAAACACTGCTAATTTGGCTTTAGCCACGGTTGTTTCTTGTAATGACATTGTTTACCTGTTGGTTGAGTACAAGCAGCTGAAGCTAAAGCCAAACTGGCATTTTTTTTTTTTTTTTACTTTCTGGACCTGGATTTCCCATCTCTGACTACAAAAGACATTTTAAAGTCTTCCTTAGCACCAAATCTCACGCTAACAAGAATGCCAAAGAAGAATCGGTTGTTTCACATTGAGATCATGCTTTCTCTTCAGGAGCCCTCCTGACCGCCGAACACGTGAAAGGAAGCGTGCAACTGTCAGTGGAGGAAGGCAAGGACACTCTCCTTCACGTCTCTGAGTAAGCAGGATAACCTCTGTCTGCAACCAGCTGCGCCCATGTTAGAGGTGAAAAAAAGCCTTTTGTTGTCGTCCCCCGCAGTGGCATCCAGTTCAATGACGCAAACTCCATCAGCCGATACTTGGCGCGAGTGGCGCCGGCTCTCGGCCTCTATGGATCCAACCTGATGGAGCAGACTGAGGTGTGCAATAAACTGTGAATTTTCAAAATTGAAAACTTTCCATGGGAATTAAGAGGAACAAAGCAGAAGTTTGAAATTGAAGGTTGTCTTTTGATTGGGGAATTTATAGTATAGTTGGATAAAATGTTTTACCACAATCTTGATTTAAACATCTTTGGCCTCATGAGAGTTTTTTTTTTTTTGTGTGTGTGTCTGCAGGTGGATCACTGGCTGGAATTCAGCGCTCGACGTCTTTGCGGTCAGCCCGATTTGAGCGCATCTCTGGCCGAGCTGGACAAGGCCCTCTCGCTGAGAACCTTCCTGGTGGGCCACGCGCTCACCCTGGCCGACATGTCCGTGTGGGCCGCCCTCAAAAGTGAGCGCCTTTGAAAAAGATGATCCTGATCAGTTTGTAGTTTTAAAACGTTATGTTAATTGTGGCGTTTGGCTTGTCAAGGTCACAGCGCCTGGCCCACCAAGGACAAGACTTTCAGCCATGTCAGTCGGTGGTTCTTCTTCCTGAGCTCTCAGGTTCCCTTCACTGCCTTGGACAACAAATACACCAGCAAAAAAGCTCCAACTAGGTCCAATGTAAGCCATGGGTTACCTATAGTTGTACTGATTTTGTGGTTGTGGGTGTGAGTGTAATCATTTTTTTGTGATGATTTTCTTATATGCTTGTCAGTCGGTGGTGAAGGAGAATAAGGCCGACCTCGGAAAGTTTGTGGACTTGCCCGGAGCCGAGATGGGCAAGGTGGTTGTTCGATTCCCACCTGAAGCCAGCGGGTGAGGCCCACTCAGGAAGCTAAAGACTAGATTTTGTCATTCATCTCATGTTTTGTCTTTGCCGTCAGGTATCTGCACATCGGCCATGCCAAGGCCGCTTTGCTCAACCAGCACTACCAGGTCACCTTTAAAGGTCAGCTCATCATGCGCTTTGACGACACCAACCCAGAGAAGGAGAAGGAGGACTTTGAAAAGGTGAGGAAAAAAATAAATAAATCCCATTTTAACAGCATGTCATAACACGCCTGTGCATCCTTTCAGGTGATCCTGGAGGATGTGGCTATGCTGCAGATCAAGCCGGACCAGTTGACCTACACCAGCGACCACTTTGGCGTCATCATGCAGCTGGCCGAGCAGCTGATGAGTGAGGGCAAGGCCTACATCGATGATACGCCCCCTGACGAAATGAAGCAGGAGCGGGAGCAGCGTACCGAGTCCAAGTGCAGGAATCACAGTACGTCTGGAAAACATACTGTACGTTCGTTTGAGTTGCCAACAATGAATTGTATACCTGTCAATATTGCCATTCGACCAGGTCATTTCAAGGCTAGTTAGTACGGCACATGCTCCAAGGCAAGCCAGGGGCTTATATATTTTTATTACTGAATTCTGGAAGATTGGAGTCAATTACACACTACTCTTATTTCTCTGTAAATGCCTTGTTTTGGGAAAAAAAATCCCACAAAGTCAGATTAAAATTATTACATTTAAAGTAATTAATTAAAAGTAGTAGATTACAAATAATTTTCAAATGTATGCTTTTTTTGTTTGTTTTTTTCCAAACTATTTTCGTAATCTCTTGCATGTTTATTTCCCCTACAATGATTGTTGTTATTCAGGAATAGGTTATGCTACATCGACTGTCTAGAAAAAGACACAATTTAAATTAAATATGTATTAATATATAATTAAATGCAGGTATATACTAATATATAACTAAAAATACATTTTAAAGTAAATTAAAACATCCATCCATCAATTTTTTTGACCACTTATTCATCACAAGGTTTGGGGGGTGCTGCTGGAACCTATCTCAGCTGGCTTTGGGCAGTAGGCGGGGTACACCCTGAACTGGTTGCCAGCCAATCGCAGGGCACACCGAGACCAATAATCATCCACACTAAATTAAAACATTAATTACACAATTGTATTTAAAACCCCCATTAATCTTAATTTTAAAAAAATAATATAATTTTTGTGTTTCTGATTGGGGGGGGGAAATATTACAAAGGAAAGAGCCACTATGATTACTACAATTTTTTTTTTTTCAGCTTTGGAGCAGAACATGAAGCTCTGGGCGGAGATGAAAGCCGGCACCGAGCGCGGTCAGATGTGCTGCATGAGGGCCAAGATCGACATGAACTCCAACAACGGCTGCATGCGGGACCCCACGTTGTACCGCTGCAAGACCACCCCCCACCCACGCACCAGAGACACATACAAGTACTCGAATTAATTGCACAAATTACCACAAGTGTGACCAACTGCCTCTGGCGGTCAGCAGGTATGAAATGGTACAGATTACCCTGTCTTCTTCTTCTTTCTCTTCCAGGGTCTACCCAACGTACGACTTCGCCTGCCCTATCGTGGACAGCAGAGAGAATGTGACGCACGCCCTGAGGACCACCGAATACCACGACCGTGACGAGCAGTACTATTGGTTCATCGACGCGCTGCGCCTCAGGAAGCCGTACATTTGGGAGTATTCCCGCCTCAACCTGAACAACACGGTGCTGTCCAAACGCAAGCTGACGTGGTTCGTGGATGAAGGCTACGTGGATGGATGGTGAGGTTTTGGGCTTGTGAACTTGCGCCGCTTTGTACACTGCTTGCAAGTTGATGGCACAAGGTGACACTTTTTTTTTTTCTCAGGGACGACCCTCGCTTCCCCACAGTCAGAGGGGTCCTGAGGAGAGGAATGACCGTGGAGGGCCTGAAACAGTTCATCGCGGCACAGGTACGTTCATCCTGTCGGTGCTATTGTCCTATTGCATTATTGGCCATAGTGACTATTAGGAGTTTAGGAACTAAGTCCTGACGCGTAATACAGTAAGTAATCGACACCCCTACTGAAAATAGTGATAATTGTCCATATTATAAGTAACACACACAATATAGATAATAGATGTCCACTCAAATGCCCGAGATTAATAAAAGATGTTTAAAGGGTGTAAGAAAAACATTTCCTTGTCATATTTCTAACTGTAGATGAAACATATTTCTTGACTTATAGGGTGGATCCAGATCAGTGGTGAACATGGAGTGGGACAAGATCTGGGCCTTCAATAAGAAGGTACGGCTTCCCGTCTTATCTTGCATCATTACACAAAGAATGAGAGAATACTGGAAATGATACACGGCGCTTTTCCTCGAGGTTGCTAAACCAGAGTAAATCGAGTATCGCGTTGCTTGGTGACTATTTCAGACAGACAGCTAGTATGGCTTCTTCATCCCTTCATTTCCTTTTCTCCCCCTTGACTCAATAATACGACAACCTTTTCGCCTACCATCCAATAAATCGTACCCTCTTGTGTCCCACATTTACGTTTTCTTTTTTTTCTCTTTTGTGCTACTTGTTGTTTTCTTGGCTGGCTGCTTCATACATAAATTACTAAAATAATAGTCTAATCTACACTTTGCTGTACATGTTTGTGTTTTCTCCAGCTGATGTCATGTTAAAACTGATGAGTAGCAGTTAAGCAAAAACAATTAGATATGGAAATAAAAAGTAACAAAAGCAGAAATGGTGAGACATGGATTTTTATATACATTGTCACAATAAACATGTGCCAAGTCCTGTATTATTTAGTGGATTTGTTATCTTAGGTTGACATGTTTTTAGGCCCTCTTATAATTAATTACGGGTTAGCAAAGTATGGCCTGGGTTCACAAATAGCCCACTGAACATTTACAATCTGCCATTTGTCATATAGAGTTACCATTTCTGTATAAATACTTAAATATTAAGCTAATTCTAGGTAATAACAATAGAGCACATTTTTTAAAAATGTACTATTTTAGCTATTTAGATGTGGAATTTAACTGAATCTATGAATGAGGTTTTTTTTTGTTTTTTTTTTAAATCAAATGTGGCCATTGAGCGCTATTGTTTTCCGCTGTTTTGGATGACAATGGTTGGAACTAAACAGTGAGATTGCAGTGCACTGCTCTTCGGAGGGTTCAACTTTGGAGCTTGCGTTACCTTTTGTCCAACTGTACTTGTGTGTGCATATGTGACGGCGTCTCCTCACTCTTGTGTGTTTCCAAGCTGCCTGTTAGCTGCGTGAAGGTACTCCTCTCTGCCACATCATCTCCATCCTCTTCAACACCCCCCTTCCGTCATTCTACTTTAGGCTTAGCTGCTGTTAACTCTGGGTGAGATGCAAGAAGGGGACTTCATGCTATTTAAAGAGCTTGGAAAGAATTAAGTTGCTGAAGTGGATTGTGGACTGAACAAGCAGCTATATATTTTTTTGTTGTTGTTGTTTTGTTACCTGCATGTAGCAATTATTCACTCATTAAGTCTGTTTCCCCCCTCTCATGTCTCTCCTGAAGGATATTTGATTTTTTTTTTAAATATTTATGCCATGTTTAATGCTTCTTTAATCATTGTGTGCACGTTTTAGGTGATTGACCCAGTAGCGCCCAGATACACGGCTCTATCCAGCTCATACGTGGTTCCCGTTTCTGTTCCGGAAGCTACGGAGGAGATGAAAGAGGTGGCCAAACATCCAAAGGTGTGCAGTTCTTCTTACATACACAAATATACACACACATGCAGTGGCTGAGAATCTCCCTTCCACGTAGCATGCCGAAGTGGGGATGAAGCAGGTGTGGTACGGACCCCGAGTGCTGGTGGAAGGAGCGGATGCAGAGACGTTCACGGAGGGTGAGGTGGTCACCTTCATTAACTGGGGCAACCTCATCATCACCAAGATCAACAAGTATGAACCTTAATTATTCATCTCATGCCGTATCGTATGCATAAACTAATACAGTACAGTGTTACCTTGACTAATAACTGAAATGTGCTCCTTTCTTTTCTTTTCTTTTTTTCGTAATCTCCCCAGCAAATGAAATTTTGGCTCAAAACATAAGGCAAATAAATCAATGTAGTACAGTTGTCGTTCATGTGATAAGAGCCGCCAAATGCATGAGGATGCTTCTATTTTTGGTGCATAGTTTATTTATTCAAGTACCTGGAAATTTGTTTCGAGTATACGAGTAATGGTTTAAGTGGCAAATATGCTCATGGCTTTTCTTTTCTCCTCTGCTCAGAGGGGCTGACGGTAAGATCGCGTCCATGGATGCCCGCCTGGACCTGGACAACAAGGACTACAAGAAGACTACCAAGATCACCTGGCTAACGGAGACCGCCGTCGCCCCCCTCGTGCCAACCATCTGCGTCAACTACCAGCCCCTCATCACCAAAGCGGTCGTCACCAAGGACGACAACTTCAAGGACTACATCAACAGAGACAGCAAGGTGTGCGCCGGTACGCGTCATCGTGAGTGGACGGTGACTTGTTGTTCACGTGACTGTGTGATGTTTCAGATGGAGGAGAAAATGCTGGGCGACCCCTGTCTGAAGACTTTAAAGAAAGGTGACATTATTCAGCTCCAGAGGCGGGGATTCTACATCTGTGACCAGCCCTATGAGCCAATCAGGTAAGGAGGAGGAGGCTGTTTTTTTTTTTTTTAAAGTGATACTTGCCAAATTATCATGCGTGACTGGATTGATCAAAGCTGAAAAATACACCTCTATATTAGTTTATTGCATTTTTCAGAAATTTCAGTTAAGCTGCGTGTGTCCATCATGGTCACGAATCACAGAAAGCTATTTGTTTGTTTTGCTGGCCCGCTAATCATTTTAAACACACATATTAGTACCGGCAACTTGTACCTGCCATTTGTGTATGATGGCGGATGCATCTTTTAAGAGGAGAGTCCACATTCACAATTAAACTACATACACCCTATTTATTTATTTATTTATTTATCTATTTATCAATTTATTTATTTATTTACGTAGAAGAGAAATTCCAATTGACAATATGAAATACAGACGTAGATGGCACTGTGCAGTAATTTTAAAAAATAGATTTTTAAACTTATAAAATCTGCATGAAAATTCTATATTTCAAACTTATTACAACAAAAATATGAACTTTTCACTGCTGTAAAGAAAAAAAAATCAACATGATAAAAATTACAGTAACCTTAAAGTTTTACAGAAAAATTCCAGAATATCTTCGGGTTTATTGTATTGCAATTTGCTGAAGATAATGACTTTGTTCTGCAGTCCTAACAGCTGCAGGGAGAGTCCATGTGTCCTCATCTACATTCCCGATGGTCATGTCAAGGAGATGCCCACTGCCGGCTCCAAAGACAAAGACAAGGACAAGGGCAAGAGCCAGGCATCCACCAACACGGTGAGTGTCCACTTTTGTTTTGTTGTTTCATTCATCTCTGGGTTGTTTTTAACTCATTCACTGCCATTGACGGGTAAAGACGTCAAAGTTAAATTTTTATTGGACTGGCAGTAAATTAGTTAAAGATTGCATCCCAGTTTAAAGCTGTACTCCGCCGTGCTTCTTGGCAGGCCCCAGCTGCTTCCAAAGTGCCCTTCGCCACTGCCAAAGCGCCCCCCGCCGCTGCACCTGCGGCCACTTCCTCCACCACAGTTTGTGAGCTTTTCTCGAGTATCGTCGCTCAGGGAGAAACTGTCCGCCAGCTGAAGATGGCCAAAGCACCCAAAGAGGAAGTGGACAAGGCAGTGAAGCAGCTTCTTACCCTCAAGGTAAAACTTTCATATGCAGTGATTGCGATGATCAATTAATTTATTCCATTTGTTTTTTCTAGGCTCAGTTTAAGGAACAGACTGGATTGGACTACAAGCCGGGTATGTCTCCCCCTGCCTCCGCCCCAGCTTCAGCTTTCCCATCAGGAGATTCTGCTCCCTGCCCATATACACGCGTCGCTCAGCAGGGCGAGCTTGTCAGGAAGCTGAAGTCAGAGCAGGCGCCAAAGGTAACTGGCCACACGTTTTTAAAGTGGAACCTCCAACAAAAACCAACCTGTTACAACTGGTTGAATTTTGAAGTTGTTCTCATTTCAAAAACATTAGAAAGAAAATAAAGTTATAAAAGTTAACTTCTTCATCATGAAATCTTTATTAACTGTGCAAGCAATGGATCACGATTTCTTTAGATGAGAGCTTGGCAAAGTATGGCTCAAGCTCACCTCCAATGTATTTAGATATTTGGCGTGACGGATGATGAAAAGAGTTGTTAAACTACACACATTTGTAGCACTTTTGTCCTGGTCGACTTGGGAGGTTCTACTGTTTATGCGATATGTCCACATTGCATGCATCAAACAATTCTCCCCTTCAGTTGGTGCTCGTCAGTACTATAGTTGTTTGTCTTGTTCCTCATCTGTCCGTCAAGTTCGTCCTCACACTGTCACGTGTCATCTTTGACCACTAATATGTCATGCGGTCCCGCTAATCGTCGTCTCCCCCACCCCGCGTCATCACGCGCATGGTTTTCACATTCATTTGTCCCGCTGCTACACGCTAATGTGTTGATGGTACCAGGACCAAATCGACGCGGCGGTCAAGCATCTCCTGGCACTCAAGGCCGAGTTTAAAAAGTTGACGGGTCAGGATTACAAACCCGGGATGGCGCCGGCTACGGCTTCCACTGCTCCTTCGTCTGCCGTGACCTCTTCTTCTTCCTCCTCCCGCTCCTCCTCCTCCTCCTCCTCTTCTACCGCTTCATCCGGCTTGTACGAGCGTGTCGCGCAGCAGGGAGAGCTTGTGCGGAAACTCAAGTTGCAAAAAGCACCCAAGGTATGCACATGATTGTCGAAATGAGAGTTTAAAATTGATTTGAATCCACATCAACTTGCACTGAGTTTTAGGCCAAGTTTATCATTTCAAATAAAACTTGTAAAAACAAAATCAGGGTTTCAAATTAGAGATTCAAGTATGAGTTAGGGTTAAATGCTAAGGTTACGGTTACAAGCATGGACTAGGGTTTCAAACAAATATGTTTTCAAATTCAAATGTCAATTTTTTGTTTCAAGAAAAGGTCATTGTTTAAAAAAAAAAAATGTTCATTCTCAGTTAGGGTTTTAAGTGTTTTAAATTTGTGTCCTTTTTTTTTTTTTTTTTTTTTTTATAAAAAAAAGACTGGGTTACACTTTCAAACAAGGTTGAGGGTTTCAAACTTAAAGCCAGGCTTTAGCTTTCAAAAACCAAAGTTAGGCTTTAAAATTTTCAAGCAAGGCTTGTTCGCCGTAATGACTCCAATGCCACGGTTAGGATTTCAAGGGAGGGGTTTAATCCACCTCCGACTCAACAATCACTTGTTTAGCTATATATATATATATATATATATATATATATATATATTTTTTTTTTTTTTTTTTTGTTCTCTATTAGGACCAAGTGGACGCAGCAGTCAAGCAGCTGCTCGCCCTGAAGGCCGAGTACAAGCAGGCCACCGGCGAGGAGTACAAACCCGTGGCGGCTGCGGCCCAGAAAGCACCAGCTCCAGTTCAGAATGATGCTGCCTCTGCCACTGGCCTCTTTGAGAAGGTGGCTGAGCAGGGAGAGTTGGTCAGGAAGCTGAAGTCTGAAAAAGCCCCCAAGGTGAGACCCCTCAATTTAAGCATGAGTGGTGGTTATGGATGCAGTAATCCCTCACATATTCACTTTACTCATTTTGCTGTTTTTTTTTTTTTCTGTTTTTGTCTCTTATTCCCTGAAAACTGACTTGCATATGTTTTTCTGCATAATTTGTACTTACCCTAAAATGCCAAAGATGGCGCTAAAGCCCCACCGGTAGAAAATTAGTAACATAAACCAAACATGCACATTTTTTAAATGTGGTAGAAGCCAGAGTAACCGGAGAAAACATACTCCACACAGCAGTTTGTGTGCACACTAACCACTCGTTCACCTTGCCATCAATTAGTAGAGGCAATTAGAAATATTTTCAGTTGGGACATACAATTATTGCTGTTTTTTTCCTATTCGCAATCACCATCCTGTTAAATGGGAACCATTTTGTGAAGGAGGCCACACATCACAGAAGCTGTCTGTTTCAGGATCAGGTGGACGAAGCCGTGAAGACTTTGCTGGAGCTGAAGAACAAATACAAGACACTCACTGGGCAGGAGTACAAACCGGTGGCGGCAGCTGGTGGCGAGGACAAGAACCGCAAGGAGAGAGAGAACAAGTCTGAGAAGCAGGGAGGAGGAGGTGCAGCAGGAGGAGCTGCCGGAGGAGCCAAGAAGGGGAAAGGAGACAAGGCAAGTCAGGGCAAGGATCCTGCCGGAGGAGCTGGTGGCGCAGGAGATGGTTCAGGACCCAAGAAACAAACTCGGTAAGAGCAGGACAGAGGTGGCCAAAGTATCTAAGAACATGAGGATCTAGCAATAAATCATAATTAGTATTTCTTGGGATATTGCATTCGTCCATCTTGAGTAGGTGATTGACAGCTGTTATTGTTTTGTAATATCTCTTCTGATTTAAATCTGCCTTCATTCTTTCCAGCTTGGGCTTAGAAGCTAAGAAGGAGGAGAACCTGGCAGACTGGTACTCTCAGGTACATTCAAATACACTCGCTGACCACAACATTATTTAGCCACACATTTTCTTGTGGTATATAATAGCCCGTGCGTCGTGTACTGTAGTTGTATTCACTGACCATTTGTCCCATGCAGGTGATCACCAAGGCGGAGATGATCGAGTACTACGACGTGAGCGGCTGCTACGTGCTGCGCCCGTGGTCCTTCGCCATCTGGGAGGCCATCAAGGACTTCTTTGACCGCGAGATCAAGAAGCTGGGCGTGGAGAACTGTTACTTCCCCATGTTCGTGTCACAGGCCGCCCTGGAGAAGGAAAAGACGCACATTGCAGACTTTGCTCCAGAGGTCAGCTAGCACAAAAAAAAGAATCATAAGATTATATAAATCGATGAAAAACATTTTTATAAGTTCGTTGCCTTGTTTTCCAGGTTGCCTGGGTAACACGTTCAGGGAAGACAGAGTTGGCAGAGCCCATTGCTGTCAGACCCACCAGCGAGACTGGTCAGACATCATTTTAATAATGCAGATTTTTCTGTGTCCTTGAATGCATGCAAAGTGGACTTGTTTTAGTTTTGCTTTGCGGTCATGCATCAATAAGTAGTGATAGACATCTTTACCACAACACACTGCCTAGAGAATTGATGAATGGAAAGCAGACTGAAAAAGAATGGAACAAACGATTATTTGAAAGTTGAGTCAAAAATAATGTGTGATTGAGGGGTCGGACAATAGCTTAAATGGCCATTTTTATTGTGCTTTTCCCCCAATCAATGACTTTTGTAGATGTCTGGTTGGCTTAAATGGCCGCATCTTTTTTTTTTTTTAAACAATGTTCAAGATGTACATATTTTTCAAAGTAATACTTGGAAAATAACTAAGAACTATATCATTTTGTGTTTCAGTGATGTATCCAGCCTATGCCAAATGGGTTCAGTCCCATAGAGATCTGCCAATCAAGCTCAACCAGTGGTGTAATGTTGTGGTGAGCCAATTTCCGTTCAGTACTTTCGGTCTTTTGAAGTTTGGACAGTGTGAGATCTTACATCTTTGGCCCGCTTTCGTCTTGCAGAGATGGGAGTTCAAACACCCTCAGCCCTTCCTGAGGACTCGTGAGTTCTTGTGGCAGGAGGGACACACAGCCTTTGCGACCAAAGAGGAGGCTGCTAAGGAGGTAAGCATGACGGATTTAGTGTTTATAATGACACTTTCTCACAAAATTGAGTTTTCCACTTTGCTTTGTAGGTGCTTCAGATCCTGGACCTGTACGCCAGAGTGTATGAGGAGCTGATGGCCATCCCAGTGGTGAAAGGCAGGAAGACTGAGAAGGAGAAGTTTGCAGGAGGCGATTACACCACCACCGTCGAGGCCTTCATCTCCGCCAGCGGTCGAGCCATCCAAGTACATGCGCCAACATCGGAGCTTGCTTGAGGAGCGGTCTGAACTGGCTTGCTAACTTTGTGTTTTCTGGGCTGCTGCTGCAGGGCGCCACGTCCCACCATCTCGGTCAGAACTTCTCCAGGATGTTCGAGATCACGTTCGAAGACCCCAAGAAGCCTGGCGAGAAGCAGCTGGCCTTCCAAAACTCTTGGGGTCTTACCACCAGGACCATTGGCGTCCTCACCATGGTGCACGGAGACAACATGGGGCTGGTGCTGCCTCCCAGAGTGGCCTGTCTTCAGGTACTTGATCTTCAACTGAAGTTAATTGCATGTAAAGCCGGGCAATTAATGAGTTTTAATCCACAGTGGAAACACATGCGCTATATAACAGTATTTAATTTGAAGGCCTCCTTACATTGTCGTTCCTCAGGTTGTCATCATTCCATGCGGAATCACAGCATCGATGCCAGAGCAGGAGAAGGAAGCGCTGATGAACCAGTGCGCCAAGTACGTCAACAGGCTGCAAGCCGCCGACATCAGAGTCAAGTGCGACGTCCGCGACAACTACTCACCGGGATGGAAGTTCAACCATTGGGAGCTCAAGGTCGAAAAGTCACCACCTTAACAGAAAACATTTCATTTCAAACTGGTACGAGTGAATGTCTTTCCCCTCGCCCCCACCACCAGGGAGTTCCCATCCGTATGGAGGTGGGCCCGAAGGACATGCAGCTGCGGCAGTGCGTCGCCGTGAGGAGAGACACCGGCGAGAAGTTGACCATCCCCGACGCCGAGGTGGAGAAGAAACTGGCTGCCGTGCTGGAGGACATTCAGACCTGCTTGTTCAATAAGTGAGACTCACTCGGATATTGTTGGAACATTGACATTTGCTTGCTTCTACTCCTACCATGTGATTTTTACTGGTATTTATTGGCAATGTTAGGTCATCATTAACATTTGTTGGAGCAATACGGCTCATAAATAAAATCTTCAATTTCTGTTTTGAAAAACAATGTTTCTAAAGGACTTGAAAAGTCAGTGATTAAAAATAAGTAAGTATAGTGTGACTTAGTAGCAGTGACATCATACCATCAGTCAATCAAGACATACTTCTCAGGAGTGGATGTGGCATCTGTAAAGCTGACGTTAATGTGGAAAGGAAGAAATGCAATTCAAATGACTGAGCAGGAAATTTTAACATTACTCTGACACACGTTCATCAATTACAAATGAATAGACTCAAAGATACGTTGTTTATTATTTTTATTTCTAAACAGAGCATCACATGACCTGAAGACTCACATGGTGGCTGCAGACACGATGGAACAATTCCAGAAGGAACTCGACTCTGGCAAGGTGAGGAGAGCAAGCAAAAAAGCCACCCAGAGGACGCCCTCTCCTCAGTCAGTCACACTGCGCTAATCGAAGCGTACACACATTCCGATATTGTAATATGTGTGTACGGTGTACTCGATATGAGCAACACAAGACTAATAGAAAACCACTTGAATGACAAACCACACCACAGGATAAAGGATCATCTTCAAGAGATAGCCAGGGAAATGCTCAAAAAGCAGCCCGATTGCCTCTTTAAAACACATTTTGTTCCGTTTGGCAGATTGTCCAGATTCCGTTCTGTGGTGGCATGGAGTGCGAGGACTGGATCAAGAAAACCACTGCCAAGTATGTAAATGTACTCTTTCTCCTTCTTTTGCCTTTTTTAGCATGCTAATAGTTGTGGTTGGTGTCATCAGGGATCAAGACCTGGAGCCAGGAGCGCCATCCATGGGCGCAAAGAGTCTGTGCATCCCTTTCTCGCCACTCAAGACGCTGCAGCCCGGCCAGTTGTGTGTCTGCGGCAAGGTGCCGGCTCAGTACTACACCATGTTTGGACGAAGCTACTGAGAATGTCGTTGTGTAGCAGTAAAGGGCTTTTTATGACCTTCCTTTCATTTATTTACTCCTTTTTGTATTGTATCTCCCATGGGTAGGTTTTCAATGGCACTTGTATTCTTTTGTCATTTAGTTGTTTTTCAAAAACATGTTATCATTGGACGAGAGGGTGAGAGAACTCATGTGAGAGAAACAAAACATTTACTTCCAAAACCAGTGGAAAATAATGAATAAATACTACCGTATTCATCATGGGGAACCAAACAGTCATGTCATAAACTCCCTCGGAATTAATGGCAGCCTCTCTCAGGTAACTCTCAACTTGTGTTTTGAATCTTTTTTTTTTTTTTTTTTCCCCCCCCATCTTCCATCACCCTTTCTGCATTGGCTTGCAGATAGAAAAAACAAAACATCTTGTCAATCTGCAGCAGTCCAAGCATGATGTACATCTGGTTGTGTGAGCCAGCTATGTATCCTCTAGCGTAAAAATTTAAACAACTTGAGATAATAAACTTATTTCAGTGGAAATTTTTTTGCTTGTATGTACCAAATTGTACGTTTACCATAACATTTAACACAAATATGTCCTTTGAAAGTTGGGTGCCACATGGCTGATTTTTGCACACAAAAAACGTGAGCTTGTCAAACTTGTGGCGACCCCGCCCATCATGAAAACGTCACAAGTCACGTCCTGCTTTTATTTTCAAAGTAAGAATAATAACGCTAATTTTAATGCGTAATGTTTTTATTTTTGGTGTGGGACAAGTCTGAACATATTTAAATCTTTATTGTAACTATTACGTTACAAGATATGTAAATATTTAAATTAAAATGCATTTCACGAAACTCGTAAGCTTTTATTTCAGCGGGTGTGTGTAGGGGAGGGACTAGGGAGACTTGACAAGGAAACAAGACAATCAGAAGAGTCGAGCTGCTGCCTACTTCACCTAGACGCCTCCGCCCCGCAGGTTACCGAGTTCGAGCCGAGCGTCGACGATCACCGCCGAACTCTTCATAACATGTCACCCAGGTACTAATCGAAATTCCCCGAGACAAAATGAGCGACAAAGGTTTATCCGACGAGCTGGCTGCGGCGGCGTGCAAAGATGGAGACCCCATTACCAAGGTAGGCTCGCTTGTTGTCACCGTTTTGACACGGGAGTGAAGTTTTTTTGGCCTGTCAAAACCTCGGTTCAGGCCAGCCTTGTAGACAACCATTTCCCCGTGTCATGGGTTGTGTCCATTATCGGACTTGGTCAAGTTTCTCGCGTCGTGCCTCGGTATCTATTTAAAATGGTTTATTTATTTATTTTTTTAAATAAAAGTGTTAGTGTTGTGACTATAGTGTGTATCTTAAGTTCAATAAGTGGGAACGATCAACATTTTGGCGGAAGGCAGGCAAGTGGGAGTTAGCAATACGAAGCTAACTTGAGTGACAGATATCCAAGCCCGAAGAAGAGAATTCAACAAATTCCTCGTTTTCCCGTCCAATTCAAACCATTACAACTTCAAAATTATTCACAAAAACTCTGAACATCCGTGGTACCAGTTTTTCTACAGTCACCAAATTCCCCAAAATTCCACAGTTTGCGTGAAAGTAATTCCTGTTTAAATGAATGGAGGCAGCCTTCATTATGTAACTCACCCTTCCATTTTCCACGACAAATTTTTTTTCCAATTTAAAGCAGATCCACACTTTAGGTACCATAGTGGTTCCCAATATGTCATGAATCAGATTTTATGGTGGCAAGTTTGGGATTAACAGTTCTAATTGTCCATAATTGGCAAAGTTTGAATCTGTTAACGTTTGTTTTTAAACTCCGTTTTTCCTATTGACATCTTTCCACATTTCTCATCCAGTTAAAACCATTCTAAATTTAATATGTTTATGTTACCATTCAGGAATAGGCTCATGCTGACATAAACTGTATTTTTAAAACGTGTTGTTTATGGTATTTAAACCTGCATTTTCATGCCTTCTACTTGTGACGTTTAATGACAAGTTTGAATCGAATCTTGACTCATTTGTCACATTCCCCACATTTGTTTTAGTGTTGAACCTTTTCCAAGAATAAGTTTCCTCAATAATGAGACATTTCTACAGAAATTGCACTTTCAAAGTTTCCTTATACTACACACAAACGAAACCACTAATACTTGTCTTGTTGAAATACACTTTCATGGAATTTGTTGAGATTCTTTTGGCTTTTTCTTTTTTTCCCCCCGCCCCTCTCGCACATAAGTGAAAATGGCTCTGTGAATGTTTGTCCTGTCTGCTGCCATTCATTCAAACTGACAGGAAAGTGTTCAGCATTCTAGTTTGAGCTCGGGATGCTTCAACTTTTAGCCTACACGCTCTAAGAAAGAAATAAAACATTACATTTTATGTCAATTTTTGAGAAAATGCACATGCTGTGTCATACAGCATTTTTTTTTCATAAGCACTTCTGACCTAACCTTCTTTTCTCAGTGTGAAGTCTTTCCAAAGGTTTTTAGTGTCATCGATATGAAAGAGCCTTACCCAATTTTAAGGCTGCTTACCAGTTCCATGTGCACGCTCACACAGAGATGCCATTTGGCTGCTTGACATTTTTGACAGGCTGGTGTCAGAATGTGATATTTCGTTAAACCTCCAGTTTTGTACTCCTCCTTTCAAAAGATTCAATTGCCTCTCTCGTGACTGTATGCATGCAAGAAAAAAGAGGCACTTCATGTATGTTGTGCAGGATTTCATGATGCAGCAAACGATGCTGCGAGTGAAGGATCCGGTTAAATCCTTGGATTTCTACACCAGGATCCTTGGCATGACGTGAGTATTAAGTTCACGCGCTCATTCGCTCTGCGTGTGTTGCATCGTGCGTGAGGTTGTCCTTTATCGTCTACATAAACAAGCCTGCTGCAGAGGTTCGACTTCCCCTCCATGCGCTTCTCCCTCTTCTTCCTGGGCTACGAAGACAAGAACGAGATCCCTGCCGACGTGAAGGAGAGGACGTCCTGGACTTTCTCCCGCAGGGCCACCATCGAGTTGACGCAGTAAGGGGCCTCGCCGGCTCCCTAAAATGGTCGCCGAGAGCAGCATGTTTTGCTTTGCGACGCTGTCAGTTGAACACTCCTTGTGGTTTAAAACAGGCTCAGCAGAGTTCTGGCAGCTCTGGTGAGGTAGCTTAGGTTTCCCCACGTCTTGATTTCATGTTTCGCCTTCTCTTCTTCTCAAGTAACTGGGGCTCGGAGTCCGACGAAAGCCAGTCATACCACAACGGAAACTCGGATCCACGTGGCTTTGGTAAGCTTGGAAATAGTTAACACTTTTTATAACCAAACTGATTTGCGTTCACGGTACTCTTGACAGGCCACATCGGCATCGCGGTGCCGGATGTCAACAAGGCCTGCAAGCTGTTCGAAGAGCAAGGCGTCACCTTCGTCAAGAAACCCGACGACGGTGAGATGTTTGACATTTGACTTTAAAATTGTGTTTCCCAATCTTTATTGTGGCTGTATGTATTTTGCATTTGAAAAATATTAGGGTAAACCAACATAAAATGAAATGATTTATTTATTTTTTAATTTCCCAGGTAAAATGAAAGGACTGGCCTTCATCCAGGACCCCGATGGCTACTGGATCGAGATCCTGAGTCCCAACAATATGATTTCCATCACCTCCTAAAAACGGGATGAGAGCAGAGCATGGCGCTTTTTTTTTTTTTTTTTTTTTTTTTAGGGAAGATCTTTGTTGTCGAGCACAGTGTGGGAAAATAATTGAAACGCCAAGTTGGAGACATGCAAGCTCCTCCATAATGGGACATTTAGATTTAATACATTAGCATTTGTTTTGTTCCGAAATGACTTTAATTTGTGTGAAAGTGTGATACGCTGCTGTTGGTAATAAATGTGCGAGCTGGCGTTCAAATGCAAGTGAGAACATTTTTCCTATGGTGCTTTTCAAAATAAAGTGACAAACCGCACTGCTTTTGTTTTGAATTCGAATGAACGGAAGTCTTATTTTGAAAATCGGTGGGCGGATCGAGTGCTTTCCTTTTCTGTAGGTCGGGTCTTAAGGTCATTGCTGGCTCGCGAGTCGCGGCCGAAGTAAAGGGAAAGAAAAAAAAAAAAGAGATGTCTGACGTTAAGTGCGACGCCACCGCGCGTGTCGTCAAGGCTTGGGTCGCCCTCAGAAGACTCGACAAAAACGGTTTGTTGGTTTGTCTTCAGGTGTCATGACACATTTAGTGTGCGTGGTCGTCGTCATGGCAACCGTCTGGCCGTCTCCGTGGCTCGGTAGTTTGGTTTAGTTTCCATAAATAGTACATAATGGACGGCAATTGAATGCATTTTTTGTTGTTGTTCTCAAGTAAAAGGTTAACGAATGAATTCGTTTCTCCATGTTAAAAGTCAACAGCTGCATTTGACCGTCAAGTGTTCGTATCGAACCGGAAGAGAGCCACAGGTGCATTACAGGGGCCCTCGTTTACGATCGGATTTGTTCAAGACTCTTGCAATCATACACAAAACAGTAAAACATTCTTTCAAGCAAGCTTACGGCTCGAATGGAAGTGAAAATGACATTTACATCAACTTGGCCTTAGGAAAACAAACTTTTTCCGAAACATTTATACATGTATTGCAAATATAATATTGAATACGTTACCCTGTGAGTTTTACTCACCTTAGAGTAAATTACTTGTTTTGAGGGGGGGGGGGGGGGGGGGGCAGTGTAAGGCAGGTTTGCTCAACATTTTACAGACAGTGTCTTCTCTGCTGCATGCAACGACGACAGCAGCCTGGGAAAACAGGTGATTAGCAGCATGGGGGAGACATTTGGAGAAAGAGTGAGAAAAGTATGTTTTTACTGCCATTGCTATAATTTTAAGCCTTAAAATGCGTCGCCTTTTTCCTTGGAACTTTTCTATTTGGCACACATGTCCATGTTGTACTTGTTACATTTGAAAGCAATTATGGGTAACGGATGATGTATGTTACAAATGACAGATGACAGAGTTGTGGCACTCCGCGAGGTGTCAATTCCTCAGGCGGCCGACATGTCCTCCATCGTTCAGGTGCTCCCTGTTGGCTATTATGCTCCCGTCACGGTAACACACACACACTAGTCAGTCAATATGACTAGTAAATATGTTCTCATCCTTTTCAGATCATCGCCACCTCCTTTAACCTGAACTCTTCAGATGTTGTATTCAAGGCAAGCGTCACGCTGACAATTAATATCATGCTTGATTATGACTAAATGAATGACGTGCGTGCATATTCAGATAAGAAACCAGCGTGGATGTCTGATCCCTCTAACCGGCTCCATCCCAGAAAACAGCAAGCACATGTACGTATTTGTTTCATATTGACGTGCTCAGGATTCACAGATGAAGGGGAGCATTTAATAACCTAGTTTGCATCATTTTTAAACGCCATCATCTTTATTTTGTTACAGTATCGTAAATGGGTTTTGTAATAACTGCATGTCATGCTTAATAGTACAGTACATTGAATCATGAATATATGTACTTTTCGTTTTTTTGGTTTGTTTTTATAGAACCACCGCCTCCCCTATTCCTTTTAACAATAAATGAAATTGCATTATCAACACGGATGTTGTTTCTCTTCACAGGCCTTACTTGCTCGAGGTGGCCAAGATCTTTCAACATGGTACTGTCACAAAATACTAGAGTTGTCAAACGATTACATTTTTTTAATCAGATTAATCAGATCTTAGAATTTTGATTCATCACAATTAATCCAAAAGCTTTTTTGAGCAACTTTTTTTTTGCGTGCCAAATTGAACTCATTCCAACCCAAAAACATGTAAATATGTTTTTTTTTTTATACTTGGTCCTTCACTTCCCAAAACATATTTACATGCTTTTGGGTTTGATTGAGTTAAAGAGCGCCTGTTCTGTGTTAATTCTTTCGACCTTTAATGTTATGAGGACATCTTCAAAAATTTTTTGATCCACTGCACACGATCATCCCCCTCTTTTACTAATCAGTTAATTACTTGCATAATTTAAAATGGGAAATCAATGACCTCGATAGTTTGTCATGAACAAATATTCTGGATGTCATGCAAACATTTATTAAACGATTTACTTAAATGCATGTAATGTTTATTGCTCAAACACAATCTGTGCTACCTTTAACGTAACCGTCCACTGTCATGTAAAGGATCATCTGTGTGATTAATCTGCGTTAATACATGATTAATGCGATGACTTTTTATTTTTTTATTAATTAGATTTTTTTTTTTTCTAGTGTATTGTAGTTAGCAGAGCAGTGTCTGGGACGTACCAAAATCTGCTACATCCAATGGGAAAAAAAAGACCAGTTTCATTATTTTTGCTACATCTGAGAACTAATAACACACACACCCACACACACACACACAATATTAATGTATTATTTTTTTCCTAGTACGTCCCAATCCCAAAAGTATCCCCATGACTGTGATCAACAAGTGCATGAAGACCCGACTGCACTCTGTCGACAAGAGGGTACGTGACGACTAAAAATAGATTCAATCACAAATGTATGTTTTTATTGATATATTCAGCAATTCACGTCACTCAAGTAAATATGTTTCGTATCCAAACTGTACATTTAGTGTTTCAGATGTGAATGAACAAAAAAATAAAAAAAACATGTTTAATGCAGATTCAGAGACTTGAGGAGCTTCTTCCTCAAATAAAACTGAGACGCGATGAAAAACTGAGCCAGGTAAATAAATGACATCTTTTGTGTAGGCGATTGTCTTCTTGAATCACGTTTGTATTTTCCTATATATTACTGTACGCTCAGGAGATTGAAAGTCTGAACCAGAAGTTGATGTTTCTCCACAAGAGAATGCAGGTGAGTCGATTGTTTTTTTTCACGTGAGGTGCTGAATTGAGTTAGATCGCGAAATAGGTTAGCCTGCTCTGTTTGCAGGTGGCCGACTCGCTGACGTGGAAGGGAACGCTAACCCGACCGCCTCTGTGGTGAACCGTCAGCCGACACCTGTCAATCAAGTCATCGTGTCTGACGTCAAAGATGGATCAGCACCGCCCAGTTAAGGCCTTTGGACTGGGAAACATTGTGAGCCAGAATTGACCTTGTTAGACTCTTAACTGTATATTTTCTTTTAAATAGTTAAATAGTTTCTAGTTTGTTTGAGTCGTGATTGTTTCAAGTAATAAATAAATATCCGGTAAATTAAATAAATAATTAGAACGTAAAACAAATGTCAGTGTCAAATTTATTTTATTCATAATGTTATTTTAAACTATATTATAATGAAATACAGTATAACTGGAAATAATTGCATGCAAAATGTAATTAACTTCATCACTAATAAATATAACAAAATTAATCAATTCCAAAGTTACAGTATTATGTTTCATTTTATGTATGTCTGTCCTAATTATATTGGAACATGTATTATGGGTGTGCATAAAAGATAATTTGATACGAGTCTTGTGTTGGAAGCACTTGCATCTTTAAAATTAAAACCTACTTTCCAATTCACAGTAAGTTTTTGCTACATCCCTTATATTTATTTTTAATTTTAATCATTAAAGTGTGCTTTTAGTTTGTCAACTGTCCATTTATTAACAGGTAAAGACTAATCTGGAATGTTGGAATACTTGTTTATGTAATTATGTATTTTATAAACACAAACATTTAACGTTAAAATCATATTGTTTTCATGTCAATGTATTTTTCGTGCAGCTGTGGAGTACTTTTTTATTGTTACACCATATATGGCTCTACCAGATCATATCACCTGTATTTGAAACTCCAACTCCCGTCGTCCCTTGCGGCGCAGTGTCGAACATGGCGCCTGTCTCGCGGACAATAGGCGAATGTGTCTGATGGTGGGCTGAAGCCCAAAAATACAATCAAGAGAAGACGTTTTTTGAGGGGAAACTTAACATTATACTTGTGTCCCGCCGCCATATCAGCCCGCATGTTACAACTAAAATCTGCGGAGTACTGTCGACTGGAATAAGGAAGGTAAGTTACGAGCCGCTGCTGCGTTTAAAACGCTCTCATTAGCCCGCTTGATTTCCTCTACGTGATGTGACCGAAACCCCCCTTGAAAGACCCCGCGGTTCTGTACGTTTAGCCCAGATGTTGAGATACTGTCTCCCAAACGAATCAAATTTAGTCTCAATCGGTTACGTGAGAGGTCCTCTATGAATCGGCATGTTAGCAGCCCACCTCGCCGCTGTGGTTTAGACGCAATCCTCCTCGTCGTCAGTCGCAAAACCCATGGAGACACTCGCCGGTGTTTAGACAAAATCAGCTGATTTTTCAATGGGCTTTGGTGTTGAGAAGGAAAAGTTGAAACACTGCAGTTCTTCAACATATTATCGGGCATTCTGAACCATCTGAAATTGTTTATTTATAGTATTATTACAATGTGTGCTTTTTGTTGTCAAATCCGCTGGAGGAGTTTGTTAAAGTATAATTATTATACAATCATAATCACGCACACGTTAGCTGTGCATCAACTCTGGACGTTGCCCGGGTCTCCACTTTGCTGCAGCGGTCCTCAATTAAATCTCTTGGAGAATAAACGTAGTAGTAAGAAAACAGGAGAGACCCTGCTACGTCTTGTGTTTGTGTCTTTGTTGTTGTTGTGTGTGTGTGTGTGTGTGTGTGTTTTTTTTTTCTCCTCTCGATAGTTCGTGCAAAACAGAGGAGTTCTTTGCAGAGGAGAAGGAGCGTCATTTTCTCACATCAACCGTTTTCCATTCCCAACCATTTGTTTACACTTTTAAAAGTAACAAACTATTTATCTTTTATTGTCACTTATTTTTGTTACAGATGTGTCTATTTTTCTTACAATTTTCTGCCTGTAAAAGGTGCATTTTTTTTAAAATTGTACTCACTTGCTGCAGTTTTAGCCTTCCAAGCCATATAGAACCATTTTGAAAATGTTTTTCCATGTAACCCATTTTCAGGCATTGGTGGTCCAGTGGTAGGATTCTTGCCTGCCACGCAGGAGGCCCGGGTTCGATTCCCGGCCAATGCATTAATTCTGTCTTTTATCCATCCCAGATTGTGGATACCACTTGTGTAGAAGCAGAAAAAATGCAAAGCAATATTGTATGAAAACGATGGTGAAGCCTTAATGTCACTAAAGTGGTTCAAAGTACAATTTTTTTGTGTGTGCTTATTTTCATGGTAAAACGTACGCATGTTGGTGTCATGACAGTGTTTTCTTGTTGCAACTGTCTGATGTCTGACATGTTTTGTTTTCATTGAACGGATGTAATCAGCATAACCAGCAACTGTCTGATGTCAGGAATCTTTCATCTTTATGAACTGTTTAGAACGAAGCCTATCAGTTTCACCCGCATGTCGGTCAGCAGCTCAACAGATTCATCCATGTCAGTCATGTTTCAGCGACCTATCCGAGTTACCCGCATGTCTGGCCGCAGCCCATCAGATTCATTCGCAGATTATAATAGTTTTTTTTTTTTTTTTTGCCGAATTATTCCTCTGCTCACCTCCACAGCCCAAGTGTAGTTCCACGCCTCTTGATCCATGATTCCTTCTCGTTGTTTCTGGTCTAGTCGTTAGTACGATAAGATTTGTTATGCGAATAAAGGTTTAAACTTTTATTTGTGTCTGCGTTTTTGGGATCCAACTCCAGAACATATTATCATTTATTGTAAACTATTTTTTGACATATTTTTGACTGTTTATATTTGATTTGATCCCAGATCTTAATATAATAATAATAGTCTATTTTGCCTGGCTAAATAAAGGTTAAATAAATAAAAATAAATCAAAAATGGGTGCACCGCACACAAGCATAAAATGGAGGCCAGAACACATGCAAAAAACCATTTGAATTTGGTGAAGTGTTGACGAGAATAACAAAAGATTTTCTCTGTTGTGCTGTAGGATGTTCCAGCATTGTGAGGAGCCTCGCTTCACCATCGAGCAGATTGACCTCCTGCAGAGGCTCAGGAGGACGGGCATCGGCCAGGCCGAGCTCCTCCACGCTCTGGACGCCTTGGACCACCTTGACCACGCTCGCGACGGACGCGCCTCGAACCAGCCGCCGCCTTCCTGCGCCCCGCCTTCGTCTTCCACCGCCGCCACGCAGACCGTCTTCGCCGACAGCCGCCTGTCGCCGAGCGGCTTTGACCTGACCTCGCCCGTCGCCATGGCGACGGTCGCGCAGACCAACGGCAAGATGTCGCCGCTGGCCAGGTTTCCTCTGGTGGGCGGCGGCGCGGTGGGCTACGGGTTCGAGGTGGGCGACGACGACGTGGACGTGGACGAAAAAGTGGAAGATTTGATGAGGTTGGTGCGACGGCGAATGAGTTTTTTTACAGTGAACCCTAGCGACGATACATTACAGTGTTCCCTTGTTTATCGCAGGTGTTACGTTCCAAAAACTACCCGCCAAAATGGAAATCCGCATTAATTATAAAAATACAAATAAAATAAAATCCCGTTAATTATGTATATTTTTTCCTTTATTATGTTTTTTCGTTTTGGTATGATTTTTACTTTATTATAAATGCTTTTTCTTTCATCATGTTTGTTGTTGTTGTTGTTTACATTCATTTTTTCCATTAAAAGTGTATTTTTTTTTTTTTTTAGTTATTACAGTATACAGCACAGTATATATTTTTTTATTTATTATGTGTTTTTCATTTTGGTATGATTTTTAGTTTATTATGAATGCTTTTTCATTCATAATGTCTGTTTTTTTTTCTTCTCATTTACAGTTATTTTTTCCATTACAAATGTGTGTGTGTGTGTTTTTTTTTTAATGTACTTGTTATACTGCACAGTATATATTTTCTGTCTCTGGAATGCAGTCGTGGGGCAACGGGACAGACACCGTTGGAAAGGTCTCGTCGAGATGCCCGCATGTTGGACGTAAGGTCTGAGAGACCAAAAAATAAAAAATAAAACAAAAAGCACATTGTTAAAAAATCGGCAAAAGATGAACCCGCGACAAACGAGCCAACACCGTATTGTGAAAAGCCAACAAAAGGCGTGTGTGCTTGTAGGAGAGACAGCGGCGTCATCAAGGAGGAGATCAAGTCTTTCCTGGCCAGCAGACGCATCTCGCAGGCCGTGGTGGCGCAAGTGACGGGTGCGTGTCGCACGACCTCGTCTTCCTCCAACCGGCAGCTGACCTCGTCTCGCTCCTCTTGCAGGAATTAGCCAGAGTCGCATCTCGCACTGGCTGCTGCAGCAAGGCTCCGACCTCAGCGAGCAGAAGAAACGAGCCTTCTTCAGATGGTATCAGATGGAGAAGAGCAGCCCTGGTAACCGCACGCTTCGCCGTCCGTCTATTTGTCTCTGGCTTTTCTTGGTGTTTTCGATCCAAATATTGATATTATCGATACCGAGAGGGTGCCGGTATCGGATGGATACTATCATGATCGATCCAGTCGTTTAGTTTCAGTTTGGCTCTTGTATGCGCTGCTTCGGTTTGGTCAAACGGATCACGGCCATGTCGCAGTAGCACATGAAAGATGACGTTCCATTCTTTCTTTCCGTTCTTTAATAATCACCGTTTGAAAATTGAGAGACATTGATTGAAAATCGAAAAGGAGAGAACAAGTTTATGAAAAGATACATCTTCTCCACAACAGTGACTTTGACACAAATATTTTTTGGGTTGAGTGACGCTCTGTGAAAAGGCTTTGATCATTCTTGAAAACATTCATTTCATCAGATTTCATCAGTCTATTGATCAATTCGCCTGCCTGCACGTACCTGCCGATCTATCGTGTCGATTTTGTTCAAAATCATTCAATTGACCTCCGGTTCACTTCAACTGTATTTGTTGTGCCCCGTGATCAGGCGCCACGCTGGCCATGCACACGAGCGCCCCGCTGACGCTGGAGGACGTGATGATGGACTGGCAACCGGCCCCGCCCACATTCGCCCCCGCCACGGGGGGCTTCCGCCTGCGCAGGGGCAACCGATTCACCTGGAGGAAAGAGTGTCTGGCCGTCATGGAGAGGTAACTGCCATTTTGTTCCCATGTGACGGGACTCCATCATGTGTGATGTGTGTGCGTGGACGTGCGCGCAGCTACTTCAGTGACAATCAGTATCCCGACGAGGCGAGGAGGGAGGAGATCTCCACGGCTTGCAACGCCGTCATTCAAAAGCCAGGTGGGGTCCCGATCTGGAGCCCGTCTGTGCGCACGCGCCCGTTTAAAGGCGAGCTCGCGTGTGCGTGTTTTTCAGGAAAGAAGCTTCTGGATTTTGAGAAGGTGACGTCACTGAAGGTGTACAACTGGTTCGCTAATCGCCGCAAGGACATCAAGAGACGAGCCAACATCGGTAACGTCGTCCTCCGTCCGTCGCCTGCCTCCCGTCTTTCTTTTTTTTTGCTTTCAAGTGTTGATAAGCTGTGACGAGTGTGTGTGTGTGTCTCGAAGAAGCAGCCATCTTGGAAAACCAGAGCGTGGACGTGCAAAGTCCTGGAGGTCAGTCGAACGGTGACGAGGTCGACGGCAACGACGAGCAGGTATTCAATAACATTGGTTGCTTTTTTTTTTTTTCTTCATGACAACTGAATTTTGGGAAATGTTCACTTGTTGTTATTATTATTATTATTATTGTTATTATTATTATTTTATTGTATTTTTTCCCCATATATTACTTCTGACTGCCAATTAGCTAAAGTGGCAAAGAATTTACTTATTTATTTATTGATTTGTTTAATATTAATTTAATTTATTTAATTGTAATTTGAACAAAAAAAAAACAATTCTTTAAAAATGCCTCTTCCAAAAATTACTTTTCTGGCTTCTGATTGGTAAAACTGACATTTAAATGAATATAAATTGTTTTTGTACATTTTATTTAGTGATATTTTAATGTATTTTCTGTAAATGAATTTCTTAACAGCGTTGTTTGTATGTTGTCATGACAACTGAATTTATTTATTTATTTTTTCTTCTGGCTGCCGATTGGCTAAAATGGCTAATTATTTATTTATTTATTATTTGCTTAAGATTTATTTTATTGTAATTTGAACCAAAAAAATACTTTTCTGGCTTCTGATTGGTAAAACTGAGATATAAGTTAATCTAATTTTTTCCCCCCAGATTTTATTTAATTATATTTTTAATGTGTTTTCTGTAAATGCATGTGTTGAGTCTTCTGTTAAGCTAAAATGGCTGCGATTTTGTTATTTATTTATTTTTATTTTTTTAACATTTGATGATAATATGTAATACTTTTTAATTGAGCATTTTCCGAGAAAACTTTTCTTTCGACCCTCGCCGGCCTCTCGCGAATGGCCGAATAACCCGGCCGGGCGTGTCCTTTCTTGCCCGCCGTCAGCTGCTGCCCAGCTGGATGGCGGCCCTGGGTCGAGGGGCCGCGTCGGGGCCGAGGGGCTGCCCCTTGACGGGCCGCGCGCCAGCACCGCGGCGTCGGCCGTCCTGGTCGCCGCCTTCGCCCGCCCTCCGGGACGAGCGCAGTTCGGAGAAGGCGGCCGGCGACGGGGCCGGCGGGGACGAGGCGGGCTTCGCTTTGGTGGACGACATCAAGACGGAGGCGATAGAAGACGACTGAAAAAGGAGGTGATGTCATCATCGTTTTCATATGCAATGATTTTGCGCAAAAGCCCCAATGACCTCCCACCGCCGCCACCAAGCCGCTCGACTACACTCCACTTCCTGTCAACGTTTTTACGCGAGAATGACGAGTCGTTCGTTCGTTCGTCACACTGTGATCACAACGGTGCAGCCTCAAAACAAAATCCATACAGGAAAATATTTTTTTTATGTCGCATTTTAGTGGTGCATAATTCCATATATAGCAGTAAAGAACAAAAGAAAAACGGAGTTTGCGTCATGTGACCTGATGAAAAAAAACTGATGATTGAAATCAGCTGAATTTTGGATGCAAAGAAATGCTCCGTTTTCATCTTACTCAAATTGATTACTACAAATGAAGAAGAAGAAAAAAAAAACTACAATTTCCATGTTTTTTAAAATTATGTCAATAACAATTAGTGCGGGACAGTTACTAGTTATTATTGCAGAAGAAAATAATTCTGCATACTGTTCAATTGCGCAACATAATCTTCAAATTGTAATCAATTGTTCAGAAATGATTGCTTCAATACTAATATAATTTTTTTGTAAAATTAAACTAAGTGGTGAGTGCAAAGTGGTTGAAATGTGTCGAAATCTGGATTGAATTGTCATATATATTAGGGGTGTCAAAATTAGTGCGTTAAGTTAATTTAAAGTTCCTTTAACGCCACTAATTATTTTAAACGCTCAATTAATGACTGCTCCATACTTGGAAAGCCTGTAGTGGGGGAATTCCACTTGCAACGGCCAAATTTAGCAGCAATAAATGTGATAATAATGCATAGAATTGGTGGAGACTGGGGTCAAGTTGTATTTTACAATTTGAAAAATGTGCAGAAATGTGCAAAGTTATTTCATGTTAAAGATTAGATAGCTCTTAATAAGCTGTCACTGTCTTACAAATGCAGTTATGCCATCTAGTGGCAGAGAAATGACCTGACAAATCATTATCACACTCGTTTTTTACAGTACATACAGTACATCTTTTTAATTTTAACTCAATGACATGAATTATTATGAAAATACTGTATCAATGACTAAAAGAGGCAGCCATATTTATATTAGTTTAACATTTATTTCCACTTTTATGTTCAGAAAAGTATGAAACTTAGAAATATGTAATTTTACATTTTATTGTACATTTAGAACAGATATAAAAGTTATGATTAATTGTGAGTTAACTATTGAAGTCATGCAATTAATTAGGATTAAAAAATGTAATCAACTGACACCCCTAATAAATATATATATTTTTAAGTAGGGGGGAAAATATTTTACAGATTTGTGGCATTCTTAAAAGGCAGCAACGAAAAGCCTTTCTTTGCATCCATGTCACCTCTGAAAAATACGTACGCCTCGTTATACTGTACATGTACACATATAAATATATAGCCGACATAATATAAACTGTGAGGGTGCAATTTTGTTTGTTTTTTTTATTCTTACACAAATGTATTTCGACAAAAAGTAGCTTCCGTTGACAGAAGCCAAAGTATTATTGTTATCAAGTTGGATGTTTTTCTTTCCGCACATCAAATGTGTGGACTGGCATCCATCTTTTTTGTTCCGCTTTTCTTTTCTGCCTTATAACGTGTTTGAAACACAAACTATCGTTTGTTTGTTTGTTTGTTTGTTTGTCAGTCACACGTGGCAGCGAAACGAGTGCAGCTGAAAACATCTTGTCACGTTTGTCAAACAAACGACACGGAGTCGTTGTCGAGGTTTGATGACGTACGATTTTGCCGTTTTGTTGTCGTCGCGTTTTTGACGATATCCACATTTTTTGCCATTTGGAATTTAGTCACGTTTGGAATCGTTTGACCAATCCGCCATCAATTTGCGTTCAAGTGCCTTCCTTTTCCGTTTGTCTGCGCCGTGTTGCTCGGAAACGTCCCGATTCCTGCAAACGCAACCTCAAATACCTCAACTTTCTTTTCCATCCTGCTGGAGCTTGGAAAGCACACCCATGAAAGTACCAGGACGGTGCGTTCAACAAAACTGGGACGTCGGAAATATGACGATGAAACAAACCCATGTTGCGGTCGCACGCAAATGGGCTCGCAAAACAGATCAGAAGCTAACAAGTCCAACAGAGGCGGAGCCAGAACATTTTCCCTACTTTAGCCCAACTTAGTTAGAAACCCTAACTTTATTTTTTTTTTTTAAACCCGACTTTGAACCCCTAACCCAACATTAAGCCTGGCCTAAAAACATATTTTCAATCCTGTACCTTGATTTGAAACTCTTTTGAAACACTTTTGAAACCTTGCTGAGAATTTGAAACCACTTTTGACAAATAATCCTTTGTTGGTTGTATTGATTGACAGTCGCATATTTTTTTGCCAAAATTGTTTATGGTCTGAATTTTCTGACTTTCCAGTTTTCCTGTACACACCACCTGACCCCTGACCCACCCTTATTGTCCCTCCCCCCACACATCCTTTCAACAGGAAATGTAGCTCATTATTATGATATTTTATAGTTGCAAAATTGTGAATGCTGACGATGGTGTCAAAGGGACAGTAAAAAGAAATCAAGCAGCTTTGCTCGGTGATGCCATTTTCGAAAGCCTTCTATTAAGCCATCGCGGGAGCTTCTGACATCATTTCACGGTCAGTCCAGTTTAACTTGACTTGACTTGAAAATCTTGAAGAAAATGTGTGAAATTTGCTGTAAAAAAAAAAAGAAAAAGAAAAAAGGTGTCACCGTGGGTTCGTTTCGTATGAACGTGAATGAAGCCGAGTTGGGAAATGTGTGTTTGTTCCCCTCGTGGAGCCAAGTGTGTTTTTTTCATGGGATGTTTTGTTGTTTTTAAGATGGAGTGCCTTGTTTTGGATGCTCAAATGTGTCGACAACAACACGCAACTAATTGCACTGCCTTCTTTTTTTGGGTCATCAGTTGCATCTCTTTGATTTGTTTTATTTTTACCGGTTTTTATTGTTGTTTTGATTCTATTGACAAGGGAAAAAATAAAAGCTGGTCACGGTTGACCCAGTGACGTTTGGTGCTTTATTTATCCCTCACGGTTATGATTCCATTTTTTATTTTTATTTTTTTTTGTAAAAGGCATTTCCCACCACCAGTTGGCGTAGCAACATTCCCCTGCAGGCGCCCCAAGCATGAAGGGGTGGGGTGCCCCCTGGCGGCCATTCGTAGTATAGCCTACATGGTACGTCATTTTAAAATTGCACATCTGAATCGTCAAGAAACAATCACCATTAATTGTGCTTCATGCAAGTGAATTGCTTTGTTTAAACTGAGCGGAAGTCCTTCTAAGTCAGAAAACAGGAAAATACAATTACTAATCGCATGGCCATTTATTAAAAAAACATTACTATACGTTTTTAATCAACAACGTCTTACAGAGTTAAAAACAACAACAACAACAAAACACCTGACTATACATGCCCGCCTATATGGTCTTCAAAAAAACAACAAAAAAAGACCTTACAATACATGGTCATCTTTTTAAAATGCTTTATTATATATGGTCGTTTAAAAAAATATATATATATATATATATATATATATATATATATATTTTTTTTTTAAAAAGCCTTATTATACATGGTCATCTTTTTAAAATGCTTTATTATACATGGTCGTTTAAATAAAAAACGAAAAAAAAAAACATAAAAAAAAAAAAAAGCCTTACTATCCATGGTCATCTTTTTAAAATGCTTTATTATATATGGTCGTTAAAAAAAAAAAAAAAAAGACACCTTACAATACATGGGCATTTTTTAAAAATGCTTTATTATATATTGTTTCTTATTATTATGATTTAAAAAAAAAAAAGCCTTACTATACATGGTCATCTTTTTAAAATGCTTTATTATACATGGTCGTTAAAAAAAAAAAAAAAAAAAAAAAAAAGCCTTACTATACATGGTCATTTTTTAAAAATGCTTTATTATATATTGTTGTTTCTTATTATTATGATTTTTTTTTAAAAAGCCTTACTATACATGATCATCTTTTTCCATCCATCCATTTTCTTGACCGCTTATTCCTCACAAGGGTCGCGGGGGGTGCTGGCGCCTATCTCTCTGGGCAGTAGGCGGGGGACACCCTGGACTGGTTGCCAGCCAATCGCAGTGGTCATCTTTTTAAAAATGCTTTATTATATATGGTTGTTTAATAAAAAAAAAAAAAAAAAAAAAAAAGCCTTACTATACATGGTCATCTTTTTAAAAATGCTTTATTATACATGGTCGTTTATTTTATTTTTATTTTTTTAAAAGCCTGACTATACATGGTTGTTTAATATAATATTTGATGTTTAGTATTTCACAACAAATTACTCAGCAGCAGTCATCGATTTTTCTTTTTCTTTTTTTATTTTCTTAGATTACTGTTCATATGATACAAAAAAAAAACATGATAGATGTTTCTTTTTATATAATACACGTTCTCTCTTTGGATTGCAGCATAGTGACAGAAATATTAATAGGCAATCAACAAAAAAAAAACAAAAAAAAAAAAATTAAACATCTGTGCTCAACAGTCTTTTCTTCTCCATCTCCATACATGTCCACGCACGCACGCTAGCAAGAAACGTGATTGCTCATCTTTTGTCGATATGAAATGTTTGCGTTGCTGCGCTATTAATCATACTCATCCCTTAGTAACAGAAAAGCAAAAGATTGTATTGCTTATTTGCGCTTATGTTGACAACACTTAAATAAAATAAATACAAGCAAAATGAACCTTTTAGTTCGGGGAACGTCCATCCTCCCCACAATAGCGCCCCCTAGCCAAGTTAGACGGCACTTTCTCATGTGGGTTAGTTCAAGGCAAGGCCACCAAAAAGTTTCCGCTTAACTGATTGTGGCCTTTGTGTCATGTATGACGTCATGATGATGTCACAAACTGGCATGTGACAAGTTCAGGAAGCGATTGTGTGCATGAGGAGGGGAAAACAAAAATAAAAAATAAAAAAAACGTGTGCAAATGTTGATATGAGATGCGCCACAACATTTTCTTATCAGGGATGTTTTTGTGCAGACTACAAAAATTGTCAAAGAAATGACCTTTTCTTTTTTTTTTTTTTCACCCCATTTGTAAAACAGCGCCTTCATACTTTTTTATTTTTTATTTTTTTTATGGCCTCATTAAAAAAAAAGAAAAGAAAAAAAAGTGTACAAATTTGTTCTCACAGAATTGCAATCTTAAAAAAATTATAAAATGATGACGATGTTAACCCAGGATTTTTTTTTTTTTTAACTAAAAAAAATTTATTACTGTAAAATTAAACGTGTTATAACTTTCTCATGAGCTTCTGAAATTTTTCTGATAAAATGTTTTTTTTTCCCTCCTTGGAAATTTTTATTTATTTATTCATTTATAAATGTTGCAACTTTAAATTTCCTTATCACAACTATCCTCAGATTTAACTGATTGACAATTTAAAATTACGGCTAATTTCTCGCAGAATTGTGAATTTTTTTCCCCAGAGAAAATTGTGACACTCCCCCAATATATTTCTCTACATTCTCCGCTAATATGACTGTCATCGAATTACAGTTTGTTCGCATGAATTCTAACAGTCTCAAATTATTGTCACTTCATTTCTGTCTTTTTTTTTTCCTTGCAATATGGCTTGTACTTTTATAAAATTGTAAATGTTATCAGACATTTTCCTAACCGTTTCTGTTATTAAATGGCAACATCAAATTATGACAATGATTATATTAGACGACGATGACTTCTCATGTGAATTATTATTATTGTCTTTTTACTGCTTAAGTTAGGTCCATTTTTTTTTAATACCATTTCAAGACACGCACGCATGCATGCGCACACACCAGCTGAGTTCCTTCGAGCCCGACGTTGCTAAAACTACTTGCGACATAACCATCAGACACCTGCAAGATCACCTTCAATCAAGCTTTCCATTCACGTCATTACAATTTATTTATTTATTTTTTTAATCAAGATTGCACAAAGTTTACTCATATTAAAAGAAAATGGGAAGATGACAATTTTACTCTGGTAAAAAGAAATAATATATATATTTTGAGTGAGATATAAAATTTCACACCAAACCTTTTTTTGTTCCTAAAATGACCATCATTCATGTGACCTTGCAACTTGATTCTCATAACGATGCTTTACAATACGACTTACCGAGCAGAAATAGACGATTTTTTATTTCCATCACAAAATGTTTAATTTTTTCCTCAACACGTTGCAAGTGCATGTTTATACTCAAAATCCAACTATCAGAATTGTTTTTTGTTATCTTCATTCTCAGAACAGAAGCACTTTTTTTTCTGTCAATATCGATCTTTCTTGTGATCTTTCTTGATTTTGCAATTTCTGATGTCGTTTTATTCACGAAATACCAACATTCTCGTAAACCTCCATGTCAATTTAGATTTTCTTATAAATTTACGATTTTTTTTGTTTGTTTGTTTTTGGCAGTAAAATTCCATCTTGAATTTACTCTGTCAGAAAAACAACTTTTAAAATTGCTACATTAAGTTTCTTCATATTAGAACTTTTTCATTTTTTAGCTTGTAAAATTTGCAACTAATTAACTAATTAAATATTTGAATGTTTTAGAAAAAAATTACTCTAATACCATCATTTTGTCCCACTGTGTTAAAAAATGGCAAATAAAAAAATAAAATGAAATAATAATAATCAAGTAAGCAATCATATGTGTGTCCACTCCACGCATCAAAACATTCCAGCTTCCTCGTTGCAAAAGTCACATGACAAAAAGTGCCTCAATTCTTCCCCCATTTGCAAGCAAAACAAAACGGTCAGTGTGGACTGCAACTACGATGGGAGTCATTCTGGAGTGTTAATAGCAGCGATTATTCATTTGTGCAATTTTGAAAAATCAAAAAACGACCGTCGAGAAAAGAAGGCTTCATGAAAATAAACGTTTTGTGCCACAGAGGCATTCGTGTGCGTTTGAAACCAAATGTGACGATATGGTGCACAAATACAGATGATGCTCACACTCACAACAATTATTATATTATCATCATCATCCATTTGATTATTATTAGGGCCACACTGAGCAAAAATAATGTAAGACAATATGAGAAGAAATTCAGACAGTTTGTGAAAAGAAGTCATCAGGACAATCAACTATTACAAATTTTTTTTTAGGTTTATAACTTATTCTTATAACTTGAGCTATTTTCGGCAGTAAAACGTTAATATTTTACAAATATAAACGAATGGCATATTTGGCAAATGTTTAAAACTTTTTTTTTTTTCCCCCTCAGATAAAATGAGAAGAAATGTTCTTGTAATTGAATTCTTCTCATAATTTTTTTTCCTCATATTGTAAACTGCCAACGTTTTATTTGTTTTGCGTTCTTGTCATCAGTGTGGCCCTGATAATCCTCCTGTGCAATCACGATCCCTATTTCTATTTGTGTGTGTATATTAATATCATTTTCACAATTGACTAACCCACCACAGTGACGAGTCATCACAAATTAAAAAAAAAAACCTATCTGCGGCAAGGTCTTAGCTTGGCGGCGGATCGTCTGTGGAATGTACACTAAAGAGATGCGCGCCATCTTGCTTTTTTTTTGTTTTTCCTACAACGATAACGACGAGACAGGAAGTTGTTCCCACCTACATAAGAGTCTTTTCAAAATAAGACGCACTTATTCAACCAATACGACGGGCCTCGTGTGTCATCCTTGACGTCAACACGGAGCCAAAAAGCCGACTTATTGCACACAACGGCAAAACAAAACAAACAACAATGGGACTCACCCGCCCAGCAGTCCCTGAGACGGCCGCCAAACGCAGGCCGGCGAAACAGTGAGAGGAATTCTGGGTAGTGACGCCAAAGTTGGCGACAAAGCTCTTATCTGCTCCTGGCGAGAAGGCGGAGCCCCAAGAGGCGATTTGGGCGTGTGCGGGTGGGCGGGGCCGCTCTCAGCTGCTCCAGGACTTGCGGTTGTTGTCCCCCCCTCGGAGGACGGGAGGGCGGGCGGCGTCTGCGGGAAGATGGCCGCCGCGGCAGGTCAGCCGCTCGGGCCGGACCAGGACGCCGTGCGCGGGCCGACAGCGGAAGTAGCGATGGCCGCCCACGCAGCCGTCGTGCTTGCCTGGAAACGGGACCGTGACGTCATTGAGCGTTAGCTTAGCCACAGTCCAGCTTCACACACGCTCACTTTTTTTTCCATGCTCACAATTTTACGACTTGATTCTTGTCTTCTCATTGGGCCATTTTTCCTTGAGATAATCTCCATTAAAAACATTTAAAAAAATAAAAACTTAAAATGTTATGATTCAGTAATTCTCTTTAGCTGTATCTTTTTCTTGTAATTTTACTTCAAAAGATAATTGTCTCTTTTTCACATAATTTTATATTACTGGTATATTATTTATTATATATATATTTTTTGAATTTATTTTATTATGTGATAACTTGATTCTCATAAACTGATGTCTTCTTCGTTGTACGTCTCATGATATAACTATTATGAATTGATTTTTTTTTCCCAAGATCATTTTCTTTGTTTTTATAATTGTAATTTTATTGTTTTTCCTCTCAAATTCTTGCCTAGGCTCAAAGACTTGATTTTTTTTATTTTTAGATGACATAGCTTTGAAATGAAATCAACTTTTTTTTTTTTCCTTATAACTTTCGCAAATTACTTTTTTTCCCCCTCAACAAATTCTTATAAATTAAAAACTTTCTTTCAACGCTTACAGCTTTTTTCTCCCCCTGGTAACTTTAGGACATACCTCATTAATTGACATGAATTCCAAACTTTTTTTTTTTCTGCTCATAATGTGATGACTTGAAAGGCAGAGAAGACGAACGTTTCAGGTGATCATTTCCGGACTGGAATCTATTTCCTGCCGCGATTGCGCCGGTCGAGCTCACCTGTGGGGGAGTCCAGCTCCACGCCCACCCACACGCCTTCGGCAAAGTGCGCGGCCCCCACGTAGCGCACGGTGCCCGCCTTGCCGGCGCCGACGGCCACGTGGGCGCCGTCCGTCAGCCAGTCGGGCAAGACGGGCGAGTCGCCGGGCGCCTTCTGTTCAGAGAGGAAGCGGCGTGCGGCCACGCCGTCGTGATTGGCGGCGTCCAGGAGGAGGGAGGAGGATGACGAGGACGAGGAGGGGGGCGGCAGGACGTCGGACAGGGTCGCCGTGGAGACGCTGGCCGAGAAGTAGCCGCTGGACGATTGGCTGAGCGGGCTGAGGGGGGCGCTGTCATGCGGGTCATGCGCGGGTGCAGGAGGAGGAGGAGGAGGAGGAGGAGGGGCGTCGGCCGGGTCGGGCCGCCGTTCTCGGGCCGGCGCTCGAGGGACGGGGGCGGCCTAGCGGCGAAACCAGCGTCAGTCGCAAAACGTCAAATGTTTTTTCTCTCTAGATTACTTTTTAAAATGTACTTTTGCAAATTGGCAAACTTGTCATAATTTTATGACTAAATTACAGACATACACATTTTATTCGATTAAAACTTGCATGACTCTTCATTTCATAAACATACTGTATATATCATTTACGTTTCTCAAAAATGTACATATTTTCTTGTAATAACTAGCAAAATTATTGTTTTGGGGGGAATTTTATCACTTAATTGTTCCAAATTTATATAACTTTTCTCTTATTACTATTCCAGTAAATGTAAAAAAAAAAAAAAAAAAAAAAAAGAAATCCTGTAAATTAATAACTTAATTCTCAAAAATATAAAGCTTTTTTCCTGAAATTTTCTATTATGAACATTTTCTAAATCTACGCTTTTGCCTCGTTCATAAATTCACTCCCCCTTTGGTGCAAATTTAACATTTTATGAATTCTTTTCAATTTAAATCATTTTAACTATACCTAGCTTTAATTCTTGTAAATCTACAAATAAGCATAAATTGATATTATACATACATTTATTATTTGCTACAACTTGTTCCTCACAAATTGAAATATGACTTGAATTCTTGTACAGTTAAATTTGTTATAATTAATGACATTTTACTTAATTTTTAAACATGAAAAAAAACATGACTAACCTTGAAATTCACAACTATTTTCTTGTCATTTTATAAGTGTATATTTTGCACTAATTGTAAAATGCTGAATATATTTTTCAAATTGTGTACCATGGGAGAGAGATACTAGATTTGCTTATGCTAAAAAAGCAGCAGGAAGGGACACTACGCTTGCAGGTAACACAGAAAAAAAAATTGCCAGTACAGCAGAGCAGCTAAATTTGGGAAGTTTACACAAGAAAAGCCAATTTAAATTGAATTATAAGACAAGAAAAGCAGGCAGCCAGGAATGCATTCTCACCATGTCCACCTTGAGTCTGTTGTCATCACCCCCTGGTGGCGACATGATGCGTGGCACGTGCTGCAAAACAAAAACGCAAATGACTGGTTTGCAGCCTTATAGATCTCTTTTTTTTTTTCTTTTTCTTTTTAAGAACTTATTCTCCATTTTTCACAGAAAAACTCGCTTTTTCCAGTTTTTGTGCTCAAACTAACTCCTTGTCTAAAAATAGAAGCTGTCGCTTTGGCAACATCTAGTGTTGAGAAAATACGTTGAAGTGAGCAGAGATGCTTCATTTCGATGCAACATAGCAAAAAAGTAGTACTTTGTCGTCATTAACTTCTGCAATTGTCTCTGACCCCTGCAATAGCATTTTGGTGTACCCCCACTATTGGAGGTACACCAAAATGCTATTGGAATTCAAACGTTGCCTCTTTTCAAGAAAAAGGTTGTAATGTTGCATGGTGTAAGGAAAAAAATGTCTTAATGTTTAAAACGACTCATTTGAGAACCACATGGGAGGAGGGGTGAGAGCGCGTCGGCCATTTTTGCCCACCTGATGTCCATGCGGCGACGGCCTCAGTTCCTTCTTGTCGTCGCGCGCCGGAAATAAAGACTTGAGCAGTTTAGGCATCTGCGGAACCAACGCCTTCACTGAAAGATAAGAGGCAGCAAGTCCTGAACGACCTGAAGGGGGGGGGGGGGGGGGGGGAGGAGGAAGGAGGAAGGAGGCAAGGAGTCGAGGAGGTGTGAAAGATTAGCAGAGAAGTTGAAGAACATGGCACAAAGACTGGGAAAAAAATGCATTGCAATCCATCAAATAGTCTCTCGAGATGATGTTTTAGGGGTTACATGTCATTTGTAAGCAAAATTGAGGCTGTCAAAAAAAATTCCTCATCAGCAGAAGCAGCAGCTGCAGAACATGAGGAAGGTGAAGAACGGGACAAAGAGGTTAACGGAGGTTTACCTTGTTCTGGCTCCTGGTTGTGCGGTGAAGTGACAGCAGTCGACGAGGGCGCCGGCGGCTGCTGCGACGGCGGCGGCAGAGCGGGGCAGTAGGTGGAGGGCGACGAGGCCGGGCGGGGGAGCGTGCGGTGGTACGCAGACGGCATGAAGATGTCCTGTTGACTCTCCCAGCGGGCCTGAACAACACGCAAAAACGGTCACGTCATCAAACACGCACAAATTTCACCTTTTGTTTGTTTTCAAGCATCAAAAACACTTTCGCAACATGATTTAGTTGCACAAGAGGGTCCAAATGTTGAAACTGCTCCATCTTTGACCGACCTCAGTAATCAACTGTGATAAATTAATACCTCCAACAAGATTTTTTAAAGAAAGTTACTATATTTGATCATTATATCGTGTGTGTGTGTTACCTTGTCCTCCAGCAGGCAGGTGGTGGACAAGTCTTGTCTACTTCCAGACAGCTGAGGACAAAAAAAAAAAAAAAGCATTAAATGAATATCAATATTTACGTCTATGAAAATAAAATGAGAAAGTTCAATCTTTTTACTGTAAAAATGTATTTTACTAGGACACACACTGCTTGATGTAGTGAAAGTGCTGATGTTGCAGATTGCGGCTTTGGGTTGGACTGATTTGCTGTCTGTTGCAGTGTTCAACTATTCTTGTAAATTGACAACTTTTTTCCTAGTCATTGTATAACGTGTACATTTACATATTTTTCTCATAAAATTAGACCTTTTCTTGTAAACTTGCAACTTTTTTTCTCTCTACATTTTTTGACTGTTTTGGCTTTTTTCCTATGGGAAAATTGCAACTTTTCAATCAAATCTACATTTTTTTTAAGTCACTTATTCTAGTCAATCTGCCATGTTGAACTGTTATACAAAAATTACTATCATTTTTTTCAAAATTCTTGTAAACAACTACTTTCTTCAAAACTAAATGATTATCCGAACAACACAGAAACTTAGATACATTTGAATTATGACTTCATTCTTGCAAAATTATTGGAAATAGGAGAACACAGAATTGTTAACTTGGGTTTACCCCATTAAAAAAAAAAACAAAAAAAAACATTGAAACGGACAAAACTGCTTACTTCCTATACTTGAAAGTGCTGATGTTGCATATTGTGGTTTTGGGACTGCCTGACATCCTGTCTCAAGCGGTTTCCAAGTCGAATGGTTTCAAATTGGTTCATTTACACCTTCTATTACTTATTCACACTACTCAGTGTTGGTTGTTTCCACATTTGACTTACCCTGTTAACAGATGGAGAACTGAGACTCCGCCGGTTGCTTCTTCCTCTTGTAGCGAGCTGCTCCTTCACTGTCACTTCCTTGAGCACACAAACCGAGAAATATGACATTTACCTGTTTCTGCATAAATCAGACTCATGTTAATAGCGGGACAATATGCTAACACAAACATTTGTATTAAAATCACTCTTGTCTTCTTGTCAGCAAACTAGTTAACCACAGAAAATATGAAAGTCACAAAATTGTTAGCCAATGACTCCCTGGTTGACTCCGTCTGTTGCAATTTGAAAGAGATTCATTGGAAATGCAGTCGGACAGAACTTGAGGTTTGAGAGGGGACAGCTCGCAAATTTAGCAGGTGGTATTCACCAAAACAAGTATTTGCAATTGACAGCAGCAAAAGGCACAATAATAAGCAACCAGGATTCAGTTTGGCCACAATGTGAAGCGGGATTCTTTTCAAGGTAAGCCAAAGAAAAACCTTCCGTAGGAAGAAGCCGTAGTTTCAAATCCAACTTGAACTCGTTTGCTGCCGTCAACGCAATTAGGGAATTGATGAGCTTAGTCTCGCTTTTTGTCAAATAAATGTCCGCCGAAAACACAACTCATGTGATTTTTTTTTTTTTCCTTCTTCGTGATGCTTTTGTGACTAGACCGATTGTGAAAATACATTAGGTCGGTGTGTACCTGTCTGAGTCGGTCCAGGGTGAGGATGTTCTCGAGACTGAGGACGCTGCGCAGGTACTTCTCGATGGCGGCTTCGTCGTCGGCCGACTCGCTGCTATTAGCGCTGGCGGCGAGACGAGCCAGCATCTCCCGGTCCTCCGACCCAGGGGCGTCCTGATGATATGGGGAACGACACATTTCATTTTCCCGGGAAACCCCAGAGCGTGCTTTACTGAAATTCTCAAAACGAGGTCTGAGAGCTGTCGCTTGGAGATGAACTAAACAATACATGATTACTCTATTTGTTATCATTCACACGCACCAAGTACACACCTAAATGAGACCGGTGTGCAAATAAAACATCACATAGCATAAATTCTTTTTTTTAAATATATATTTATTTTAAGACAAAAACTAATAAGAATGAAGTCATATTTTCATTTAGATTAAAATAAATGTTATTTTTTTTAAATATATTTGTTAGAGAATAAATGTTTTTTTTTTTCTAAAATTAAAGTTTATTTTATTTATTTATTTATTTATTTATTTTTTAAATTAACTCATTCACTCCCATCCATTTTCAGTGAAGCAACCCCCTTCGCTCCGGCCTGTTTTCCTAGATTTTGACTGATTTTGCAAGGCCCAAAAAATATTGTCTTCTATTGCTATCAAAACATGGAACCTACCCAAAGAAAGATTAGAATCTCTTCTTTCATCAGAAAAAAAAAAAAAAAAAAAAAAAAAAAAAAGTATGTTTCTATCTGTTTCCCTTTTGCAGCAATTAGCATTAGAATACACATAAATTTCATCGATATTCACATTCCTGGTGAAAACACTGGGAAAAAAAGAGCTTGTTGCAAAAACAAAAAACAAAAATCATATAAATACGTCTTTGTAATATTTAAAATATAACATATTTATACGTTTTTGGGGGCCAATGAGTTAAATATTACAAGACTAAAGTTGTGTTTTTGAAATTCACTTGTTAAAATGTATGAATGTATGAATTTGAATGTCATCGTGACAATTACTTTCTGGAAAATGGGCAACTTTTATGCTTCCACCCCGTGAATCCAAAAAGTTTGAGACCATCTGCTTTCCTGTTGCCTGGCCTTACCCCCGGGATGTTGGAGACCACCTCAAAGGTGACGCCGCATCCGGGGATGGTGCTGCGCGCGGACATCCGCCTGAGGAAGTTGTGGGCGAATCCTTGGCGTCCGGGATTGACGTTGACGCAGATCCTCTTCCTCAGCACCAGCTGCATGTCGGCCGGGTGGCTGAGCTGCACCACCACGCGCACCGTCAGGTACACCCGGCTGTCGGGCCAAGCTCCGCCGCGGCTCAGCTGCGGGCACTCGTGGACGGTGGAGTCCCACGACGCCTCCGCCTTCACCTGGGAGCCAGATAAAGAGCGATTAAGAGCGGACTCGGATGGAAATGAGTCCCCGCTTCCTCGTCGTCTTTTACCTCGCCGTCGTAGTGTTTGACGATCTGCAGGTCGAAGAAGTCATCCTCGTCTTCACCACTCAGCGTGGCGTCCCAGCCTCCCGCGTCGGGAACCTCAAACTGGTCCTGGGAACTCAGGTCGTCAGCTGGAGGCACAAATATGAAATAAGTAGAAATGACAACAATTAATTGCCTTGAAAATCATGAATACCAACAACGTTAGATACCCATAAACTGTTCGCGACACAGCATTAAACATTGTCAAGGTACTGAATACAGTAATGGATCAAAGTAATTACTTCACATAACATATGACATACGTTTGAGGTTGAGGAAGAGTACTGGAATGTGAGTCTCCATGCCTGGAAGTGGAACCCTATGCACAAACGCAAACGTCCATTAACATCAACATCAGCATGCATGAACTCATTATTGTTTATCAAATTTTGACTCTGACCACGGTTATTATAATTTTGGAATTTTCATTTTAGTTAGTTTTGAGTTTTGTTTTTTAAATTAGTTTTCAGGGTGGTTCTGTTAGTTTTTATTAGTTTTAGTTATTTAATAAATGCTTTGTTTTACTTTAGTTATAGTTAGTTTCAGTATTTTAGTTTAAAAAAATGTGTATTACTTGTTCACAATATTCAAAAAACACCATGAGAGCGACTTCATCTGAAGGTCCTTTTTTTTATAAAAAAATTAATAAAAATAAATCTACTTAAAATCACACTTAAAATCATTTCCGAATGCTCATGCATTAAATTAATTACCAAAGACTAAAACCAATGACATTTTCGCTATAATTATAGTTAGTTTTGGTTAGTTTTGTGAACATAAAATGTAGTTTCAGTTAGTTTTCCTGACTTTTTAAATTCAGTAATATTGAGACTATAACTTCCTGTTGATCAAAATGGTGATTATGGCTGATTTTCCCCCCCTCATATGCAATTGAAATAAGTTTAGGTAAATCTGTGATTTTTTTTTTGGGGGGGGGGCATGTTAAGCCTGTTTCAAATACACGTAAAAAATAAATAGCTAAAAAGTCAATGAAGGACGAAACAGAAATACCATTCCGCGGGTGCTCCGGGAATACCACTGCCTGCAGAGGGCACCATAACGGCATTGCGCTCTTCCGTCAGTGTCAAGCGCCATTCCAGCAGCTGAGCCTCCCTCTCCATGTCATCCTCTGTTTTTTCTACTGACACACGATTTATTAGCACGTCAAATACGCACTTGTGTGCTGCTGTGGCTTACCTGCTTTGCTGACCAGACTCTGCAAGTGCTGGTCCAAGTACTCCTGCCTCTTGGTGAGCGCAGACAACCACTGACGTCGCAAACGTTCCAGGTCTCTTTCCTGTGCAAGAAAATGGACGTTATTCTAAACAATTCTAGGGCCGATGTCATTTACTCGCATCCTATTGCGGTCCCTATAACCGTTTTCCACCTGGTAACTGTCCATCTCGTCTCCCTCGGTGCTGATGGTGCTTGTGATCTCCACGCAGCCCACCGACACAGCCAGCACGATCTCCGATATGAGCGGCATGGTGCCTGAGTCCTGAACGGAGCGCACGTCCACCTGGATTCTCCTCGCCTGACCCTGCGGGAATAAGAAGCCAGGGAAGGAAGGACGAGTTTACTTTGGGATTCCTTCTGGAGAGTGACAACAGGGAGAGGTTTCATCCGTACTTGTCGAAGCTGAAAGATTCCGCCGGTGTTGACGTCTCGGGCGGGAATGACTTCAACCGGGACAAAGTCGCCGTTCTCATTAATCTCCAGGATTTGGATCCAGAGTTCCAGCCGGCGCATTACCTCACTCCACCTGCGGGGCGAAAACAAACACATTCAGGTGGTCACATACAGCACATAAGTGGAATAACATTTATCAGTAAAAAAAAAAAAATAAAAAAAATAAAAAAAATAAAAAAAAATAAAATAAAAAAATAAAAAAAAGTTAGGGATACATTATTGGGCTTTTGGGTGACATCAAATGTAGTACAATCTTCACAGGTGAACTTAATAGGACCTTCTGAGGCTCCAGACTAATTTTCACTAGGAGCACAGTGGTCCTTTAGACATTTTAGAGGTGGGGGGGAAAAGAAAAAAAAAAAAAAAAAAGTACATCAACTTGCAAAGTACATTTCCACTCAATTTCACTGTGTTACCAATAAACATGAGTTATGGTTTTCGTAAGACTTTATGAAACTTGAAATGGCCCCTGACGGTAAAAATCTTCACCTGTCTCGTAGTGTGCGGGTCTTTGCCTGGATGATGCTGAGGTCCCAGAGGGCCGGGTTCCTTCCCGAGTCAGCCTGCCTGTGTCCGAACACCTCGATGGCCACGGCCCCTTCGGTCAGGTATTCGATGAAATCCTCCGACACGGACACGGCCAGCTCCTTGCAGCTGTCGAACACCACCATGCAATGCGGGTCCTTGGTGCTGGGCGATGACGACAAGGGATCCACCTCGGGGGCCACGATGATGGGCTCGGGCTGGTCCCAGAAGGAGTACTGGCAGAAGACGAAGTTGGACAGATACTGGGGGAGACCAGTGGCCTGCAGGATTTTAATCTGGAGGAAACAAATGATTGTTGATGTTGATTGATGAACATTCTTGACACTCAGGCGCCAGGCATTCGGCAGTTCTTACCATGCAGACAAGTTTGCGGTCCTGAATTTCTGAATCCGGGTTGTTGTCAGGATCGTCTCCTCCGGCGATGTTGTCCTCTAGAGCACCTCCAACCCTCACCACCTCTACATGGAGACGCCCAGCCACCTGACAATGACAACAAGCAACAATTATCCTATCTGAAAAATGTCAGTCTCGGAATGACGCCTGCATTTCCCCCAGAATTTAAAACATTTCTCAGATTTATGTTTTTGTTGATATACTGCAAGGATCAATCAATCCTCCTTTATTATTTTTTCACTTTGCTGAAATCAGCCTGTTTTTGAGGGGTGGTCCTTTCTCATGCAAGTGGAGCCACTGCTCAACCAGCCCACTTCCATTGCAGGACAGATGCATTGGAAACCACAATGTGGGGTGTTATTATGTTTGAATTACTCACACTATCACATCGAGCATAATTTAGATGAGCTGACTCACAAATGTTATGTAATTTCACAAAGGCTGGGCAAGTAAGCCAGAGATTCAATTATTTGATGTACAAGTGAAAAAGCCACTTTTGCATAACTGGACTCAAAGGTTTGAACTTAATTCACGGACGTCTTACCTCTCCTTTCTGGTTGATGATGGGCACAGCGTACTGTAGCTTGACGTCATAGAAAAGGCAAGATAGGAAGACGTTGGCCACGCCGATCAGGCTGTGGTTCTCTTGCTCATCAAAGAAAGGATCGGCCCGCCGGAAGTATGAGCGCATCCCCTGGATGGACGGAGGAAGTGATACAATGTTAACCTACCGGGTTCTGCTTGTCAAGCTTTCACTGCTAAATTACCGGGTTGTCGTTGTCATGCAGGTGGTAGTCCTGCCACTCCTGGTAGAGCTCCCTCATGTCCACCAGGCGGTTCTCGGTCTTCTCTAAGCTCCAGATTTGCTTGCCGCGGCAGCGTCGTCGCACCTGAATGGCGGGTTCGCTGAGCACAGCATCCCTCTGCAAACACGTATACACCGCAATCAGGCTAAGAATAGACAATTATATTTATTAATTCTAGATTATTTGTCAGGACAGTTTTTTTTATTTCTGTAGTTTATAGCATATCCCCTGATGTAATGATGGCTGCAAAAGAGAGAGATACTAGTTTGCAAAAGGAGTCATCAACTTAGCAATTTAGCTAGCTTAATTTAGCAACTTTTCTGCTCTTTTTGTGACTATTTCTCAAAGTCACTAGCCAGTTTGTGTTCAGGGAAGAAACAGTTTTCCATTCCACAAGAATGGAGCCCTATGAGAAGCATACGTGTGGTTGGTTGAGTTTGAGGTTCGAGACCTTGCGGTTGGCGTTCAGGTTGTCTGAGGGGATCTGCAGGGTGACTCGGTACTCGGTGTGGCGTTCCAGCTCATCGGCGATGAAGCAGGCCTCTTGCGCCAGGAGGTTGGCTCTCACTATTTGCTCCCGCAGTCGCCTCAAGCTCCTCACCAACACAGCCTCCCTTGAAGGAGAATATTTGGAGCCACAGGTAGAACGAGGCACTCGTAAGCCACAGTACCAATATAGGCTGAGATATTAAACTAAAGTGAAGGTCATCCTCTATCCTTTGATGTTGAATCTTCACATACCTGTCTTCACTCCACTGTCTCAATCTGCTCTGAGCGCTGCTCGAGTGGCTCATGCCTCCCACGCTAAGCCTCTCCATGCTGCGATAGTGAGACTGCTGGCCGGCGCCGGGCTGGCCCAACGCGGGCGGTCCCGGGGGGCCTGTGGACAGGCGGTCTGGATTGAGCTTGCGACGGAGCTGTTGCAGCTCCTGCTCGTACATCTGCCTCTGGCGCTCCAGGGCCGATCGCTTCTCCTCTTCGTGCTGCCTCTCCAGCGACTGCAGGACGCTCTGCATGGGGTCTGACGGGACAAACGCATGTGAAGATGGGTTGCAGCATTTTTACTTTTACGCAGAAAAACGCAGTGACAGGTTGCTCATTTTGTATGCGGGCCTTCAGTGGGGAGTTACCAGCCTTTGTACATCTCTTAATACCACCTCACATTTATAGAAGTCATATACAAAAACACAATATAATAGCATGCAACTGTCATGCTACATACATCGCATTTGTCTATCACAACATTTCAACAAAATACATTTTGTAAAGTCACAAAACGTGAAAAAGTTCAAGGGGCCGGAATACGTTTTCAAGGTACTGTAGTTTAAATTTACATGGAAACACAAAGGCTGAAATCTGATTAGACAAAAAAAAAAAAAAAATGCAACTTCCACATACACATACTAGAAGCAGTGCAGCCAAGAGAAATGCTACAATCAAGAGAATAGACTGTTGGGAATAAATTCATACACTTTTAAGGAACAAATATTAGAATTTAGGTCAGCGCATGTGAACGTGTTTATGTCAGCAGAGAAGGCCTTACTGGCCTTGACCATGCACTACTAGAGAAAAAAGGACCCGCTTACCATTGCTGCCCAGAGCCTTCATCATTACTTCGGTCTGAGCAAACTCATAGGAGAAGCTGACCTCGCTGGATACTTCGCTGGCAGAGTCACCGTCTGCATCAAGCTGCTCGCTGCTGCCACTCTTCTTCATTACGCTGCCATCGCCCTCCTCGTCCTCCGTAGTTCGAATACGCCGCTTGGGAAGGTTTATCCTGCAGGGGAAAAATGGTGTATGGCTCGAACTTTTGATGCAGACAAACACCTTTCACCTACAAACTAGCAGGGGACTAGTTACCTGAAGAAATGGTTGTTTCCCCAGAGAATTCGGTCACCATGGTGAAGCTGTAGTGCACAGGTGGCAGGAGAGCCATTTACACACGTTCTGTAAGATTTCATTTTAGATTCAACATTAAAATGAAGTTGACATGATAATTTAGAGGTGTGTCCATTATTAAATAGGCAAAATAATGGACGAGGCCTGGGAAATAACATAGAGGGTTGCTTCATCTAAGTCCATGAGGGGAGCAATAAGCCCAGGCAAACTAAATGTAGTATTTATGTATTATCATTTACCACCGCGTTGACGATCATGGAGTAATTAATGAGCAATTTGGGCATCTGCACATGTAGGTTGTTTCATGCATTCAGTCATCTAAAATTCATATTGTATACGTGTGTAAAAAAACAAACAAAACAGCCATATGGGTGGGATGTGTCACTTGAAATGTACATGGAAATACCCAGTACAAAAAAAAATACAAAGTAATTAAGTGGAACTGGGTACAAGCCAACCGAAGAACATTTACAGTGTCCTGTAAGCTGCGTTCATGATCCTTACCGAGCGTTGGGGTACGGGGTGAGGATGACAGCAGCGTCATCGGTGATGTCGATAACGCAGTGCTCGGCCTGGATGCCCATCCCGCACAACTGAATGTCCTGGGAGTCCGCCGAGCCCACCTGGGTGTGGTCCTCCTGTAGACCAACAGTCAAGTTTAGCAGTATGCATTTGACAAATGTTAGATAAAATTGTCTCCACATAACAGAACATCAACTTTAAATCTTCAGAATTTACTTCATGCAAAATATTTAAGTGCTTGGGTAGCTGCTGCTTCGGTTACTAAAAGGGGCAAAAGCATTATTTTGTTGCCCCCACCCGCTCTATTATACACACACAAGCACACACTGCACATCGCTGTCATCGGGCCAAAACCTCATGAGTCACAATTTTGGCAATTTAAAAACAAATTCTATTCTTTCTTTTTGGTCAATCCACACATGTAGGTTGAATTTTTATGAAATATTGAGCAATCTAAAGTGTTGAAAATGGCTTGATCTCTTATGATGCAATGTCTCCTGAAAAGTAACAATTTTGGAGGTACAATGTTTTGGCTTGGCCAGACACCAGCAACATGCAAGCGCACCCACACACACTCAAGCCCATAGTATGCAGACCCTTTTTTAAATTTAAAATGAAGTGAACATGCAGCTTGTTATATTGACTCAAATTTTTGGTTTAAATTAAAATGTAATCAATAGATTTCTGGTGCCCATGCTTAATTAAGCCTACTGAATTAAATCGTGTGTGTGTACCTTTAAATAGTACACCAGCAGTTCGTTAAGTGCTGGGTCTGCATTCAGGTTGACCAGGAAGCTCTTATCGTCGCCCACTTTTATGCCCGACGACTGGAGGGAAATTCCAAGACTCTCCAGCTGCTTCTGACGTGCCTACAAAGACAACATAGTGTGGGTTTTTGAAAACTAGTTGTAGAATTCAAATGTGATAATCACTCAATTTGGTGCTGCCAATTTTCCATATTCGCTCTTTAATTCATGAACTTTGTTGGCGCGGTCACCTGTGCAACCTCCTCGGTTTTGCGAAGTTTATCCTCCCACGTGATGGTCATTTCGTGAATCAACTTCTCAGACTCTTCCAGGCGGTCCTTGAGCTCCGGAGCTTTCAAAGACTGCGCCGAACAGAACGAAATGAGGAGGTCAAAGATGTGGTCAGGATGTCGAGGACTACCTGAAAGGAATCTCACCTCGGCTTGAGTCAGCTGCACGCGCAGCTTCTCCACCTCCTCGCGCAGCTCCCGGATGATGCGAGCGTTGGGGTCCTCGTTGACGACGGCGTGGTTGACGATGCTCTTGGCCCGGTCGGCGTAGCGCAGCGTGGAAAGCGTCTCCTCGTAATTGTCGGCCGCCGGGCTCACCGTCGCCACCATGGCCGTGCGGCTGTTCCCGCCGAGACAGTCCTTCAGGAGCGGAAACGACGAGAACGTCAAAAGAAGCAGAGCGAGAGGAGGCTGGCGCAAGTGCACGTTTGTACCTTCAGCAGCCATGTCAGAACAGAGTCTCGGTAAGGAACAAACTTGGTCTTGTTTTTAGCAGTTCCTTGTTCTGCCAGAGCGGAGATCACCAAGCCGAGTGTAGTCAGCGACCTGACAGGCACGCAAACACAGTCAGAGGTTTGAAAAGAACACAAACTAAATGCTTTGTGGTTTAAAAAAAAAGAAAAAAAGAAAAAAAGATTGATGTTACTAGGCTTGCAAAGTAGTGGAAAACTTCCAGTAAAGTCGAAATAATAAGAATGATTGACACTAAGAAATCTATTGATCATTTTTTATTAGACGTTTGCGGGGACGACCTGTGTTTGCCTAATGGTAGTCCGCCTTTTTATGGCAGAATATTGACTGTAGTAGGTAAATCATCTCCTTTATTGTAGTACGATATTTTGACCAATTTTATTTTAACTCATTTGCTCCCAAAAACATATAAATAAGCTCTATTCTAAATATTGCCATGCTCCCAAAGACGTATTGATGTTTTTTTTTTATTTTAGTTTTATGCTAGAGCATACAGAAGGCTTTGATGCAGCCTCTAAACTGAAGAGAATGATTGACGCATTGGTCCTTATTACAAAAACGGCCAGCAGGTGGCAGCAGAGCATAAGAGATCAATCAGGACCATGTTGCAAAAAGCTCTTTTCCACACTGTTTAAAAAAAAATTGGGTATAATGACGAAAGCTATATTCTAATGCTAATTGCTGCAAAACGGAAACAGAAATGTCCTTTTTTTTTTCCTGATGAAAAAGAAAAAAAAAAGAGAGACTAATCTTTCTTTTGGTGGGTTCTATGTTTTTATAGCAATCTAACGCAATATTCTGTGGGCCTTGAAAAATCAGTCAAAGTCCAGTAAAACAGCCGGTGAAAAGCCCAAATAACTAAAATTTTCAATTATTTAATTTTTTATTTATTTATTTATTTATTTTTTATTTATTTATTTTTTACTCTTCATGATGCAGAAGAGGCTCTGCTGTTCTTACCTCCCCTGACTACACATCCCTGATTGAAAGGTAACATATTCAAGCATAAATAAACATTTTGGTTATGCTAAGGTTCTGCGATGAAAGTCGTAATAATATGTAAAAAAAAATGCTGGGCAATCTGACATGTGCTCGTTCGCGTGTCGCTGATTCATACTTGTTGATGTTGCTTCCCTCCTTGAGACGCTCTCCAGCCGCTCCGGTTTTCGCAGCTCGCTCACTTCCAGCTAAGTCCACAAGACTCAGCCGACTCACTTTCTCACCGCTTGTCTGGGAGAGAAAGAGAGAGTGAGAGCGAGAAAAGAAAGGGAGAGGAGAGAGAGAGAGGGGAAAGAGGGTTCACATGATTTGTGGCTCATTTGTTACATTAAAAAAAAAAAAAAAAAGAAAAAAAAAAAGTTTCAAGGCCACGTGAGCACTGTTGATGATGCGGCTCGACAATACAAAAGGCTATTGTATTGTGAGCCTGACCAATCTCTGATATGTTTGTTACGCAGCAGAGGACGACTCGGGCAAATTTGCATGAGAGCTGATGGGAATCTTCTGCTTTTTGTTCAACACAGTGACTAATCCTCACATTGAAGCTTACTGAAAACAAAGACTGGATTTCCACTGCAGGTTCAAGCGCCCGACTGCAACTGACTGCCTACAGTGGCACCTTGACTTATAAGTTTGATTCCTTCTGTGAGCCAGTTGTAACTTAATTTACTTATACATTTAATCTTGGCCATTGAAATGAATCTTAAATATGGTCCGATTGCGCTTTGGTTTATTTTATTTATTTCTGTGTTTTGGGTAGACGCATCATCAATCTGTGTAGTTTGATGACTTCAAGCTAGCATTGATGGGGTACGTCTGACCCCAAGTTATACTGCACTCGCATTGGGAGACATCCAATATCTTCTAACTTTAATATCCATATTTATAAGAGGCCTAATTCAGGTTTGCTTTCATGTCTTTTTTTCCCCCATTTCTTCAATTTACGTTGCCATGACGCTTATCCAAATTGCCGCTTGAGAGTTTAAAAAAATAAATAAAATAAATAAAAAAAAAAAAAAAAAACATTTTTCACCTGAAATACGCAGTGGAACTCCAGCCATGTTTTGCTTGATGACAAACAGAATAACGCAGAGAAGGACTGAGGAAACCGAGGCCTTGGAAACGCTTGTCAATTATTAACGTAATGTGCCAGTAGCTGCTTTGTGACTGTCAACGAGAGCGAGGAGTAAAATGAGTGAGGCCCGAGGCTCCGAATTTAAAGCTCTTCACGTTCAACTGCACTTTCAAAAAGAGGCATATAGAACAGGAGCGTCGATATATTGCAGGTTGCTTATCATGGTCGGGCTTTTTTTTTTTTTTTAAGTTTATTTATATGTTATTATGTTATGAACACACAAAGTGTTTAAAAAGTGCACACAAGGAGTTTTCAAATCGCTAAAGATTTTTTATTCTTGCAGACCAGGCACATAAAAATAAAAGCATTGTAAATTTATGGCAACATCACCAACAAGACTTACCCCAGACTGCACGTCAGTCAGGGTGTGCGTCAGGATGATGTTGAAGACGGCATGTGATCGACTGCTCTCCTCGTTCATGTTGGTGGCGGCAACGGTGCGAGACTTGTTACCCTCTGACATCAGCACCTCAATGTCCTGTCAATGATTGAACTGCTTCTTAGTTCTTAGATTTTTCCACACTACACCACCGTTCGTATCTTAACACATGCTTGGAATAAAACGGCGCTGAAAAATTATTCAAACTGTAGGCGGAAATGATTGTGACCTTGCACCTCAATTTTCACGGCTAATCCTTCATGATCATTAAACATTGAAATTACACAAATAAACAATTCAAAGAAACATACAGTAAAGCTCACCTTGTAGCTAGCCACAGCTAGCCGAGATAGGCCATCCACGTACGGACCCAACACTTTATGCTCTCTCACTCTCAGCGCTTGTCTGCCCCTGCAAAGAAAACAAGAATGGTGAACAATGAAAACTTTCGGTCTTACGTCAACATTGTCGCGGTTCTGACCACACAACCTCAAAAGCCGGTTCGTGATCTCTGACCCTCATTCAAGACTGAACTTCATCACAGGCAAAGCACATATGGTTGTCAGATGGTCTGCTCTTCTTCCACTCAAGCAAGCATAGAGTTTAAAGGTCAATCCAAGTCAAAGGTGAGGTCACCAGCGGCAGGCCAGTGGTGCTGATTTAGTGTTGGACATGACCTGAACTCCAATGGGCACGACCTCTAAAACCAGTGACCATACATGGCAGCTGGCCTTACACAGCAATCTCTCACTTTCTTAACATTAAATGTTAAGCAGTTTTCCAACAGGGGAGATGTTGAATTACGTTATGTTGTTTTTGTTTTTTTTTGTTTTGTTTTTTGCTACAGTGGAACTACAGAAAAAATTATTAGCATTAGTGACGATTGCCACAGTTATCCCAGTATTAATAATAATAAAAAACGCACTGCGAAGGTCACGTGACATATACCGGAACGCAGGCGAGTCATGACGTCCTGAGCGCTTTGATGTCAATTTCAGTCAACAGCAGGGGGCGGTGCTGCATTCAATGTCAGCCATCCAAGATGGCTGAATGCGGGTGGATGAATTACATAGAAAATATTGAAAGGGAAATATTTTATTTGACTTCCACTTTAAAATTAAATAATATTAATTGGTGTTTCATTTTTTTTCATTTTTTTATTTTTTATTAAACTTTTTTTTTTTATATCAATTAATTATGATAATTGAAATTTGTAGTTTCAAGAAGTACACGCCTGTTGTCAGATAGAGCAAACACCTTAACAGCGTTGAGGACGAAGACGTACCCTTTGGGGTCCAGCAGATCGCGAACCTTTTCATTGTAGATCTCCATGTAGGAGACCTCTACGGTGAACTTCTCCTGCTCACGCTGCTCCTTCTGCGTGCGTTCGAACAAAGCGCTACACAGGCGGGGGATGAGACCCGGCTTCTCCCCCGAACCCATCATGGTGTAGGACTTTCCGGAACCTACGCATGCATGAACAGGAGGAAGGAACGTCCTCTTTAAAGTTAAAGGCTGGAAGAACAGCTTTCAAAAATACATGTGATTGTATTACAGTGAGATAATCAGAAAATGCAGGTCTTTTATATTTTACTTCAAACTCCACTTTAACTTGATTTATACCACAATAGATTAATTTCAACCAAGCAGCATTAGTTGGCAGCTTCACTCCGTCTGCAGTTGAGTAACGTACCGGTTTGTCCATAGGCAAAGATGCAGGCATTGTAGCCAAGGAAGGCGTTATGAAGAAGACTTTCCCCAAGGCACTGAAACACCACCTCCTGACCTGGAGAGATATCCATGTTGCACTCGCTTTTAGTCTTTTAAATATCAAGATTTATGACAATATGTGCTGGGTAGGGCTGAACAATTTGTTTTCTGAGTTCTGAAAATGTGATCCAGTGCCTGCCAAAGCTATGCTGCGGGCTTTTTAACCCTCTTATCGCCGCAAGATCACCAATCAGAATGAACATTCTACTTGTGGACAGAAAAGCAAGCAAACCAATCAGCTCCAAGATAATTCAAATAAAAACAGTACATCCATGACCCACTGTTTCACAGTTCCATGTCCTCTTCTCCGAGTCTACACTCCCGCAGTTAAATACACCATTCAGAAATACTTCTATTACAATATTTGTTCATGTTTACATACCGTAACTGTGAAGGGATTCAATTTATAGCATAAAAATGTTGGGACATTTTTCCTAAAATCGTTCAGGCCTAGTGCCGGGAATGTTTTTGGAAAACTGACCGGCAAATTTCTCTTTGTCTGATTCGTCCATGGACCAGAAGCAGTAGTCGTAGGCAAAAACCTGGAAGCACACAGAGGCAGATGTCAATTACTAAGTGGTTGCTATGGTGTGAATGTACAATACAAAGCGAAGATGGTTTCCAATAGGAAGTCACTCCAACACAGCCGTGTCTTTGTTTAAGGCCAGGCGTGACTCACGAGCAGCAAATATGAGCTCATGCTGACACGGTCAAAAAGTTGGCATTACCTTGGACTGATTCCTGGTGATGTTGCGCAGGGGGGGTCAAAGTGCATGTGGAAAAAGGGAGACAAGACATTTTATGCAGATTAAGAACAGGGTACGATACTTATTTAAAGCAAAGAATCACAATCATGTGCCTTTTGAAGAAGAGGACAAAAATAGCTGGAGACACTCGGCACACATTCAATCGGCCTTTGTGTGTGTGCTGTCCACATGTTTGTGTCGTGTATGCGTTCGTTTACTTCTTGACTGCTTGTCATGTGTCACAACAAGGTTTTATGCTACCTCCAGGGCAGTGTGGTAGGGTAGCAGTGGGGGCTGGGGGATTGCACATGGGTTGGAATAGCTGGAGGTCGTTTGTAGTTTTTAATCAGACGGGGGGCACAAAGGGGTCAGTGGGTCGAGGTTATGATAAGAACCGAAAGTGACATTTAAAAGGGGGGGGATGCTGTGAAAATACAGTACTTTACTAAAACATACTATATCTAAGTACGCCGTGCAAGGTCAATTGCTTCATTTTTGTTGTACTGTATACTTGGGCTCCAGATAAAAAAAAAAAAAAAAAAAGTTGAATAATTGTCTTCCATAACAGGTTACAAAAAATAAACTCAAGGCCCCATTCCCTGAACTGAAAAGTCAGCATGGCTCCAGGTTTTGTACTTTGACAAACCCCTACTAGGGAATTCACCCAAATGAGCCGTATCAAACGGGGATCTAATGTGGGCAAAGCATGACATCAAGGTTGACTGTCATTGTGAGCGTTGGCCACGGAAAAGGGGCTCCGGGAGATTTGCCGTAGATTTTACTTGGCAGACTTAGTTCTACATCTGATTTGGGTACCGACCACACAGACCCCATCTGATTGATCTTATGAAAATTTGACACCAAAACACCAGATGGAAATTCCTCAGCAACCACAGATATTTCTTTGTTGACGCGTCAAGGTTTAGACTTAAAAAGCATGTGAAAATCATCTCTGCGTGCTTCTTAAACCACATCTCATTTGGCCCCCTGAAAATGAAGAACAATGTCCGACTGCTGCCTTAAGTTTCAAGCCAAGGACTTTTTCAAGTTATTATGTCAATTTCAACAGATGTGCTTGACAAAACTAAATCTTACGATCCCTCTAAATCCTTTCTTTGGGCTCATAAAAACATATCAGCATGGGCCATGTATATTCAATATATTGTACCATAGTCTCTCTGTACAGAATTTGATTTCCAATAGTCCTCACAGAGGATGTCAACAAACCTTAAGAGAAAAGAGACATCATCTAAAAGTGAAAATCTGATAGATTAGTATATCGCCTATCATATTGTCGTATCATTTTTTTTTAAATATATTTCTAAAATAAACAGTGATTAAGTGATTAATTATTATGGGTGGTTGATTTTTATTTTTTTTTCCTGTAGTGCTAAAACATTGGTGGTACAGCAAAAGGTTTTATGACAGCACAATAAAACACAACATTGTGCAACTGGGAGAAAGTGTTCATAAAAAACACAGGTTGTTGACGTTTATTTTTTTTAACACCAACGTGAGACCGTGGCAGGTTTTTGACGTTTGCTGCGATGACAGCTGTCGCGGCAGCTTTGAAGACACGAGAAGACGCGTCTTCGCCCTTTGTATGTCCATTAATGAGGTAAGCCGTCACCCGCCCCCCCAACGCCCTACGCCAAATGAGTAGCGAGAATTAGATAGGCCGGAGAGCCGTGGGCCTGCTCCTCCACTCTCATCACCGTCATTTAGAAAATATCTTACTGCATGGCTGCTTCCGCCCCCCCCCCCCCTTGCCACTGTTCTTGCATTGTTCTTCCACCCCTCACGCCCCCCCTTGCTGGGAATGTACCATCCACGGCTGCGTGGGGAAGAACGAGGGGTGGAGGCCTGCTGAGACTGGAATGTTCAACCCAAAGCAGAGTTGGCGCAGACCTGACACTGCGCGTAGTAATGACGGCAGCTGCATGCATGGAGGCGCCGCCATTTTTCTGTCATTTTTGGACTTAGGAGATAGTGTGTGAGGCGTAACAGAGGTGGGACAACACAACGCCAGGGACAGGGATGTTAAATTTAACACCTGACACTTACTACTTCCAACCATGAGTGTTCCGGTCCAGCAACTATTTTTGTATGTCACAAATTGCATCTCGGGGCATATTCTCTCATGTCAGAAAATGTGCACTGCTGTGTACCTAGTTCATATACGCTCACTGACTGCCCATTGACTGCTATGTGTCCCTACTAAAATGGCAACCAAATTTAGATCGTGTGATATTAATTAATTGGTGAGAAAAAGGATCAGCACCATCAGACTTTTTTCAGCAAAAAAATAAATAAGTAAAAATAATTATTAATCCCCACATTTATTTATTTTTTATCTCTATTATATTAAAATATCAGACTTGTTACCGATTTATTTTTGGGTTGTTCTTTTAAGTTACTATATATGTAAAGTTTGGTTTTTGATTGTTTAATAAATACCACCAAATACATTTGAAATCAATGAATAATTGTTTATAAATCATGATTTCAATATCAATCAAAAACAATCCTGACTTTCAATAATTGCCCAGTCCTACTTGCTATAAAGTCGTCTAACAAATGGCCATCATCAAAACAACTGCATGACAATGGTTTAATTCTCCATCAGCTGCTCAAAGAATTATCTGTCACTGATAACCTGAGGAAGACCGAGAGAGCATCTGTCTCTGATAACCTGAGGAAGATGGATGCACAGAGCAAAGAAGAATTCAATCAATTTAGTGGCAAAACTGCACTTCTCGTTTGTACGCTGGCGTCTGTCGGCGGCATTACACAAACCGGCCTTACGTGACCTATTGAGTCCATTTATGCAGGACATAATGATAGGCTCTAAGTCCAAAACAAAACAAATCTGTGGTAATGCACTTACTGTAAGGCACTTGGCCAGGCAACAACTACCAGTAACCTTGTTTGTTGGAAGCACCTGACTGAGCGGGAATCAGCACTTGGCTTTTGCTCACGGCCCTTTCAAACAACATTGGGACAATCCCACTCGATGTTAATTTGGTCGGATGCAAAGCTGTTTATTTCGATCCAAACAAGGATAAGCCCACTCAAGTTAATAATTCCTGGTTCAGAGGTGATACGGATGAAGACAAACCTAACAAGTTTCTGTAAAATTGACTATCAGAGCCAAAGGGCACGTACAGTATTTGCATAGATAAATATTGTTGCAACTGTTCACACAGACACACCGCAATTAGATAATTACATGACAGCAGTTAGTGCTTGTTGAAAAAAAAAGTCATTTCATAGCTTTCCTCTCGGCTGCAGTGCTTCCGGTACATGTGGATGTTGGAGAGAAAGTTTCTGGTGAGTGTTTGTATCATGGTTCTAGTCTAACAAGTTATGACAGTTAGCCAAGCTTCTCCTACTTCAAAATCTGAATCAATTTTATTGCCATTTGTCTATGAAATGGTAACTTCCCAACTAGGATTTTTTTTCCCAGCAGCTCAACAGGACTTACATTATGGTGCTGTGAACGTCAGCTGGGAGGAGTTGCCAAAAAGAGTAAAAGTATATTATATATACACACACATTTGCTTACTAATGTTTGTTCTCACAAAGCAGTCCTGAGATTTCATTCTGACTTTTGAGATCTGTACAATAAAAGGTTCTCAAAATAACATTCATATAACAGTACTTTTTAAAATTTACTTATTTGCCTTTGCTATAGGACCATACACCACATTCTGAACCCATTTTATATTTGCGTTTTAAATAGTGAAAACATCCCAATTACACCATTTGTCACCAACGGCATTTCGGTGTTGCAGCTGCACCTGCAACATCACAGCACGGTCCCCCACACTTCCTGTCGGCGAGTAAATGCCGGGCAAAGCCTTTTCCTTCCTTTATGCAAATTTTGTCGAGGCGCACATAAAAAAAACAAACAAACAAAACTGAGAAGCATCTGCGCGGCGAGGCCAAGCACACTCGCTGCTTCCTCGGCCTTTTGTCAGCCCCACAGGCGGCCGAAGAAACTACAGCCAGGCTCTTGTTCACGCCTCCATATAAAAGTCACCGGGGGAAAGTTTATGTTCGACAGATGCTCCAGTGAATGAGCCCGTGGACTTGCAACGCCGCAGGAAAGGGGCTTCACAGTCGGCGGAGTCGACCCGGAGTTAACCTAAACAGCCCCCCCACCCCCCTACTCGGGTGTTGTTGCCTCAGAAACGGAAGACTTGAGAAAAAAGGGAGGAAGCCAAGGCGGTGGGAGAAAGACCAGCTGAGTGGAGTCCATCCCTTTTTTTTTTTATGAGCAATCGTCTGGCCTCTGTCTTTCTTCCAGGCCGAGGCCTCAAACTCGGCCCCATTCCCTTATTTATTTATTTTCAATCTGTTCCACCAGTCATGAGATTTTTTTTCTGCCACAGATGATTTGCTCCGAATGGAGAATATGTAGTCGGGCTGTTGATTTAGCCGTCTCATTAGGGACGCAGGAGTGATTAAACGTTGTCCCCTTTAGAGTTTTTGCGGTTCGGACTGGCTGTTGTGTAAAAATATCTCTGCATTGGCAGCAGGCTGTCAAGTGCATACCGGGACAATGGGGGGGACGGGCGATTACCGGAATACTGACGCCGCAATGAGGGGAAAATGGGTATCATTCATCATCATATCAGACCTGTTTCCAAAACTTTGAGGTAAAATAAAAAGCTGCCCATGACACAATAACACTTCCAAATCAACGTGAATCCACAAAGCATCAAACTGGACATACCTGGAGTCGCCCTTGCCCAGGTTGGCCATCGCGGGATGGAGGACGGTCTGGTTCTTCACCATCTCCACCACACACTTGGTGTTTAATTCCTTTTCTGTGGACAGAACAAGGCGACACGCTGCTCAGATAAGATTGAGACTCTTTGGATTCAGGTGCCGCTGCTAAACTATACATTCTTACTGTATATAATTATGAATGGATTTGGAAGGCACAATTGTAGTGATCTATTTTCATGTGACATCCAAACAATGATTGCAGTGTTGCATTTCAAGCTCAGATGTGTCTAATTGATTACTGCAACTGTGGAACATCCTCTTGGGAAATGGAAGAACAGAATCTACAAAATGACCTTTTACCTTGCATGAAGTTGTTTTTTTTTTTTCTTCACAAAGTTAATCAATAGAGCAGGACACACAGCTGACATGACCCTGAACTGTTTGTTTAACAATGAACACCAGGACGGTCATCAGCAGCTTAGCAGAAAAGGTCCTAATGTTGCTTTAATGCTTATATACAAGCAATTGGGTCACCAAAACTTAAAGACAGAATTATGTCATATTTAAAGCCCAATAATTAAACTCTAAAGTGTTGCTTTGTATGCTAGTTGATAAGAAATAGAGGTGGGAGTTTTTTTCACTCCCATTCAGCGCACCTTCCTCTGGAATTCACTGCAGACTCAATGTCTGATTCATCCTGCTTTATGGTTTTTAAATAGACAATCTCCTCACTCTATTACAAATTTTCCTGTTCCAAAGCATGTGAGACATGCAGGAACAAGCTCAGATGCTGATGATTGAGTGATAAGCCTTAATGCTTTTTTTTTTTTTTTTCTTTGGACTGGATGCTGTTGCTGGTGTGAAATCACTGTCAATGTAAATGGAAACCGGCTTCCACTTTCCATTGGCAGTTTCTCTCCTGCATCGCTTGGGTCAAAAGCCGGGAAGCCGAATCTTCGAAGGCCACGACCATGGGAACATGGCGGCTCTTACGCAACATTAGCAAATATTCCCTCCAAATCCCTCCCTTCCTGCCTTTGTCCAGTTTTGCCCGCCACACCACCGCCGCCGTTCCCCAACCTGGATTGAACCACTCCTTTTGAACAAGACTGTGCAGTGGCTACTTTGCATGTGAAGCTTATTTAGCTTTTTTAACTGGTGACTATTACCAATAACATGACCAATAACTTACATAACTAATCTAATTACACTGGAACTTCCACAAATTTGTTTGTCCCAAAAAATGAGGCTGGAAAGAAAAAAAAATATCAGGAAAAAAGTACCTCCAAAGTCAAACAAAACTTGGGAGTTCAATCCATCATTATGACTGTCATCATTGTCGCAAACTCCACAAAATCTCCTGAGCAATCAGCTCAGTGAGTATATAAAGTGGACGAACCACAAATGGCCACTATATGATATGACATCAATCTATTCAGTGACAGTCTTGGTTTGCAAACACCTAGCCATTACATCTTCAAAAGGTGAGTGGCTTTACTTTATTTGTATTTTATTTTACAGTTCTTTACTCGACTTTTTATTTATTTATTTTTATATGAATGAGGGTTGAAAAACGTGAAAGCCGTGGTGAGCAAAGTACAGCCCCTGGGCCACATACGGCCCAGCTTTGCTCTTTAAGCCGGCCCACTCAGAACTGACAGGTTTTCACAAAAATTGGTTAGCCAAAATGTATTCATTTTCATTTCATATTAAAAAAATATGTATATAATGATTTTTGAATTAAGTAATTGGTTAATTGTTTAATTCTAAATCAAATACGAACATGAGTAAAATTAACCATTTTTGGATATGCATCATTTAAATATTGGCTGAAAAAAATAATTATAAAGACCTATTCAAAATGAATTATTATTCAAAGATTATACGTACTAGGGACGAACCGATATGGAATTTTTGAGGCTTTTTTTTTTATTTTTTATTAAAACTTGGGGAGGTTCCACTGCAACCATCTTTGCAGCTTCTCCTTTCTTTTTTTATTTCCTTCTTTAAAGAAGATGCTCATGTTTTGACATTTAGACAGAAGCTCCGTTCAGTCAGAAGCTCTCCGGTGTGGAAACGTGGCAACTGCTGATGCTGTTGCTTCCAAAGTCATTTCCACTGCCTTCCGCTGCACTGTCAACTACAAGTTTCATAAGCCGCTCTGTCTTCTGCCACATGCAATTCTTCCAGGACGACAGTGAAGTCACATTTACAGATACCACTAATAACTTGCAATTATGCACGCATGCATTTAGGAGAGATGCAAGTTTAATGTGTTCTCATTGAAATGCTATAAATACGCTTTCCCTGGCTCCCACCTGTGTGCGTAACAGTTCACCCCTCCCCTCTCTGCTCAGCCGAGGAGGAAACATTTAAAAATAGCTGCTGGCCTGTCATAATTAACTTCAAAGAGGGCAGGCGGCAGTTTGGATGACTGGTTAGCACGTCCACCTCCCAGTTCTGAGGACTCCGGCCTTCCTGGGTGGAGTTTGTATGTTCTCCCCGTGCCTGTGTGGGTCTTCTCCGGGTACTCCGGTCTCCTCCCACATTCCAAAGACATGCATGGCAGGTTAATTGGGCGCTCCGAATTGTCCTTAGGTGTGCTTGAGAGTGTGGATGCTTGTTCGTCTCTGTGTGTCCTGCGATTGGCTGGCAACCAGTCCAGGGTGTACCCCGCCTACTGCCCAAAGCCAGCTGAGATGGGCTCCATCGACCCTTGTGAGGAAAAAGCGGTCAAGAAAATGGATGGATGGATGGATGGAGGGCAGGCGACTTTCGAGGGGTTTCGTGCTGGTTGGCCCGCCCAGTGTGCACCCTGGTCGGCCACCAATGCAATACACAGCTGTCTCTTTTGTTTCCGAAATAACTGCACACGCAATTGTTACGCCCAACACACAGATTGTTACTGACATAAATAAAAATAAAAATAAAAAATAAAAATAAAACAGGTCAAATTGCTCAAAATTTTCCGCCTCCTAACTTACAAGTAATGCTAGCTGGACAACAAGTGTGGGCAGCACACGCGTGATCCGAGCTGTCACCGAGCGGTCTTCCCTCGTGACAGTCTTGATTTAAGAGCAGTGACTGCGCGAGATGCGCTGCAGGAATTGTCTAGACACATTGACTCAGTCACTCGCTCGAGCCCGGGTGACAATGACACCTCCTCCTCGACGACTTCAAGTGACGCCCGCATTGGCAGCTGGCCAGTCACGCCGGCGTTGAATCGGCCGATGTGATTTAATGAAGACCAAAAGGGGGGGCGCGGCGGGCATTAAAAGTGTCGTCTGCGCTGCCCGAGCAGCTGTTGTTGCCGATTTACTAGCGGTCACGTGTCAGCCGCGTTTTGCCTTCATTTGTGCTTGACACTTTTAATACAAAATAAATAAAAGAGCCACTAAAGCACACATCCAAAGGCATTTGCAGGCTGCTGTCAAGTGCATGCCAAAGCAACAGGTGGTTCTGGAAGCTGCAGAGTCGACAGTATGGTACAGTCTCAATATTTTGCCAATGGAAATATCACTAAAGTATGACCATCAATAATCAATTGGGTGGAGGGAGGGGACGCATGAAAGCACTTATTGCCTACTACAAATTTAACTATTATCAAATACAAGAAGAGAAAATTAAACAAAAAAATAATTTTGAATAATTTCATTGTCATTTGCTTTTTCTACAACAAAAGCAGAAAAATAAATAAAATGCGAAATCAGATTTTTGTGGGGGGAAAAAAATTGCAGATTTTATTTAAGACCAGCAGTGCATTTTCTCTGATTATTTCTGGTAGGGTACAGTAAGACCTAAAGGGCAGGAAGTGTAACTTTGGCATGCTCTATGTAAACACCTGCTCCGTTAACAAACACAGTGTGGCTCTGTCTCTAGCAAGTGGCCAAAATGATTTTATAGCATCATATTTCAGACTGTCCGAACTGTCACTGCATTTATCTGCAGCCTTCATTTCCTAAAAAGAAGTCAAACGAAAACTATTGATGTTTCACATTTCTTAAAAAAAAAAAAAAAAAAAAAAAAAAAAAAAAAAAAAAAAAAGCGCTTTTGACAATTTGTAAACATATTTTTTTTTAATGTACATTTGAAGATCTTTCATTTTTAGGATAATTTACAGCTATCTTGATTTATATTTCCTTTGAAATGTAATTAGGGCTCCTGTGTATTGTTTTGCATTTTGTTGTGTTTACCATGTAACTGCCCTCGCAAGATGAAATATCAATCTTGCTATTGCCAGGTTAGTTACCATGTCTGATGTCAAATTTTGGCATAATTTAGTTTACACCCCTATAAAAAGAGGCGGAACATTCCATTGATAGGGTCGCTGCCTTACCCGGAAAGCCATGGGTGACATGTTGTGGCATTTTGTTGGCCACTGGTCCCTTCGGAACAGGACTAGCTGAGTTGGCACAGTGAGTCATAACGGCCAGCAGAATGTGAGAACAAGACGAAGCTTTACTGGGGAGGAATGGAAATTTCAATTTCAATGTGCCATTTTTATTTTTTTTTTAAAGCATTTTTACTTCTTGATTTTATTTCTCATATTGTATCTATTCATCCATTTCATCACTAACCTGTCAGGTTCAGACTTGTTAGTTTTCTTTTTGTGTGACCTTTATGAAAAAGCTTCAAAGAGAGCAAACATAAACCTTTTTGACAACCTGATAATCTACCAAAACATGGACGTGGAATCACTTAAGGTATGCACGGTTGGGTTCACAATATATGTGTGTGGCCTGTTTTAATACTTGAGTCATTGTTCAGAATGTTAAAATATTACAATAGAGGTTTACCGATATCCGCAGTTTGACCCTGGAATGGATCATTCCCAATATTTCCACTGTGGAAAAACAGTTTTGCATCCACACAGTCACCCTGTTCCCAAAATGCAACTCAGTGGTTTCGCTCTCTATGGAGACAAGTCATGTCCTTTTTGCTGGTGACACAGCATTTTCACATTTTATTTTTATTTTCAAAACATGACATATTAAGCAGTGACTCTCAACTACTGTGCCACAGCACATTAGTAGCAAATTTTTGTTTACAATAATTAATGTTTGCTTGTCCCCCATCTATGCTAGCCACGTACAGTAACAGGAAGAACATCCAAATGCTTTAGACGGCATCAGATATTTAATCATGTGTTTCCACTCTTTTTTTTGATATATTTTTGGATGGTGTGCCGTATGTTTTTAATCTAAAATATGTGCCTTGGCCCAAGGCTGGGATCTTAAACAACAGGTGACGGCAACATCCTGCACATCGTTAAAATGTCAAAGCTCCATATGTAAAAATAAATAAATAAATAAAATAAAACGCTGCCAAAACCACGCCGACGACATCCAAACCTCCTTGGGGGAGGTAATTATTATGACACACGTTGTCCATTCGTGAATCCAACGTGACAGTGCGTTGCAGATATAAAAAGGACGCGTTTTCCCCCCCCAAACGGAAGTGTCGCTCACCTCTCCTGTTCATGGGCCGAACGCGGACCGCCACCTTGACGTTGGAGTCGTCCAAGCTGGGCTCCACCATGCTGACTGCTTTTAAAGCCGGGGCCGATCAACTCGTCCTCGGCGTCACGATCATCCAAAAACTGAAACCACCTCTGGACGTTCCGCTAGCAGCCAAGCTAGCTAGCTTCGCCCGGCTCTGCTGCTCCACACACCGGGCATGACCACGGGTGTGTGCCGGGGGGTGTTGAGGGGGATATCTCACAGGAAGACTTCCACCACCACTCAGTTTCTTCTTTTACTCATAGTAAATCTGCCCAGGCGGAAAAAGGAAGACTTTAATTTAAAAATGGGGTGAGAGGGGTTATTTTTACCGCTTTAGCATACCAGAAGCTAATTTGACAGCAAAAAAACAACAAAAAAAAACAACACGTTAGCCAAAACGAGTTGAGGAGGAGACGCCGAAGTCGCTCAGCCGAGCCGGGAATGCGGTCATTGTTGCTCATTTCCCCGCTAACATCTCCTGACGAAAGTCGCTTTGCTGTAAACAAGCCGCGGATGAGCCATCCCGTTAGTTGGCACCGCTAAACAACATGGAGGAGCGACTGGGGAAGCGAGCGGAAAAAAAAAGCACCGCCCGCCCGGCTTTGGTCTTCACGGCATTCCCAAACGCTTTAATGCCCTCCTCTTCCTCCACCTTGTGTGTCAAACTACACGGAAGCTTCAGCGTTCGGACTTCCGGGTGAGGTTTAAAAGACTTCAAAATAAAAGTATGAGGCTTTTTTTTTTTTTTTTTTTGGGTCTAACTAAATTTTTAAAGTACGGATATATACCTTACCATTTGGTCAAAATATAGACAGCTGCTCCTGATAGGGTGTCCGTGTGAAATGCTGAGCTGTAGTCAAAAGAGAATTCGAACATGCGTGTCATTTCAGATGTGTAGGAGTTGAGCGTCAATCACCTCAAAGATTACGTCACCATAAGCATAATCAAATCAACTCTGCTAAATAAAAAAAAACGAGTAAGTTATTGAGCTCCTTTTAAATGTGAAATAGCTACGCGATATAGTAGACAGACATGTTACAAACACAATTTATGCCGTCACGTGAAGAAACGTGACACTTCTTGCGTCGGATTTCAAAATAATGGAAGATATGACGTCACGTTCACGCGCTTACACACACTACCCACTAAAGCATTATTAAATGTCGTTTTCAAAGATAAGTGCTGCTTTGTGGAAGGTACATGATTTTTTTTTTTTTTAACCCACTCTGTTGGTCGGTCACTTCTGTTTACATTGGACTGGAAGTCTCATTTTTACATCCAGCGCTCCCCCTAGTGGTAGAAATCTGGTTATCTTTGGAAATAAAAAACGATTACAAACCTGTTGTGAAATTTGCCTGTCAGCTCATTATTAACTTGTGCAATACGCACAGGAACAGTGAACACATACAAAGCTTTACAGATCATCTGGAAAGGTTACAATGCAGTATATTTGACATATTTATGTTTCAATTTAGAGAGAAAAATACTGAGCTCAGTTCACTAACGTTGAGAACAATTTAACCCCATTATAAAATTAGTATTAGCATTATGTTATTAGAAATAATTACAAAATAAAGATAAATATAAACCCACGACATGAGTCAGCTGTCCATCAAACAGGAAATGTCTGGAATATAGAACACATTTGTTTTTTTTAAATAAAGGACGACACAGGCCAGGCAGTAAGATATAAAGTAAAACTTTATCATGACATACAAGTTTAAAGCCCTGAGAACCACGTCTTTATATTACTAATCATATGAACAAAAGTGAATGTGTGAAAACCACTTTGCCAAAAAGTGCTCCTCTTAAATACAATCAGCACAAAAAAACAAACGTTTCAACAAGCATTCACTGTCGTTTTGTCCACGTTTTTCTTTTTTCGTTGTTTGAATCAAAGAGAAAAAAAAATCTATAATATATTTATATAGAAGTCATATCATCATCACGTCCGTGTAATAGCAGTACAAAAATATGCACAAACCCCACAGGAGAACGAATATACGGAGCATTGTACAAGCCAAAGACAACATCAAAGAAAATTGATAAATGAGGTATTTGATAACCATTTTGCATAATGCGCTTGCTTTTTCCCCCATTTCATCTTTTTTTTTAAACATTTTATTTAAACAAAGATCAGGTTAGTCCTTAAACAATCTCAAAGCTCAATTAACTCCCCCACATTTCATCTTCCCCCCTTTCTTTCAAAAGTACAGAACTTGACAGCTTTCCGAGTGACATTAAGCTCGGCTGCAGTTACTGACGACAAAAAAAACAAACAAAAACTACCAAAATGCAACAGCAAAAAGTCAGTCTTAAGACAGCTTCCTTTTAGCGTTCACGCTAGCCGCGTTGAGGTATTGTGGTGTTAAGAAGGGTGCTTGTTACCACTTTTTATGCGACGTCAGAAATATCACGATAACCGCATTCGCCAACGATTGAGCTAGCCTTGAACGTTAATGCGAGCTATCGAGTGATTTGGCCTCACGTGTGCATGTGCACACTCGTCATTCATACAATTAGCAAGTCAGCTAGTGAGAAGGGTTGCAAGTTGGCGTCGCAGACGCTTTGCGTTTAAGATGATTGTCAACAAAATTGGTGTTTACTGGAAATTGTAATGAGCTACTTGTAAGGAGCTAAACTTCTGAACGCTAACTGTGCCACGATAAGTTGCATAACAAATTAACAGCGCGCGGCGAGTCAGCTAGCAAGAGCAGTTTCTATTTAACATCCCACAATGTCAAAGAGAGTCTAGTGGCTTTAGCAAAGCTGACGTACGCTAGTACTTGTCATTATGCAGAACAAATAATGACTTAAACATTAGCGTGTGGCAAGTAAGCTAGTGGGCGTAGTTGCTAGTTAAAAAGTCAGAGATTCTAGTGTTTTTGGGGGGGATCAGTCAACAAACTGGATGTACACCAGTGCTAATGACGCTAAGGTATGTAGCAGAAGTTGTTCAAACTGATATAATCGATAACATTAGCACCCAGTAAACATGTTCGCTAACTGCCATTGACGGCTATAGACGTCAAAGATTCATTTTAACTGAGCTGGCACTGAATGAGCTAGGCAGCTAGTGTTAAGAGTTGCTAGTTCAAATCCCAAAACGTCGAAAATATATATTTTTGTAGGATTGTCTGCAAATAGCAACACAAATAATGCTGTGATCTCAGCGATACTGCACATTAACATGCAATACGTCAGCTACCAGAAAGTTTTCCAGATAAAATCGCAGAAAATAAGATATGTCTCACGGCGGATTGTCAGCGAACCGGGTGCTTCATCTGTCTTCAGACTGGACCCGCATGAAATCCAAAGATGCTCATGTATGTTACATACCATACATAGCTGAACTTGCTCACACACGCCAACAAAGTCATCTCTAGGCCGAAAAGGTTCTTAGTAAGGATACATGTGGTTAGAAATCTATTCGATAGAGAAAAAGACAAAATAAATATCAAATTAATGTGACGTCTGCGTGATGTCCAGCTTAATTATTATTATTATTATTTTTTTTAAATCATTTGATACAGACATGTATTTCAGGCAGCATCTAGTAATGGTCACGAGTAGTACAATAACCGAGTCTCCATGGGACAATGCTGCCCTCTGCAGGACATGCTGTGACATTTACAAGGTTGAAACTAAAACGGGGGAAGAATTCAGAATCCCGTTTATGGGAAAATGCGTGAGCAGTTATCAGTTTAAGGTCCATTTAGCTAGTACGCTCTTTTCCTCACTAAGACAATAGAAGACGAGAAGGATAATGAATCACACAGCTTGTCATCAAGCAAGCTTCTTTTACACTAAAGCTGGGATTTTTTCCCCCCGCCTGTTTATTAACAAATGGACAAAGTCAACTGCGCTAATGACCACTTAGCTTTAGAGCAGGAACAGATGCAAACTGATTCTGTCCTGCCTTCACTTGTTTCTGTTGAAAAAGCCATGAATGCTTCTGTTATGACTCTGACGCGCCAACCTTGCCTATGAAAGATATTTTTCTGGGATTATCTTCTGAATAAAAAAGGGGGCGAAGTCTACTTTTGACTGGTGACACGTTCAGAGGCAGATGTCCCAACACTTTTGCTGTCACGCTGTCGCTCACAGCGTACTAGAATCAGATTGTGGATGATACAGTTGTGGCGATATGGTGCCCGCATCGGAGGCAGATAAATTCTTCTTACAGCTCCGATGGCGCTCATTTTTCGCGTGACAACGCTTCTGTGTAAAAGCCAACCTGCCAATTTTACATCTTTCCCAAATGGTATCAAAGTTGTAACTGACGTCGCGTTGAAAGCAATTGTTCCACCATAATTTTGTACACCAGATACATTGATGTGATGCGTTTGGCTTCATTGCGTGAAAGTCCGCTACAGCTCTGATGCGACGATTTTAGTCCCTCTTCATATTGGTTGCTTCCTCCCCACCTTTTGGGAGGAAGTAGCTAAACCCTCACTGTGTTCAAAAAAAATATATATATATATATTTTTTTCTCCACATGAAAGCCTTGTACATTAGATTAGGAACCAACAGTGAGCACTTTTTTTTTTTGGTATCTAGTAGCTGTGCAATAAACAGACTAAAAATCAGTTCAAGTTCAAGTGATTGTACGCATGCATTAAGAAACACCCTTAACGACATTCCGAGCCGAGGCCTAATCGTGAAAAGACCCCCCCCGAAAAAAGTGGTACAACCGGGGAAAAACAACAAAACAAAAAAAACACAAGAGCATTGAGGTGTGTGTGTTGCAAAATACAGCAGCAGCCATTTTGTCTGTCAGTTCACACTCATTGGGGGTGGCGGGGGGGGTCTATATAGCAGCCGGGGACTTCTTCCAACATGGCCGCCCTATGAGGTATATGCAAGTGTAGCTCTCCTCGGAGAGTTCTCATGAGGTATTTTTCAAGTTCTTCCACGGGGGAGCATATTTGATTTCTTTCCCCCCTCCAACTTCCTGAGAAAGGGACGCCATTTTCTATTTTGAGGATGGCCCAACCTTGGGGGGCGGGGCCAGCCGTTCCGTCGCACATTTCCGACGTGAGCCGCCCCCGCCCCCTCTTCGACGAGGAGGACCGTGAGGTATTTTTCTTTTCTTTGAATCACCCGCGCCGATCTACGGCGTCCCATCCTCCACTTGAGGAAAAAAAAAAAAAATACCCAACTCGAAAAGGAAGAGAAAAAAAAACAGCATAGAAAAACAATTGAGGTTAAATATGGTCACGCTCCTGAGGTTTAAAAATAAAATAAAATAAAAAAATAAAATAAAAGACACCACTGCAGCTTGGGTGATTTGAGGTATGTAAAAAGAGCGAAAAACAAAAAAATCATTCTGTGTTTAAAAACACAAAAATCAAAATTAAAGATGACAAAATGGCAACACACACACACACACACACACACACACACAAAAAAAAAAGATTTTCAAGTTCATTGTGACGAAACCTGTCAGTGTTTGGCTGCGCTGATTGTGTCTAGCATGAGTGCGTGTGTGTGCGTGTGTGAAATGCATAGTTGTGTTGTCATGTTCTAGTCTCGGGCTTTTTTTGTGTTCATGATTGGACAGCCAAGAGGTGGACAGGCTTTATGAGGTATTTGTTGTGCAACAGTCTGTAATCTTTCTCACGGGACAGAATACTCATGCTGGGCTGGGGCCTGGGGGGGTGTTGAGTGGGAGTGGGGGCATCAGGAAGAGATCGGTTAGGGCGAGCCGTTTGGAGCCGGCTCGGCCGAAGCGGGCCCCTTGGAAGAGGAGGACGAGGACGCGGGGCTGAGGGTCTGTCTCGGAGGCGCGCAGTAGCCAAAGGCGCCGGCGGCGCTGGTGGAGGCCGAGGCGGCGGCCGACACCGCCGACACGGCGGGCCCCAGCAGGCCTCCGGCCTTCTGGGCAAACAGGGTTCCTGCAACGCGTCACAAATCGGCAACGTAAACACAATGGCCGCTTTCAACGTCAGACGTGACACTTTAAGACTGCTCGCTTGCTTTTTGCTGTCCATGGGAAACTTCAAACAAAACAAAAAAATGCCGCATTGAACACATTAGTTGTGGAAAGTATATCTGATAACTCTTTACTTTCTTCCTTGCATTTGAGCTTCATTTACACTTGAATAGAGCTTTGCTTTTCATCGTGTGGCATCATAGTGCCGAGAAACTACTTTAATTAAAATGAGCTTCATTTCAACTTGACAGTACGGCCCAAAACTGCCAAAATCCAAAATAAATAAATGACTAAATAAATAAATAAATTATTAAAGTGAAAATACAAACGGATATAAAAAATATAATTCAAAAGTTAAATACAAATGTATATATATATATATATTTTTTGCTCTTTTTAATTCCATTTATATATATATATTTTTTTTTGGGATATAATTATCAAATTATATTTTTATATCCATTTTATTTTCACTTTTAGTCATGTATTTATTTAGTCATTTATTTATTTTGAATTTTGGCAGTTTTGGTCCATACATTTGCAACATGGCCCTGGTTGATCTCTTATACTCTGCTGCCATCTGTTGGCCGTTTTTGTAATTACCAATTTTTTTTTCACCCATTCTCTGCAGTTGAGAGGCTGCATTAAAGCCTTCTGTATGCTCTAGCACAAAAAACACACAAAAAAAACAAACAACAAATACGTTTTTGGGACACTTAATACATTTAAAATGGAACGTATTTATACGTTTTTGGGCACAAATGAGTTAGATATTGCATGCAATTATTTTTTTTTAGATACTGAAACTAAGTAAAACTACGCATTTATTTAAATAACTAAAAAAAAATAATACAAACTAACAGAACTGCCCTGAAAACTGATTAAACCTTACTAAAAACAAAACAAAAACAAACAAAAAAAACAAAAACACAAAAAAACAACAACCTCAAAACGAAATACAAACTTACTAAAATGGAAGTTGCAAAACTATAATAATCCTGCCTGTGATAAAGTTAGCGAAAGTGGCGCCCACCTGAGTACATTGTGCCGTTGACCTCCACAGAGACGGTGATGCTGGCGTTGCCGTTGCTGGAGATGCTCAGAGACATGTCCTGCTGCTTCTCATCTGGTTAAAAAAATAATAATAACATGCAAATTCTGCTCATTCGTTGTTCCCGTTAGTTCTAGGGGATTGACCGGCGATCGACCGGCGGCTGACCTCGGGGGGTGACGGCGGGGGAACCGAGGCGCAGGTTCATGGGCATCTGCGAGGCCATGGCCAGCAGGTTGTGCTGAAAGGCTTGCTGCATGAAGCGCTGCTGCTCCTCGGCCAGACGCGCCATCTTCCTCTCGGGGCCCTCCGCCACGCCGGCGCCGGCCGTCTCCAGCTTCTCGCGGAGCTGCTCCAGCGTGGCGGCGCGTGCTAGGCCCGCCACCTGCTGGTGCCCCAGCGCCAGGGCCATGGAGGGCCGGCCCGCCATGATGGAGGGAGTCAGCTCATCTGGAAGGGGAGGGAAAAAAAAAAAAAGTAAATCGCCTTGTCAATTGCTACTTTCCACACCGCGATTGCTTGGTTCACATTCCTGTAATAATGACGGTCCTCGACAGGAACCTTGCCATGTCAAATGGAGGTCTTCAAAGTGAATGTGGCGTGGGAAGCGTTTTTGTAATCAAGGCTCTCACGTTTGCCCCCAGGCAGACCCACGCCACACCTGGACACGTATATTGCGAGCACTACACAAATAACCGAGTGTCACGATGACAAACACTGGCGTGCATATTTGTCACTTGGGTGCAAATAAGGAGGGGTGAGCACCTTCATGCAAAACTAAACAGAAGCTGATTTTATTATGAAAAAAGCCCAATAACAAATCCACACACAAATGACCATAATAGACTGGAATTAACAAATGCCCCTTTGAGGACTTAACAGTAAAATGGTGCCATCGCTAATGTACATAATGAAGAAAATGGGAAAAAAACAAAACCTTCATATGTCAATTCGGGTCTGCTTCTTCACAGTAAGTTCTATGTAGCCTCAACATGGTATTCTGACTAATATTGTGTTTGTGGAATATGAATTAAGTAGACAAACGGCCATTTCGTCGAGTGAAAATGACATCACAGCTGCTCGGCTTAACGACAAATCACAGTTGACCTGTTTTCTGAGTTTGATCATGTGACGTTTGCAAGGAGAGCTGTGATTGGTCACGACCTGAGCAACTGTGATGTTATGTTCACTCGACAGCCAGTGGCCGGACACGGTAAAATGGCCGCCCCATGCGATGGATAAAGAATGGATGGATTTTGCAGCTTAATTCATTTTCCACACACACAAAATTAATCAGAATATTGTGTTTTGACTAATGAGGCTGCAAAGAACATACTGGAAATATATATATATATTTTTTGTTGACTTTCACTTTAACGCGACCTTATAAAAAACTGAGAAGAAATTTCCTTTCAATCACATTTATTCAAAAAAAAGAAAAAAGAAAACCTCTCTTCCCCAGCTAATTATATATTTGAGTAAAATGGACTTATTCTTTTAACAAGTGACAAATTAACTCCCAAAATCCAAACACTAATAACATTTTTTGCAAATAACGCTTTAAATGTCAATCAAATCAGTTTTTTCCTCCCAGAGCTTTATATAAAATCATATAAATCAACTTCAAAGTTGTCAATGTTTTATTTTTGACTGGAAACTGATATTTCCCAGCATTGGTGAACACAGTATTGGAAGTCCTGAGCTGCAAGCAAAGACTGCAGTTTCTTTAAATGGACAACAAGGGGAGCCATTTCTCTATATCTGGTCAGCACCCATTCCATCACTTGAACACTTGGCGAATCCAACTACAAAACAAACCATTATGCACACGTACACCCCTTTCAATTCAATGTTCACATCATTACAAACAGCTCTCCGTTTGAGCCAAATAACGGACAATACTAAATTTATACCAACAGTTAGCACGTCATATATTTCAGCAGTGGGTGTACCTAATGTTGTGTCCTGTGAGCGCACGGTTCGATTACCTTTCTTCAGGACGGACCCCGGCGAGCCCTGCAGGCCGTTGAGGGCCGCAGAGGGGCCGGGCCCGATGGCGGAGAGGTGCATCTTGGGAGGCGAGAGGATGTGAGGGGCGGTGCCGGGCGACGGCGAGAAGCGGAACAGGCTGCTGCTGTAGCTGGGGCGGCGGCCCTCGCGCCGGTTGCTGTCGATGGCGGCCTGGAGTTCGCCCGGGGAGCTCAGGCCCTTGCGTTCGCACTCGTACGGGTACAAATACTTCATGTACCTGGGAAACGAGACACAAATGTCCATTGCCTTGAGTTCAAATACATTGGAGGATATTACAGTTAACACTTGGAGTGTGCCTAAAAATTTTTTATTCTTATAAGAATCGCGATTCTCATTTAGTACAATTCAGAATAGATTCTAAATGTCCTAAAATAAATTTTATGTAAAGTATTTTATACTGTCTTGCCGTTGTTTGTGTAGTGGAATGCTGTTCACATGTACCCGATTTGGCCACTTGGGGACAGTGTGGTTCCGTGCGTTCTGATGCACAGTTAAGTTGTAGCCATATTAGAGAGTAGAAGGAAAGTCACGATCAAGTTATGCCAATAAAAGTTGATTTTTTTTTTTTTTTTTTTTTTTTAGCAGGGTAGGAAGAGCATATGCCAGTGAGTAATGTTAAGATGCTTCTCCGTATACATTCCTGAAGTGTTTTATATGAATAGCCGTTCTTTTGAGGGATAAAAGTGCTATTTAGCATTTGCGAGTTAGACTGGAGTAGATTTTGACAATTATTTGCTCATCTATAAAATATAAAAATCGTGAGACAGTCAGATTCCCACCCCTAGGTTAACACTGTGTGCTTTAACACTGCAGTATTATTAGTCCACAGCCTGCACTTTATTTCTCCTTGCAGTAGTCCAGAAGTAAAAACAGGACAGCCTTGTTCTCCTCCATTGTTGGTACGAGAGGAGACTGAGGGCAGCGCTGCAGCCAAAATGAGACTGCGGGGTACAAAACGTGCTGAGTGTTGTGCTGACGTCATGGAGTAAATGCAGAGTCACAGCTCCAGTGTTTTCTCTGCCATTAGAAGGCACGTTCAAATGAACATGCAGTATTATGTATGCTGACTGCATCACGGCGGATCAATAAGGCGCTAAGCGCCCCCCGGCATCCATTAGATAGAGCTTGCGGAGCACATTAAAAATACATGAGGCTTCATTAGGGCATCCTTATTAGCGGACAGTGCGGCGTGTGACAGTCCATTCCGGCTTTTTCTGTACGTACGGCGGTGGCACCGACTGGAGCGTTTTCCGGCTTGAAGCTGTCACTCAAGCGGCTGCCTTAGTCCCGGTGAACTCTGAACCCAACCCAGTGGCATCAATAAATGGACAGGCCTCAATCAACGTGATGTAATGGACTCGGGGGGATTGGACGTGAGAAGGGAGAGTGGCTTGGTGGAGGAGAGAAATGGATGGGGTGTTTAGGAAAACAAACGTGCTAGTGGCTCCATTGAGAAACACAGAGCAGGAGAGTCATACAGGATGTAGCCCGTGAGAACATTTGTTGAGCCAAACAAACAAACAAACAAACAAAAACACAGAGATGTTGCTTTATGAATATAATGAAAGCTGTAAACAGCAATGAATAGGCAGCGAATCCTCTGAATGTTTCAACGTTGACTTTGAAATCTGCACAATTAATTTAGCATCGCCCGTCTGTCGAGGATGCTCCCGATTGGGAGTGTTTCTGAGTAGGAGCTAGTCACAGTACAGGTATCAAAGGCTTTTTTTTTTAAATTTTTATTAAACTGTTATTACAGACCTGTTTATCCACTTTTCTGTTGATGGTAGACGTCAGTGTAATTATTATTTTTTTTTTCAAAATTTTCCAAAAATCATTTAAATGATTATTGATCTTTTGACGCCATTGTCTTCCCATATTAAATGGTTTAGTTAAAAAAAAAAAAAGAAAAAAAAAAGCTTGTCCATTAATGTCAACCCTGTGTTTCGGATATCCTCTTCTCACTGGGGCACATTTATCCAAATTCCCTAATAGAAATCTGCCAAAGTCCGATCCTTTGGAATTCATCCAAAATGGCTGATTCAAACGAAAACAAGACTTCTTCTTCAATTTTGGTTATGGCTCCTCGGGACGTTTTTGTTTGATAAACGTAGGATTAGATTAGTGGCCAAATGCATCTAATTTTTCAGGGATTGCTACTGATTGAGTTTTTTGGGGCACCTGAAACTGCAAAAAATGTAAGGTTTTGATCATGTTGAAGCCTCCCCAAATTTGATTCATTGATATAAACATGAAATCACTTGACTGTAGAATGTGTTGTCGGCCATTTTGTGTCTTACTGCGTGCGAAGGGTGAATGCGGCGCTGGTGATGGAAGTGGGCAAGTTGAGTCCCTTGGTGATCTCTCTCCAGATCTTCTTGTTGATGACTTCCACCAGGCCTCCCTTCTCCGTCACCAGCTTGTAGAGCATGTACAGATCCAGCACTTGCTTGGCCATGATGGGGATACGGTTGACCGGGGTTCCTGGCGGACGAAAAAGCAGACTATGTCATCAAGAGGAAAACATATTCAACGCCATGTTTTTTCCCCACATTACCATATTAAAAACAAATAAAAAATTGTAATGATTACTGAGACTGCATTGGCCGAGGGTGGCAAGCAGGCCGGCATGTGTCCCGCACGCCTGTTCAATTTGGCTTGAAAACATATTAGCCCAGTTAAAGGCAATCTGGCTTGACCTGGAAAAGGGGATTTCGCAAACAACACAAAGCCGAGCGGCTCGAGACTTTTGATACAGATGCATTAATCTCGTCAGCAGCTTATCTGCACTCAAGCTTGCAAGGGAGCGTGTGGCGAGCAGCGGGCGGGGTTAGAAATGGGAGCTGAAGGAGGGCGTCGTCAACGCCATTTCTTCTTTTCAATTCTTGACTCATTTTGTTATTTGATTGAAAACAATGAAATGGGACAGACACAACGCAAGTAAAAGCAATTGTCACGTCTTCCTCCGTCCGAGTCACACTTTTGTTCCTCTAAACAAGGGATGTCAAACACATTTTAGTCACATGGTTACAATATAGTTTCCTAAGAGGGCTATTTATGACTGAAAAGAATATAAGTATACAGCAGTGTTTCTCAATTACGTTCAATTACGCCGTCATGCATCACTATTTGTTGCGACGATAAATAACATAATTTGTCCATACAATAGTTGTAAAAGACATACAAATTGATGTCGCACTATGTAACAGAATCATGGGACCGGGGGGGAGCAATGGTCTGAACATATTAAATCAAATCAAGCTTTATATAGCACATTTTATACATTTAAATGCCACTCACGGTGCTGAACAAAACATCCCTAATACAATTAAAAAAGAAAAAAAAACAGCCCCTCCTCCCCATATCTCCATGATCGTACCCACAAACCACAACAAAACCACCCACCCCTGCCCCTATACTAACTGCCTATGAGCTGTATGTGTCTAATCTGTACGTATACCGTATAGTTTACACAGTAGTCTGCTCGGGAGATGGGAGGAGCAAAATGGCCGCCCCGTGTCTTCAATGGCTTGCGCGGGCATATATGGGCTATCGGCTATCCAGTCATATATTCAGATCAGTGGGGGGGAGTCACGGTAAACCGCTAATCTACGGGAAGCAGTGGGTGGAACCTGCAGGATAGTCCAGTATAATGAAGCTCATTTAGAGGATTGCGGCAGTAAATCCACATACCCGAGGTGCACACACAGGGACGCTCGTATCCAGAGTTGCCCTGCCCGGTTAATTCCCGTCAATCCTTCAGCCCTTTAACCTGGAACTGGACTCATTAATGACTTTGGCAAATAGCGGCGATCAGGCCACCCAGATTAGCCCTGATTCATTTAAGACACGTGCAAATGGACCTGCATCAGATCAGGAAGTCAAATTCAGAGCTGGACACTAGTTTCTGGCCAGGGACGGCAAACTGGCGGCTCACAGGCCGCACCACAAACTGAAATAGCACTCGGTTAATTGCCACTGGCCAGAAAAAAAAAAAAAAAAAAAAGAAAAAAAAAAAGAAAGTATATATTTGTTTTGAAAAGAAGAGAAAAATAATTCAGAAGAATTTTTCAGAAACGCTGATAAACATTTAAACACTCAATGTTTTCCATTTAAAAAAAAAAAAAAAAAAAAAAAAAAAAAATGTAGTAAATGGGGGACGAAGTCCAGGGAAAAAAAACACGCAAATATGCAAATTCACAGGTGTCGAACTACTTATATGCATTAACTGTAGTTTTAAATTGTAATATCACCATTCACCACTAGATAGCAGACATGTCTTAGTTGCGATTACACCAGATTTTATACTGGCCTATGCTACAACACAATTAGGCCTAATATTTATTTATTCATTTATTTATTTATTTATTTTGTGGATTTGGAATGATATGCAGGACAAACTTAACATTTTGAGTGAGTTGATTTTGTAAAAAAAAAAAAAAAAAAAAAGCACAATAGTATTCCCTTTTTACAAGATTGTCACCATGTAAACACAATGTAATAATGTCGAAAATGTGAAACGCAAACTGAGCGCGAGGCTGGGCTCGCATTTGAGCACGTTGTAAAGGGAGCTCATGTTGACGACATGCCTGTTCACATGTCATGTGACGCGATGGCAATAAAGCATTTTCTGGCATTGCTCTTTCCTCATTCTAGACGTCAACAATGGGGCAGGTCATAGCGGGTACAAGCTCAATAGATTGAATGGGAGTCGGTTGTCAGGATGTAGAAAAAAAAAATAGCACGTGTAAGATGTCAGATAGAAAACACGGAGAAAATGTAGAGCACTGGCAAAATGATCTGGTGGGGCAAAAGCCTGCTGCCATACAGGTGATGATGCCGCTTGACTGGCCAAAGCAGCAGATAAATGTTGCGGCAGCAAAACATTGGTCTAATCTGCAAATCCAGTTAACGTGAGGCAAAACAACAGTGCCAGTTTCCTTTGCAAACACACACTGATGCAATGACACATTCGACAAGCTGACGCCTATGGAGGCGGGCAAGGTAATGATGCATTCACTGACAGCCGTTTTTCGGAGTATTTTGACTGATTTTTCAACACCCACAGGCTTTTGTGATTACGGCGTTTATCAAATCGAGCTTCAGCAAAAGTTTGGTTCTCCCTTTTTTCTTTCTTTAGTAATTAGCAGGACATTGGAGTAACTTCACAGGGAACGCAAATTCCACAGCAGAGTTCGCAGAAGTGGATGACTCTAAAATGTGGCTATGACGCATCCCCACCAGACGCGAAAAAAAAAAAAATGTTGATCTTGTCTTTTTTTGCCACGTTTCCAGAACGCGGATCAAAAGCGTCGGCCGTGCTTGTCAGTCACTTATATGATGCAGCAGCATCAAGCCCCGCATCAAACAATTAGTACAAGCGGCAGGGTCAGAGATCAGCCAGGGATTATTGATGTGTGAATTAAAGTGCAGGTCAGCAGGAAGCCATGTTTTCACGCGGCAACAATGAGCCCATAACAAATGACACGGGAGCGATTCGCCCCGCCTCCCCCGCCCCCACCGACGAGGTGGTGGCCAGGCCAGCTGCTCGTGAGGTCGCAAACAGCTAGCGCCACACTTCACGTGGACAAAGACAGATGTGCTTTGAAAACACGACGGCAGTCAATGGTGTCGTGTCGGGCTGTCGTCTCATGAAAAGCATCTAAGTCACCATTTTACAGCCACGTTCACTCGACGGATTCAGCAGCGACAGCCGCTCCGCCTCCGGCCCTCCATTACAAATCGCCAATTTTGCATTAAATGTGAACTATTTGTAGATCTGATGCAGCCGATCGCATCTGTGTAACGTTGACTCTTCGTTGCGTGTGCACTTCTGATGTAAGACATTTATTTTTAACTCATTTGCTCCCAAAAACCTATAAACATGTTCCATTTTAAATATTGCCATGGTCCCAAAAACTTATTGATATGTTTGTTTGATTTTTTTATGCGAGAGCATAAAAGGCTTTGAGCAACCTCTGACCTGAAGGTCGCTTAAAGCAATGATAGTTATTACAAAAAAACGGCCAGCAGGTGGCAGTAAAGTATAAGAGATCAGCCAGGTCTATGTTGCAACAAGCTCTTTCCCCAGTGTTTTCAACAAATTTGTGAATAATGATCAAACTTAGCTATATTCTAATGCTAACTTGCTGAAAAACGGAAACAGATAAAAATATACTTTATCTTTGGTAGGTTCCATGTTTTTTTTATAGCAATAGAACACAATATTCTGTGGGCCTTGGAAAATCAGTCAAAATCCAGTAAAACAGCCGGAAATGAAAATGGACGAATGAGTTAAGGGGTAAAGGCTGTAAATTTGAAACAGAGTGCAACATATTTTTGGGTACATATTATGGTGGATTATTATTTTTTTATTATTAAAACATCAATTTTAAACATTTGGTTGGGTGGTCAATTACGCATGGCAAGGCTTGATTGCTAGCCGCCGCTTACTGTCCCGACCTAATTTTGTGTCTATCCTGTCTATCCTAAGTGGCGCGGGGCTGCGTTTGAAACCCAAGATGGCGTTAATTAGTCAACACAAAGTTTCAAATTTCAGTGGTGTGTGATCGCAATATGGGGGCACACCTTTAAAAATATTGACAAAATATTGACAAAAATATGTTCGTCACTCGTCTAAATACGGTATTCTGGTTAATATTGTGTTAGCTAAGCAGCAAAATCCAGCAGTTTTTATCAGAATCAAAAGGCGGCCATTTTGCCACTTGCCGTCGTGTGAAAATTACATCACAGATGCTCAGAGCTCAGGTAACAACCAATCAGAGCTCAGCTTCAGAAAACAGGTGAGCTGTGATTAGTAGCTGCCTGAGCGCTGAGCAAATGTGACGTGATGTCATTGTTAGTCGACAGCAAGTGGCAAAATGGCCGCCCCCTGAGATAGCTCAAACCTGCTGGATGATGCTGCATGACTCATATTCCACAAATGTAATATTAACCACAATGTCATGTTTCGATTAGTGAGGTCACATATATTGTCAAGACATTTTTAAGGTTCACTTTCCCTTTAATAATTCGGTATTTTTCTTTTTCTTTTTTAAAATCACATTAGCAACAGCTGTGTCCAGACAGTCAACAAGCCGCTCTTGCCTTTGCTGTGCAACATCTGCGCCGTTTAACTCCAACCCGCCTAATTGGACGGTCCCAAACACCTCTTTTGATCACAGCAGAGCCAAGTGCGCTTTCATCACAGGCGGCCATTTCTGCCCTTGTAATTGTTCCGACTTCTCCGTCTGCTCCTTTTACTGGCACTGCAGTGCTGTCGGCGATGACGTGGCAGTGAGAAGGACGGGACGGATGGGAGCCCCGTTGCGCTCACATGGCGAGCCGGCGCTCATTTCATCTCTCTTATAAAGCCCTGATCTGTCCACTCAGCTGCTCCCCGGCCCATCTGTAATTGGCTGCAGGCTTCACCTCCCATCATCCTTTGGCCCGGACTGATTTCCCCCCAGGGACACGGCCATCAGGAGCCTAGTGATTAATGACACCGGGGGTCAGGGGTCGCTTTGAGCCCCCCCCCCCCCCCCCCCCCCCCCCCCCCCAGAGTGAGTCCTTCCTCTGCCCCATGTTTGTAGCCCTCCAGTGGCTAGACTGGTAACGATAGGGAGACGGCAGATGGAGACGCGCAGATAGGCGGCGTTGATGGAAGTGAAAAAGACATTTCACTCAAGCAGACTATATATCCAAAACCAAATTTTGGGACATTTTCAACTAAAAATGTTTTCCTTTTGGCTGCTTTTTTTATACGTGATATTTCAACACTGAATAATGCATAGTTTTCAAAAACACAAGTCTAAAACTGCGGCCCGGGGGCCATTTGAGGCCCACGGGATGATATTTTGTGGACCGCTACGTGAAGAACTGTGAATGTTCTGAATTTGCACAGTTATTAACAAATATTGAGAAAATTGGATTCATTGTACTTCTGTTGAATACTTGAACCCTTTTGTTGTGGAATACTTGCGGCCCAGGCACACCGAGATCATCTCCAGCAGCACCCACATTAATTGAGTTTGAGTTCTTGTCTCAACTGACTGCAACTCAGAAGACGGAAACACAAACAAATAATTCTCATAACTTCAATCATACAATCAAATCTGTCAAAACAATGAAAAACATCTTTTCAAAGTCTACGTAGATAATATTCAATTTGTGAAGAGCAGTCAGTTTTGCAGACCTTTGTAAACGCAAATGATTTTGTCAACGTTGCCGTCTATACTTTATCGAACTTTTCAAAAAGCACGGTTGCTTTTTGGTGACAAAATATCTGAAAATGGGTCTTATAAAAATGTTGTTGCTTTTGAAAACTTTTACTTTGGAAAACGGTGACAAACCGCTTTTTGGCCCATTGTCTGACGTGTTACGGCCCAAACCAGTAATCCATTTGACAATCAACAGATTAATCAATTATTAAAATAATCATTAGCTGCAGCCTTAAATAAAACAATTACATTTGATTCTTCAAACTACAGTCCAAACCTTCTGTGGCCAACAAAGAAGGAACAAGGTCATTTAATTTGACCCTTGACCTTTTTTTTTTTTTTTTTTTTTTTTTTTTTATAGCAGGAAACAGCTGTTCCCATTAAAGGGCTTCCATAATAAATCAATTGGGTGCCCCCTGATGAAATTAAATATAATCCCTGATGTTACATGATGGACAAATTTTGCAATATTCTTTTATAATAATTGAGTGACAGCCTGGTGACAGACCGCAAATTAATGTTCCACCCAGCAAGCGAACACTGTGGGGTTTAACTGAAGCAAAAACAGTCAGACACTCTTTTGTTTTACAGTCATGTCTCCACAATTCCAGTGAACCGCAGAGTTATCCCCATTCTAAACATGAATGGAGTAAGTTTGGGGGTTAAGAGGGTAAAGGAGCATTTTTCAGCTTCTAGTGAAAAAGACAACAAGGAAGGACAGGGGGGAGGAGAAAGCGTTGATTATTGCTGTAAGGAAGGCGTCAACCAACACAAACAGACCCCCGCCAGGGGCGTCTTCCTCTTCCCTCCATGTTGACACAAACAAAAGATGATCTCTCACCATGTAATCATTAAAAAGAAAAAAAGAAAAGATAAAAATTGATTGTCAAGCCCACAAATGCCAAAATGTCAATCAAACTTGATATTAAAATGTTTCAGAAAGGTTTTCAAAAAACTATGGTAGTGTCGGTCATCCTCCGCTGATGTGGAGCAGACACAGACAGGACAAACGTGCGTCTGCATGGACTCCACAGGCAAAAAAAAAAAAAAAAAAAAAAAAAAAAAAAAAAAAAAAAGTTTACTTTAAGTCGGGCTGTTTGGTTTATACATGTCAGGTGAAGGGCAGCAAATTGTCACGCCGGCGGGATGTTTGTTTTATTTTGAATGTATGCTCAGCGACATAAAAGGTAAAACAGCCTGGAGTGTGTGGAATTTGCTATCTTTAGTTCAGGCACCAATTCCTATCAAGTGCTCAAGACGTGCACGCTCCACATAAGGTCGGTTCAATGTAACGCTACACTATAGATGTACGGCTATTCTAACTTCTAAGCATGTGTCCTAAGCCACAGCTGACAAGGGGGTTGGGAGCACAATGAGGGACGGACGCTTATCGTTGTTGGATGCAGTCGATCTGCATTCATCGCGGGGAGTATATTTCAGAGCCACCCGCCAATAGGAATGTAACGATAACGGCAATATCGTGATATCGTAATATTAAATCTGCCACAATACATCGCTGTCGTCGTCATGTTACAATATTAAAAGCAGCACATCTGTTAAAAAAAAAAAAAAAGTCAGGTTGATTTCCAATTGTGCAGTTCTAGCACCCTCTGGTAGCTAGTTATGTAGTGTAGTTTAATTTTCACGGGGCATGTTTTGGCCCTTCTATGTTTAAAATCCACGCTAAGGGTCAGATAAAAGGGAACATGCTTGTGAACTGAGTCACTATGCGGAAGAACGTGTGCTTGTATTCGCAAAATAAAATAAAAAATACATCGGAGATGATTAAAGCACATTTTTAATAAAATTCACTGAAAGATAATATGAACACCAGAAAATTTGCTATTTACTAAAACTGTAATCGAAAATCCTGCACATTTTGCAGCGTCTCCACGCTAGATACTGCTGAAAAGTGTCCTAGGATCTAGTGAAAGATGAATGCAGACAAACAACAAAGTAATCTGGTTACAAAAGGTGCCCTGTTGACATGACATGAGCAAATACAGTGCGGTGTTTGATATGATTGCACAAGAGCAGGTCTGATGCAACAAAGACTGTTCATCTCTGAGGATCATTTACCATCTTTTGGGCTCCATTCCAAATGCAAAAACTTACACAGACCGGTTGATAAAGTCACTTCATTTTCTCGAGGACGCGATGCGAGCACATTCTTAGGAAGCATTATTACGCAGAAGGAAGCCTGCCCATACATTCAAGGAGCCGTCTTGTACGCTCCGTCAACTCCATAGTGGAAAAACTACTGGCAAGGCTCCAAACCGCAGTCAGGAGCTGTAAATTTCAGCAGGAGCTTGCTCACAAAGCGGCGGGGGGCTTGTCAGGCCACAAACGATGACACCATTCGAAGCGCAAGTATGCAATTACAATTTTACAAATACGATACAAAATGCCAATAAATCTGGATTCAATGCCACGCAGGTACAGCTCGACAGCATCCACGCTCAAACTTCAAACAGAGAAACTTAAAAAAACAACAACAACTGTACTGTACGCGGAACATTGACATGCTTGTCGAGCTTCAAAATCGACTGCATCATAAAACTGTCTTCGCCGTTTGTGAGAGCGGCCTCGTACGGCGGACGAGCCGGCATGGATCTGCTTGACAAGTGTTACGTGTTAGTTACTCTCCGCCTTCTATTTATTAGCGTTGGCGAGTCCAAATATTGCAAGCAGATGTGGGCTGACAATACGCAGCAACTGGAACTTGTGAAGCTTGCCAGCCTGTCAGGGACGGTTGATTGGATGACATTTTAACCCTCCGACATGCTGTCATCACATCTGAATCTTATTAAAATCTCTAGGTGCCCGTTTTCTTTCTTGTTTTCTGTCGTTTTGTTTTTGCCATTGTATAGACAAATTACTGGAGTCAGAAATCTTATATACTATGTTGTATGTGCCACCATTGTAGTTCAAAAACAATATTCTGATTAATATTGTGTTCCACGTGTTTGTATCCATCTTAGTCATTTTGTCACTTCCTGTTGACTGAAAATGACTTCACAGTTGCTCAGGGCTCCAGTAACAACCAATCACGTCTCAGCTTCAGAAAACAGGTGAGGTTTGACATAAAAAAAAAAAAAAAAAAAGTACACTGAATGTTGATTTGTGACAGTATTTTTTGAAGACTTTTAAAGAATTCCCCTATTTGGGGGCCAGCCGGTCCCTATCCCCCACAAACTGCAGGATCTACTGTATTACATTTCCTTTTTTTTTTGTATGCCTAAACTTTTAACTATTCCCTTCCTTAGTTTCATAGATATCACCATGTAGATGTTTTATCTTGAATATACTAAATGCCCACTAATTGCATTGAGGAACTTATCAATGCAATGTTTGCTCTGCAAACCGAATCGGCTCTACAAGATAATTCCTGCTTTTTCCAAATTACTAGAAATCGAAGACTTGACTGCATCCCTGTCGGACGGGTTGGCATGGTGATCCTGTGCGATGCGGTCAATGCGCACGCGAGAAAAGAAAACGAGAAATACGACTCCCCGTGTCATGAAGATGGTTCACCTGGCCAAATGGAGGGTAGGGGGGTTGCGAAAAGTGAGACGGCCTCTTCAACTGTAACCCAAGTCCCCCGGGATCAACTGACCAGACCCTGATCAAGAGGGAGGGTTATGGAGGCTGCCGAACGACGGACATTTATAGTTTTACATGCAATTGAACAAGAGTCTGTTTAAGGGAATACAACAGAAAAGTCATATATTTCTGACATGCATGCACACACAACTACTACTATTTATTTAACAGGCAGGCAGATGACCTCCCGCTCTATCTTTACGGCTAACAGGAAGATCGAGTTGGAGAAACGTAACCCGATAACCTGGCCTCGTGACAAAATGTCAAGAATGTGTACGACACAAACGACATGACGCAAAGGTATGTTGGATACATAATGGAAGGAGGGACATTTAATGTCGATTCCTTTCGATTAGGCAGCCCTTTTTGTTTTTCGCTGAAAAAACAGAATTGAATCACAAATATGTTACTAATGACTAGCTTTTACCTACAGGAGCATTAAATATTGTCAAGAATGTATATTTAAAAAAAAATCAATTTAGAAAGTGATTGTCTTGTTTTTTTAAATCACGGGATAGAATATTTAATAGTTATTTTTTTCTTATTTTTGATGATGAACGCTTGAAGGCGAAAAGCCACTTTCTGAATGGAACTCGTGAAATAAATGAACTTTTTGACCGCATTCCAATTTATTGAAAGGACCCCGAATATAATTAGCAGGTGATAACTGCGGCGGCCACCTGTCAGACCGGTCAGATTGGCTCCGCGAGAGAAAATTACCCGCTTGAGCCAACAGACATCCAGATTGACGGATAGAGCCATCAGCTGACAAGCTTCTTTGCAGCGATCGATACGAGCGCTGGAAAAAGCGATACGCCTTTCAAAGAGGAGGACGGTATAGAGAGTGCGGGGGGGCGGGGGGAGGCGGGCAACTCATCCAAATTTGAAGCGCCATCGATGGTAATTGCTTTTGGCTTGCGGAAGGCGTGACAGCTGCTTGTTTATTTGCTCTCGCAGGATGTAACCGATGCAGAGAGGCTTCAAATTAGCTCCACAAATTCACTGTAAACGTTTGAATGAACTGAGATTTGGCGTCTTTGCAGAAAAATACAACTTAGGACCATTAAACAAACAAATGTGTATAATTGTTCTATTATTTCATAATTGGTTACAGTACAAACAAAAAGGCAGAAGACTATTGAACATGAGTGGGGGCAGAGTATGGTCTGCAGGCCACGTACAACCAACTTCATTTGCATTTTTATTTATTGATTACCCCACCCCCCCTAAATCAGACCCACCGAACATTGACATTATCAAGACTCCTGTAATATTGCATTCATTTATCCATATTCCCTAAAATTTGTTAATTAAATGCAACTATGTATTTTTTTTTTACATTTTCATTTGTCTCAGTAAATAACTGGTTAATTTATTTGGAACATGATTAACTGTAATTAAATGTTTAAAAAAATATTATATGGTCATTTTATTTTATTTTTTTAGAAAGAAGAAATAAGATCGACTAGGACGCACAAAAGAGTCTCAATGACCCATAACCGAAACTGAACAGGAAGTCCATTATTTTGGTTTGAAGCAGCCATTTTTGGGCTCCTCGTCCTCTAATTGGACCAAAATGAGCCCCAATCGGAAGCAAATCCCGAAGCATTATTGCTTACGGCATTTAGTGTGTGAGGAACATCCCTTCAAAGTTTGATGATTAGCAGCCAAAACCCATTTTTCTTTGACAGAAACGTGGTATCTGTGTCTTGTCTGCATATGGATACAGAGACCACACTAATCCATTATTTATACAACTAAAATATTTAAAATTTATTGAATTGATGGAGTTTCACCACCTTAAAATAATATGTAAAGCCCATCATAAAATTTGACCAATTAAAATGCTAATCAAATTCAAAAAAAAAAAAAGGCGGAGGGGGGGGGTGACTACAAGAATAGACTACAGAACAAAACAAGAACAATGTAAACTCAAGTCATTGAAACACTTGAAATCTGAGAAAAATGGCACAAACAGTGTCAGTGTTTGGAACAATCTGGATTACATAATCATCTCAGTCCATTCGTATTTTTAAAAATGTATAAAGCTCAATTATTAAACAAATATATATACAAGGCCATGGTCTTGAATCTTTTTGTTTGTGGCCATAATAGCACCTTGACTGCTTAATGTCATTCATTTTGTCTTATTACTATCATTATTATAGTTTCATTTTTGAATTTTATTTTATGATCAGGGGCCGATATCACAAGTTTGACTTCTTTTTGTCTCCTTTCAGTTCTTTTTTTTAAAGAATGAAATAAACATTTTGAATTGAAAAGTTGAATTGAATTATTTCGAGGATGGCTGGAAAATTTGAAAAGCAAAATAGCGTGATCACGATGAAACTTTATGGGCGTATCTCATTTTTCATCATCAACAAGCCCCAATCCAAAACACTAATTTAACAATCTTTTATTCCTCACGGCGCCGAATGTGGGCAGAGCCTGGCGTCAAAGGTTGAAAACGCCGTGACCTTTTCGTTATTTTTCCTCTACCTTTATTCATGAAAAAAAAAAAAAAAAAAAAAGAACAGTTTAACTTGCAGAACATAACCTGTTAATTGCATCCATCTAGCAGCGCACCCACACGCAACAAATCACAGCCAGTGAAGTGGCGTGGACAAACCCAAAGTCCATTCCTTCAAGTCAAGCATCTTGTTTTCCATTAGGGCCTCTTTTGCACTCAGGGCTCGGCTGCTGCTGCTGCTGCTGCTGCTGCTGCTGCTGCTGCTGCTGCTGCATGCGCGTCTAACACCGGTGGAAGTGAGCTCAGGCCTATTGTGCCGGCGTACGGCTCCTTTGGGGGCCGTAATGCGTTTGGTGCCATCCATCACAGGGGTGTGGAGGCCAGGAAGCGTTGCTTTAAGAGCGCACACAGGACACAGATGGAGGAGCAAGTGTGGTGGCGGGTGCGGCGATAGTACATCAGCCCCCTACCCCTCCTTTTCTTTTTTTTATCACTATACGATATGAAGTACAAAATAAACAGCAATCACTGGTTAATCAACAGTAATCAAGAGGAAAAATGCTTTTGTTATACTTTAATGCAAAATTAAAATTAATCCAATTAATCTATTGAATAATCGATAGATTCATTGATTCTAAAAATCAGCACTGCATTCTTACAAAATATCTAAAATTGGAATATTTTCTCCCCCTGTTATCTGCAATTTCTTTGCTCTCAAGTCACTACACACAAAAGAGTGTGTTTTAAGACTAAGATCAAATTCTGTGATTAATCAAATACTATAATTAATGAATAATTGATTAATATTGTTCTTGGAAATTCACGTGCTCCCTGGTCAAAACCGTCTTCAGCACAAATTTCTAGCTAGCATTTTAACATTCTTAAAAACACAATGTCAAAATGTTAGGTAAGGTAAATAAATAAATAAATAAATAAATACACCTATACAGTGTTAATATCTATAGATCAACCCATTTTTTATTATTTAAAAAAAAAGGAAACAACTGAAAACTTGAAAAAACATATTTAACGTTATTTCGGAATGTATTTAAAATGGCCTAATAAGTCAATCTTTAATGATCACTGAAATGAGGGGGGAAAAAAAGCCCAGCACTAAAAACATTTTTATCCTTCAACTGCGACAATAAAACTCCAATAAAACTCCAAACTAATTAAATGTAGATGGAAACGGTGATTTATCCTTTAAAAAAAACTTTTTTTGAATGTAGCACAGTTAGCGCACTCCCAACCTTTGCACTTCTTGACATTTTGAATGGTCACCGCTATATAGTGAAGAAAAGTAAGCAAGTGCAGTCTTGACTCATTTGCCTCTAATTAGATTTCGACATAGCGATGCTCCATTTGTTGCGAGTGTACAGTAAATCTTTACAAATATGCCTTACACATCCTTTTGCCCCTGACAAATCTTAATTGCCAAGTGTAAAAAAAAGAAGCTAATTGCCCTTAATGCAAAAGGTAAAAAAAGAAAACGTTTATTGTTGATAACAGATAGCGTTTAATGGGTGACAGTGAACTGCTCTGAATGAGAGTCTAATTACATTTCGTAAGTAAATCAGCTTAGCCTTTTAGAATGAATGAATATCGTTAAAAAGCCATAAAGAAGAAAAATGTGCACGGTTCATCCTCTGCTCCTTTTGTTTTGTGACATCTTGTTTGAAGTCTTGTGTGGCCATTAGCATGTCAGCACTTTCAATGGCAAACTTTTGCACAACTTTACTTTCTCAAGTCCAAAATGTTCCTGACAAAAATAGGTTCCGTGTGCCTCCACCAGTCTAAACCTGCCCTTCTGATTCATATTACATTTGTGGAATATGAATGGAGCAGCGAAACTCAACTCACCGGCGGCCATTTTGCTTTGTACTGCCACTTGCTGTTGATCGAAAATCGGTTTGCTCATATGATGTTTGTAGAGATAGACCGATACGGTTTTTTTCAGGGCCGATGCCAATTATTATATAGGAGGAGGCTGATAACCGATATTTGAAGCCAATATTCGTTTTCAGTTAAAAAAAAAAAAAAGTGGGGGTGATATTGGCATAAAAAAATGTTAAAATAAAAATGCCAATCTTGACTCTGTTGTAATGTCTTAAACCATGTTTGTTGAACAAGTTCTTTTATCTTAGACAATTGACATCCTTTTAAATTTCAAACAGAGTTCAGGGAGCTCCGAAGGTTACCAATATGTTTTAAAAAGTTAAATGGAAAATTAAGCCAGTAAACACCATAGCTCTCTACAGTTTTGTTGTTGTTTTTTTTTACAGTAAATTCTTCTCAAATTTAAAAATAACAATAAACAATTTCCTTGTTTTAATGCTGAAGAAAAGTAAATGGTTCAGAAGGTTCCCGAGGTCAGTAGCATCTCTTATAAAGTTAGCTGAAAATTTAAATAAATAGCTCCCTGAGATTAAAATGGCTTTAGATTTACCTTATATCGAATGTCAGATTTTAAAAAAAGGCCGACACCGAAATGCCCAACATCGGCTCCGATAATCAGCCTGGCCGTTCAAGCCATTCGTCACTGTGATGTCACTGTCAGTCGACAGCAAAGTTGTTTTTTTTCTTGGCAGTGTAGACAAAACAAGACACGTGAAGAATCAGGCGGCCGCAGTTATTTTTCGTGTAAGTGATGACCTCTTCGCCGGCAGGGCAAACCGGTCAGCAGCTTTTCCTTCTTCTTGTGCAACGTTAGTTACGGGCCGGGTGATTAAGAATCTCCCGGCTGGGCAGCTTAGAGATTTAAATCCCTTTACAGTATGGTCGTAATTAAAGATGGACAACGCAGGGCTTTGGAACAAATGGCAAAGGAGGAAAAAACAGGGGGAGGGGAGGGGATGTATGTGGGGTGGGGGGAAATCAGGAAAGGAAGCGGCACAAAGAGTAGCCTTGGTTGGCAAGAAGATTTGTATCTGACATGGCTAAGAATATAAAAACAAACACCATGAAAAGCACCATTTCCGTTGGTTTTGAGCAAAGACGACAGGCACCACGTCCCCCACCACTTGGTCGCATTCCCTCCCTAAAGGCTAGCTTGTAATTTGTCCGCCTGAAAGGGTGGAGTTGACCAAAAAGACAAATTATTTCCTCAACTGTATCAACGGAGAAGAAGCCACAAATCTCCAAAACTTTGATCCAAACAGGGGCGGCAGTTTGGGCGTCTCTCTTGGTGGCGTGATGAAAAAGTAGCGAGGCATCCGCCCATTTCCTGCGACGCTCTTCCAAGATGGACGTGTGATTATCTGTGTGTGTGTGTGTGTGTGTGTGTGTGTTTGGTCAGCTGACTAACTGTCTGACTGACAGACTGGCTTGGCTAAGTGCGCCTCCATTGACCTCCTCCCTTTTGTCACCTTGGCAGCCCGTCTCGATAGCACCCTTGTCCGCCGTCAACCTTTTCACGCTACCCGGCATACGACCGTCGGGCCCTTGTCTGCTGTCCGTCAAAGGGCTGGCCCATCGAAAAAAAAAAAAAAAAAAGGTTATCCCCCACTTGTTTGGAGATCATTAATCATGTTGTGTAGGACAGGAGGAGGCCCCTTAATCCAACCCCCAACCCCCAATACCAACACCTCCCCCCGGGCCTCAACCAAGCGGGCCAATGCCCTCCCCGCCCGCCCCTGTCCCCCATGGCGTTATCAAGTTTCACTGGTTGTAACTGTAGCACAATAAACAGAGGAGGGAGGAAGAGGGTGAAGACGGAAGGACAGACAAGGGAAGGAAAAATGTCATTTGCTTGTTGCGTTCAATTGGCGCGTGCAGTGTGAAAGGTGATTCACACGCTGCCAAACGGCACCCTGCGTCAGAAAAATATCTACAAATCTAGACAAAGTGCAATTTCTGCAGAAATGGCGCGGGAATGCTGAAAAGCTAAATGCTAAGATTTGAATGCACGTGCTTTTGAAGTAAACTGTGTGAAAATTACAAATGTTTAATTGTAGTTAAATGACAACTGAATAAAAAGAAAGCGAACTGCAAAGAAAGCGAACTGCAATCTGTTTAAAGTGGGATTTAATAATTTCAGAGAAATTCTAATCCATTTCCTGATATGATAGTCAGTTGAGCGAACTGGACTTGTTCAAATCCATGGCTAATGGCGTGTTTATTTTGGAAAGTGTCATTTGATGGTGAAATGTAACGTGCATTTAATCATTTCAGTGAGATTATAATCCATTTCCTGATCTGATAGTCAGTTGGTATCGAACCATTGAATGTACGTAGCATAACAGCCATGGATATATTTGCAACAGACAGTGTGAGGTGAGATTCGAACTTGCAATCTCCTGGTTACTGGACAATGCACAGCAGTATGAGACACCTGGCAATGATGATTAATTGCATGTATGGAAAGTGGGCGTGGAAAGCGGTACTTAGAAAAAGTTCAATGTCAGTCCCGTTGAAAATGAATGGGGAAAAGTTGATATTTAACGTTAAACTATGCAAATACTGTACCTAATGTGGACTCGGACGATATATACCCCGGGAGGCGTGAATTTTAGAAGCAAGTTGAAATTTGAACAGTGTAAATCGGAACTATTATGTGGGAGCTGTTTCACGGCAAAGTGAGAATAAAAATCACAATAATATGCGTGAACAGGGCAACTTTTCCAGAAGTAACAGGCAAAATGAGGCCGGAGAACCTTCCTCCTATTGTAGTTGCGCATTTGCGCCAAGTGCCCCGCCTGTTACCAGGGGGCCGGCATACATCCACGCTGGGAGACATGGTGGGGGGAGTGGAAATATAATGCATACACTGATCCCCCCCAGAGCCCATTCATGGCGTAATTGGTGTGGACGGAGCTCATGGTCTCAGGGTTACAGTTAGGGGACTTCCTCTAATGTCCTGCTGGGAGGTCACCGATTCCCACAATAGAAAGAGCAAAATGGATCTGGGGACGTCTTTACACAAAACACCACGACGTGTTTCAAAGCAAAAACATTTGAGTGCCAAATGGATGGAATCAAGTATTGTGTCCTTGGAAATGGAGCCAACATTTTCTCAACAGTATGCCTACGGCTAAACCGCTATCACTGCCACGTCCTCCCTGCACCTTGTAAGATGACTTCATGGCACGGTACGAAAGTGTCTCCTCCCAGAATAACTCTAAAGCGCAGATAACCCACCATGTGGTCCCTGCTAAGCCGAGACTACGGGTCCGATTAGGAGCGTAACGCGAGGATGTCTCCAGCCTTCATTACACCCCCGCCCCCGTCCACACTCGTGATTGCAGCCAAAATGTTCTGACTTTCTTTCTTGATGTCACGTGTCAGTAGGGTTCCGAGTTAATATAATAGTTTTGGAATTTTCAGTATACTTACTTTATATTTCTTTTTGAGGTTTGTTTTAAAATTGTGTTGTTTTAATTAGTTTTCAGAGGAGGTCTTTTTTTTTTAAATACTTTCTTTTAGATTAGCTTTTATTAGTTTTTGTTTAAAAAAAAAAACTTGTCTAAGTCTTACGTGCCAGATTAAGAAAACAGTATTATATAGTAATATTTTTAAAACACTTTAAACACAACCATCCGCAAATCAGGTACCGTATAACCGCATAATATTGCTTCTAAGTTAGATGCATCACAAGCCCAAAGTCTAAACTAAAAGATAGGATGGTCTCGCTATTTTTTTTGTTTTTTTTTAGGGGGGGGGGGGGGGGGGGGGGAGAATCCCTTTTAAAAATATATATATGACAAACTTTATATTCCAATTGAGATTAGGAGTGTAACACTAGGCTGTATCGAGACTTCATTACCTCCACCGCCTCTGCGTCTTCGTTATTGCGCTTCAACAAGAGGAGCTCTTGCTGTCTGTTCGGCGGCCATTAATCATCTCGAGTGGAAAACGCTAACAGGCAGTTGGCCGCATCACTCTTTGCACTTTCTTCCTGGCGATACGACAACAACCCTCCTCCATGACTACACGATTATGCCTTGTCATAGCAAGCAAAAAAAAGAAAAAAAGAAAAAAAGGTGTAATGGGCATGATGAAGGCATGTCATGCATCTTAAATGCTCCACTCCAGAAGCTCGGCAAACATGTTTAATGGCGTTTACGTGGACATTAGTGGCTGCGTCTTAGCTCAAGATAATGGACGACGGTCGAGAAGAAGATGGATGCTCTTCCTTTAGACAGTTAAAGCTCCTACATATCGGAATTTGAAAAACATTTCTGGGAAAAGCCATCGCGCATCAGCGTAACTGTGACGCATCGGTGGGCCAATTATCCATTTTATGTTGCGCTCATTTTTAAAAATGATTTATTTTAGCGGATTCCATAGTTCAATGTGAGTCCCCGCTGACATGCACTGCTGACAATAACAACGTAATTTGATGAATTTATGTACTACGAGGGAATTTACCTAAATCAGCTCCATTAAGGTACCAGATATCCTATAAAAATAGGGGGTGCAAGATTAGTCTGCGCCAGGGGTTTCCAAACTATGGCCCGAGGGCCATTTACGGCTCCCTGTTAATCTTTTTGCGGCCCGCAAATAAAATCAAATTTCTTGGCAACAAGAAAAAACGTTTGCAACATTAAAACTGTCTTTGCAGCCTTCAACGAACCCTGACGAAAAAAAAAAAAAAAAAACATTCGCTAAGTTTGCAAACACTCACAAGCCTTTGCCACTCAGTGAGATGAGCGATATCGCACAAAAAAATGTTTCCCAAAAATCAATTCCCCACACCCTGATTTTTTCCTGACTTTTTGCTATTAACAGATGATGAGTGCATAACGGATATGCTGTATCGGGTCCAACAAACCAAATACGTTTGCATTATTTCATTTCCTCACCCAATGAGAAAGAATCACAAAAAGGAATCTGTTCCATAAACAGCATTAATAATTGAATCGGAAAATTATTCTCAATTCCTATGTCGAGCGGGACTTAATAGGGAAATGCAGGTCACAAGGGGCACAACAGTTGAGAACCACTGCTTTAGATAACCTACTGCACAAATAAACAGCAAAAGTTACAGCAACAGTACAAGGAGAGAAAATGGGCAAAGGAATAAAGATCTGCTAGTGCAACAGGAATTGAACACATCTTTTTCTTTAAAAGATAGCAAGTCCATCAATGTTTTTTTCTTTATGCAAAGAGAGGATTTAAGGCAGCTGCTAAAATTCCTCAACCATTAACACATAAACAGACGCGCACACACGTCTGTTTTTAAGCGCAGGGGCAGGAAATGGGAATCCCTCGTAAGGTTTCCTTCCGTTTCTGCTTTCCTCTCGCAGCCTGGAGGCCCCCGGCGACGAATGAGGTGGGGGAAAAAAGCGCTCGGCCATTTGTCTCCAGCCATCAGCGGATTCCTCCGCTTGGCGAACATGCGCACAGATGTCAGTCAAAGTTTTTGGATGGCAGGGATTCTTAAGCATTTTTGTGACCATCTGGAGAAGCAATAGGCTTCAGTATGTTTGTTTTATTCATCGAATCATTCTTAAATGCCACAACATAGTTGATTGTAAATGACTTGGCAGCCCTCCAAGCTAGAGCCTGCGGTCCCCGGCGGGAACTCCTGGTTTAGAAAACAACAATAATGAACTAAACAGCAGCTCGAGTGCTCTTTCGCCCCCCCCCCCCCAAAAAAAAGCATAATAATCTCATCGCCGCATCTTTGAAGTAGAATCCAGAGGAGTGGTGACACATTGTAATGACAGAGCGCTTGCGCTTCTTCTGTTTTATTCTGACAAGTGTAAAAAAAAAACACACACACACACCAAAAGGAGAATCTCCCTGCACCTCCCCCTCCAAGTCACCACACAATTTGTTTCCCGGTGATTAAGACGCCACAGCAGAGGTCAGCCGAGTGCCTCTTCGCAGTTGAAATGATACACTGGCTGCATTAAAGTCACTTAGCTGCCGATATAGTCGCTCTTATCCCGCCCCAGGGCTGTTTAATGTTGCCCCTTCCACTGCGAGTGATGACGAGCATCATCACAGTCGATGCAATCAGGGAGGGAAAGAAAAAAAACTCTCATATTCTCTTTTCCCTTTGTCCATTATGGATGAGCACTCGGTTGGGCAGTGCTAATGTCTGCCACTGACTGACCCCTCCTCTTCTCCACTGCCAGGGAACTGGAGCCATGCTTAGCTACTGTAATTAGAAGTCTTCGCCTGGATTACACAATGTAAAATTGTCAAATTGCAGGAGAGTGACAACTTAAAATACCTTGATCCTCCTTATCCAATACAAGATGTAGACTCCAGCCATTTATACCAGTCCCTTTCAAACTGGCTTCAAAACAATAATAATAATTTAAAAAATACATTGAGTATTGAATTTGCTGCTGGCAGGTCGTCAATAAAGTTGTGACTAGTTGACTAATCTTTGGCAGGCCTAGTAGAAATGGCCTACAGTAAAAATAGTTTGATTTTTATTTATTTTTTTAAATCAACAAATACGCATGTGATAAAAAGAACAGTCCCCATTATTGTCCTTTTCATTATTTTCATTATTGTTAGATAATTACTAATATTGTACTATTACTACTGTTTGTAACAAGACCACAAACACGTTAGCAGTGCAAATGTTAGCATTTTAGCTAATGTGCCAAATTATTCCATGATCGTATTGGTGTGAGTAACGCGAGGTGGCACGGCGTGTCCAGCCAGTTATCTGTTGTCAGGCGATGTCTGCGTCAGGGTGATAGATCAGCACGTGTAAAGGGGTCAGCGGACAACAACTCCCGCCGTCTGCTGCTGACGCTAACAAGGGCCCTGACAGATTCCGTCCCTCCCTCTCAGCTTAATTCATCAACTCCCCAAACGAGGACTTAAAAAAACAACAAAAAAACAAAAAAAAACTACACCAGTCAGATGAGGGGGCTCACTGACATACGAGTGGAAACACCCATAAAGTTAAACTATACAATATGCTTAATTCGTTATCATCTGGGTAACCAACTAATCACACAAGAGCTCGCGACAAAACTTCACACGGGAAGGATTCAAGCTCAAATTCAAAGCTAGATTGAATAAGCAAAAATAAAGCATCTTCTGAATAAATGTGTTATTCTTGAGAAACTACTGTAATACTATTAAAACAATATATTTGTACATATTTGTAAAAATATATTTGTACAGATAAAATCCTCTTCCCACCATGTGTATCAAGTTCCAATTTGTGTCCTAAATGAAATGTACATTACATGACTTACTCCCTACAAAAAAAAAGCCTGGAGATTCCATTGAAATGTTCAAACTATAGTACAAATAAATGCAAAGTACCTCTTTTCTGCATGAAGGTAAAGAGATCATCCAAGAACTCCTTCCTTTTGGGGTCACTGTCCAGCTCGTACAACTGAAAAATAAGAGCCATTACTTGTAGTAATTCAGGCAAAACAAAAGAATACGTATCACGGATGACTTGGTTTGGATTACTCCATTTCCTGAACAAATGGTCACAACTAGCAGTGCCTAATGAAAGTGTGCTGTTTTTAACAGAGAAGGTGATGCCACAGTAGCGTCTGCTTCCTTTGATGCCATTTCAAGTTGAAACGACCCATTAGGCACCTTTAATTGGGGATTTTTTTATTTTTTTTTTAAACAAAATGTCGCACCTTGGCAAAGTCTCTGGAGGCCTCTCCTCTTCCTCTGCTACTGTCTCCTTCATCCGCCCAGCTTGCGCTTCCATTCTGCAAGAAATGGAGATAAACAACACAGATAAGCAATGTATAAACTATCTTTAGTATTAGTGATGATTTCGCCAACAAAAACTAATTTTTTTTTTTCAACACACGTTTTTCACCGGATTAACATTAGACTAGATTAAAACCCTCATTAATAAACCATAACTGGGACTAAATCAGTCTGCATTTTCATCGACTAAGACTGAAGATGAGACAAAAATGTCCTTCACTTAATAAAAACTGGACTTAACATCTATGGACATTTTAGTTCATGAACAAAAATGAGACGAAAATTACATGATTTTGTAAAATCTTGTCTCTGCTAAATTCAGGGTGAACGTTGACAGTTTTTGTTGACTAAAACTAGACGAATAAAATGACGTTTTCTTGGACTAAAATAAGGACTGAAATGTTAGATTTATAGTCGACTCAAAATGGACTGAATAAAAATGGGATGAGGTTGACTAACTGTGATTAAATACTAACAAGCGTGACTGAAATTGGACTAAAACGGACTAAATTTTAAAATGGCAGACAAAATTAACACTATGCTGCTGAACCTCCAAAATAAACACCAAAAAAATGAGGCCAGAAAATGAAAATCCTCTCTAGTTTGAGTTTTTTGATTTTGTGAGATAAATGTGCCACATTCTCCAATGCACATTTCCGCTGGTTGGGCGTGAGAGACCTCTGGAGTTATTGTGCCCCTGAGCTCCCGTGCTCCCCCCCCCCCCCCCCAGCAGCAACTACTTCTTTCTTGACCATCAAACATCTCCATTTGACCGAAACCATCTGCATCTGCGCCCTAAACCCCCACCCCACCCGCCCCCTGTCTTCCGACCCAGCTGGATACGAGCCCCCCCCCCCTCCTCCAAATCCTTCAATCTTAATGCAGCTGTGATGGGTGTCCCAAGTTCATGGAGTGTAGCTAGGCTGTCAGGAAAGGGCAGCCTGGTCAACAGCTTTTACCAACACACACATACGTGCAGTGACGGTGACGGTGGCTGTGTTTGTGGGTTTGGGGGGGGCGGTTGCAAAAGGCCCCACAAGACGGGAAGGAAGGAAAATAGGGGCAGAGAGGGGTGCACGGTATGCGGCGAGCAGGAATGTCTCCTTCAAGACAAAAGCTATAAAAGCATCAGGAATCACAACAAGATCCTTTTGGAGCAAGTTAGGAAGCAGGGCGGCTGCTGGTGGGGGGGTGGGGGTCCGACATTAACAGCTCCAGCTCAGGGCTCTCATTTCAAACAGGAGCCCAGTGGTCAATGAAAATTACAGGGCCTGAATCGGAGGGCCCGTGGGCCAAAAAGGTTGCAAGTAGTGATTTTCACACAAAATGCTTGTAAATATTTAGGCCATGGAAACAAATATGGTGGAAAAGATGCCTCAGCATGGTGGGTGGGGGGGATTCTGGATGTAAATTTTATTCACTTTTATACTTACAAATGTTTGTTCTTGTTTTACTTATCTTATTCTTTAATGCATGACCAATTTCTGTTCCATGTACAACACTTTGTATATAGCAATGCTTCTTTTAAAGTGTTTTCTAAATAAAGTTGAGTTGAGTACTAGTAATTAAAAAAATAAATAAATAAATCAGTTGTCTTTCATAAAGGACTACAGAATTAAGTGAACAATTACGGTTGATATGCTAAAATGGGATGAGGTTGACTAACTGATTTGGACCAATTCCAATTAAAAAATGGCTCCAAATGATTACTGGATTATTAAAATAGTTGTCGATTCATTTTGACAGCTCTACCTCATGCTAGCACTGATGCTACCACCCTTCTCAGTTGCTCGCACCCCCCCCTTTTTTTTTTTTAAATAATAATCTAAATATCTTAACAGGTCCCTTTTTTTAAATCATATTTAAGTAACCTTTACTTTCCTTTTATTGGGTTTGCAAGAGGGTAACTCGGGTATGTGCCCCTTTTTCGCATGACTAAAAACACGCATAAATGATCACCAGGACACATGTACTTCGCGGGGAAATGACTTTTTTGGGCATGTTGAAACCCACAAAAGGCAATTTTGTCCTAATTTTCATAAATTCAATATCAGCCCCAGACATGAGAATGACTCCTCCCCTCCTGTTGGTTTCCACTTATCTATAGTATGCCAGTGAAACATGCCAGAGGATCATCATGTGAAGGTAAATACACCCTATAGTACATTTGGAGAACATACAGACCTTTGCACAGCCGTCTGTCCACACGTCTGTTAACCTTTAGCCATTATAAACGACTATAACAGGAGATAAATCAGCTCGCTGGCTGGCTACGTATAATCTCGCATCCTGGGTGGGGGGTGGACAGGATATTCAACTGCCCAAAGTTGAACAAAGTAATCTCGCTGATAAACACAAACAAGAGGGGAGATTTCCCAACTTCCAAAAACAACACTGATACTCACTGTTATTTGCAGCTCTTGGTTTCATTCTCTTTTTTGGGGGGGGTCATTGTTACACAACCCGCTTTAATAGTTTGACCATCTGCCCTGTACATAACAATGATTACATATCCCCACTCTTTTTCACCCTCTCATCCATTGACAGCCAGTCCTTCAAGGCAACCGCTTGAGCCTCTAAAGTGGTTGAACTGCACTTTATACAACCTGCGAACCACCAAGTGACATTTAAATAACTGCCGTATCTCAACCTAAAGATATGTGACCCAAGCTCACATAAAACTCTCCAATCGAAGTCTAAGGAGAAACGCATGCTTGGAGTTGACCACAACGGATCCCCCGCTTGGCATGATTTACATTCCAGATACAGGAAACTATGTCATACTATCGTTAAAATGGAAGACAGAGATACATTTTTTAAGACATAACCAAGAGGATACCTTAATATGGCTATAAAATACGAACACGATCCAGATGGTAGGAGTTATGCTGTAACCTCAAAATAACTCAAAATCCAAAGAAAAACATTAATACCAATGATAATTAAGCACGTGATAATCAATACCTTGTACAAAAATCCATCCATGATACCTGACGATATCAAACTTAGGACACCGTATGTATGTATGTATGCAACAATAACTAACTTAATCTACCTAAATGACAGGAAAACTTACAGAAAATTAAATAATTTCCCGCTAATATTTACATAATTGAATGAAAGTGTTATCATTGCTGTCAAACCACAACAAAAAGCGAGGATTTTTGTTGGCAGCAGCTTGGTTAAGTTGTATTACAATATTACAGTATTTTTCCAATAATAGTAATACTACCTAATATGTATGCAACTGAAGGGAAAAAAACAATACTTTTCTCTCATATTACCAAATAATCAAAACATCGTCACTTTTATTTAAAAGTTTTGTTTTGGATAAAAGTGGAATACAAAAAAAATACAGTGCACATGCTTTTTGGTGGACAGTGGCATTAAAAACAGGCTTGCCACTAAGTTTAAAAATAATAATAATAATAATAATATATATATATATATATATATATATATATATATATATATATATTCAAAATTCCACAAATGTCACCTTGCCACATGGTGGAAAGTTGGAAACATGGATTTTATTATCGCGTACTATCTCCATCGGTTTGAGCAAGATCTAACTTTGACATTGACCTGGTGGACATGCATATTTTTAACTCTACCACAGCGGTCTCCAACCTTTTTTCCACCGGGGAGCTGGTTCATGATAGAGTGGTACCAGTTCTGTGGACCAGTTTGGTGTTTGTGGACCACGGCACTACTGGAATGCATAATTGAACTGTTTTCATAATTTCAGTGCAGTCATGTCTTACCAAATGTGTAATCTGTAACACTCACTGACTGTCGTAGCTTGAAATGCTAACAACTTGAGAATGTGGAACGGGCTATTGCTTGTTCGCGGGTTTTGACCATGTTAGCGGGGAATACAAACGTGTTGACACAACAAAACAGTAGCCGGTCCACAGGCTTCGCGGGTCCTGACTTTAACCCAGCACAAAGTCTAACAACTCGCTGCCCTCCACGGGACGTTGGCAAAGAGCTTCATGCTCCACATTTTAAAAATGTATTAAATGGCTACCAAACTCACTTCCAAGACTGAAAAATCTCACTAAAACACTTCACCCAAAGTATGATGTGCTTGGCCGCAATTTTTACTAAACAACTAGGAAGCTGGGCCTTGAGAGGGTCCACTCCCCGTCAACGGCAGACATGTTGGCTCTTGACGAAAGACTGTGGTGAAAAACAGGAATGTTAACGCTTCACGTCACCTATGTCAGTGGCCACCTTAACCTGACTAAAAAGTCAGGTTAAGGTGGCCACTGACATTTTCACTCATCGTGATCAGTCACCTTAACACCTCGTGCTCAAATTACATCTTAAAAGTGCAACCTTAGCAAGGACGCACTAAGGTTTCCATCTTAAAGCGTTTGTATGCAAATAGTTGTTTTGGAAAATTTGAATGGCTTCAAGTTCAGGAAAATCTATTGTTAAATAAATCACTTTGTTGCCATTGTCATTGCTTTCATGGATCGGCATTGGCATTGCTTTAGTATTTTGTCGAAAAAGTACGACGACTGGAGTCTTTTTTTTTTTTTTTTTTTTGGGCAGGTGTGGTGAATTTGTGACGATATCTCAAATATTGCAATAAATCGTGATACTTTGTCTTCCGACCGATTATCGATACGCCTATGCAAGTATTGCGATTTTTGTCGTTAATATACAGCCACTGTAACGGCTCCATTGTTCATTACTTATTGAGCAATTACTTGGCGGGTGCATCATAAGAGTGGCGGGTAAATGGACGGAACTCTTCAGGTGAAGAAGACTCATCAGCTTACTTTTAGTTGCGGAAGACATTTATCTGTCCGGCAACTGACTCACTTTTGCATACATTTCTATGAAAACTGTGTATTATATCTTCAATTTTAACATTTTAAAACATATTTTATGTTTTCACTTTTTTGAAGCACACAATTTCTGAGGAATTTTAATACTGATTTAATATTTAAGCAATTTTATTAGTTTACTATTGCAATGTTACACAAAAACAAAATTGTGTCACAGTTTATAAAATGAAACAATTGACTATGTAACTGACTGACATGATGCGTGACAACAGTCTTTAACAAAGACACAAATTTGTTGACAGAACGTGGTCTCTGTTGAGACATTTGTATTTGTTTAAAAAAAATAAAAATACGCTAAAGTACTCAGTGTGAAGAAGACACCAGTTTTAATATTGAGTTTCAGTGATGGTACGAAAAGAAACGATTTTCTCTGTGAAAAAACATCAGTTTATGTCTTGAGTAGTTTTATTGTGGATTAATTACCTGACCAATATATCGATAATCACGGTATCATCATATTGTGAGATAATCATTACCATGAGCCTTGTATCGCATATCGTATCGTATCGAATCGAATCGTGAGCTACCCAGAGGCTCCCACCTCTAAGTTTGAATGTGATTGGCTAAATCTGGACAGTCAAATCCAAAATTGTAAGGGGGTGTGTGCACTTGTGCAATTATATTAACTCACAATTTTTTTCTTTTCCTTTTGCATAGGTTAGAGGTCAATTATGGAGTTTTGAAATGATTTAGCTTGGTCTCATTTTGCCTTTTAAAAAAATGTGACATTTAAAAAGGGAAGTGGAGACTTCTTAAAACCACTATAAGTCCAAAATTGGAATGTTAAGTGGTGGCAGTAAGGTCAAGAATAGAAAAGTATTTCGTTGGCTGGCCTAATCACATTATGGACATACGTGACTGACTGGCGCGGCACCAAATCAGGACTGAGAAGTGAGCAGTTGCTGCTGGCTGCGTTTATGGAGGAGGGACGAAATAAAGACTCCAAACTTCCCTTGTAGCTTATACCAATGGCGCACAATTTGCAGTGATTGGTGGGGCTTGTAAAACCGGTTTAACTATCCGTTGAGACTCAAACACGGGGTGTTAATTTTGGCATTAATGTGGCCTTCCCTGCATATCGCTCCATCTCCATTTTTGCAAATCCCGTCGACTTGAGAGGGCTGATTCGTAGCTGGAGGGCAATTCTAACGCAGCCATTGCACAAAAAAAGATTGTGTGAGGTCTTCAGGCACCATTTTAGGCAGGCGTGCAGGAACAGGAAGGGTTCGTGGCGGCTGCTGCTGCTGGTACTTGGGGAATGGGGCGAGGGGGGGTGGTCATCGATTGCTCAGGATGTTGACAGCACTTCTCCAATTTGATAGTGCGGCTGTTATTACTCAACTCAACTCAACTTTATTTATAAAGCGCTTTAAGAACAGGCATTGCTGTATACAAAGTGCTGTACATAAACATCAGTTTTGCAGTAAAAAATTACTATTTTTTTTTTACAATTATGCTGATTTTGTAATTGTGAAGTCTAATAATTGAAATTGTAATTGAATTTCGATTAATTGAACAGACCTCGTTAGTGCAATTGGAAATCATCTCCTGTTTTTGTGTAATTCATGGGTGGAAATTTGGATATCCAATTAACATAAGCAAACAACAACTGATTGATTAAATCAATTATTAAAATAATTGTCAGTGACCAGCTCTAAAATTGTGTTCGATATTGGCCAATCACAGTCCTGGAGGATCGGTATCGGAATGGGCAGCATAAAAACCTGTCACAAAAACAAACGCCTGTCACAAATTGGTGCCAAGTTAGCCGAAGGCCAATCACCGAACCTGCGCTCGTCTCGCTTGGAGCCTCCGTCACTCTTGAGTCCCCTGGGCCATAACCATTGAACGTTGTTTGGGGGAGGAGTTGGAAATCAATAACCAAGCCACCCCCCGGCACCATCCCTGCCCCTTCCGGATGCAATTTCACAGCGCATGTCAATACTCATCATCCTCAGTCATATGCTGTGTATGGGGAAGCTGACAGGAGGGCGGGACTACAGTTAACCGATATTGTGACACTCGTTTGCTACATTCAGAGAGCTTTGAGCAGATTTGGCACTCGACCATCTCGCCCGAGCAGATTTAAAAAAAAAAAAGTCTGCCCAGTGTGTGATTTTTTTTACACAGACATTCCGACGCAGGAGTGCGACGGCATGGCACCACTTACTTGATCGTCCTGGAAATTGGTCTTCCCAGCTGGAAATCACTGCGTAAAATGAAGTTATGATAAGCAGAATATGACCTACATCTGAGTTTTTGGACTTTGTTCTTTTTCGTCGTACGCTTGTCAACCCATGAGAGGAAGGGTTTATTAACTTGGTCAGTTTCTCTCTGGTTCTGCGTGCTCTCACGGGGGGGAGGGGTTATATCTACCATGTAAGATGGCTCACTGCTCTTTTTGGTAGCAAGAATGTTTGGTTTAAAGAGTTGTGCAAGTCGATAAGCAATAATTCTATGGACAATTTACAAGGCTTGAGAAGTCCAGCAAACAGCTTTGGTTGGTATGACAACGATGTCATCATGTTATTAAGTGATGCTATAAAATTGCCGGTCGAATTGAGGGCACAATTCAAATGCATAATCATTAGAGGCCTGTCACGATTATTATGTTGACTTAATGTTTGATGTATAAAAAGGACAATAGTTATTTTTCCGGACAGGATAAATTGTCACTGACATGCACATTTGCTTACATATTGAATGTCATCAACATTCCTGAAACTCCAACCTTGTGAAGGCGGCACTCGAGTCGCGTGCATACATTGCACCAACGGCATTGAAGCAAAGAGAAAGAGGAAGAATTCACGTACTCAAAAGCTGTTTTCCAAAGACTGTAGTTGAAAAACTACAAAACCTTTCAGATACTAACAGTTGCTATGAGTTTCAAGAAATACATGAACCTGCATACAACCTGCAATGTCAGTACTCCCCCAAAAGGCTCCATCGGTATGGTATCGGCCGATACTGTAAAGCTGGGTATCGGAATCGGTATCGGGGGGCGAGAAAACAGTATCAGAACAACACTAGTAATGAGAGTCCTCCTCTCATTCCACATTTCCACTTCTTTTTTAGCCTGTCAAAACAGTGCAGAGATTGGGGGGGTGTTGAGCAGACCCTGCCAATAACAAGGCGCTGCAAATAAATCTGGAAAGCAGCCAGAAATGGCGAGCCACAGTGAGGAGACATAAGACAAATATATGATAAGATTTGTCTGTTTGGTTTCATTGAAAAGCACTTGCGAATTCTTGTTACCCCGGCTGTATATTTTGGGGGGTATGTGCTGCTTAGTGCATACACGCCATTGCTTGTAATTCAACGCCAAGTCCCAAAGTTGCGTATTTGGCTCTGTGCCGAGTCACACAGGTCAGCAATTTGTCAAGGTGAGGCGATATGCAGATGTACTGGAATTACAGGAATCTGCTGACACCGAGTCATTGCTAACTTTATTGGTAGGCGACAATTTGTTGGGGGGAAAAAAAAAAAATTATATGGAATGGGGTGAAGGGTTATCCCGCCAAATTTTATGCCATCAGTCAGATCAGATTCAGAAGCCCCTTTTAACACTTTTTTTTTTTTTTTTTTTTTAGTATCAGAGCTCTAAGAGTGGCTAGCAGAAGGCACCAATTTAGTTTGGGGTTCATTTTACCCATTTGGCAGTAATAATAAAGACATTTTTACAATACTTAAATTTTTCTGGGGGATGAAAATGTCAACCCAACAAATATCGACTTTGGAAGGTAGAATAAGATCCTTAAATAGCAGAAGCAACGTAATTGGGAAGGGAGGTCCAGGTTTGTCCACCAACTATCACTCTCTTTGGAGGTAGTATGAAAAGTCATTTTCACACTGCTGATCAATAAACGTACAAAATCTGAACTTTATAAGGCTCCACGAGCCCGATATTGCCCCGCTGGTCATCTGCCGAGCGAACAAGATGCAGTCAGTGTAAAATAGGATCTGCGAGTCAGCCGGGAGAAAGCGCAACGTGCCTCCCTCCTCTCAGCGTGAGCGTACAAATGAGCATTGTGGAGCCATGATCTTCTAATCCAAATAATTGGGGCCTTGATCCCTCAGCGGGGCGCCGCGATTCGTTTATCGGGCCTCTCGGGCAGCCGAGGAAGTGGCTGCATCGGCCGGGGGTGTTGGTGGGGGATGCCGTCCTAACAAGTGATCTCATGGTGAGCGGGCAACAAAAGGCTCAAGCTAATTATGAATCCTCGTGCGGGCGCGAGGGAAGTATAAATCCCATCGCCACTCCGAAACATATGGCCATGTCCGTACTTCTCGTTCTCTCATTGAGAATGATGCAGCACAAACAGAGTGGTGAGCAAAGAACAACACCCTGGGGAATGTCTCAATCCAATCCTGTTTGTGCCTTTAAAAAAATAAATAAAAAAAAAGGGATTTCTGCCTTTTTAGAGCTAAAAGACAAAGTGGTGGGACGAGGGGGTCTGAACGTCCAGGGGCCGGGCGTGTTCCTACCTGTCCGGGCCCCGCTTAGTGTAGCACTTCTAAAGCAGACCTCTGAAAAACAAGCCTCTGGGCGAGACCACCTCGACCCTCCATTAATCACTCCAATTACAAACCACCACAAAAAGAGAATTGGGGGTGGGTGATTACCAAAAGCAAAGAATAGAATGACAAAATAGGTGAAAGAATTACACTCCAACAACACAATCTTAGGGGATTGGGAATATATACATTCTACAAAAAATGTGATTTTCTGTCAAAATGATTCCTGTATATACAGACCTGTAAAATAAATAAACAAATAAAAATACTGCAAATGGTGTAGTTTGAATTAGGGATTGGAACTGTGGGGAGGATGGCAATATTTAAAAAAAAAAAGAAAAAGGTCACGATACTGCAAAAAAAAAAAAAAAAAAAAAAAAAGAGCTTATACTAAAAAAATAAAAAAATAATTAAAAAAAATAAAAATTGTGCTTTTGTACATAACAATGCATTATAAACCACCTACAATTTCGAATAATACTTCATATTAAGACACGTGCATGCTAATGCACGCACACGTTAAATTCCACCACATATTGACTCAATTCACAAGCATATTACATTCGCCATCTGACGATTAGTGTGGATTTTAAATGTAGATGGGCCAAAACATGCCAAATGAAAATTATTAAACTGCACTAAAAAATAAAAATAAAAAAAATAAAAAAAACTAACCACCAGGGAGTGCTAGAACTGCACAAATGGAAATCAACTTGACATTTTTAAAAGATGTGCTTGTTTGAATATCCTGAGATGACAAAGATGAGAATAGTGCGTCAGTTTTAACATCCCGATATCACGTTATCGTTACATCTCTAGTTTGAATGCCAGACGAGTAGTTGCCAATTACTATCTAGTGCATTTTTATAAAGTTTCTCAGAGGTAGGTTAAAAAAAAATAAATAGGGGAGTTAGGGGAGTAAGACAATGGCCAGGTGTTGAAAGGTGAGGTGAACAGATGCATTTCGACGAGTGATTTCAATGATGGAAGGTCGGTGCAGTGTTTTAGGTGCGCTCCAGAGGAAAGGGACAGCAATGGAATGGAAGAAGGCTCTATGTTTGGTTTGTGGTACGGAGATACAGTTTGTGATGGGAAAGCGGAGCGGGTCTGTGAGGTAGGAGGCGGCTTGGTTGTACATGGAGGGTTTCATTGGGTGAGTATAGGACGACTTTGAACTGAATTTGTCCGGGAATGGACAGTGATGAAGGCATTTCGTTAAGCGCAGAAGATTTTGGACCGCTCTGCTGCAGAATCTCAGCTTGAGGTCACAAACTGAAGAACAAAACAGCCTCCTACGCAATTTTCCGGTAAAGAGCAGAAATCAGAATTTGCCACTGTAGAAACTTCCGGACCCCCTTGAAGTCTATTTGTCCGTTTTGAGTTAAAAATGGTTGCATGAAATGAGCCGGATTGGACTAGAAAGGACTTAGTTTTACGGGACCACATTGGAAATGAAGTGTATATGTCTGGTTTGAACATAAACAGAGCTGAAAGCTGGTCTTCATTAACCCGGATGGGGGGCGGGAGGTGACACAATACTGTTGAAACATGCAGATAAATCTCTTTTTTTTCCCTTTTTCTTCCCCCCATCACTTCTATTGGAAATTTCTTTTGGCCTTGCATACTGACTTGACCAAAGGGGAAAGTTGTTGGAACGGAGGCTTTTACCTACATCGAACAGGAAACGATGCATTTGCATATGCTGTTCCTGAGTAAACAAGTCTAAGCGACTTGCAAGTCTGGTTTGCCAAATAAACTGTGTGCATTTGTTCAGTACGCGGTCCTTTCACCAGGACACCACATTCCACAGACGGCGTTGGCCCCATCCACCCCGCCCCCCTCCCCATTACATCCACAGGCCCCTCAAACAAATGCAACGTTTATAGGTCGCTGTGGCCAGAAGTTCGCACTCGTTGGTTCAAAGAGGCTTTCACGAGCAGAGCAAACATTTTGGAGTGAATCACATCTGTGCCACCGCATAAGTGAACCCTTTTCCCACAGCTCTGCGCAAGAGAAAAATAAGACCGCCGAGGCCAGATTTTTCCAGCCCCTTCCGGTGCCCCCCGCACACATCATTTGATTTCAACTAAATTGCGCTGTGCTCTTACAGCAGAACGACATGTACGTCGTCCAGTCATCAAACAAAGCATTTTGGAATCCCAATAAAAACAACACCAATCAGGTTGAAGCGGCTATTCGTAGCGTCTCGTGATCTAAAAAGCTGCGGCTAAAAATACAGAGCATATCTCGCACCTTTTTCAAGAGAGAGCATCCACTTGACTCCCGCGCTAATGGCCAGCCGGACATATCGCACAGACCTGATAATGTACATTTGTCACGCCGACAACCACCATGTGTTCACATTCACAATGAACAAACATATCTAATTAAAACTGCTAGCAGACATTAACGTAGCCTCGCAACCACAATATAAGTAAAGTTTTCCAATTTTGAAATGAACATTCAATGGCGTAGGCTAAATCTGCATTGGGGCTACATTCAAGGATGGGCAGAAGTCGGAATTTTCCCAGCTCAAACCAGGAAGTTTGTATGGGAAATTAACTCGGAAATTCCACTCACAATGTCAGAAAAAATAAAAATAAAAATAAAAATAAAAAATAAAAAAGGACCCCAACAGACTACAAGTAACGTCACTCCATAATGGCGACCACAGACCGTGAATGGTAAAACACAATTTACTCGAGTACAGAACTAGATAACTTTTTTCATTCATAAATATTCTACATAACTTCACGTAACACAACGTACGTGACAGTATGCCGCTATCTCACTACATGAACTTATAAGAACTACTGAACTGTATGAAATGATTATGAAATAACATAAAAACCATAAATGAAGCAAAATTGCGAGAAGGCAAAGTTTGCTGGAGGTCAAAATGAGGACCAAAATAAAAAACAATTTATCACTATCCGCCATTTTGGTTGTTTACTTTGGTCTCGAACGCTTTCAGGTCGGAACTGTGAAAAACCAACTCGGCTATATCCGACTTCCAACCATCCTCGAATGCAGCATAATTTGGGCGAACACCCAAGCAGGAGTTTGTCAAACTTATGAGCCCTGTAATTCACGCACAAAATGTTTGCTTTAACTTGAGAATGGACAACTTCCTGTTTAAAATGTAAGTCAAGCCCTTAAGACTTTCCCATGTGTCATGTTAGAAAAAATGTTCACCTAATTTCGTGTCTCTCAGTGCTAGGGCCTGATTTTGTTCTAATTTCCAGGGGCTTCACATCCCCTTTTTCACAGTGAATTGTCGAAATTTGTCAAAGAAGATTCCTGCAATTTGAACGAAATGGCCGCTACTAAACAAAATGGCCAACTTGTTCAGTTTCAAGCATATGCCCTTGAGATTTCTTTCCTATCTTATTGTAAACATGTCCACCAAATCAATCAATGAAGTTGGTGCCAACTTTACGTTTTCACCATTTTGCCCTCAGCAAAAATTGGCGAGTTTTCAGCTCTGATGGCACCCCCCAAAAGATGATTCATTCACCGCCATGAGCCCAAAAAGACGTGACAGTGAGAAGGCAGGTCAAAATCAACAAAGTCAGTGTTGTGACTTCTCTGTGCTATCAAATGTTCTAACCCTAAGCGGAATTCACAGCTTCCACTTGGTGACCTAATCGATAAACGGCACTAGCGATTTCTCCTGGACGTATCTGTTTCCCCTCAGCCAGCGTTAAGTGTGCGGGGACATTCCAGCACTGACAGGCCAGCACCCCCTGGGGAACCCCCCCCCGATCGGCGACGGTCCGGGCCCGTCACGCATCTGGAGCTCATCTCCAGGGGCCGACAAACGTCTCGACTGGATGCTGCGGCGGTCAAAAAACAGCGGGGGTCTTGAAAGAGGAACCAAACAACACAAAAAGCACATATGCTTGCAAGGAATGGAATACGATAGCGTAGGACTTCTGCCACCACTGAAGACATCTAATTCACTCAACATAATACCAAATACAACTGCAAAAGATTTGGACTAACGCAATTTTGGAACAATATGAACATGAACAAAACATATCCATTGACATTATCACCTTAGTCGGTGGCTTACAATCAACTTGCACAACGTCACACGACCAAACTCAGAGCTCAGGTGAGCAGTGATTGGTCGCCACCTGAGCTCTGTGCAACTGTGATGTCATTTTCAGCTAGTGGCAAAATGGCCAACCCCTGATATGGATACAAATAAAAATGGGTGAATTTTGCTGCTTAATTCCTGTTCCACAAATGCAATATTAATCAGAATGCCAAGTGGGGGTGGGGGACATGGAACATTTTTATTTGTCTTCCCCTTTAAGTTGTTAATTGTGAAAAGGGAATATGGTATGTACATTCACGTCACAACACACAATGAAACATTTCATTTCAATTTTTAATTTTGATTTATGATTATAGATTGCGTTCTTGCTATGAAAACCAAAACTTCACCATCTCAAGAATTTTGAGAATTGAATAAATAACCTCATCTTAAAAAAAAAAAAAAAACAGGTTGCAATTGCTCTTTAGAAAAGATTGTATGTGTTTATGAATCTGTATAACAAGTTTTCACTCAAAATCAAAATAAATGAGCTTTTCTGCAATATTGTAATTTACTGAGACAGATTTTTCTCATAAATTTGCGAGTTTTTCTCTTGAATTTGTGATTTTTTTTTTTCTTGTATATTTGCCACTCTAAGATGTCACAAATTTGCAAGTTTATTTCTCGTAAATTTGTGATTATTTTTCTCGTACATTTGCCACTTTGTCACAAATCTGCAAGTTTATTTCTCGTAAAATTGTGAGGGTTTTTTTCCTCGAAATTTGCCATTTTTTCTCATATTTGTACTGTATGTGGCCCTAATAAAATTTAAGTAAGTTAGTAAAAGTTGCCTAAATAAAGAAAATGGCATCTGTCAGGCAAACTTGTTTTGCATTATCAAAGTATATGGAGTGGCCTCCAGACACGGAATATCCATAAATCACACACACTGCTTTTGTATTCGTATCTTGCCTATCTGCGTAAAGTACGAATTACATGGAATGTAGCTACATTGGTTTAGGAGCCCGAAGCGGGCTGTGCACAGGAAATGCAATCTGACAGATTTGGAGCGTTTTTGCAAAAGGGAAGTGTGTTAATAAATGTCGAGAAGCCAAACATGACGCAACAGGTCACATATGGATTTGTGAATCATTGAGGAGCGTATGTGCAAGTTTCTCAATACATCAAAAAGCTAAGATCAGCTCTTGCATGCTAAAATAAAATCTTTCTTGGGACTCCCCCGTCACTGCTAAAACGAATGACCTAAAACGATGCGTGGCGTTCACATGTGGAAAGTGTCCTCTCAGGTTTTCTAATCACATTTATTTGGGGCAGCAGAACCCGAGAGGTCTTTGTCAGAGCAGATGGCTTCGGCTAATCAAGCGCCTGTCTTGGCGGGGGCTGGGCCAGCCCAAAGCTGCCGCTAAAATTAGCCTAACCGCGTTACACATTAATATGATCACGTTGGTCAGGGTAACGAGATTCCAGATCTTATCGCACAAACCGAGTTACACTTAGCACCTGCTACCATATATTTACTAGGGGGTGGAAAAAAAAAGAAAAAAAAAAAAGACCCTTTAATGCTGCAACAACGTCCTTGCAATAATCCACATTTGACAGTCAACCCCGTTGTTCATCATTTCATTTACAGCCGCACTCTTTAATCATTTACCGTACTTTTTGAAATGACTGACCACACTCATCACGACCCACAACATGAACCAGCCCGTGTACTGCAAAGTCATGTCAAATGATTTTCCTTCATATCCATTCAATTTTTGTTCCGTTCACACGCTTGCATTTCTACGCCGAAAGTCGTGCGTCAGGATAAGTATGGGAGACAGTGCGGTAGTGTTAAAACTAACAAACGTGACTGAAATTGGACTAAAACTCAAGACTAAATTTAAAAATGGCAGACAAAAATTAACACTACAGTGTGGTAACATTTGATGTCTTTGAACAGAATATTATCTTTAAAAAAATGAGAGCTCCTACTTTGCCCTCCGCCAACGACGCGCTCTGCACATTTTAGCAGATTGCGTGCCGCTCTCCACATGAGTAAAACGGACACAGGAAACAAAATGACAAGCACTTGAGAGATGGATTCGACCAAAACGTTCAACTAAACCACATCGTTTCTTATGAAAGCCCACGAGCTTAATGTAATAACATAAACAGAATGTGAAATGCCACAGATGGGCTAATGGGAATTAGCATTGATTTTGCGGTAATGACTGGATAAACCTTCAAAGAGCTGCCACTTTAAAACACAAACAGAGCAGCAACGCAGGTCAACAAATCAGACAATATTCATAAACACACGATGTGTATCTACATACATACAGACTAGAGGTGTCAAAATTAATCGAAAACTTATTGATCATCTTAAAATTGTGCAAATGCTCCAATTTCAGCCTTAACAGTTTTTTCTCTAATTTGCAAACATCTGCTTTTACATCGGAAAATAATTAACTCATTTGCTCCCAAAAACATATGTGTTCTACTAAATCTTACCATGCTTGGTGTCAATCGCTAATCGTTGTTGTTGTTTTGTGAGATAATTGTGATCCTGCGGGTGTGAGTGTTGGAAGCCGATCGGCGGCTACATCGCTGTTAGCGTAATGTGACATTTTCTGGGCCGCGGCCAACACTTTTTTGGAAGCTGCCTTCCAACAAGTGCACGCTTACGCGGGCCAGCGTGGCCACATGCTATTACAAACACGGCAAGCGGCTGTCATGAGTGCGCAGTGAAAGGGCGGGGAGCAAAAAAAAAAAAAAAAAAAAAGGCCTCTGCGGGCGCCCGTGGCTGCGAGCCAGAGCCCAGTCAGGCTGCTGCCGTGTTTACCCCCAGCCAGGGCCTTGACACGGTGGCCCAGTTAGCACATAGCTGGCTCCTGACATCGGGCTGGACCTCTGCCAATGCTGTGGCGAGATCGAGAGAGAGAGAGAAAAAAAAAAAAAAAAAAAAAAGAACACTAACAAGATGCTTTTCAAACACCGGAAGTTAATTTGCTAGCTTGTAGCTCTTTGGTGCATTTTTGACTCAATCACTACTTCATATCCAAGCCTTCTTTGTGGGAAAAAAATCACAGTAAAAGGACTCGACTTCTTCAGAGAAGACGGTTCTGTGTCCCTGAGATGAAGACGCTTTGTTCTGAAAATGTCCATAGCAACACCAAAGAACAAAAGCAAAAGACCTTGTGAAGATGCTGGCTTAGACTGATAAGAGTGTGTCATTAGCCGCAGTGAAAAAAAAAAAAAATCGATACTATACACCACTCTGCCAGCAAGAAGACATCCATCAAAAAGAAACAAAAGACAGATTACACATAAACAAAGACTTTCATTTTTTTCCCCCCTCAACATCAACTTTATCTTGTAACAAAATGTACAAACTACTATTATATTTACATTTTTTTTTTCTTCAAAATCACAGCTATAATTTTATCATTTTTAATTTTGGAAATTTTCTTTTCAGTAGTGTACACCAATTTATTTATTTATGCTAATAACTTGAATGAATGATCTTTTGTCAATTTCTGCAGCTTAAAAAAAAAAAAAAGTTTTTGTTCAAAATTTGTCTGCATAAATATTAATATGATTAAATTAGATTGTGCGGAATATTAGATGTGACCTATTTTCAAGATCGGTTAACGTTTTGCTACGTGTGTAAATATAAAACAGGGAGGCTCACATTACTGTTATCGTGCCAAGGGGTCAGCCTGGCTGCAGGGATAGTCTATCATGCACGTGTACACAATATAGTGTACAGTATCGCTACACAAAGCCAGGCAGACTTTGCTCAACACACACACGCATGCTGATATGACCTCGGGGCTCGATTGGCCCACAGCTGCCGAGGAGTCGTCGTATTTTTACACTTAAGTGGGAGGGGCCAATAGGATGCCACCATGCTTCAGGGGGAAGCGCCAGAGTGGCGTGGTTGGTTCGGGGGGGGGGGGGGTGGGTTGCTCGCTGTTTCCGCTGGCGGGCGACTGATCAAATTACAGCAGGCATCAGTAGCTCAGTTTCCATTAGGAGGCGAGGAAGTTCATCCTTGGGGGTCCATTTAAATGGGAAGAGGCGGGGGAAAATGTGACAAGTGGACACTCCCCCTTTTTTTTTTTTTTTTTTTTTTTTTGGTAACACATTTTTGGCCTTTCACTTCCATAGGTGAACTTAGTTTGACCTTCTCTGAAGTTTTGAAATTCAAATGTTCAAGCTCAACTGCCAAAATGTTTCAGTAGTTTTTGCAACTGAACAGCAAAACTCACCACAAAGAACGGACTCATCCATTTCCTGGTTCAATTACAATTGGTGTTAAAAACGGTCCTCTTCGCCATGCTGTTCATATTCAACATCACGTGACTAAAGAGAACCGCGTTAACAATCGATCAGCAGTACATTTGCAAGGCTTCAACAGGTCATATCTCCATTTTTTCAGGACAATTAAAATTTTAATCTAACTAATAAACCCAACATTTATTTCAAGGTTTGATTGATTCAAAAATAATTCCTGTGCAAAATGTTCAGACAACAATGATGTACAGTATACTGCTTCTAACATAAAATTAAAATTCATATAGCTTGTGCTGAAATTCCACAATAACTATTGTAAACATGTCTTGTAAAGCACCCATCTAGCATTCAGACACTTGACACATTAAAAGTAAAAAAATAAATAAATAAAAAATAAGCAAAATTGGGATTTAAAATAAAAATGACTCAGGGACTCTCAGACATTATGAAATTCAAAAACAAAGAATATATATATTTCATTTAAAAAAAAAAAAACAAACAATCATCTTTGGAGATACTCGACACATAACCACCACGTGAGAGGGCTTCCTTTCATACCAGCAAGTGGCAGCAGTCAAAGAAAGGTTCGACTGACTGATTGTTGACGGTCAAAACTGTTAGCAAGGTACGAAAGCTTCTCTTTACGCACAAAAACAAATCCCAATTTATCAAATGACTCGTATGTGGACAATACTCCCATTTTGTAGTATTGATACTAGCAAATGGGCGGAGCATCAGTGGGAAGGAAGAATCAGCTTTTGAAGGGCCATTTAAAAATATACAACAAATGTGTAATAATAATCCTGACTACTTGTGATAGAAGGTGGTTCACTGATAATAAAGTTGGAGACAGACTGGCCGCCATGTTGCAAGTGGACAGTGTGAACAGTGTTAAGGCAGCAGATGTGTCCTCTGGGACCAGTTGGACCACAAAAAAAAAAAGAAAAAAAAAAAGAAAAAAAAAAGAAAAAAAAAAGTGTGTGCTTGCACCAGCAGGCCCTCTCATCAGCTCCTCCCATCCAGGCCCTTTGGCTTTCTTTTTCTTTTACTGCCGCCGTGACACCGACGAAGGGGGTTGAAATGAATCGAAAGATCCCAACTATAACACGGGCGAGCAAACACCCACCATGGAGCCCTCCTACTTACTCCCACCCCCATTCCCATTCGCTGGTCGCTTGTTGGGGGGCCCCCAGTGGGAATGTTCGCTCACTGTTTGAAGAGTTAACTCTTTAATTCCGTCTGGAATGTTTCCTCTGGGTGGGGCAGACCGCGAAGCCCGCTCCTCCCCCCCCTTCATCGGCCTACTAAATTCAATACCTCTATTTCTGGTCGGGGGGAGGCGGGTTGGTCTTCCACATGTAGGTGTTAAGAGCAGGTCAGCACAAAGTGAGGTTTGTGTGTGCGCGCGCCACGTGATTAGTCATGACACACTCGTTCAGATCAATCTGGAAAAGTCATTTAGCCCCCCCCCCACAGCTGAGCTCCGTAATTTAGGGCTGGCCCAAAAATCGCAAAAATCTGCGCATAGTTGATGACAATTGTTTTTAAGTTATATGCCATTATTTTCCCGATTCGAACACTTCGTAATATATTTTCCTCCATGCGGCCCCTGATTTAATATGAGTTTGACACCTCTGCTTCATCCAATAAGGAATTTGGGGACCTGATGACGGATTAGCAAATTCAATATGTCAACCCCTGATCACAAGATGGGGCAAACATATCCATTTGTTTATTAACGTTTATTTGCTCCATAACCTCCACGTATTAGTGAAACATTCATAAATCAAGGTAATGTTTCGCATTGAAATGAATGGAAATGCAATCAATCTGTTCCACAGCCAGCAAAGATATTCTTCCCTTTTGATGTCAGTGTGTGGATAAAAGTAAATAAGAGTACAATATAGAAATAAATGAAAAGACACTATTACAAAGAAATACCGCACTTAACATGATTAAGTGTTGATTGTTCATTAACTTGAACTAAGGAGGGGAAAAGAAGAGGACTTCAGTTCCTCACTGGAAAAGGGGAAAATTCTGATTCAGTTTTTTTCTGTTGTCTGTTTCTTTTCTAATTCATTGATTGACTTTGACACAACAAAACGACTTGAGCAACTTGAGCAAAACTTTTGCCCCAGATTCTGATCCAATTCCAAACTGTATGACCACAACCGCATTTGACCTATAGTGTCATACATTTCTCCACTCCATAAATTCTGCCTAGCAACAAACATCTGGGTGATTGTGCGATCGTTCTAACTCAAAGGCTTGTGCGATTAGAATCATATTTTTGTCCCAGAAGTCGTCTCATATTACGACTCGTGCTTCCTTTCCAGACAATTTGGATCTTTGGCGCACAGCGGGAAGGCCCAACAATCACTCAGCGACGATCATACTCGACTCCAAGCGGATACATATGGTGAGAGCAAATCATTTTTTACCACTTATGTCATTAATAAACACAATGATCTTATTAAATTGGGTTTAATGTTCAAATATAGCCTGTCTCTACTGGAAACTGGAAAACAAAATAGGATTAGATGGTCGCTAATTGGCACGGCTCTGCATTTCCGTCCTTACAGAGAAATTCAACAGGCAGCTATTATGGCCACAAAGCATTAGGCGCAATGCCACATTCATCAGCAAGGGAAAAAAAATGTCAATAAATAAAAATGTTAAAAAAAAAAGAGAGAGAGAACTGGGAGCTGAGGTGACTCCAGAGAATGCTGCAGGGAATCTTAACCTAGAGACAAAGCAAATAAAAACTAAAGTAACCAGCTCTGGTGGTGATCTTGATTCTGTAAATGCAGTTATCATGAAAATGTGAAGTCGACAGTGAACTTTTCCACCCGGTCACTTTCGAGTGTTAAGGGAGAGGGTGGGCTGGGCTAAAAAGTCCAGCGAGCGGTGACAAACGATGGCGGCCGACAAGCACAGACAGCAGCATTAAAACTCCTGAGCCGCTCCCGGGGGCTGACGAGAATAAATCAGCGAGAAAGCAGAAGCAGCCAGTTGAGTTGCCATTTTGTCATCCGAATGCAATGAGCGAACAATGAGGTGTGTTTACGACAAACACAAACAACAATTTGAAAAGGGAGTGAAAAGAGTGTAAAAGATAAATTGTTTTTTCTAGAATAACCAAGAAAGGAAAAATCTTATCCATACAGTGGTCGTACAATTCAGTAAGAAGTAACACATTTTCCCGCCAAGTTGAGCTTTTTGATGCATTAATGACAGGTATAAAGAATTATTTATTTATTTACAAATGATTGACCAATCAAGTGTTGAAAATAGCTTGCACTTTGATGATGTGGTTGAACGACGATGCCGTTTTCAGTGGCTCCTGAAAAGAGACTTGATGTTTTGTTTATTTATTGAACATATAAACATAAACAAGTAGCAAATAAAAATATAAAGAAAGAGGAAACTCATTTATGATGGTTCACATGACCAAAGGGAGTAGGACGAAGTTAAAAACTTATCTACTCGTACCAGTTATTCTTTGTATCTTTTAACTTATTTCACTATTAATACAATAAATTAATACATTACGATAAAAGAAAATGTGTAATCCTGCTCGTGGACGTGTAGACAATTACACTTTAACATACATACATTTTTTCATTTTATTTTATTCATTTATTTTTTTACAATTTTCTTTTTTTTTTTTTGGTCTTCCCACTTCTCAAAAATCTCAAACACGCAATCTTGATCGATCGACCCTTCCTCCTGAGCCGCAGCTGTGGCGGCTCAGCTGCCCTCACTTCCTGGCTGACGTGTTGCTGGGGCGACAGCTAAATTATGCAACAGGCCAGTGACGGGGGCCTGTGCCAGCAGGAGGCGGGAGGTAGCCGATTCTATGCGTCCATGTAAAAAAAATCTCTCATTGGAAGCCAAATTTCAAAGTGTAAATCCAGCATCATTTAGGGGGAAAAAAAAACAAAAACGTTTTTGTCTCGACAACTTTCGAGTGACAGTGGGCATGAAAATTCTTGAATCCGTCATAACAAAAATGAAGGGAAACAATGGAAAACTTAAAATTAATAAAGAATATAGTTTAAAAAAAATCAACTTTTACAAATTGATCAAGGAATTTCACTTACATATTCATACAGTCTCTTTGAAGGAACCGCCACATTTACACAAAAGTTCATTTGTAATGTAAAAAGAGCAAGAAACTCATTACATCACATATCGAATCGCTCCACACAAACTACCCACTAATTCAGGCACTTTTATTAAATATAAAGGGGGCCCGCCACCTGTAGCACAACATCACCATCAATACACAGTCCATCCCTGTTGCGCAGACTGGATTAATACTACATTCATCACACAGGGATTATCGTTGGCTTTCTGCATGCGTGCGTGCATGTGTGCTTGGGGGAAATCAGCAGTTTGTGGTTGGTGGATTACAGGGGGTCACATAGCCCATGTCCCAGCACGGCTGAGGCCAAAGAGGGGCCGGGCAGCAGGCCAGGCTGAACTCCCCTCCATGCGACGCCATTGTGCGAGCCCATGTTTGGCAATTATTTACTCGACTGTTTAGAAAAAAAAAAACAGCAGTGACCCCTCTCTGCCCCCCCATATGCCCTGTAAAACAGTGCCAACGACAGCTTGCATTTAACAAAAAAAAAAAAAAAAAACTTAAATCTGGTCACTCGTATCTCAAGGCACTGCCGTATAGAACAAGGGATAAATGTATCAATAAATGTCCTAAAACACTATGTTTTGATCCACCTCCACTTATAATGTTGCTCAACTGTTCACATAAATTCTGTTTAGAGCGGGACCAAATATACTCAGTTTTAGAGTAATACTTCCACTTGGAAGAGAGTAAAAATAAAAGTCACTCAAGGGTTGAAGAACGAACTTACGACCTTCAGCTTGGGAGAAAGTCGATCTACTTCCTGAGCAACACAGATCCTGCTGGGTGTTCACATATCACTCGCGGCAGCCGGAATCTTCCGAATTCCAAGAGAAAACAAAACAAAAAAAAAATTGTTTTTTGGTCTTCTCTTGGAGATAGGGCAAACAGTAGGAGGGGCATAGCTCAGGTAGTAGTGTGGCAGTCTCCCAAGCTGAAGGTCGTGAGTTCATTCGTCAACCCTTGAGTGACTTTCATTTTATTTTCAATTCTTTATTTTACTCTCTTCCAAGTGTAAATATTACTCGAAAACTGAGTCTATTTGATCCCATTCTAAATAGATTCAAATTTACTCTAGTTAGAGTAAAATTTACTCTACAGTGAAGAATGTTGTATAAATAGCATCTAAAATTCATGTACAAATCGTAACCTATGGTTTGCAACTCCTGCTTTAATTGAATTATCATTTTTGAGGGCCGTATCGTTTTCCACTCAATTATCCATTTCAATATGCGCCGGCGTGGTTCCTGGTTAAGCGCGCGGGGCCACTTTACAAACGAGAACGGCGCTTCATTGTCTCGTTGAGCTTTTATCATGGCGTCCTCTCTCTTGTCACTGCTTTTAGAACGTAATAAATGAGCTCTTGCCATTATTCTAGGGAGGCTGCAAAGGTGGTGGTGAGGGGGGGGGTCGCTGGATTTGCAGCATCTGCCTGCCCGACTCGTCTCTCTCTCTGGCCTCCCAAAGACAATGACATCAAAAAAAAAAAAAACTGCACTGTCCTCCTCCCCCTCCAGCCGTGCAACCTGAAACTGCCTGAAGAGATGAGCCGCCATTAAATACTGCAGAGCTGACATAATGACAGCAAAGATAAAAGAGAGGGAAAAAAAAAAAAAAGTCCACCCCCCTCCGACCCCCGCAGGCTTGCACGACCCTGACTAATATAAGACATGGGGCCACTGATAACTTTACTTTGCTGTGTGATCTTTGACAAAAGCCAGGTCAGCTTACCAAATAATGCAACTCATGACAACAAGTCGTCTTCACGGACTCCTTCCATTCCACAGTTAACCTTAATAAGCTAGGCCTGTCCTAACGAGCTTTTTGCTTGGAATCGACACCCACGAGAGCGCAAACACAGTCTGACAAGGACACCAAGTCCAAATTTAGGTTTTTCTTTTTCTCCTGACAAAAAGATGAAACATACATCTCCAAACGTTATGCTGCATTCGAGGGTGGTGTGAAGTCGGACTTCTCTGACTTCATACTAGGAGAAGTATGCACAGGAATGCCCCTTTGAACTCAGAAATCCTAGTTGCAGCCGTGGGGGGTACATACATCACTTGACAATGGCGGACCCCGTAGAGACAATTGACCGTGAACGGCAAAACATAATCTACATGATTATAAACACATTTATCTATTTAGTTACAATAACATTCGAAAACCTCAATTTTACGCAACACAACGTGATTTGGCCGATATTTTCAAGTCCTGAACTACAAAATAAGCGCTAATGCTCAGAGCTACCAGTTTTATTGGCCTTCAGATTTAAAAAAAAAAAAAAAAAAAGCTGATGCCAATATTTGTCAAAATGCCAAATATCGGCGCCGATAAATCGGCCTATCCCTAATATAAATACAGGGAGTCCTTGAGTTACGTTCCTACGCTAGCGATGTGATTTCGACTTATGTCGAATTTACCCATTAAAGTCAATATTTACATCAAAATAATTTGCATTAAAAAAACTCTTAAATACATTACAAAAAAAATAAAAAATAAAAAAAAATAAAAAAAACAAGATGCTGTCCGAATGAAGTCCAAATCTTTGCCGCCCTTTTTTTATTGAAATAAAACTTTTTCAGTATCAAATATTAGTACTGTATTGGCAAGTACTCAAATTTAAGTACTTGTACTCATAAATGATCTGGAAAAAAAGTGCAATATGTGAATCCCTAGTTAGCATTTTGTCATAGAGAGCTAGCAAAAAAAAAAAAAAGAAAAAAGAAAGAAAACTGTTTCAGTAAAAAAAAAAAAAAAAAAAAAAAGCCTTGCGTAAACATCCAGGGTAGTTTTTTTTCCTTTTTTTTTGTATATAACAAAGAGGCCGCGCTGAAAATAGAACCTTCTTCTTGGCAGAGGAACTACTACGACTGCTCCAGCTGTTGTTGCTGCATTCCATCGCCTGCGTCATCGCCTCCAAACGCTAAATTTGGAATTGGGCCGAGGGGGGGGAAGCACCGCTCGGGAGACATTTGCCGTTAAATATAGAGTGTAATAACATCCCGACATGTGATCCACGCTCAGATAGCTCAGTCTTAACTTGCCGTGTCCTACTACTGCGCTACGCCGCGTGGAACTCGGCCGCCGTCCAACTAAAAAAGCCTTCCCGTGTTCTGTAACGTTGTGCTGAGGCAATATTTATCTTGACGGGAAAGTGCACTTGGCACACGGCCGAAACTCTGCGGAGGAGGGGGGGCTGTGAAGGCAGAAGGCGGCGGGAGCGCTCCGAGCGTTGCTACTGTGTGTCGTGTACCACTTCCAACATTCCCACCCAGAATTCTCACGTTGACCCGGGCCGCCACCCACAGCCTCCAACGCCTGCCGACTTGACGAGCGGGACCCGAGCCAAACCAGACGAGGCTCGCAAACTCACACGCGAAGGCGCTCGGAGCGCTCACGTTGCGCACAAGCCTGGCCCGGTGCCAGCACTCACTTAAGCGGATTCTTTTTTTTCTTCTTTTTTTTTTCTTCTTTTTTTTTTTCTTTTTGCCACAAAAGCCAATTGTGGGTCAAAGCTCGCACACACGTTGGAAGCGTCTGCAAAATAGTGGCTGAGTTTTCATTGCATGTTGTAAATGTTGTGTGTGAATCGAAACAAGATTATATTGGATGGTAAAAACATTATTACCCTTTTTGAATCTAAGAACAAAAAATAGCCAACTTTGTTTTATTGGGGAAAATATTATATCCACAAATACAAGTTTCTGAACACGAAACCTTTAATCAAATTATTTTTGACTGAAATTGACTATTATTTTAAGTCTCGTAAATTTGTAACATTTTATCAAATTTGCAGAATTATAAAAAAAAAAAAAAAAAAAAAACTCTTGGAGCTACCTGGATGTTATTGTTTGTTTGGGTTTTTTTTTTAATCTTTTTTTTTTTTCCATTTTATTGTTTTCCCAGTTTTTCATTTGTATTTTATTATGGTATTTGTGTAAATTGGATTGACTGATATTTGTATTATTCTTCTATGTTCAATGTTTAAAAAAAAATGTATGTTGTAATTTGGAATGTCAACAAAAGTTGGGGGGGGGGGGGGGTCCTTGATTTGCAACCATGCTCAAATTCAAGGCACATTACCATTAACAAAATGCACAATATTCTAAATATTATCCAGTACGCAAATATTAAAATATTGAGCTGAGAATCATTAATGTGAACAAAACAAAATATAGTAGGGACCAAAACATGACATTTAAATATAAACAGACATATCCATTAACAATAGGTCCACCCAGAAAACTAAAGGTATGTTAAAACCACCAAAGCCAAGGAAAATATCAGAAATACAGTAATCATCTGAAAATGACAACATCAAAAAATTCCATAATCAATTTCCTCAACAGCACCAAAAATTAAAGGCACATCAAAACAACCACAGTGAAATGTCATAAATATCAATTGTAACTATATCAACATTTCCAACCAGAGATTATGGAATTTTACCACTCGAGAAAACTGTCTAAATTTTAACAACGGTGGGAAAAAATAAAAAAATTGAGAACAGCAACTCTGACAAAATCAACCGATCAAAGTGAAAAATCCTAATAGCCATCTCAAAACGTTTGCAAAAATTTCATCCAGAGATTTAAGGTACGCCGCAGAAATTAATGTTCACAAAATAGAAGAATGCAACCAAAACAAAGCAAAATGTGGGGGGAAAAAAAATCATCACAAACTGCTGACAAAACGTACACAGTGACTTACTGCCACAACATTAAATCAAATCAAATTTCTGAATGTTAAAAGCTTACAAATACCAACAGCACATTAACACAACAAAAACAAAGGATATCAAAATGTCATCACAAGTCATCTTTTCTGCACCCACTTATTTATGCTGTATTAACATGACCGAAAATCAGAAAAGTGCCTATATGTTAAAAGTGAGGCCATACTGGTCACACCGCCCTTCATTTCATCTTTACAACACAACTTGCACAACCAGTATAGTCATATAAAAGAGCTGTTTGGTCTACAACATTCCTCGGGGTGGAAGATCTCTTGACATCTTGATTTTGTACGTTTGCGCGCCTCCCAGGGTATTTGTAGTTCACTTTGTGAGATTAGCCTGTGGCTAACAGTAGGGGGTTGAACTGAGAACTTAAACCAAACAAGCGGTTAGGGCTGCCCGTCACTATCAAGTCTTTTTAAAAAGCGATTACCCCATCAATTATTCAGTGATCGAATCATTGACAAATCCCTCCAACCCCCATACATATATATTTTTTTTTAATCCAGTAAGGTTTACTGTGTGTTGAATTGTGTGAAAAATAACTACTTGTTATATTTATTTTATGTTGTTGTTATCTTATGTACATTATTAAACAACACAAAAATTAGCCTATGCTAAATGATTAGCAATCACGATTAGCATTAGCGAACTAGCGATTACCATTTAAGGTAGGCGAACCAGACGTTGCATTTAAGCCGGGACAGTCCTGGTTTTGAGCCTTGGCAAATTTTGCCAACCTCGTTGTTTTGTCCCAATATTACGCAGGTACTATTTTTTATTTTTTTTGGCCATGTTGTGTATGTCATCACCATGCATATGATAAACCCATGAAAATGGACTTTAACTGATAAATTCCTTCACATTTACTTCCAAATTCATGTTTGCGTCGTTCACATCCGCATTTACTCGATAGTAGACAGAACTAGAAATACTTCCTGCTTTCGAATCTAAGAATCATGGGAAATGTAGTCTTGCCGGCTTCTAACAGCTGTCGGCACCGAGCAAAAAAAATAAAAATGTTGGATAATGGCGAGTGTAAGGACGTGCTTATTTAGTGCTGGTGAACTGTCACCACTGACCTATATATATGACTGGATAGCCGACAGCCCATACACGCCATTGCAAGCCGTTGAAGTCACAGGGCGGCCATCTTGTTCCTCCCACCTCGCAAGCAGACTACTGTATAAACTATACGGTATACGTACAGATGAGACAGCTCGTAGGCAGTTAGAATCAGGCCGGAGGCGGGTCACTCTTTTTTAAAAAGTAAAAAAATATAAATAATAATAATAATAATAATAATAATAATAATAATAATAAAATAAATAAGTGGACGTTAAGTGCTGCTTTGAAGACCACCTTTTTCTTTTAGCGCTCAGTTCCTTAGACTCCAATATTAGATTTGGAAGAAGCACCTTTTGTTTTAATTAGTGTAGTAAAGTCAACTAATCGACTGGTCCTAAGAACTGAGAGGCTTCTCCATGTACTGTGTGACATCTGTTCTTTTTATATTTTGTTCCCTTCCTTCTGCACCAAATGTGAATTGCACCATGGCCACAAAAAAAAAAAACAAGGTAAGTCCATAACAAACCATGATTTTTGGTGTCCTAAAACCAACTTGGACACCCCCCGACATAAAAGGGAGCAAAACTGACCTGTCTGAAGTGGTCGTCGAAGCTCCAGTCGGCCTGGCCGTTAGGTGAGGCGGCCGGGTGAGCGCCGGCGGGCGACAGATCCTCGTCGGGCTCCTGCTTGACCCTGACGGGCGGCGACGGCGCCCTCTGCGGGGCCGACGCCGCAAAGCTGCCGTACGGTCGGGCGGGCGGCATGCGGGCGGCGCTCTGCTGCAGCGCCAGCGTCTGCTTGCGGAGGAACTCCAGGCCGCCGGCTGCGCCGCCGCCGCCGCCGCTCTCCCCGTCCTCGTCGCTGCGCTCGTCGCCATCCATCATCTCGTCCTCGTCGGCCGAGTCGCGGCACCGGTCATCGTCGTCGTCCTTCTCGGAGTCGACGCTGCTCTGATTGGTCACGCGAGGTGGCGGCGGCGGCGGCGGGAGCGGGAGTGGGAGCGGCGCCACTCCGGCCAGGCCCTTGCCCATGAAGTTGGCCCCCGACGCCCGGGCCGCCGCGAGGATGGCTTGCTGGGCGGCCACCTGCTGGGCGTACATGATGTGGGCCTCGCGCAGCTTCCTCTCCTTGCGCTCCATCTCCAGCCGGGCTTGCTGCTGGCGCTGGAGTTGCTCCATCACCGCCTCCAGCTTCATCCCACCCGTGGAGGTGCTCTGAGGAAAGGCTACACCGGGCTCCTGAGACATGCTGGGCTGCAGGGCAAGACAGCATACCATCAAATAGACTGTTATTCATGAAGCCAAGTTGATTTGTATAGCACCGTTCATAACGGAGGAAAATCCACAGAGCTGTACGGAGGCAAATGAAATGAAATTATGAAAGCACCACATAAAAGTGGAATTAAATGAAAATGGTAAACAAATAGCAAATCAAAGGCTATCAAGCTGATATCAAAGGAAAAACACAAGATGGATTCACGAAAACAAAATAGCAACCTGAAAACACAGAATTATATTCCTGTTGAATTATATTAATATCAATTACACGCACAAGCTACTCAATCACTGTTGTACAAGTTCCACGTAGAGGAAATGTGCCCATGAGGCAAACAGTAGAATATTCAAAGTTTTGCAAACATACAGTAACACAACGAGCAGCTGTCCCCTCCCTCAAATGCACAAACATAAATGAGCATGTGTAGTGGTTAAACTAGATGGATAGATATGAACAGCGACACACAGATAGGAAGATGGACAAATAATAGATTGATAGACAGACAAGAGATGGAAGAGACCGATAGATACAATGCCCGACATCCTACTTCAAAAGTTACGTTTTAACTGACATTCCGAAGCTTGCAGCACAAGTCTGGTTAACGTCCATTTTATATTTGAGACCGTTCTCGCCAAACAACCGAAACTAACGTTTTCATATTTCGACGTTAAGTGCCAATTAAAGTCGTTTAGTTTTAAAATACAAAAGACGCAAGCAAATTTGAATAAACGATTCGGATGTTGCCAAAAGTGGTTTCCAACAGAAACTGACGTAAAAATGACCTCTGGGTGAAAATGAACGTACATACTGTCAAATAAAAATGTTTCGCCTTTCCACCCTTTAGTAAACAACTCCATCATCTTCCGTGTGGGGATACGGGTTTTTAAAATGCTTTAAGAAAAAAAAAAAAACTACACGAAACATTTAAATGACCTTTGTGGCGTTTTCCCCCTCCGACTTTTCGCTGTTTAATCTCACCGGCCTCGCGCCCGCCAATTCAGTACACATCGTTCAACTTCAAAATGAACCCAAAACGCGGCCTGTTTTGTTTAGATGTCCTTGTTTAGTTGTAAAAGCAAAAAAAAAAAAAAAAAAAAAAAAAACAGTTGAAAAGGAGCCCAGCGAGACGAGCACTCGTACTCACCATTTGCGCCTTACTACTGCCGGAGTTGTCCACCATGCCTCCCGATTGCCTCGCTGCTGGCACTCGTTCAAACTCACTTGTAAACACACGCGCACGCCAGCACACGAGTACGCGCACGTCCGGGGCGGAAGAAGAGGAGGAGGGAGCAATGTATGCGAGACTCACACGCCAACAAAAAAAGGCGCTCAAAGCTTTTATTTCCCACGATTGTTGCAGCTTTTTTTTCACAACATGAACGGGACACCACTTTGCTTCGCACTCTAGCAGTCTTTTAGTTATTATTTTTACAGCCCTTTTTTCCAGATGAAAATGAGCATACCAAACCCGAGTCGACTCACTCTTTCCCCGACCCCCTTCTTCCTAATACCCCCTCGAAATACGGTGGCACAAGCTCCGCCACTCGAAGGGTGCCCTTAATTGCTCACTGACAGAAATTTGCTCAAGAATGATGTGTCGGGTGAGGGAAGACAACTGTGGACGTTCGTTCAGTGGCCTGTGGCGTTCAAAGAAGCTCGGAATTTTTAAATCAACATGACTTCGCCACTTTTTTTCAGCTCAGCTGACAATGATTGTTGAAGTACAAGCAAACTATTACTTATCAAGAAAATATATTACATCATTCATTCATTATCACCCTGTTGTATGATAATCCTTACTTATCCAAATTCCGGTTAACTATCAACGCACCTTCACTGACAAGTGAAAAAGGGATTAAAACGCACCGTAGCGCTACACTGCCCCCTGGAGGGAAGATAAAACAACCACATGAGACAGAATGGATCTTTTATTTCATAAACAAATAAAACAGAGCAGTTGTATTACAAATATGCATTGTCAAACAATATTTGTCGACGAGTAGATTGTCCAGCAGTTGCATAGCTAAATTGACTTTTGCTACCAACCACTGATGTTAAACTGAGGTGGGGCCAAAAGGAGGTACTGTTGTTTACACATTTAAATAAAAAATTCGGAATATGGGTTCAAAAAAAAAAAAAAAAGTAAAAAGGTTTTTATATTTGTTTATACTTGGTTGTTTCTATAAGATTATTAAGTATGTAAATGTGTAACTATTGCTGTTGTGACCAGTTGATTTCCCTCACGACATAATTCGATCCTACCTGTCTATGTATATAATTGCATTGAAACTCATCATCAATGCCGTCCAGCCATTCATTGCCTTTCCCAGCTGCTTGGTGGGCGAGACGTGAGTACATCTCGGAGTGGTCTACGACCAGTGTAAATGTAACAAATTGGAAAAAGTGTATAGCTACTTTTGGCGCACCTTATACAGTATAATAACCCATCCATCCGTTTTCTACGCTGCTTGTCCTCTTAAAAACATCAAATATTTGTTCGTGGATGGCGTCAGAAAGTCATTTTTAAGGTTGTTTTTTTATGTAATTTGCCATGCTTTCTAGTATGAGTAGCTTGAGAAGAATCAACACCGCGACATGAGTAAACTTAACATGCAGGCTGAAACCACAAAAATGCTTCCGATTCCGCAAATGGACAGTACATAAAAAAAAAAAAAGCAAAAGTACTCGCCCTTTATATAATGCACACAAACATTTCCAACAATTGCAATCATAGTTTTTTGTCAAACAGTGTGGGTGGAAAAAACAAAACAAAACTAAATGATAGAAACCAATTCTCTTCCTAACTACTGCTGTTCCCATCTCTGAGAGTTATAAATAAAAATAAATAACTCTACTACTATAGTGCCAAGGCAGCACACTCTTGACGTAACATTGCTTCACAATACACGCACACAAAAAAAGAAACCCCTTTGGTTTAACGCCCTGCATGGATATTTATTTCCAAACTAAATACTTTTATCGTGTATCACTTCCGCCGCTACTTCTCTCATTGGCTTACGAAGTTTGTAGACAGTGCACGAGTACGCTAAATTCTTAACACAGGATAACTACAAAGGTGTCTTAGGGCAAAGCTGAAAAGAAAAATATGAATACTACAAGGAAAAAAAGTTGCAATGTTTTTAAGAAAAAAAAACCCGGACATTTCTGAGAATAAAATGTGTTAATGTTAGGAGAAAAATATATGAACTTTTTCAAGAATAGAAAAGTCATGATTTTATGAGAATAGAGTTGTAATGATATATGTTCACATTCGGAAGTTGACAATAATTTTCATTTATTAGAATGAAGTCGCAGTGCTATAAGAATAAAGTTGTCACTTTATGATAGTAGTCTTAATGTTACATGAAAAAAAATTACAAGAATGAAATAATGATGTACATGATGATTGAAGTTGGAATGTTACGTGAATAAAGTTGTAATGTTTTGTGAACTCAGTTTTAATGTTACGAGAACCGTCGTAGTGTTGAAACGAAGAAATCCAAATCTTAGAAAAATAAATACAATTCTAGTGTTAGAAAAATATACCAGTAGTTGTAATGTTACAAGGGAAACGTATTAATATTTCCAGAATAAAAATGGAATGTTACGAAAATAACGTCGGAATGCTACAAGAATAAAGTGCATCCATCCATTTTCTTAACCGCTGATTCCTCACAACCTAATATTATTAATAATTATTACCAATGTAATAATATTATTATAAGCAAAAAAATAATAATCCTTTCTTAAAACAATACCTTTTGTTATTAAAGTTACAATGTTGTGACTAAACGTCATAATCTGGTGACATTTAATTCCTAATGATGCAAGAGTATCAGAAAATTATGAGAATAGTCGTATTGTTCCAAGAACAAATTTGTGACGCTGTGAGAACGTCTTAACATTACAAGAATAATGTCAGAACGTTATGAAAACAACGTTGTAATGTCTTAAAATGACGTTGTAATGTTACAAGAATAAAGTTGCAATGAAATCATATTGTTAGAAGGCTAAAAACGTGCAGTTACGACAAATGTGTTATGCTACGAAGTCATGCCATAAAAAATAAATAAATAAAATAAAATAAAAATCTGCAATGTTGGTCCCCCCACCCCAAAAAAAAGGTTGAACTTTTATATAATATTCAACTGTTTCTTTTTTCCTCTTAAAACGACATTATTGTCACAGCACTTTTGCAGCATGGCCCTAAAACTCCTGAGTAGTACATGAGTATGTTTCACTAACAGCGTCATAATAACGAAGCCCACATATTATTATACAAACCATCACTTTTCAGGAAACCCAAAACAAAAATAAACCACATTATATTACTGAGCTGTTAGCATTGCATCGTCAAACAAGAGCAAGCCATTTTCCACACTTTACATTTGCCGAATAATTTGAAAACATAACATCGCCGCGCGGGGAATGACCAATAATATCGATGAAATTGACCAAATTTTATATTATTTTTTTAGGTTTTTCCCCTGACACCCGTGAAATTATTAGGGATGTAACGATAACGTCAATGTCGTGATATCACCATATTAAAACAGCCACAAAATATCGCCGTGATCATGTCACAAAAGCAACACATCTGAAGAAAAGAAAAAAAAAAAAAAAAAGCCAGGTTGATTTCCATTTGTTCAGTTCTAGCACCCTCTGGTGGCTAGTTTTGTAGTGCAGTTTAATTTTCACAAGGCATGTTTTGGCCCTTCTATGTTTCAAATCCACGTTATAGGTCAGATAAAGGGGAACGTAATATGCTTGTGAAGCGAGTCAATATGTGGAGGAACTCAATGTGTGCATGCATTGGCAAGTAAGTGCCTCAATATTAAGTCTTATTAGAGATTTTAGGTTGTTTACGTGCAATAAGCACAATATCATGTGGGTTTTTTTTAGTATGAGCTCTTTTTTTTTTTTTTTTTACAATATTGTGACCTTTTTTTTTTGTATCGCCAACCTCCCCACAATATCGTAATAAATATCATATCGTGGCTTTCATATCGTGATGTTTGTATATAGTTACATCCCTAGAAATTATATATGGTAAAAAAAATTAAATAAAAATGCATCGCTCAAGCGCATACATATACTTTTATGTTTACTTGATATCCCATTTCAATTCATGAAGCTTCTAAATGTGGGAATAGGTGACATATGAATTGTAACAGCAGTCAGGTATTATTAATGTTGCAGATGAAACATGAAGATGCCACACCAGTCACTCGATTTGGAGTGCGAGCATAGTTAGATGTATACAAAAAAAAAAACTAAATAGAAAAATAGGTCAAGCTTTGGAGTCACAGTGGATAAGGCTTTTGTTTGTTTTTGCTGTCCATCTGTGCGGCCTTGCGACTCGAAAGAAGCCCGGCTCTCGGCTCCAGAGCGGAAAACGGCGTCAGTGCCGGGGACGGCGACAAGGCAGCCGAGCGTCGGCCACCGACAGCCCGCTACAAACCTGCTTTGGCGATTGAGAGCGGCGGCCGTTCACTGCGTGCAGCAGGACGGAGCCTCGATGCAGCAGCACACGGAGGACCCCATGGCTTTGGGGGGGATCAGGTCCAAGTCCTCGTCGTCGGGGATCTCGTCCAGCCGGTAGCCGTCTTGGAGCAGCTGCCTGCTCAAGTCCGGATGGATCTGGAAGAGACACAGCCAAGAGATACTAAACCCGGAATTTGGCATTGAAAAATGTAAAAGTGGGCTTTTTGAAGGAAAAAAAGACAAATGTCGTTTCCCAAATGCATTTCATTCAAATGGCCGTCAACTATGCACATATTTTTGCTATTGGCATTCCAGTCCAGTCCTATAGATATTATTCAAATGACGTCGTGGCTAGCTCTGGCTAAAAATACATCTGGTGGTCAAGATGTTCGATATTGCGATCTCTCCAAAAATAAATACCCTCCTTAAGGTCTCTTATTTTCCTTTCCCAGTTGCCCAAAAGTTGAGATTGTTGTTAAAGTGTACGAAAATAAGTGATGAATCAACAACGCTGTTGTTTTTATTGCAACGTGCTAGCGCTGGTAGCTAGCGCGATCGGAAAATGAGCTGACTTGATTTAAAAATAAGCCGAGATTCAAACGTGTACCGCTGCAAGGAGCGTTGAGCCACCACGAGGGGCCGACTCGCCATCCCGTGACGTCAGGGAATACTATCGATATCCCCGTGAGTAGCGGGTGTATTTAAAAACAAAACAAAACAAAAGACGATACGATACGAGACTAAAGCGGCCATATTTGCAGAACAGGTGAAAAGGGAAGAATGCGTGCGGGTGGGCATGAGTGAGTGAGTGAGTGAGTGAGTGACTCACCTCGGCCGAAGAGTAGCCCGAGGAGCACTGCTCAAAATCAATCTCTTCATCACTACGACGACACGTACAACCAGTTATCGTCTTCGTTGAAACGTTTTGTGAGTGTATACAAACGTGCGCAGAGCAAACAAGCATTTGTGTCTTCTTTACCTGTCTGTATCCAGTGCAATCAAAGTTTCCTCTGCGTGTTGACTCAAGGAAGTGTAGCCCTTGTTAAACTTGACTTTTCTATTGAAATAATAAAGATGAGGTAATAATGTTTTTTGCTATGTGACATTCAAAGACATGACACCGACGAGTCTTGTCGTTTACCTTTTGGCTCCTTGTCTGGGCTGATGCGTGACAGGAGGTCCCGGTGAGAGAGCCTTCTTCTTCAGCGCCTTCCTGGCTAGCTCCCTGTGTTTTTCTACGACGTTAGCATACAACTACTTTTGATTCTAAACACATTTAAATTTATTGTTTAGACATTATTTTTGTAAGAAAAACTTGTGGTTGTGGTAACATATCTGGAGTAGATAGTTGTAAAATAGTAAAATAAATAAATAAATAAAAAAATTATATTGCAGAACAAAGTTTGAAAATATCACAAAACAAATTTTCATTGTGTGAATGGCTGAACGGAACCGCTTGTTTCCTCACCGACTTCATTCGCTATTTTTTTGGAATACAAACAATCTCTGTGTGGAGACACTGTGAAATTGCTGACGTGTCATCTGTGCTTAACGCATTGACTCCCAAAAATGTACAAATATGTTCAATTTGAAATGTTTTTAGTGTCCCAAAGACGTGTTTTTATATTTTTGCATGCTAGAGCATACAGAAGGCTTTGATGCAGCCTCTCAAGTCTCAACTGCAAAGAACAGTTGAAGAAATGGCAGTTATTACACAAATGACGAGCAGGTGGCAGCAGAGTATAAGAGATCAACCAGGGCCATGTTGAAAAAAAGCTCAATTACTCCAAATTCTAAATAGATCTGTAAATAATGTTGAAACTTAGCTATATTATAATGCTAATTGCTGCAAAACAGAAACAGATAGAAATATATCTACATGTTTTTTTCCTGATTAAAGTTGAGACTTTAAACTTTCTTTTGGTAGGTTCCGTGTTTTTATGACAACAAAACATATTTTTCTGTGGGCCTCTCAAAATCAGTCAAAATCCAGTAAAACAGCCGGGAGTGAAAATGGCTGCCAGTGAATGAGTTAAAGGCTCTTGTGGACAGCAACTGCTACTCACGTAGTTTGAGGTGGATGGCTGGCACCCTGGACATGATGTACGGTCCTCTCTTCTCTGTCGGCCGGATGCCTCCATCGCCGTTTTTGGGCCTCGCGCCACTCCCGGGCACCTTGAAGGGGAAAATGGGAGAGACGTTATTCACACGCACTTTCTTTACACAGTCATTTCTTTCATTCTTTTTTTCCCCACACTGTCTTCAGTTGGGTCACGGGTTAGGTTGGGCCTATCCCAGTTGACTTGAACAGATACCAGTCAATCTTAGTGTACAACAAAAAGTATTCCACATTCATATTCACACCTCTATGCACAATTTAGAATTGGGGATGTAAATCGCTGGGGTCAGCCCAATAATTGCCTCGCACTCTCTAAGGTTGAGTAAATTAACTCCGGTAGTTTACTTTTTCATGTAAGATAAGATGAGCTACTGTGTCTATCCCCGAGTTACCTAAATCATGTATATTATTTATAATTTCATAATATAATGAAAATTACATCCTGTCACTAGAAATTAATCCCTCCAATTTACAGACGAGACATTAATAAAAAGTTAAACATGTATTAAGTATCAAAATCAAATCAGGTGATTATTACAGCCGACAAAAGTAAGCCAGCTAGCCTACCCTTGCTAGCAGTGTTTACTACTGATACAGTTTCTTCCTTTTATTTTTAGCCTGACTAGCCTTCGTTAGCCGCGAGAGGTTTACCGTCGAACTCCGAGGCGCGTCGAGCAAGTTGTCCTTCTCCGGCTCCTCGGAGATGTCGTTCATCATCGCGGCGGCGGTTGTCACAACGTTTTCCACCGCAGCACGTCCATGACCGGGCAGTTTGTTTGGCAACAGCGACCGGCAGCAGACAGACGCTCAGGCTAGGTTGCTAATGGTAGGACTTGGGTCCACTTCCGGGTACGTTTCAAAACAAAAACTTTCGTAGGCTTTTCTCTGTGTTATTTCTTTAGAAAGTGGATTTGATAACATTAATTTAGATATATCAGACGATATTTGAGTCAGCATAAGCAGCAATTATGAAAATTCACCACTTGCCATTTTGTATCCCCTAAAATAAAAGCATCAACGTATCTGGAGCGTGCTTTGTTGTTATAATCATTTCCGGTTTCTTTCCACCCTCAAGCCCAGAACAAAAAAAACAACAACAACAAAAAGGTATAAAATATGATGGGAAAAAAAACAGGAGTCACAACAACTCCGACTGGACATTGGTTAGAACCTCACAATTTGATTTATATTCTTTAGAGTGCAATTTAATTCGATTTGGCACCCTGCCATGTTAACATGTGGCAAGTCACAATACATTTTTTTCGTCACAAATACAAATTTATACGTAGTTTATGCATGTTGCAAAAGTGCCATATAAAGAGGAGTTGAGATATTAAGCACAAAAGAAAAAAAACATGAATGTTGTGTATAACACTGGAATAAGTTAAGTGCACGTCAACATATATTTACTCTTTAAAACAAAAAATTACGCAAGGTTCGGCCAGCATTTGTTTATTCAGTCCACCATTTTTTACACAACAAGACAGTATAGGGTAAATCAACACTAATATAGTAGACATATTTTTGACAGGAGACAATTTAGGAAAGAGTTCATCTCTCCAAGCACCTGAAGGGGAAAAAAAAAAAAAAAAGAGAGAGAGAGAATGAAACGTGCATTGAGCGATGCTTCATTTATAGTTGATAAAAGTGGATGTCTCACAAGAATTCAAATCACCTTTGCCTGTTAAATCTTGTCTATGCCGAGGTCCTCCGGCGTGGAGATGCCGAGTTCCGCCAGGGTGGGCGTCAGCTCCTGGATCAAGTATGGATAGATGTCTTTGTGAGGGCCCGCTTTGTCCTGTAAAACAAAAATCAAATACACCAACAATTTTACTTCCAAAAGATCATGGCTTCATGCATCACTTGACTATCACATTATTTAGAGTCAGTTCTTTCAGAAAGTGAAAAATGGTTCAAAGTATATTCAAGACGAAGAACTTTTAATTTAGATAATCGTCTTGTGAGATACTTGTTTAGAAGTACCGCCATCCATAATTGGCCCCCAAAAGGAATGCGAGAATTCTACCACTGAGCAATCAGTGCTACGCATTCAGGTACAGTTGCATCATAATACGAAGGAATGCCGAAAACTGTCGAAAACTCACTTTGACAGCCTCCAGGATGCGGATGGCACTGGCCAGGTCATTGAGTCTCCGGCACGCCCTGAGGGCCGAATCCAGGATCTGGGCCTCGGGTACCAAGTCGTGCCCAATCAAAGTGTTCATGCCTTCAAAAAAAAAAAAAAAAACAACAACACGCATCTCTTGGACACCTACTCGACATTCGATCAGTCGACTTGACCATTCTATCCCTTATGATAAATTGCCACGTCGACTGTATTAGCTCAAATGTAGTCAGTGTTCATATCTTCAATAATAACGACCTTTCCTCAGCTCCCAGGCGTCAATGTCAGGCCGGTTGAAGTAGGTGACCCAGCGGGCGTCAAACTCCTCGTCCGTCTCCACTTGGGCGTGCGAGTAACATCTGGAAGCTAACGGAGCTGGACGGCATGACAAGTGGAGAAATTGACTTAAATAAATAAGTAATATGGCAATTCATTGATTTTCATCTTAGAGAGTTGTCAAAAATAAATCCGTAAGCTGTAATATGGCACAAACAATGAATACAGATAACATATAAATTACAATTTGCGTTTAAAATAGTATAACGATTATCTTATGGGGCGGCACGGTAGTCTAGTGGTTAGCACGTCCGCTTCCCAGTTCTGAGGTCTCCGGTTCGAGTCCAGGCTCGGACCTTCCTGGGTGGAGTTTGCATGTTCTCCCCGTGCCCGCGTGGGTCTTCTCCGGGTACTCCGGTCTCCTCCCACATTCCAAAGACATGCATGGCAGGTTAATTGGGCGCTCGGAATTGTCCCTAGGTGTGCGTGTGAGTGTGGATGGTTGTTCGTCTCTGTGTGCCCTGCGATTGGTTGGCAACCAGTCCAGGGTGTCCCCCGCCTACTGCCCAGAGCCAGCTGAGATAGGCGCCAGCAGCCCCCGCGACCCTTGTGAGGAATAAGCGGTCAAGAAAATGGATGGATGGATGGATTATCTTATGTCGCACTGTTTACGTTATATTTGTTTTGTTGTGTTTCTGTGAAGCGCTTTGTAGCAGCTAAGGCTATTTGAAAGTGCTATATAAATAAAGATGACTTGACTTGTAGATGTTTTCATTATTATTATTATTATTATTATTTTTATTTTATTTATTTTTTTTTCTCCCTTCCTGAGTATTATCTGCGGTTAATGACTCTCTTGAACCCACCAAATCGGGTCAACGCAAGGTTGTGACATTGAAATAAAACGTAAAATTTCGCGCTTCTTTTTTCAAATTAAAATGTTTTTAAAACAACCGTTACTGGTAATATTTACCATTAGCGTAATGCTTAATGAATTATAAGATATATTTCAATGTGACCCTTTTGCTAGCGTTTCGTTCACGTACATTTGCTAAGCGAGCTAGCCGCCCGCACCCTGTCATCTTTTGAGTTGTCTCCTCAGTAATCGTTAATTGTTTAACATTGCATGTGTGGAGCGAGCCCTCCTACCTGTGTGCCCGGATCGGAACCGGGTCGCCAAGGTCCGGGCGCCCGCGGCCGAGAGCCGGAAGACGGCACGGAACATAGTTGTGAGGCGGACGCTAACTGCTAAATGTGAGCGTGTGGCAGTGATGCGAAAAGACTCCGGACGCCGGAAGAACACGAAGTGGTGTCACGTGACTGGCGGAAATAGCCGAAGTGCTGGTCCATTGACGCCTAATGGTGATTTCTATCACCAGGGGGAGCGCTTGATGTAAAAATACTTTCAGTCACTGTTTAGAAAAACTAATAATGTCTTAGAAGCCCACTTTAAAATCCTAACTGTGGCTTGAGGCCGTGAATTGAAAACCTAACGAGTACAAAGCCCATGTTGAACATTGTTACACTCAATTTGGATGGAAATCAGCCATGTTGTGTGTATTTATAAATGCGTATGTATGTAGTAGGAGTCACAAAATGGATGTAGCGGATTAGTCGCTCTAATCCCAACCCTGTAGGCTCAGTGCGCCACACTAGACGCCCATTAGTGTAATTCCATGCTTCTCTTTTATTTTTATCATTCTTTTTTTTATGTCGATTTAAATATGCCAAGGGGAGGAAAAAATGCTTTAAGCGAGTGATTAAAATAAGCTCCTTGACTTCTGACTGACCCGTTGGAAAGTTAAAAGGTAATTTCTTGAAGTAAATGAAAAGTAGTGCAGCATAAATGTCATCAAAGGCTCACTTAATCCGATTGTGAATTCATTTCACACGTTAATTGGGTTCGTGTGACCGTGGAGGTTGCTATGACGAGAATAACATCTCGGATTAGAAAAGGCGAAGGAAGGAAGGAGTTTGTTTGGACAGGTCTGTAGGTTTTTATTGGCTTTGTTTTCCCAGGGTATAATAATTCTTTTGCGGTGATTGCTCACAAGTCTGGAAAGGAAAGGATGAAACAAACAAAGAGAGTGGCACTATGTAGCAGACAGGGCTGAGGGAACTGTTATCGATATGGGCCGTCTGTAGCACGTTTGGATATTTTTGGAATGGCGAATGAATAATTAATGGCCTAGCAGAGGAAGAGCTGAATGTGCTAAAAGCTAAATGGCAAAGAACAGGCCCCCCCTCTCTCACCCCCATCCCATCCCCAGCTCTTTATAATCGATAAAAACCGCCAGATTGCATGATTGGAACTCGGTCTGATTTAGCTCCCTGAGGACAAAAGCGTGTATATACAATCTCTGGCATGTGACTGGAATCATCATTTCATCATATACAGTATATACTTATATAGTCACTAAATCCGGATAACAGTCAATATGAGTGTCTTTTGAATACTGTATAGTACGTTTAAAAAAAACAGGAAGAGTGAGGATTGGTGAAGCAACACATAACAATAACAAGAAGTGCTGATATGTGCAAACGTCTACATGTATCACAATAGAAGCGTCGTTTTGCAGAGGCGATACAGGGGTGGGGGGGGTGGTTATGTGTTTCTCTGTATTTGTGTGTGCGCATGTTTTTGGTGTGCACAGGAGGTGCTGCGGTTCAGCCACTGCCCAACATCTTCGTCGCACGCTGGTTGGCCTCGTCGATTCGGGTCTTGTTGGAGTCGGCCTGCAAGGAGGAAGCAACGTTCACGTAACTTTTTTTTTTTTTTTTTTTCGTGAGTGTGTCGAAACGACACATAAAGCCAAAACCTTGCACCTCCAAAATAGTCACTTTTCAGGCACGTGAAGTGCAATAAAATACTTTTTTTCAATTTTGGCCTTATTTGCTGGTTTTCGTTCCTCTATAAATAGCGGGCATGTGCATGTGTCACCTTCTCCATGATGCGGTCGATCTGGCGGTTCTGGGTGTCGATCTCCTGGCCCATGTCCAGGGCCATGTGGCGCAGGTTGCCGATGATGCCGCCCACCTGCTCCAGGTTCTCGTCCATCTCATTCTCGCGGGCGTCGTCCGTTACCCTGAAACACGCGCGCAAAAGTCAATTTGGAAAATACGAAAAGCAAAATGAGTCAATATAAAGTATTTATATTATAATTCCCAAAGTACTAAATAATGCACACTTTAACTGCATTCTTTTTGTTCTTGTTTATTAAACATATAAACATGTTAAAAAGTAGCAGAAAAAAATAAAAAAATGTAAAAGAAATTTAAAAGAAGAAACTATATTTTATTTATATTTTACTTTTGTAAAAAAAAAAAAAAAAAGTCAAGAAAAAATATGGAATAAAATGTACGTACAGTATCTATTATAATTTGGTGATAATAAAAATTTGTACTTTAGATTTTTAATTACATAAAAAAATGACAAATTGTGGAAATGTACTTCAGTTATTTTATTTTTTAAAAATGTCATGGTTTTACAATACGCATATTGTATGTTTTTGTCTTTAAAAAATGCTATTTATTAAATAAAAAATATATTTTTAAGTTATTTATTTAAAAGGATAACAAATGACCAAGTTTGGAGAACTGTATAGTGAAGTAAAAATATATTTATCAAAGTGTATTATTGTTTTTTCCCCCCCTCTATTTCCATAACTGGTGTATTACAAAAATGTTTCTCCCACCCAAGTTAAAAAAAAAAAAAAAAAAAAAAAAAAACTCAGCAAACAGGAAACATTACAGATAGCGCAACGCAGGTAATAAGAAAACCCGCACACACATAGCTACCTGCGAATGAAGCCCCCGCTGATGGCCATCTGCTCGCGCTCGTCCACCACCCGAGCGCCGGGCTGGCTGTTGACCACGCCGTCCTGGTTGCCTCCCCAGGCCTGGCCCCCGCCCTTAATCCTGCACCGCACACACACGCACGCACGCACGCACGCACGTGTCACTTGGCGGAACCGACCGCGCGCGTGTATTTGTGTGCTTCAACATGCATCAAAACAACAAACAATTAGGCATGCGAGTAGCCACGCACATGCATTTTACACAAGAATCTGTGCAATAATTGATCGGAGATCAATTGGCATCTAGGCCACTCACAAATCATCATAATAATAATAATAATAATAATAATAATAAAGCACAGACATAGAGAAGAGGGCAAACACATACAGACGCACAAATGATGCACGTAAAGAAGGCGGGGGAAAAAAAAAAGGATGGCTGTGTCTATAAAAAGAAAGCCACATGGTTAGATTCAGTGTGGGAAATAATCATAATCATAAAAAACAGTGTGGGTGATGATTGACAGCAGGCCCTTCATTTCATCTGGATGCACACGCAGACGTACACACGCGCACGCGCTTACACTGAAAACGTGTGGAGCACCTGGTGAGGCAGTTCAAACCTGTTTAGACTTAGATTTAGACTTAGACTTGACTTTATTGATCCCTTTGGGATGGCTCCCTCTGGGAAATTTACATGTTAGCAGTGATGAGAACAGATAATAAAATAAAAAAAAATTAAATAAATAAATATTAAATAAATTAAATAAAAATAAATAAGTACAATAAATTAAATAAAAAATAATTCAATCAATCAATAAATAAGGTTATTACACCAGAGATTGAATTAATAATAATAATAATAATAATAATAATTAAAAAAATAAAATAAAAAAATAAAAAATGAAAATTCAATCAATCAATAAGTTTGGCATCCATTTTGTGCCTACTGTAAAGCTGTACTGTAAAAAAAAAAAAAGTCACTTTTATCTCACATTTAAACTAATGCAAACTTTAAATTCGACAACTTTTTTTTTTATTTGTCCACCAGATGGCACTACTTTGCCCTATTCAAAGCATGCAGCCATGTCTTATATTCTTCACTGTTGTTGTAATCCGTCCAATGTTGAATCTTATAATGGAAGTCGTATCATTTTTTTTTTTTTCACAACATGTTCTATGCGCCCACCAGTCTCAAAATAGCACGCTAATTAATATCGCGTTTGCGTCATAGGAATTAGGCAGCAAAATCCACCTGTTTGTATCCATCTCAGGGACGGCCATTTTGCCACTTGCGGTTGACTTCAAATGACATCCACATTACCTAATGCTGCATTCGAGGACGGTGGGAAGTCGGACTTTTCCGACTTCATACCAGGAAGTATGCACTGGGAACTCCCTTATGAACTCGGAAATCTGAGTTACGAAATCAGAAAAAAAAAAAAAAGAAAAAAAAGAGGGCTCTGACATGACTCAACAATGGCAAACCCCGTAAAGACAAAGAACATGAATGGCAAAACAGAATTTCCTTACAATTATATTTATTTTGTTATTTGAAAAAAAGCAACTTTACGTAACCAAAACGTGATTTTGACTATGTTCACCAGAACAACGAAACAATTGATTGAAATCAACCATCTTTGTTGTTTATGTTTTCTTCGAATGCTTTGAGGTTGGAACTTGGAGAATCCGAATGGGATAAATCCGACGTCGCACCTTCCTCAAATGCAGCATAAGGGGCTCAGGAAATGACCAATCACATCACCTGTTTTCTGGGTTTGGTCACGTGACGTTAGCAAGCTAGCCCTTAGGCATTTATTTTGTTTTTTATTTTTTGGTCATGTTCAGTAAACATCAAGTGACAAAATGGCCGCCGCCCTGAGATGGATGAAAATGGCGGTGATGAAATCAGAACGCCGTCATGTTTCGACTAGTGGGGGTGCATAGAGCATATTATTGCAAAGACAATTTTTCCCTTTATTAATAATACCCAAAAAAGCTGTCATGGGTCAAAATACTAGTCTTTTATATAAATATATAGATGACCTATATACACAAACTGACATCTTACTGGCTCCTCTTAACAACATTCTAGTTGCAATATTTCCGTTTTTCAATTCCTTTCAACATTCTATACAGATAACCATATTTTTTCTTTTTTCAAATAGGTTGAAAGCGTGTTTTGAAAGGCCGCTCACGGGATGCTCCTCACAGAATGTTGTTGTTGTTGTGGTGACGCTCGCGTTTGACCCAAGGCTGCTGTAAAGAGGCACATGACGTAACTTGTAGCGTTACATAAGAGACCACGTGTGCGCTCCGCCGCGGCTACAGTAATGCAACGCATGCACAGGGGCTTCTGCTTGGCAATTGGAAAAGAATATTGTCTTCAGAACTTTTCACATGGATTAGTATGTCTATATTAAAAAAAAAGAAAAATATATATAAACAAATGAAAAATGCTGAATCGTCGACACATGCGCTTAATTCGCCATAACTTGACGTAACGCGACGCACGTGCCGGTATCTCCCTGCATGAAATTATACGGTCAACTACTGAACTGTATGGAATGATTATGAAATAAGATCAAAACAATAAATGAAGCAAGTTTGCTGGAGGTCAAAAATGAGCTATGAGGACAAAAATAAAAAAAAAACAATTTATCACTATCCGCCATTTTGATTGTTTACTTTCAGGTCGGAACTGGGAAAAACCAACTCGGATATATCCGATTTCCGACCACCCTCGAATGCAGCTGTGTTTCGCTTTGATGTCAAGAATTAGTCGAAGACAACGTGGTCGCTTACGTTTGGCGTCAGTGCTCAGACATGGCGCCGTGTCGGCCATAGTTTGGCTTGTTTGGAGGGTTTGCGGACCAAAAGGCATCATGCACGTGTTTGGACAAACTCCCGCATGATGAGATGGGGGGGGGGGGGGGGGGGGGGGGGGGGGTGACGTAATCAGGGGGTTATAAGGAGTATGGGGTGGGGTGGGGTCCGTGGTCCCTGTTGACGCTGCTACCTGCAGGAAAAGAACCTCTCATCCAATGAGCAATGAAGGGCTTGTGTTGAGGGGGGGGGGGAAGCAGCCGTCAAAGGCTGGAGGAAGAAAAATGAAATGAAATTCAAGAAAATAAAAAATAAAACAGAAAGAAATCAAACCCGTTGTGGCGTTTTATTTATGCATGCACGCAAGCTTTCACATGAGGTTAGTGTAAGGGAAAATTTCACCATGTTTTCAGCCTGACCATTTCAGCATGTTTTAGGCCTGTGAATATTTAATAGCAGCATGGATTTTTTTTTTTTTTGTGTGGAACTGAAGCAAGAATGCGACAACTCAACTAGTGTACATCCACAAAATGGATGGAAAGCGGCCACGAATCACCCAAGAATGTAATCGCCCAGACCGAGTACACCAGAGTGCACACAAGCCCCACCGACAAGTGCACTTGATGCCCCATAAAATCCTCAGATAACATTATTTGCAATAGAGTCCCTAAAAGACCACAAAGAAGTGAATTTCTCAAGTTTATTATTATTATTATTAGTAGTAGTAGTATTTTTCTAAACTAATTAAATTAGATTAGATCAAAATAAATAATTTATAGTTTTTTCTTATATGAAAAATATTTTTAAAATAATAAAAATAAATACATCTTAACTAAATCAAATGAAATAATTTAGTCTTTTTCACATATTAAAAAAATATTCCAAAAATAATAAAAATAAATCTTAATTTTTCAAAAGTGCTCACTCAATTTATTTTGATTTCATTGAACTATGTATTTACAACATCAAATATATTGTATTTATATCATACTTAATGTGATTGAATACATTTCATTTGTGCCAAAAGACTAAAATGGAATAAAAATTATTTGGATTTAAAAATATATAAATTGGAAAAAAAAAAATGTTTTTATTCACAATTCGACTCCAATTTGATTTTTCTCGCTGAATTTACTTAAACAAACATAGTAACCTCAAAGTATTTTCAAACGGCAACATATTTTATTTAAAAAAAAATGGAAGTTTTCAAAAAGCCAAATCGGAAACAAAATGAATTATCCTCACTTAAAACCATTTAAAGAAAATACTCATTATGCAATACTTCAAAAGGGAAAATCTGATTTTGATTTCAAATCAATAAAAACATTTTTTGATTGCAGTTCTTCACTCAAAAACATTTATTAATTTGCAAAATGCAAATTGTATAATGTGACAAATTATTTCTATTTAGTTGGTTATAAAATAAATAAATACATATTTAAAAAAATAAAATAAAAACCTGTTTTCAAAAGGCCAAATTTGATGCCGATTACCTGTAATTACCTTTCCCCTTTTTAAGAAATAAATAAATAAATAAATAAAATATGTGAATCCTGTATAGATGACTTTATGTATGAATCAAGACTGCACACGATGTCTCTGCATCAAGTGACTTTGCAGTTGCAGCTTCTCGCTCCACATATTTGGAATATATTAGTGTGAGTACGGTGGCGCAGGCTGAAAAGTGGCCGAATTTTCCTGAGTACAAGCGACACATCCATGCATCATCATCCTCATCCTCATCCTCATCCTCATCATGCCGGACAGACCCGAAGCGGACCGCGGAAGCACACCACCTACTTGTTACACGGACATGAACACAGACCACAGAACTGTCCTAGATTGTTCAAATTCTTTTCTGCATCCTTCATGTCCTTATTGATCTGGTCCATCCCCTCCTCGATGCGCTCCAGTTGCTCTGATTACCAACACATTGACCATTTTCCCAGCAAAAGAGAAGGAGAAGAAGAAGAAGAAGAAGAAGCAGAGGAGGAGGAGGAAGGTCGGGGTGACAAAGGAGAAAGAGACAAGGAAAAAAAAAGAAGAAGAAGACTGTGACAATTAAGAGACATCAGACGTCACGTTCACGACCATCACTATCGACATCACCAGCACTGGGTGGACAGGCAAGAGCGCGCGGCTCCTGGCCGGTTGGTGTGTACCTACTTTTTAATACACGGGCATATCAGCCCACAGCACTGGCCTATATCTTTTAAATCTTTCTCGGCCTCCTTCAGGTCTGCGTTGACCTTGTTCATGCCCTCCTCCACGCGATCGAGTTGCTCTGGTGAGGACAAAGGCATGAGAGCATCGTCATTCACGTGGCCGCGGGCGGGAGGGCAGGCGGGCATTTTAGGGCCCAAGCGGGAGACGAGCCTAACGCGCGCTCGCGGGGCTGCTACTTTCTACTCTCCTCCGGCCGAGTTTTCTTTTCTTTTCTTTTTTTTTTAAATTTGCAAACTGTGTTAATTTGGTCAACAAAAACTAAACAAAAATAATTTCGGCAACACACACTTTTCACCGGACGAAAACTAGACTGGACTAAAACCCTCATTAACTCATTCAAACCCAAAAACGTAACAATACGTTTTTAATAGTTTGTCCTAAACTCCCAAAACCATATTTGCATGTTTGTTTGTTTTTTTATGCTAGAACATACAGAAGGCTTTGATGGAGCTTCTGACCTGAAGAGCTCGCTTAAAACAACGGTAGTTATTACAAAAAAAAAAGAAAAACGGCCAGCAGGTGGCAGCAGAGCATAAGAGATCAGCCAGGGCCATGTTGCAACAAACTCTTTTTTTTCCCGGTGTTTTCAATAGGTTTGTAAATAACGATGAAACTTTGCTATTAGGGATGCACGATAATGCTATTTTCAACCAATACGATAAACCAATAATTTAGAAGTGCCGATGTCGATAACCGATAAGTAAGCCGATAATTGTTTGCAAAATTAACTTGAGTACAAATATGCTTTCGAGTCCTACTCAAAGTCTAACAAATACATTGACACATTGTATAACCTTTGCACAATGTTTCAATGTATGTAAAGCACCATGAAGCTGAATTTTATTGATATGAGCCACAACCACAACAGATGGACCAACGTGGCATTTCTATAATTATTGCTGGATTTCTTTATTATCTGTATGAAATCAAATTGCCGATAATTATCGGGAGATTTCTCTATTATCTGGTTTATCTGTTTGACATCAAATTGGTCGATAATTGCCGATAATTAGCGGCCACCGATATTATCGTGCATCCCTATTAGCTATGTTCAAATGCTAATTGCTGCAAAACTGAAACATCTTTCTTTTGATAGGTTCCATGTTATTATACCAATAGAATACAATATTCTACTTGCCTTGCAAAATCAGTCAAAATCCAGCAAAACAGCCAAAAGCGAAGGGGGTTACTTCAGTGAAAATGGCTGGGAGTGAATGAGTTAATAAACAATAGAAGGGACTAAATCAGTCTGCATTTTCGTCGACGAATGAAGACGAGACGAAAATGTCCTTCACTTTATAAAAAGTGGACTAAAATCTCTGGACATTTTAGTTCATGAACAAAAACGAGACGAAAATTATAGGATTTTGGAAAATCTCGTCTCTGCTAATCTGTCACGTCTGTGACACTTCATTTGACACACAACATACGGGACAGACAGGAAGTGGATTTATGGTGAAATGTTTAAAAAAAAAAAAAAAGTAAATTATAGTTATAACGTAACATTAATCCAATGGCTCTAACGTTCCAACACAAACGTTAATGCGACTGCTAACTAACGCTGGCTAACTTACTAGCTCATAGCATGGAGCCATAGTAGCCACTGTAATTGTGTGTCAAGTTGTTTTTCATCAAAAAGATGAGAACATTTTACGTGAAATAGTTTTACATCCAAAAAGGTTCAATATAAGCTGCTGACAAAGAAAATATGCGAGGGTAAAATGGTTGTCCTGACTAAAACTAGACTAAAACTTTGACAGTTTTTGTTGACTAAAAGTAGACGAATAAAATGACGTTTTCTTGGACTAAAATAAAGACTAAAATGCGAGATTGATAGTCGACTAAAAATGGACTAAATAAAAATGGGATGAGTTTGACGAACAAGCGTGACTGAAATTGGACTAAAACTGAATTTAAAAATGGCAGACAAAATTAACACTATTTGCAAACCAAAATGGCCGACTTCCTGTGGCTTTTTACGGCATGGGATTTTTTGGGGGCCTGCCTAGCAAATGTCATGTTACAAAGTGAAACTGGATTCAGGCTGCGAATTTTTGAACACGATACTCCCAATGCTGATGAGCGCAGACGGGAAGTGAAAGGGGGGAGGGGGGAGCAGAAATTCCATCAAATAACGTCCGTCTCCATATCGCTAGCACACATTTAGACGCCTGCTGCCGCTCACGCGGTCGATACGGTGCCGAGCTATTACAACTAATTCAAGGTCGGATCGTCACGCCGTTTCTGTAATGGTCGTAGCTGTAATGTCCATTAGTAGAAAGAGACACTTTGTCCTCTCTAGGAGAAGAAACTCTTGAAAGAGACTGAGACGTGTTATATTTACAGTTTGCTCACACTGTACTCAAAATCAGAAATGGTACCTCATTTGTTATTTTTGATTTATTTTGGGGGGCTTTTAATCAGTAACAGAAGCTTTTAAAGGCATCAAAGGCATCACTTTTTGGCCCCCTCCTGCTTGGGATAACAACCAAAGTGATGCAGTACCACAAGGGCTTAGCTAGCTTAGCTAGCTTACTGTAGCTAGCTTAGCTAGCCCCATTTTTGTCCTTTGTTTGTTTCTTTGTTGTTTCTCAGTTGTGGCTTCCATTGTGTTGCCACACTTGACATAGCAAATTATTTTATTTATTTATTGTATTATGGATGTTTTGATTGTTCAGCACCTGGAGTTGCATTTTGAAAGGTGCTTTATAAATAAAGTTTTACTCGATTTGAATTATTTAGCTTTCAGCCATTTGTTCTTCTAAACATGTAATTTGACAGATGGCAGGTTTCCATCACTGATATTTTCTGTAAGCGCTCAGTAAATTCAGCCATCCATTTTCTTGACCGCTTATTCCTCGCGGGGGGTGCTGGAGCCTATCTCAGCTGGCTTTGGGCAGTAGGCGGGGGACACCCTGGACTGGTTGCCAGCCAATCGCAGGCTCAGCAAATTAACAGAAAATAAAACTTATTGTGACAAAGCAAACATGTTCGCACGTTTCCCAAAATATTTATAATGGACGTCAATTATATGCAAATTATATGCGGATATGCATCCACGCTAGTGTTTATGTTGTTGTTTTTTTTTCTTGGCCTTTTTGTGATGCCACTCTAACTTTGATAATTTTTGGGGACAAGACTCGCCTCCAAAGCACAAGGTGAGTTTTAATATTAGCACTGATTTATTATCATACTTTTCTGACTCTTAAAATGATCAAAATGTTACAGTTTGGGACTATTGGTGGGGATGGGGCGTGGGCCCGGCTGCAACTAGTGGAAACCCACCTAAAAAGGTACACAATTGCCTCTAGATGCTATAACAAGGAGGCAAAGCACTACATCTATCTAAACAAAGCTTCAAAACTCACTTCAACATAGTTCACTGGCGTCAAGATGCTACCAGATGGCACCGAAGCAATATTTTTTCTCAGCAAGTGTGAATTTACGAATTCCAAACCACAAATTCTGGGGGTTCGTTATACTTGAAGTAATAATTGATTACAAGTTAATAATGGCTAATGGCCGCAGTTTGATCATGGATGGATTATTTCTATTTGCAGAAAATCCGGTGGGAAACAAAATGTCCATCTAAGCGCCACTGTTTAAGGAGTCCTTTAAGAAAATGAAGAACACGTGCGTGTGCATGTGTGATGTCAGACTAGAGTCAAGTGCAAGAGGCCAGCCTGGTGCTTAACATCCCTTTTCTCATAACAGTAAAATGCAGGAAGCCATTAGCGGCTAGCCGACCTCCGCTGCAGTCAATGACTTATGTATGATTACAGTTCTTTGAAAAAAGGAGTGTACCCCTGTTCATCACAGGGGATACGCTCGACAACATCTAAAACACTCAAACGTGACACACCTACTAACCACATAGCTGCGCTTACGAAATGTTGCTAGCTTAATGCTAATACATAAGGGGAAACACTATAGAGGTGTTAACAAAACTAGCATCGATATTGTGGTCGTTCTAAACTGATATTTAAGACACGAACAATGCAGCAACAAACATACATTACAATCATACAGACATTTGTGGTTATTTTTCTTGACTAAAAATATGAATACATACGATTTGATTCTGCTCAATTGAGTGGGACTACGATTCAATGAAATATGGTAGCGCTCAGTTTGAGAGGGTAAGATGCAATGAGTTTCTTGTTGCCATCTTACGTATGAATGAACTTGTCAGTACTATAAATGTGGCGTTTTATTCAACGATGCGATTCAACATGTAGCTCGACGTATTTTAAAGCGCAACGATTCGATTCAACGCACATCTTTTAAATCAAACAGAAAACAGATTTTCTAATTCAAATCGATTTTTGTCACATGATTTTCAAAATTCTTGAATATTTGTTTGAACTTGAAATGATGAAAGAAAAACATTTTTTTTTCTTTATAATAAATGATTCATATACTTGATCTTGTCTATTTTTAACATCCAATCTTTGACACCATTCTAACGTCATATAAAAGTAACAGTTTAAAGGACGGGTTAGTCTTTGAGTTTATGCATCATTTCGTGTTACACTGATGGACTTAATTCACAATTAATTAATCACCACAAACAGCCTTTAAAAGGACACATTATTGCCCTGGCATGTCGTTGTCATATTAAGTTTTATTGTGTATTAATGCAAAAAAACAAAATGTCGTCAAGATTAGTTTACATTTTGTTCAATAGCCGCTAAGCAAAGCAAAAGTGTGCCACGTGTTAGCCACGCCAGCTGAGCAACATGTTCACAAGTTCACAACACAATTTAGTAGGAAGTATAACACACACACAAAAAAAAGTGAATTATGAACATTACTCATGTGGGGAGAAAAAATGCAAAATCTTCAAGTGTTCAAAGATGAACCAAAATGTTATCAAAAAATGTTATTTTGTTTGGTATAAATTCCTACTAAATTTTCATGAGAACAGACTGCTCATAAAAAAAAGAAGACCCAATAGTTGCTCTTGACTACATAACTCTGCATTAAATATAAAAGCAAAGAGCAGCTCAAGTTGAGGTTGCTACAGCAACAGGAGAAAGGCGAGCAGACACGAATAAAAATTAAAAAAAAAAAAAAAAAGGGTCTAGAATGGACGTTTGGGGACGTTTCCATTGATAACTCACCTCCCTGCTCGTCCAACATCACCAGAGTCCTGATGCCAGCATCTTTACTCTATCGCAGAAGAAGACCAAAAAGAAGAAAGAGAAGAAGAAAGAGAAGAAGAAGAAGAAGAAGAAAAAGTAGAAGAATCACACTCAGAAAAGTTGAAAATAGGAAACCTGCCTACTTTAGAGGTTTCCCTCCTCCAACACACCTGAATCAAAGGATCAGGATCATTTATCAGGTTTCTGCAGATCTCGCTGATGATGATCTGATCCTTTCAATCAAGTGCGTTGGAGGAGCGAAATCACAAACATTGCAGGACTGCGGCCCTCAAGGACCAGAGTTTGAAATCTATGTTCTAGGTTAAACATTCTGGACAGAATCTTCTGGACTAAACCTTTTAAGAATTATATTTCTGGACTAAATTTTCTGGATTGGATCTTTTGGAATAACCTTCTCAACTTACATTTTATGGACTGAGACTTTGGGATTCAACCTTCTGGACAAAACTCCATGTCAATAAACCAACTGGACTAAATATTCTAAACTGAATGCTCTGGACTCAACTTGTAGTGACTGAATGGTCTGGCCAAGATTCCAGACTAAACCAAGAACGAATGTTCTGGCATAAGTCTTCCAAGTGACTGAATCTTCAAGAAGGAGCCTCATCGACTAAACCTTCTGGACTCAACCTTCTCCCCAGAACCACTTTGTTTTGGTGTTTGCTTATATTGTGTTCACTGGAGATTTGTTGCCCAAGCAGAAGTCATGTTTCATTTGCGTTGTTGCTCTAACACACACACCAGGACACACGTGATTAAACACACACTAAGCTCAAGAAAACAACAGCTTCCCGCTCCCCGTGAGCTCCTCCCACAGATATTCCGGCTTCACGCATCAGCTCTTCTGCACCCGAGCGTCATGTGACCTTCTCGGAGGAACCACGAGGCACACACACACGCACACACGCCTGCTCGCTGGTGTCGCTGATACTCGGATCACTTTTTGCACTGGCTCCAAAACATTTCTTGATGGGGTGATTATGAAGAATCAGCACTTGCTTAGCCGCGAGGAGGTTTGGAAGCTCAAAGAGCTCCGGCGCTTCCGATCCCGCCCGTGCGACTGTGCCAAATGGCATCAACGCATGTAGTGACATCATTGACTTCGGTATGGCTGGATGGAACAAGTCTGGACATGTTTTCACATTGACTTGACTTTTGTCCTACCTACGAGATGCAATCATGTGTTCTTGCGCTCGTTGGTGATTATGTTTTCACACAAATCAAATGGTAAACGATAAGGACTTTATGAGGTCACGCTACAGGAGAAAGACCCTCCTAGCGCGCCGCCATCTTGTACATTAAAGGTCATCTCCTAGGAGATTTAAAGGGGGTCACATTAGCACGAGACAAGGACGCTGACCTCGCAGTACCAGCTGTCGTCGGCCCGCCAGCGGTGGTAAGAACAGCGTGGACAACCTTAATGTCCCTGGCTATTAAATCATATCAGAATTCATATCATCTCTTCAACTGCTTTTCAGCCGTGGCTGATGGTGATGATCTCTCATGCATTGTAAATGGAAGTGCTCCTGTTTATCATGGAGTGTGCTTCCTGCTGGGCCTTGCCTGTCGCATGCTTATTCAATTAGCCTAATCTTTACCCTTGGCCGAAAGACCACGTGGCGTGTACGGGCACGTGCGGCCGCAGGACCTGCAAAGGGAACAGGAACGCACGCTTTGCCTGCTTTGTTGTGTCTGGAACTTTGGAGGCTCGTCAAAGAAAGTTGCACGCAAACTAACAAAGGACAAACTTAACCAAGGTTCCCTCGGGTGCATGTGGACTCGAATGATGCAAGTCCAGCCCTCATTAAGGTTTCACACTAATGTGGTTATGTCGCTTAATCAGTAATCATGCTAGGTAATTAATAAACCACTTGTCTTTTGGTGCTTGTTGGAGGGAATTAAAACAGGATGAACTAACCAACTAAGTAAGTAGTCAACCACAGGACCAACCAGCCAGCTATTTAACTAGTCAATCACTGAACCTAACTAACTAACTAACTAACTAACTAACTAACTAACCTAAGAATACCTAATGCACTAATCAACTGACTGGTTGCTCAACGAACCAAATAACCGACTAACTAGCCAACTAGCCCAATTACTAACCAAATTTGCAGCTAACTGGAGTCACAACAAGTTTGTAAATAACTATTGGAAAAAATGTCCCAAGCAACCAGCTAACTGACCAACAAACAATTGGCCCAATTAGTCCTGTATTTAGTACTTATTATTGTACAAATCTGTCGAATAAATCACTCGTTTGACTAACTAACTAACTAACTAACTGGAAAATACCTAATGCACTAATTAACTGACTGGTTGCTCAACGAACCAAATAACCGACTAACTAGCCAACTAACCCAATTACTAACCAAATTTGTAGCTAACTGGAGTCACAACAAGTTTGTAAATAACTATTGAAAAAAATGTCCCAAGCAACCAGCTAACTGACCAACAAACAATTGGCCCAATTAGTCCTGTATTTAGTACTTATTATTGTACAAATCTGTCGAATAAATCACTCGTTTGACTAACTAACTAACTAACTAACTGGAAAATACCTAATGCACTAATTAACTGACTGGTTGCTCAACCAACCAACCAACCAACCAACCAAATAACCGACTAACTAGCCAACTAACCCAATTACTAACCAAATTTGTATCTAACTGGAGTCACAACAAGTTTGTAATTAACTACTGAAAAAATGTCCCAAGTAACCAGCTAACTGACCAACAAACCAACCATGTAAACAATTGGCCCAATTAGTCCTGTAGTTAGTACTTATTATTATATAAATTTGTCAAATAAATCACTCGTTTGACTAACTAACTAACTAACTAACTAACCTAAAAATACCTAATGCACTAATCAACTGACTGGTTGCTCAACGAACCAACCAACCAAATAAACTGTCTACCAACCAACTAACCAATCAAACAACTAGATAACAAACCGAAACAGTGACTAATGTGCAAGTTAACTATCAATCATCATCCAACTAACTGAATATCTAACCAACTAACTAACCAACAAACCAACCATGTAAACAATTGGCCCAATTAGTCCTGTAGTTAGTACTTATTATTATACAAATTTGTCAAATAAATCACTCGTTTGACTAACTAACTAACTAACTAACTGGAAAATACCTAATGCACTAATTAACTGACTGGTTGCTCAACCAACCAACCAACCAACCAACCAAATAACCGACTAACTAGCCAACTAACCCAATTACTAACCAAATTTGTATCTAACTGGAGTCACAACAAGTTTGTAATTAACTACTGAAAAAATGTCCCAAGTAACCAGCTAACTGACCAGCAAACCAACCATGTAAACAATTGGCCCAATTAGTCCTGTAGTTAGTACTTATTATTATACAAATTTGTCAAATAAATCACTCGTTTGACTAACTAACTAACTAACTAACCTAAAAATACCTAATGCACTAATCAACTGACTGGTTGCTCAACGAACCAACCAACCAAATAAACTGTCTACCAAGCAACTAACCAATCAAACAACTAGATAACAAACCGAAACAGTGACTAATGTACAAGTTAACTATCAATCATCATCCAACTAACTGAATATCTAACCAACTAACTAGCTCACCTGGCTACCAACCAACTGACCAATCAAACAACTAATTAAACAACCAACCAACTATAATGGTATAAGCTAGCTAACTAATCAAAGATCTAGCAAAGTATAACCTCCTCCATTTATCGTGGTTGGTGAAGTTAATGATAAGAACAGCAGATGGAGTTGGGTAGTTGCGCAATGGTGAAGCATTCCATTGCTCAAAGACACGAGTGTCCCGGCAAGTTGTGTGCTCACTGAGGCCGAGCGTTTGCTGTGTTCAGCGGGTCTCAAACATGCGCCCCTTCAGTCCTCGAGCCGATCCCCCGCAGCCGCTGAGCTGCTGCCATCCCGACTTATGCAAATGCGGCCCGATGAGCTCGTGCCAGGCCAGCTGCTGTCGTCTTATTAAAGGAGGACATTATGCACGCTGGCTGGCGCTATTTTTAGACACCTCGCAAAAGATGACAGCAACAAAAGAGACGACAAGTTTGGCCTAAAAGCGGAAGCTCAATCGGGGTGCGTTCGATTCGAGACACAGCGCAGTCTGAAAAGGACTTTTTCTCGAGTGTTGAGGTGAGAGACGGTGGGATGTACAAGGGTCAGTGAACTCACCTCCTCCACGAGAGCCAGCATGCGGCGAGTGCTCTCCAGAGACTGCAACACAACAACAACAACATTAGCATGGAATACATGAAAACACTCATCATATTGTTATTATTCAGTCTGTCACTTCTTCTCCTTTAAATCACCAAATTCTTCAACAACCTTTCCAGTTACTTTGATCTCATTTCCCTCCATGCAATTATTCATCCTGTCATCTTTCCATCAGTTATCAAAGTCATCCCTCAATTTATCCATTGATATGTTCCATGCATCATCCATTCTTCCATTTTCTCATCTAAGCATTGATCATTCCATTTTGCAATCCTCCACAAATCAAGGCATCCTTTCTATCCTCCTTCCATTAATCCACCCTTGCACCTTTTTTTTTCTTTTTTTTTTAATCACTGCAGCCATCCAATAACCCCTCTCTAAGTCTCTCTGGTTCTGTATGATGTGCTTATGAATATTTAATGAGCTCATTTGAGCTGCTCTCTCATTCGGAGCTCCTCTTAGCTCGTTAAGAGGGACCAAAGTCATGCCAGCGCCGGCGTTTCACCTCGTCGGCTATCTGGTCGGCGCGAGTCTGCAGGTCGGCCAGCTCGTTGCGCATGTCCGCTTCGTCCGCCATGGTGGGTGTTGAACCTTGACCTCAACGACAACGACCTGGGGAGAAGAAAGACAAGACGGCGAAAATTCATGTTGAGTCTGTTTAAGTGTGGGGAAGGTCACACTTTTTGAGTGGTCTGTGGTGATGTATCTCCGTCCGCCGCCCGTCTCTTCCTCCTTAATAATTCAACACTCGCTTTTTTGAACTCTAAAATATTTATGTCCACATTTTACATGCCTTCCATGGAAAAAAACAAAACCAAAAAAGCGAGAGGCCTCATATAAACAACATATACATTGATTTGGTGTCCCTAATCAAGTGACCCGCCGGCTGTCTTATTATTGATCATGTGCTTATCTTACTGCAGTGGGATGACTTCCTGACTGTCTTCCAATTTCCTCCTCCTTGTCTCCTTCTGACATTTTAAAAATGGAAATCTGCGGCGTCCTCCCTCAAAATGGACAACTGATGTGTAGTTGGTGAGGTCATTTCTCTGCTATCTATTTGTAATTAGTACAGAGCAGAAATTCATTTCTATGGTGGTCTACAGCCATGTTAAACAGCCATGTGAATTAAAATAATAATAATAATAATAATTCAGACAATATAAGTTCACTTCTTATTATTTATTAACTAAATTTGGTTTAATTATGACAACTATCAGCCAATGCCAAACTTACTTAGTCATCAAAAACAAAAACAAAAAAATGTAACAATTTGGGCCCTATTTTCCTTTCTTTTGGTATTTTTGCTTGACGAGCGCAAATAGATTCGGGCGTTTTGCACCGCTGTGGGATGGAATGCGGCCGACTCCTGGCCAATCGAAGCTGCTCCCTTCATTCCCATGAAGGTGGTGGAGAGTGACATTTATACAAGTAAAATGCAAACTCTGCCCTTGCAGATGATGTAGTGAGCCACACATGTTGTGATGTAAGCAATCGGAGACTGCTTTCAAAAGTAGGGGTGTTAAAAAAAATCGATTCGGCGATATATCGCGATACTACATCGCGCGATTCTCGAATCGATTCAATAAAAAAAAAAAAGATTTTTTTTTTTTTTTTTTTTTTTAAGAGCTCAGAATTGTTCATTCGGTAGTCTTACCGATTCAACGTCTTATCATCATTGCCTTTTTTTTGTTTTTATTTTTTTTTGTGTGTGTGTGAATCGATTTTTAAACTTCCATTTTTAATGGAAAAATATTCAACAAAACGTCTGACTTCGGGTTAGGATTCACACCTTGAGCATGGAAGAATGTTATATGAACGGAACATTAAGCCTTAATATTTTATTTTAATGCTGTTCAAACATGAAACAGATTACAACCTCTATAAGATAAATAAATAATACATTTTCATATAAATCTTACACTCTACAAGCGTACTGATTAGTATTTTCTAAATCTGAATGAAAAAAAATCGCAACAATCGACTTATAAATTCGTATCGGGATTAATCGGTATCGAATCGAATCGTGACCTGTGAATCGTGATACGAATCGAATCGTCAGGTACTAGGCAATTCACACCCCTATTCAAAAGTATATTTAACGTGGACCCTTTTTGAAGTATTACATTTAACTAGGTGTTGAACAATGTGCTCCGTGAGGACAACGATTATTGGATCTCGCAGAAGTTGCTTGTAATGATGCTGCAGGTCTTCTCAGTGCGCAACTCGAAACAATCGCTTCAAAATCTGCGACATAATAACGAACGCCGAACACCGTATACTGCAGCGAAATGTAAAACGCGAGTCGTCGTAATTTTTTATGGCAAATGTCAGCGCAGCTGCTCTTTTTCATCTTCACAGACATCAAGTCAAGGCCCCGAATGTCCCACCCCCCCCCGCCTTCCCCCTCCCACCTTGCTCTGACTCCTCCCCGCCCAATCAGCTGGTTTGACGGACAGCGACTGCCGGGCTCAGGAGGATTAAAGTCAAAGCGAGGAAAAGAGGATTTACTCTCGCACTCTACGCTCTCTCCTCCAACAGCGTTTCCTCCCTTTTGTCTTCCGCACACGCGCAACCAACGTAAGCGCTCGCAGGTTTCCAATCGCACACCAAAATTCTGACACGTCGGCGAGTGCAGCGGTTCCCCAATGGATTGATTTGTGATCAATAAACGTGCGATAATGTGCACTATTCCGGCATGCTTGAAAGAGGTCCGCTATGACAGATCGCAGGGCAATTTACACAGTAAATTCCACCAATTTATATACATGTAATCAGAGGGTGGCTGGATCGCGCTCGCTCTCTTCACATCTTAATTGGGGTCATCTTTTTTTTCTTTAAAAAAAAAAAAAGTAAAAAAAAATCCAAAGACTCGTCTTTTAATGCTGGGAACATGATTAAAATTAATTGCTCCTCTCAGCTAAAGATGAGCACAAAAATAAACCAAGCAAAAGATCCACTTCCGCCGTTATGATCTTGGCAATAAATATTAGCGCTAAAGTGCCGTAATTGCCGACTCCCAGCACCTCTTTGATGATGGCAATAAAACATGTTTTGTGTGCAGTCACGCACGCACGCACGGTGCTTGGGGACCCATTGAGAAGTCTGCTCCAGATTAGTGAAATGAATTAGTTGGAAGCGCCAGTCAGGCACATGATTGGTCTAGTTGGAACACTGAGCCTTCATGTCAATGTATACCGGCCGTGTCGGTTCACAATAACATTGGTATGCATGAAAAATGAAAGAAAGAGAAGGAAAATCTTTGCATAGTCAAAGAAAAAAGGTTCACGTTCAATATGATTGTGATCGCTCCTCTGGACACTTATGTAAGGCAAGGCAAGGCAAGGCAAGGCAAGGCAAGTTTATTTGTATAGCACATTTCATACACAAGGCAACTCAATGTGCTTTACACGAGGAAAGACAACACATAAGCATCAAGAAACAGTAGTTAACATTCAGAGGAAGAAAAATAAATAAAAATAGGTTACAAACTAACAATCTTAAAACATTATTCAACAAACTTTAAAAAATTTAACAAGGAAGTTTAAAATGATAAAAATAAAAATAAATTAAAAAAAAATAATAATAAAAAAAAAACACTTAATTAAAGCTGTTTAAAAGTCCCTAATCAAAGGTATAAGAAAAAAGCAAAGTTTTTAACCTGGATTTAAAAGCATTTACACTCGGGGCTGACTTCACTTCTGTTGGTAGCCTATTCCATCTGTGTGCAGCATAATAGCTAAATGCAGCTTCACCATGTTTGCTTCGAACTCTGGGTTCCACTAGTTGGCCCAAGTCTGTAGATCTCAGAGCCCTGCTGGGCTTGTACTCAATCAGCATTTCTTGGATATATTCAGGACCCAAACCATTTAGTGATTTATAGACGAGTAGCAGAACTTTAAAATCGATTCTACAGCTGACAGGGAGCCAGTGTAAATCCTTAAGTACTGGAGTAATATGTTCTGATCTTTTTGTTTTGGTCAGAACTCGAGCTGCAGCGTTCTGAATGAGCTGCAATTGTCTCATGTTCTTTTGAGAGAGTCCAGTCAGAAGACCGTTACAGTAATCTAGTCTGCTGGAGATAAAAGCATGGATAAGCTTCTCTTGGTCTGCTTGACGCATGCAGTCCTTCAGTCTGGATATGTTTTTCAGCTGGTAAAAGGCTGTTTTAGTGATGAATTTAATATGATTGCTGAAGGTCAGATCTGAGTCTATTAATACCCCAAGATTTCGAACTTGGTCTTTAGTTTCTAAAGACAGTGACTCAAGCTGTTTTTTAACAGCAATCCTCTTTTCTTTATTGCCGAAAACAATGAGCTCCGTTTTGTTTTCGTTCAGCTGAAGGAAATTTTGGTTCATCCAGTTGTTAACTTGCTCTAGAGAATGACACAATGCGTTAATAGAACTGCTGTCATTTGGGGACATAGATAAATACAGTTGTGTGTCATCTGCATAACTATGATAGTCAACATCGGTGTTCTGAAGCATTTGACCCAAAGGTAACATATACAGACTGAACAACAGGGGTCCAAGGACTGACCCTTGAGGGACCCCACATGTCATGGCCTTTCGATCAGATTCAAAATTTCCAATGGTCACAAAGTAACTCCTTTCCTCCAAATAGGACCTGAACCATTTAAGGACTGTTCCATTTAACCCCACCCAAGTTTCCAGCCTGTCTAACAGTATATTATGATCAATCGTGTCAAATGCTGCACTGAGGTCCAACAAGACGAGCACTGATACCTTCCCTGCATCAGTGCTCAATCTTATATCATTCAGTACTTTAATCAGAGCTGTTTCTGTACTGTGATGAGGTCGGAAACCTGACTGGAATTTATCCAAAAGTCCGTTTAAGCTAAAAAAATTGCTGAGTTGATTAAAAACCACTTTTTCAACTATTTTAGTTACGAAGGGAAGGTTTGCGATTGGTCTATAATTTGCTAGCAGGGAGACATCCAGTGTTCTCTTTTTTAGAATGGGCTTGACGGCGGCTACTTTCAGACATTTAGGAAGTTCACCTGATTGAAGTGAGCAATTAATTATTTGTTGTAAATCGATCTGAACAGATTTCACAATGGTTTTGAAAAAGCCAGATGGTATTGTGTCAAGACAGCTCGTGGAAGGTTTCAATTGCTGAACCAAGTCTACTACAGTATTTTGATCCACTGAGTCAAATTCTGTCATGGTAATTAAATTATTCCTAGGTGATTTTAAGTGCAGCATCGTTTTGTTATTTTGCTGGTTTGTAACAATGTTTGACCTGATGGCTTGTACTTTTTCACTAAAGTAGCAGGCAAATTCATTGCATTTATCTGTTGAGAGGAGTTCTGGTGCTGTTTGATTTGGGGGATTTGTGAGTTTGTCAACCACGGCAAATAGAGTGCGTGTATTGTTGAGGTTCCTACTAATAATTTCAGAAAAGTGTTGTTGTCTAGCTATTACTAATTCTTGGTTAAAATGACAAAGACATTGTCTGTACAGGTCAAAATGAACTTGGAGTTTAGTTTTTCTCCACTTTCGCTCTGCTTTTCTGCATTTAGATTTTTGTAATGAATATCCGCCACCTTGCACAAGTGAAATAAATATAATGACACTAGAAATAATGCATCATCCAAAAAAAAAAAAAAAAAAAAAAGCCCACGACAGAAATGGACACATGCGTAAAGTGCTCAATGTGCATCTCACAGATTCATGTTGTCATTCCTCCCGCCAGTAATCCATCACAAATGCCATCTTGAACTATAGAAATGCTCGTAATTAGGAGGAAGAGCCCAAGCAAAGGATGGTTGCATCACGTTATATGTCATATGATTAGGCAATCACTCCTCTCGTCAGTTAAAAAACAAAAAAAACAAAAAAACTTCTTGCACAATAGAAATAAACCCACTGAACCCGAAATGTCTTTTTCAAGGGCCACATGCATACAGCATTATGCAGTATAGTCACGCGAATTACCACCTTGCACAATTGAAATGAAGACAAGCACATTAGGTATGAGCGACCAAAACATCCTCATCATCATCCTCAACCAACAAAATCAATCCATGCAAAGGGCACAAATAAATTATTGAAGGCGATTAAAGGCTTCATTGAGGAGGCGTGGTGAGATGACGCATTCTTTATTTATTATTGGCTTCCCCCCCCCATCTCCCTTGATTGCTTTGGAATAGTTTGGAAATTGATTTTAATGTTTTCATCATGTGTTCATTTTTTCCCCCATTTTTATGATGACGGTTTTGTTTTATTTGTATGATTGTTATTTTTTATATTTTAAAGTTATTTAATATTTAAATGTTTCGGTTTGTGTTTATAATTGTTTTTTTTTGGGGGGGGGGGGGGGGGTTACTCTTATGTTTTATTTATTTATTTATTTTTTTTACATCTTTATTGTAATACTTTTATTTTTGTTTGTTTTAGTTTTCTATTTTTGCATTTTGTGTGTTGAATTTTATTGGTATCTATTATTTAAGATATTTGTTTTCATTTTAATCATGTTTTACTTGTTTTTTGTTTTTGTAAATGTGCTTGGAAAGCACCATATTGATCATTCCCCCTGCTGTGATAAAAAAAAAAAAAAAACGTATTAAAAAAAACATTGCACTGTGACACAACTAAAAAAATACATCCAATATACACAGTGTGTGTTGCCACTACATGCTGACCTATAAACAGGAAGCGCCCGCGTATACCAGGATGTAAGCAGGCCAGAGAGCATCATGGTAGCCTGGAGCCCAAAGAAGAAGAAGTAGAAAAAAACAACAACTATGTGCCGGCGCACAGACTCAAACCCAGAACCTCAGAACTGTGAGGCAGACGTGCTCCAGTCCCAAAATGGATGGACTTTCAAGATGGTGGCAGCGCATTAACGCCAGCCTGTGGAGAGTCGCCCACAGAGAGAAATCTGCTGTCACAGCAGCGTGCCTAAAAATATGACTTTTGGGGCTATTTGTGTCGACAAACGTCACTTCTTTTTTTTCTTCTTTTTTTTTTAATTACAGCTGAAGGAAAGATGACAGTGCAGCTTGAATAGTCCATGTTTCTTCCTCGGTTACATAATTGGAACGGAAGGCCCAGAAGGATGTGTGGAGCGATTGTGGGTTGGGGGGGGGGGGGCATTTTTAATAATTTATACTTTTGAGCTCAATAGCCATATTTGGGGGTTTTTGGTATTTGGGAAAAAAAAGTCGTGCAAATGATTTAATAAATTGATGGTTCAGTTACACCACCTCTTAAGTGAAGTCTAACCAGAAAAAGGTACTCTAATGCCATCACATGTGGGCAAGGAGAGTCACAGCGAATCAGTCACTTTCATCCATTTATTGAAAATGGACAAAGAGTAAAACGCAAAAATACAAAAGTAAAACAGTGAAAAGGAGCTGTCATAAGTAGGTTCACCTGTCACTCACTAGGCCACGCCCCTTAAAGGCACACACCCAGCAAACAGACAGATTCTTCCATTCCACTCTCTTCTATTGTATTTCTGCACATAACAAAAAGCATCATAGCCATCTCTTGCGCACCTCTGACGAATTCACGCAAAATGCTGCAACGTCATAACTGGCATGTTTGCGAATGTGAAGAAATGAAGACGCGGGATGGGAAAAGACGGCCGCAGATTCAAAGCAATCATCAAGGGACGCCTGCCTGCCTGTTTGCCTGTGGGGGATAATCACTGCAAAGTCCCACTGTCCCATTCACTGAGGATAAAAAAAAAACAAACAAAAGAAAAAAAAAACACTGGATTACACACACACACACTTACATAAGTCATAGACCACTTTCTCTTCTTCCATACGTGTTCCCTTTTTCTTTCATTTTGGCTTCCAGAGTCCTTCCATATATAGGACACTCCCTCATTGACATGGTCAAGCCCGTACGAGTGTATAAAGATTTGGCAACCCTGCTGTGGGACTTTTTTGGACATTATTAGTGTGCTTTATTATATTTCTTTATAACAATATATGATCTCAATAACAAAAGTGGAAATATTTGAAAGTGAAGAGTACAATTTGGTTCTGATCCAAACTGGAATTGTCTTACTGAAGTGGTGATTGTATTTTATTTTGAAATCCACATTGTAAATCATCACTTCCAGTTTAGTGATAATGGTTTTATTTTGAAGAGTCACTTCCTGTTACTTAATACCGTAAGTAAACTAGAAATGTTTGTTGCGCAGCGTCGAAAAATCCTCTTTTGTATTAGTAGCCCCTCCCAAGACGCAAAAGGTACATTTTTGTTCGTTTGTTAGTACATGTACACGGGTTTTGATCATTATTTACATGGGTTTGTAATATATTTTCAGCTCTTTGGTGACGGTGATGTATTGTGATAAAAAGAAAATGACCAATCGTCAGTAAAGTTTCATCCTTGTTCGGGGGGCCCGCTACACTGTTATTAACATCATGAGGGTGAATTATGTGTTTCCACCGCCTCATACTGAGACGTGTGGGCTCCATTTCAAACACTCAATTAAGGTGACTAAATATGGCTCCTTTACAGACACACACACACACACAAATGGACACCTGTCAACATGCCGTGTACATTATGTCGACTCATTTTCAACACATACAATCCACTATACAACACTTTTTTTTTTTTTTTTTTTTTTACATATGAACATATACTGCCAATAGGATGCGATCTATGAACGTTCCTATACAGTACAAATAAAGTATTGACAGATTTACTGACTATTGAGGAGAACAAAACAAAAAAAATGCTGCGTTCGGATAAGAAGTTCGATTGGGATGCCACTCACACGTGCCCACGGCACGCGCACGCACACACGTGCTGATCTGCTTATGAAGACGGCCCTCTGAGCTATTTGACTTTTGCTGACAGTGGATATAAAAAGTCAGCACACCCTTGCTCAAATGCCAGCTTTTTGTGACCATGAATGTGACTTAGAACCTGTACAACTGAATTGAGAAAAAAAAAAATTCCATCTTTGAAAGTGGGAAGCAAAACAAAGAACTGAGATAAGGTTGCACAAGTGCGCACACCCTAACTAGGAATGGGTCTGTGCTCAGAAAGAGCCAATCACATTTCATTAAATGGGAATCAGCAAACACTTGAGTGGGCGTCAAGAAGACGACGACAACATTAAAGCTCCATTAAATTCTGGCAAGTACTGGATGTTTTTGTATATGTGACAACCATGAACAATATTGTATTGTTACAAAGTAAGACTTCTGCTCAAGAAATGACTGCCAGACTAATGTCAGCATATTTATCGTTTTTTTTTATCCAGCCCACAACACAAAACCAAGCAAGTCTGCAGTAGTAACCTACTGTAATAAATGTTATTTACTGTACTTACTGCGTTGCAGAAATGTTGTGTATTCCTCTCCATTGTCATTTCTCCATTTTTCAAAATGAGCAAACTGTCTAAATTGCTTCAATGCTGCTAATGTATTGATAGTCGCTGTTAATATTTCAATGGTGATTTTAATGTCAGTAAAATAAAAGTAGCACACATGCACACACGTAGCAAGCAAGTGTTCACCATCATAAATAATCTTGTGCTTGTGCTGCACATAGCTGTAGAATTCTGTCTGTCTGTCTCACACTGTTGGGATCTCACTCTCAGGATCGTCAACCGTCTCTTTGCAGTTCTGCAGTATCCTCGCTCGCAAAACTCGTCTCCCAGTTCCTCTGGCTCTCTCTCTGTGTGACGCTCGCAACCTGGTTCTCCTGCTCTCTCCACGCCATCGTCTGTCTCAATGTCTACCTCACTGTTATTCATCTTTATGGTGCAGAAATAGCATCCAGGTTAACCAACTTTAGCTAGTTGTGGGTTCAATGTGCCCTGTTGAACACGTGACCACAGCCACACAGTTATAAAAGGGTGTGCGCACTTGTGCAACCACATTATCTCAGTTTTTAATTGTTTACTCCATCTTCTCAAAAAGATACGCCTACATACATGTTATAGGTCAAATTAAAGGTTAAATTCAGGTTTGAAAGGTTTTGTTATTTTTATTTTTGGGCTGCATTTATTTATTTATTTTTATTAATGGAGGAAATTCTAAACATTTTTAGGAGCGTAGGGTGTTTTACTATTACCAATATTTGTGTTTGGTCTAATCCTCGCGAATAGGCTGACAGTGAAACTCGGAGCTGTCCTCGGTCCTGAAACCGTCAACACGGCTGCCACCACAACTCGGCAATAAACTACAAGCAAATAATAGCAAGACTATAAAGATTATTCATAAATGCAAACGAAAAGTCATGTGGAATAGACGACATACGTTCCGAAGCCAAATCAAAGTTGTCTCCTATAAAGCGTAGAAGAAGAAAATGACTACGTAGAGGAAGAACAGGAAACAATAAGAGAGGGGGGGAAAAAAGGCGAAAAGACGAAAATAAGAAGAAGCAAAGACCAACCTGTGAAAGTTTCCTCCTCGCGTCTTTCCTTCGACGTGCCACGATACCGCTTACAGGTCCGCGTGCACGCAATGGTACGCTACACGGACGCGCGCCGCCGTCGAGTGGCGGGTGGATGCTACCGGTGAGGGATTCTACAAAATAAGACGGTGAAAGTCACTTCAAATCGAACTTTGACAATTTTTTTTGTGCCAAAGACATTTTTGTATTGAACCGTGTAATTCAGTTCGGTTTACTTGTAGTTCAAAAGAAAATGTGCTTTCAAGCTAAATATGACGACGGAAACATAATATATTAACACTGGGTGCCATTTCTTTCCCCAACGGACGTGCTATTTAATAATAGAATAGTGACTAGCGAGTAATACATACAGTAAATACAAACAGTATCCAAGTCCCTCCACCCACTTCACATACACTCTTATTTTGACGATTTACTGACCCAGCTTCCTGCCCGAGAACGCGAGCATCGTCGGTGACAAAATGGCCGCGCCCTCTGACGTCACAAATCACAGATAAACCGATAACAATAATAATAAAATAATAATAATAATAATAATAATAATAATGTGCTGCTTATGTTTTCCACGTACTGGCTCTTGATTTCAATTTGTTAAATGGATTGTTAAAAATAATAATTAAATACATAAAAACTCAGGGTGACAGAAAATAAATTAAAAATACAATTTTAAGCCCCGAGGCTGAAACAAGGTGGCGACAGAAGCACCACCACTACCACTACTACTACTAATGCAGTTGTATTGTAGATTTTTGTAATTTTAATGCCCGTAGTTTCTCAACAGATTGCTTGAAGCAGAGGAAGGAAGGATGCAAAATGGAAGGACTTCTTTCGTGCTCAGGAAAAAACGAAGAAAACGTCACAACCCAAGAAAGGTGAAGTGGGGGTGAGATAAGAATGACAGAGGTTAGAATTGAAAAGATGACGGGGAAAAGTGGGTCTGAGGCAAAAAACAAGTTTTAAGCAAAAGAAGGATGGTGGGGAGGAGAACAGGTCTGAGTGAAGAAGCGAGCTCAGGAGGCAATTTGCACGAACAAAAAAAAAAAAAATATGTACGGTAATAAAAGGACAATTTCTAGATACAGCATTGTTTTATGCGCACCTGAGTACCAATAAGTCACGTGGCCCACGGATGCCACGTTGGCGTGGGAGGAGGAATGAGCTGTCAATCACGTTCCCACCGCCTGTCACTTTGCGGCCGTTTGACACATCACTTCACACATCCGACTGCTCATCTCCTCCATCCTCGTCATCGCCTGCTTCCTTTTTTTTTTTCGGGGACAAACGCAACACAATTTCTGCACGGAACACAAGTCCGCGTCAAAGAAATGCCATCAGAATTCTTCAATGCAGCGAAAAAGCTGACTTGTAAACAAACGGCAGACTCCCCAAATGTACATTTTTTTGTGTGTGTCATGACGTGACATTTCGCAGCACGTTATGTCCAGCAGGCTGAGCAGCATCTCATCGCATCGCCCCCCCACCCAGCCCAGCCTGCATGACTCACAGGCAGGAAATTACTTGGCCCTTGCATGATGCATTAACAAACACGCGCACGTGCACAGCCTCCTGTCATGGGCATTGACTCACACAGGCTCAAAAAACTACTGCGCTGCAGGCAAACATGTAATAGAGACTGAACATCATTTATATAACGCATCAAAAATGCTAAAAATGGGGCATTGTTAATTCAGATTGTGTGTTGTAAACTTTTGCCTCGAGGACAGGTAGGTGCATCGGTACGCAACCTTTATGGACGGAAATTCTTGGCACAGTCGAGATCCTGTTTGGTAGCCTTTAAGCATTACATCGGTCATCTTGGAATTGTTTTCCTACCCCAAGTGCAGTATGGAGGACTCTTTCTCGTTGACGAGTGAGAGATTGGAGCGACAGATCGACAACACGAGGAATGGCGTCAACGTCACCTCAGCGGTGGTCCATATTCTGCATCAGTCTGTTGTGCTAAAGATGTTTTTAATTTCCCGTTGACGTTCCCACCCGCACCTACGATCACAAGCTGTGGATTATGAATTCATTCTTTAATTTGTGAGATCAAATGTGGCTCAGAATCCAGCCGCGGCTCCTTCGCATCGAGTCGAGTCAAGTGAAGTGGTTCAGGGATCTTGGCCAAGTGTTCTGGAACAAGTATTGAGAGGCAAGGTATAGTGGCGTTATAATATTCTACTAGTTCACATCTAGTGCTTTGCTAGTAGTACAAGTTGCACACAGATAGATGTCAAATAGCGCAAAGTTTTGCCTAAAAGAACACCATGTCCTAGTTTGCTAAAGTTGTGTCGAAATGTTACGAGTATGTCACAGGCACAATAAACGTACTAATATAAGCACCTTAAGATGTTCGTCAATAAAAAAAAACGACTTGTCATGGACGGCAGACCAAACAGTTAAAATTCAGTCAATGTTTACTGGCAAGGGTGACAACAGTCTTGCATGAAAAATGCGTCAACAAACAAACGCAAGGTGACGAGTCTGCTGAAAAAAGATTTCAGGGGAGAGAAATAATATCTCTCCGCCCCCTACCAAAAAACAGTTTTTAAAGTGCTTGATTACTTCATGTCTTAGAGTTATAAAAGTTATTCGGGAACAATGCGGCCCCGCCCATATCCTTTTTTTTTTTTTGGAGTTGCCAAACAGTCATTTCTCTCCAGAGTGGGAGGCGACGACTTCAGGCCTGCAGGTTAAACGTCCGAAGGCAGCGGCTGGAGCAGCAGTACGCCACAAAACTCACCGTGGTCCTAATGAGGGCGACACAAGCAAGAATACAAGCAAAAAACAACGTTTGCCTCCTTCTCAATGCAAAATTCAACAAAATAAAAACATATTAAGACGGCATGTAATGATTCGATGAGGAATGGACAAAGACATGATGTGAAATGTTCAATGGGATTGGGAGGAGTTCCCTTTATATTGCTTCAAGAGGTAAAATCTGGATTAAAAGGGTTGACCTGACACTTGCTTCTGATCCTGCATACAGGTTTACTTTCATATTTTAGACTTCTTCAAAAAATATGGAAATGTCAATACAGTTTTATGAATATTAATGTAGCTTTTAATTTTTAGGCAAATAAATACTTTTTAGTGATGTCCAAAAAAAAAAAAAAAAAAAAAGGAGGGTGACAAAATAAAATAAAATAAATCCCTATGATTAAAATCAAACATGACAGTAGGTCAAAGGTGACTTTTGTGTTTATCATTTTTAGTAAAATAAATAAATAAATAATAATTATTATTATAATTATAAACTGTTTAGATAAAGTAGAATGATGATTTTAAAACAAAGCCAAATAATTAAGTGTATTATCTTATATTTGATATATTTCAAAAATATATAGAATTTTTATTTCATTTTTGTGACGTAAGGGGACTTTTGTGTTTATCATTTTTAGTTTAAAAAAAATGTTTAGATAAAGTAAAATCATGATTTTAAAACAAAACCAAACAAATAAGTGTACTATTTTATCGTTGATATATTTAAAAAATGTATAGAATTTTTATTTCATTTTTGTGACATGAGGGGACTTTTAGTGTTTATCATTTTTAGTAAAAAAAAAACCAAAACTGTTATATAAAGTAAAATGATGATTTTGAAACAAAGCCGAATAAAAATGGATATAATATTGATTTCATTTTTGTGACATAAAAAAAGTACAGGCACAAAAAAAAAAATATATATATATATATATATATTTTACATAAAACATTTCTTTCCTGTGATGAAAAAAAACAAACAAAACAAAAACCATTTATTTATCAATGTTTTTTTTTTCCTTTTCATTGCGGGGTTAAAATGAGGCGGCATCAAACCTGCGGTGCACTCCCGCCAGGGCGGTGTGTCGCAGCGGGAAGAGTTTCGGGTAGATGACGGTGAACATGGCTTGAGTGCAGCGGTGACAGTGACCCAGCGGGAACTGCAGCAGATCCAGGAGACTCCTTGGCAGCGGAATGGGAGGCGGCAAGTTCACATCTACAAATACAACATTGACGTGATCATCCAAATAGATGCAACTACATGAATATAGCACATTTACAATTCATTTGAATATCTATAATTCCTTTCAAAACATCAGAAATAGCAGGTGCACAGAGACCGACCAGAATGGGCCTCACCTGCGGGATGGCGGCGTTGTTGGTGGTAGAGGCGGTGCAGCGTTCTCATGGCGAGCTCCTCCAGCGGGACCACGTTGTCGGCCTCCGAGGCCACCGCTTTCACTTCGGACGGCAGCCCCAGCAGGGCCTCGCTCAGCGCCTCGGCCTGGCCTTCCTGCACCGCGTCGCCGCCCCGCACAGACACGCCGCACCTGTCGACACACCACACGCACATAGAATTACATTGAGCTGTCAGAAAAATTCCAGGATCCGTGCAAGACGGTGCTATTTTTCTTATTAAAACACAAATTTGGGTGCTTTTTGGGAGGCTGGAATTGCTTTCACAGCATAATTATATGGAGGACCAAAACTGCCAAAATTCTAATTAAATAAATGACTAATTAATAAATGACTAACAGTGAAAATAAAAACTGATATAAAAAAAATATACTTTGAAAATTATATAAAATAAAATAAATATAAATGGAAATAAAAATAATTTATCATTCATCTATTTATTTAATTATTTAGTCATTCATTTTTTTATTCATTTAGTCATTTACTTATTTCTAATTTTGGCAGTTTTGGTCCGCACTACCAAGTCGAAATGTTATTCAAATGAGGGGGCGGTCCTAAGCGTGTCTTGGGTTGGACTCTGCCTTTGCAAATTGCCTGTCATTGGTCGAGTGACCAACTGCCAAAAAAACAAAAAAAAAAACAAAAAAAACTAAATAAATAAATGACTAAAAGTGAAAATAAAAACTGATATAAAAAATATAATTCAAAAATTAAATACAAATGTATTTATGTATATATACAATTTTTAGTTCTTTTTATTTACATTTATATTTATTTCTTTTGATATAATTTTCAAATGCTATTTTTTTTAATATCAGTTTTTTATTTTCCACTTTTAGTCATTTATTTATTTATTTCGTCATTTACGTATTTTGAATTTTGGCAATTTTGGTCCTCCATATAATTAACACTATTATAATTCTCAAAAAATGTTACCCGCTGCACCCGATGACCTTGTTGTACAAGTACGACGGCAGGCCTTTCAGATCTAAATTGTTGTCCACAAACACAAACTGCAGCTCGCGCGATCCTCCAAGATCTGGGGGGGGGGGGGGAAACCAAAAAAAAAACAAGCGCAAAGTCTCGCTGGGTAGTTACAGCAACAGAAAAAAACAAAGCGCGAGGAAAGTGGCGACCTAACGGCAGGAAGGTGAGCCGGTTGGCGGCCATGGAGAGCTGGGTGAGGCGAGCCAGCCGGCAGAGGTGGCGCGGCACGCGGCTCAGCAGGTTGTGGTCGGCGCTCAGGTGCTGCAGGGACGAGCAGCGGTGCAGCCGATCGGGCAGCGACGCCAGCTGGTTCATGGACACGTCCAAAGTCTCCAGGAACTGAAGGTCGCCGATCTCTTGGATAATTCATTGATACAATTCATATGGAAAAAAATGAGAATATTTTGGTTTTCTTTCCGTTCTACAACGTGCTTAAAGTTAAACTTGACTAGCGTTGAAAGTAATATTCCAACGGTGAGCCATTAAAATGTATAACTGTCATTTTTTTTTCAAATAGCCCATTGACGTTTGACAGTATGGGTTATAAAATAGAGCACTGCTTCCCTCTACTGGCCCATCAAGCTATTGCAGTTTAAAAGTAATGCCAGCAAATAATTACTGGGATGTTCAATTACGTTTCTATACTTCATACAGGACACACACACAAAATAAAAATAAATTTAAATAAATAAATAAATAAATAAATAAATAAATAATAATAATAATAATAATAATAAAGTCTCGCTGAGTCTTACCTGGTGGCAGGCTTTTGAGCTGGTTGTTGGACAGCCGGAGGTGTCTCAGAGATCTGAGTCGTCCGACCTCCGGGCAGAGCAGCTGCAGGGCGTTGCTGCTCAGGTCCAGCGACTGCAGCCGCGACAAGTTTCCGATAGCTGAAAAAAAAAATAATAATAATAATAATAATAATAATAATAAAAAGAGCCGTAAATCGGCATCATTACAGGTGAGTTCGTTTCAATGTGGAAAATAAAATTCCCTAATAACAAGCTCTTATTTTATCAGATTAATGCAGAACGACTAACCTTTGGGAATAATCACAATGTTGTTCGAGTGCAAATACCTAAAAGGAAAACAAGAACATGACAATTCACAAAGTTAACTAGAAAGTCACTTTCACTGTCAAAATGCTGTCCATTGCAAAAGTAGCCATTGTTGTTGTTTATTTTTTAGTTTGAATAGGAAACACAAAACCTTTTGTTGGAATAAAACAAATTGGAGAGGCTTGCTGTGTTGACAATGACGGTCAAAAAATGCATAAATAAGTGGGCGGAAAAAAAGGATATCCATGATTTTTGTTGAACAACAACAATATGTGTCAATACATAGAGTCAACCATTACTTTATTTTTTTTTTTATTTTAATGCTGTATTCAAGGCTAGTCGGAATTCGGACTTTTCCAAGTTCAAACCAGGAAGTGTGTACGGGAACGCCACCTAACTCGGAAATTCCACTTGCGAAGTCGGGGAAAAAAAAAAGAAAAGGACCCCGACTTTCCTACAAGTGACGTCACTCTACAATGGCATGAATGATAAAACATAATTTACTCAAGTATAAAACTTGATATCTTTCTTCATTCATAAATATTCGTCATAACTTGACTAATACCGCCCTGCATGAAATTATACGGTCAACTACTCAACTGTATGGAAATGCTTATGATATAAAGATAAAAAACAATAACTGAAGCAAAAATTGCGAGAAGGTATGTTTGCTGGAGGTAAAAATGAGTTTTGAGGACCAAAGTAAAAAAACAATTTATCACTATCCGCCATTTTGGTTGTTTACTTTCGCCTCGAACGCTTTCAGGTCGGAATTGGGAAAAACCAACTCGGATATGTCCGACTTCCGACCATCCTCAAATGCAGCATAAGTCTGCATGTCCACACATGAATACTCACAGCTCTATTAGATTCGGTAGCTTCTGTGCAAGACTGTCAGGCTGAAAAAAGCAAAAAAAATTCCAACAGAATAAAACATCACCCGATTTTGAGCGCACCTTTGAGCGATTTAGCAGTGAAAATGAATTGTTTACCAGCGTGGTGAGCGAGTTCCTCTTCATGTAGAGTCTCTCCAGGAACTGCAGGCCCTCGTCTTTCAGCAGCTCCACAGGGAAATGGTTGAGATTCCTGTAGTTGAGGAAGAGGTTCTTGTGCCGCTCCTGCTTGGCCATGAAGATGGTCTCGTGGAGCTCACTGGCCATCTTGGAAGAGGGTTCGCCTCTTCTGCAATGTCGCGTACACGTCTTCTGTCCTATTCTACGCCATCATTGACTTCCTGGACAAAAAAATAATAATAATAAAAATAATAAAATCATGGGGGAAAGTGGCTTTTTTTTAACTGCATAGAAAATTTGGTGGTGGCTCCCAACAGCTCTAAATCTGATATCATGAAAACATAATATCTGACCATTGTGCCAGCATTTGGGTGTAACTGCAAAGCAGGTGAAGGAAAAGCGAATGAGTTTAGCATAGGACAATGAGGCAAAGCTAAATTATTCAGTAATATTATTTACTACACTTTGTCAACACATCTTAACATACTTGAATGCAAATTAACTAACTAAAAGCATAAAATATATAGGAAATAAAATATTATAAATATTGTTTTGTCAGTTGCAAATTAGCATATGCAATGCACATTATTACTGCATAGGGGGTCAGCAATATAATTTATGTATATATATACCGTACATTCTACACCATTTTCGTAATTTTCTTTCTTAACTGCCTCATGGACTGCTCTAAAAATTGGTACAGAGCATTAATATTTAAAAAGAAAAAAAAAAAAAAAAAAAAAGAATGAATGAATTATTTTTTTACTTATTTGTGCCAAAGCTGCACAGTAGCAACTCTGCCTCGCCAGGAGAGAAAAAAAAAAAAGGTAAATATCATCTGTGACTGTGACTTAGCACGGCCAAGCTAAGCTAAAGCTAAATTAGCATGTCTTAGTCTGTAGCACGACAACAAGGCACAGAAGAAAACAACGACAGCAACAAAGTAAATCGCTTACCTGAAGTCTGACTGGGTAGCATATTTAAGATACGGCTGTCAAGGTCGACAAAATACAAACGTGAACGTTATGTATCAAAAACATTGAATTAAGCTAGGCTAACTCGACGCCGTTCGCTCGACTGTGAAAAACAACGTGACGTCACTCCCTCTCCCGAGGCGTTCACTCAAATCAATAATTTTTTATACATTATTTCGTTAAATATCAAGTTTAGTTGTAAACAAATAGCAACACAAGACTATAATTTAAAAAAAATGCCATACGCTCATTTTTAATTTGGTCCTTTGTGACGTCACGTCCGCTCTCCAAAGTTGTCCGGCAACCACGGACGTTTATGTTCAATTTCTGTTAATACATATTTTGGCAAATTATAAACGTGACTCGTAATAATTTTAAGGTTAAAAAAGATTTTAGTTTAGATGCAGTGCGGCACTGGTGAAAATTGTAAGCTGTCGCTCATCAAACTGATCATTTTCTAAATTATTATTGTTTTTAAAAAACAAACAAAAAAACAACTTTGATTAATCGGGCGTAGTACAATTCAAAATGATTATTTTTTTTTTTATTTCCATTATGTGTAATCAATTTTGTGGTTTACATCCAAATGTACAGTAAAATGACTGTTGATATCATGTATTCGTTCCACTTTTTAGACCATTAAACCTTTTTTTCCTTTCATCTACAACCAAATCTCTTACTCTTTGTAGTAGTGTGAACACTTTTATTTGCAGATACTTTGCCATAGAGACTCAAAGAAGACAGTCATCACTTGCATACATTTTTATTTATCTTAAATCGTATGTAGAAAAACAAACAAAAACAAGAACCAGAGAAACATTCTCCTTTTCTTTCAGCCAATCATCTTCCACCCTTAGGCATATATTTGAAAACATCATGTACAAAACAAAATAGGGAGAAAAAAAAACAAACATCCAAAACAAAACCTCATTCTAACTTTTCGTTAAGAAGGCTGGAAGGCTATTGGAAAGAAATGTACAAAACTATATTGGCCATGGATGCAAGAAAATGACTTTTTTTTTTTTTTTTTTTTAGGCCATCCAGTGGTGTAAAAAAAAAAAGAAACCAAACATCCTGATCCCTCAATTCTGTCTCTATTGCATTTAAAGCCAAAGAACCAGCTGTACCTGGCTGTCACCATGGAAACAACAAGTCCAAAAAGGCAGTATTTTTGCACCTTTTTTTCCCCCAATCTTTGAACATGTGATTTACCGGATGTGGTCCACACGGTTACAGAGTCTTCTCTTAATATTAATACCGTACCTCCCTGGGGCAAACTAAATATCTGCCCAAATATACACAAAATTCTCAACAAGACGTTCAAACTGGCTTCAAAAGTGTACAGTCGCGTATGAATGTGCCTCCACATACTCAAATGTGCGAAGAAGCGGAAGAAGATGGAGTGTTGGAGTGTTTTTTTTGCGACCAGCGACAGAAACATGGGCAGAAAATAAAATGCTGAGATGTATTGCATTATTTGACATTTTCATAATAAATAGCATCCTCCCTCCACCCCCATTTGCTGATATGTCATGATGCATGTAAAAGAGTATTTAGGCCACATCGAAAGGAGGGAGAGAGAAAAAAAAAAAAAAAAAAACAAGACCAAGTTGTAATTCACATGAAAAGAAGTCATACATTGGAAAAGTCATATTATGAGAAAAAGTCAGACTGTAGCAATGTGACAAAGAATAAATCGTAATTTTAGGACAGTAGTATTACGTAAAAATACTCACGTTTTGTGGCAAACTTGTAAAGTCAAAAGAAAATATGTCACACAAGAATAAAGTCGGAAATTAAAAATGTAGAATTCTTTGAAAATGACTTGGAAAAAAAAAAAAAAGTCAACAAAGTAGTGACGTTACTTTACCAGAACAAAGTCAGAGCTTGTACGAAAAGTCAAGAAAAGTTTCAAATTTGACCAGAAAACATCAAATTAGCACGAGAATAAAGTTGCAGCATTGCGGAAATATCATAAAGGAAAGACAACGCCCCTTAATACAACAACAATAAAGTTTACATATTGCAAGAGGTAAAAGAATAAAGTTGCATTATTACAAGTCATTGTCACAAGCAGAGTTGTACTTTCACGTGAATGAGCTACAAAAAAAAAAAAAAAAAAAAAAAAAAAGTCTGAATTATACAATTAATTTCTGTAATGCTACACCTTTGTAACAGCAGAGCTAAAATGATTTATTAAATAACATCCAAATATTGGGATCGAAATGTGAAATAAAATACTAGTAATATTTTGGCTTTTAATGCCCTTTTCTGTGTAATGTTGCAGCTGATGCCGCCCTCTAATATGCCAACTGTATTTTGTCAAATGTCGTCTTCATACTTTTTTTTTGCTGTGGTCCCCAATACTCTTTTTATTGAATGACAAGACACATTTACCGTTTCCATCCATCTATGCCAGTACAACAGCGCCTCCTACAGTTTAGAATCACAGTCACGCACCAGTGTTCCACTTCCGTCATGATCGATTGGTCATCAAAAAACAAACAAACATAATCCCCATGTTTCTGTGCTGCGGTTTGGTTTGTGGTTTCTAATTGTGAAATTAAAGTAAAGCTCCTCCACATCATAATTATAATATTTAAAAAAAAAACATCAATAGTGAGGTAGATGGATGGTTGAACGAAAAAACAGAAAATCTTCCCCCCTTTCCCAAAAAGTAGCAAAGAACCCTCACAAATGTATCAAAACAAATAGAAAAAGTTTCCAGCTATTTCTGTACAGTGATTTACAAACGCACACACAAAAAAACACACACCAATAAACAACTGGGCTGGCCACTATTCAATAAATGTTACAAATAAATTAACTCAGCCTTTTACTCAGGGAACAGAAGCCTCTTTAGCATTGTTAGCTGACTGTATTCTGCCACCATTTTTGTAGCGCGATTCAATGACATTTAACAGCAGCGCACCAAGAACCCACTCTGTTATGATTACCGTTCACATGCACTACACCGCCATTTTGTGGTACAGCACCATTTTGTAGTGCTATTTTATTTATTTGTTTTGAAGTCTACCCTCTCTCGTTTGTTAGCATTTGCGAGCTAGCTGGCCAAATTTGACATCAGGGTATATTGTAAAAGATCTAGGCTTGGACATAAACTACAAAATAATGTCATGGTGTGTTTATATATAGTTTAAAAAAAAATAATCTCTAAGTCCATTTTGGTTTATGATTGTGCCTGGTGTAATTTTGAGCATTAGCTAGTCTGAGATATAGCAGTAAGTTATCCGTGGCTTGGACGCTAGCTGAAAAAAATGTAGTGTAGATTGTCGTTTAAAAAAAATAGTAATGTAGTGTATTCATGTAATTATATAAGACATGGAAATATCAGATGCTAGTGTTGTGGTTATCTGAAAACAACTGTTAGTAAAAAAGTAAAAAAAAGTAGTGTGTTTTGTAGTGTTTTTCGACTCACGAAAACAGCTAGCATGAACGCTAGCGCGGCAGCTAGACACAACAGCTATCTGAAAACGAGGACAACAAAAAACTTGTTTGAAATTCAGCTAGCGTGACAGTTATACAGAAACAAGACTAGTGGATTTAACTGATTGTTAAACTATTCATTTTACGTTATATAAGAATTTGAAAAGAGGGGGAAATACAGCAACTTGTGCGACAGCTCGTTAAAAAAAAAACGAGCGCGCCAATACTGTGATTTGGTGGCAAAAATTGAGTGCTGGATGAAACAGGCATGTATTAACGTTTTATACTTTTGATCGCAATCAAGAACTGTTTATTTTTTTTACGGACACCAACTAACAATGCTAACAAAGCCGAACCTGAGATTTACTTGGGACTCTTTGCTATTATGGAAAAAAAAAAAAATACATCAGGTGTACTTCTTTGAAACCAGCTCAGTTACACTTAAAGGAAAAATATATATAATAAACAAAAAAATAACATGGCAAACTGCAGTGAAAACGCTCGTAAATTCAACCTGAAGGTCTCTTATATACTCATAAAGTCATATATATTTATATAGATAATCTATATTACAACCACAAGAGAAAATAAGGAATAGCAGCTCGTCTTTTCTTTTCTCTGTACAAGATGAACATGGGGACCATATAAAAAGGTAGAAAAAGTCACACCCAAACAAAAAAAAAAAAAAAAAACTGGTGTAAATGCTATTGAAAATCATAAGAAAAAAACAAAACAAAACAAAAACTCAATAACACCACCATGACTTTATGTTTTGACGTCAATTGGCAACAATTTCCGGCTCAGATTTCAAAGTCACGACAAAAGTCTCAAAATGGGGACTGAAGTATCAAAATTGTTGCAATGTTTTTTGCAGATTTTCAAACCATTCAGAATCATTTTTTTTTGTGTGTATGTTGTTTTCACACCTTTTTTGTCAGTATAGTTAACAAGCAAAAAAAAAAAAAAAAGCCAATGTATCCAACAACAAAAACTTGAATCACACGTCCATGACTCATTTTGGAAGTGATTTGACATGCATTTGCAGCACTTTTCATCAATTTGTGGCTCAGATTTTCTGACGTGATGGAACAAAAAAGTACCAACACAAAGTTACTTCCCACAGCGATTTTTTTTCCCTCTCTTTCTGCGTTATTGTACCAATGAAAACAAAAACAGCAACACAAGAAACCTCCCTCATGGAGTATCAAAATGTTTTTTTTGCATGGTTGGTTTTTGCACTTCCTCACTAAAACCTCATTCAAGAATCAAATGATTTTACACGTCATTTTTTTCCCCCCCCCAAACGCTTTCACGCCTATGCATGTCATTATCGTACCGATCAGCTCTGTTTTTCACGTCACGTCGTTTCTCGTACGTACAAGTATTTGCACCGTTTTGCGTCATTTTCTGCCATTTTTCCCATAATTTCTCTTCAAAAACGACTGAAAGAAAAAAAAAGTCATGGTTGTGTTATGAAGTTTTTTTGTGTTTCCACGTTGATTCGCGGCAATCTGCGATCGTTTGTGGCTCAGATTTTGACGTCAGTACAAAAAAAAAAATGAAGAATCAAAATGGAGACCAGAGTATCAAAATGTAGTTTTTTTTTTTTTTCATCTTGTTCTTTGTGCCTTTCGTACGTCGTTACCATAAAGGCAGCAAAATAGAGGAACTCCCCTCTGTAAGTGCTTCTTCTCCCGTTAGGTATCCATCCATAATGCCTGCCCAAAAATGGACTGAAATCCTGGTAGAAAGCACTCCTTCTTACTTATTTAAAAAAAAAAAATAAAAAAAAAATAAGAAAGCGATTTATAAAACAAGCAACTCCCTCCATGGTGTGTTTTCGGCAGCAAGGGGGCAGTGTTGCATGTGGTAGAACAAAAAAAAAAAAAATGTGGCATTACAGCAGAATAAGTTGAACTTCCCATGAGTCTTTGCTCCGTCCAATCAGCAGGCAGAAGACTGAGGGAGGGGCATGGCACGCTGGTTTTTGCGCCCCCCGTTCATGTGGGCGTAGGGCGGCAGCTCGTCCAGGGTCGCCTGCATGGCGGCCAGCGAGCCGGTCCCGTTGGGCGGCGCCCCCGTCGATGACGACGTCACGCCGTTGGCCGCTTGGTGCCCGGAGGCGGGCTCCTTGTCGGCGCAGGAGGGCGAGCCGGGGGCTAGCGAGGGCCCCGGTGAGGGCGGCGTCCGCAGCGGCGGCGTGTCCAAGGGGACGTCGTCCATGTTGTCCGCCGGGTGTTGCTGTTGCTGGGCCGGGGGCGGGCCCTGAGCGTCGGGCAGTTTGTTGTCGGCGCTGTAGAAGAAGCTGACCTCGCAGAAGGACGGCTCCAGCTCGTCCTTGACGCTGCCGATGATTTCCACGAAGGACGGACGCATCTTGGGGTTGTACTGCCAGCACATGCGCATCAGCTCGAAGCTGCAGTAATATGCATAAATCAAATCAAATTAGGCGTGATTGACATAAGCATCCAAACGTATTTCAATGGGATTTACCGCATCCAAACGCACAATCAGGATCTGATCCGGATTAAACCATTTACTATTAACTCATATGCTCCCAAAAACGTATAAATCCGTTCTATTTCAAATGTTTTAAGTGTCCCAAAGACATATTAATACATTATTTTAAGGTTAACAATGTACAACATTGTAAACAACAACAACATATAAATTTGTTCTATTTCAAATGTTTTAAGTGTCCCAAAGACGTATTTATACATTTACGTTTTTTGTTTTTGTTTGTTTTTTTATGCTAGAGCATACAGAAGGCTTTGATGCAGCCTCTCAACTGTAGTGAACGGGTGAAAAAAAAAGTGGTAGTAATTACAAAAACGTCCAGAAGATGGCGGCAGACTATAAGAGACCAGGGCCATGTTGAAAACAACTGTTTCCCCACAATTCTAAACAAATTTGTGAATAACAATGAAACTTAGCTATGTTCCAATGGATATTTCAAAATGGAAACTTGGAGACTCAAATCTTTCTTTTGGTAAGTTCCTGTTTTTATAGCAAAAGAACACAATATCCTGTGGGCCTTGCAAAATCAGTCAAAATCCAGTAAAACTACCGGGAGCGAAGCGGGTTGGGTTGGGCAACAAATTTCACACACATACTTTTTTTTTTTTTTTTTTTTTTTTTTTTTTTTTTTTTTTTTTAAGGCGCGCTCTAATGGACTTACAGCATGTCGGGACAATTCTGCGGTTTCTCCAACAGGCCTCCCTCCATGACGAAGCGCAGCACCTGCTCGTTGGACAAGCCCTGGTAGGGCTGCTCGGCCAGCGTGGCGATCTCCCACAAGACCACCCCAAATGACCTAAACGCAGACAGAATTCGCTTTTGAGGGTGACACTGCATGAGATGATGACCCCTATAGCTATATATTGTGGTGACGCCAAAATGCAGTGCTGACGTATGCAATCACGCAAGTTCGACTCACCAGACGTCGGAATTGGTGGTGAAGACGCCGTCCTTCAGAGACTCGGGTGACATCCAGCGGACGGGGAGCAAGCCCTTCCCGCCTTTGCGGTAGTAATCGGTCTCGTAGATGTCTCGCGTCATGCCAAAGTCTGCACAAAACAACATCAACAGTTTGCGTCATCATCATGGAAAAACAGTAAACGTCACGAGCTCTTGCATATAAAACAAAAAACATCATCAAGCCAATATGAAGTGTGGGAGGAGCAACTTTGAAAATCACTTATCACTGCAACAACGAGCGTCATGAAGTTCCTCTTGCGCAATTGCGTCGCGTCCCGCTTACCTCCGATCTTGACGGTGAAGTCCTCGGCCACCATGCAGTTGCGCGCCGCCAGGTCTCGGTGCACAAACTTGCTGGCGTTGAGGTAAGCCATGCCGTCCGCGATCTGGCCCGCCATCTGGAGCATTTTCTTCAGGGGCGGCAGGGACAAACTCGACCACTGCTGCTGCAGGACATGCACAAGGGGGCGCTATCAATATCAAAAAAGTGTATCTGTATCTGTCATTATTCACAAATCTGTTTAAAACACTGGGGAAGAGAGCTTTATGCAACATGGCCCTGGTTGATCTCTTATACTCTGCTGCCACCTGCTGGCCAGTTTTGTAATTACTACCATTGCTTCGACCGTTCTCTTCAGTTCAGAGGCTGCATCAAAGCCTTCTGTGTGCTCTATCTAGCATAAAAAGAACATTACAAAAAAAACAGATAAATATGCCTTTGTGAGGAAGGTAATATTCAAAATAGATTGTATTTAGACTTTTTGCGAGCAAATGAGTCAACGCAACTGCTAACGCTTGCATGTATGATTATTTTTGTCATTTGTAGCCACGCATCCTCAAATATTATGGAAATTATGTTATGACATGGACATTCTCTTCAAGATGACGAGAACGGGAATCGGGGAAGGATTACACCAAATTAGAGACAATTTAAAAAAAAATATATATATATATATTTTTTTTAAATTACTAAAAATTAAAAAGTTTCTTTTTTTGCCGCCAACTCTGTTTTTTTGTGTCCCCACTAATTCAAGATTTTTTTGATTTGAGGAAAAAAAAATGTATATATATGCATATGTGTGTCTATATATATATATATATATATATATATATATATATATATATATATATATATATATATATATATATATTATTTCCAATATATTTGATATATTTTTATTTCCATTTATATATTTTTTTAAAATTTTAATTGTAATTTATATCCATTTTTATTTTCACTTTAATTTATTTTATTTTAGATTATTTTTCTTTGCATTTTTGGTCCTGCATACCCATCTATCGCGAACCTTTTGTATGCTTTTGTTTCTCATTACCTCTTTGGGTCGGAGGGAGCGCAAGTAGCTCTTGAGGTCTCCTCGTGTCATCAGCTCCATGATGACCAGGGTGGGCTGGCCCTGAGACACCACCCCCAGCAGACGCACCTATCACAAACAGGAGTGTGAGAAGAAGAAAAAAAAAAAAAAAGAAAAAAAAAAGAATACGTGCGCCATGAAAAAGTGCGCATGCACTCTTCTTACCACGTGATGGCAGTTGAACTCCTTCATGACGGAGGCCTCGTTGAGGAACTCGATGCGCTCCCTCATGCTGGCCGACTCGTTCACAGTCTTGATGGCCACCCGCGTCTCGGGTTCGTCCTTCACCACGCCCTTGGCGATGCCCTCGTACACCATGCCGAACGAGCCCTGGCCCAGCTCGCGGCTCAGCGAGATCTTCTCGCGCGCCACCTCCCATTCGTCCGGCACGTACACTGTGCACGGGGGAAGAAAAGACGGCGGGTTGCCTTCAAACAAACTGTGACGATATAAAGTGTGATGGTGTTGATCTTACGACTTCTATCATTAGCACACAGTTGTTAACATTAGCATGAGTGGACATAATATGGCAATGACCTTTCACTTTTCCCGCTGCTGCCGTTATTAATCTATTAACTCATTCCCTGCCAGCCCAGTAAAATTTAATCTTTGACGTCTATAGCCGTCAATGGCAGTGAATGAGTGGTGCATAAATACTACAAGGTCTTGTAGGAAACGTTAAATCAGAGCGTTCGGAAGTACCTACGCTCCTTGAAGGCAGCATGGATGAGATTTTTATTCACATCAACACAACGTACACTGCACTGAAACCGAATGACAATTTAACAATTTTGGGAAATAGCAGAAGGGGGCAATCATCTGCGTCGCCTGTACTCACTTTCAGCCGCACTGAAGTATTCCGGGTTGACCGACGCGTACAGGACGCCGTTTCCAAGCCGATCGCTGTTCCTAACAGCAAGCAAACAAGTGTCAACCACAAAGCACCCCAAATCAATAGCATTTAACCGCATTTCATTTACAGTGCTCATTATAAATTGTGCATTTTGTCAGAAATAATATAAGAGCCTACACTGTCAAATTAATTCATTCAAACCCAAAAACATAAATCCGTTCTTTTATACTTTGACCTGCACTCCCCAAAAATGTATTTATATGCTCTTTTTTTTTTTTTTTTTTAATGCTAGAGCATACAGAAGGCTTTGATACAGCTTCTGACATGAAGTGGTCGCTTAAAGCAATGGTAGTTATTACAAAAAACGGCCAGCAGTTGGCAGCAGAGTATAAGTGATCAGCCAGGGCCTTGTTGCAACAAGCTCTTTTTGCCAGTGTTTTCAACAGGTTTGTGAATGATGATTAAACCTTGCTATGTTCTAATGCTTAATTGCTGCAAAACGGAAACAGATACAAATATACTTTTTTTTTTTTCTGATGAAAGAAGAGACTCATCTTTCTTTTGGTTGGTTCTATGGTTTTATAGCAATAGAACATAATATTCTGTGGGCCTTGCAAAATCAGTCAAAAATCCCGTAAAACAGCTGGGAGCGAAATGGGGGCTTTCAGTGAAAATGGCTGCGAGTTGATTGAGTTGATATATGAGGCAATCTTATCAATTTGATCGATCATTTGTCTAAAAATCCCGCATTTCACCACAACAACGCACCTTTTCCTGTTCAAAGCGAAGAGCGCGCCGGCGAGGAGGCAGATGACCAAGATGATTAAGACGGGGGCTAATATGATGGCGTAGAGGAAGTTTTCGTACCCTGATGGGGTCAAGTACACAGTAAGTCAACACTTTAACTTATACACAGTGTATCGACTATTAAGAGTGTCTTAATGTGCGTGGCTTACGTTCAGCAACATAGAGATTTATCGGTCGCGTCCAGGATCCGTTCCCAGCCAACGACGTCGCTCGGACCCTCAACGAGTAGTTGCCCGGACTTAGGTTCGACAGACGGACGCTGCGCTGTGTCCGATACAGTTGACCCGACACGCACTCGTGCTTCTCAGTCTGACACACGTATAACAAAAGAGAAACAGACAGACACATAAGCACCAGACCTTACATGGACTTTTTTTTTTTTTTTTTTTTTTTGGATGTATTTTCGTCGTACCTCCGTGCCCAGTTTAAACTTGATCTCGTACATGAGGATGAGGCCGTTGGGGTGAGATGGCTCCGGCCAGCGCAGGAAAACCGTGTCCTCGTGGCCCTCCCAAGACACCAGGCCCGGAATGTCATCTGCCTTTTCTGGAAGTGAGAAATAAAAAGAAAAGAAAAAGAAAAGAAAAAAAAAAAAAGCACGGACACTCAGAACCACGCCAGCTTCAATTAGGCCAGGGGTTGGCCAGGTTTGGCACGATAACCACATAAAATCTACACCATAATTTCATTTGGCCCAACAAGTATTTACATTAGGGCTGGGCAATATATCGAAAAAATATCGATATCGCGATATTCGCCCAGGCAATATGCATATCGCAAAGACATGTAATAATTTTCATATGGAATTTTTTGCTTTTACCTGAAATTGACTAATCAGACACAAACTTAAATGTGCATCACCATCCAATAGTTGAACATCATCTCAGGTAATTACAATTAATGAACTAGGAACACATTGAACTTGCTTATTTTACCACATGAAAAAAAATGTTATTCAATCATTTGACAATAAAAAATGTTATTTCTCTAGGTACATGTTAAATATCGATATCGCGATATTCAACAACTATATCGCATACCACGTTTCTCCAATCTCGTGCAGCCCTAATTTACATTATCAATAGTCCTATCATAATTTAGCCATTTTCCCACAATAAAATTGGTTAATTATTTATTATTTAACTGATTATTGTAAATGTATAAAAATAACTAAAATCTTATTGTAAAAATCTTCTTTGACTTATTTTATTTTAGTAAGCAATTCCACCTTCTACAAGCACTAATAAAATAGTTACCTTTTTTTATTTAATCAAAAAAAATTGTTAATTAAAAATGTCATTATAAAAAACTAAATATACTAATTATTAATCTATTACTAAAATTAACAACTGTATTTTACATAAAATACGCAAATATTAATAGGAATAAAAACAATTTAGATATTTTTTGTATTTTATTAAATAATTGGTAAGTTTTATAAAATTAAATTAATTGTAATGCATAAATTAAAAAATTAGTTGGTTCCACCAACCTGCCGGTTTGGTCCTGGAGAAAACAAACTCGGCGGCGCTGCAACGCTGCACCTGCCGGTTGCAGGCGTGAACGTCGATGCGGTATACGGTGAACGGCTGCAAGCCGAATATCTGCAGCTCGCGCTCCGTCACCGCTTGCTCCACAAAGTCAAACTCTCGCTCCGCCAGCTCCGGGCCGCCGCCGCCGCCGCCGCCGCTGCTGTTGGCGGCGGCCTGCAGGGGAGGGACGACGGTGCTGGCGTTGGAGTGAGGCCGGTGCTGGCGTCGAGCGTAGGTGGCGTTGGCAATGTTGAACAGATCTCGACGCCGGCGATCGGGTGGCCTGGAAAGACATGATTTTCACGAGTCAGCCCATCAGGCCATTTTTGGTGAACCAAAGTCATGAGTAGACCCACAACAGATTTGTCAACCTTATAGGTCCTGAAATGAAGCAGGAAGTCTGGCATTTTGCCATATTGCAGGAGTCTTTTTTTTTGTTTTTGTTTTAGAAAATATTTCCTGAAATCCACTTTTAGACATAAAGCGACATGGGGTAGGACTATTTTGTTACATCTGTCGCCACCACCTGGTCGTCTTTGATCGGCTACATTCCGTTAACGTCACAGTCCATGGAGTCAAGCAGCCGAGAGTAGTTGGAAGATTTTAAGTGGTAAATATTGAACACATTCAATGTTTAAAATGGACGGCCCGACTTGTTTTGGACTCAATTTTCGGAACAAACAGTTTTAACACACCTCAGATATACGCATAATCATTTACACACATACACATAAATAAATTTGTATTTAATTTTTGAATTTTTTTTTTATATATCCGTTTTCATTTTCACTTTTAGTCATTTATTTATTTATTCATTTTTAAAGTGTAAATTGACAAAATAAAAATAAATAAATGACTAAAAGTGAAAATAAAAACTGATATAAGAAAGATATAATTTGAAAATTACAACACAAAAAATAAATATAAACAGGGAAAATAAATAAATAAATAAATAAATAAATATACACACATTTAATTTTTGAATTTTATTTTTTTAGATCCGTTTTCATTTTCACTTTTATTTATCTATTTAGTTATTTATTCACTTATTTATTATTCATTTTTAAAGTTTGGCAGTTTTGGTCCATACTGCCAAGTGGAAATGTTATTCAAATGAGGGGGGCGGTTCTAAGTGCGTCTTGGGTTGGACTCCGCCGTTGCAAACTGCCTGTGATTGGTCGAGTGAGCAGCTCAACAAGGAAGTCTCGCCGGCTTGCAATGGAGAGCTCCAGCGATGGACGACTATCGTCTAGCAACTCAAGTCGCAAGTTGCCCTCCATACAAAAACAGTCCGATGGTCTTTATGTGTGGACCAGGCCGAAAGTGCACCACCCAAATTTTTCACAAGGGGGTGCCAGTTCATTCATGCTATCCTAGCTTTATTTATTTAATTATGTGACACTTTGATCATGTTTGCATGTTTTAACGTTTTTTGTTGTTGTTGTTTTTTTGAACATTTGTTTTTAGAGTGTGTGGGTGGGAGAAGGGGGTGCGCCATCTTCGTCGGCACGCCAAAGGCGATGTTGTGGGTTTAAACGTTTTTGAAAGACTGACCTGGAGGGGGAAAAGGAAGCGGGTTGTTTTTAATAAAAGGGTCACAGGTCTGCTGTTGGTTATTTGCGAGCAGATGTCAGATGCATAGAGGTTTGTTGTTCGCTTTGGATCCGTGTTGGTCTCACACTCGTCTTCCAGTGTGCGTGTTCCAGTGAGTCATCGAGTTGTTTTCAATGCTTTCCAGCCTCAGGGGGGGGGGGGGGACAACTAGTGAGCATTTTTTGTAAATAGACTCACCAAAACAGCACCAGTCATTTTTGTGGCGAGTCAGGAAAACGGAAGCACATCTGCCTGCTAAATCAAAAGCAAGCGCATTTCCTCCATGTTCTCATTGAAAGAAGCTGCATTGGCAATTTTAAGCATACAGTAAACTCCCGCTATTTTTAGATTGCTGCGATTCAATTATGTGTGTTGGTCTAGCACATGAAATCGCAACAAAATGTATTCAAATTTGTGATTGGAAGGTCCAAAATAAATTGTTTCAAAGAAAAAAAAAGGAAAAAAAAAGAAGAAAAAAAGCTCACCTGGGTGTGAAGATGGAGTTGTGCAGGAAGTTCTCAAAGACTTTCCGGTAGGAGGCATCGGCGGCCTCCGCCTCCAGGTCCTCCACCGATTTGGGGCAAGGGCAGCAGGGCCCCTTGTCGGTACCGTCAGGGTCCGACTTTGTGGGCTTGGTGTCTTCCTCCTGGTCCCCCACCCCGATCGCTGCCATCCTTACAGGGATCTTCAACTCTGTAGAAGAGGATTTGTTGTCATTAAGTCAGCAGTGTTAAAAAAGTCCGGCCCTTCCATCCATATATATATATTTTTTTTTAGCAGTTCGAGGCACATCAATCTGAGTCCTCTTTGGGCCTTTTGTTGCCCTGTGGCAAAGCTAAATTACTTACAATTTTAAATAGATTTGTGAATACTGATGAAACTTAGCTCTCTTCTAATGCTAATTGCTGCAAAACGGAAACAGATAGAAAGAAGAGACTTTAATCTTTCTTTTGGTAGGTTCCATGCTTTTATAGCAATTGAACACAATATTCTCAGTCAATAAAAATCAGTCAAAATCCAGTAAAACAGCCGGGAGCGAACGGGACTGCTTCTGTGAAAATGGCTGGCAGTGAATGAGTTAATGGTATTAATTGTACATAAAATAAGTATTTTTAAAAAGCGTTTTCTTTTTTATTTTGTGAACAAAATTGTTTTTTGAATTTTAGCTTTAGTTTTTTCCTTCGTTTTAGTTAACTAAAATAACCTTGACTGTCTCGCGTGTGTTTCTTACCTTTGGAGCAGTAGTTGTGCTGGTACAGTTCTCGGTCTTCGGCCTGCTGCTGCCAGCGCACCAGGTAGTAGGTTTGATTGCCGTTGGGGGACACCGGGGGCAGCCAGCGCACCACCAGCTGGGTGGAGGAGTTGGAGTAGGCACGCACGTCCTGAGGCATGGAGGGCGCTGCGGACACAAAACAGGCGGCGGAGTTTGAAATGATGACAGATTCAAGTGGGAAAGGATGGAACGAGGAAATGAAATCACACGCCTTAGTTGCCAAAAATATTTGAACAGATATTTCAGGCGGAGTACTACCAAAATATTTTCAGAAGAAATTATGAGCCGCTCGCCACTGCTCCTCCGAGTCGGGCTTACCTGAGGGGCTGGTGCGGATGTACACCACCTTGCTCTTGGCACTGGGCACCTGCTTGTCGTCCACCATGAGCGTGATGGCCTTGACGAAGACGGCGTACTGCGTCCACGGCTTCAGGCTGGACAGCAGCACGCCGGGGTCCGTGTCCTTGTCCTGGTGCAGCTCCACGTCCACCATGTTCCAGCTGTTGGAGCCGCAGCCGTCCTGACCCTCAAACTCGGTGATGTTCTGGTACGGCCTACGGGAAGGCGGGGAGGGGGTGTTCGTGAATAATGAGTGCACTGCACCGAGTGATCAGAAGAAGGGAGTAAATAGAGACGTACGCCTCTTTGTAGTAGACGATAAAGCTGATGAGGTCTCGGTAGTCTCGGGGGCGGTAGCGCTGCCAGGTCAGCTTGATCCTGGTGCTGCTGGTGCTGTTGGACTTGAACTGCAGGATGGTGCTTTCGCCTGAGGGGTGGGGGCACGGTAAAAGACACTTCTTCTTATCAAAAAGAAATCCTGCATTGACCTGAAAAGTCATGAGTTTCTCAGGGGGTCCTTGATGTGTTTTTTTTTTTTTTCCCACTGCACAGTGCCGTCCATAGCTCAGTTTAGCTGTACTCAACAAGAGTATCTCAGTAGAGTGTTAAAATAAATGGAATTAAATATTATCTAAGAATTGGGGGGGAAAAATAGAACAAAATACAAAAATATTAGTTAACAAAAAATAAATAAAAACACCTGAAAAAGCACCTACTGTATATTAGACAAGAAATTCCCCCAACATTAAAATAAAAAAAATAATGTGTAAAAAAAAAAAATTTCAAAGATATTTGGGAAGAGAAAAAAAGGAAAATAAAAATAAACATTAATGCAACGTATTAAATAAATAAATATAAATATTTAAACAAAAAAATAGCAGAAAAAAAATATTAAATAATATAATAATATTAAAATTTATATAAATAAAGGAGTCTAGAAATCATGATCATACCTGCTTATAACAATTAAAAAAAAAAAAAAAAAAAAAATGAAACTGAGCACCATGCAGCGGAAAGTGCCAAACTAAGCGACAGCAACCCCAACGAAAACAGGAAATATTTGGACTGCTTTTGGCGCGTACAGCTGGCTCGGTCGCCGTTGTTGCGGAAGTCGCTTCCGTCGAAGCGCCCCGGAACGCCCGTCTGCTCCCACATCTTCTGGATCTCCGACAAGCAGAGCTTGGGGTTGGCCCGGAAGAACAGCTTCCCGTTCCTGATGGTGAGGTTGTGCTGCTTCCAGTCCCACAGGTACTGCAGCTGCTGGTTGTCGAACGCCGAGAAGGCGTACATGCTGGACGGGGGCAAACGGGGAAGGAGTCGTCGTCATTCGGTCATATATCACCTCCATATTCTGGGCATCATCAGCTCAAAAAAAGTCAAAATACTTAGGTGGCTTTTTATGATACGCTGGGTACCACCTAGACATACAGGAATGACTGCAATGTGGAGCCTTGAGACAGAAAAGATTCTTGTGAACTCAAGGAGAAACGGGAGGAGGATGTTTTTGCTGCAGTGTTCAGATAATTTCTTGATTTGACTGAGCCGAACTTGATGAGAAACAACTAAACCGTTAATATTAATTTGGACGTTCACATGAACTGCCACACAAGTGTAAAGTGACGTTAACTACAATTAACATAAAAAAAAAAAAAAAACACAGGGTCTTAGCTTCTTTGTTTTGTTTGCGTGTTCTTACTCATCCAGTAGTTCTTCGCCGTCGATGTATCGCAGGCTGCGCAGGAAGGCCAGCGAGCTGAGAGTGTGCGAGTGTCGGATGCGCACGTAGCCCGTCACCCTCTGGATCAAACCCGTGAAGCTCTCCAGCTCGGCCACCATGTTGTCTGTTGAGACACAATGTTAAAAAAAACAAAAAACAAAAAAAAAAAAACATTTAATATATACCATTGCACTTTCTTATTCTAGTTATGACTTGAAGTGTGGAAATGACGGTCCTCAGACTTTCCGAGGTCCTGGTCTAGACTCCATGTGACATCACTGCGGATTGTAAAAAGTGTTTTGCTCTCATACGTTTACCTCACTCCCCTTTAAAAGTATTGCAACGGTGAGGCCAGTTCCTTTATTTTATGTTGCGATGCAACCCATTGGTATACGCTAATAGATTTTTGTCTCACCAACCTCCTCACAATATCGTGATCATTATCGTATCGTGAACTTCATATCATGATATTATATTGTGATGTTTGGACATAGTTACATCCTACTTTTCACCTCTGTTACAATTCGATGCCAGAGATAAAAAAAAAATACAAAAATTGCATGTCCGACAGACGCTTGCGCCATTAAATGACAGACAAAAATATGAAAAGATAGATATGAAATGCTACTTTCTTCTGGAAATCCTAAACTAACGTTGTTCACGCTTTCCATAGCCTTTGATGGAAAAGTCGCCAACGTGGCCGCCAGTAAACAACAGCGCACAATTCTGGAACTACAGTGTTCCCTCGCCATAACGCAGTTCACTTTTCGCAGCCTAGCTGTTTTGATTTTTTAGTGCAATTTTGCATGCATTTTTTTTTTCCCAGTAATGTACCTATTTTATCATCAAATTTATAACGGTTTGTACATTGAGAATGTTTAAATAAGCTTTTAAACATTTATAATAAATGTAAAAAATAAAAGGTAACTACTTCACGGATTTCATTTATTGCGGGTATTTTTTTTTAATCTAACCCCAGCGGAAAACAAGGGAACACTTTAACAGACTTTGACAACTACTGTACAAAGAAGCACTTTAAGCTATTTTCTGTCCATTAAATCCCAAGTATGTTGGTTTTGGGTCCATAAAAATGGAGGTTGCAACTGTATATCTTAGCTACCCGCGCCGCGTGTTTTGACCGTGCGTCACTTGGTGGTTAAGACGCCAACGTTATCGGCGCGGTGTACTTACGGCCTCTGCGGATGTTGATGTGCAGGTTGCCTTTGATAACCGTGCAGCCTTTCAGGGACTGCGCCGCGTCCACCGAGTCAATCACCTTCTCCTCGCACACTTTGTCGCACAGGCCGTCGCAGGCGGTGCAGGACATGCTGGAGATAGACAGACGGACAAACGCACGACTAAAACAGTCTTTTCTTTACTTTTTTTTTTTTTTTTTACTAGCTGAAAGGAAAGGAGGTTCCCTCGCAACTAGCAATAGTAGGATATTAATCAGTGTTAATTTTGACAAGAAGTTTTCATTTAGATTTAGTGAGCCTTTTGACTAAAATTAATTAACGTTTTAGTCATAATTTAGTCATCTGATTGTATTTTAGTTCTCGTCCAATTTTAGTCGACGAAAAAAAAAAAGAGCAATTTTAGTCGACTAAACTGTCAATTTAGTCGACTAAAATTGCTCTTTTTTTCGTTGACTACCGTAATTTCCTTCAGCATACATTTCAACTTTTAACTCATTCACACACAAGTGCATAATTGAGATTAATCTTACAGCTGCAAAACGAATGTAAATATGTTTGAACACTAAATGAAGTGAACAGTTTGAATGATTCTTTTCTTCCACCCGCGTTTCGTTCCTTCTGATTAGATTGTGTGAATTTTCGTCACCGTGTTTTCATTTTTGTTTTAGTCATTGACGAAATTGTCAGTCAATTTTAGTTATCGTTATAGTCTCAATGAATGGCTTCTATTTTAGTTTTCGTTTAATTTTCGTCTGAAAACAAATTTTCGTGACGAAATTGATGACAATTTTTTGTCAACGAAATTATCACTGATATTAAATCATTTGCTCCCAAAAACGTATATATACACGTTCTATTTTAAATATTACCATGCTCCCAAAGACGTATTTATACGTTTTTTTTTTGTTTTTTTTTATGCTACAGCACACAGACGGCTTTGATGCAGCCTCTGAATTGAAGAGAACGGGTTGAAGCAATGGTAGTTATTACAAAAATGACCAGGCCCAGCAGGTGGCAGCAGAGTCTAAGAGATCAACCAGGTCATGTTGCAACAGGCTATTTTCCCCACAGTTTTAAACAGATTTGTGAATAATCTTGAAACTATAGCTACATTATAATGCTAATTGCTGCAAAATGGAAAGAGCTAGAAATATACTTTTTTTTTTTTGTCCTGATGAAAGAAGAGACAAATATTTCTTTTGGTAGGTTTCATATTTTTATAGCAATGGAACATAATATACTGTGGACCTTCAATCAAATTTGTCAGTTAAACAGCCGCAAAGTGGACTGCTTCAGTGAAAATGGCTGGGAGAGAATGAGTTAATGTATCTGTAATACTTTCACGTTGACATGCTCATATTTCTCAACTGGAATATTGAGTTCCTTTAATTGGTTATAATTAGCTTAGCTCAGAGCCTTAAAAACTCCAATCAGTGACAGTCATCAAGTTAAGGTCATCGTTCTCAAATTATCTTTAAGATTGATAGATGCAGCGCGTCTGGCTCACCTGTTGGGGGAGGTGCGCGTATACCCGAAGGGGCATTCCGACATGCACTCGCCCTCGTGGATGACGAAGCTGTCGTAGTCCGGCAGGTGGACTCGGGAGCAGAGCTCGGCGCTGACGCATCGCCAGCCCTCGAACTTGTAGGAGCCGTGCGGACAGTCGGCCACGCAGCGGCCCTGGTGGTAGTAGTGCACGCAGGCGGCGCAGGAGCTGTCGCTGCCCGCCACGGCGCAGCTGCCCAGGCACTGCGCGTGGCAGCAGTCGCCGCTCGCTGTGCACGCTCGCCGCCCGCACTTCTCCGGGCACTCTGATGGGTGAAACACAGAAACAAAAACAACAAAAACATTTCAATGAAAAAAAAAAAAAAAAAAAGACTTTTTAATAAATTGTTAATATTTTGTCTATAATTAATTTGATATTTCCATTATTTTTCACGTACAATTAGTACCTTTAAAAAAACACATTTTGCAACTTGCTGTCGACTGAAAATGACATCACAAGGGCTCAGGTAACCAATCACAGCTCACCTGTTTTCTAGGTTTGGTCATGTGACGTTCACAAGCTGAGCTGTGATTGGTTACCTGAGCCCTTGTGGTGTCATTTTCAGTCGACAGCAAGTTGCAAAATGTGTTTTTAAAAGGTACTAATTGTACATGAAAAATAATGAAAGTATCAAATTCATTATAGGCAAAATATTCGTTTGACTGCCCAAAATGGCTAAATAAGTAATGTCTCCCTTTTACTGTGACTTTTTGTGTAACATTGCAAAACTAAATAAATAAAATTATGTAAATATTAAATCCAATTAAATCAACAATATTAATCTGAAACTGTGTGCTTCAAAAAGTCAAAACATAAAATGTGTTTTGACATGTTAAAATTGAAGACATAATACACATTTTTCATAGAAACGTATGCAAAAGTGAGTCAGTTGCTGGACAGATACATGTCTTCCACAAGTAAAAGCAAGCTCATGAATCTTCTTCGCCTGAAGACTTCCGTACATTTCCCTGCCACTCGTATGTGGTGCTCCCCCTAGCGGCCTGCCAAGTAATTGCTCAATCAGTAATGAACAATGGAGCCGTTATAGTGGCTGTATATTAACTACAAATATCACGATACTTGCGACGCCGCAATCGGGAGAAAAAGTATCACCATTTATCGCGATATCGATATATCGTCACACAACATCAAAATGGTAACATTTTGTGTTTGGCAACACTCCAACATGAATTAAGTCATGCTAGCAACGTAGAAGCCGCGACTAAGATCGGCCAGTTTACGTCGATGCACGTCTTTGTGAGGGACGCGAGTTTGCTCTGAGGCTACAATTACATCTTGCGAGCAGTTTGATAACTTTAATACATATTATTTCACTTAAAAGGACGTGACAACTAAATAGCATGAAAAGATGACCAACTAATGGCAATGAAAAATGTGTATCATTTGAAAATATATGGTGCTAAAAAACGGATTTCTGACAACAAAACTACAAACATCCCCACTAAGTGCACAAATTGCTCAATCTGCCGTCTTGGGGGGTCTCCTCGTGTTCCAATATTAGGACAAGTAAAGAATAATAAGCATGATTTACAGTCCTCCAGGAGGAATGGTAGGTCCAAACTCACTTAGGAAGTTGATCCGTTCGAAAAGACGAGATGAAAAATCTGTCGTGAAAATGATGTCACACGCTTGCATTAAACCGCGTGTGTGTGTGTGTGTACGTTTGGTGTTTAAACAGGCCGCACAGTGAAGTCATGGGAAATGATGTGCTGTTTAAGTGATGCCGATTGACATGACGCACATGCTGCCTTCAACGCCCAATTGCGTTGAGTGTTTTAGTTATCCTCCAGAAATATTCAGCTCACTGCCTGAGGGGACATCATTTTGCGGTTTTTCAAACTTAAAAAAAAAAATAATAATAAAAAAATCCCTCGACATAAGTTTCACTTAACATCAAGTTGGACATGGTCTATCTAAACAACAATATGAAAAAAAAAAAAAAAAAGTCTCAAGGATCCATGCATGACATGAAACAGAAGGTCTGCCATTTTCATTTGACGTAAACAGTTTGGAGTGAATTCCTGCGCTTCTACTAGGAAATTCTCCCAAATAAGTCCCAATCAGAAAAAGAACAATAGGATGGAGATGTCTGATAACACATGGTAGGGCTGTGCAATTAATTGAAATTAAATTCCAATTATTACACTTCATAATTAAAAAAATCAGCATATCGTTAAAAAAAAAAAAAAAAAAAAAAAAAAAAGATTAATACTCTTTTTTGAGGTGTTTAAATGTATACATTTACACCTTTTTTTTTTATATTAAAGTAACTAATTAAATTTTTTTTCATTCAAAAGGAGCTTGTATTAGTGTTTCAAAGAATTGTATTTGTCTTAATATTTTTTTAAATTTTAAACATTTTCTGGTTTTGCAACAAAAAATAAATGATCATCCTACTGCACAGTGCACTTCAAGTTTTTGCCAATATAACAAAAATAAAAAAAATAAACCAATAAATATTATTATAAAAAAAAATTCTGTTTGGTCCAAAAGGTACTTACATAATTATTATGCTTCTATTTTTTTTAATTGGTCTTAATATTTTATCAAAATAATGGTGATTATTATATTTCCCATAATCGAGCAGCCCTAACACATGGAACAAAAAAAGTTTCATCGACCCGTGACAGAAATTGAACAATCTAACGTGGGCGGGCCATGGAATCAATAGACTCCATCCAAGTCAAGTAAATTCAGATGTCAACGCAACAACAAAGTCATTCCTTAACATAAAAAAATAACACAAAAACATATTTTTATGCCAACTGAACCCACAAAGCCACCGACGGACCCGCAGTCTGTCCAACCCGACGACAACACATCATCAGTCAGTGACCATGAGGCGACCTTCACCGGCCCACCAATCAGAACTGTCCAAACTGTGTGGTCCCCATCAGCCATTCAGCGGGCTGTTTTTGTGGTCGCGTGTCTCTCTCTGGCATACAATGTTCTTCCTCTAAACCTCCGCCCACCCTCCCTTACGCCTCCTTAAGCAACCCTGTGACCTTACGCTAAGTTGAAAGACCAAAAAAAAAAAAAAAAAAAAAAATGGTGACGAAACAGCTGGGGTAAAGAAAAAGGGCGGGAACATGCTGCAATAAACGCAAGGCTGACAAATAATGGATACCAGCTTTTGTGCTAACATGTTGCAGGGCTGCTGCGACACAGGAAGAAATACGGGATGGGAGAAGGTGGGGGATAAGGAGGGTGGAGGAGTTTCATATGGTGGGCTTGCCTCCAAAAACACAGAGGGGGACTTGGCAAGTTATTCTCAAAACTAGTTCCCAATAGGAAATATTAGAAATAGGGTGAAAATGTCACCATCATAAAACTTTTAGGAATCTTGCAAAGCAATTTTAGCATTTCTAATAGTTGTTAACCACTATAGATAGACTGATATGTTTTTTGTTTGTTTTTTCAGGCCCGATATCGATACTGATTATTAGTAGTCAATGAGGCGGATAACATATAGAATATCGAAGAACAAAAATTTATTTACTGTAATCTGTTTCGGGATAAGGGTGTGTAACAAAGTTTCTCGGTGCACTGTACAAAACATGACTGATGCTCTGATTAGCAGCGTGTTCACCTTTTCCATTCATTTGTTAGAGAACGGCGTGGATCAAAAAGGATTGGGTCACAAATGCCTGCCCCGGCGGGAAAGTATTCTGGGAACTCCACAACGGTCGCCAGCCAAACAGCAAGAATCTTTCTGGTCCGTTGCATCCAAATTAAGCTATTGTCGTAGACCCCCAAATGCACGGCGAAAACAAGCAGACTCTTGGTCCTCGTCGACGGTGGTCTGTGTCTTCCTAATTTGTTCATGCTCGGTTCCCATCCGAGGATGATCCCTGCCTGATGCGGAGCCGAACAAACCTGCCCTGATTAGAACGCTACACGAGAAACATCCGTGTGCTCGCTCCCGGCAATGGTGGCGGTGTTTTCCATTGGCCGTGTTGCCCAGGTGAAAACACTAACAGGCCCAACAGGGATCCTTTAACTTTCTATATGACCTAGCTTTCCAATTAACAGAAGAGCTGAGCCATTCCGTCTTAATTTATAACAGGAGTAATGTTATTTGATACCCCTACCTTTTCATCAGTAGTTTGATTCTTGATTAAACATCTGTTGAACGGAGGGAAAATGCACATTAAACTTTTACAGGTGAACCTAATTTAAACTTTTCTCAAACTCGTCAAACGCACAAAACAAGGTCTTGCGCTTCACGTTGTTTTTTTTAAAACGTTAAAAAAAAAAAAAAAAAAAAAACGTATTTACACATTATTGGGAGCAAATGAGTTAAGCACACGTTTTTTACTCTGATTTTGTCCGTATCTAAAAATGGCACATTTGTCATATATATTTTGGTTAGGATGTCAAAGCCACTGAACCCGACACATTTAGCCACCCTTTAGTTTGGTCCGTTGACATCCGGAACTGTGACTTGGCTGTCGTCCAATCCCTAATTAATTGTGATGGTTGTCGAGACAATTTGGGAGAACTTTACCGACTTTGCGCTCTCTGGAGATGGGTCTCAATCAAAATAAATGGGGCCCATTTGGTTGTCCTGTCCCATTAGTAACACTTTCCACCAATACACTCCATTGTCTCCGGCAGATTGGGTCCTGTGTAAATATTTTTACGGAAGACTTCAACAGCATCTGTAAATCTTGTCCACAGCGATGCTTTTGTTTTTATCTCGCTATCTTGATGTTTGATGACTCCTGGCACGCCAAACACAAACACACATTCCACTTGACAGTGTGCTAACGTCTTTGCTGTCATCTTTATTTGCTCGGAGCACTTTGGCGCCGCCGTCTCATGGATGTGACTCCGCTCCGCCGGACATCCAGATGCCACGCCGTCTATCGGCCGGGTCGGTCATTTCGAGAGCTGCAAATTCACTTTAAATGGAGATCGGCGTCCTAATGATGCTAGTTGGCCCGCGCAGTTAGCAGACGCGCTGCTGGCGGCCCCAAACATTGAGCTGCCTTCAACACTGACAAACTGTCCGATGCAAACAGAGTCGGCTTTGTGCGGGACTGGAAACAGTAATATGTGGGCACATTGTGTTTTCTGTCCATCACCAATGCTGTTGCGGTGTTTATGGAGACTGCGCCGGTGTTGTTTATTTTCCCAAATTTGCTTGATTACTGGAACGCACCGAGAAGCAAGGGGAATGTGTGGCGATGTCCTGAACAGACCTTTGGGATTTGTGCTTGGCTAAGTTTAAGTTTGCTAGCTGGTCCGTTTTTGTCCTCACTGTTTATTGGAGAGAACTACTCTGTAAATAAAATCGGGAGGTGTGTGGATTAACAGTAAATACAGTAATGATAATACAAATAAATCAATGAATTGGCCTTCACATGCTTTATTAATGGTGAACCGTTGATACAATTAAATCTGAATCTGTCTAGGACAACTGCTCCCTAATGTGGATCATCTGGGCAAATCCCCGACGCAAGTAGCCCATCAAAATGAGATCTTGAGACATGGAATTTGCCCAAAATGGCTGCATCATTCGCTGTGTTTTACACTGACAGGTTTTGATTAGAAAAGATGGCGAGCAGATGAGTTCTCAAACGATGAATCGTCAACCAGCAGGGGTTCACTGTACTACCGACTGAAATGTTAGCACTTATTAAAGAGATGAAAATTGAACAAGTGCAGGCGGTTGACATTAAATAATACTCTTGTAGGTGAGACAATCGAAAAGATCCTTCCTTATTTGGGTCACCCACAGCGAGGAGGCCTTCCACGGGAGAGATCTGTTGTCCGAGGCTAATTACAGTCAAAAGGAAACAGATGCGAAGTGCTCTCGGACTTGAGATTCCACTTTGTGACGGCCGTTTGAGTGCGACCGAGGACTTGCAGAGGGATTTTGGACATAAGGTCTGCATTGGTGGTCTAACAGTCCATAGATGAAGTGAAATGTTCTCTAAATGTAGCTCAATTGTGGAGGTGCAATAAAGACCTTGTCAAGGACTACGCGCATTTATAAACGAACAAATATACAAATCAATTTTTTGCCATTAAAAAAAAAAGGCCAAGAAACATTGAATCCAGGACATCCTCTGTTATTCCCTTCAAGTCTTTGTTGATGCCATGCCGCTTGGCGGTTCAATCTTTCCTTATAATACCGTGTAGCCAAAGCATCGGAGGTGGCAAAGGGAAGTTATTTCACTCCGGCTCGTCTAAACAGAGCCAGCAGTTCACCTTGTGGAACTTGTTTGGAAAACACATTTGTCAGATCAGCTGACACCACTGGATAACCGGGAGACAAAAGACATTCCTGGCACCCCCCGACTGACTGCCCTGGAAAAGACATGACAAATAAAAAGTGTTGTTCCCACCCAGAGAAGCCAGACAATGAAAAAAAAAAAAGGGTGTGTGAGGTTTTCAAGGAGCAATCACACCATCCAGGTACTAGTCCTTTATAAGATGGAGACTGATACTGTGATATTCAGGTGTAACAGGATGACGATAATGGCTGAAGGCATCGCAATAGTTTTGCACACAACTGTTCTAGTTATAGTTGCCACATTCAATGCCACTCTGAATCAAAAAGCAGAGATGGAATACCGAAACCACCAAACCGGACCCGTTCAACACTTTGGTTATGCCTAGAATTTCTGTCCAGAAATATTATAAACAGAATTGGTAATGAAAGGTAGCCTTGGCGGAGTCCAACCCTCACTGTAAACGGACACTACCAAACAGGTAGAGATGGTACCACATGCTCCTGGAGAAACGCAACACCCCCGGGATCCCACGCCCCAACCTCTGGAAAGCAACGCCCACCCGGGTGTTTAATGCAGTGCCAGCGGAGGCAATCAATGTTGGTTTTTGGCCTTGCTGCATACATTCAGAAATTTCTTCAGATTCTCTCAATCTTTTGATGACAATATGGACAGTAGATGATGAAATTCGTAAATTCTTTGCAATTCTAAGTTGAGAAATATTCCAAAACTGTTGGACTATTTGCTTTGTTATCCACAAAGTAGTGAAACTCGCCCCATCCTTGCTTGTGAACAACTGACACTTTCAGATATGCTCCTTTTAGAATTGTGACACTCACCTGTTTTCAATTTACCGGTTCAACATGTGGAATGATCCAAATGTGTTTTTAAGCATTCCTCAACTTTCACAGTCTTTTGTTCCTCCTGTCCCAGCTTTTTTTTGGAACACGTTGCAGGCATCACATTTAAAATGACAGAATATTTCCAAAATCACAACTACTATTCATCTGTTTGAACATTCAATATCTTGTCTTTTAATATATTCAATTAACTATACATTGAAAAGGATTTGCAAAATTTGATTCCAACTTGATTGAAATTGGTGTTTGTACATACAATGCTGCCGACTATTCTTTGATTGGATTCACACGCACACATTCCCTTTTTTTTTGTGTTGACATGCTAAAGCAGACTGAACAATCCCTGGAATTTAATGGGAAGGACAGCTGAGCTGGCATATAAGATTCCCGTAAGGCAACAGCAGACCTCGCTGGCAACCTTAAATGTCATGCTCATGTGCGACTTATCGCAACTAGACTTCAAGGCCTGCTTGGAGCCCATCCAGTTAACCTCATTGGCTCCGATAAAGGAGTCTCAATGCTACACATCCACCGATTGCAAATTTGCAAGAATTAATGCCAGTGTCAATCATCAATTTCACACCAGAGCGTAATCAATACCTGAAAATGTGAAAATAAATATAAAATACAAAAAACATTTAAAAATTAAGCAAATATACAATAAATAAATTATGCTGAATTGCTAACCCGTAGTTTTCATTATCGCATTTAAAAAAAAACAACCGAAAATATGCTTCAAGTAGAGACTACAAGCAAAAAAGCACATTGAGTCACCGCTACATACTTTTTCTCACTTGATATTTTGTGCAACCACAAAACAGAAGGTGAAATGGACCCTGGTAGCCAAACAAACTTTAACCATACGTCTGACAAGACACTCGAGCCAGTCAAAGCTCATCACAATCAGACGGTGTTTCGCGGATCCCAATCAAAGGCCGCATAATTACAGTGGCCCCGTCGCCACAACCAAACCAGTAATGTTCTCTTTCAGGCATTCCACAGATGGGTGTGACTGTTCAATTAAAGTAGCCATGAATGTCCCTGCTTTACACAGCCGACCCTGTCATTACCAGCCCAATCAGCCTCTGTGAACAGGTCGCGGGGATATGGACCTTAAAATACGGTGACAATACTGAAGAATTTTTTATTTTTTTTGCTAAGATGTCAAAAAACTGTGGACAAAGACAAGGCCATAAAGTCTCTCTCACGCTTCAGCACACCGGTAACCGAGGTAAAGATAAGCAGTACATGCATGGATGGATGGAGGGATGGATGGTTTTCAGGGTGCTAGTTTTCTCAATAGAAAATAAAATTCCCATTACAAAATTTTTTAGGTGATGTTTTTTTGAGGGCCCAGAACATAGTAATGGCAGTTGCATGCATTTTAGTGGGGAGAGGGAAAAGATGATTTGATCAAGCGTGGTTACGATTCAAACTCTTATCTCAAGGCACCACTGTATCAAACGTTCTTTTTAACGGAAAAAGTGAAAAAGCATGTTTATGGTGATCTTTGTTCCTTTACTGTATCCGACGTGACTGAGCCGTGACCTTAAAAACCAAGGTACGAACTCAACCATGTTTTTTCAGCATAGCATTACAGCCCTACTAGTATTACAAATAACAAGGACCGTGCCAAACAACAAGCCCAAAAAGAGCAACACTGACATGCAAACGGCGGTAAATGAAGCTAATCGCGGGCTGAGCAACAAGCCGATCCCTCTGTTTTTATGTGTATTCCCTGTGGGCTGAGGTTAAAAATACAAAAAAAAAAAAAAAATCCCTTTCCCGTAAATCCCAGAGGACTTCCTTTGTACTTTAATGATGTGCTTTCATCTCCTCCTGAGATACAAAGCACTGGGAAGGGGAATAAAACACGTACAAAAAAAATAAAAAAAATAAAAAGAACTCCCATACTTTTTGGGAGGTGTTTACCCCGCATGCACAGACATGGAACCCACGTCGTGAGATGGGAACCTGCCGAAATGTCTGTAACGTGAGAAAAGACACCAAGACAAATAGGGGACGTAAACACACAAGAATGCCGCCCTCACCACAAAATAGAAAGGGGAAAAAAAAAAAACTTTCCCAGAAGAGCAAACACACTTTGAAGCGCCGCTTCTTTTTTATACTTGTCATACTTTTTATGAATGAGTCCACATCAAGGAAAACAACAATAGTGCTTTTATGGAAGCTGATGAATGGACAACCTACTCTGTAAATAGAAATGACTGAGGCACATTCAGACAAGAGAGCTCAGATAAGGAAACTGGAGCAACAAACAAACATGCTAAAAGACCCCCAAATAGGGATACAGTACAAGTATCAGTACAGTATCATACTGTACCACATGGATACCACATGGCCAGCCTAACATACTGTAATCTTTTCCTGGTAGAAGCCATGTCAGACCGAGTTACGTTCATGACATGACATGGATGACAACAACTTCCAGGAGACTGCAAATTATGCTCTTCAAAAAGGGCTGATTGACTGCGTTTGGCCGCCGACCACCATCCGGCAAGTACCGGGTTTTGCGAGCCCGGATGCCCTACTATGCAACACGCCGCTGGAATCCAGCTGAGCCAGCCGCGCTCACGTCATGGAGTCGGGACAAAGGCGGGACAAAGGCGGGCCGGGCGGCGGGCAACAGGCTGCAGCACGGCAAGTCGAGTAAAGAGAAGTAAACAGTGTGATAAAGTATCATGTCGGTTTCCCGGTCACCATTTTTATTTTATGACTTGCGGTATTCAAAATAAGCAGTCTTGCACTTTTCTTTTTTTTTTACTCAATTTATTTTGTAGTTATCACCCAGAGGTTATATGTCATTATTTAATCAAATATATATATATATATATATATATATATATATATATATATTAATCAAAAGTGTTTAATTACTGTATTTATATTCAGTTAAACGCTTGTCATGTTTGTATTTTTTAACAGTATTACCGGTAATCAGGGGTGCACCGATCGATCGGCCGGCTGATTTATCTGCCCCAATTTCCTTAATATTGGGAGTTCAGCCGATCCCTTAAAAATGAACAGATTTTTTTCCACCAATCTCATTTCCCTCCACAGAGGTCTGAAAAAGTCAGCCACTGTCCTCTTCTGCTGAGACGACGAATAGGATTTTCATTTTTATTTAAGGGAACAAATTCATGTGCAGTTAAAACAACCCATTTGTATTAATTCACCGATATTGTTCAATGTTTTCCAATAAAATAAGAATGGAACACTGAAGGTATACACTGCTTGTAGTGAAAAATCGGCATCAGCAAAAAGAACGGCGATTAGCCGGAAAATTGTGATCAGTGCACCTCTACTGGTAATAAAAATACAAAAAAAAAAAAAGTCCCAATTACAATCTGCAAGCGTTATGTTTGGGTCATGCAAGGGTTATGCTTACTGTCGTGACTAGGGTCATGTAAGGTTTTTGTTTACTGTCATGCAAGGGTTATGTTTGGGTCATGACCATGAGGTCGTGTCTCTTTTGAACTGACGAAATCGGCATCTAGTTTCAACTGGTAATACCCTATGTGATGTCAGGAATCTTTAATCTCTATCAGGTCAACAGCCAATCAGATAATTCCATGTCAGTCCTGTTACCCACATGTCTAGCCACAACCAATCAGATCGATTCAACTGTCTATTTATGCTGTCTTAGAAATGTGTGCTTTTTGTCTAATTATTCCTCTGTCCAGCTAGCCACCTGCTCCTCTTTTCCGCGATGCCTTCTCGTTGTTTCTGGTCAAGTCAAGTTAGTTCCACGCCTCTTGATGTTATGCGAATAAAGTGTTAAACTCTTATTTGTGTCTGCGCTTTTGGGATCCAACCTCAGAACATAACACAGGCTAAGTCAGCACGCTAAAACAAACTAAAAAAAAAATGAGATAACTAACACATTAACGAAGAGTAACTAACAAAAAACTAACTACTGACAAAAATCACAAAAATAACAACAGCAGAAAATTAACAGGCAAATGGACTAACACAGTAAGAAATAAATAAACTACCCACAAACGGGCTTACAAACAAAATGGCACGCCAGCGCACTAGATCAAGAGCTCACAATTTCACAAACACATTAACGACTAAAAATGTGAACAGACAAACGCACACCCAAACAAACAAAAAAACAAATGGCTTAATCACCATCACCAACACATGGCCATTTGATTACTCCCAGGCCATCTTTGAAGTTTTGAAGTGAAAAATGAAAAAAAAAAAGAATGACATCTGCGAACAAACGGGGGCTTGCATGGTGTCCAATTAGATATAGCACACAAGCAGGTAGCCACCAGAAAACTTCAGACTTCACAGCTTCCTATTCGGCACCAAATTATTATTTTTTTTTTTCCTATTTGTCTTCTTCTTTAGTGCTGGCCCATTTGCCGCGCTAACAGACTCCCTCTGGAGCCCGGCAGACGGCGTCTTCACGGAGTCCTGCTCCACTTCCCCCGCTACGTTTGGCCCACTTCGCAGTCGACTGACTCGCAAACAAAACGCCGTTGCGGCTGCAAGGAGCTCATCTGTAAACTTACAGTTGGCTTTTGATGAACGGCCATGGAGACATCGGATGTCTGGATGTAACGCACTACAGGTTACTTAGATTAGACACGAAGGCCGGGTACACACAAAGACAATCGGGCCATTTTTGTCCAGATTTGCCCCTTCCCAACAAAGGACGTCAAACGCCCGACTACCCTTTATGTCTTACATGATTGTACTATAACATTATCCCCAAATCTGAGGTGTGTTCAGAGTGGATTTGTCCCGGTAAAAGGATCCAAAACGAGTCGGGGCTGACAATCTTAAATTTTAAAAGTGTTCAATATTTACGACCACAAATTTTCACGCGTTTGGAGAAACACGACGACTCTCTAGGCATCTAACTCTGTAGACTGTGACATAAATGGAATGTACTGTAGCCAATTAAAGACAAGCCATGACTGACCAGTGACCAACATTGACGCGGTTGTAATTTGTAAATAACAAAAAAAATGAATAAGTCCTAGCCGATGTTGTTTTTGTATAACAACACAGATCACAAGTATTTTTCCAAAGCAAGTTCATTCATTCCGACATAATTTTACAATGCTCCCACCTCCAGTCCTCTTCGTAAACATCGGCGTTTGTTGTTATTTTATTTTGTAAGATCCCGTTTGATGATACGAGATTTCCGCCTCGGAGGACTTGGTTTCACAATGATGGGACACAATCTTAATGTATGAGGTGCTGTGTTGGGATTATCAGAGCAGATCACACACACACACACACACACACACACACACACACACACAATACAAACAAAAATGTTAAATACCCGATTTTGTACCTATAAGAGTGGGGTCGGTCACAGACTTGAGAAAAAATCTTTTCAAGATTTGAAAGCGGGTGAGGCCAGTGTACCAGTAGAAAGTGTCCACTATGGTTGACAGCTAATTTTTCACTGTAGGGCAAATTAATTAACTAACTAACCAACTGACAAATGAGCGAACTGACAAGACGACCAAAAAAAAATAAATAAAAAAATAAAAGAAAAGAAAAAAACCCGCAAACAGGCAAACAATCTGATGTGCGAATGTCCCAACGAATTAACAGCAGATTGACAAACCGCCAAACAAAGTGACTTATGAATAAACAAAATTGACTACAGACGATAGAGATAGACCGATAAGGTTTTTTTGGGCCCGATACCGATACCAATTATTAGTAGTGAAGGATGCCGATAACCGATATTTGGAGCCGATATTCATTTTCACTAAAAAGGGACATCAAAATTTGGAAAAAATACAAACTCAAGCTCTTATCTTTTTTTTTTTTTTTTTTTTTTTTTAAATTTTAAAGCACATGTTTATTGAGCAACTTTTAGGGTTAGTAAAATATTTTTAAGTTTAAAAAAAAAAAAAAAAATCTTAGTCAATACACAAGTTCTGGGATCTCCCAGGCGCAGTAGCATGTTTTCAAAAGTTAAATAAAAACAAACAATTATTTTCTACAAAAAATAAGTCTTCAAAAATTTCAAAATATCCAAAGTATTAAATTTTTACTTATCTTAGTTTTAATTACAATCAAAAACAGAAGGTGCAGAGAGTTCCCAGGGTCGACAAAAATGAAAATAAAAACTTTTTTTTTTAAATTTACATTTAAATTAGTTCCCTGAAGTTAACACTTAAAAAAAAATAAAAAAAAATAAAAAAGGATCTATTATCGGCCATATGATTCTTCAAAATGGCCGATGCCGATATTTCTCAAAATGCTGAATATCGGCACCGATAATCGGCCCAGCCGATAATCGGTCTATCCCTAACAGACGAAACACGCGAAGACTTAGAAGCTGACTAACGGACATGCAAATGAACTAACAAACTAATAAACTAAAATAATGTGTCACCAAACTGGCGAACGACTGACGTCCAAATGACCTAACGTGTTAAAAGACTAAAACATGTCAGAAACAAAATCTTATGAACAGACTTGCACGCTACAGAGCGATACTGTTCGGGAAATGTTGCGAGCTGCGCTAATTTATCACAAATTGCACAGTGACACCCACACACAAATGTTATTTTGACTGTTCTGTTAATTTTATCCAGCTTATTTGCATTCTTGACTGTCATCTATAATCACCAAGACGGCACTAACAAAACACCTCCTTATTTTGACTCACAAGGAGTCAAAAGAAAAAAAAAAAAAATGTTTGACTGTTGCAACTCTTTCGCTTCCTTCCCCACCTGCTGCCACCTCAGCCAAACATCACGTCCCATAGACTCAACATGGCGGCGTTTATAGGCAAAAAGATGCATTTATCAGGCGCCTTCCTGCCAAGTTTGACCTCCTTGTGTCTGGATGATTGTAAGGCAAAATAACGCCATGCAACGGCGATATGAATTCAAACCCTAGTACAGAAACTACCACCCGAGAAGTCAATTTGGACAAGCTCTAGTTCATCTATTTAATGCTTCACTTTGGTGCGTGCGACACGTTTGCATCCTATGCAAACCCGAGCCTGCTCTGCCGCAATTCCACGTCGTCACATGACCGAAACATCAACATGCTGAGTCCGCAAGCGAGGCGACTGGTCGCCAGGGAAACGCTTGAGACACGCACACATCCGCTCCAGCCACCAGCAAAGCAAGTCGCTGCGAACGCCGCAGTCATAAAAATGAAATGAAAGGGCATGTTCATGTGAAGGTGACAATGGCTAATAAACTGACAAACATATGCTAACAACTACACTCAATAAAGTGTACTGTTAAACAAAAACATTCATGCTCACAACGTGTCTGCTCATAGCCAAGAGCGAAGCGAATCACGTAAAAAGACTACAGTAGTGTTCATTTTGTCAACAAAAACTAAAAAAAAATAATTTTGTCAGCACACATTTTTCACCGGACTAAAACTAGACTTGACTAGACTAGACTAAAACCCTCATTAATAAACTGGGACTAAATCAGTATGCATTTTCGTCAACAAAAATATCCTTCACTGAATAAAAACTGGACTAAGATCTACGGACATTTTAGATCATGAACAAAAACGAGATGAAAATGATATGATTTTGTAAAATCTTGTCTCTGATAATCTGTCACACATTGGACAGACAGGCGGTGGATTCACAGTGAAAGGTAAAAAAAAAAAAAAGTAAATTATAGTTAGAACTTAACATTATTCCAACGGCTATAACTTTCCAACAATAGTTTTAATGCGACTGCTAACTAATGCTGGCTAACTTACTTACTAGCTCATAGCATGGAGCCATAGTAGCTACTGTAATTGTGTGTGAAGTTGTTTTTCATCAAAAAAGATGAGAACATTTTATGTGAAATCATTTTAGATCCAAAAAGGTTCAATATAATCTGCTGACAAAAAAATATTCAGGGGTAAAACTAAAACTAGACTAACAATCTGACCGTTTTTGTTGACTAAAACTAGACTAAAATTATGTTTTCTTGGACTAAAATAAAGACTAAAATGTTTTATAAATATAATAATAATTATACTATAAAATGATTTGTAGTCGACTAAAAATTGACTAATTAAAACTGGGATGAGGTTGACTAACTGTGATAAAAACTAACAAGCGTGACTGAAATTTGACTAAAACAGACTAAATATAAAAATGGTTGATAAAATTAACACTAGACTGCAGTCATAAAGAAACTCAAAGAGCCTCTTCACTTAGAGGTGCTTCATTAACTCATTTGATCCCAATAACTTATAAATCGTTTTTTAAAATGTTTTAAGTGTCCCAAAGACGCATTTATACGTTTTTGTTTTATGCTAGACTAGAGCATACAGAAGGGCTTTGATGCAGCCTCTCAACGGCAAGAACGCTTGGTAGTTCTTACACAAACGGCCAGCAGGTGGCAACAGAGCAAAGGAGATCAACCAGGGCCATGTTGACAAAAAGCTCAATTACGCACAGTTCTAAATAGATTTGTAAATGATTAAACTTAGCTATATTATAATGCTAATTGCTGCAAAACGAAATAGATAGAAATATACTTTTGAAAGAAGAGAGTAAGAGACTAATCTTTCTTTTGATAGGTTCCATGTTTTTATAGCAATAGAACACAATATTCTGTGGGCCTTGCAAATTCAGTCAAAACTCAGTAAAAGAGTGAACGGGATTGCGTCTGTGAAAATGGCTGGGAGTGAATGAGCATTTTACTGCTTTTCTATTCCATGTTGGAGCATCTTAGAACAAGTCATATATAAAAAAATAAAAAAAAAAATAAAAAAAAGATGACTCAGTTTGTCCGTCTTACCTTTCTGGCAGTGGTTGGAGTTCCAGCAGCGGAAGTTGTAGTTGTTGTTGAACATGGTCTTGCGACACTGCTGGTTTTTCTCCATGATGCCCGGGCACACGTCGCTGCACTCTTTGGACTGCTTGTTCCCTGCGATGAAGTTGTTGAACTCGGCGTCCATGATGAGCGACCAGTCCACCGAGTCCAGGTAGCACAGCTCCGGGTTCTTCTCGATGCGGATGGCGCCGCGGGTGATGTTGCGCAGGTTGTACAGGCCGATGTCTTTCAGGCTGGTCATCTCGAAGATGACCAGGGCGTAGTTGTAGAAGAGGTTGCGGCCGCGGATCACGGCCAGGTTGGGGAACAGCGTGCTCAGGCTGTCCAGGCCGGAGACCCGGAAGAGCAGCAGGTAGTCGGTGATCACCGTCAGCCTGGGGAAGCTGAGCGAGCGGAAGATCTCTTGGTTGTTGTTCTTGTCGCCGATGAGGAGGATCTGCAAGTAGCCCTCCACCACCGTGCAGTTCTCCAGGCGCCGGAATTCGCTGATGTCGTTGCCGATGTCGATGCTTGGGCCGCAAACTGCAGGTGGAGAAATGTACAAAAAAAAAAAAAAAAAAAAAAAGAACATCAATTTACAGTGGACTTGGATTTAAACTTCAAGGATTTTATGCGCCATTGAGACGCAAATCATGGCAGCATAAAGACGTGGAATCCTGAATCCGGTCCTCTTTAAAAAAATAAAATTACATTAAAAAAAAAATAAAAAATAAAAATAAAAAACAGAAATGTAACTAAATATCTGTCGACTGTGACATTTAAATATCAATATCACAATCCCTAAACCCCTATCGCATATTGGATCATATTATAAATTTGTGCAGCCTTAAATTGAACTAATTGGTAAACTAACAAATTAAAACAACAATTACTTGATTCTTAGACAACTAATCCATTATCAAATTTGACAACTATTTTAATAATCAATTAATCATTTAGACATATTGTTTAGCATATATATTAAATATTTGCAGATTTCTTTAGGCCTCCATGAGATGATAATCTGATTATCTTTTTTTGTTCATAATATGACATTTGCAAAAAAAAAAAAAAAAAAAAAAGCTTTTACTTTAGAAAACAATGATCAACATTTTTGCTTTCATTCATTTTCTTACACATTTACGGACCAAAATCCATAACTAAATCATTGTCAATTTTTGTTTTCACATTTTTTTTTTGCACTTTCAATTTGAAATAATGTCATTTTTTTTTAAGAGGGATGGAAATTTAAAATAATCTTAATCCAATTACTCTTAAAAAAAATCATCAATTTAATAATTATTAAATAAATCAATCAACCAAAAAAATAAATAAATAAATATATATATATATATATATATATATATATATATATATATATATATATATATATATATAAATAATACAATCATTACTTGCAGCCCTACGAAAAACAAATGGGAAAAAATTCAAAATGAAAAAAAATTAGCCTTCGAGTTTAGTAAAGCCCTTTTTTACCCAAATAATTAACACATAAAAAAATATATATATAAAAGGGTGATGATTGCACACTGTCTAGTGCCTTATTCTAATTATTAAGACTCTTCAAAACATACAGTGTGGATGACTTAACGTAACCCAAACAAAACAATCAAGTTCATTCCTCAACTGCAGCACTATTTATATAATGCCAGTCTTATCCAATACATTTCCCAAATATTGACAGTACACTAGGCCCGTGGACTTGTTGACAGAACATGTTTGCCAGGCGTGACAAAATAAATACTACGGTCAGGTTCAATTGGAGCGCTGGCTTGAAAAGTGTGGTCCTGCCTTGAGCTTATTGTTTCCCGTTAGCGTCCACCTACAATCACGCTGCTCTGTTGATTTACTGCGCTGGCTTGTTGAGATGTCAACAAGGCACCACATTAAAAAGAAACGATACATCAAACCACCCGCACAACAAAATGGAAAAACCAGATTCAGGATTTCCCAACTTTGTTATTCACGTAATAGAAAAGTATAGATCAATAAAATTTATTGCTAAAGACGTGATACTAGTTAAAAACTCATGCTCAGACTTGACAAAAGCCAAATTGTGCTTGCTTGCATTTGGTACAACAATGGGCCTACTGCAATTTCAAATGATTTTCTGTCTTTGAAAGTTCCCAACTATTATTTTCCTGCCAGTCTTGCGTTGTCCACAACAAGGAGTGGGGGCTCATGGTGTTCCTAGCTGATACAAAGAATTGCCCAATTGCAAATGTTTCTTCTACAAAATATAAAAAAATAACATTAGCCAATTCCTGAGTTATCATCTACCAACATTTAGCAATCCAGGCGTGGGCAATGTATTTTCTAAAGGGGCTATGAGAGAAAGCAGCACAGCTGTCGAGGGCCACACCAACATTTTTGTTATGCTTTTATATTAGTCACTAAATTGTATGGTTTGAATAAGCTGCTACGTGTGTAGGCATGTGATAATTAAATGCTACACAAAACTATAAGCAATCATTAAAACGACATAAACATACCTACACATATTAAAGGGGGAGTTTGCAATACTCTCTCCTCTCCAAAAAAAATAAAAAATAAAAAAATCCCATTTTGTCATATCAAATTCAGGGTTTCTCCTAGCGTTTTATTATGGCGGCCCACCTTTTTTTTTTCCCATGAACCCCCCGCCATGCTAAGCCCCCACCCCAGCCCTAATCGCCTCGGTGCACCATTATCGAGAGTTGCCCAACCACAGAGCTGCTTTCTACCGAGACTCGCCCAATCCCAGAGCTGCTTTCTACCGAGACTCGCCCAATCATATAGCTGCCTTGTACCGAGTCCAAGACTCGCCCAATCACAGAGCCGCTTTCTACCTAGACTCACCCAATCACAGAGTTAGTTTCTACCGAGACTCGCCCAATTACAGAGCTGCTTTCCACAGAGACTCGCCCAATTACAGACCTGCTTTCTACCGAGACTCGCCCAATTACAGAGCTGCTTTCTACCGAGACTCGCCCAATCACAGAGCTGCTTTGTACTGAGACTCGCCCAATCATATAGCTGCCTTGTACCGAGTCCAAGACTCGCCCAATCACAGAGCCGCTTTCTACCTAGACTCACCCAATCACAGAGTTAGTTTCTACCGAGACTCGCCCAATTACAGAGCTGCTTTGTACCGAGTAAGAGACTCGCCCAATCACAGAGCTGCTTTCCACAGAGACTCGCCCAATTACAGACCTGCTTTCTACCGAGACTCGCCCAATCACTTAGCTGCCTTCTACCATTATTTGTCCAATTGTTGAGCTGCCTTTAACCAGGAATTCACCAATCGCTGAGATACGCTTTACCAATAATTTTTCAATCACTGCGCTGCACTTTGTGTCTCCACTGCAACAAGACTTCTACTTCAACAATTCTGATCATACAATGTACTACATTTTGAAGATATTACGCCAATCCCTAATTTGCAGCTAGGGAGAAGCAAAGCTGTCTACACATGTAATGCAATAGAAGACAAGTCAGGACCTCAATTCAAACATCACGACAGCAGACATTTGTTTTTTTACCCTCTCGAGTATCATGATTCTATCAGGACGGAAGAGTGTCTGGTTCTTCAGCTTTGTACAGACACGTTCCTGCTTTGAGGCTTTTGAATCACCGACACCCTCATAATTTGATGGCGGCGGCAGTGATGACGGATGGAGCATTTCTTTTTAATACTCCCACCTGCATGCATCGGTACGACGACGGGTGAAGGCCCACAGAAACACGGCGACTACAAAGTGATTTTGCCTTTAAAACTTGAGGCCAGTGAGTCTTTTCTCTGAGAACTTCTCGTCATAAAACTATGCAATCGTAAACCCATGCTGATACAATCCCATCATCTTTGTGCATCTGACAAAAAAAAAAAAAAAAAAAAAAGTGAAAAATAAAAGAACACTCAATGAGTGTAATATGGGAGCTATTACAAGATGAACCGGTGCCAAGAAAGCATGATATTGTTCTTCCAACATGCCGGATTTTCAACAGGAACACAAAACGTTCCCTTTCGACCGGAGGCGGAACACACTTTTTTTTTTTTTTCTCCATCTGAAAAGAACACACCGAACCTTGCTGCTGTCAGCCTAAATTATTCCTGAGCTCCTTGATACAATTTTGCAAATTATTAAGACACATGATGAAACGCTTTGATAATCATTTACAGCCCGACCAAATATTTGTTATTGTCACAGATAAGTGACCTCATAGATGGATGCTTTGTTTTTCCATTCTTAAAAGGCAAAAACATAAGTCTAGCCTTCATTCAATTCATAGTATGAATTAATTTTGCCTTACCTGACAATGATCAAAAGTCGCAAGGCCGTGTTTTGAGCTGGAGCTCGATAAATATTGACTATGTAAAAATTATCAATGTTCAGATCCAGATTTGTGATTCAAACACATTTTGTTATGGTACATTCAGTACAGTAGGTAGCAGGAAAGGTTAGAATGTCTGCCACACAGTGCTGCGGTTCGTGGTTTGACGCTTCCCTCCTGCCTGCCTGCATGGAGTTTGCATGTTTTCCCTGGGCTCATGTTTTTTTCACGCCGGATACTCCAGCTTCCTCCCACATTCCAAAAACACGTATGATCGGTTCATTGAAGGGTCGAAATTGTACTTTGGTGTGAGTTTGAGAGCGAACAATTGTTTATATAAATCTTGCGATTGACAGGCAAGTAGTCCATTGTGTAACCCATATACCCAAAGTCAGCTGGGAGAGGCTCTAACTCACCAGTAGGCGATTCCTAATGATAATAAGCAGTATAGAAAATGGCTGGATGGGTAGAACTCCTGGAAGCATACATGGGTCTACTAAGTGGAATTCATCTAACTCCAAAAATAAAATCAGTGAAGCTCAGACCTCTGGCTAGCGGACGTAATGTTAGCGTTAGGTGAATCTGTAGATTGCCAAACCAAGAGTATGAAGGGGTCCATATGCACATATTTGAAACACATTTGAAACAGCATCATGCCAATGTAAACAGCACAGCACAGAAAAAGTATCACATTAGTAACTTTTAATTTTTCACCAAAAAGAAAACCTTGTATGAATAATGCGATTTCTTAAAACGAAGTCGCACTGTTGTGATGTCACACTACTTATATAGCCAAATCCACCTTTTGGAAACACAAGCCAGACTGGGATCTAGTGCAACATCCATTAATGCGGCAAAGCAAACTAATCAGTGCATTTGGTGTAAAAGTCATTTGAGATCATTTCACCGGTTCTCAAGGGTCCAAACTGTCTGAATATAACCGTAGCCTCGAAACCGCCAAACAGATTCTGGGAGTCCCTCTCCTCAAGCGATTCTACTGCCGTCTGGTAGTGCAAAAGCACATTTTTGTCGCACTAAATAAACGACGCAGACAAACTGACCTCTTTCAACCCCCTGAGCAGGCGAGTGACTTCAATGTGAAAGAAGCTAACCGACGCCAGGCCTGGCTGGTGACTCACAGCGGGGCCGGTGCCCTGCTCAAAATGTTCTTAATGTGTATGCTCTTTGTTTGCATTTGCTCTTTAATTGGGACCAACTGGCTTCGCACGAACGACCAGGGCGAAGAGCGGGAAGATTCTTTTCTTTCTGATTCAAACAGAAGCCGCTGAGAGCTTGGGTTTTCTCAGTGTGCTATCATATACTGTATAATATAAAAAAAAGATGTTAAGGCGAGCCAGTGTGCTGGTATGGCAGCTATGTCTTTCACTATAATCTACTTGTCAGCGGACATTGTCAACAGCCCACATACCTGTTGAAACAACACTTGCACCCGGACATGTGTTGAACAGAAAGGCGCCATGTTATGTCACCGTAGTCCGTCTTTCACGGGAAGTGCTCCCAACTGACCTTACCGTGGCACGCCCCTTCCCCACCCACATTGTGCGACAAGCTGCTCTCGCCGACATTGTTCGGGCAAGGTTAGCAAAAGTAGCATGAGCTGTAACGGCAAAAGTTGTCAGATCTTCCTTGTGATTTCTCGGTCAGGTATTTTCAGGACGCCGATATTCTCTTCGAAGCAACCAAGTGCCTTTTTCCACAAAAACAGCATATGGGCGACAACTGTCTTTTCCCCTTCTTCTTCATTTCTAATTTAAATAAAAATCGATTTTTGGATATTAATATCGATTCGATTCGATTCATAAATGAGAATCTCGATTCTTTTATGAATCAATTTTTTGGCACACCCCTAGTCAACAGTATGCAGTGGAAGGATATGTTTAAAATATGCAGAAAAGCGGACTTCGCAGCTCTCGTGGCTAAAGCATAACAGGTCTCAAGTCATTTTATCTGCTCTTTTATGGTCACAACTTCCTTCTACAGTATGCCCCATAATGGTCATGACTTCCCACTGCCCCATTAACTTCCCTTTTCCGTCGAACAGCGTTACTCCTCCCAGTCGACGGGGGTGAAAACACTCGAGGGTTTTTGGCGGCAGGCAGGTGTTGCAGCCTGATCGCTGCTCTTCAGTCGTGTCCAGCTGAGTACACAAGCTTATCTGGTCAGCCTTCATCACATATTTACTCCCGATAACCTTCTCTCCAGCCGGATTGTCCATGGCCAATCGAGAGGAAATCCACTGAGGAAGCACTCGAACGACAAATCAGTCACCGTTTAGTGATAAGAATGTCCCCAGCCCCATTCCATCCCACTCCTTGAAGATGTGCTTTTTATCACAATTACATTTTTTTTAAAAACAGTTCCTCCAGTACATGTCTTAAGAATAAATCAAAAATACCCAAAGAATGGACAATATAGCTCACTCCACACCCTTTTTGGACTCTAGCAAAAATTAGCTTGTTTTGAGGGGGTGGTTACATCTTATGCTGCTGAGCCATTTGCTCACCCATCACAGTCTACTGCTGGGCCAGTGCCAAGCAAAGGTTCTGTTACCATGACACCTCGGTGGCAGCGTGACTTGTTGAGCCTTAAGTGTAGAAGAGCCGGTGTGAACTTGATAAAGACAGCAAATTATAGATTTGTCGATTAATTTTCACATCTCTACAACTGTGATGTCATTTTGAATCGACAGCAAGTAGCAAAATAGCCACCCCTGAGATAGATTGGGGAAAAAAAAAGTGAATTTTGCCCCATAACTCATATTCCACAAAAAAGAAAAATTCAGAATGTGGTATGCAGACTAGTGGTGTTTTGGGGTTGATTTCCCTTTTAATATAATAGTGTTTTCATTTAGTCCAGCTGTCCACAAGTCACTCGCAAAGAAACTCTCTGCGGAGCGGTATTATGAAATTTAGTCAAATGGGATTATCCCAATTTGACGAAATTTTGAAGGGCCCGCTAAAAGACACATCTTGGGTAAGAGGAAACTTACAAAGGATTTACTTGGTTGTGCCGTTTACAACCTGATGGCTGGACAGGCACTCCAGAGAGTTATTCATTCGTATGCAATTAAAAAGCCACTTTCACATAATATGCATTGCAGGCTTGAAAAAAAAAAATGCCATTGCAATATCAATATTGGATGAAAATGGCTTAAGTGTTAAATAAATGCTGGACTTTGTTTTCAGCATGTACTCGAGCCTTCACAACACCTCACGAGACCTCATTTCAGCCAGCAGCAAAGGATAGGGTTAAAGTTATTTGGACGTAGGCGGACCCATTTAATGCAGAACGCCTGTCACAGTGTCCAATGCGAGCGTGTCAGTGTCATGACTGTCTGAGAAGGCTGCCAGTAATCGAGTGTCACTTTTGTTCGTGGTTTTATTTTGGTAGGTTTCTACTCCATGTTGTTGTTCCCATTCCCGCTGGCTTGATGGGGCCTCTCAGTCCCACTTTTTGTAGTTCGCAATACGTTTCATTCCGTTTTACTCGACAGTGTTTAAAGAGTGTTTTATTGTTTTGTATTCATATTAAGAGTGGTTAACCTCAGTCTACACTTGCACAGTTTGTTCAAATGTGCCTGTAGAGTTTATGAATGTTTTATGATGTCGACACTCTGGAATGAATCATTCCAGATATAATTGATCCCTGTGGCTCACTGTACGGCGGGAATGTTTAAGAGCTTATTGGCACGCACGGAAACTTTAGCCAGAGATTTTACACTCATTGGCGCAAGAATAACATGCAAGACGGCGACAACAGGGGGAGAAAGGTTTGTCCTGTGACGGCAGAGGCCAGTGGCAAAAAGGCCGCAACGCACCGTTTCACAGGCTCCTCACTCTTTCCGATCAACAGAACTCAGTCTGTTTTGTGTGTGAATGTACTTTGGCTTGTTCTATTTTAAAACCCCCATACCCGAGTTCAACCCCGCCAGCCCGCCCCTCCCCAGTGTGCCGCTGAGAGCGGGATGAGGCCCTGGTTCACAGTATGGATGGGAACCTGTAACATATGCAGAAGTATCTGCATCAAAACATGTCCCTTGTAATTGATTGGACTCTTCATTCTTCGCGTCTATCATCCGTACCTGGTCTGTGTGTAAGGCACCCACCAAAGCGGCAAGACGGTTTTGACGTCGGCATGTCGTGGCAGAGGAATAGCGAGAAGTTGCGACCATAGCAGAAGACGGATAGCGAGAAGTTGTGGAATTGCGGGGATAGCATGAAGTCACTTTCCATAACAGGAGGTTGGAGGGAAGTGGCGAGTGTCCCCAGGGTGAACCTAACCGGGAGCAAGCGGCAAGTAATGACCATAAAAGGGGGTGATAAGGAATTTGCAACCCTAACAGGTGGTATAGCGCAAAATCGCAACCAGAATAGATGGGATAGCAGAAAGTGGCGAGCATAAACGGGGGGGTAGCATAAAGTCGAAGCCGGAGTGGGGCTGGATCGACCCCACAATAGAACAAAAACTTTTTCACCACTATAGACCCTTACAGTGTGACGTCATATTTAAGTGCGTCCCTTTCGGTGGAGGGCAGGGCTTCAATGCGAGTGACTTAGAAAACGTGACCTATAAAATACGGCAAATAGTTGATAAATCAGCGACCAATTCTATGGTGAACTTGTGCGCGACCTAAGGATGCCCTAATGGCTCAAAAAGAGATGAGATCATTCTTTCGGCTTCCGGAAGTGATTCTAAACCACGCGGAAGACAGTGAGGAGTGAAAGATGAGCACGGTGGTTAGCGCGAAACTACGACGCAACTGTTGTGCACCCACAAAAAGTGCGAGGATATGATCAGATCCTTTTATATCAGGCAGTTTTTCTCTTTTTCGTATACAGTGGGTCACAACATTAACCTCTGATTGTAAATTCCATGCAGATGTGATGAATGTGGCATAGTATCTTTAGTGCACCAATCATTATTCAACTAATTTTGAACAAATATTTAACGGTTTAACACAATTATCACAACACTTTTTGCTCAGGCTTGATCTCTGTTGAGGAATGTGTTGTAAACGAACGGTCTGTTTGTTAGCAGCTAGCAAGCTAAGATAGCTCGAAGACTTTGATACACAGCAACACGAGTATATCCAGACACAAACGATTTAATGAATAACAATTTACACCATGAAATTAGTGATTGACGTACTGTTTCAACCAAAAACAACATACCTTAAGCTTCCACTTCGCCCTCCAACAAACTCCATTTTTTTGTAGCTAGTAGCTCCAAACGACTGGTTTTAATGATTCGCTGTAATGTAGTGTCCTACTCGGGACGTTTTTTTGTGACACTTGACATATTTCACACCTTTTAATGAAAACGCTCGCCGAAAATCAAGCTCTCTACATTCATTGGTTATGGGGAGGCTTGTCCTCCGGGAGGCGGAACGAGAGCTAAGCAGTGACGTCTGCTAGAAGGGTCTATACACTACTGTACAGCGCGAGTAAATGCAAATTTGGAATTATGTGCAGGACAAACATAGCATCTGGCTCAATAACATTAACATTTTGAGTGATAAGATTTGTTTTCATGCACATTTTTTTTTTTAAATCAAGTGCAACCACAAAGTGCTCTTCAGCATTTTGTGCCGCCCTTGAATAGTTATTTTTTAATGTACTAATGGGGGGAAAAACAAAATCACAATATGTGGTTATTTTGTTGTTTGCCTCAAACCTTTTGTTCTAACAACATGTAAAAGTAGTGTCAGTTTTGGTTTGAGTGTTGTTACAGCGAGTGTTGTTGCCACTTGAAGGTGAACCGAATTTATGGTGAGATGTTTCAATCAGCTACCTGTTCATTTCTAGACTTGTTTTTTTGTTTTTGGTTGGTCTGCTGTGGCGCTGCGCTTACGGATACCTTCCACGTTTTTGTGGATGCCGCTCCACCACACAGTGAGTCAGAATCAACAGAGTGGTTTTCATCCGCAGCCTGACTGACTTTCTCCATTGAGTCACTGGCCAGTCCGCTCACTTCAAACTTCGCAGGGTACAACACGAGCGTATGGGAAGCCATATGCGTCGTCACAGATTCTTTTGATTTACCATCATTTCCTTTGGACGTGAGACTTACATGGGAAGTGATTATTTTTACAACCAAGGGCGAGGATTCCCTAAATTTGGGGTAGCTGAAACGGGCTGAAGGACACGTTTTACCGGGTCACAGGTCAAGAATGTTGTTGATAGTCTTTAAGTCTTACAACCAAAAGCATTTCACCACTTTTTATACAGTACGTCAGTTTGAATCATTTGCTGTGATGTTTCCCCAAGTTTGGGGTCCAAAAATGTTGCAGGTCTTCTTTCTTTTTTTAAAATCAGGTCAATGTTTTGCGCTACGTCTTAATATGGACCTCAGGATTCACATTTTTACCCCCAATTCAACTTTAAATTTAGGACCCCCAAATTAGTTTAGTCACTTTAAAAAAAAATAGCATTTGTGTTATATTTATTGTTTTTACATCTAAATATCGACAATATTTGGACACTTCTATGACAGCTCAACTCTGGAACAAACAGGTACTATTTTCGATTAGCTCCTATGACGAGTTTTTCCTTAAAATGGTTCACAGGTCAGTTTTTATCTGGGAGGAGAGTGGTTACAGGCTACTGCCTTTTATGCAGACAGACTGCACATGTTCGATTCCTGATCCCTGGTTCTAAGTCAGAGTTTAAAAAAAAAAAAAAAGTTGGTTTTGTCAGGAAGGGTATCCAGCATAAGAAAAAATTGTGCCAAACAAATCATGCGAGTGACTCACTGTGGTATAACAACAGTTTTCTTTAAATAATGTGTCACATCTTAATGTCAACAAGTTCAACAACAGTGATTAACTTATTTTTACATTCGACTTGGGAACAGATGTTTGCCCCAAAAATGGGTCCCACGACACTTTTTTTTTTTTTTTTTTTTTTTAAATCAGTTTGCCAATTGATGAAAAATGGATAGTGTGGTCGCCCCAAAAGTGCTGGATCACGGGTTCAAATACCACTTTGTACATTTTCTTTCTTTGTTTTTTTTTTTTTTTTAAAGGACAATTTCTTGCAGCCAGTCTGGAGTTGTAAAGGAGCTGTTTGATTTCACGTGTTTATTAAAGAATTGAACAGTTATTGAATTTTCCACATTTAAAGAAGCAGCTGCTGCATTTGAAAAGACACAAAGATACCTGATAACCCTGCTCTAGGGGTTATGGTTCGGCTGGTATTGCCGAAATCAGCCTATTTTCGTTGGCAAAACAGAATAAAAACTTTGTAAAAAAAAAAATAATAATAAAAAAATCCACAGGAGCTCATGATGCGAGGCAAGAACCACGCCCAGCGCATGACTCGGTTCGGTTTGATTAACCATTCAGAGCCTTCACGAGTTGCAAAATAATGCCAGCAGGAGAGTTGATGGTCACGGCAAAATAACCACTGTCTGCCCAAAATGAGTCATCGGTCACTTGAACAGTTTGCCATGAATTGACGGGAGTGTTTTGCTGTTATGACATCTTATAATTAACAGCCAGTACATTGTTTTTATACTTGCACAACAGTTTGATTATGAAATGACTTGTACATTAGTTTTGGTATCAGGGGTTTATGCAGTCTTCGGGGGCCCCAAAATGGGTTGCAGGACACTATCAATAAAAAGTTGTTGGTTCACAAACTTTATGAAGCCAACTTTATGGGTTGCAGGTCACTTCAAAGTCAAACTTTTGTTGGTTAACCTGGCCTTTGATGTTTCTTCCGGAATACTATATGAAGACAATGAGCGAGGCTCTCTGTACTCACACAATTAATCACGTAAAAGTAGCCGAAAGGACATGAAATGACATCATTAGTAAATATAGCAATGGAAAAACGTGACTGTTTGGGATAAAAACACAACAGCCGGCAGCGCATTGTCTCGCTACTGTAACGTGGAGTGGACCACCAAATGGTGTTTTTCAATTATCGAGCCTTGCGTTTGTTGTTTATGGCAATATGTGAGATGCTGCTACCCTTGTAGTGATGAAAACAAAAAACAAAAAAAGAAAGAAAAAAAAGGAAATAGTTTGGACTTACTCTCTGTTGCGCCGGGCCGGAGTGAGGACGACACGGCCAGCATCAGACCCCAAAACAAGGTCAAGCGGCTCCTTTCCATTCCAGCCCTCATTCTGGAGACGTAAATCCTCCGCCGTAAACCTGTAAATAAATACGCCCGTCGAGTGGGTGTAAAGGGGGTGAAGGAGGAGGGGGGGAAAGGGGGTCCGTGTAAAAAACACTCAGGGTTATTTCTGGGTGACGTGTGAAGGGGGGGAAATGAAGCCTTTTAAATCTTCAGCCAGCGCCTTTTAGCCGTTAGCCGGCTAATGGAGCTAATGGGCTAGCAGCCACGAGCTAGCTCGGGCTCGCTCAAGTCGCGGGATCCCGCTCGGGAAAAAAAAAATAAAATAAAAAATTAGCGTTTCGACACCCGCCCCGGTGTAAATCCGTTCATATCGTTCTTAAACGCCGGTAAAAGGCAGAGCGCGTAGGCGAGGGCGGCGGGGCAGATACGGCTAAACGGGGAGCGGCGGGGATTCCTGTGTAAGCCGCATCTTCACGCTCCATGTCGTGGTGGTGTGGGGGGCGAACGCATAACGTCCCGCTGGTGGTGGAGGTGGTATCATCCAGTATCAAATCTTCCCTTGAAAGCTTGGACTTGAGAGAGAGGAAAAAAAAACAGTCCTATGTGGCGTGAAGGAGGCGACTTTATCAAGAAAAAAAATATTCGGCAGAGTAGCGTGTTTTTTTTTGGAGACCGCAGTCTCCCTCTCCTTCCTCCCTCCCTCCTCCTCCTCCTTCAGCCGCTCATTATGCACGGACTCACCGCGTTGTTGTTGTGGTTGCAATTCATCCTCTCGTGCCGACTACGACGCCGGGCCGAGGCCGCTATATGCGTCCAAACGTCCTTTGAACACCCACCTCGGGTGTGCCTGCGTATCGATTATGGCCCTCCGTCGGTAGACAGCAGGTTATAGCCCGTCGCCAGACGAGATTAACGCGGCGCAGGTACGCGGAGTGTCTCCTCGCCTCGCTTCGGTCTGCAGTCTGCCTGTAAACACAAGCGCCGCTCGCAAAGATCGTGTCTTCAGATGAAGAGAGATCACTGCGCAAAAACTACTCAACCCTCCAACCTTTGGGTCCAGGGACTTTTTGAATAGGTAACATTACTAATAATAACAGAGATGCCTGAAAACGGTTTCATTAATTCATGTCTATCATAAAATCAGCTCGTCATCACCTAAAATCGAGAGAGAGAGACGCACGTCTCAATTTTTACCCTCTCTTTGCTCATCACTCGAGTCTACGGTGCGGTGCGATGGAAATCCGGGGCGCCGATCCAGGAGGAGCAGGCTTGTTTTGCAGGTCCCTCCCTCGCGCACACACACAACGCGCCGCCAGTCAAATTACAAGGCATTACAAGTCGTAAATGCGGGTTACGTAAACCGCAACAACAAATACGATTTTCAGTGTGGGAATCTTGAGAGTGCTGTTTCATTCGCGTGCACCCCCCCCCCCCCCCTTTTCCATGTCAACAACATGCCTGCACGAGAGAGGAAATGTGATTCCATGACTGCTGTATAGGGAAAAAACACACTAATATAGATAATGTACAAAGTTGGGCGAAATACTGTAAATGGTTTGTTGGAGGTGCTGCACCCCACTTTTCTATGTGCATTTATTGAACCCTTCAATGAAAAATAAAATCTGGCTCTCTTCACCTTGAATTGGTGTTATTGTCTTCCCAATCTGCATGCAGTCAGTGTTCCTTTAGTTTTTGCTAGTTGACTAGTTGAATCCTTGTCTTGCTCATGATACCAAATTCAGACGTGAGGTTATCCATCCATCCATCCATTTTCTTAACCGCTTGCTCCTCACAAGGGTGGCGGGGGGGCTGCTGGAGCCTATCCCAGCTGGCTTCGGGCAGTAGGCGGGGTACACCCTGAATTGGTCGCCAGCCAATCACAGGGCACACGGAGACGAACAACCATCCACATTCACAAGCACACCTTAGGACAATTCGGAGCGCCCAATTAACCTGCCATGCATGTCTTTGGAATGTGGGAGGAGACCGGAGTACCCGGAGAAGACCCACGCAGGAGAACGTGCAAACACCACCCAGGAAGACCGGAACCTGGACTCGATCTTGCGTGTGAGATCGTCCATGTTGCCAAAAATCTAAAGAAAAAGCATGCAAGCTGGCTTGCCAATAATACTGACCTCCAATGTGAAACAGTCAATAAATCCTTGCAAAAAACAAAACAAAACCGTTTTACCCAATAATGCAAATTTTACATGTGTCATCATCCAAAAGTTCTGCCAAAAAGCCTAAGAAAAAATAAATATGCAGTCTAGCCCAATAAGCCAAACCACCAGCATGACATCATCTGTAAATGGGTGCAAAACAAGCAAAAACATGATGTCAGTAATACTGACTTATCTCATGATGTGTATGAAGCGTTGCTAAAAAAAAAAAAAAAAAAAAGCCACAGAAAGCCAAAGAAAAAGTATAACACACAATGACATCATCCATGAAGTATTACCCCAAAAAAGTCAAAGAAAAAGCTTTTATTCCCCCAAATTAAGAGCGTTGTTGCATTCCTGATAAGCTTTGTGAATTTCTGCACTGAAATGCTGCCACCCAGAGGGAAAATAAAACATCTCATGCCTGGGACTGTTATGTAGAGTGCAGACGCTGTACAGTTGTACAGTCGTCTGTGGATGTCTGAGGCCCAGGCGTGGGGGTAGGAGGAGCTGAAATTTACAGGGGGGCTGAGGGAGCACGTGACGCTTTGAGCAGACAGTAAACACAACCATGCAGAGCGGAACTCGGAACCCCACCGCTCGGGCCATAGCCCGCCGTCGCCCCTGGCCCCTCTGACCTCCGCGATTGTCACTGTCATTACGGTCGCCTTTCTTCACTATACAGAGACATCGTTTGAACAGTCGTACATTACCTCAACCCTGGCACAAATGCAACAATTAGCACTGAGGGGGAGAGGAGCGCTGCAAAAAAAATGCACGGTGGCCCACCCAAGAGTTCCAAATACAGTGAGTCACTCTCTAACAAGTGCTCACTGTACCAACATGACCCGCTTTCGTCTTAGAATGAAGAGGCCTGTCGACTTGCATTTGTTAAGTCCGCCGAATGAAAGTCGCCGCGAAGGCCGCCGGCGGGCCCACCTACCTCGAACCGTACGGCCTGGAATCCATTCTCGTGCTGCACTCATGTGGAAATAAGCCTGTTTACCACCAACGGCTCGCACATGCTAATGAGCGTCTGTTTGTTTTCCGCCGTGCTCATGCGGGAGGAAGGGAATTTTTTCTGGTGGAGTTGAGGATAATAGACGATACGCAGACAACAACCCAGGTGGTTTGGCAGAGGCCTACTGGGATCGCACAGAGATCCGCAATTTCTGCTGTCCTGGTTGGATAGTTACAGGTGCACTTGTGTATGGAGGCCCTGGTTGACCTACTGTACGTTCCATCAGTGGTTCCAAACGACCAGGGGCCGGCTGGTGCCAGTTTATGGACCATATTATTACCAGGTCACACAGAGAGATTGAACAAAACATATTTTAGTGATCATTAGAGTTTGGAAGAAGTTTTATTTTGGAAAACGTTAAGTTGCTTGTCTCTGTCACATCATAAGGAAGGCCACAGGCAGCAAAATTGAGTAAAAAAAAAAAGTCTACAGTGTTTCTTTGGAAAAGGTAAAATGTCAAATAAGGAGACAATATGTTTTTATATGTACGCTCTATCGGACAGCAAGTCATCTTAGCATCGTGGCTAATGGACTGACTAGCAAAGTGCATTGATCAGTACACCAATGAGCCAATAAACCAAAACTCAGCTAATCTGCTTGACCAGGAAGGCGAACTCTTCTGATTCTGACTCAGATGCTGATACAATAGGCATTGAAAAGTATCAGGTGTTCCCTGGGAACCATTTGGGCCTCGTACACCCGATAGATACCTCTGATTCGGATTAACACCAGACAACTTTGCTGTAGTGGTTTAGATGGAGGTCTCAAGAATCCAATTGTACAATAGTCGTCCATCTGTCCAGGTGTTCTGTTGAAACCCCTTGCATCCAAGACGCACCTATAAGTCATATCGTCCCACACAATGTACCTGTGGAGTTTCACTTAGTGTTTACGTATAACACAAAATCATCCCGTTGTAATTTGAGGACTTTACTCAGACTTGCAACAGGAGTCCAGTCTTTGTTTTAGGTTCAGCGGTCCGTTGATTGTTGGAAATAGCTTTTGAACAGAAGGTCACACAGGGAAGAATTTTAACTTCAACCTCTACAAGTTTAGGGGTAAGCCTTCCAACGATGCCATTCATATCAAAAATGGGTCCGATGTGGGATTTTGGCTATTTCTACCGTTTATTTCATTCATCCTTCTTTTTTCCCTTCCTTTTGCTTCTTGCCTATCCTTGTTTCCCACCTTATACCTTCCACCATTCCACTCTCCTCCTAATTCATTTCACCTTTCCATTTTTCATACATCTTGTTCATGTATTAATTCATTTGCATTACCCCCCCCCCCCTTCCTTATATAAGTTTATTTAAAAAGTGTATCATTTTGTGGGGACAGTCGCCTCAGCATTGTGACGAAAATCATGCGCGCCCTCTATCGGTCAATCTGCGAAACACAAAAACAAAGCCCCAAAAGGCAAGGCTTGCCGTATCGTTGTTTCTAGTCGCCTCTTAATAGTGGGTACCGACCTCGATGGACTTTTATACGGATACAGTATATATAATAATATATAATATGCATGTAAGACAGTGGTACCTAGCTTTACTGGAAGTGGGTAACAAATAATAAAATATTTTTCTCTCTCTCTCTCTCTCTCTCTCTCTCTCTCTCTCTCTCTCTCTCTCTCTCTCTCTCTCTCTCTCTCTCTCTCTCTCTCTCTCTCTCTCTCTCTACCCCCCGAGCCGCATCAATAATATTTTTAAAATGACATATTTTAGTCGATCTGCGAAGCACGCACACACATACGGAACTAATTATTTATGCGTTGTTTTTTTCCCGTTTGTTTCTTGTAGACTTTTAATTGTGGGACTGCGAACCGGAAGGACTCGTTTAAAAACTTCCTGTTTCGATCCCAAGCTAATCTCGAGCTGTTGGATAGGGTTTACTATTTTAAGAAAACGTATTGCAGTTTACGGACAAGTAAATATGATTAAAGCTATATTGATATTTAACAACCATGGAAAGCCACGGCTCATCAGATTTTACCAATATTTCGTGAGTATTACTACCATAAACGGTGGGGTCAAATACGTGTTTTATTTTTGATTAATTTGTACTATTCGCACGAAATCATGTTTCTCACCGTCTTTAATATGTTTAATTTCGTCCAGTAAAGGTGAAGAAACGTCTCAGTTTGAATGATGTGCCGCTATACCAAAAACATGCAATATTGGTACCTATGGTGTCTTCTAGTAATTTTGCAGGGTTCAGATTCAAGAGAAGCAGTGTGGTTTTTAACCTGACCATGGAACAGTGCACCAGCTGTCCACCTCAGCTGGGTCCTGGAGTTCATGGGAGTTCATCCAACCAGTTTACACGTGCTTTGTGGATTTGGAAGGCTTAGAGACTAGCCTTAGACCATGGGTGTCCAAATTTGGTCTTCGAGGACCACCATCCTGCATGTTTTAGAATAGATGTTTACGTTGGACATCCCTGGCTTAGACCATGTCTCTCGTGGGACCCCATTGCGTTACACTAGCAGTACAGCTTACTGGACCCTCTGATGCAAACTGATCCGCCCCTGTATAGGAGATGTAAAAGTATGGTCCACAGACTCCACATTACCGGTCCTGCCTTTCCAAGGCTGACCTTTTTACACATTGTATTAATGGACAGAATTTGGAGGTGCCGCCACGCCTGGGGTGTTATGGGGGTCCAGTTTGGTGGCCTCAGTATTGTGATCTCCAGCGCTGGCTGGATCGGTTTGCGGCTGAGTGTGATGTGATTGGGATAAAAATTTGCCCCTTCAAATTTTACAATTTAAATTATTTTCAGTCGGGTCACTGAATTTAATTCAGTCAGAAAATATACAATTTCTTTTCTTGAACATATATGTTATGTGACAAAACTATAATTTTTTAACTATGGCTTTTTTTTAACTTGACTACTATTTGTCTTCGCCCATACAACTGCAGTTGCATTCACATTTTTTTTAACTAGTGTTTTAATGATTGCGAATTAAACACTTGTGTTTTGTTGCAGGCAGAGGACATGCAGCAGCAGATCATTCGGGAGACGTTTCATTTGGTGTCAAAGCGGGATGACAACGTTTGTAACTTCTTGGAGGGAGGAAGGCAAGTTTAACTGCAGCTGCGCAATTAAACCTACAGATGGAGCCAGACTAAACCTTTTTTCATCAGTGGTGGTACAGTTTATTTATTATTTTATTGGTCGATGTGGGTGGGGCTTACTTACAGTATATCCCCTATCAGGACTTATATGATCCACCAGAAGAAAAAAGAAAAGAAAAAAAATCTGTCTCAGTGGCCCGGGACCACTGGTGTAAAGTACAGTAAAACAAATAGGAAGCGGTTCACTATTGTGTAGTGATATTGAATTTTGGTTGGTCTTTCAGTCTTATCGGCGGGTCCGACTACAAGCTGATCTACCGCCACTATGCCACGCTCTACTTCGTCTTCTGTGTGGACTCGTCAGAGAGCGAGCTTGGCATTTTGGACCTCATCCAGGTCAGCTCATTTATTTATTTTTAATAAAAAGAAGAAAAAAAACCATATTCTCCAGCCATACATTTCTTACTGTGATCTCAACGCCTTTTGATAACACGCCGACTTAATTTTAAACAACAGTTTTAATCACCACATTTGTGTTGGTCTTATATAGCTGTTATTTTTTGTATGCAGGTGTTTGTGGAAACGCTAGATAAATGCTTTGAGAACGTCTGTGAACTGGACCTCATATTCCACATGGACAAGGTGAGAGACTAACTGGGGGACTTCCACAAAAAGAACACTCACTCAAGAATGCACAGTTTAGATTTTTTATGTATTTGTATTGGAATCAACTCAACGCCTGATTCAATATTAGCAAATGCACGATAGCAAATATTTGAGTAATGGAAGGATTCCTACATGTTTTTATTTTTTTTAATATTTTTTTTATAATTGCTAGTGGTACTTCGATGAGTGCCCAATTTGAATAGTGCAAACAGTCAAACATATAAATACAAAAAGAGAACTCTTGCTAGGAGCTACATTAAGCCAAAACTCATGTGGAGACATTCGGGCATCCGGCCAAAAATGGGCACAAAAATATGCAAAAAGGGTTGAATAGTTGTCATTTAGGCACTCACCTAGCAATGATGAATTGCAAATCATCAAGGGTTGACTCACTATACAGGGTTGTTTAATTTCACACTTGATAGGTGGGAAGTCACTCCAGGGACCCAACCAACTATTTGCCTAGTTCAGACCATATCGACGATTGATCTTGATTGACTTTTCTTGGCAGGAAATGGGTGCCATGTTGTGCGGTGAGGTTTGGCACTCTCTAGAATGTTTCCCACAGTTGAGGGAAAACCTCAGTGAAATTGAAATAAGGATTTATCAAAATGAGACTTCCCATGTGTCACAAGATGAAAACCATATTCCGAACCGCCACTATGCACAAGTTGACTCTATAGCGCCTTGTTAGAGAGTAAGAAGTTGCGAGCACTGTATTCTTCGAGCAGACTTCACCAGCCACATCTGAATGCCATTAAGGTGATGAATCACTGATTGCTCTGTCAAATATTTGCAGCAGTTGTTGGCTTTTTCCTGTTTTCTAACCGTTAACCGGTGGGTTGCAGGGTTATAGCAGTTCTGAATTTTTCACGATAGTTGGTTTTTATTTTGTTTTGACTTTTTTTTTTTTTTTTAAATTGAGTTAATTTTAATTAGTTTTTAAAGCAGCTTTGTTAGTATTTTTTGTTTTTATTTTGTTGAACATGCTTCATTTTAGTTTATTTTTTTATTTTTTTAGTTTTAGCTTTTATTGTAGTCTTTTAAAAGTATAATTATATGTCAAGTACAAGGTATCGTGTAATACAGTACAATTCTCAAGCGACTGTTTGACCTTCCTTCTTTACGGATGTATACCAATTCAGAACTAATAAATACATTTAACATGAATCCTGAAAGCTGATGAATAATATTATTTGACAAAGATGAAAACAAAAGGACATTTTTGACACAATTGTAGTTAGTTTTTGTTAATTTTATAAAAATAAGATGTCGTTTCAGTTACCGGTAATTTAGTGACTGAAAATATATTTCAATTTCAGTTATTTTGTTAGTTTTCGTTAAACTATATTAAAAAAAACAACAACCTTTTGGCGTGTTGTCACGCTTGTTTCCCCTCCCGCTCCTTGCTGCAGGTCCACTACATCCTGCAGGAGGTGGTCATGGGCGGCATGGTGCTGGAGACAAACATGAACGAGATCGTGGCCCAGGTGGAGCTGCAGAACCGCATGGAAAAGTCGGAGGTTGGACTTACAACTCGCATGCATACGTGTAATATGCTTGTTGATGGAAATGTGGTTGAAACGTGGATTGAAAAAAAAAGAAATAGATCGAGACAGAGACAGATGGATTGCTGAGAAGACGGATAGACAGAGAGACAGGTGGATGGTCGATGGATAGTTGGATGGATGTACTGAGAGACTGATGGCTGTAGACCTCGACAACAATTTACATGCTGAAAGATGATAGACAAACAGTTAGCTGGTTGGACTGATAGATAAACAGATACCTGGAAAAAAAACAACAACAAAAAACAAAGCATAAATATTAATGTGTCTTGTTCCACACAGGGGGGTTTGTCTGCGGCGCCCGCTCGCGCCGTCTCCGCCGTGAAGAACATGAACCTGCCCGAGATCCCGCGCAACATCAACATTGGAGACATCAACATCAAAGTGCCCAGCCTTTCTCCGTTCTGAGTACGACTCAGCGGGAGGGGGCGGGTGTGGTCCAGTGACCCCCTCCTCGCTCGGATGCGGTAAACTTGAACTCTCCTGGCCACCAACGGCGTTCACAACAACCGCTCGCTCCCGGCCGATTGTGTGCGTGCCGGATAGAAGCTGTTAGTCGTTTGAACGTTGTCGTTTATTTTCCGACCTTGAGTCTAGGTTGAATTTGCACAATATTGTCAATGTGTGTTTCATGACGCAGTGGTCAGGAAACCTATGGCAAGTGGACCACATTTTTTTGCAGCGCGGATTCTTTAAAAACAGAGTTATGTGAATTTTGTGTCTGGCGAGTCACCAGATGGCAAAAATTAAATTTCCTTGCAATTTAGCAATTTAGCATTGTCCATCTGTCTGTGAATATGTGGTTCAAATTGGGTAGCAACTGAAAAAGATCTTTAGGATGAGTTGGCCTTTAATAGACATTTTAAAATAACCAACTCAAGTAACACAAAATGGCCGCTTCGAACCAAACATTCCAGCGTATGGGTTCTTGAGACTTGTTTTAGGGGGTCGACTGATGAACGACATGTCTACCAATGTCACCGTACTATGTGAAACTAGCTTCAGCATGATTGGCACTAATTAAGACTAATTCCCAAGCACGAGCACGGTCCTCCACAAAATGGCTTCTTCGGACCAAAATGGCCGACTTCCTTTTGAAATTCGGCCATGCGTCCTTCATTTTCCGTGTATTTATTTCAGATGTTCAAGGGGTTTGCTACTGAGTGAGTTCAGCGGGTCGTGCTTGTTGTGTTCTCCATGTGGCCCCTGATGGGAAAAAGGTTGCCGTAAAGCATCAGGTGAATGTGAATATTTATGCATGTTTCATATTTTATGACTTGGCTGACAAGCGTATTTTTCCTTTCCTCAAGTTGACGCTCATCACTCGTCTTGATTTTTGAGATATTCCCTCCCCTCCGTAACACGATCCCTATTGGCTCCCGTGCAGGCTGGAATGCGTCTTCTTCCATCCGGGCGTCCAAACGTCTGCCTGTCCTCGGCGGACTGTCGTCACGAGCCATTTCTCCCGCTCCTTCGCGCTAATATTAATCTCACTGACATGTGCGTGGGTTCAGGAGTCACACGATCGCCCCTTCCCTCTGAATACAGCGTGGCGTGAAAGCGGAGCGTCCTCCAAAGCCGTGAAGCAGGAAAGACGCTCTTGAGTTTATTTTTTTTTCCGGGACCGTTTTAGTGTTTGTAGTTCTCAGAGGGCCATACAAAAGCTGAATACACACGCATGCACATCTGATGTTTTTATTAACGAATATCTTCCTGCTTGCAGGTTCCAAAAGCTACATCCACACATACCAGTTTGGCCCCCAAAGCACACCCCAGATTTTTTATTTATTTATTTATTTATTTTTTTGAAAATTCAATCCCTGAAGCCAGTTTCGCTTTGCAATAATATGAATTTCGGGAAGCATGTTCATCATGACTCGACCCACAAAATAAATAAATAAATAAAAGACTCTTGAATTCATACCTGAACAACAGAGGAAACCTGACATTTTAGTTTTAAGCTCCCCCAACATTGATGTAGTTGCACCTATGAACCGTTTTTCTTTTTTTTCTCTTTTTTTTTCAGCCTCCAAAGCCAGTTTGACTGAGGCTCATAAAATTTTATAGGCATGTCTAATGTGAACAAACCCACAAGAACGTCTCAAGAACTCATGTCAGAAAAGACACAAAAGTCTACCTTTTTGGCTTACACCGACCTGCTACCAACCAGTATTTTGGGACAATTCAGGTAGAAATGATAAGTCCTACAAATGTGATTCCTGCAAGGACACAGGAAGTCAGCCATTTTTCAAAACAAAATGACACACTTATTGTCTTTTCAGACTCGACGTCTTAATCATTTTTATGGGTTTTCTCATGACAGACCACGTCTACCAGATATCATGTTGCTAAGGTCAACTAGCTCCAGGAATTTTCAAAATGTTTTCAGTGCGCTTCATACCAAAATGTCCGACTTCTGTGTCCTTTCGTGCGTGCTCTCTTGAGACGTTTCTGTGAGTCTTCTAAGGATAAGACCTAACTGGCTTTTGGGGTTGGCTTTTTGAACCGTGCTGACATGGGCCATATATTGCCCACTGGTCCAAGGTTGCCCACCCCAAAAAGTTTCTATTGTAACTGTATAGAGCGTGCTTGTCTTATTTACCGTGTTTACTGGTTCAATTGTTGATGTAAGTACATATTTCTGTACATGAATAAAATCTGCTGTCAGCCACAAACCACCTGCAGTCGTTCTTGCGAGGAAACGCTCGTTGCGTGTACTCGCTGTACCTTCGAGGAATTCTCTTGAAGCTACGCCACCACAACCGAGGTTTGTTGTTACAGCCGCATTCTTTCAATCACCCGCCTCCTAATCTTTTTTTTTTTTTTTTTTTAAACCCCCTCCAACTCAAATATGGGGAGCCATCCCTCTAGGAAAACCTGCGGTAGCTCTCGTCGACTCCACCCTTGCAGACTGTTTCCCATCAGCCGGGGCTCATTCCAGATCCTGCACGCACGCATGCACGAACGCAAGCAAGCAGTGGACGTACTCGTACAGACGCTGGTATGTACAGCAAAATGCGGAAAATTGCTTTTGGCATGGATTTTCTTGGGTGCTATATTGCATGTAATGCTGCATTTTTCAACAGGAAAATATAGAAAATTTATTTTAAAAAAAACCAAACAGTTTGTGATGGTTGAACACTTAAGATGCAAAGATCTAAAGCTCTTTGTAGTTTTTTTGACATACCAGAATTTTTTTTTCTTTTTTTTTCTGTCCAGCAGCATTGACTGTCTTTGACATCTTAATCTACTGAGACAAACCTCAAAAATGGAGTTCAATCCAAAATTGTATCCAACAACATGGAGGTACCAGGGATGGCAAAAAGAAAAAAAAAAAAGTGTCACGGAACTTGAAATAGAACTTAACTTGCGGGAATGTTCTGGCTGCTCAGTAAATTACAAACAATAAAACTAATTAATATCGCATTGTATACAAGCTGGAAAATGTCACAAAGTGGCAGTGTCACTCTGCAGACACAGACTATTCTGTGTTGTCCAAGTGTGAATAGTTTTCCGTTTTATCATCTTGTGGTTTTGGCAGCACGTTGGATTAGTGGTTAGCATGTCGGCCTCACAGTTCTGAGGTTTCCAGGTTTGAATCTATGTTGTGGATACTCAGATTCATTGAAGACCTTCCCACATCATCCTTCTTCCCATTCCACATTTCATGCCATCCTTATTTCCTTCTTTGCATCCCTGCCTCATTTATAACTTCCTATTCTTTCATGCCTTCCTTCCTCATTTGTATATTTTACATGAAGCATTGTCGGATTTTAACACATCTGCTTTTGCTTTCGAAGTTCAGAATTCTATTCTGAGCTCGTGCACTCGTGTGCGAAGTTCATGTTCTTCCCGTGCTTATGTGGATTTTCTTCACTTTTCCCTCATTTTCCCAAAATATGCATGCTCGATTAATTGATTTGGTGGAAGCGTAAACGTTTGTCTACATGCGCCCTCGTGATTGGCTGGCTACCAGTCCAACAGGCTGTACCCCGCCTCTTGCCCGAAGCCAACTGGGACGGCTTCAGCTCCAGCTCACACTCTTGACAAGCAGTTTAGAAAAATGAACAATCTGTGGTTTCTAGATGGGAAGACGTACTCTGTTGAATCATTGCCACTACAGTTAATGAAGTGCGCACGATGGCAAAATTCTGCTTCGACATGAGCTAAGCCAAGCGACGTCACTAGAAATGTGTTGAGATTTTATAATGTGATTTGGCTTCATCGCGAACCGTCAAACTGACCTCACGGTAGATGAGGTAGGTTCATTTTTGCCTTTTCCAGACCTGCAAAAAAAAAAAAAAAAAAAAAGGCAAGTCACAACTTTTTTTTCACTGTGAAAATAATCTCTCATGAGTACACCTACACAAAAAGTCTAAAGGACCCATTCCTGGAAAAAGAAAAGAATTTTTCAATTTTTGGTTGGAAGTGGCTATTTTATGTTGGCCATTTCCAGGCGTCCTCCTAAGACAAACTCATAAATTCTTTTTGAGAATCCAACATGTTTCACTTTCACAACATGAAACTTGACAGGCATGTCTATTGTCAATCATGAGTAGTCACACAAAACCATTCCCAGGATGCACAGGATTTTTGTTTTGAAGCTACACACATGTGCATCTTACTGTATAATTACATAGGTGGGTGCATTAACAACACACACACACACAAAAAAAATGACTTATTGATCCCAACATCCGCTACGCTTACAACTTCCCACGTTTTTGTGGGCCTTGTTTCGGGCTGCAAGCTCGCATTCCAGATGTTGCAACTAAGTAGCTTTGGGGATGTTGTCGATATTTCACCGCAGAGTGCTCGTAAGTTTCCTTGATGTCCTCTGCAGGAGAGTGTTTGTAAAAAGAGACGAGCCAAAATAAATGTCAAAATGGATTAGGCTCAAGGTGGTGTGCACATTGTTTTCTTTAAAAGTGGAAACATCACTTGTGTACCAAGTGTAACGAGCTGTGCGGTCCGTTTTGGAAAAGAATGTTCATTTTCTAATGGCTATTAACTTTGTGTGCACTGTTTTCCCTGCATATACTAAAAGAGTTTCCTAAACTTTTCAACCCACAGGCAATATTAACAACATCCCTAATATTATTTCCGCTTTTATTAGATAGAGAGTTGGACTACCTCCACTCCCTTGCACACACCCTAAAAAAAACAAACCCTAACATATTTACATTTTAACAGTATTGGAATATGTTCACATTTGTGAACACGTTATCACCCGTTTTCATAGTGTTGACATACGTGTATATTATGCACTAACACTGAATGTAAACAAGCAATCATGAGAAAACCTTAAACATGAAGTGATGACTGTTAACAACACTCACTTTTCCTGCTTTTTTTTTTTTTTTCATTATAAATAAACAACTTTCCAGCATTTATCGCCACAGCTCATCGTGTTCTCCCGCCAGCTCTGCGGTGGTAAAAGTTGCCGAGTCATCTGTGGGAACCTCACTTGTGGACTTGTGAATCTGCGTCAGCGAAATTGAAGTTTTTGTTTTTTTGGCAACTGGAATCAATCAAATAAGTACATGCTAGCAAATGATACAAATATGGATACAAAAGTATTGTGTGGACGTTTTTTTGTGAGCGTGCATGCAGTCGACCCCCCCTTGGGAACTTCTTTTTTAGATTATCACTGGCTGCTTACCGGTGCGCGGTGTGAACATGACATGATGACATCGTGCTGGATGTTGCCTGGGAAACATCTGCACAGATGCTCACACTGCAGGCAAATGAGGGAAACGCAGTCAAGTACGACAAATACAAATATGCATATGTGTAATTGGATAGTAGGCTCCTCTAATATGGATTTTTTAAGCTACATAGTGCCTTTCTTTCTTTTTCTTTTTTTTAATGTGTTTGTGTGTGTGCGCTTGCGTGTGAATACGTGTAAATTTGTACTCATTAATTCACCTAAAATCTACTAAAAATCCCATTACCCTTCACCTTAAACGGATACTTCAGAGTCTCGCCAGAGTCATGAAGTTCAGAAGGTCAGGAGACCAGAGGAAAGGTCAAAGAAAAGAAAGATAAATCAAAGTGAAATCTAGCACTAACTAAACACCTCTTGCCATCCACATGGTTACAAAACCAGAGTCTTACCCCAAGCCCAGAAACCTCTAAATTACATAGTGCCTTTCTATCTAAAGGGCGCATAAAGGTTTTTAACTCATTCACTCGCAGCCATTTTCAGTGAAGCAACCCCTTCGCTCTTGGCTGTTTTACTGGATTTTGACTGATTTTGCAAGGCCCACAAATTATTGTGTTCTATTGCTATAAAAACATGGAACCCACCAAAAGAAAAATGTGCATCTTTTCTTTCATCAGGGAAAAAAAAATATTTGTATCTGTTTCCATTTTGCAGCAATTAGCATTAGAATACAGTTAAGTTTCATCAATATTCATTCACAAAAAGAGCTTATTGCAACATGATACTGGCTAATCTCTTATACTCTGCTGCCACCTGCTGGTCGTTTTTTTGTAATAACTACCATTGCTTTAAGCCACCTCTTCATATCAGAAGATACATCAAAGCCTTCTGTCTGTTCTTGCATTAAAAAAACAACAAAACGTATAAATACGTTTTGGGGAATGAAGGACAAAGTATAAAAAAACATATTTACACGTTTTTGGGTTTCTTTCTTTCTTTCATTTTCTTTATTTTCTTCATTTCCTTTTTTTATTTCCTTCTTTTCTTTCTTGTCTGTATTTTGTGTTGTTTTTGCGATTTCTAAGCTTGTTATATTTTTCTATATAATGTTTAACAATGTACTAACTTAATTTGTTCTGTACATTTGAAGATAAAACAAATAAAATAAATAAATAAAAAATCTATGTTGGTTTCAGCACCTGGAGGTCGAGAGGGACGAAATAGAACCTAAGGTCACAAAATCGGACAGGGTTTTTTGTTTTGTTTTTTTTTGTGTGTAAACTGTTTGAAGTGAGTCTGGGTGGGGATGTTGTCATTTGTTGTCACACCGGGTTGGGTGTGGCCTGATTATTTTTCAATATTTATGCTGGAGTTGTTCACTGACACATCAGAATGTCGTGTCTGCCCACATTTACTACTTTAGAATCTTCAAGTATCTTTCAGTTCAGTATTTTTATTTTATTTTTTGTAATTTGTGACTCAGTTGTGAGAAGCAATGCTTTTCGTCTTTCCATCCATCCCCTCACAGGTATCACGCGTAGGCCGTGACCTCAGGAGCAACGTGAACTTGGCAAAGTGAAACAAAAGCCTGGGACTTTTCACCGGCCTTCCTGATCATGGCGAAGGTCTACTACATCAGTAAGAACGTGGGACTTGCTCTACTTTTGTTAGCTGCGACCGCTCTGGTGACTATCCTAGCTCTGTCTATCGCCTACGACAAGGAGCGGGCCAAGAATCGAAGCGGATCCGGAGACCAAGCGGAGGCCCGCGGCGACACCCCCGATCCGACCCCCGTAGCCTCGACAGATCCGTGGGACCGGTACAGGCTTCCGTCCTCACTGGTGCCCGCCTCCTACAATGTGACACTGTGGCCTCGATTGAAGCCCGACGCAGACGGCCTCTTCGTCTTCACCGGGCGCTCGGATGTGGTCTTCGCTTGCCTCCGGTCCACCGACCTGGTCCTCATCCACGCCAACAAGCTCAACTTCACCACCTTCGACGGGCGCCACGCCTTGCTGAGCGGCCTGTCGGGAGCCCGGGTGCCGGCGGTGCGCAAGTCTTGGCTGGTGTCAAAGACGGAGTACCTGGTCCTCCAGCTCAGCGGCAACCTTCAAGAGGGGGCATCCTACGTCTTGCGCACCGAGTTCCGGGGAGAACTGGCCGACGACCTGGAAGGATTCTATAGGAGTGAATACTTGGAGGATGGCGTGAAGAGGTAAGTTTCCCGGATGGGAACTTCCGAGTGATTTATTTATTTTTCTTCACCAGTGTCTGGATTGAAGTCATTTACTATTTCAGAGTGGTTGCCACCTCTCAGATGCAAGCCACATATGCCCGGAAAGCCTTCCCATGCTTCGATGAACCAGCCATGAAAGCCGTCTTCAACGTCACCATCGTCCACGACCGGGACAAAGTGGCGCTGTCGAACGCCCGGGAATTAGGTTCGAAAATGGGTTTTCTCATATAGCAGCGGCATTTCGCCATGAATTTCCTTTTCTTTCGTACTTGTAGGTCCTGGAACTGAAAGGTTGACGTAGTCTAATGGCTCCTGGCATATTTACACATCATCTTACATAAGAAGTTTGGGAAAATAGTGTTTCATCTCTACAATTCTACTAAGGGGTCGAGGACAAATAAAGTATTGCAACTTTCTGTTTGGAAACCAAAGCTGCCAGGAATAATTGATAGTAGGGGTGTTAAAAAAAAAAAAATCGATTCGGCAATATATCGCGATACTACAGCACGCAATTCTTGAATCGATTCAGTAGGCAGCCGAATCGATTTTTTAACATCCATTTTTTTGATGGAAAAATATTCAACAAAACGTCTAACTTTCACACCTTGAGCATGGAAGAATGTTATATTAATGGAACATTAAGCCTTAATATTTTATTTCAATGCTGTTATTACATGAAAAAGGTTACAACCTGTTTGTTAAATACAGCGACTCACAGTTATAAAACTGAAGTTTCAGATCAATAAATAATACATTTTCATACAAATCTTTACAGTGTATAAGTTTACTGAATGGTATTTTCCAAATTTGAGTAAAAAAAAAAAAAAAATCACAATCGACGCGTAAATTCATATCGGGATTAATCGGTATCGAATCGAATCGCGACCTATGAATCGTGATACGGATCGAATCGTCAGGTACGAGGCAATCCACACCCCTAATTGATTGCAATTGTTCGGTCCTAGAACGAACTCGGAACGGTGGGGCGGCAGGCATGAGGTTGTGGGTTCGATCCTCGGCCCCTGGTGACAATGTCAAAGTGTGCTTGAGCAAGTCACTGAACTCCGATTTGCTCCCAGTGGAACTTGGCATGGCAGCAGTCGACCACCGGCGTGTGAATGTGAGGCATTGTAAAGCACTTTGGCCACCAGATGGTGTAGTTAAAAAGCGCTACATAAAAAGCAGTCCTTTGACCATACAATGAACAACGCAGGAAATAGTTGATTGAGTTAATTGAAAGTGCCGCTTTGAACTTGAGAGGACCGTAAAACACCATTCATCCAACATGTACACAATTTTGGACTCATAACATAAATGACCATATTCAGTAGTGAAATTATTTAACGCAAACAAAAGTAGTGATAGACCGATATGGTTTTTTCAAGGCCGATACCGAGACAGATTATTCGTAAACAAGGAGACCGATAACCGATATTTCAAGCCGATATTCAATTTGCAATATAATAGAACAAATATATATATATATAAACAATATTGACAATTTGTTAACAAAAATTGCAGCGCTTCCAGGGTCATTAGCATGGGTTAAGCTAAATTAAAATTATAATAATAATAATAATAATAATAATAATAAAAAAGCAAGTAAATAGCTTCCCAAGTTTTCTAAAATTTCAACATAATTTCTTGATTTAATTTTTAAAAATAAAAAGTGTAAGGAGTTCAGTTTTTTTTTCTTTCCCTCCAATAAAGTGGAAATTTAAATAGACCCATAAATGAAAAGTTCCCCATATCTCACGGAGTGACAAATGCATGCTAATAGAGCTAATAATATAGCTAATTTGGGGTTTTTATTCGGGTTCGTAAAACGTTACAAAAGATCTTCGCAGTGAGAAATTGTCTGAATATGTTCCAAATGTGTTTACGATAAATAAAAACTGACTGAATATCTTAAAATTCCTGATGAAAACCACAAATTCGTTACATTCACAAGTATTCACTGCTCAGTGAGATACCAGCTTTATCGGCCTTCAGATTCAAAAAATGGCCGATGTCGATATTTGACAAAATGCCAAATATCGGCACCGATAATCGGCCCGGCCGATAATCGGTCTATCCCTAAACAAAAGACTAAATATAATGCTCATACCCATCAGTCAAGCCTAAATGTAAAGGGATCATGTGACCTGAGGTGTCCCCAAGAACATTCAAAACACAAGAACACTTCTTCAAAAAAAAAAAAGAAGCTCCTAGTTCAAGTGTTTGAAATGCGCCGCGTGACCAAAAACCCAGAAATTGAGGAGCAGGAAAATTGTCCGACTGTCCCCTGCAGATGTCAGCGATGCGGTCATGGACGGCGCGGCGGTCCGCGTTACAAAATTTGAGCCCACGGCGAAGATGTCCACATATCTGCTGGCCTTCATCGTCAGCGACTTCACCTACGTCGAGTCCAACCAAAGGAAGGACGTACAGGTAAGAAGCTCTTTGACTGAAGAGAAAAAAAATGCTTGCGAATGATAGAAAAATGGGAAAAGTCAAGCTCTGGATTCCAAATGTACGGTACCGTGGATGTTTATATTTGTCAGGTGAGGGTGTGGGCTCGGAGAAAGGCCATTGACGACGGGCACGGCAACTACGCGCTCAACGTGACGGGGCCAATTCTGCAGTTTTACGAGCACTACTACAACGCACGCTACCCGCTCCCCAAGTCGGGTGCGTAAGCAAAATAATGCACGTACAAGTCTGTGTATGGGTGAAGTGCAGACACATCGTATGAAACATATTAACAAAACAAATTAACTTTAGCACAGTTTGTGTCTGCCTTTTTACATTTCGTCTTTAATGCAAAGACTTCAAAATGGAGCTTTTGTTTGCTGAAAAACAATCTTATGTCCATCACTTACTCCATGAGGCTACTTTTTTTTTAGGGCCGAGCAGCGACCGCTGCAAGGTCCCTATTGTTGCTGAAGGAATTATTTTTCTTCTTCTTCTTCTTCTTCTTCTTATTATTATTATTATTGTTCTTTGTTATTAGGGGTGTTAAAAAAAATCGATTCGCCGATATATCGCGATACTACATCGCGCGATTCTCGAATCGATTCAATAATCGGCAGAATCGATTTTTTTTTTTTTTTTTTTTTTTAAGGATTCACACCTTGAGCATGGAAGAATGTTATATGAACGGAACATTAAGCCTTAATATTTTATTTTAATGCTGTTCAAACATGAAACAGATTACAACCTGTATAAGACTGAAATTCCAGATAAATAAATAATACATTTTCATATAAATCTTACACTCTACAAGCTTACTGATTAGTATTTTCTAAATTTGAATGAAAAAAAATCGCAACAATCGACTTATAAATTCGTATCGGGATTAATCGGTATCGAATCGAATCGTGACCTTTGAATCGTGATACGAATCGAATCGTCAGGTACTAGGCAATTCACACCCCTATTTGTTATTATTCCTTTCCGCAAACAATCACATTTTTCAGACACTAAACGTGAACGAAAACTCACCAAACTTTACACGCAGATCGGGCCTGGCGAAAAATTTGACATTTTAAAGCCGCCATACATGATAACAGAAAAATGGCTCCGTAGCGCCCCCTACATAGGTTAAACGGATCCCTGTCCCGCTACGATTGTCCTACGGCTACGAAAATTGTGTGGCACCCGTAGCACATCCAGATGAACAAAAACCTCTTTGATAGGTGTACACTAAAATATATATTTTTATTTTTATTTTTTGTGTGTGTAGACGCACACGCATGCCAGCTCGCCATATATGTTAGTAAGCTAGCCAATAGCAGCACAATAGAGACGTTAATATTAACACTTGTTTCTCTCATTAGCAAGTAGCAACATGATTAAGGAGCAAAAAAAGCAGACTAGTAATGAAAATAATGTGCTGGTTTTAAGCGGTATAAGCAAAGGTAAGAAACTTTTCACATATCCTGGTAAAAGTAAGCTGAAGCACCCCCCAAAAATGGGCTAAACACGCATCTGTAACGATAAATAGTGCAGTCTTTCATTTATTCTGTAAAAACATCTTGATAAAGATTGAAGCGGTTCTCAGAAGCGGCGGTGCTAAAGCTAAATATTAGTTTCGTGATTAAAGGGAAAACAAAATATTCCCACAATTATCAGTTCATGCAGAAAATATCAGTAATATACCAGAACACGGGGTAGACAACAATTACAATCTTGAAGCAGTGTTTTTTGTTTTTTGTTTTTTGTTTTTTTAAATCTTATTTGTGCGAATGTCGTGATCCTTTCCAGATCAGGTGGCTTTGCCCGACTTCCACGCCGGCGCCATGGAGAACTGGGGCCTGGTCACCTACAGGGAGACGGCGCTACTGTACGACCCGGACAGATCCTCGGCAGGGAACAAACAACGAGTGGCCTCCGTCATCGCACACGAGCTGGCGCACATGGTCGGCAATTTTGGGGGGGGTTCCCGTTTCTTCGACCCAAATCATTTTCTGCATATAGCTTTAGGAGAATTCAAATGTTTTTAATTTTCATTTGAACATATAATAACATCAATCCAATTTGAACAAAAGGCTTGTTATTAATAGAAATATTTTCTTCAAGAATTGAGAAAACGAGTGAACTAGTGAGAATCAATGAGTAAAAAGATGGCGGCCAGAAAATGGCGGCAAAGCACTATTATGGTCAAAATCAAGCTCCTCAACTCACTTCTGCATAATTCCATGGCACCAAAATGCCACCAGATGGCAACAAAGCAATACTTTAACTAATCTGTGAATTTACTGGTTAAAATGGGGCTCTCTTCCATCATTTTATTGAAAAAAAAAATAAAATAAAATATTCTCAAATCTTTTATCACGATACGATATAAAGGTTATAAAGAATTATCACGATATTGTGGGGAGGTTGGTGATACACAAAAAAATAAAAATAAATTAGCTCATACTTTAAAAAAAAATAAGAATCCACAATATTGTGTTTTTTGTACATGTACAAAAATATTTTGTAAATATTATAAATATTAAATAAATTAATAATCAAATATTTTGGATTTTAAACATAGAAGGGCAAAAACATGCCTCATGAAAATTAAACTGCCCTAAAAAATTAGCCACCAGAAGGGTGGAAGTGGAAATCAATCTGACTGTTTTGTTTGTTTTTTTTTTAAATAGATGTAGACGACATATTGTGGCAGTTTTAATATCATGATATCACGATATTGCCATTATCGTTACATCCCTAATATCTTTACCAAAAAAAATAAATAAATAATCTGAATTTTTATTCCTTTTTGCCTTTTTTCTTTGCAAATTTGGGGACCTTGGAGGATTTCTCTCCTGGACCCTGCAAGTTTTAGACCCCCGGCTCTATATTGTAGCCTCCAAAGTGAGAGCTTTGCTTGTGTTTTGTTTAGTGGTTCGGCAACCTGGTGACCATGTGCTGGTGGAACGATCTGTGGCTCAACGAGGGCTTCGCGTCCTACGTGGAGTACCTGGGAGCGGACTATGCCGAGCCAACTTGGAACATTGTAAGAGAAACGACTCCTTTTTTTTTTTTTTTTACAGTGGGCTGGATCTCTCCGGCAAGTGTGTGCTTGCTGTTTCGCACACACTCGCTGGCGGGATCCACAACGCTAGAATGGTGGCTAAGACGTCGTCGGACCTCCAAAATCATCACAGAAAAGGTGGAAACTTGCAACTTCAACATGATTGTGTCGCAGAAAGACCAAATCATTCTGGACGACGTCCAGCATGTGTTGAGTCTGGACGCCCTGGCTTCCTCTCACCCGCTTTCCCGGCGAGAGGACGAGGTGAACACACCCGCTCAGATCAGCGAGATATTCAACACCATCTCCTACAGCAAGGTGGGCACTCAACGATCTGTGATTTAGAGCGAACGTTGTTTGAATGGATGTTGCAACTGCCCGTAACGTCATATATAAAATACTTCATAAACAACCACTGCCGTCAGCCGGAATGAAAGTGTTGGAAGTAAGCATTTTTTTTAAGTAACTAAAAGTCATAAAAACTAACAGAACCACACTGAAAAATAATTAAACCTAAAAAAAAAAAAAAAAAAAAAAAAACTCCAAACGAAATACAAACTAGCTACAATGAAAATTCCAAAACTATTATAACCTTCGACCTCACAAATCGAAACATGACATTCTGATTTAATATTACATTTGAGGAAAAAAAACGAGTTATGAAGCAAAATCCAGCCGATTTTAATCCATCTCAGGGGGCGGCCATTTTGCCATTTGCTGTCGACTGAAGATGACATCAATCAGGGCCCGCAAGCAATGACCAATAACAGCTCACCTGTTTTTCTGAAGCTGCACTGTGATTGGTTGTTTGCAACATTTATGTCATCTTCGGTCGACGGCAAATGGCAAAATGGCCGCCCCCTGAGATGGATAAAAATGGCTGGATTTTGCTGACGTAATATTAACTCATTCACTCGCCGCCATTTTCACATTGCGCAATCCCGTTCGCTCCCGGCTGTTTTACTGAATTTTGACTGATTTTGCAAGGCCCACAGAATATTGTGTTCAATTGCTATGAAAGCATGGAATCTACCAAAAGAAAGATTAAAGTCTCTTCTTTCATCAGGAAAAAAAAGTATGTTTCTATCTGTTTCCGTTTTGCAGCAATTAGCATTAGAAGAGAGCAAAGTTTCATCGGTTTTCACAAATCTATTTTAAATAAAGTAATTGAGCTTTTTTTCTACATGGCCCTGGTTGATCTCCTTTGCTCTGCTGCCACCTGCTGGCAGTTTGTGTAATAACTACCATTTCTGCAACCGTTCCGAGAGGCTGCGTCAAAGCCTTCTGTATGCTCTAGCATAAAAAAAACAACAACAACAACAACAAAAAACGTATAAATACGTCTTTGGGACACTTAGAACATTAAAAAAAAAACGTGTTTATACGTTATTGGGAGTAAATGAGTTCACCAGAATGCATGTTTAGACTAGTGTGGCTGCATAGAAGATATTATTGTTCAAAAATGGGTTTAACTGTTATCTCCAACCTTTCAGGGGGCGGCGGTCCTAAGGATGCTGTCCGGGTTTGTGGGTGAACCGGTGTTCGCCAAAGGACTCAGCGTGAGTATCACGACAAAATGGCCGCCGCGTCCCGACGGAATTACGAAGCATTCTCTCGCTTTTAGTCTTACCTCAACACCTTCGCCTTCGGCTGCACCGTGTACCGAGACTTGTGGGACCACCTCCAAAAGGTTTTCGTCGGACCGCTTTGGGTTGTTTCCCAACTTCCTTCTCAGCTGACTGCGTCCTTCTTTCTTTTTTTCCAGGCGGTGGAGGACACGCCGAGCTTACGTATCCCGTGCACGATCCACGACATCATGCACCGCTGGACTCTGCAGATGGGCTTCCCGGTGGTGAGCATCGACACCAAGACGGGACGCGTCGCCCAGAAGCACTTCCTGCTGGATCCCGAGTCGGTGGTGGACAGGCCCTCGCAGTTCAAGTAGGGTCAAACACCACCAGCGTAAACTTTGCACCACAACCATAAAGGAATCATTACCATAAAAACAACATGTGCCGAATAGTCATAACGGTAAAAGCAACATTTGAATCAAACTATGGAATAGAAATCATGATGTTCTGCTGTCTCTAAAACAGGGGTGTCCAAACTATGGCCCGGGGGCCATTTGCGGCCCGCCATACATTTTTTTGGCGGCCCGCGGCAAATAACTAAAAACAATTTTTTAAAGCTGTTTAAAATAAATAAATAAATAAATACATACATAAATAAAGAAGGTGTATTAAACATTTCTAGCTACGCAAAGACACAAATTTGCAGCTAATTATTCAGTTTTTTATAATTGCTTCATTGATTTTTACCATGTTTAACTCATTCACTGCCATTGACGGAAAAAGACGTCAAATTATGCTTTTTTTTTTTTTTTTTTTTTTGCTGGTCTGGCAATGAATGTGTTAATAAATAACTTTTTAAAAAAAATCAAAGTGGCCTTTGCAGCTTTCTATTTTTCTGTATGTGGCCCTCAGAGGAAAAAGTTTGGACACACCTGCTCTAAAACAATAAACTCAACTCACTCACAGGGATATCATAGTTTGGGAATTTTTCATTTGAGTTTTGAGATTTGTTTTGGAAATTTAGTTAGTTTTAATTAGTTTTCGTGGTGGTTCTGTTAGTTTTTATTAGATTTAGTTATTTAAAAAATGCTTAGTTTTAGTTTAGTTTTAGTTTTTTTGATTTGTTTTTAAAATGTGTCTTACTTGTGCACAATATTGTAAAATCCACCATGGGAGCGACGTGATCTGAAGGTGCTTTTCTATTGGCAGCTGCTAGATGATGTCGTTTCTGTGTGACACACTTTCACTCACAGGGATATCAAAGTTTGGGAATTTTTTATTTTAGTTAGATTTTGTTTTGAGTTTTGATTTTTTTTATATTTAGTTTTAATAAGTTTTCATGGTGGTTTTGTTAGTTTTTATTAATTTGAGTAATTGCTTAGTTAGTAAATGCTTAGTTTTAGTTTAGTTTTAGCTTTAGTATTAGTTTTTTTAATTTTTTTTTTTTAAGTGTATTGTGCACAATATTTAAAAAACACCATAGGAGCGACGTCATGTGAAAAGCACGCCTCGCTGTTCAACATTCAACACGAAACGGTGAGTAATTCTGCGAGAACAGAATTAATTGTCGCGTCCATTCGTCCATGTTAGGTTTGTTTGTTTGTTAGCCCCGGCGTCGGCGCCGGCTTCCTGGTTTTCGTCACAGTTGCATAACCCCGCCCCCAAACACAATGTCGCTCTGTGATTGGTCCGAACCACTGGCGGTAATCTGCGGGAGTGGTACAAGATTTTGTAAACTGTGAATTCATCTTGCGAGAGCAAAGTTAGCTAAGCATCAAACAACAACAACAAAATTAACTCTGAAAAAGGGTTGACTTTTAAATGAGAACAGGAAGATGCAAAGAAAAGAGCATTGGATTGGTCATGACGATTTTTTTCTGACTTTACACCAAAACTTAAAAAAATAAAAAAAATAAAAATGTTTTTGTCCCCTCCAACCCCTCACAGCTATACGTGGTTTGTGCCCATTAAATGGATGAAGACTGGCGTTGAGCAGCAACAGTACTGGCTTCTCCACAAGACAGGTACTTCTCCGTTCTAGTGTTTTGACTTTTCTAGTGTTTTTTGTTTTGTTTTGTTTTTGTGACTCCCCCCCCCCGCCCCGTACCACTTTCACCAGACACGCACCCTCAAATGAGAGCCTCGGGACCGAACTGGGTGCTGGCCAACACCAACATGTCGGGCTACTTCAGGGTCAACTATGACACGGACAACTGGAATCGCCTGCTCGCCGTGCTGGAAACAAACCATCTGGTGAGTCGTGTACATTCATTGACTGGCTTGTTATACAATCTCCATTTTTGTTGCATCGGCCCGACGCCAGCGATATGATTCCGAGCTGTGTTTTCTTTTCCTGCAGACCATTACCATGATAAACCGAGCGCAGCTTATTGATGACGCCTTCAACCTGGCACGGTAACAACTGTATACAGTTATTATTATTATTATTATTATTGTTATTATTATTATTTTTATTATTATTAAGTGTAATCATATAGGTGAGTTAATATTTTGTTATCATAATTAATCGCATGACTTCAATAGTTAACTCACGATTAGCTTATTCGCTCCCAAAAACGTATAAATACGTTCTATTTTGAATGATACCAAGTTCCCAAAGACGTATTTTATGTAGGTTTTTATGTTTTTTTTTTTTTTATGCTCAAGCATACAGAAGGCTTTGACGCAGCCTCAGAACTGAAAAGAATGCTTGAAGTAATGGTTAAAAACGGCCAGCAGGTGGCAGCAGAGTGTAAGAGATCAATCAACCAGTTCCATGTTGCAAAAAGCTGCTTCCCTGCTGCAAAATGGTAACAAATGGAAATATAATTTCTTTCCACTGACTTTTTTTTCAATTTTTTTTTATAGCAATAGAACACAATATTCTGTGAGCCTGGAAAAATGAGTCAAAATCCAGTATTCTGTGAGCGAATGGTGTTGCTTCAGTGAAAATGGCTGGGAGTGAATGAGTTCATCACAAATTTTATATCCGTTCCAAATGTACAATAAAATGTACAATCATTTTCCCCCTAAGTTTTCATACTCTTGTAAACATAAAAATGGAAAAAAAATGTTAAACTAATAGAAATATGGCTTTTAGTCATTGACACAGTAACTTCATAATAATTAACAACATTGAGTTAAAATTAAAAAGATGTTTCTGCCACTAGATGGCATAATTGCATTTGTTTAGATGTTGGTGATGTTGCCATTTTATTAAGAGCAATCTAATCTTTAACATGAAGTAACTTGTGAAATTCTGCACATTTTTAAAATTTGCAAAATACAACTTGACCCCAGTCTTCACAAATATTATGCATTATCATTAAAATTATTACTGCTAAATTTTGACATTTGTTGTGACTTGAATGTGAATGAGCTGTAACTTCATTTTAGAGCCAAAATGGTGGACATCACGTTAGCCCTGAGGACCACCAAGTACTTGTCCAGGGAGACGCAATACATCCCGTGGCAGTCGGCGTTGGGCAACCTCAACTTCTACTACCTCATGTTCGACCGCACCGAAGTTTACGGACCCTTACAGGTTCATTAAAAAAAATAAATAAAAAATGCTGCTGGATTTGAACTCGTTCACAGTCCAGAATGTCCACTTCAAATGAGCGCGGAATGATTGCAGCTTTTCCACGCAGGCGTACATCAGGAAGCTCGTCCAACCTCTTTTTGAGTACTTCAAGAAGATGACGCACACTTGGACGACGGTACCTGAAGGCATCAGCAACCAGTAAGAGGAAAACAGAAAATTATTTATTTGTTTTATGGTGTAAAACTTTTTTTGATGCTCTTACCTGATGTATTGCATCACCTCAGGTTGAAAAAAGGCCAACGCAGAGTGGGCGTGGCTTGCACAAGTTGGCCAATGTATTTTATTGAAACGTATTTAACTCTTAATGTTATTTTAATTTAATTTAATTCCAGTTAAATAATTAATTTCATTGAAACGAGATGTATTTTCTGATTGTTTAAATTCACATTTTAATTACTGAATATAAATCAAATTAATTTTATTCATTTGAAATCAACTGAATTCAAGTTAATTCAAACACTTTTTGGTACTTATATTTTTGAGCATTAAATATTTGCATTCTGTTTTATTCAAATTAATTGAATTGCACTCAAGTTAATATTATTTATTAAATTCATTTTATTTGCTTATTACTATTATTCAGATGTTTTATTGAGTTTAATTCAAACACTTTTTTTTCCTTTTTATTTATGTATTTTAATCGACCATTATGATGAATGTATTTAATGATTGATTCAATTCAAATGATTTGCATTTAATTGCCAAATTCAAATCAAATTAATTATATTTATTTGAAATCAACTGAATTCGAGTTTTGGACATTTATATTTATGAACTTAACTCTATACTCTATATTCTGTTTTATTCAAATTAATTTAATTGCATTCAAATTAATTTTATGTATTTTTTTCTTTTAATTTTTTTATTTTAATCTACCATTATATAGCTTCTAATCACTGCCAATTGTATTTCATGTATATTTATAACATTTAATTAAAAGTATTTTATGTCATTGCAATGGACTTATTTGAATGACGTTTTGGTATTGATGTTACCAATGAGGCAGTTCATGTGCCGGTCAAACAAACGTCAAATTGAAACCGTCCCGCCCGTCAGGTACAATCAGATCAACGCCATTGCGATGGCTTGCTCGGTGGGCGTGCCGGCCTGCAGGGAGCTCATCAGAAGTTGGTTCAAGCGCTGGATGGACCATCCGGCGCGCAACCCGTAAGGATGGCAAATGCGCTCCGACTTGACGTCCGTGCCAACCGTCGCCCGTCTCAAATGCCGTAACTGTGTATGCACGGAGCAGGATCCAGCCCCACTTGAAAAGCACGGTGTACTGCAGCGCCGTGTCACTGGGCGGCGCCGACGAGTGGGACTTTGTCTGGAGGATGTTCAAGAACGCCACGCTGGCGTCCGAGGCCTCCAGGCTCAGGGCCGCCTTGTCCTGCACCAAAGTGCCTTGGCTGCTCAACAGGTACGTCATGACTTTTGAACACGACTTTTTAATATCCACAATGGATGGATGGAAGGAAGGACTATAATTACTTGGAGTGTGACGATATATCGATATCGTGATAAATCATGATACTTTGTCTCCCGATAGTTTATCGATACGTCGACGCAAGTATTGCAATATTTGTAGTTAATATACAGCCACTGTAACGACTCCCATTGTCCATTACTTATTGAGCAATTACTTGGCGGGCCACTAGGGGGCGTGCCTCACAAGAGTGGCGGGGAAATGGACGGAAGTCTTCAGGCGAAGAAGACTCATGAGCTTACTTTTTAAAATGATGATGATGATGATGATGATGATGATTATTATTATTATATGTATTATTATTATTTTAATTTTTATAATTTTTTTAATTTATATTTTTATATATATTTATATATTATGTATTTGTTATATATATATTTAATTATTTTTATTATAATATGAACTTTTATTATTATTATTATTATTATTATTATTTATTTGTATTTTTATTATTTTTTTATTTATATGTTTATATCTATTTATATATTATATATATTATATTATAATATGAATTATTTTTTTATTATTTTTGATATTATTTATTATTATTTATTATTTATATTTATTTATTTTATAATTATTTAATGTATTATGTATTATTATTGTTATTTTTATTATTATTATTAATTTAATTTTTTTATTAGTTTTATCATAGATTTTCGTGGATTTATTACCCGAGCAATATTTCGATTATCGTGGTATGGTCATATCGTGAGATAATCGTTAATCTTGAGTCTTGAATTGCGTATCGTATCGTTCCCACCCCAAATAATTACTGCCATGATTCTGATGATTAATGAATAATCCTAGCAGTAATTTCAATGCAATTGTGTGTTGGCGTCAGGTATCTCGAGTACACGTTGGACCCGACTAAAATCCGCAAGCAAGATGCCACATCCAGCATCGTGGGTGTGGCCCACAACGTTGTGGGCATGCCTCTGGCCTGGAACTTTATCAGAGCACGCTGGAAGCAACTTTACCAAGAGTGAGTGCGTGACTTTATTGTCTATGGCTTCGCTTCTTTTTGCACTCGTTTTTATGTTTTACAGTGTTTATGGCGTGGCAATTAAAAATGTTGTTTTTCAAATGGTTTTTACTTTTTTTTTTTTTTTTTTATAATTTCTTCTTGAGGGAAAAAAAGCTGTTTCTAGGTGTGTATATAGTTTTTTTGTTAGATTTTTTTTTAAAGAAAATTCAGAATATTATGGGTTACGCATTATTTTTCAAGATGTTATAATTTTCTTAAGATTTCAAAGCATGTGTTTTTTTTTTCCAAAGATAAAAAAAAATAAGTCAAAAAAATACAATCACCCTAAAAGATAAAGATAAATATTTTATCATTTAAAAATAATAATAATAATTACAAGATCTGATTTATTTAATCAGTATAAATAGCCTAAGATTTTTCAAGAAAAAAAAAAATCTTATGAAAGAAAAAAAATAGAAAAGAAAATAATTTCATATTTATTTGGAATAAAATGTCAGATTCAATTATAAAAGAGAATAATTGCATTTACACAATGTTACTCCCCCCCCCCACATCATACATGTTTTTAAACTTGTATGACAGTCCAAGAAAAAAAAAAAAAATGTAACGCATTTTGGCTTGTTTTGACACTTTCCATAGCAGTTATTTGTACACGTTGTGTTTGTGCCTTTTAGCTATGGCAAAGGATCGTTTGGCTTCACCTCGCTCATCAGGGGAGTCACCATGCGATTCTCCACAGAGGTTGAGCTGCAGCAGGTACATGGAAAAGCACAGGTTGCAAAAGTACTCACACCCTCTCTGTTCAAGTAGAAGTACAGATACTTGTGCAAACATGCCACAAGAGGGCAGCGAAGCAATACTTTTTTTTTTTTTTTTGTCCGAATGAAACTAATCAACTCACTTCAACAATTCATTGGCTCATCAAGCCTATTCTTGTTCATGTTAACAGCTGCAAAGATTCAAAGAGGACAACCAGGCGGTGGGTTTTGGCTCGGCCACCATGGCGCTGGAACAGGCCATGGAGAGGACTTCTGCCCAGATCAAATGGGTGACGGAGAACAAAGGCCCAGTACTGGACTGGTTCTCGAAGGAGTCCATGTGAAGGGGGGAAGACGTCAGGAATAAGTCTCTTCTCTCTTTTTCACGTTATAATCATCAGGATGCACCGTGTTGTTATACAGCACACACCTTTTTGTCTGTGTGTTCTCAAATGGCGGCTTTTTAGAAGGTTAGAACCGCTGACGGTGCAAAAAAAAAAAAAAAATCAACATCTGCAATGATTTGGTACAAAAGTGTATCCGAAAACCTTTTAATGCTATTGTGCAATCTCAAAATGATTTTTTTTTTCTTCCTTAGAATCTGGTTTTGTATTTGGAAAGTAGCAATATCACAAAATAATCACAAAATACTTTATTTTTTTTTAAAGTTTGAAATAACAGGCTGTGTGGTCAAAGGCAGTATTGCTTACTAGGGATGTAACCATAACGGTAATATTGTGATATTGCGATGTTAAAACTGCCACAATATATCGTCGGTGTCTTGTCACGATATTAAAAGCAGCACCTGTTTAAAAAAAAAAAAAAAAAAAGTCGGGTTGATTTCCATTTGTGCAGTTCTAGCACCCTCTGGTGGCTAGTTTTTGTAGTGCAGTTTAATTTTCACAAGGCATTTTTTGGCCCTTCTTGTTTAAAATCCACATGAATGGTCAGATGAAGGGCTTGTGAACCAAGTCGATACGTGGAGGAACTCAATGTGTACTTGCGTTATATTACTTACAGACAAGCACTTTTGAATGCACATTTTTCATTTCAAAACAGGCAGCACAGTCGACACTTCTGTCATGATAAATAAAGTTTATTCTCAATGTTTACAAAAACAATAAATATACATATGTACAAAAAACATATTTATAATATAACAAACAACAAAGTAAAGTTCATTGTTGCAATGAAAGTCGAGTCATCTTGTTTCCCAGCATTGTCCCGAGAAGTCGTGAAGCTGTTGCTGCGGCAACCAGCACTGCTGAGCGTCGTCGAAGGACACGTTGCTTGGAAACTGAAAGGATGAGAGAAGTTTGTCATATTAGTCTTCATCATGTTTAACAATGAAGAAAAGTGTTTAAAAATAAGCCCACAAATATGACCATTTTCTTCTAAATTAAACACCCCATTTGTAAAAAATAAAAAATAAAAATCTACTAAATTCCAAATAAATGATTACAAAAAAAAAAAAAAAAGTGTTTCATATTCAGTCATATATATATATATATATATTTTTTTTATAAAATATTGGACACAAAAAAAATGTCATGCTTGAAAGTCAGCCAAATAGATATTTCCCCATGTAATTTAGTACAAGACCCTCCTAATAAAATAATATAAATCAATAATAAAATACAATCATATTATGCAGGGATAAAGTTAATATTTCACATTGAAATATTATCTATATACTGTATATCTATTAAATAGCTACAAAATTCAACAATTTATTTTTACTCATCAACTAAACAAAGGTTTGAGAACATGACTGTATTGAAATATTTAAAGCATAATTAATTTAATTTAAACAAATAATTTAATTGAAAACATAACTAAGGTTTGAGAACATTATTGTATTGAAATATTTAAAACATATTAAAACATAATTAATTTAAATAAATAACTGAATTTAGAACTAAACTAAGGTTTGAGAACATTACTGTATTTAAATCATTTTTCACAATGGAAAAAACAGACGGTTTGAAATCAAGCCCAAATCAAACATGTCATCTTTCTACTGAATGTGACACATTTTCATGCAAAAATCCATCCCGAGTTCAGATTCATTTGTTAATATTCAGAATGAAAAACTGGTTAGAAGTTTTGAAACCACATGGAAAAATCTCGGCATACATACTTGACAGCCGTAGTCGCGGTCGAAGATCCGGTTGGCGTTGGCCTGCTCGCCGGATTCTTCTCGCTGACCCAGGAACTGGCTGAGGGTCTGCGCTGGCTCCGAGGGTCTCCTCCTCCTCCCGCTCCTCCTCCTGTGCTCCAGGACCTCCTCGCTGAGACCCAGCTGGGCCGACAGGAAGGCGATGTAGCGCGCGGCCAGGTGCAGGGTCTGGATCTTGGTGAGGGTCTGGCCCCCCGAGGGCGGCAGGTAGGACCTCAGCTGGTGCAGAGCCTTGGTCAGGTCCCTCATCCTCAGCTTCTCGCGCTCGCTGGCCGTCTGACGCTTCTTGCCCGGGTACCTGGATCGGGATTTCTTGACGGGAGCTGGACTGCCGAGGAAGAAGGAGTCCAAGGCCAGGTTGGGCGAGAAGGAGTCCTCGGAGGAGGTGGGCGACAGGCCCGCGCTGAAGTAGCCGGGGTCCGGATCGTAGAGCGGGTAGGACTTGTCCAGGAGACCCTCCAGGGAGAAATTGTCGAGGAGCTGGAATGAAGCCTCCATGTCTGACGTTTTTCAAGCGCTCTGCTGCAGCAATTGTGAGGACAGCCGGGGAAGGCTGGCTCCATATATGTTGGCGGAAGGTGCGAGGTTGCACCTTTTCGGAGACCTCCGAGACAAGATCAGGGCCTCGCACCTCAGCCGGGGGGTCCCGTGGGAAAGATTCCAGCTCCTGGGATGAGGTGCCAGCAAGACGGAGTCATAAAATGAGAATGCGTTCACACCTCCAGACTCCTGAAGACGCAACACAGTTGCGCTTCAATTCTTGCGAAAACTGTCAACATGAAATAAAATTACAAACTAACAAACAAAACTAACCACCTGTGTTTCTTCTAAAATAAAATAAAAATATTAAACAATGTGTCAGTGTGAGCTCAAAAATGTCACTTTTCCACAAAATGCAACTTTTTTTTTCTTCCAGGGATACTTGACCCATTGAGTCATTTTCAGCAGTAAAAAGTTAATATTTTGTCGATAACTTCGTTATTTTTCATGTACAATTAATACCTTTAAAAAGTATTTTTTTCTACTTGTTGTCGACTGATGATGACATCACCTGTATTGAGGAAGTAGATAACAACCAATCATGGCTCAGTTTACTGACCAAACACGGAAAACAAGTGAGCCATGATTGGCCGTTCCTCAACACGGGTGATGTCATCATCAGGCGACAGCAAGTAGAAAAATTACTTTTTAAATGTATTAATTGTACATGGAAAAATAATGAAGTTATCAAATTCATTTAGAACAAAATATTAACTTTTCACTACTGAGAATTGTATCGCTTTAAAATACAAAATCCCTGCTAAACTGAAACAAAATGAAAGCGTTTTGAGTTCATGCTTAAAATTTTCATAATCATTAACCGTGAAAAAATGTTTTCATTTTTGAAAACACGCCCAGAATAGTATAGACAAACTAAATTTGTTTTACTAGCCTGTTAATACAAAAATAGATAATGTAAATTTTGAACATAAACCCAAAATAAGGGATATAAAATGAATCCATCCGTACATTTCAAAGCATGTCAGTGTATTTTCAGTGCTGTTGCCGATGTACCGATCAGGCGCCAGCTGGTTTGATGTGGATTGAAGCGTGGAGAAGCGTTCCCACAAAACGAGGCGTCACTTTTGTCTCCTGCTCGAGGTTGAGGTGTCACCTTGTTATTCGAGGGCCTCACGCCTTCTCCTCATGCTTTTTTAAAGAAAAAGAACAACAAGACCGAGGGCAGCAAGGGACCAAAGTCAGGTTTGTTTTCGCTGGGGCTTGTGCAGTTGTTTACTTGACCGCTTACAACAGTGTTGACTATAGTGAATGGATTTAAGTGCGACGCTATCAAATTTAAGCATGGAGAAAAAAAAAAAAAAAACACAGGAAGTACAAATGTACTCTTAAAACAGATTTTGTGGTTTTTAATAAAGAAGCCAAAATATTAGGAACAGCTCTCAGTGTCAGTTACAAGCACGGCAATAAACATGGCATGGAATTGGAAGTGCCCCGCTTGGGTGTCCTTGCTAATGAAGTGAAAGGAGCGCTGAGCTTCAGGATGTGCTTCGTGCGTTATAATCCACATTAGTGTGTTTACTCACATGCCCTAATGGGGCAATAAGCACGACGGCGTTAACCCTTTCATCCCATTTTAGGCCTAATTAGCTGAAAGGGGCCGAGCGTTTGTGTTATTAGCTCGCATATCAAATGAAGCTAATAAGGCTAAGTCAAACACACGAGAGGTTCACGTGAATATTAAAAGCAGAGAGTTCGAGTCTAGACTCAGCGGTGCTAAGGAGCTTTGTTGTTGTTTATGTAGCTACATTAGCACAAAAGTGCTAAATCAATTTTGATACATTCTCTAGCTTACATTTGTGTTTCATTTCGGTGCACTTTTTGTTGTTGTTTCCTTCTGTAGTGTAGCGCTATAGCAGGTGGAAAAAAAAATACAAAAAAATAGACACCCCCAAAAAAGCAGTCACGATTATGGAGTTACACTTTTCTTTCATTTCTGTGGTGACAGCATGACAATCTCACTTCTAGGGTTATACTTTTCCTCCACTTGTATCTTACTGTGTTGACATCACGTGAAAAGAAATCACCAAAAAAAGGCAAAGAAAAATCAAATCAAATTTTCCAAACTAAATCTTTCTTCCAGCTGTACACTTTTTGTTGTTGTTGTTGTTTTTTTTTAAAGTGATTTGCCTTTTCTTTTGCTCTTGAGGTGTGTGATGCGACAGAACAGTACGAATGGAAGGAAAGTGTGACCATAACTCCGGAGCCAGAAATGGACAAAAGAAACGAAAAAATCTACAAAACAAATAAAAAAAAATATTTCTGGTGTAATTCTATTGCTCATAAATTGCTATAAAATATATGTATATTGCAAGTTTAGAGGGCTGGTGATCACTTTCATTTTAATTATTGACATTTTTTATATTGACACCTTCACGTATTTGTAGATGGATTTAATTTTAAAGTGCGATATTTAATTTAATTTTATCTATCTATCTATCTATCTATCTATCTATCTATCTATCTATCTGTCAATCAATCATGTTGCGTTCAGGGACAGTGGGAAAACAACCTCCCGTATACAACTAAGCAATTGTTTCAAATGGCTTTCAATCGATCGCTGTTGTCTATTGACTGGTTGAAGCTCGTGAGGCACAATGTGATGCACTGCTTGGCGACAACCAACAGAGGGTAGTGTTGATGCTTTTATTCAACTTTGGATCAGGTGGTTGACTCGTGACCGTTCCCTATTGTGGACTAATTATCCATTTATCCAGCCATCAATTTTCTGTTGGCCAAAGTGCCTGTCATCAATAGGGTGATGTGTGAGATAGAGACAGAGACTGAAGCCAATCACAGGGCATTCGTACTTTTATTTGTTTAGTTTTTGCCAGAGCGATTTTGCTACTTCATTTATTGTTGTTGTTTAATTTTAGAATTTCTTTAGTAATTAAATTTGCTTGGTTTTTTTTTATTTAAAGTGTTCTTTTGTTTTTTAAATACCTTTTTTAATGTTGCTATGTTGTATTTTTTTAACCTCTTTATGTATTTTTCATTTATTTATTTTTTATTTTTTATTATTTTTTTAGTTTATTTTTTGCAGCAGTGCTTTATCTATTTTTTTTCTACTTGCATTTCATGACCCTCCAAGCAAAGTCATTGTACACACTCACTGGCCATTGGCTTGCATCTAAGAGATCAGAAGTAAATAAGAAACTCCAATAGAAAATAACAATGATGATAAAATGGGAGAATTATTTCTTATTCAAGAGAAGACACAACTCTGTTGCCGTCAGTTTCACCAGTTTACTTTAAATAGTGGTGTAAAAAAAACACAACATATAAAAATAGCATATTCCACATATTCATATTTACACATAAATACAAAAGACATATGAACTATAATTAAAAAAAATAAATTAGTCCATTCACATTGAGGCAGTAGTAGTCGTTGGATGGTGGCGCTTGGTGGCGATGTTGTCAAACCCAGTAGTAGTCCTTGTTGTACTCAATCTGTGTTAAATACAGAAAATCCTGTTTTAATGATAGATAGATAGATGATTTGGAACGAATTTAGGTGCCCATTTTTACCTGAGAGGAGGAAGAAGTGGAGCCTCCCGGTGGCAACACGTGAGGAAAACTACAGCTCCCAGAATGCATTGCTGCGGCCTGCCCTTGACACTGCTGTGCGTACATGTCATGAGGGGCCAGCGGAGGGCTGGTGTAGTAATACGGCGAGCAGGATGAGGAAGATGATGAAGATGAGGAGGCCGAGGAGGAAGTATCGCCGAGTTGGGCCGACAGGAAGGAGATGTAACGGATGGCGAGGCGCAGGGTCTCGATCTTGGTAAGGGTCTGGCCCGTGGGGGCCACCGAGGGCGGCAGGTAGGACCGCAGGTGGTGCAAGGCCTTGGTCAGGTCCCTCATCCTCAGCTTCTCCTTCTCGCTGGCGCTCTCACGCTGCTTACTCCGGACCCTCGCCGCCCTGCCGGGCCTCCCCTGCGAGGCCGCGCCGAGGCGGGAAACGTATCCCGACTTGCCGGCTTTCGTCAGAAGAGGCGACGAGTCCGGGGAGGAGAGGGTCTCCGGCGAGGAGACACCGGAGAGGTCCGAGTCGGAGAACCACTGCTGGTAGTGCAGGCTGTACTCGAGCAATGCAGAGGAAGAAGACATGTTGCTGGCCATGTTTGTGACAGAGAGCGCTGAGCGAAGCCTTTCAGTTTGTGCTGCTCTGCTCCCAAGCTGCAGCCTTTTTAAAGTCCAGGCCTGAGTCCAGAAGGTGCCAAGTGACACCTCCGCACATTGCCCCCCCCCCCAACACACACACATACACACACAGCAGACATAGAGAGTGGCCATGGCTGGGAAAAGCAGCAGCAGGAGCAGAGGTGTGAATTTTGACTCCTCCTCATAACGATAAACACTTGTTTCTCTCGTTTCTAGGTTTGGTGGCTCTGGTTAAGCAGAGATGAGTTTGGCACATGTCCCAGTATTTTTGTACGGGATGCCGCTCTCGCACATTCACCTCGAGAAAGTGAACATAAGATACAAGTGATAAGAAAGTACAGTTGCTTGCAAGCTAATGTCATACTTTCATCCATTCTCCGAACTGCTTGTCATCACAAGGGTCACGTTTGTTTTTAGTCCATTGGCCGTGTTTTGGGAAGGTTCGGTTAAAAACAAAAAGGCAGGGAGTGGTCAGAAAGTAGTTATTTTTGGCCTGGACTGCTAGCTAATCCTATCTAAGATTAGCATAAATGTAATCATTTTATAATGCTTTTTGGGGAAACTGCGAAAAAAGGAAATAGAAGATGACCACGGCGAGAAAATGATGACAAAATACCACAATAGTTTTCTTTTCAGGAAATCAGGTCACTTCTGGGTCACTTTCTGTTGAAATCAGGTCACTTCCTGTTGATTTTAGGCCACTTCCAGGTCATTCCCTGTTGAAATCAGGTCACTTCTGGGTCACTTCCTGTTGTAATCAAGTCACTTCTGGGTCACTTCCTGTTGCAATCAGGTCACTTCCTGTTGATTTTAGGCTACTTCCAGGTCATTCCCTGTTGAAATCAGGTCACTTCTGGGTCACTTCCTGTTGTAATCAAGTCACTTCTGGGTCACTTCCTGTTGTAATCAGGTCACTTCCTGTTGATTTTAGGCCACTTCCAGGTCATTCCCTGTTGAAATCAGGTCACTTCTGGGTCACTTCCTGTTGTAATCAAGTCACTTCTGGGTCACTTCCTGTTGTAATCAGGTCACTTCTGGGTCACTTCCTGTTGTAATCAGGTCACTTCCTGTTGATTTTAGGATACTTCCAGGTCATTTCCTGTTGAAATCAGGTCACTTCTGGGTCACTTCCTGTTGAAATCAGGTCACTTCCTGTTGATTTTAGGCCACTTCCACGTCATTTCCTGTTGAAATCAGGTCAGTACTTGGTCACTTCCTGTTGAAATCAGGTCACCTGCTGTTGATTTTAGGCCACGTCCAGGTCACTTTCTGTTGAAATGAGGTCACTACTGGGTCAGTTCCTGTTGTAATCAAGTCACTTCCTGTTGAAATCAGGTCAGTTCCGGGCCACTTTCTGTTGAAATCAGGTCAATCCTTAGCCTATGTGCTTGATTTGTGGATCTCTTCCCCCCTTCTTCATTCATTCCTATGGGACTTTTTGGCGGAGTTTTTGGGGAATTATGTCACCATGGATACCTCATTTGTGCCGGTCCGTTCAACGGTTCGGGCTGCATTGTCTGAGAAATTCCGGTTAAAAAAGAAAAATAATAAACAGCGTTTTCTAGGTTAGTAATATGTGCCTGCTTTGCTTACTGCTTTGCTCCGCAGCAGTCGCATAAGATAATGGCTCATAATTATGATGCACAGGAAGTCTGTAATTATTAGAATGCAATTTTCTCATATGCATTTGGCCACATGTCGAAAACCAAAAAGTTTTTAATGGTTCTACGCGGGGGTTTTTGCATTTTTGTAACACATAAGCAACACTGTCTCCACAGAATCTCTAACAAGTCACTACAAGTATGCGATGCATGTGAGCGAGCGCGTGGGGGTAAATGGTGAGGTCGCTGGGCAAGTCCGCTCATGATCGCTTCTTGCATATGCAGAGCTGCGAACGGTGACGGTGTCGACCCTATTTACCGTTGAATTGAATTCCGTTTTTAAAGTATGAAGCGAACATTGTCGTGTTAGTGATAATTGAGCCACATAAACGATTGATTTGTGATGTGACATGCGTCAGTCACGTGACATCATCTTTAATTGCCATCAACGCAAACATTTGTCCCTTCTTGTTCCTCTGTTGCTCTCCTCGTCTTCTATAAGATCTCAAGTGGGAGGTGCTACAATGGAAACAGAGGAAGCTGAAAATTCATATCTTCATAACGGAAATGCTTTTTGTTACAGGCTAAAAGTGAACTGTGCGGCAAGACTATTATGTTTTAAGCTAGCAAAAATGCAGACATTATGTTAAAGATGACTCTAGTATGACTGTGACATTTGGTTCTTGGTATTTTAATGACATTTTCTTGTTCATTAGGCTTTTTTTTCTAAAATATCTTAGCATTGAGTTCAATACTCGTCACTATCTTGAAAATATTTCCACAATTGAGGCAAAAGTTTTTCTTCACCTCTTTCTAAACTTGATCATGACTCTCCTTTTATTTTCTGACACTTTTCATCATTTGATGACTTAGCAAGGACATCACATTAGAACCTTTAGACAAAAAACAAAAACAAACAGTCATTCATACTTTTACTGCTTTGGACCAACCAGATATTGCATTATGTATACAAATGTTTTTTTTGTTTTGTTTTTTATGTGTATGATGAGTGTGTAATGCCGATGACGTCGTGAGCCGAGGTGCGAGGACTTCACGCTGATGAGAAGAGATGAGGCTCAAGGTGTCATTTCACACCTCAGCTGTGAGAAAACCTCACTCCGACCGTTTTTACTCCACACTCGACTGTGTGACGTTTTTTCCACAATTGGAAGGATTGCATCTTGCACTAATGTTGATTAGATTTCATATTTGGAACATTTTCGGTTATGGGATTGCATTCCGTTTCAATGTATACATAAACGGATGGTTGTAGCGATGAGACCAACCCCGGATAGCTCTTTATTGACCAAAACTCTATATATGCGCATTAGAAGCACCCAAAATGGTTTTTGAGGCCAATCAAAATTAGCATTTAAGGGATCTTTTTCATCGTCTTCTTTCTTTAAATATATATATTTTGAATGAATTGAGCATTTATTTATTTTTTAGCAAATTATTGAATATCATTTTATTATTTATTTATTTTATAATGCATTATCAAAATACTTTTAAATATTTATTTAATGATTAATCAATTAATTAACATTTATTTTAAAGTGTAAAAAAAACACTTTTATGGTTACAAAAATTTTAAGGGTTCTCTTTCATCTCCTTTGTTTATATATTTTGAATATTGAGCATTTTTTTGTTTTACTTATTTTTTTAGCAAATTATTTAATATTTTATTATTTATATTATAATGCATTATCAGAATAATTTTAAGTATTTAATGATTAATCAACTGATTATTTATTTATTTATTATATTTTAAAGTGTAAAACCGCTTTAATGGTTAAAAAAAAAATTCTAATTTTTAATTATTTTGGGATTTTCTTCCCGCAATTAATCACCTATAGAAGCAAAAAGAATTATGTCTCAGTATACAGATTTTATCATTTTATATTTTTTTTTATTTTTGAACATGTTCCGTTTTTCCCATTTTGTTAGTTCCAGATAAATATGTGAATTTTATCCACACACCCTCTGTTATTGTGCGGGTCAAATTGACCCGTGTAGTTCAGTTCACTTCCAATATGAAACTTCTGTTTAGTTGAAGTATAAATATCATAATCTAACTGATATCTGGAATTTCTCTTGTATCCGACACTTTTAGATCATTAAACACAGAAAAATATGCCCCTGGGTCAAATTGACCCGGTGGCGTTAAAACGCTATCTGAGAAACAATATAAGATAAAGATTAAATTCGACAATATACACAAAAATAATATTAATATCTTCCATATTTAGTTCCCAAAGGGTTAAATCTGTGCAGTTGCTGTGTCAAGTGGAGGGCAGAGCGAACCGGGCTTGAACCCGTGCCACGACCCGCCCATGCACTGCGGCCGAGGTGAGGCCGTGGGAGCGTGGCGGGCAGTTTGGCACCTCTTTCTCTCTCTCTCTCTCTCTCTCTCTCTCTCGGGGGAGGTCGACGCCCACCCACAGCAGGCTGTCAGGCCGGGCTGCCCTCCACCTGTCTGGATGGACCCTTCCGCCAATCTTGTCTTGCCGCAACCCCCCACATGGAATGATGTCAATTGAGTATTTCGGATCACACCAGAGACCTCCGCCAAGGCAAATCAATTTGAACGTAGCCAAAAACGTTTTATTGAAGTGTAGTCATGAAATGGAAAAAAAGATGAACATAAAAATAATAGATAAATATAAGTTTCCACTTGAAGTGATCCATCCAAATTGGTGTCTTCCTTCCAATCAATCACTGCAAGCGTCATTTCATGCAACTCTGCTATGCCGCGTGAACGTGGGTATGTGGTGTGGTGTGGTGTGCGCGGGGGGGGGGGGGGTCACATTGGACACCTTAGGTGTGAAAGGAGGTTGGAGCAGGGAGGTTATCCAGAGGTGGACTGTAAATTTCATTTAATTGTGACAGGCATTGGCAGACAGACTCAATTGGGAGACGAATGCGGATATATTAGACAGATAATGATGAAGATGCCCGACTACTCATCATCATCATCATAAGTGTGTCAGAGTAAACATGACCTCCTACTAGTGCTAGCGCTAGCTCACACTTGTATGCTGACATGTTTTTGCACATAGAAATGCTCTTGATACACGTTTGCCTCATGCTACTTTTTCTTAACACGTGATGTGCCTCAAGTATTTGCAGTGGTTTTGGCAGCTTAAATGCTGGAAGGGCCGTAATGCTGTTTTAGTATATGCATGTATACGTACAAAATACATGCTCTTATATATTTGTTTTTGATTAGGGATAGACTGATTATCGGTCATTTTTTTGAATCTGAAGGCCGCTAAAGCCGCTATCTGACTGAGCGGCGAATACTTGCGAACGGAGCGAATTTTGGGTTTTCATCACGAGTTGCAAGATGTTCACAGTCAGTTTTTGTGCCGTAAACACATTTGGGACATATTCAGATCATTTTTCACTGCAAAGATCTTTTGAAACGTTTTACGAATAAAACCCCCCCAAAACAAAACAAAAAAACTAACTAGCTACATTTGCATGCATTTGTCACCCACTTAGATACGGGGAACTTTTCATTTATGAATCTATTTAAATGTCCACTTTATGAAAAAATAGTTTTGATAATAAATTCTTCAATGCATGTATAAACAATCCACTATCCTAACCCAAAATAACCACATACAGTAGTTATAATAATAATAATTAATAAATTACCATTCAAGGATGGCACAAAACTTCTGAACAAGAAACCAATATTAAGTCAGATGACTTTTTTTTTAAATTTTTTTTACACATTTTTTTTTCTCACAAAAATCAACTCACTGAAAATTTTGATATTATTAAGGTACTATGTTTGTCCTTTCCAAATCCTCAAACAAATAAATAAGTCAAGAAAATACGGTGTACGTTGTAAATAACCCCCACCCCCCCAAAAAATAAATAAATAATAAACAAATGAAATAAAAGCAAAACATTGGACCAACATCCCACATCTTTATTCAAGTCATGACAGAACTACTATGTTACATCTAATTTACACAGGTCTACATTATGTACAAGCACAAGTATTATTTTTATTTTATATTCACTGAATATTTTGGTGACGTAAAATCATATCCCCACGCACACGCTCATGGCAAAAAAAAAATAATAATAATTAACACACTCCTCAGAAATGTTGACATGTCAGAAACGCAGCAGGTTTGTTTCATAATGTTCTTTGTTAGTCACATCAATGTTACAGCGAGAACATTTTAGCAAAAAAAAAGACAACACACTAATACACAATTTGGAGTCACTCACATAAAAAAAGAAAGAAAAACGGAACATTAGGACTACAAGACACAACCTGACGAAAAACTGTGGTAGAAAATCCGAAAGAAGACCAGAGAAATTTAACTTAAACTCTTAAACAGAAAATAATCTATGCCTGATATTCAAGCAGGACTAGTTAACACAGGAAAACAATTGCGGAATGAACAGGAATTCTCGATACTATCGCATCAGTCCTTTCTTGTAACAGTTTCCACCAAGCAGTAAATTTGGTGCGTTAAATTCTGATCTAGTTTAGCGCAGTCAAAGCTGCGCAAGCTACTTGAAGAGCGCAACTTCGGAACAGCGTAACATAGATTTTGAAATTGGATTAGCATTGAAGAGGAGTTAGCGCTTAATGTTTAAGAGAAGTGTGTTTGCCGCCATCACAACCATATCAGTCCACATCATTGAATTTTGTAATTTTAGTCAGAATACAATAAAATTGCAGATATGTGCTATTTGTTTGACAGAGGAAATTTGTTAAAAGCTAACTGTTAGCAAGCCAAAAAACTAGCATATTTATACTTTTTTTTTTTTTTTTTAAGTCTAATTTTTGTAGGACTAACCCAACAGTGTATATATAATCCCCAGCCCCCCAGAAAAACTTCAACTAACAAATTGCTGTCTAATTTTTTACGACTTTACAACAATTTAACTGATTCTGAGTATCTTAAAAATCCAGTTTTTGTCAGAGTACAACAAGTCCTCGAGTTAAGGCGCACTCAACTTAAGGCGTTTCGACTTTACAATGGTTACGCCCGGTCCACCATTTTAGTCCCGTCCGCTATTTTGGCTCCTAGCCTGTAGTGTTTCCCCTTCATCCGCTATTTAGCCATTAGCTAGTGCTAGCGCTTGTGCACTTGTGGGACTTGCCGTCTTTTTAACACATCAGCCTCCCCACCCTTCTTTCTCACTCACCTCTAAGCCAGTAATGGTAAGTACAGCATCTTATTATTATTATTTTTAATTTTAATGTATTTTAGATTTTTTTATGCAAATTACTTTGATGTAAATACTAAATATTGACTTGAAAAGGGAAATTCGACTTAAGTCGAAATTCGGGTTCCATCGCTAGCCTAGCATAGGAACGTCACTCCGATGTAACTCGAGGACTTCCTGTATTCCAAACATTTGTTTGTAACGCTATATAGCAACAAAACCCAATCAAAATTTAAAAACGTAAAAAATTCTGAGATTTGTTGGAGATCAGATCAAGTTTTAATTTCAGCACTTGTATGGTGACTAGCATGTTTATGTATTTTTGTAGGGCTAATCCAGTCATTGTTTTTCTTGTCACTAATGCTATATATGTAAACGTAAAGTGTTAGCCGCCGATGACTTCGACATAGAAGGTGAAGGCCACACAGAAAACAAAATGGAGGACATGTTGTTTGTTTCCCACACTCTGTCTAGCCCTGCCCAATGGTACCTCAAATGAAGGGTACCAAAGCGCCATTTGATACTTGGTACCAGTAAACGCAAATGTACTGCTTGGTGGAAACTTTTTGGCTTTTTCCGGACAGGAAGAGCAACCAAAGCACAACAGGCGACAGGAAGTACATCACCCTTTTTAAAGCACTGTTCTGTCTTTTTTTTAACGCGGACCTCAAAGGACATGACTACGTGACTGTGTAAACCGAAGATGGAGGAAAATATCAATAAAAAGACAAACACTAGTTTCACATTCAACACACGATCCAGGCGAGCCCGAGGTTCGTAACGGGAACAGCAAATGAAAGTCCTGGTAGGCAACATAAAACATTCCGTTCTGGTTCCTCGGCGTTCAGAGCGGTCAGACCGGCCCGTTGGCGGCGGCGGCGGAGTTGTTGGCGCAGACGTTTGGCTCTGTTTCAAGACAGGATCTTCTCCCGCGTCTCGGGCAGCTTGAGCGCCAGCAGACCCCCGCAGACGAGCGCAGAGAAGGCCAAGAAGATGGGGATGATCTTGGTGACGCCCACGAACGCCGCGAAGATGAAGCTGGCGATGATGGCGGCCAACTTGCAGATGCCGTTGAGGATGCCGAATGCGGTGCCTCTGTAAAAGTGACATCACAGACAACGTCTCAACATTCCCTCCGCAGTCGTCCTTCGAGGGGAAGTCAACCTTAATCGTTTCTTGACTATATGTTACATGTGACCTCACTTGTTTTAAACATGGCATTCTGATTAATATTACATTTGTGGAATATGAATTATGCAGCAAAATCCAGACGTTTTTAATCCATCTTAGGGGGCGGCCATTTTGCCACTTGCTGTCGACTGATGATGACATCACACAGTTGTTCAGGGCTCATGCTACATTCGAGGATGGTTGGAAGTCGGACTTTTCCGAGTTCAAACCAGGAAGTGTGTACGGGAACGCCCCCTTGAACTCTGAAATTCCAATTGCAAAGTCGGGAAAAAAAGAACCTCGACTTCACCGACAGACTACAAGTGACGTCACTCTACAATGGCGACCTGTTTGGAAACACAGACCGTGAATGGTAAAACACAATTTACTTGAGTATAAAACTGGATAGCTTTCTCCATTCATAAATAGTTGACATAACTTCACGCAACGCACCGTACTGTATGGAATGCTTATGAAATAAGATAAAAACAATGAATGAAGCAAAATTGTGAGAAGGCAGGTTTACTGGAGGTCAAAATGAGTTAACCAAAATAAACAATTTACCACTATCCGCCATTTTGGTTGTTTACCTTGAACGCTTTCAGGTCGAAACTGGGAAAAACCAACTCGGATATCTCCGACTTCCGTCCATCCTCGAATGCAGCATCAGTCAACGACCAATCACAGCTGATGCGTTTTCTGAAGGTGAACTGTAATTGTTTGTTACCTGAAGCAACTGTGATGTCATTTTCACTCGACGGCAAGTGGCAAGATGGCCGCCTTCTGATAGAGATAAAAACTGCTGCTTAATTCACATTCCACTCACGCAATATTAAGCAGAATACCGCATTTAGACTAGTGGGGCGGCATGAAACGGCTAGCATGCTAACATGCTAACATTACCAAGAAGCTTCTTGTTGTTTTGAGTGCAGAAACTTTTGACTACGCAAATGCGGACAGAATATTCATCATCGTTTGAGGTTTTGGTAGCCACCAGCTAATGATTGACCTCTTAGACGACGGGTAGAGTTCCACAGAAATGACCTCGAGTCCGTTCCAGGCTGCCACGCTAGCACCATAGAACAGACACTGCCAGCATATAACTGCTCCTTGGCTGAAGCTCAGAAGCAGTAGAAAGGTGCAGGCGGATGACGCCAGCATGGAACCACCTGGAAAAAGACAAATTTTGCAGTAGTATGGTTTTGTACGCTAGTGAAAAGTGACTACCGTGGTGAACCAAAGCGAACTGCAGTGGAAACGTGTCTTTAATGGAAGCGACCGACCTATTATACGGATTCGTCCGATCTTGTCCATGAAGAGCGCCGAGATGATGTTGCCCGGCAACACCGCCAGGCTGCCCAGGAAGCTGACCAGATAAATGATGATGTCGTTCTCCTCCTGGAAGTTGAGGTGGCAGCCTTTCTTGGGGTGCAGGAAGGTGGTGTTCTCCATGCGGCAGTCTTTGAACTTCTCTTGCCACAGGTCTTGGTGATATTCCACAGTTGTTAAGACAACGTCAACGAAACGTTTGACTATTTGCTAGCAGTCGATAAACGCTATTATACTCCATGCTATACATGTTTGGATAGGTTGACCAAATGTCCTTTAGATTTTGGGGCAAAGTAAGACTTAACAATGGGCTTATGTTTTTGTTTTATTTTCTCACTCATACAGAGGAGGCTACATTGAAATAGTAATAATGTTGAGCATCTTTGATTAAACTTTGAGTACCGTATTTTCCGCACTATAAGGCGCACCTAAGAGCCTTCAATTTTTTCAAAAGCTGACCATGCGCCTTATAATCCAGTGCGCCTTATATATGGATCAATATTGAGCCGCCACAGTTCTTGCTGTCAAGACGCTATCGGTGACCCTGCACGATCGGTGACGCGCATGCGCAGAAGATCCCGCCATCTTGGATCGCTAGCTAATACTAATACTTTACCTGAGTGAAAATAATAAAACAGCTGTTTATTCATTTTGGGAGTCAATGGAGTTGTCAGAAAGCTGGTTTGTAATCTATTAATAAAGTTTGACTGACCTATCTGACTGTTTTGTTGACATTCCTTTTAGCGCAGCACCATCTAATGGATGAATAACGTAACCCCAGCCTCTACTGTAGCGTCTTATATATGGAAAAAGTTTTAAAATATGTCATTCATTGAAGGTGCGCCTTATAATGCGGAAAATACGGTATCTTAATTATCTTGAGTTGAGCTGAGTGTCCTCATTTTTGGATATCAAAATATGCCCACCCTATGATTTGAGTAACAAGTGTAAAATAAGTGCTGTAAAAAAAGTAGAAATATACTTTGCAGGTTAACAGGTTTGTCGACAGGTAGGTACGTAAGTAGTAGATTAGGTAGGTAGATTGGTAGACTGGGTTCAATTTCAAGTACGAGAGGGGTTGGTCAATTAAAGTTAGATAGATTAGGGAGGTAGGTGGATACAATGTTGGTAAAAGATGGGTCGGTGGGCATACAAATAGGTAGGCAGGTAAATACTGCAGGTGATTTGGTGATGTACCTGTGTTGTAGAAAACGGTGTTTTTGATGGTGCAGTTCTCAAAGAAGCTGTTGGTGGACTTGATGTCCTCAAAGTAGCAGTTCTCGAACAAAGAGTCTTCAAACTTGACAGACTTGATCTCAATGTTTGCAAACCTAAAAAAGCAGCGCACGCGCGCGCACTCAAGTCCTTCAATTCCACAACAGTATAACGGAGGCCGTTCAACGTACTTGTCGTGGATGTACTCGCCCTCGCGGTGCACCTGGTTGACCAGCGAGAAGTTGAAGTGGAAGCGCTCCACGCGCTCCCGGTGGAAAATGCGCACTTTGGATTCGTACTCCTCGTACTGCATGTACTTGATCATGTCGGGGAACCACACTCCCAGCCCGTGGTAGCTAAAACGCGCACAAACATTGCGTTAGCCCTCAAGATGCTAACGGCTAACTAAGCTCAGGCATCCATTAAAGCAAGAATTCTTAAAGCTTTTGAGTCCAGGGATGACCCCTTACGATAACACCAATTAGATCCATAATAAAAACATTTTGAAAATAATTTGAAGCCATGATTTAATAAGATGGATTCATTTGAAAATTATATTTTGACACTAAGATGGGGAGGAGTCATTACTTTAACCTGTTTTATTGACACACTAGCCTCCATAAGTAGGTATGTATTTTTTAAAATGATACAAAATAATTTATTGATAATTATTTTGTCTTATAGACCGCTGGTGGTCACTCACCAGACCTCACTTTGAGAACCACCGTGTTACAATACCTGAAGGCCAGACAGAACCAAACGATGACCAGGAAGAGGCCTTGCAGTCGCAGATCAGGCGCAGACAGTGACATCACGTTAGCCATCACCTGGGAGACAAAAAAGGAAAGTATACAGCAAGTACATACAAGTACAGGTAACTGGTGGCCGGATTGGCGACCTGCTGCAGCATGGTCATGTGTCTGACGGTCCATCGCTGGAAGGCGGTGCCCGTGTCGCTCTGGATCTCGATGAACTCGTCGTCCTGCGTCTGCGGCGTTTTGATGTTGGTCACCTGAGTCGCAACGGCAACTTAGACAAACTTGACCGTACCGATGAAAGTTATTTAAACCCATAACGTTAGTGTGCATTTAAATGAAATGAAATAAATAATTAATACATAATAAATAAATGAAAACATATAAATAAATAATAAATACATTAAATAAACACATTTAAAAAGAAAAATAAGTACAATTACAAATCTGTAAAAGTGGTGGTGGTAACAAGATGGCCGCCCAGTGACTTCAACGGCTTGCACGGCTTGCAGCGTGTATGGGCTATCGACTATCCAGTCATACATACAGGTCAGTGGTCTGACACAGGTCACTTGGAGTGCAGAGGTTAAAAAAATAATAAAAAAAACTCCAAAAAACAGAAGTTGGTGCTCTGTTTTTTGGAATTTATTTATTTTTTCCTGTTTTTCTGAATAATTTTATCCCTATTTATTTGAATATTTTTTTTAATGGCAGAAGAAAAATATTCAGTAAAACAGAAAAAATATTTTAAAAAACCTGAAAAAAAATATTTAAAAAAAACAGAAAAAATAATCAGAAAAACAAAGCTCCCCCCAAAAAATAGTCAGAAAAACATTTTTTCTTTCAAGTAAATGCAATATGCTTCCGTACAATGCAGTGCAATTTAAAATGAGAAAAAAAAAAAAAAAAAAAAAAAAGCTAATTGCTAATAATAAAGCAATCACTCACAGTGAAGACTCTCTCGGGTTCGCCTTTGGCCTTCCAGTTGGTGTCGTGAACGCGACGCAGGATCATCCATGCCTCATCATGTCGTGCGCTCTGAAATCAACCAAATAATGACAATTGTATGACAATTATCTTTGTGGCTGTATGTATTTTTGCATATACCTTTTTATATTGTTTGTTTTTCACTATAGAGTAAGTTAATAACAGAAAGGCTGTGTTCAGAATTCTTCATTCAACCACTATCGAGTGGAATATAATGGCGTATCCTAGTCTAACCAGATCAGGTACTGAACAATTTAAATGAACTCAAATAACATTATATTGTTTGTAGCTGAGTTGTATCTATTTCAGTGCTTCTCAATTTTTTTTTTTTGTTGCGGCCCCCAGGAACAAGAGAATTCCTCGAACCCCCCAAGTCTGTGCTGCAACTATAAATCGTATAATTTGTCTATAAAAAATGTTATAAATACACCACTGCAGATGAACTAATACTCCTTGCACACTGTCTGACAATGAGAACATCTACTGTAGTGGATGTGCAATTACTCTCTCTTCTAGTACGGCCAAAAAATAAATCAATAATAGTTCTATGAGATCACGTGACCCCCCCTCGCCAACTAATGTGAACATGTACATTCGAGGATGGTCGGAAGTCGGATTTTTTTCCGAGTTCAAACCAGGAAGTGTGTACGGGAAGGTCAGCTTGAACTCGGAAATTTAAGTTGCGGAATTTGGGAAAAAAGAAGGACCCTGACTTCACCGACGGATTACAAGTGATGTCACGCTACAATGGCGACCTCTTTGGAAACACAAAACACAATTTACTCGAGTATAAAACTAGATATCTTTCTTCATTCATAAATATTCGACATAACTCCACGTAACGCAACGTACGTGACAGTATGCCGCTATCTCCCTAAGAACTACTAAAAAAAAAAATCTAAAAACAATAAATGAAGCAAAATTGTGAGAAGGTAAATTTGCTGGCGGTCAAAAAAATAAAAATGTTACGACTATCCAACATTTTGGTTGTTTACTTTCGCCTCAAACGCTTTCAGGTCGGAACTGGGAAAAACCAACTCGGATATCTCCGACTTCCGACCATCCTCGAATGCAGCATCACTCAACGACCAGTCATAGCTGACATGTTTTCTAAAGGTGAGCTGTGATTGGTTGTTACCTGAGCAACCGTGATGTCATGTTCACTCAACAGCAAGTGGCAAGATGGCCGCCTCTTGATATAGGTAAAAGCTGCTGCTTAATTCACATTCCACTCCAATGTTAACCAGAATACCGAATTTAGACTAGTGGGGCGGCATAAAGCAGCTAAGCATGCTAGCATGTTAGCATTACCAAGAAGCTTCTTGATGTTTTGAGTGCAGAAACTTTTGATTATGTAAATGTGGACAGAATGTTCATCACCGTTTGAGGTTTTGGTAGCCACCAGCTAATGTTTGACCTTTTAGACGACGGGCAGAGTTCCACGGAAATGACCTCGAGTCCGTTCCCCGCTACTTCGCCAGCGCCTGAAGCTGCCCTTGGCCACAATGAGAACACATGGTGGCGTTTCATACGGGTGTTTTATTTTCAGACACCCGTATGAAACTCCACCGTGTGTTCTCAGTGAGGCCAGCGAAGGACAGCAACACACGGAGCAGCATGTTAAACGTGCCAAACAGTGAGAGTCACCCCTGAGCAGGTGAAACCTTTTTAACCGCATTTACCGCCTCACCCCAGGTTGACGGTACACAACTGCCACCCAGTGGCCATTTCTCATTTCTCATTTACAGCGCCGATAAAAACAATAAATGAAGCGACATTTTAGGAAGCTAAGTTTGTTGGAGGTCAAATTGAGTGTTGAGGACCAAAATGAAGAAAACAATTTAGTACCACTATCCGCCATTTTGGTTCAAACGCTTTCAGGTCGAAACTGGGAAAAACCAACTGATAAATCCTCTAATGCAACAAAAGAACGTAACGATGATGTGCTGCTCTACTTATATGAAAGTATTTTTGTGCCACATGAATTTGTGTCCAAAAATTCAACATCACACCGGAATTGGGGAGGAACCTTAAGCCGTTCGCCTGCTTTTGTGCAGCTGTAGGCCTACTGTTACAAAGAATTTACCCTGGAACAATTTTTGATTGACAGCTGGGCAAATAAAAAGGGTGACATCCATCAGCTATCATTTCTTGCTCTATTTTAACACTCCACGCTGCAGCCAGGTATGCAGTTACGTAAGAGTGTTTGTGTTTGGGGGCCCGGCTGTCACACACTAAAAGCCAGTCATAACACCGCCGCATGTGGTTAAGTGGCTGACAATGTGCTGGAAAGACACCGGCGGGTGCACGCTGTTCCGGTTGACGGCTTAGCGAGCCGTCGCGATCTTGGCATCGCAACGGCGTGTTGCTTTTGGACGGAAGGTGTCTCAATGCGAGGACAACATTTTCAGCTCAACGTTAAACACCGGAGGCGAATAATCACGCGTTTCTTACCTCCAGGAGAAATCGCGGACTTTCCGGCATGAAGACGACGCCGACGAGAGCGGCCAGCGCGGGAAAGAGACACACCAGGATGAAGAGTCTCCAGCTGTGCATCTGGAATTCCGTGCCGATGGCAAAGCCCCAACCTGGCAGCACGCCGACGACGTTTCAGAGTAAGTCAGAGTTTACATGCAGCGGCAAATTTGATTTGTCTGTCCTGCCGGATCTCCTTGTCCTTTCTCTGCTGTGTGGCGCATTGAGGCCCTCTGCTGTGTTGTAGTGTGTACATACTAGAGGTGTCACAATTAGTGCATTAATTTTGAGTTATTTTAACATTCCTTTAACGCCGCTATTTTTTTTAAATGCGCGATTAATGACCGCCCCTTAACTGGAGGAATTCCAGTCGCAACGCAGCAGACACGTCCACATCAAAATTTAGCAGTAATAAATGGAATAATAATGTATTTGTGGAGACATTTAAAAAAAAGTGCAGAATTTCACAAGTTACTTCATGTTCAAGATTAGATTGCTCTTAATATGAAAAAGAAAAATGCATTGAGCTGTCATCAACGTCTTACAAATGCCATTATGCCATCTAGTGGCAGAAAAATGACCAACACAAATCAATATCACCCTCATATTTTATTTTAATTTTATTTTTTTACAGTACAGACTGCATCTTTTTAATTTTAACTTAATTTTATGAATTAGGAAATTACTGTATAAATTATTAAAAGATGCAGCCATATTTCTATTTAACATTTTTATCCCACTTATGTTAACAAGTGTATGAAAACTTTTATTGTACATTTAGAACTGCTATAAAATTTGAAATTAATCGTGAGTTAACTATTGAAGTCATGCAATTAATTACGATTACAAATTTTAATCGCTTGACACCCCTAGAACACACGTGACATTTGCAATTCACAAATGTACCAATTGGTGTCTTTTTTTTTTTTTTTGTCACGAAACAATGACAAAGCACAGGCTATTAGGAAAGTAGTAATATGTTCCAAGGAAGTGAAGTATATTGTCATGCGTTGGATGTGCGTGTGTTACCATAGTGGGGGATGATCCCCCAGGCGCTAAAAGAGGCGTAGAGGCCCCCCAACATCCAGAACATGCAGAGCCAGCTCAGATGCTCGCCACGTTTGTCCATCTGCAGGAACTCGGTGAAGTACGTGTACACGATGGGGATGGAGCCTCCGATTCTAGAAGGAAATGCTCACCGATTATGATCCACTCGTGGAATGGAAGAGCTGAGGATGTCGTCTGGGATCATTTGGAATATGATGTACGCCCGCCAATATTGTGGTTCGTTGTTTGCTTTGAGAGAACTTGCAGTGCAGTGGGTGCGGTACACCCTGAACTGGTTGCCAGCCAATCGCAGGGCACACAGAGACGAACAACCATCCACGCTCACAAGCATACCTAGGGACAATCCGAAGCGCCTAATTAACCTGCCATGCATGTCTTTGGAATGTGGGAGGAGACCGGAGTACCGGGAGAACATGCAAACTCCACCCAGGAAGGCCGGACCCTGGACTCGAACCCGAGTCCTCAGTGCTGGGAGTCAGACGTGCTAACAACGCCACCAACGTGCCGCACTAAGTAAAAGTGATTTCAAAAAAAAAAAACCCCGAATGAACTGAGCTAATATAATTTAAAAAAATGACATATGCGATACAGAATATACTATATAATCATTGAACACAATATCCTGAGGGTCTTCAAAATGTCAAAGTACTTTAAATAGCTGTCAGTTAATGGTTAATAATCCCCAAAATGGCTCATTGCATCCTATAGAATGCAAATGTGAAGCTTCATTTAAAAAAATGGCGCAAATGTGGATAATTTACGGTGAAAGGTCAGCTGTAATGACGTTGACATTTTGCACAATGGAAATATGAATTTCACTGAAGGAAAACGTGTGTTGCGTGCGCATCCTCGCTCACCCGAAGCCGGAGCAGAACCTGAAGAAGAGGAAGAATCCGTAGCTCTGAGCGAAGCACGACAGGAAGGAGAAGATCAGATCGATGGACAGCACGTAGATCAGGCACTTCCTGCGCCCCATCTTGTCACTCAGACCCCCCCACACCAGCGCGCCCACCATCATGGCCACGTACACCAGCAAGCCTGACGGACGCAAGCACGGCACTTAAATAGCTTATCAAGCCAAGAGAAGCAAAATATTCCAGACAGTGCAAAGTACATCTATAATAATAATAATAATAATAATAAGCATTGAATTTGTTTAAAAGATCAGACTGAGATTTAAATTTAGAAGGGAAAGTTACATTTAAATTGATTTAAATTCATCCATCTAAAACATAAAAATGTAAGTTTAATTACTCAAGAAATAATGGATAAAAATACAAACAATTTTAAACTTACTTTTTAAAATTTCATTTTATTAATTGTTCCTATTTTATTTTTATATTTATATAATTCTAATGGATTTTACTGCCTTGAGTGCTTGGTGAGACACTGACAGTATTACTTTTAATTGCATAAAATAACATTGAAATAATTATTGTTTATATTCATAATATATTTTTTTGTTTATTTATATGTGTTATTTTTGTTTTTTCATATTTTATTTCAATACATCCCTGACTGTGTCAATGAAGTGAGTATTCGACCTTTTCAGATGGGTGACTTGACCTCATGTGAGTCTCTGGCAATTGAAATCCATCTGACGTCCACCAGGGGGCACCCTTCCCCCTTGTATGAAATCTCCATTTGATTTCCTAAAGTATGTTTTTGGAGACTGACTCCATGTTGACGCCAGCGATCAAGATGGCTGAATATTCATGCAGCAGGAATAAGAAATAAAGGTCAGCGTCATAAAATGTTGAAGGCGGCTACTGGCAAATGTTTTTCCGCCGCCATTAAGGATTTGTTAATGGCGCCGCCTCGGTCAGCAGGCGTTCAAGTCCAGTTGAGCTATTATTGTACAGCTTCAAAGAACGACCCGCCGTGCTGGCCATTAGATACAAACCATTATGAACTTCCTCTTTATGTCTCGGAGGGGATTTAATAGACCCCCCCCCCCCAGTCATCCGTGCCTCCCAACCTGCTCTGTTTTACTACACAGCCCGAAATACAACACGCCCATAAACGGCTTAACGGCACGTGGAGCCGTCGTGTGCACCTTCCCTGTGGATTAGTAGCCCGACGCTCCACACGCCGCCTCCTACGTAACCGGGCCCACCTCGTACAAATTCTCTCTAAAAGCGCAGGCGGTTAGCAAAGGAGGAAGCGCCGGTAAACGACTGGTGTGGCTTCCTTTTGTGTTCAATATTGAATAAAGTGCAGTCATTCAGGGTGAATCCTGCACCCAATCCTTCCAGGGCTCTTGTTTTCTGACTCATTTCCTTGATGGGTTTTGTGATCAAGCTGTTGGATTCTGCCAACCAAAACGGAAAAACCAGATTGGTGTATAGAAGCCAACCGACCAATTAACTAACTAATCCAACTTCCGAACCAAACCCTTGACTGACCAACCAGCCAACTTTGTTAACTAACTAACTAACTAACTAACTGACTAACTAACCACCCAAGCAACCAGCCATTTAAGTTTTAACCTACATCCAACCACTGAATCACATTCCCAACCAACATTAAACGTTGCAAACCTTTTAACTGACCGACCGACCCTTTATCTAACCTACCATCCAAGAAACCAACCACTCACTTGACTAACCAAAGATTTAACTTATTAACCTACCTCTAACCAACAATTCACCTGACCTACCTATTGACTGAACAACCAGTTAACCAGCGAGATAACAAACTAGCCAACTAACTAACTAACTAACTAACTAACCTGCCACCCAACCAATTACTTAACAAACAAATGAAGCACCTGACTGACTGACCAACAAATCAATCTTTCAATTGACCAACACTACTTAACCAAAGTAACTAGCCTATCAACCAACCAACCAACCAACCAACCACTTACTTAACAAACAAATGAAGCATCTGACTGACTGACCAACAAATCAATTTTTAAATTGACCAACACTACCTCACCAAAGTAACTAACCTATCAATCAACCATACAACCAACAAACCACTTGAATGACTCAGCAACAATTAACCCATCTAACCTTTCAACGGATCAACGAACCGACTGACCGATAAACAAACATGCATACCGACATCCAACCAACCACCACCGACCTATCTGACCAAGTTGCTGACTCACCTACAATCAATCTAAACTACGATCTAACAACAAACTACAATTTGGTGAACTCACCCACCATCCAAATAACTGGCCACCCAACTAGTCAACCTACCGGAAAAACAAAAAACAAAAAAACATTTAACCAATTAGCCTTTTGATGCATTGTGGACTAACTAGCTGACCACCCAAACCTCACGGACAGACTGACCGACCAATTAACCAACTAACCAATGACCTAATTCACTAACTATGATCCAAATATAAACTCCAAGCTGACACTTTTGCGTTTGGACTGCTGGTAAAGGCCAAGCATTCAAACTAATTTCTACTTGAATTGTTCTTCCAGTCTTCCTTGGTTAGCAGGCACGAAAAAAAACCCAGTCCAATAAAAAAACTGATCTTGTGGTCCATTAAGAGCAAGAAGCAAAGAATTGTTATTCTGAATCCCATCTGTGCCCCCGTTGGAGGAGCATGAGTGTGAATCAAAGTGGATCATTCTGCAGATATGATTCATATCCTCAGCGCCGACGGCCCGCCGCTCCCCTCCGGCTCTGCCCAAACACGCCGCCGCCGGCCCATTTACAACTGGGGCCTTTCTCACGCTTTATCCGCAAGAACCGTCGGCGGCTCCGAGCGTGTCTGACAGCACTTTGCCTCTACCACTGCAGCGACACGTTGCGTATTAGCCTGCAAACACGCGCGCGCACACACGGAGGCAGGATGCAATCACCACCCGCTTCCTCGTCCATCTCTCACACTACAGCATCCCTGGAGCCTGTTGTTAAGATGAGATGATGTACATTCTAGCTCAGGGATGGGCAATCTCGGTCCTCGAGGGCCGGTGTCCCTGCAGGTTTTTGAGGCTTCCGTTTTCCAACGCAGCTGATATATGATCAGCTCATCAGCAAGCTCTGCATAAGAGGGATAACGATCTCGTTGATTGGAATCAGCTTGTGTTGGAAAACGGAAACCTCAAAAACCTGCAGGGACACCGGCCCTCGAGGACCGAGATTGCCCATCCCTGTTCTAGCTGTGCAGCAGGCCGCGGGAACAAGGTGAGAGGCTTTCATTTGCTCTTGCAGGAGGAGGAACAGATGCGATTTGCCTGTGATTTGGACCCGTGATGCATATTAATTCCGAGCGCTCTTCCTACGGCTTGATGCTATCAACACACCCACACACACAGCACTCTTCACAAGACAAACTCTAATCTTGTGCCTTTTGCTACAAAGAAGCTGAGTCCTGCCTCGAATAGCAAACACCCACCAAAAGGTATATAATTGCCTGCGTAAATCGTTTAAACCAGAAATGCACGCGCAACCGTCATGCCAAAACACTTGCACGGATACAGCAAACTGGGTCTCGTAGCCATCTACTTGCAACCTCGGCTAGACTTCACTCCTTCCTGACTTACAAAGACTCAGTAGAGATGGATCACTTTAACATGGTTGATACCAATTACTATTTTTATTAGTCAGGGCCGTGGCGGTACCTTGTGGCATCTTAGAGCACAAAAATCATTAATAAGTAGGTTTTCCAGTGAATACCTAAGGATAGAAAAAGAAAATATGTGAATTGCGGACCACAAATAGATGTTCACTTAATTTTATTTTGAAGTAATGCAATGGAACTGCACAGCACATGTACAGTATGTCATTAAAATGACAAATTGTTTATAACGAGTGCCATTTTTTGTTAACTTGAGGGTTTTTTTTAATAGCCACTTAAGGAGAGAAAGAGTCTTGTAACTTCTTCAACTAACTCAGGATAAACTAAACTCATTATACTAAGATTTAAGTCATACAGTCGAGATATATCGCTTCAACATCCTACTTTAAAGCAATTACAGCTTTCTTATTAGCCTACTTTGCTATAAGCATTAGCAAAACACAAAAAGCATGAATAAGTGACTTTTTCTGACCATCCGAATGTGTATTTAACTAACCTGCCATCCAAGCAACCATCTACTCAATTGACTAACCAACAATTTAACCAATTAACCTACCACCAACCAACAATTCACCTGACCTACTAATTAACATCCAACCAACCAATCGACCAACCGACCATTTACTTAACGAACAAATAAACCACCTGACTGACTGACCAACCAACCAACAAACCAATCTTTCAATTGACCTACCACTACCTCACCAAAGTAACTAACCTATCATTCAACCGTGTAACCAACAAACCACTTGAATGACTGAACAATTAGCCTATCTAACCTTTCAATGGATCGACTAACTAACTAACTAACTAACTAACTAGCTAACTATTTACCTACAAATTTACCACTAACTAACTAACTAACTAACTAACTAACCAACTAAAATCTTCCAACTTGTCCAACAAACCCAAATTTACCACGAACCAAGCAGCCAACAACACAACTAACTAACTAACTAACTAACTATTTACCTACAAATGTACCACTAACTAACTAACTAACTAACTAACTAACTAACTAAAATCTTCCAACTGTCCCAACAAACCCAAATTTTCCACCAACTAACTAACTAACTAACTAACTAACTAACTAACTAACTAACTAACTAACTATTTACCTACAAATTTACAACTAACCAAGCAGTCAACTAACTAACTAACTAACTAACTAACTAACTAACTAAAATCTTCCAACTGTCCCAACAAACCCAAATTTACCACCAACTAACTAACTAACTAACTAACTAACTAACTAACTAACTAAGTAACAAAAATCTTACCCAACAATCCTTTGTCCGAGTTGGATATGCACATGTCCTTCTCGGCGCTGGGCATGACGAATCCCACCACGAAGCCGTCCACGCCGTCGGCCATCAGCGCCAGGCCCAGCACGACGAAGAGCATCCACTGAAAGCGACCGTGGCCGCAGTCCTCCATGATGGTCTCGTACTGCTCGGCCAGGTTGTCCTCGTCGTTGTCCTCCTGCTGGGCGGCCAGTCGGGCCTTGCGCTTGGCCTCCAAGCGCGCCGCCCGCCGGGCCTCCTTGATCTCGTCCGGGTGCGGCACGCCCTGGTACTCGCCCTCATACATCTGCTCGTCCTCATCGGCGCCCTCCGTGGCATCGCTGGCGGCGTCCTCCTCCTGGGGCGGGTAGTCCGTCTGGTAGGGGTATCCGTCCTGACCGCCGCCATCTTGGCTGTAGGTGTACTCGCCCGTTTCCGTCACCTGCTGGTTAATGTTGTTCATGGTTTTCTTTCAGAATTCCTGGTCGGGATCCGGCCGGCGCGCAGGTTTCCGGTGCTCTGAGACGTCTGGGGTGTCTGCTCCAGGACTTCAGCGGCTGTGAACACGCACTATGAGCGTCGCATGTTCAACCTAAAACATGACAATTTTGAACAAAGAAAAACTCTTTATGATCCTTAAAATTTGCATTTATTTAACAGCTAAAACTGGCTACTTTTTATGTTTATTTTTTTCTGTTAGAAGCAACAAATTCCAGTCTGTTTAATGTCATCTTTATTTAAAAAAACAAAAAACAAAAAAAACTTCTTTTTTTTTTTCTAATAGACAAACATGACTATGACACCTCCAAAAGTGATTTTAGTGCAAGTAAAATGTAAAATGATAATTGTATCTAATCTCAGCTGACCTTACTGAGTCAAAAGGACAAACGTCAGTGATGTCCACTCACCTGTTACCTAACTGGTAATAAGTAAATGTAAGTAAAACTGATGGACTTGTACTATAATGGCCATACTTTTAGTACTAAATATGTCAGAATTTGTCCATCAGGATGGCTAAGTGACATTTCAGCCCTGACGGAAGTAACATGGCGGCTTAGTTGCTCTAAACCTGGAACTCATTTTATAGATGTGATCATGCTAGAATACAACAATATTGATTGATTGATGATCACCCCCTATGCTAATCGTAAAGTTCTCTTACCTTCCGCGAAACCACTTTGGAGCAAATAAAAAAAGGTCCAAGGGGCATTTTTCAAACGTCCAGAGCTGACATGTCAGTTTATCCCGAGACCGTGATGCAGTCAAGCCTGAGGGATTAGGATCCAACCTCACGATACGACAAACACAACCCCACCCTGCCTCACCCGGGATCATCCCCACCCCCTCATTGCATGGACTAATGGTACGATCCTGTCTGTGACACCCATCCCAAACTGCTAAGATCTCTTATTAAATGCAATCAGGATAGCAGGAGCTGGCTCATTTCGATTCTTTGTGTGTGCCATAGTTCATTTGTCATCGATGTTAATGCAGGCCAAAACTAGAATGTCATTAAGTAGCGCACAGAACAGGTTGAAACAAAACCTCCCTACATGTCCATCTAACTTGATGAAAAAAAAAACCCATTAACCATCTTTTTCTCGGCAAGAACACTCCTGGTTTTTAACTGTGATCCAAATCCTAACTTAACCCCTCCCCGATATTATTATAATATTGTGTTTGTGGAATAAGAATTAAGATGAAAAATTCACTCATTTTATCACCTCAGGGGGCGGCCATCTTGTCCTGCCACTTGCTGTCGACTGAAAATGACATCACAGTCCAGCTTTGACCAATCACATGACCAAACTCGGAAAACAGGTGAGCCGTGACGGTCGTTACCTGATCCAATGATCTACGAAATTCTTACAGAGCTTCACCGTCAACAGTTTTATCAGTACGAAGCAGTTTAAGTACCTCTTTACTCTGACAATTATATTTCTCACAAAAAATCCATCAGCCTGCAGCGGCTGTAGCTCGGAATTCTACAGGATGGTGGAATTCATTGCTTGGACTATTTTAAATAAGTAAATAAACTTGAACAACAACCATAATATCAATGCAAGAATCACTTTTGAATTGATGAAATATGAATTTGTCTTTAAGAAGTAATAACAATTGTCATTAGATCTAAAATGATGACCCCCCCACCACCCCCATATCACCAGCATTTGGTACAGTCTGCAATGGGACATCATTCCAGAGAGTAGAAGCACACAAAGCTCCCGATAATCCCGAGGCCAGATAATTCCAGCGCAAAGCGGATTAGCTCCACCCCAGCAAAGCTATTGGCTAAATTTAGCCCAGCCACACTTGCGCGTCGTCATCAAACCCCGCCCACATCCCCCTGCGTGAGTTTATCATGGCCCAAACAATCCTGTTTGTAATCTCACACGCGGCTAATATGAATTGAAGCCATCCCGCCACTGTAACAAATGTGGACGCTTCACTTTCAAAATGTCCTTCACTCGTCATGCTGGAAAACTGGCTAATGGAACACGCACTGGGATTATAATCCCCACGGAGCGGGGCAGAGATTCCAGCAATAGCAAGGACGTAAAATGAAATAGAGTCAAATGGGTTGGAATTACTGAAATAGAAATGTACAGGTGCATCTAAGTTAATTTTCATAAGGTATCAGTCTTACAGTAATCAATTCAAATTTAATGAGCTTGGCTGGCCTGTAATTAGTTACTCCTCCACTACTCTGCATTAAATATAAAACATGTGTTAGATACACACTTTATTTCACATCCACAGCACCATCTGCTGGATCTGGCGGGGCACTGCGACATTTGCCCCGAATGGAATTTTGCCACCTTTTGTTGGCTGAATGATTCTGTGTGCTGGTTTGACGTCCTAATCAAACGGATGTTGATCCGCCATTCTCTCGTGAATGGAACCAGGAAGCGGGATGTGGCGCAGGTGAGTGGGCGGGATCAAAAGTGTCTCAGGACAAAGACCTCACCTCCCATTGGATGGGGATGATCGGTCTTTAGGTCACCTGACACGACACGAGCACACACTCGCACTGTGATGACCCAAGGTCAATCAATCCCAGCGTGATGTGGACACTGACCCCTTGTGGTGATGACTGGAAATGTCCAAGTCGAAGTTTTCTGGGTGCAAACGCAACTTTTGCTAACTTCATGTTGTGCACTTCTCTGTTGGGGTTTAAGAAAAAAAATTGAATGTAAAATAATTCATGCGTATAGTGCCATATTGATGATATGCTAAACTTTTAGAAATGATATTTTGTTCTATTGTAATTCTAAGTGATTCATGTGACAGTATAGGATAGGCAACAATAAGACATGTGCTTCCGCCTATTCAGTTAGCAATGAATTGATTTGTTCAAAATTATGTTTGTGTTTTCCTCTCTGTACATGTATAGAACCGAAGTAAACCATTCATTCAATCAGTATTATCAACTTGGAATGTGGCTTTTCCCCCATTTACCTTCACATGTGCTCTTATAAGTATCAGGCAGCAGATGGCAGTATTAGCAGCCTGCAATGTTGCTCGATTGTAGCACACAAGTAAAGCGTGCAAAATGGTACGAGTGGCACAGGAAGTGAATGTGGACAAACTGCAGAAGTGGCACTTCTGTATGATGCATTTCGAATCAAATCACAACCTGATAATGTTACCATATGATGTTTTGTTCTTGTAAAAGCGCAAAAAGGTGATGATGGAGAATGGGACAAGTGTCACTGCTGCCAGTTTCCTTGGTAATCAAAGTGTCACATATTCCTGGGTGATATTACAGTTATTTGGTTCCTTATTCGTATAAAAGAACCAAAGATGACGGTGGAAGATGGCAAGCAATAAACAACACAAACCCAATAAGAAATTTAATTTTCTAATCTAATTCCCTTTAATCCGTCAAGCGTAATCTAACTACTACGTGCAATATTGATGCCCTTTTTTTTTGTTTTTGTTATTTGTTCACCCCACCTTGTTTGTTTACTCTGAGAAAGCAGCAGACGTCCGTAATGCTTTTGTTGCCGCGGTTGTGATTCATAAAAGTGGAAGCTGACGACAGAGGCGCTCATATTTCTTCCTTCTCAGACATGTTTGTGTTGGACTAAAATCATTAAATTAATTAAAAAGTTTTGCAGGTCATCGAACCTCGCCCGGCTCGCCTGCTTTATCACGTCCACTCTTGTTGTTAACACTGATGACGTCCAACTTGATGGAGAAAACACCTTCAAAATATCACCTTAGGTTTTTGTACTTGGTAATCATCTGCCAACACCACGACAAATTTATTGAGACACTTACATCACCGTGTCAGATTCTTGTTCTCCTTTAAGTGGGCCTTCGTTTAGGTCCTATCTCCCTATTAGAGAAATACTGTGGTTACCATTTATGTATGACAAGGGCTACCAATCTGGTGACCGTGGGTACCATGTAGACTCAAAGATGACATAAGTCGCTCACAGATGTGTAAAAATACTTCGTCAGTGATGGGGTGGTGTGATTTCCTATATGAATGTTGTGGATTTAATCATAACAATTTAATAAAACAAAAATACCAACATTTATAGAAGTGCTGTGTATTTATATAAATAAATATCCGTATATTTTTAAATCATTGTTGATAATATTTGTGAGAATGTGTATATCAAAGTGGTACAGTACTATCGGTTTGAAAAAGGTTGGTGACCTCTGGCTGAAAAAATAAAATAACAACGGTTTAACTAGACAAATTTCTTAAAGGTTTGTCTTGTATGTTGATGTGAAATGAAACACTGTGAAAGTAAAAACAAAAAAAACAACAACAAAAGCATAAAAACAAAACAAAAAAAACAAACAAAAAAAAGCGATGATATTTTATTGTCTATACACTACCCGGATTTTGTCGCCTTCATTGACGGAAGCACATAGGAATTGTAGACTTACTAAAATTAAAAATAAAATTATATAATACATTATATATGAATACATAAGTTAATAACGATGATGGTGTAACGTTACGTTAAGTTTAAGTCATTCCAAAAAGTCGGTCATATAAAGTTTTAAGCGTTTAAGGATGCAACGTAACTTCCGGTATTGTGCTAGCTCCACCCTTCCAAGAGTTGTCCTGGGAGACGCTAACAAACTGTGGTGAAAAAAAAGTGCAGTCGAGTCGACACACTTGGGTCACTTTTTATTCGTGTGTGCGTGTGTGCGCGCGCAGGACCACGCCGCTGCTCGACACCCGTTTAAAGGGACATTTTTGACACTTATGGGGATTATTATGCAACAAAAAACAGCCTGAAGCGTCGCCTTCTCTTCCAGGTAAGAAGAGCTAACTTTTTTTTTTTCTTTTTTTTTAAACACACAAGCGGTTTGGAGGGTTTTCAAGCTAGTTCCGTTCCCGTTCTAGTATGCAATAACTTTTGAAAGCGATGTAACGCTATTGTGTTTTTATTTTTCACAACAAGTTGCTGTCCAACACTTTTAAAAGGCGCTAAACTTTTGCTACTGCAGAAAAACAAACGGCAGAAGTCAAGCGTCTACGATCCAATTTAATAGGAACGCCCGAAATGTGTTGTGAGTTCTCATGTTGCTTTTGTGGTTTTGAGTCATGAAGCTTGAAAGTTGCTCATATTGAACTCCATTGCGTCAGAACCATTTTTTTTTGGGGGGGCCACGGGCAAAATATTAGGAACACCTACCCAAGTCATTACCCAGGTAAAAACAGGTGTTGTTTTTCTGCTTGCTCTCTGCTGGCAGTGGTTACCCACCGAACCCAACTTGCCCACCAATCGCCCACCCTAAATAATATACCCCAGACTATGATCATAACGCTTTAATATAATTTCTAAGTCATCTTACAGCATTACAAAAACAAATCTCCCACAGATAATTTGATATAAATGATAAATATGCAAAAGACACTGCCATGCATGTTACCTGTTGGCAATGTTATTACTCCGTGATGCTTAATCGCACATATCATAAACAACTCTTTATCTGTAGTTGGGCACTTTACTGTACTTAATTAGTTGCTAGCAGCTGATTAGCTATAAACTTCCGTCACTGCCAAATATTGACCTGGACCTTTCTATCTTTGAAGTTTAGCGCGCTGTTTTCACTTCCAGCATTACAGAATTGTCATAAAATATGTGGATAGGTCCGTCCATGAACATGTGTGTAGGTGAATTTTTCCAGGAATTTTTTTAGTTTCTACAGGAGAACTTGTGAGTAGATTTGTGAATTAGTGAGAGTTGAGTGTACTTAAAGTAGCACTAAGGAACTTTTCAACCTTAATAAATCATAACTCTTCTGATGAAACATTGCCTTAAAACTAGTTGATTGGTACCTTTGCCATGGCCTGAGGGTCTGTATCATTTTTTTTTTTTACTGGCACTAAGCAACTTTGAGGAGGATGATAGAAATACTGCCACATAAGAAAAAACTACAAATGTGCTGACTGCTTTATGTCATACGTCACTTCCCCCATTTTCCCAAGGCGGAAGTCAATTTGAATGCCGTCGCTTGATTACTGCTTTCATGGCAGAAGCTGCAAAACAAATGAAAAGATTTGTCCGAGGATACAATAAAAGAAAAACTAAGGAAAAGAGAAGCTACCCGGATAAAAGGACAGTCAAGGATCAACATTGGTCCGGAAAATTGTCAAATGACCCTGAAACAAACCAGCTTCCGATTGTGGATCATTTTGAGGAATTCCCTAGTAGGAGTTCGCCAAAGTATGAGCCCTGCGATTTGTCCAAAATGGCTGCTTCAAACCAAAATGACCGCCTTTTGTGCTCTGTCCACATGATGTAGGGTCATTTCACCACAGAGACGCACAGCAAATTCAGCCGCCGTAAAATTTTGCCAGAAAAGTACCCAAAAGTGCATTTTTGGGGTTAGTCCGAAAACCTTTTTTTGTTGTTATCACCAAAACGGCATGACTGAAACAGGATGTTGTGATGACGCAAGCGTGCGCGTCGATGGCCTGCTGAACTGGACAAAGGTGGGGCCTTGACACAGAGGAGAAGGCTGCGTGGCCGCCGTTGAATGCCTCCCCGGCGGCCGTGAAAACGCGCGCACTGTTCGGAAGGTGCCAGAGAGCTCGGACTATCAGCTACGTTCACACGTTAACAATTGTCAGAGGAGTGAGGTGGGAGGAGGGACAAATGTTTGTCATAATGAGACCATTGCCCCTCGTTGACATTTCCCCCAGGACTGTGGAGTGAAATTATGTGAAGTAAGACTACTGTCTGTCTTATATAAAGTACTAAAACTGCAATGTCACCATCGCTTCCTCATTTGTTCTAAACCCCTTCTTCTAATTTTCATGCATCATATTCACGGACATTAACAAAGTTAGATAAGATGTTTAAAACATAGTTTTATGATGGAGGATTCCACTGTACTTTGTCCGCCAGCCATAAAAAAAATGACTTAAGTCTTGGCGACGTGCGGTCCGCTTGCGCCATTGAGAAACACACCTCAATAAATCGTACGACTTTAGTGGCTTAATTTTTAGGTTATTTGGATGCCGTAGCGACATTTACCAAGGCTCAAAATATCTGTTTTTTCCTTTTGCGGAGCTGTTTTGCTTGCAAATAAATGACTTTATGTGAGAAACATCTTTCTAATTCGCTGTCCTGGAGTAAAACAACAACAACAAAAAAAAAGTTTACGCCACTAGTCTGTAACATTATGTTGGTTTTTAACATTTTATCGAGGGATAGCTTTTAGCATACCACACTAGGGATGTAACGATATCGGCAATATTGTGATATGGCGTATTAAAAAGGCCACAATATATCGTCGGCGTCATGTCATGATATTAAAAGCAGCACATCTGTTCAAAAAAGTCGGGTTGATTTCAATTTGTGCAGTTCGATCACCCTCTGGTGGCTATTTTTTTTTTTTAGTGCAGTTTCATTTTCACAAGGCATGTTTTGGCCCTTCTGTGTATAAAATCCACGCTAATGGTCAGATGAAGGCGAACGTAATATACTTATCGTGATAATTATCGTATCGTGATCATATCGTATCGGGATGTCCCTATACCACACCGACAATCACTGGTGTACATTTTTTATGGGGGGGAATTTTATATTTTTCAATTTTACTGTTCCGTTTGCATCTATTTCTGCCTGTATAAAAGAAAGGAAGCATTTTTTCCCCCAGCATTTTGTTCCTGTACTGTGCCGAATGTGAAGGGAACAGCAATAAAACAAAGGAAGTTATTTTTTTTGTCATATGACTATAGTAAATGCTGTCATTCATTAATCAGTCTCATATAGTCCTCTGTGCATGTCTTTCTTTGTCATTTTTGCTTTTGATAAGAATCCACATTTACATGAGTGCGGCAGAACGGAATCAAAACGAACAGTTCGGTCTCTTGCGAATTCCGACAAAAATTCGAGCAGCTCAGTACGGTAGCCGGGGCCAATTTCTCATTGCCACCAACCCCCTAATTTGGCCGTGATGGAGGAGACGCGCGCTGCCCCCGGTCTTGTAATTACGCTCCATTTGCCATCATATGGCGAGTGTTGGAGACGAGTCTCATAGGTTTTCACTTGAGATGCTGTCAATTTGACTTTGGGGTGGCTCAGAAGTCTTGTTGTTCCATCTTTGAAGCATTTTCAAGTCAAAGTCAGTACGCAGTCGAATTAAGAACTAGTGTCACGATACCAAAATTTTGACTTCGATAATACCGAAACCGGTACTGAAACGGTACCTCGATAACAATCTAAAACATCAGCAAAAGCAGCATTAAAACTAACAAAAGAGCTTCAAATTATTATTTTTTATTTTTTATTAATTCAAAACTGTAGGATGTATACATGTCAATTTATGTACATACTGTATATATTTATGTATATACTGTATGTGCTTTCACATTGCATGCCATATTGTTGAAGTATTTGATTGCATTTCATGTCATCCGTTTGAAATATTGGTCATACAGTGGCACTCCAATGACTCATTATAATTTTGCTGGTAAAGGGGAAGTCCACCATAATTCTTGACAATAATATGTTCTATGCAGCCCCACAATTCTAAATATGGTATTCTGGTTAATATTGGGTTAGTGGAACCGTTTCTATCAATACCAGAAGGCGGCCATTTTGCAACTTGTTGTCGAGTGATAATGACATCATAGTTGCTCAGGTCTCAGGTAACAACCAATCACAGCTTAGCTTCAGAAAACAGCCTGTGATTGGTTGTTGCTTGAGCCCTGAGCAACTATGATGTCATCTTCAATCAACGGCAAGTGGCAAAATGGCCGTCCCCTCAGATGGATAAAAAACGCTGGATTTTGCTGCAAAACTAATATTCCACAAGTGCAATATTAATCAGAATGTCATGTTTAAACTAGTGAGGTCACACATAACATATTATTGTCAAGGAATGTTTATGGTTGACTTTTTAGTGTATTTGTAGTAGCACTGATGACTGGCAAAGGCGCCGCGTGTGTTCTTGCATGCACGTCGACCTTAAACTGTGTTTACCTTCCCGGCAGACATCTGACCCGGAGCTCGCTGGCTCCGCCCGCCCGACCGCCCGTGACATCAGCGCTTTGATCAGCCTTAGCGCTCGTGTTCGCACAAAGCCATATTTAGCCGCGGCGAGAGCTCACATGCCCGGATACCTGCAGTGTAAACACACCTGCCCGGCTCTCTCTAATGGACTTAACGATGAACGCCACCTGAAAGAGGCCCGACCCGCAGTCGCCGTCGCCACTTAATCTGTGGGGTAAGGTCTCATTGATGCCTCCCCCTTCCTGGCTGCACCACCCACAATATCAACTTTGATCCTGGGCTTGGAAGTTGCGCGCAACATCCCTTAGATTATATTCCAAGGGATAAAGTCCAACCGCCGTCGCCTGGCAACGGTGCACTGATAACACTTCTCATAACAACACGTGTTAGCGGCTGGGTTGTAAAATTGTCTCCCACTTACGTGACATGATGCATTCTCTCTGGTACTTGCTGAAGTGTCGAATAGCATGAAAGCGGCCTTCCAATCAAACTCAATTTTGTCGCAGGGCACATTATGATTTCCCTATGATGGATCTTATGACTGTGAACACTGAACACCATGTACAGTATACTGTAGTCCCTCATATCGTAAAGGAATTGATGCAAAAATGCTTATATTTATTAGATGTGAGCAAAAATTTCAATTCTTTTAAACAATTTTTCACCCAAAATAAAAATGATTCACCCATTTAGAAAGAAACAAGAAGTACACTAGACCAGGGATGGGCAATCTTGGTCCTTGAGGGTCAGAGTCTTGCAGGTTTTGGATGTTTCCCTTCTCCAACACAGCTGATATATGATTCGCTCATCAGCAAGCTCTGCATAAGACTGATAACGATCCCGTTGATCGGAATCAGCTTGTGTTGGAAGAGGGAAACCTCCAAAACCTGCAGTACTCCGGCCCTCGAGGACTGAGATTGCCTACCCCTGCACTAGACGCACAGTGAGCTTTTTTTTTTTCACACACGTCATCCATTTAGATGTGGAACCTACGGCATGCGGGCCACGGGCATCTTTCTTCGTTTTCTTTGATCCGTAAGCATGCCAAAGATTCTTCCAGACAATGCAAATATGATCTTAAAATTGTTAATCATAGTTTTATATTTTTATTTGTATTTTTTTTTTGGTTGACCGATTTTTGTGGCAGACTCAAGTCGATTTATTCCCCTAGCCCGAATCGAGATAACCCTTGTTGATGACGTGGTTGAGCCCCTCGGCTCAAACGGTTTTCGAGTTACGGCCTTTCAAAGTTTGGGTGCCACGCCCATTTTAGGGATCCGGGGATTGCACAATCAATTGTGGACCATATTTGGAGGCCCGCATCTTTTGTGCTAAGGTAGCTACAGACCCGTAAATTGCTATGTCCATGTATTTTCTCGCCCTGTCTATGAGTGTTACCCATCTGTCTAGTATACTTGGTTCAATTTGGTAGCAATTGGGAAATTGACTGTTTGGACAGTTTGTTTTGTAAGGACTCCCTTGTAAATGCCACACATGACCCTAAAATGGCCAAATGGCCATGTCAAGCCAAAACGGCAAACGTACTCTGTTCTTTCTCAAAAATCTTAAGCTCATGAAGAAACCCCCTGCAAACGTCCAGCAAGATCCTTAACATAGCAATTTTAAACCATGTCAGGCTGCATATGTCTGATTTCAGTCATCTGTATAAATCGGAGAAGTCCTTCAAGACGACACGACGCATCATTTCCTGTTTTAAGCAGGTCTTGTGTGCTTTAGGGCAGAGTTTCCTGTGAAGGCTGTGGCGTGGTCTCAAATAGAGGAAGTGAGCTGGTCATGCGCGAGACGAAGGCGGCCGCGGCGACAGTGGCTTCCCAGAACGGCCGTCGGGATTTGGGACGGTTTCGATGATGACAACCAGACCGACATGACTGTTATTTGTCATCCGGACGTCACTTTTTTTTTGTGCTTTTTTTTTGCAAAGACCCCAGAGGGTTCACAGTGCATCGGCGGGTGAAGCCAAGCCACACAAACACATGGTTTTGAGGTACTGACACGCATACCCGACAAACCACAACCCATGATGGTAAAAGCTGTTTTTGTGCTGTAGGCTCTCATTGCTGTTGATTAAAAAAAAAAAAAAAAAAAGCGGCTCACAGGGGCGAAGCGAAGCTGTATTTTGCCCAACAGTGAGCAGGCAGCCATTAGTGCCGGGTGGTATTAATCTGATCAGGCCCGCCGCAGGAACACAGGTTGGCGGTCGCTCGGGATCGGCCACGCTAAACCTATTAGCTCCCAAATGGGACTCGTCACCACTTTCTTTTGCTCCAACTCAGCCATATCTGACTCTCCTGAGCACTTTCAGCAGACCTTCTATCGACGTTTTAGCTGAAAACATACAAAAATTCTATCAGCATCACAGAAATTGCATGTTTACATGAAAAAACAAAGGCAATTTGGAGCACAAATTCCAATTTTGGAAAATGATACTAGAACTGTTTCAAATATATAGGAACAGGAAGGACTGCTCAAGTACATTGAACCCTCGATATTAGGGATAGACCGATTATCGGCCGGGCAGATTATCGGTGCCGATATTTGGCATGTTGACAAATATCGGCATCGGCCTTTTTACGAATCTGAAGGCCGATAAACCTGGAATCTCACCGAACAGCGAATGCTTGCGAGCGTAGCAAATTTTGTGCTTTCGTCAGGATTTGTAAGATGTTTATAGACACATTTTACTTGTTGCAAAGACATTTCAAACATATTCAGACAATTTTTCACTGTCTGCAAAGATCTTTTGAACCCTGCCGAAAACCCAAAATTAGATACATTTAATTTTGCATACATTTGTCACTGCTGCAACTGGGAAGTCCCAACACTTTTTAATTCATAAAAAATAAAGTAATTTATAAATTACGTTGAAATTTTGGAAAACTTTATTTACAGTAGAAAACTATTTATTTATTTATTTATTTGCTTGCTTAGTTTTGAATTTAGCTTAACAAATGCTGTCTATTCTTAATATGTTTAAAATTAAAAGAGAAGTTGTTTTTTTTACGCTGTTATTTTCTCTTTTACTGCAAATGAATATCGGCTTGTAATGTCAGTTATCGGCCTCCTTGATGACTAATAATCGGTATTGGCATCGGCCCTGAAAAAAGCACATCGGTCTATCACTACTCGATATTTGTGGTTAGGGAGCAAGCCACCTGATGTGTATAACAAATAACAAATATATATATTATATATAAATATATACGTATAACAAACTGACTCTTGTGACCATGACAAATGCGCCTGAGCAAAATACAGAACCCCCAGTGGCTCCTGATGCTTCATCTTGAGAATTTTACCTCCTTGCTTTCCTTGGCGTTAACACCGAGCCGGTGGCCAACGTTAGCTACTTCTCTTTGAACTTGGCATGCCTCTCTACTGACTCAACATTTTAATTACCCTCAGGAGTTGTTGTTAGGCGTCCTTCAGTTACTATTATTTGGATTGTATCAGCACCTGAAGGGATGTTTTGGCTGAGAATATAAATGTGTTGCTTTTGTAGGACAGTTGTGTATTGGTGTACAGAAACGTAAGTGTCCAAACTACAGTTTTTGCAAATAGCTTTGAGTACGTCATGCCAGAAACAGAACCATGGTGTCCTAAAGATCTTTTCTGATTGCTACCAAGTTTGAATGAGGTGTACGCGACACATAGGGAATCGCATTTTGGTCTGCTGAAATCGCCGCACTTCTGTAGAGTAAGACAATGCTGCAGGTTTGCACATAGCTAGACCGAAAGCTATACACATCTCTCTAAATATCACGCGCATTCTTTCTCGAGACGTAACCATGCCCAAACGTGGCGGCGGCTCTCCTGTTTGCTTAGTAACATCCACACAGTGCCCCTGCGGTTGAATGGCGTGGTAACAAAAGGTGGGGGTCGGGTCGGTGGCATCCAACCTGGGGAGGAGCGCTGATCAAGGCCCGGACCCTGATTACAGGCCGGCCCCCTGCACGCCTCTCACAATAAGATAATGCTATCTGGGCTGACAGGTATTTGGTTTCAGCAGGCTGGGGTAATAACTGTCACCACAAACATTAAGGAGACCTTTCATCCTGCGGCCCGGTGTTGTCGGCTGGCCATTTGTGCACACACACACAGGTTGCTTTTGTGCAGTGGGGGTGGTAGTGAGGAGAGGAGGTCGCGTCAATGGGCAGGTTTGATTAAATCAAACAGCCGTGACGATCTAAATGGCGGTGGATGCAGTGGGGCCTCTGAGGTACTGACGTCGCTGGAACTAATTTAGCCACAGAGCTGATAGAGGGCCTTAAAAAGAAGCACCAGGCGGGATTAGCACATCGCAGAGGTCTGGTCCCTTGTATGTCGCGAGGCTACGACCTACTGGTTAACCAGTGCGGCAACAGGGGGTTAAACAAACGGCAAGTTAAACATCAAACTGCACTGAGTCACACACCGCCAACACTTTTTTTTTTTTGTGTGTCACACAGCATCGCTAATGCTGCGACTCACTTTGGGACTGGTGACTAGTCAGGAATTCACGCTGTAAATGTTTTCCAGGGTGAGTCAGACTCCATATTTGGAAGGAATCTTGTTAAGTTAACCTTTAAGATTTCCCTGTTAGTCCCTAGCCCAGTGGTGTCAAACATACGGCCCGTGGGCCGGATCAGGCCCGCAAAGACGTTTAATCCGGCCCACAAGACCATTTTTGTAAAGTTTAAAAAATAAAAAAAAAATAAAAATTGTAAAGTCGGACCAATTAATCAGCCGGTCACAATCAAGACATAAATTCATAATTTCCAATACCTATTTTACCGATCCGGCCCACTTGGTAATATATTTTCCTCCATGCGGCCCGTGAGCTAATATGAGTTTGACACCCCTGCCCTAGCCCCTTTAGCACAGAGGTCCTGCCAAATGGTCGCATCAGAAAGGAAATTGGGGAATTTGAGCTAGTGATTGCACTAAAAAACGTGAACATCGGACAAAATGTCTCAGAGAAGTTATACCCCGGGAAACGGTAGAAATAAACTTGAAATGGCCTTCCATTTTTATCTTTTGAGGCAGAATCACGCTAGTCTGCCAGTGACAGGCGTCTCAGCTATGTGGACCACGACACCAATAGTGGTCGACTGTCTCCATGTTTATTTTGTTTTGGTTTATCACTTGGTTCATCGCTTGCACCGGAGTTATCATTACCTTTACTCAAGCAAGAGCACCCAATGAGGTTGTGCAATGGAGCACACGCCTATTACAACTAAAACTTGGGAGTTGGCTTGGCAGAATGGAGTTGTAAACTTTGCTCAACAAACGAATCATCATCAATCAGACAGGTAGATGTTCCTGCTCCGGATCCTGACAGCCCCAGGTTGTGTTTGTGCTTCTAGGAGCCTCTTTGCTTGTTACTCATATTCATATCACGGGTCTTATCTGCTGTTGTCTAATATGATCAGGTGTTTAGTAAATTCTCTTTTGGTCTGGTCTGGAGTATTTATCATTTGACAACTGGATAACTCATTGTGAGGTTTGCAGCATGTTTGTACGGCTGCTGTTCCTAACGTTGTCAATGTGGACAAACAATTTTTTTGTGGACTTGGAAGTTGTAATCACAATGTTTGACTTGACTTGATCACGGTAAAAACAAAAAAGGTGATTCCTGAAATTCCTGAAAATTCTGATTTCGCTGACTTTCAACAATCCATGTGGTTATGTTTTCAGCCGTGTTTATTTGTACTTACTGGCATAACTCAAACTACTGCAAGGGCTCCTCGGTTCATGAAGCATCTCCATTCCTATGGTGGTGACGTAACCTGAATTTGTTGCAAGTCACTGGTCAGAAGACAAATAATAAACACAGCAGAGTGGTTCCAAGTCCAAGTTGCATTTTTTTCTTTTCTCCTGACAATTTATTGTTTCAATTCATACATGATCACGCTGTAGATGAACACGGCTGAAGTATCAGCCTTGAAACATAGCTTGGCTGCCGCTCTGCTGGCTGCACCCACGGTTAATGGGCGGTTTAATCGCGGTAGGCAGGTGTCGGGTGGCCTTGAGGGTTGCCGTTTCCCATACTTCTTCTGTTACACAGACTTACAGTGGAGACCAGTGACCGGGTTTTGCGTGACTACCTGCTTATAATTGCATGGCTTACAAGGTTAAGTTGGTATGACTCAGCCAACTAACTGCTATAATTACTTCTTTTAAGCAGAGAAAGATTAGATTCATGTCTTTTGCCATGTCCGGCATGAATAATGGCGCGACAAAACATAAATTTGTTTTTCCCATTATGGCGTCAAAAATCATGTTTCCATTCCACCAAGCTGTGCTGTACTGTTCCATTTGTATTAGTCGACCACAATCCTTCTTGTGTTCACAACTTAGAATGCCAATGAGACTGCGTGTCATTGGGCAATTAATAAAACAAAAAATATGAGCACCACACCATACAGGGTGGTGCACTGACAGTCTGTAAACCAGAAGCACAGGTTTTTTTTAATGCCACTTTTTGCTTTCTTTGTATTCAAATCATTCAAAAGTAACACAAAAGGAAATCCTTCTTGTTGACCAATCGACTCACTGCATCGTATTTCTAGCTCCACCCAACAAAGGGGTACAGAATATTGGTTGGATATTTTATGACCAGTCATTGGTGTTGTGTTGTGGTACATTTGCCTGAGTTGTGTGCAGGCGGCGCGGGTTCAATTCCCAGTGATGGTGTTGTGAAATTGTGATTGTCACATGATTGGTTACCTGTCTCCTTGTGTGCCCTGTGACTGACTGGAGACCAGTTCAGGCTGTGGTGTTATGATCATATTATCATATTATCACTTATGCTTACAATTTTTTTTTTTTTTTTTTGAGCCAAGTACTGACTTGACTTCACTTGCTTGAAATTTGATGGCGTCTTGACTTTCCCCCCCCAAGAGTAACTTGGGAATTGCTTGAGACTTGTACGTTTTAACTAGAAACTTGTGTCTTGCACATTTCCAAAAATGAAACATCTTGGTAAAGTTGATTCCATCCATCCATCCATCCATCCATCCATCCATCCATCCATCCATCCATCCATCCATCCATCCATCCATCCATCCATCCATCCATCCATCATCTGAACCCTTTGCCTTAATCACTGCCTTGATGCGCCATGGCATTGTCTGGAAGTTATGAAGATTTCCTTGATGCTTGTTGTCAGTTCTTCTATGTCTTTGGGTCTGGTGGCCCTTATTTTCCTCTTGATAATACATCTGAGGTTCTCAATGTGGTTTAGGTCGGGTGAGTTGGCTGGCCAGTCAAACACTTTGAAGGTATGGGCATTGGGCATCAACCTGGATTTTGGTGCTTCTGGCGGTATGGGCAGGGGGCCAGGTCCTTCTGGAAGCAGCCCCTCTGAGCCATCCATGCTACAGTCAAGAAGCTGTGACAGGTCCCGTGGGAGACAGGCTGCGGCAGGTCTTCCGCCGCCATGGCTGCTTGCCCGCCCACGGTCCCCAGAGGCTACCTGGTTGCTACTGCCACTGGTAGCATATGCTCGTCCCAAAGATTAAGCCATGCACGTCTAATTGCATGTGGACCTGCACGGTGAAATTGTGAATAGCTCGTTTAAAGCAATACTTACATAATTGTGACAATTCTAGACCGAGTACATGCAAACATGCACCATGTACGTGTGCATCAGCTGGTGGCTATAACCTATTTGATGAGTCTAGATAACCTTGAGCCGATCAGCGACGTCATAGTACTTCCTGCTCCTACCATGTTGACAATGGGTGGGTTACAAGCAAAACAGGTTTACAGCAAATATTGCAAAGAAGCATCACTTCAGTTGTCCTCCCACAGTTTTAACAACTGAAATGTCATTTGTTGTAGGCAACATTCAGCAACATGCAGTTAATCACATTCACAGCAATCATTCCCGTTCACACCTAGCGTGCATCTTTTGGGAATGTGGGAGGAAGTCGTAGTACCTGGAGAAAAGCCACACAATCACCGGAAGGACATGCAAATTCCATAGGCCAGGAAGGCCAGAACAGAGATTTGAAAAAACCCAACCCTCGAATTTTGAGGCGGACTTGCTAACCAATCATTCATCGTGCTGAATATTTATTATTTGATTTTGAGTGTGTATTTCAGAATGTTATTTATTGGGGAATTTACTGGTAGTGTTTTTATTGTTTCAATTTTACACAAAATAGCCCCTCCTCCCCCACTTACGTTAATGTGACTCAAACGGTACCTGAAACCCAGGTACGTACACAACTGTGATTGTTTGTGTATATTACACCCAATTTATAGGTTATGTCCAATTTACATTTTTTTTTCCCAAGGAACAAACAAAAGAGCCTCACGGGCTGCATTGTGTGACAGTCTTATCAAACGTACGCATGCGGCAAAGAAGCTGCTATCAGTCCCAGTGCACTTAAGGCAAGCGGATTAGACTCCAGAGTATTATTAGAACCACTGATTATCCCCTTACCTGATCCAACTAATTCTCATTGGAGGAGGGGGTTACTATTTATTCAGTACAAAAGTGCAAAAATATTTGGTGCAGAAATTGTGCGGAGGCTCTTTTGTGTTCTTCCCCTGCACCCCTGTTTTGGAGTTTCGTGGATTTATTCAGTGCTATACAGTTCAGCGAGGACTCGTGTAAGTGCTAGGGAACAGTAAACAAAGGAAAACTGTGGATAACGCCAGCTCTGTGGCTTGTGAACGCAACCAGATCCCTTTTAGAAACTAGAGGGGGTCTCTCCGAGATCAGACGTGAGCTTTTATATCCGGCGAATTGAAACCTCTTGGCGCGAAGCCACATACGAGTGTTGTTTTGACGGTGGCGGGTCACGGGAGCTCCTCTTATTTTATTTTTTTACTCACAGATGATAGAAGGTGGCACAAGGCCTTAACGGCTCAATAAATGTTTGGCCTAATTTTGAAGCCAAGCCCCCTCCCTCATCCACCGCCGCCCCCTTTCTCTTCGTCAGCTGTCCCTGTACGAACCAAGGCCGGCACAGACTGGTGGTTTTGGCTAGCCTGGCAAGAGTGTGTGGTCTGCCGTGCACGTGTACATGTGCGTTGCACTGTTAACCCTCCCACGGTGTTGGGATGAGTGCCAAGGTCGAGCTTAACTGTCACCTTGTCAGCAGCAATGTTCTGACGCTTCCATAGCCACTGTGCAACCTCCATACTATTGATTGATTTACAAGTCCTTAGCCTTTCTGTGCTATGGCAGGATAATATATGTAGTTATACCAATCCAATGAGCCTACATATCACTCTGGGGAATTTTTGGTTGATTTAACATACCAAGAAACTGGCCAGTATTTAGTAAGCGCAAGTGTCCTTATGAAAATCCACATATGCATGTAAACTCAGTAGTATAGTGCACCCTGCAATGTTAGAACAAAAAGTATCCATTCACAGAAGATTTATAGAGCGACAAAAAATTGAGTGTACGTGTTTATCATGACGAAACACATGAAAAAGTCTCGAGGACCCGTGCCTAAACCTAAACAGGAATTCAGCCATTTTGGTTTGAAGCAGCCTTTTTGGGAAAATTCCAAGACTTTATCTTAGACAAACTCCTACTAAAAAAATAAATAAAAATAAAAAATGTGCCCTGGGTGGTGCTAAAGGCCCTCAGTCACAATCTAACTTGAGCAGCGTATGGTGTTAAAATTGGATGATCCATTACTGTAAACCCCTATTGGTGGCATATACGGACAGAATAGCGAAAAACAGAAATTGATGCCACCACTTAAAATGTTTATATTTGCTTAAATTAATCATTCAAACCACAAGTTTCCCACAAACTATGATTCCAAATCCCAACAATTTCATTTCAGACTTCTCTTTCAACTTTATTCTTAATGATAAATGGCATATACGCAATTACGCATTATGAAAAAGTGTACCTGATTTGTGTGTGTATATGTAGATGCAACGAAGGCTGTTACAAACGTAAAACAAAACAAAACAACAAAACTAATGAACCTAGCATAAATTTACCACCTCCCTGACATAAAAAGTATCGAGAAAACAAGTTGCGTGAATAACAAACTGGGAACAGGCAGGCTTCACTTTTCACATGCTCATCTATTCAAAATATTTGAATAGGATGCAAAAAAATGTCTCAATTTTCTGAACTGCTGTGGGAGATGTCTGAGATGCCTGGTACTGTATTGTGTGCAAATATGGACATTAGTCTTGGTAATTAGTACGATTCTTTTGGTTCGAAATGATTTGTTATGCCTCATGTTTTGTTAAGACAATTTTTTAAACGTGTGAAATGTGCTTTTAACGTTTGTAATGTTTTTTTTTTTGTTTTTTGTTTTTACTAAACAAAATGCTCATCAACCTTTGTCCTTTGCAGCTCCCAGGGACATGAAACTCACTCCCCAGCAAGCTCCACTGTATGTAAGTATGAGAATTTGCCTCGCAGAAGCTGTTTTGCTTGTGAAAACAAACCATCTGCTTTGTGCCTTGCGTCTGCTCTCAGGTGAGCAGGTTGTTAACAAGCGGTAACTTTTATCATTACGAGGGTTACCGCGTAACACCTTGTGTTCTGAAATTCCTCTGAGGTGGATGGTTGAGCGCTAACTGTTGTATGGACTGAGTTTATGTAATTTGTGTTTTGTATGTAGCTAGCTTAGCTATATTGTAACCAGAGTAGTATATTGGGTAATTTTAGTCAAAATACTGTAATTTAAACGAAATTTAAAATTTGTTGTCAAAATTAACACTGCACCTAACCTAACACCAGCAACAAATGGAAAATATATTTTCTGTTATCTGTGGAAGTTTATGCAAGGTAATACTGGAAAAAAAAAATACATAAAAGAAAAACTGCTTCAACTGTTTGGTAGAAGGAAATAAAATGCAAATCCCAGATGGGAAAAAGAAAACTTGATTTGAATAATGTCATTGTCATTTGTTTTTTGTGCAAGTGTTCAGCCGAGGCTCCGAAATGGTTACCTATAAGTAGTAATCAAATTTTTTTTTCGGATGGAGGAACCTTGGGTGGGAAACTTTTCAGGTGAAATAAGTTCAGTTGCTCAAGTTACGCACCTGATCGCAAATCACTTCCCACTTGTCCAAGGTTCTTGTCCTATTACTGCGGTTAACTGCATCCATATAGCCCCGCGATTGCTGGAACGTTCTGGGCGTTCGTTCGCACTTGGCAGGCTGAAGGAAGGCACGGAGAGGAAATGAGATAAGTCCGGTAACAACAGCTCTGCACTTGACAACGTTATCTCCAACGTACAGGGGCGCTTTTGATTTCACACGCAACAAGTCAGGTTCATTGCCTCTAGGTATTTTAAGAGAAGTTCTTATCGAGGTTTATCCTATACCAGGAAGCCCTGAGGAGAAATAAAACAAAGTTTGTGGGTGATATGGCCTAAAAATAATATCATGATATCTCAAAGAAATTTGTGGTAACAATATTTTCCACCTCAACATGCAACTTGAGTTGCGAGACAAGTCGAGGTGACATTGGACAAGATAGTCGTCCATTTTCTGGAGCTCTCCATTGCAAGCCGGCGAGACGTCCTTGTTCGCCGAGCCGCTCACTCGACCGATGACGGGCTTAGGACCGCCCCCTCATTTGAATAACATTTCGACTTGGCAGTACGGACCAAAACTGCCAAAATTCAAACTAAATCAATACATAAATAAATACCTAAATAAATAAATGACTACATGAATATATAAATAAATAAATAAATGGCTAAAAGTGAAAATACAAACGGATATAAAAAAATATAATTCAAATATTAAATACAAATGTATGTGTTATATATATATGTATATATATATTTTTGTTCTTTTTATTTCCATTTATATTTATTTTTTGAATATAATTTTCAAATAATATTTTTTTACATCCATTTTTCTTTTCAGTTGTAGTCATTTATTTATTTATTTATTTAGTCATTTATTTATTTTTAAATTTGGCAGTTTTGGTCCTCCATATCAAGTGGCATATTTGTATGCAACTGTGTAAAGACTTGGTATCAAGTTCCAAAATTATGGGGGAGAAAAAAAGTTGTAGAGGCATAAAAAACTAATATAAAAAATATATAATTCAAAATTAAATACAAATGTATTTATATATGCATATATATAGTTTTTGTTATTTTTATTTCCATTTGTATATATATATTTTTTTTATCTAATTTTAAAATATATTTATTATATATCCATTTTTATTTTCACTAAGCAGTTTTGGTCCTCCAAATCAAGTGACATATTTGAACGCAACTGTATAAAGACTTGGTATCAAGTTCCAAAATTATGGGAGAGGAAAAAAAAAAAGGAAAAATGTGGTAGAGAGGCACATCACACTTTGGGAATGACCAAAGTGTAGCGGGTGCTTTCTGCAGCAAGCCCGTCTCACTGCGAGACTGAGCTCACTGCTGGTAATAACAAGCACTTAACAAAGTGGCCTGCTGGGGTTTTTGACCTGCGCTGCAAAATGGGGTTGTTTGGTGTGCACGGTTTGTTTTTTAGCAACATCGAAAGAACAGCTGGTGTCAATGAACACACAATACCCTGCTTTTTTTTTTTTTGGCTGTTGAGTATGTAGAAGCCATCAAATTGATTTTGCAATGCGGTGCCGTCCGTCTGTCTAGGATGCTTTCCTCCGATTAAACGTACATGTTGTGGCTGCTTCAACTCAAATTGCTCAACTTCCGATTCAAATTCGGCCATCAACCCTGAGACCTTCTTGTGCGTGTCTCGTTGATAGACAATTCCGTGTGCATTGGTGAAACTTTTTCCTTGCGCTATCCCCCCCCAGTGGTGTGTGCATCACTCCCTTTGCGAATCAGGTTTTCTTTCGTTTTTAATCAATACCAAATGAAAAACAATGATCAGTTTATGAACAGTCATCGTAAAAAAAGATTTGCTAAACACATTGCAAAATTAGTAGGAGGGCTTGTTGAGACTCTTTTGTGTTTATTAACAAAATATTAATTACAGTTATTTTGGGCAATAATTGAAATCACGATTATTCAAACGATCTTATATTTTTTGGTACAAAACAAGAACATATTTAAACGTGTAAAAAAAACAAACAACTAAATTAACAATATTATTATTTTTTTAAGTTTCAAATAAAGTTCTTTGAAACCCTAATTATGAAAGGTCCTTTTGGACCAAACAAAATTGATAAAATAAATTTTTAAAATTAAAAAAAGGAACAAATATTTTAATTCCAGGATGGGTTCCTTCCTTGTATATATTGTATATGTTATGAATCTGATGTTTATTCTATTTATTTATCTATGTATTTATTTATTAATTCACTCGCCTACTTCCTGTTGTAATATTTGAATAATTTCAATTAAAAATCTTTTTTTTTTTTTTTTTTTTTTTTTTTTTTTACAATTATGGCAATTTTTGTAATCATGAGGTGTAACAATTGAAATTTTAATTGAATTTCGATTAATTGCACAGCCCTACTCTACACTATTTTCATTTGTTCCAAAAGTAATAAAAGCGATTTGTAAATGCCTGGCCTAAAAATTTCCCGTTTTGGCGGAATCATTGTGGCGTAATTGTCCCCAGCCTCTTTATCGCCACTGATGGAAGATGACAGCCTCTTGTTATCCTGAGCAACTCCTCCTTTATGCATTTGCACAAAATGCAGTCATCACAGACGGATCGATATAGGCACTCTACTCAAGCGTCTGTTCTCACAAGTCGCCGGCTGGTCATGTTATTTGCGGCGAGCGGATATTAATTTGAGGCCAAAACAAATGGAGGAAAAATATTGTTTCGCTGCTGTCAGGAATCATTTGAGCAACTGCTCTGCTAAATGGATTCCACTATCGCCGATTCCTTGTGATTGCGTGGATCTTATTTCCCCCACTAATATGTTCTCATTCCGGCATGGAGTGCAGAGTCACAAATCGGCCGAGGTAGCAATCTGCTCAGTAGCGCCTGAACTCCTAATTTCCAATCTGGGCCCAAGATAAGAGATGAGTTTTTAATGGAGACAATGTCATGCCTGCTGGCCTCCACCTCTCTCCATCTCATTTACTGCATTCGCGACTCGGCTGGTCCGTGTTGAGGCCGCAAGACTCCCCCTCGCATACTAACAATCTACTGCTTGCTGTTGGGCACGCCACGCAACTTTTCGCAGACTGCTCTAAGGGTGTAATTGTAGATATGAGGACATTATTTCAAGGTTTAAAACGATGCGTGGCGTATGAATACCGTACATGGTCAAGCTACTGCAATTCTGACATGACTCCTTCATTAGCGTAGCTTTCGTGATTGACTACAGGCCGGTGTAAGAATACCCGGTCATGCATTGCAAGTAGTCAGTTACCGCTAGGGTACCTCACGATACGATACGACATGCGATACAAGGCTCACGATAACGATTCTTTCACAAAATGACGACACCGCAATTATCGATATATTGGTCAGATAATAAAGCCACGATAATCTACTAATAAATAATAAGAAATTTGAAATAAATAAAATAATAAATACAAAATATATAATAAATATATAAATATAAAACAAATAAATATAACAAATAAAATACATCTAATAAACAATTTTTTTCTGTGTAACATTGCAAAAGTAAACAAATAAATAAGATTACTTAAATATTGAATCCAATTAAATCAATATTAACAGTCCTTAGAAATTATGTGCTTCAAAAAGTCAAAATATAAAATATGTTTTAAAATGTTAAAATTGAAGCTATAATACACATTTTTCATAGAAACGTATATGCAAAATTGAGTCAGTTGCTCGACAGGTAAATGTCTTCCACAAGTAAAAGTAAGCTCATGAGTCTTCTTCGCCTGAAGTGGCTGATTTCCCCGCCACTCTTGTGAGGCACGCCCCCTAGTGGCCCACCAAGTAATTGCTCAATAATGAACAAGGGAGCCGTTATACAGAGTAGCTGCATATTAACTACAAATATCGCGATACTTGCGTAGGCGTATCGATAATCTCTCTGGAAACAAAGTATCACGATTTATCACGATATCGATATATCGTCACAGTCCTACCACAGACGTTTCATAACATTATTATTCCAATGTTCCACTTGGCTCTTTGCATCCATTTTCCCAAAATTATTTTAGCGCTGCTGCCTAGCCTGTCTTTGCGAAACAATCACCGAGGCTAGCAGAGAGACACGAGAGAAGGAAGCAAATATGCCAACCCCCCCCCCCCAGAGCTAAGCGACAGTTTGCGTGCATGTCGGACTTAGTAGGCGACGGAACGACGACGAGGGGATAAAATGTCCCCATTATCCCTCCTCCGTGTCAATAATGTTGCAGTTCCCCCGGCGGAAAGAAGCTGACGGGGAAACAATCGTCCCCTTTCTGGTGCCTCCTCGCCTCCTGCTCGCCATGCCCTCGCGTGACATCACTTCATTCTGAGCGGCACTCCAGCACACAATTCAGTCAATTGTGACTTTGCAAAAACGTGTGTGCACACGTGTGTGTGTGTGTTTTATTTTTTTTTTACATTGTATTCTTGGCTGACTTTACAGTACTGTCATGCAACTGGCTACACAATGTTAACCGACCGTCCAGCTACTATGGATAATGCATGCATGCATGTACTGTATGCATGTAGCAGTGTATTGTTTTTCCACAACAGGACACAACATTTCAGTTTGAAATAATACATTTCAGGGTCAAACTGTAGCCGCTGTTAAATAAAACAGAATAAACTCATGATTAATAATAATAATAATAATAATAATATGAAAATAATGTAAGACTTTTTGTTCTGTGGAGTTTTAAAGGTAAAGCCGGATCAAATAATAATAATCCTATTGTGGTTTTCCACAATAACTGCTGAATTGTGGAATTTAATTAAATAAAATAAATAAATAAATAAATAAAAATAAAAAATAAAAAATTTATATAAAACAAAAAAACAAAAAAAACTATTGAGGTAAATATGGTGCAAAAGTAACTTGTAAAAAAAAATATTTTTTACCTGTAGAAAAAAGTATAAATTTGTATCTGTAAAAGTCGTGTTTTGTACCTGTAAAAAATAAATAAATAATTGTACCTGCAAAAAAAAAAAAAATGTATTTGTAAAAAAAAAAAAAAATGTATCTGTAAAAAGTGTATTTGTAAAATTAAAAAAAAGTATTTGTAAAAAAAAATGTATTTGTAAAAAAAATGCATCTGTAAAAAAAATAAATAAATTACCCTGTAAAAAAAAATGTACATGTAAAAAACATTTTGTACGTAAAAAAATAAAGTGTACTAAAAAAATGAATGTTAAAAAAAATTGTATGTAAAAAATAAATAAATAAATAAATACGTTTTTTTTTTTATTACCAATTATCTTTTCTACAGGTGCATTTGTTTTTACAGGTACAAATCACAACTTTTACAGACGCAAATCTAGACTTTTTTTTTTTTTTTTTTTTTTTTTCCCCCTACAGGTAATTTTTTTTTTTTTTTTTTTTAACAAGTTACTTTTGCACCATATTTTCCTCTATAAAAACAAAAGAAAGCTTTTGTTCGCATATACACGATAAAATTCATATAGTGAAACATAATGGATGTATGTGATTGAGAATTCATTCATTGTATTAGCAGCCGAATAATTTCCGAACTTTATTGATGGTTATCAGCACACTTTTGGCAGACAGCGCAGTCGCAGAAGTCGTTTTGCTTTCTTTCTCATTTAATTGACAGAGAAAAGTCAGAGCAGCAAAGCGCGGGGTTAGTTTGGAGCTTGTCAAGCGTCTGACAAAGGTTTAAAGGTGCAAGACGATGGTGACATAATCAAGGTGGAGACCAGGAAGTTGGAGTGCGTGTGTGCGATGTATTTGTGTGTCATGCGTTTCCTTTTTACTCACAATGATGTCATAGTGATAGCCTGAGAAGTGTTGGTGCTCGTTTACAAAAAGCAGTCAGTGTTGCAAACTTAATGATGGGGTCGCTATATTTAGCGAACGTACAGTGACAGGCGGAACAATGAAATGCTCCTCCCGTTTGATGGCCAAAAGTACAATCGACGTGTTTACTCACCTGCTGCTCTTCATACACCCGAATAAGTCATGACTTTCTGAGAGTATATAAGCTTTTGCGTTCACGAGTTAATTGATTTGTGAGTGCGTTGAAAGGTGATCATCATTATTTGACTATTTTGTTTGTGCCTTGAGATTTTTATGAACTAAAATAAATGTGTCCCGGATCAATAAAGTGTGGGAAACACTTTATTCTTATTGTGTTTTGCCATGCGTGCAGGGCCGCTGCGTGATCACAGTGCAGCTCACCGATGGAGAAGAGCTGGCCGTGGACGAGGAGGGCGCCGCCCCCGCCTCCGACTACTTCCTTTTGTTTGCCGGCAGCACGCAAAGGCATCTGAGCAGCACCCTGAGGAGCGGCCATGACACCCTGCAGGCGCTGTGTCCCGGTAACACACAGACCTTCCACACATCTGGATATTACTATTAACTCATTCACTGGCAGCCATTTTCACTGAAGCAACCGCCTTCGCTCCCGGCTGTCTTACTGGTTTTAGACTGATTTGGCAAGGCCTACAGAATATTGTGTTCTGTTGCTATAAAAACATGGAACATACCAAAAGAAAGATTAAAGTCTCTTCTTTCATCAGGAAAAAAAGTACATTTCTATCTGTTTCTGTTTTGCAGCAATTAGCATTAGAATATATCTAAGTTTCATCATTATTCACAAATCTGCTTCGAATTGTGGGGAAACAGCTTTTTTTTTTTCAACATGGCCCTGGTTGATCTCATATACACTGCTGCCACCTGCTGGCCGTTTTTGTAATAACTACCATTGCTTCAACCGTTCTCTACAGTAGAGAGGCTACATCAAAGTGTTTTGTATGCTCTAGCACATAAAAAAACACACACAAAAAACCCGAATAAATACGTCTTTGGGACACTTAAAACATTTAAAATAGAACGTGTTTATACGTTTTTGGGAGGAAATGAGTTAAGGAATGAGAGAGGAAAAAAACAAAACAATTGAAACCTGGAACCTCAGTTTACGAGCTTAAAGGGATGCTTTACTTATTTAGCCATTTTTAGCCATTAATATTTTTCCTATAATAAATTTGATATTTTCATTATTTTTCATGTACAATTATTACCTTTAAAAACACATTTTGCAACTTGCTGTCGACTCAGCTCATTCATTTTTTGAAAATTTTGAAAATATTTTACTCTTCCAAGAAGTATCTCTGCAATAAGCAGATTGATTATTTTGTATAATTTAAAAAGAAGAGTGCTTGCCTTTATCCCAGTGCTTCTCAATGATTTTTGTTATGCACCAACCACCCTCATACAGGTAGAAGAAAATATTTTGCCCTCCAGAAGCCACCGCTGCGACCATAAGTACTAACAAATAGTATCATTTGTGTATAAAATTGAGCTGATACTCTTTGCAGACGCTGACAAGGAGTGCGCCACTGCCATCTACTGTAGTGTATGTGCAATTACACTTTATCCTAGTACAGCAAAAAAAAAAAAAAAGACAAAATTGGAGAGGTCAGGGGAAAAAAAGTGTTTTACATGCTGTTTAATAGTTTTACGACAGTTAAGAACTTAATTCAGTTGCTTAAAAGTTATCAGTACAGAAAATAAAGGTTGGCAACAGTCTGACCCTGGAAAAGATTTGTGTTCAGTTTCCATAATTTCCTCTGGGGGGAAATTCTGTCAGTAATTGTTTTTATATTTTAGGAGGTACCACGTTATATTGCGAGCATCTGCTCGTTTGTTTGTGCGCCCATCTGTTCACAGGATTGGCCAAAATATGGTGCAGATGTGTTTAATCAAAGAAAAAAAAAACTTTTTTTTTTTGCTCTCCACACTCTTGCAAATCCGTTTTGAACCGCAAAATAGTGAATGCTCTCCTGGCCATGTAATATAATAATCAAGTGATCAGGTGGTCATCGGATTAACCCCAATTGTCTTTGGTAAATAAACAACTAAAATGAAGAACAATTGCTTAGATAAGGGAGGCTTAATGGGGGAAATATGGCATAATGTAAAAGGATATAGTATCATAATCAAAGATGACCTGTGATGATAAGTCCTTCTGTTCTCTCCTGCTTTTTAAATATAATGATCATAGGCGCCTTTTTATTAGGCTGCCGTCACTTGGCCAGCAGGAGGAAGTCGGGGCTTATTATTGCAGAGGAAGAGAGAAGATGGAATAAATGATTAATCTTCTTCTTCTTCTTCCCTCATACTGTTCTCCATTTTAAAGAAAAGTGTGTGGCAAATGCACCTGCTGTATGTTTGCATCTGTTGACGTTTTTCATCGACTAAAAGTTGATACGGTGCCGCTGATAACTGCTTACAAAAAGGTAAAGGCAAATTTGATTTAAGTAAAATGTGAATTAGAGACGAGCTGCAGTTTGTAGCACATTGACTTCAACTATTATGACCAAAAAAAAAACTATTTATAAGGATAAAGTTGCAAATGTTGCTAAAAATAATAGATTTTTACTATAACTAATTTTTTTTTTGTGGAAAGATATATTACCGTGGCTAAAATGTCCTAAATTATTAAGTTGTAAGGTTTAGAGAAAAAAGTCGTGCAATATAAAAATTTAAAAAGATATTATGAGAAAAGGTATATTTTAATTATAGAAAATTTTCATTGCAATGTTATCTGAACAAATACATACTGTATCTTATGAAGAAAATAAAACGATTTTATGAGAGTTTTCTTTTAGAATTTTTTTTTTTTATCTAATGAGAAATGAGAAATGTTCTGAGGAAAAATACATACAAAATACATATTTTACAACAAGAAGTTAAACATTTTAAAGTAAAAATCATATTAATAGAGAAAGTCGTAATATTGCAACAGATATATTTTTTGCTGGTAGCATTTTGAGAGAAAACCTTTTTTTAAAAAAAAAAACATTCCACGAGGGGAAAAAAAAAAGTGATGATAATAAAAGTTTTGGAAAACAAAACAAAAAAATATCATACAGGAAAAAAATTCAGAACGTTTGGAGTAAAATGTCACATTATTAGCAGAAAGAATACTGTACATATATTACTATGAAAATAAGTTGTAGTTATTACACTAACTATGTTTTTGATTATGAGAGGAAAAAAATCTAATGGACGCTGCAATTAATTTTGATTTCCTTGTTGAATGTTGAACAGCACTTCGTACATTTTTAGCTGGTAAAGATGTTTTGTGCTTGTTTCCCAACTTTGAGGAGAACGAAGACGACATTTTCATCCGTGGCCGCGATTGGTCAAAGCAAACGTGCACAATGCCACATTGTCCGATCAGCTCGAAGTATTGCACAGATTGTCCCACCGTAAATCACCGTGAAGCAGTCTCAGATTGATATTGTGGAGAATCACATTTTTTTTTTTTTTTTTTTTTATCCCAGCATTTTAGGCGTCATTACAAGACAAAACTTTGTTATGAAAAAGATTTCTGTTTATTTCAATAAAACTGATTTTTAAGCCAACTTTTGTCAGGCATTTTTTGCTCGTCTCCTTTTGTCCACGCAGCTCACAGCTGTTGCGAGGAGGTCTCGGTCACCCTGTGCGCCGTCACTCGCGGCGACTCGACAACGTCAGAAGAGCAGACGACGCTCCCGCCTCACGTCGCTCCTTTAGCGGAGCATCGCTTCAGCTTCGTTCAGGACTTGGCTTTTGACATGGCGCAATTTCTGGTGAGCCTTGAACTTCTCCGCTTGCAATTTTTAGTATCAATATGATATTTCAGCATTTGTAAGAAGCGCGTACTTCCCCACCCAGGTTAGCACGGTGGGCCGCACGGACGGCCTGGATGGCGCGCTGCTCCTGGACGAGTGTCACATCCCCCTTCTGGAGTGTGAGCGTCTGGACGAAAGTCTGGCCTTGGCCCTCCACCACATCCCGCTGCCGCCGGGATGGAACTTGCTGGGGAATCAATGCTCTGGCAGTGGCGGTAAGATTTGGAATAAAGTTTGTTACACCCATTCACACTCACATTTACACCTGCAGATAATTTAGTATCATCGATTCACCTACAGCACCATGCATATTTTTGGAATGTGGGGGGAACCTGGATGGTTAGCACGTCCGCTTCCCAGTTCTGAGGTCTCCGGTTCGAGTCCAGGCTCGGACCCTCCTGGGTGGAGTTTGCATGTTCTCCCCGTGCCCGCGTGGGTCTTCTCCGGGTACTCCGGTCTCCTCCCACATTCCAAAGACATGCATGGCAGGTTAATTGGGCGCTCGGAATTGTCCCTAGGTGTGCGTGTGAGTGTGGATGGTTGTTCGTCTCTGCGTGCCCTGCGATTGGTTGGCAACCAGTCCAGGGTGTCCCCAGAGCCAGCTGAGATAGGCGCCAGCAGCCCCCGCGACCCTTGTGAGGAATAAGCGGTCAAGAAAATGGATGGATGGATGGGGAACCTGGATTATTCAGAGAAAATGCACAGGCATGTGGACAAACCACTTGCTAGTCACTAATGCTACGTAAGCAAAATGGTTCATTCAGGGTATCACAGCGTCGGAAACTTCGGTTTTAATCGATAACGTTTTAAAGGCAGAATTGGCTGATTGTTTTGGCCCATGTTTGAAGGCCAATAAGCGGCCGATTATATAATCGGCGGACGATTTTCATTTTTTTTCTTTTATGTAAAGACAGCTTGACTGACAAGAACCGAATGAATTAAAAAAAAAAAAAAAAACCCTGTCGCTCTATCCACAACACTAAACCGAATGAACACCCTAAGCAGCGCTGAATTCTCCTTACCAAAAAATAAATAAATCCATGCACAGACTGTCCACTGTATTAATTCCCATTCCGCTCACCCTTCCCTTTCTCCTGTAGACTTGCACCCGCGGGAGACCCTGCTGCATTTTTCGGCCCGTCGAGGCTTGTTCCGCGTCACGCGCTTCCTGCTGTGGCAGCCAGGGGCGAGGGACGCGGCCCGGCTGCCCAATAAGCAGGGCCACACGCCGGCTGCCGTCGCGGGGCTCCGGGGTCACACCAGCCTGCAGCAGCTCCTTGCGCAGTAAGTTCCCGCTCCTCACCACTGATACAGTCACGATGTACACCATGGTGGTGTGCTTCAACTAGTAATGTCGAATTCTCATTTCTGGGGAGTGACGGGACTGTTTCTCTTTGTCAAGGCCAGAAAGTTAGAAAAAGGAAGTAAAGCAATACAGTTCAGTAAAGGTAAAACTGTGTAATCAAGTGGAATTTTTCATTTCTCTAAATGGTGGAAAAATTAACTAATTTGCTCCCAAAAACATAAATACGTTCTATTTTTAAATGTTTTAAGTGTCCCAAAGACGTATTTCTAAGTTGTTGTTTTTTTTATGCTAGACCATAATTGATGCAGCCTCTCTACTGCAGATAGACTTACAAAGACAGTCAACAGGTGGCAGCAGAGTATAAGAGATCAACTAGGGCCATGTTAAAACGAGCTTATTTCCCTACAGTTCAAAGCAGATTTGTGAACAACTTAGCTATATTCTAATGCTAATTTCTGCAAAACGCAAACAGATAGAAATATACTTTTTTTCCTGATCAAAGAAGAATGATATATATTTTTAATCAAAGTGAATGAATTAATAAATATCCAGAGAGGCCAACCTATTTCATCACCTCTCAAGATCATTTTGGAAATTTTGCCAGTAATTTTTGCGTCTCAGCCAAAACAAAACACATACTATCTTTAGCTTTAGCTTAGCATTTTAGCAACGTTAAAGTGTTTTAAGCGGCCCTCAATTTCTCTCGCTGCAGCGCCACAAACCGGACAATTTGGCTGATGGCGGTGAACATGAAATTCTCTTGAGGGCACACTGGAAAGGCTCTCCCAGTATTTTTCCATGCCGAAACCATAGCAATGGAAAACTATTCTGCCGCACAAAAGCCCGCCCGGGTTACGACTTTGCTGTCTAATGATGTGTTTACCACACTTACACAACCACAAACGCGCACAGAAGCAGGGTCACATCTTCACAGATTTAACTGGCGAAGGGACGGCACGGCATGTGTTCCCCCTGCAATGGCTTCCTCATGCCGACACGCTAATGAGGTCAGATTGTCTTCATTGCGCGATATGACGCAGCTGTTTGCCAAACGGACTGCGTTATGGCTTCAAGTGAGGATGGACCTTCTAAATCTCCCGACGTAACGCTCGCCGCTTTGCTGCAGAACACAATTGAAGCGGCAGCGCCTTGTGGGGCGCGATCCAACGCCTCTCCGTTTTTACGCGCCGCTCCCTAATCACGAGCAATGACGTTTTCCCACATGAGAGCTGCGGTCACTGGTGACTTGAGGAGCTAAACGTGGTCCACCCAGCGTTGCGCAAACGGTGCCGCCTGGTGCCGCGGTGTCCCCCACTCGTTCACAGTCGTGTTAATTTTAGCCGCCATTTTAAAATTTGGTCTAATTTTTTTAGTACAATTTGAGTCACGCTTGTTAGTTTTTATCACAACCTCATCCTGTTTTTATTTAGTCAATTTTTAGCCAACTATGAATGAATCCACAAAAACTGTCAACATTTTAGTCTAGTTTTAGTCAGGACAATTATTACCCCTTTATGTTTGTTTTTTTTGTCAGCAGATAATGTTGAACATTTGAGATCTAAAACAGTTTCACATAAAATGTTCTAATCTTTTTGATGAAAAACAAATTCACACACAATTACAGTATATCAACAAGTGGCTACTATGGCTCCATGCTATGAGCTAGTAAATTAGCCAGCATTAGTTAGCGTTCGGATTAACATTATTGTTGAAATGTTATAGCCGCTGGATTATACATTATAACTATAACTTACTTTTTTTTGTTTTAACCGTTCACCGTGAATCAACCTGCTGTCTGTTCCACGTGTTTGTGCATGTTGCACTCGGGAGTTGCAGGTTGGAAAGGGTGTGTGTCACAGTGACGATCAGCAGAGACAAAATTTTACAAAATCCTACAATTTATGAAGTACATTCTTCATTAGTCAACAAAAATGCATATTGATTTAGTCCCAGTTATTGTTTATTAATGAGAGATTTAGTCCAGTCTAGTCTAGTTTTAATCCGGTGGAAATTATTTTTGTTTATTTTTTGTTGTTGCTGTTATTATTGCATGACCCACTATCTTCTAAACGGCTAAAAAAAGACTCGTGAACAACCACAATGACTTTCTTTGCTCTCACTGTAACTGGATTACGGCAGCAAATGTAGAGGGGTGGGGGGGTGCGGATCAGCTGACATCACTGTTAAAACTCCCTGTGCTTGCTGGGCTAATCGGGTGCTGAGCTTCCTTTCCTTCGCCAGGGATGGTGATCTGAAGTGTTTATTCCGCGGCAGGGCTGAGGAAGACGCCGAGTCGGACCGAGGCCCCCAGCGTGTCCAGCCGGCGGCGACGGACGCCCGCGTGGTTTGCCGCCACCCCGGCTTGCACGCCCTGACGCAGAGCGTGCACCCGGGCCGCGAGCCGCCCAGCCTTGGCCGCAGCGTGGAGCAGCTGTTGCATTTGACGAGTCACCTCCACGCCAAGGTGAGTCACGGAATTCGCCGCTTGATTGTTTGCCTTTTCCCTGCCCTCGACTTTTGTGCATAAGCAGCGGGAACAGCTCATGCAATTAGTAGTGTTAATTTGATCTGTTTTCCTCCAGTTTCAATCACCTGTTAGTTTTTATCATAATTCGTTAACTTCATCCCATTTTTATTTAGTCAATTTTTAGTCGACTATAAATATAGCATTTTCATCTTTATTTTAGTCCAAGAAAACATAATTTTATTTGTCTGGTTTTAGTCAACAAAAACTGTCAACCATTTAGTCTAATTTTAGTCAGGAAAATCATTTTACCCCTGCAGATTATGTTGAACATTTTGGATATAAAATTATTTCACATAAAATGTATTCATCTTTTTGACGAAAAACGTCACACGCAATTACAGTGGCTACATGTTACGAGCTAGTAAGTTAGCCAGCATTAGTTAGCGTTCGGATTAATATTATTGTTGAAATGTTATAGCCGCTGGATTAATGTTACGTTGTAACTATAATTTACTTCTTTTTTTTTTTTAACATTTCACCATGAATCCACCTTCTGTCTGTTCCATGTTTGTGCATGTTGCGCTCGCTAGCTGCAGGTTTGAAAGGGTGTGTGTCACATGACAATGTCACATGACAGGATTTTAGAAAATCATATGATTTTCGTCTTTTGTTCATGAACTAAAATGTCAATAGATTTTAGTCCAGTTTTTATTAATTGAAGTACATTTTCGTCTCATCTTCATTAATTGAAAAAAATGCATACCGATTTAGTCCCACTTATTGTTTATTAGAGGTTTTTAGTCTAGTCTAGTCTAGTTTTAGTCCGGTGAAAAATGTGCGTTGACCAAATTATTTTCGTTTACTTTTCGTTGACGAAATTAACAATTACACAACCAACTTGCGCACTTAACCTCGTGTTCTCCCTGCAGAGATTGTCTGTGCTGGAGCTGCGCTCAGACTGCCTGCACACGGCCGCCGAGTGCAGCGAGGGTGTCGAGCCGGGGACGGCCAGCTGCCCGCAAACAAACGCGCCAGAAAGTCGGGTCGAAAACGGCGGCGGCGGCGCTTGCGGATATGGCGACGAGGACGACGGGAGCGCGTCTGTAGCGCTCCCCGGGGAGCATGGCCTCGGCCCCCTTCGGGATTGGGTGTGTCTTGAGTCGAAGAGGGCAGATGGAAGGGAGGAGCCCGACGCCGCACAGAACTTGACGCCCGTGGAAAGCCTTCAACCGGCTGGGCGGGGTGAACAGGAAACTGATAGAGGAGGAGAAGGACGGGAGGCCGCGGAGGGAGAGGATTTATCTGGGAAGGAAGTAAACGGAGTATCGGAGAGTGGCGGAGGGTCAGTCATGGGCCAGGCGCCATCGTCTGACGCGCCAGTCCAGGAGTGTCACCAAAATGGCGAGGCGGACCTTTGCGACGAGAACTCCTTAGGCGAGGAGGAGGCTTTAGCGCAAGAAGACCTCCCACCTCCGGGAGGGAGCGATGATGTAACCCTGGAATCAGATGTTCCGCCTCCCGGAGAGGGGGAACCTCCGCCAGATGTAAACAGCTCGGAACAAAACCAGGAAACAGCTGGCGAGGATCATCTGGCGGACGGGCGGCAAGACCCTGGTCAGCAGACAACCGAGGGGGAGACTTGTTCGGACTTGAACGGCGTCGCTGTGTCACCTGGAGGGGAAAATCCAGAGGAGACTGATGGCTCACCTGATCAGTTAGTCAAATCCGACATCGATCCCGATTCGGGCCTAACTCACGGCCTGTCCAGCGACGACGACGTCAGCTTCCAGTCGGTCGGAAGCTGCGTGACGGACACATTCCACCCCACCTCGGAAAGTGTCCCATTGAAGGAGCAGCAGACGGCTGTTGAGGGATCCGCCGTGGAAGAAGTGGACCACATGACGCCAGACCAAAGTGGCACGTGTTCGCCAATGTCGGCAGAGGCCGCGACAAGTTCAAAGGAAACTGTCGCCGATTTGGAGCCCAGCTTCCACGCAGAGGAGCATCCGGAGAAACACGAGGAGCTAACCGCTCCAGAACCTTGTGAGGCTGACCTGTCGCTAGGCAGAGACGCTTCAGCGGGGACGGCAGAAGAGGGAAATCCCAGCAGCGCTGACCTCAATGAAGGTATGGATGACATTCAGTCGGCACTAGTGTTTATTTTTATCAGGCATTTTAAAATTTCATCTCCGTTTTAGTCCAGTTCCAATCACGCTGTTTAGTTTTTAACTCATGTGCTCCCAAAACTTAGAAATACGTTCTACTTTAAATGTATTGTGTCCCAAAGACCTATTTATACGTTGTTGTTGTTTTAATGCTACAGAAGGCTTTGATGCAGCCTCTCAAATGCAGAAAATGGGTGAAAAAAAATGGTAGTAAGTACAAAAACGCCCAGCAGGTGGCAGCAGAGTATAAGAGATCAACCAGGGCCATGATGAAAACAAACCGTTTCCCCCACAATTCTAAGCAGATTTGGGAATAATGATGAAACTTAGCTATATTCTAATGCTAATTGCAGCAAAATGGAAACAGATAAAAATTTATATATATTTTTCCTGATGAAAGAAGATACTTTAATCTTTCTTTTAGTATATTTTTATAGCAATAGAACACAATAGTCTGTGGGCCTTGCAAAATCAGTCAAAATCCAGTAAAATGGCCGGGAGCGAAGGAGGTTGCCTCAGTGAAAATGGTTGGGAGGGAATGTGTCAAACATGCTTTGTCAACATCATCCCATTTTTATTTAGTCAATTTTTAGTCGACTATAAAAAAAAAAAGCCATAAGCGCTTGTAATATGTAGTAATAAACATTCATACGATCATAATATGCACATTTCTGGGCTCCTCGGTTTTACAGCATTCCCGACGTTTGGCATTTTGAGGTGAACGAGGAACTAGTGAACCGGATGACGTCAAACCATGTGATCACATGGCACAAGAAGGACCCAGTTTGCACCTTTTTTTTTTTTCTTTCTTTTTTTTTTTTAATATATCTTTGGCTTAGATGTGTTTTATCATTCAAAGATGTACTGCAATTTTGATTTATTAGTAAACGTAATGACAAAAATGTGCACGTAAACCCGGCTACTGAAAAGCCAGTCAAGAAAACATCTTAAACAGAAACCCAAATCACAGAAAGAGGAGCAACTGAGTCAAAGGAATTGTGGTGATTTGTAAATTTCTAATATTTAAAAAAAAAGAAAAAAAAAGAAAAGATATTTTAATATTCTCGCAATTATTATTAATGTCTGACATGACATTAATTTAGACTTTTTGGTTCAGCTCTTTTAAGGGAGAATATGAGTTGCCTGCAGATGTAGATGAAAACATTTGAATCGAATTCTTTTCAAATCCTTTTGATGTTCTTTACACAGAGATCGCGGTTCCTCCATAGACAAATCTCAGCCTTGAATGAAAAAGGCTTTTATAAACAAAATAGAAATGAATGATCAAATAGTCACTTTTTGAGTTTTAGACATACACCCTCCCACTGGAGCTTTTAGGAGCACATGATATTTAATCAATATAGCAAGGGTGAGAAAAAAAAATCCTGTGTGTAAAATGAAGACAGAGAACACTGCAACAAAGTTATTTTAGCCCCAGGCCACTCCAACCCCTGTGTGTGCGTGTGTGTGTATGTGTGCGCCAGGATAAAAATGTCTCACTTCACTCGTTATTGATTCCCCCATGCTGCCGCTTTGTCATTGCACCCACCATCTGACTTATGTGTTTGTGTGTGTTCTCCAGAGGGGCCGGTGATCATGTCGGAACACGCCGAGACCACCTGTGTCGCTCAGGAAGCAGATGAGACCGACTCTTCCGCGGTAAGTCCCCACAGCAGAGGTGTGGCATTATTATTGTTATTTATGGAATTGTCCAAAATTGTGATTACAATTGGTGAAAGGTGAAGATAAAAGTGTAGGAAATTGCTATTGCTAACCACAACACCTTAAGCGTCGCACATGAAGTCAAGTGTGGAGGGAGTTGTTGTGAATGAGCTCATGATGAGCTTACATCGGAGACGGGGAGGGTCCTCCTCATAGGTGTTCCCCAAAATTGTCCAACAGTATCTTCATTATTACGTAAAGTAGAAAAAAAAACAAAAACCGGGAGTAAGTATAAATATTGCAGTTCAAATCTGTTGCTAACCAGAACAGCAGCACCTGCCAATGGCATGTAAACAATTTCTTAGATGTACAGTAATAACATTTGGAGCCTTCTTAAGAAGGTTCTGACTTTTTTTTTTATAGTGTACTTTAGGTTGTTTGTTGGTTCTGGCTTTCTTTAACTTGGTTTGTTATTCCCACATAATAGTGTAAGAGGCAGATAGCAACTACCTAGCAACCGGCAACCAATCATAATTCGCCTTATCGTCACGCCACTGTCTTCTTTTATTGTTCTGGCCGGACAATCGAGTTGGTCCAATTCCAGTTATACAGAAGGCTTTGATTCAGCCTCTGAACTGAAGAGAATGCTTGAAGCAATGGTAGTTACTACAAAAACGGCCAGCAGGTGGCAGCAGAGTATAAGAGATCAACCAGGGCTATGTTGCAAAAGGCTCTTTTTTTTTTCCCCCCACTGTTTTAAACAGATTTGTGAATAATGATGAAACTTAGGTATAATTCTAATGCTAATTGCTCCAAGACGGAAACAGATAGAAATATACTTTTTTATTTTCCTGATGAAAGAAGAGACTCTAATCTTTCTTTTGGTAGGTTCCATGTTTTATAGCAATAGAACACAATATTCTGTGGGCCTTGCAAAATTCAGTTAAAATGGCTGGGAGTGAATGAGTGTTGTAAACGAGCCGCAAGAGAATCTTAACTTAAGCAGGAATGTGGGCATGAATGAGGGGATTGGCTGGCAACCAGTTCAGGGTGTACCCCGCCTACTGCCCGAAGCCAGCTGGGATAGGCTGCAGCAGCCCCCGCGACCCTTGTGAGGAGCAAGCGGTTAAGAAAATGGATGGATGGACAAGGATGTGAACAGGAACCTAACGACACAAATTTAAGACTTTTAGTGCGATTCCTACCAAAGTTTCCAGCTATCATTTTAAAATGTCATCGAGGAGATAAACAGAACTCCCTTTTTTTTATGTTGTCACAGCCTGAGAATTTCCTCCTCATGTTACTCAGGCTTCTGTTTCCAGCTTCTTAAATATTTAACAACTTTAACGTTTATGATTGTGTGCCCACGCGGTCTTCCGGGGAAGAAAATAAAATCCCTCCACACCACAGGAAAATCACGCAGGATATCATCTTAAACTCAAATTACAACACTACCATATGCATGCACATTCGGGATGTAATGATATCCAAACATCACGATACGATATTATCTCGATATGAAGGTCATGATACGATAATTATCACAATATTTAGGTTCGCGATATATCTTAAAAAAGGTCACAGTATTAAAAAAATAAAAAATCATACTAAAAAAGGCACTATGTTGTGCTTTTGTACATTACAGCAATGCATATAAACAACCTAAAATCTCTAATAACACAATATTGACACACTTACTTGCTTATTTAGTTTCTCCACATATTGACTCGCTTCAAAAGCACATTCATTACATTCACCTTCATCTGGCCATTCGTGTGGATTTTAAATATAGAAGGGCCAAAACATGCCTTGCGAAAATTAAACTGCACTAAAAAAAAAACACCAGAGGGTGCTAGAACTACACAAATGGAAAGCAACTTAACTTTTTTTAACAGATGTGCTGTTTTTAATATCGCAATATCACGATAATATCACAATATCATGATGAACAACAACCCAGACCAAATCTAGTTCATCCCCGACGTACAAAACTTGCCTCTCTAAATCAAACTACATACTTCTTTGACACCAATGACCACTCTCCTGCTTTTTTTTATTTTTATTTTTTATATATATTCTTTGGCACCATCTTGGGACGTTTGGTTGTTGCAGCAGGAAACGCCCATAAAATGCAAATACTGTAGGTGAATTTTTCAGTGACTAGAGGCCGGGTCGGGTTCAGGTTGCTCACTGTCAACCTCTGTTTAAACCGTAGAAAATGTCTGCCGTGCAGCCGCCGTGTTATTTTGCCGCATGGACGTGAACTTTGGTCATTTAGCGCAAAAACAACATTTTTTTTTTTTTCTCCCCCTCTTAAGTCTTTGGCAGGCGCGGCCGTGCAGGCCAGGATAAATGTCACTTAGCAAGTCAGGGGGAAATCTTGTGAAAGGCGAAGAGAGAGTAATGAGGCGGAATTTGCTTACATGCACTTTGAGGTGCCACAGCGACACATTTGCAGCCCCCAGGACATATTTTCCTTTTGACTCATGCCTTCATTTTTTTCGATTCTGTGCGTTTTTTTTCCGTTTTTTTAAAAAAGCGGACTTTCTACATGGAGTTCAAACCGTGCAACAGGATCTCCCCTCGCTTTCGTTTATTTATGCACAAGCACATGGAGGCCATCTTCTCTCCCCCTGAAATGTTGCTGACTGACAGATTCCTCGGCAGCCGAAAAGCCCGAGCGGCTTTCCGCATATTCCAGGCTTGCGGTTTTACATTGGCGTTTTTTTTTTTTTTTTTTTTCTCTTTGCCTCCGAAAGCCAGATGTTTCCCGGCGGCGCTAGTTAGCTACGTTCGCCAGCAGAGAGCAGCCTTGCCTCGTAAAACCCGTCTGTCCCAGACAGTGCCTTCTTCCTTTTGCCATATGATCCTGTTGAAATGTGCCGTAGTTTCAATGAGACTGCACAATCTGCAGAAATGGGCTAAATTGTTGCTTGAACTGCATGATCTCACATTGGAGCGAGACGCGGTGAAACAAGCAAGCCGTTGCCCCCCCACCCCCCTCTACACATTACGTCACAAGGCAATCAATAGATCAAGACAGCCAGAGATATACGGGCATGACAAAAACATGCACACTATCAAGACGCCAGATCATTTATAGTCGCATTTGCCAGATCATCTCTGTTGTGATGAATTAGACAGTAACATGTTGCTGGAGCAACAACACTGAATTACAGTCTGGTGACCCTGTGTTGAAATATGTAAATCGCATCGCGCAACAGCATCTCATGAAACTTAAACGAGCGCGAGCATATCGAACCGCTACATAAAATAAACAAGCGTGAAAATCATTGCGACAGTTAAAACGCAGAAGGGCCAGCAGTGGCAGCTGCTGTTGTTGTTGTTTTTTTATTTTTTTTATTTTTGTTTTATTTTTTTTCCCCTCCCAGTACCACCAGCCTGTATCGACTGATGAAGCAGCACCATGCTGTCAAATTAACACCGTCAAATTTAGTCGGCTTGCTTACCTTTATCAGTATCAAATAATTTTCTTTTTGTGTTTTTTTTTTTTTTTTTTTTTTAATTGGCAGAAATAATTGGTTGTCGGTTTGACAATCACATTTATGCTTTAGGCCTCAGGAAATTCTGTGTTAACAACCAATATTCATCTGTAAAGTTTCACCTTTTTTTTTTTAAATGAATACTCAAGTGTGCCTCTCACAAAAATTCCAGAAGCCATAGATTCACGTCATCCTGAATTCCCACCAACGTTCTTCTGGCCTTCAGGCTCGTCTAGCAAGGTTCCGATACAAAAATATGGAATTTGTGCTGACCAGTCCTTGTTATATAGCGTTTTGGGAAACTAGCGACGGAAGTCTTAATCGGTGTCCCTTTGGATTGCGTAAAATATGAAAGGAGTCAAAGCAAGTAAAGCGAATGGGCCAAGCGGTTTGTTTGTCCGCCGATCCTTTACCGCGGCTGACAAGAACACTGACAGCTGTGACAAAAAAGATGTGGGATTCCATTTATTGGGCGGCTTTCTGGCAACCGGGGGAGTTGGCGACTTACTCAAAGGGTACCTCGAATGGGACTGTGCTTTGGAACTGCAGTCCACAACCATTTTTGCGCCACGGACCGGTTTCATTTGAAGAATATTTTGACAGTGCGGCATAGAAATAAATAAACACAAATACATCATACTAAATGCCATTAGTGGGAGCCTGTGCTTGTTTCTGTTCAATGCGTTGGTCTCATCTTAGGGTAGTGGGGGACAATAACACCTGGACTGTTACGTATGTCCAGGCTACTCTGTAATTTTGTTTTGCTCGCTGTCATTGCAAGACAACTGTTTAACAAAGGTAGGATGTTGGAAGTGGAAGCAATGTATTTGGGTGGGTTTGAAGGCTTCATTACTTTATTTGCGAGCCCGCCATCACATATTTCACAGAACAGGCTTTGTGCGTCAAAATGATCTGCAGGCATAAAAACGTTTTTTGTTTTTTTTCAAGTAGGACTACTGTTATTATCTCTTAAATGCAGCTTTTTTTCTTGGAAATTGTAGGCTCGACTTCTCTTACTATCTAATCATTTGCCGTTTCTCCTTTTCTGAAGCTCTCCAGAGATGCGTTTTCTCTTTAGTTTGTAGGCTTATGCTGCATTTGAGGATGGTCGGAAGTCGGATATATCCGAGTCGTTTTTTCCCAGTTCTGACCTGAAAGCGTTCGATGCAAAAGTAAACAAACAAAATGGCGTTTAGTGGTAAATTGTTTTGTTTTTTTATTTTGCTTCTCAAAACTCAGTTTGACCTCCAGCAAACTTACCTGCTTGCAATTTTGCTTCATTTATTATTATTTTTTTTATCTTATTTCATAAGCATTCCATACGGTTCAGTAGTTGACAGTATAATTTTATGCCACAAGATAGCGGCATACTGTCACGTACGTTGTGTTACGTGGAGTTATGTTGAATATTTATAAATGAAGAAAGCTGTCCAGTTTTATACTCAAGTAAAATGTGTCTTACCATTCACGGTTTGTTTTTCTGAATGGGTCGCCATTTGTAGAGTGATGTCACTTGTAGTCCGTCGGTGAAGTCTGGGTCCTTTTTTTTTTTTTTTTTTTTTTTTTCTTTTCTTTTTCGACTTCGCAAGCGGAATTTCTGAGTTCAAGTTTCTGTACTCACTTCCTGGTTCGAACTCGAAATAGTCCGACTTCCGACCATCCTCGAATGCAGCATTACTTCTTACTACCACAAGGGACCAAGCTAAGCAGCTTGACATGTACAGAAGCACCGTGGGATGCACCTGAAACAAAAACATAAAGTAAGACCGATGATCAATAGAATACTTTTGATTCAGTCTCTCGCTCTCTGGAGAGTCTTACCCCAAATTAGCATTCATCCACGAGCCCTACCTGTGATTGACGCTTGTCAAACACCTGGCGCCAACTGCCTCATTTTGCTTGGCAGACAAGTGATGCCAGGACCAGAGGTCGGGGGCGGTCATGTTGGGGAAGAATATGGTACCCGCCATAGCGTGCCTGCCACCTGGCGTGTCCTCCATCTTGTCAGCCGCCCTTGCCACTAAGCGCCGAAAAACCGTTTGGCTTCCATCCGCTGCCATTGTTGTCCTCGTTCCGCTGATTGCGATTCCCGTCGGATCTTCCGGGATTACAGTTTTGTCATACCAACAAGCGTATTGATTCAGAATGAAAGAAACGCTGTAAAAGTTAATCCTCTGCCGTCCCACCGTTTGATGACACATCATCGGGCGCAGTCAGGAGTTTCTTCCCTCAAGGATACGCGTTGTGGATGGTTCTTGAGGGAACGCCGAGTCGAGCCGCCGGTAATCTTCCGAATGCTTGGCAGCCATTCATTCGTGTCACACCGCCCCCAGTGATAATAACCAGCGAAATATGCTGCTTCTCGTCCCTAACGCTATGATTACAGTGGATCCGCTAAGGTCAGGACGGGAACTTGGTCGACCACAGATTTGTTCAGATGTGGAAACCATTTCTCCCAGTGGAAAATAATGGTAGGGTCAAACTTTCAGTATTCCAATTCCAAAGTCAGGGTTACGGTTTCAAGTTTGGGTTTCAAATTGTCATTTCAGGTCTGTAGAGTTTCAAAGCCCTATTTCAGGTTAGGTTAGGGTTAGGTCCAAGTGTTTTTTTGTTTTTTTTTTCTCAGGCCTAGGTTTGGGTTATAAATTATGGTGTCAACTGAGAGTTAGGGTTTCAAGGTTAGTGTTAGAAAGATGGAATCAGTATTCTTAAGTAGATGAGTTAGGGGATTGACTGAGAAAACCTGGGGCCCCTCAGTGGCACGCACTCAGTCATATATGCTCACGTTGCCTTTGCCATTACATGCCACTCCCCCAGGAGCCTCCCTCGGGTCCCCCCCCCGCCCTGCCCACTAGGGGGCGCCGAACATCTCCCACCGGCCTATTTGTGTCAACTGAGCGCACAATGGCCAAAGTGTCATCTGTCCTACTGTATACAAGCTAGTGTTGTGGCGGACTGAAGGAAACAGAGGGGGACATTCAGTGAGCCCAGGAAGGGTGTGTGTGTGGGGTGGGCCCCAGTCAGCCAGAGGCCGGACTCAAGTTTTTGGGAGGGAAAGAAGAAGAAGAAGAAGAGGAGGAGGAGGAGGAGGGCGCAGAGGCTGCCTCCTTGTCCAGATGTTAAGCACAGCTCATCGGGCTTTCCTTTCCCTCCGCTCGCTCTGGATATATATATATATTTTTTCCCTGTTTTGGGGAGTAGGAGACCATGTACGAACGCCACAAGCGGAGGTACAGCTTCTGCGCCAAGGGCGAAAGGGCCGTCAACGTGGTTTTGATCAAGGTAAGACCATCCGAAAAGCTTTTTTTTTTTTTTGCGAGTCGGATGCAAACCCCAGGAGGTTGTAAACCGCGCTTACACGCAAAGTCGCACCCGTGAAAGTGACTTTTTATGAAGCATCTCGAGCTGCTCAAACTGAAACCCTGCTTACAACTGTGGAACAAACAACTGTCTAACTGGTTTCCACTGGGGATGCTGCGAGGGGCTTAAAAAAAACACACAAAAAAAACACTCACATGCGCACCCTCGGGGCGGTTTGTGGATACTGCATTTGATCGTTTTAGGGCCTCAGTGGGGTTGTTTGGTCATGCTAGCGTGTGATTAGCGTGGCGCTAACCCCTCTCTGGTGTTGTTACATGAAGGATCTGTGTGGCACTCAATGTATTAATCCCTCCAAGTGGAATTCTTGTTCTACAAACACGGGTTAGGGTTTCAAATTAGGGTTTCAAACAAGTAATTGTGTTCAAGTCATGGCTAGGTTTACAAGTTAGAATTTCACTGTTTAGGGTCCAGGGTTAAGGATTTACAATAGGGTTTTAAATTAGGGTGTCAAACGTATTCAGCTTTCAAATTATGGTTTTGATTTCTGCTAGGGTTTCAAACCACGGTTAGGGTCCAATCAAGTATCAGGGTTTCAAATCATACCATGGTTTTCAGGTTTGGATTTCAAATCTTGGTTAGAGTTTCAAATCATGGAGGGATTTTCAAGTTTAGATTTTAAATTAGTGTTTAAAATGACAGTTTCAAGCCTGGGTTAGAGTTGAAAACGTTTTAGGATTTGGATTTTAAACAAGCTGTATGGTTTCAGTTTACCGTTTTAAGAAGTGGTTAAGGTTTCAAGTTCGGATTTCAAATGAGGGTTTCAAACCATGGTTAGGAATTTAAAGGCTATGGTGTCAATTTAGGGTTTCAAGCCATGGTTCAGCTTCAAGTAAAAGTTTCAGATTTGTGTATCAAACCAGGTGTAGGATTTTGTTTGGGTTTCCAGCTCATGTCTGGGCTTTAAATCAAAGTTTGCTTTTCAAGACAGAATTCCAAACAAGGGTTATGGTTAAAAATTTGGGTTTAAAGTCAGGGTTGGGGTTCATTCAAACCTGTGTAAGGTTTTGGACTTAGGGTTTGAAATGCCTTTGAATCTATTTCTTAGTGCACCCCAGAATTGTGTCCTTTAAAGTTGCAGTAGCGTGTATAGAATCTTTTCTTTTTCCAATACGGCTCACTTTTTCCTCCTGGCCTCAGCGCTGTGTGCGCGTGTGCGTGTGCTGTCAATGATTATCGTTGGCGTAGTTTGGCCGTGACTGGGCTCACTGGCGTAATGTGGCGTGGTCAGGGATGATTCCAACGTTCATTATGCGATTGTTCACCTCCATCTTCACCTCCTCCTTCGAGACTCAAGTCGAAAATCGAAAAATGGCAGCGGTGACACATCAACAAAACATTTGCTAGTGCCTCAATACTCAGTCAGGAAGTCAAGTGTTGGGGTTTCAAATTAAGAGTTTTAATCCAGGGTTCATGTTAGGATTTTACGATTCTGTTAAATGGTTTCAAATGAGATTTTTAAAACAAGAGTTCGGGTTGAGACTGGGTTAGTGTTTCAAGCCAGCAGGGTTGCATATTTGGGTTTTAAATGGGTGGTTTTGTGTCAGATTTAAGGCTTTAAACGAAGGTGAGGGTTTCAAACGAAGCCTTGAAGCCAGGAACTGCAACATATGTTGTTGACGGTGTTGTCTTGACTTCACCTATAGCGATGTGCTAAATAGTGAAAACAGCACAGCAGCTCTGTCTTGTCTATATGCCAGTTAGCATTAAAATGCGTCGACAGTTAGCCACACCGCCAAACTCCGTGATGATGATGATGATGATGATGATGGTGATGATGATACGTTTTACGGGCATCAAGACGCGGGGATGTGAAATGCCGGCTGGAGTCAAGTCATTTGGCCCAGAGCCAGAACCCGCTGCTATTCCGAGGCAGGAGGAAGATGTTAGCCCACACCGCCACTGCTACGTGTTTTTTTTCCCACGCTAATCTCTCTCTCTCTCTCTCTCTCTCTCTCTCTCTCTCTCTCTCTCTCTCTCTCTCTCTCTCTCTCTCTCTCTCTCTCTCTCTCTCTCTCTCTCTCTCTCTCTCTCTCTCTCTCTCTCTCTCACACACATCCTTTCGCCTCAAACAGAAGCTGACATCAGCAGCAGGTTTAGAAACCGACAGACGTGAGGGAGGGAGATGTTGCACATTGCAAAGAGCAATTCTTTGTGCTGGGTGCTCAAACCCTCACCCTGGCTTGAAATCATACTTTTGAAAGCCCAACCCTGGCTTTACAAACCTGGCCCAGTCTTGAATTACCAATAGCATTTAAAAAAATCTGATTTCTTTCTTTTGACATGATCTTTTGTGAGCATAATTTCACATTTTTATCCGTTTAATCGAGTTGTGAGAGCGCATGACCGTATTCTGATTGAAATGCCTTGTATGCATTTTTTTTTTTTTAAATAAACACACATGTCGACGTAGCATTAGCAAGCACTATGACCCACCAGTCATGGTAGGACATCGTTGCTTTTTCTGTGGCTTTGAACCGTTGGAGAAAAGCTTGAGTGCTTTCCTATGTTTCGTCACTGGAGAGAAACGTGATGCTTTTCACGTCCATTTATTTTTAAGGCAGATGTGTTTTTACTGGGTGCAGTTTGGTTCCCTTGGTGCTAGAAATATGCTCTGAACCTGAGCGGCCAAATTTGAGAGGAGGGGGTGGAAGGGTTGGGCCAGTCAGCTCGGCTGACCGGTGGTTGTGTGCTAACTGTGCTCCGCAGATGAATTAGAGAGAAAAGTTGACCCAACAATTTTCCAACTTTGGAAGTAGTACCCGAGTTTTAAGACTGACTTGATACTCAAATGAAAGGTTTAATGGTCTAAATAAAGTTGTGGCTCGTTTTCATGGTGCGTTTCTTTGGGATTCGAAAACATCCATGTTGTAAAAACCTCAATAAAGCTAACGAGGCCCTCGTGGAATTGTTTGTGATTGTTGCGACAAATGAATCGCCCTTTTTGGGTGCCTCCCTGAAATGCACCAAATTTTTTTTGCAAGCGCTTATTTCCTGAATGAAAATGGATGTATTTTATGGGTCCACAACGCGGCTACTACCACAAAACATTGTTAGTTGCGCTCCCTGGAAAGTTCTAATAAAAAAAATGTCTCGCACCAGTTCCACCGATTGACACAAAATTGGGTGTACGTGTGTCTATCCTAACAGGACACACAAAAACCTCTCATGGGGTCATTTGGGGGTGAACGGACACGTGTGAACATGGGAACTTGAGCAGGGGGGAGATTCGGTGGTTTTGGGGTTAAAGGAGTTCGGGAGGAGGGGGAGTTAAATATTTTCTTCTTTCTTGGGGTGCTTTCCAGAAAATTATTAAGAAGCACAGGCCATCTAATGTGAATGGAGCAAAGTGTGAAACTCTGATCATTTCCAATTGGTTTCGTCTTCAATTGCAGCACAGTCAGATTTGTTCTTTTGTCTGCCATGGGAATTTCAGAAAAGGTCAGATTTATCTGAAGTGTTTACATTTTGTAAAATGAGTATCCATCATATGAGCGGTTTAAAAGAAGCCTGGTGTGACAGCAACCACTCAATTCACAAGTGCATCGCACCAGACTCGAGTGTTGACATCATCCAATTATCTAATGGCAGGACACCTTTTGGCTGTATGAAAGCGCGCACAGTTGCGACAATATCCTGCTTTGGCTGGATCTATGTTACAAGGGGGCTTCAAAAAGCTTGTATGAAGGAAAACGCCGGTTGTTGTTGATCACAAAATTGTGCGTATTATTGGCCAATCAGATCCGTGGAAAGTAGTTTAGGCTTGTGACCAACATTCTAGAGAACAGCACTAAGCTGAAAGTCAACAACAACAACAACTTCCAGATGTATGTTTGCCTGTGAGACTCCATTTTACGTCCCCGTATGCATGCAGTAGTGCGGACATGCTGTTGTTTTGCCTGAATCCAGTCGACGCAGATGTCTGTGAAACACTTCAAGATGTCGATCTGAGTGAATGTGACTTGCGCAGCCACGTCGTTTTCTGTGTGTCCGTACAGTACGCGTGACCAGCCAAATTGGCACGTTTGTCTCGCATGGGCTCCGTTTGATACCCGAACACGGCAGCATGCGACGTTTGCACAAGCATCTGTGCGTGTTTGTTTGGGGTTCGACGTATGCATGAGAGTACACATATGTGGGAGGAGCTTCCTGGACCGATTAGTCGTTGCCACCTCACATGGAAGTCATTCTGAGGAGGTCACTCTCGCGGTCTTGTTTTTTTGTCTTTTGCTGTCTGCTGAATCAATGACTGCACTGTCTTTAGTCTATTTTTTTTTAACTTGGACATGACATCACCGCTTAGTCAGCTGGCCCACAAACCTACTTTCACATGGGAATGCTAGATACTTGTATACAAATAAAATAAGCACATGGGATGTATAAACTGCAGTGCATAACTTTTTCTTTTTTTTTTAAAGTCATATTCACCCAGCTAAGAGTTAAGTTATACAATGTGAACACATCTAAATCATTTAGTAGTAGTATAAAAACTAGTATCACCTGTTAGTGATGGGTTGGGGGAAAAAAATGAAGAGAACCGGAATTAACTTTTTATTGCTTTGAGAGCATTTTCAGCATCTAATGTACAGTGAGTGTGATTCTTTGAAAATCTTCAAAAAGAACGTGTGTGCAACCAAAAATTTGGCCTGCTACACAGAATCTATTGTAGGTGGAGCAAGCTGTCAAAGTTTGAGGATCAATCCAAGGATTTGCTGTTCACCCACCAAAACGACTTTCACAAATATACGTCCACTCAAGTCCACGTTTATTATAAAACAATGTACAAAAAAACAAAACAAAAAAAGTCTCGTTTAGAGCGCATTTGTTGACATATGCTCCCACCGGGTTCTATGAGCCACAACTGTGACTCACTGTCACCGCCTCATAAACAAGATGGTGTCATGAGTCAAGAAGAATTTCAATAGGGAAGAAGAAGAAGAAACCTTTCAAAAATGAGGAAGTGTTTCATGTCAAAGCTATTGCAGTATTTAAAAATGAATTCCATCACAGAAAACCCACTTCACCCTGATGGGGTGGGGGGGAATTAAATCAGTTCTCCGCCAACAAAACTGTTTAAAAGCTGTCATGTTTTGTCCATCCCAGGATTGAAAGATAAGTGTGATAAAGTTCTCATAGATGTGTTTCATGGAAAGCTCATCCCAGAAAGATCAGTTAACTCAAATACATTTTTTTTTTTTTTTTGTCGTACACCATTTTCCGCTTGTAACTCATTCACTCGCAGCCATTTTCACAGAAGCAATCCCCTTCACTCCTGACTGTTTTACTGGATTTTGACTGATTTTGCAAGGCCCACAGAACATTGTGTTCTACTGCTATAAAAACATGGAACCTACCAAAAGAAAGATTAGTGTCTTCTTTCATCAGGGAAAAAAAAAGTACATTTCTGTTTCCGTTTTGCAGCAGTTAGCATTAGAATATAGCCAAGTTTCATCATTATTCACAAAACCATTAGAATTGTGAGTAATTGAGCTTTTTTTTTTCCCAACATGGTCCTGGTTGATCTCATTTATTCTGCTGCCTCCTGCTGGACAGTTGTGTAATAACTACCATTTCTTCAACCGTTCTTTGTAGTTGAGAGGCTGCATCAAAGCCTTCTGTATGCTCTAACATAAAAAAAAAAAAAAAAAAAAAAAAAAAAAAAAAACGTATAAATATATGTCTTTGGGATACTTAAAGCATTTAAAATAGAACGTATTTATACGTTTTTGGGAGCAAATGAGTTAAGTAGGAATCATGCGTCCCATGATTCTGATTAAAAATTCCTGACACCTCAACACTTTCGAATAAAGCTATGTAGTGTTTCATGTGAAAGGTCCATCACAGATTTATTTATTTATTTTTTTAAGATGGCAGTGATGCAAAGTCAAAGATAGCTTCCTAAAGGTTGTCCGCTGTTTCCATCATCTTGAACACAAAGAGTCTGTTAAGTTGGGAGGTCAGTCAGTTGTGAAAACCACTGAAGCTTTTTACCGCCGCCTCCAAAGACATGGAGGTGTGTGTGATGGCTCTGTTGCTAAAAGCAGCCCTGACAGCCTCTCGCGCACACGCACACACACAGCTGTTGTAGTAGTGACCACCAAAGCCTCGTGTGTTGGAGCCATTCCCTTAACCCTTCGGAGGGGGGACACTGCGGACTTGCAAAGCAGTCGTCTCGTTGTCGCCTCCCTTCCAACACTTCCTGGCCGCCGCATCACTTTAGTCTCGCCGGCTGACGCGTGTCACATGTTGCTGAGGCTGATTCAGTGTCTTCCTGTTTCCTCCTCGTAGATCCACCGCGACGCAGAGGCGTCCTTACAGCAGCCGCTCGACACGCGACACTCAGGTAAGACTGGCTTTCTTGCTGTACATTGTTGATTTGTTACCCATAACATCCTTCGTCTTGTCGCACTTTTGATTGTGTCGATAGCTAATTTGCCCTGTGACTTTCCACATGTACAAATTATAATGCCTAAAGTGACAGACACTCTCTGACTATGAGGCCTCAGGCTGTCTTGTCGAGCTAAGAGTGAATCATGACCCAAAAATGCTGACTTCCTCTCCACGACCTTTATTTTCTTACGAACTAGCACGTCAATTCTGTCGAACGAGGGCCCAATAATGAGAAAAGAGTAGTCAGAAATATGCCTGTGAGCATTGTTCTATGATCTGTAGCTTTATTTGGAGGCAAAAAGAGCTAAAGTTCTGTTAGCCTAGCATCGTGTGTTAGCAACATCGATGTTTGTAAACCAAAGTACGGGTTGTATTAAAATGTGTGCAGTTAATTTTTTGTTAAGTTTTCCACTCAACTTCAACTGGGGTGTCAATAAGCAACTTGAAGCAAGTTGGGACTCTTCTCGAGGATGTGTTAGCGCCCCGTCAAATTGTTCAGCCGGACGCTCGGGGAGTGCAGATTACCCTTCATGTGATGATGATGATGATGATGATCCGCCTGAAAACGATTGGTCAAATTAAAATTCAAAAACTTGAACCATCAGATGACTGAGCCGCGTCACGCTGAGAGCGAACTGCCTTTTATGTGGGGCTGGAAAGCGATGGAATTATGCTAAATAGTTAGGACAAGAAATAAAGATCATAGTCAAAGTGATGCTGATTCGACAAGTAGTCAAGTGTGCCAACAACAACGGCAACGTTATCGACCGCAGGCAACTGTTTTCAGTAAATATCAGCACAGACCTTAAAATGCCCAGCATGAACTTTTTACACCTTATACGGTGATGTCAGGGAGACTTGCTGATAAATCAGCTCCGGGCAGTCTTAATTAGCTGCCCTCCGATTAACTTATTCGTAGTTTGCTTGCTTGTTAGCGTCCCCGCACATCCCCAAAGCTTCCGGATATTTTTTGTTAGGGTTGAGCATGGTCATATTCAGGGTTGAGACCTTGATCCAATAGGTGAAAGCTTTTTACTTATTCACTCCTACTTTTTGAGCGATTGGACATGGAAAGGGAGTCAGCAAATCTGAATTTTAGACTCGATTCAGAACAAATCTTTGAATTTTGTTGAGTATATTTCAGTCTTTGTGTGGACAGTACGTTGGGAGGGTGCATGCATGGTGGGAAGGCAGCCCTTTGAGCAAGACACCGTGACGTGCTTTACTGTGAAGCAGATGTGATAGTCACATTTTCCGTTATTTGCACATGGTTAAACCATGTGTTCTTGCAGTTTGGTATATTCCGTGTCCTTTCTTTCGTTTAAGATTTTGAGCATGTGAACATAACTGGTCCATCCATAACTTTGTGTAGGTACTCTTTGAGGTTTACCAAAAAGATGCACTACAATCATTAGGGATGTAATCCTATCCAAACACATCACGATACGATATCACGATATGAAGGTCACGATACGATAATTATCACGATATTGTGGGGGGGTTGGCGATATTTAAAAAAGGTCACAATATAAAAAATTTAAAAAAAGAGCCTCATACTCAAAAAGCACAGTATTGTGCTTTTGTACATAACAGCAATGCATATAAATCACCTACAATCTCTAATAACAATATTGAGGCACTTGCTAATGCGAGCACACATTGATCACTTCACAAGCAAATTACGTTCCCCTTCATCTGACAATTAGCATAATTTTAAACATAGAAGGCCAAAACATCCTTAATGAAAATTAAATTTCACTAATAAACTAGCCACTAGAGGGTGCTAGAACTGCACAAATGAAATCAACGTGACTTTTTTTTTTAACATACGTGTTCCTTTTAAATATTGTGAACATGACGACGACGATATTGTGGCAGTTTTAATATCACGATATCACGATATTGCCCTTATCGTTACATCCCTAACAATCATGTAAACGGCCACATCCGTCTCATTTCTGTCTTGTACTTATCGAGCAAATCCTTTTTCGAGTTTCCTCTGTGAAAGTGTCAAATGTCTGAAAGCGTTCTTCTTTTGGCAATAATAGTCACAGTAGACAGTAGATGATGTTTGTTGGCATATTAATGCTAAGCATGCTACTCATTAGTTGACCCAATTTTATGCTTCAGTTGTAATTCAAATTTGGTGGGATCACAATAGAGATTGGAGCTCATGAGATCTGTATTGCTTTATAACACCAGCATTGTTTTTCATAATTGGTGACCAGCACTGTGTTGCGTTGCTATAGCATCTCACTATCGCCTTCTTGCCTACACTTCTCCCAATGGAAACACAATTTTGAGTTATGCCAACTGACATTGTTGTAGCATGCAACACGTTTGTTTGGACAGCAACCGGCAATACAGCCATCTTTTTCTTTTTTTTTTTTTTTTTTTTGCCTGTGAAGACACATTAGATCCTCAAAAGTTTGTCCGTAGTCGTTAGCTTCTCCTCAACTGACTCTGCAAAAAGTAACCTTGGAGTGTTTTGCTCACATTTAACTTTTTGCCGTCCTCTGAGAATAACCGGCCGGGGAACCAAAGAGGGGGAAATAAATGAAGGCTTTATCTGCAATCTGTGTCTGTCGGGAGAAAACACTTAAGGTAGCGACTCGGGGTATGAAAATGTGCGGGTGGAAGGGAATGAGGGCGCTATGTGATAGGAAGGCCTGATGGCTGCTTTATCTCCGCCGTGATTTCGCACTGCATTCATTTCCTCGGAAGCGGATGATTTGTTGGGATCATATCTCCTCTTGATTTTTTTTTTTCCTCCTCCTCTAGCAACATACATTTCCTTCCCGACTTCTCTGCGGCCTCCTTTTTTTTTAAATGGTGATGTCCATGCACCTCTGAAGTTGTTGTGGAAAAGCGATTCATGCTTGTCATGATCTGTGACACTGGAAACGCGTCTTGAATACAAACCCGCCTCGTCGGGTTGCATCCCTCACGAGACACACGCGGATTTGCTGATGTCTCTCGCAGATGTGCCTTGAAACAGAAACATTTGTGCCATTCTGCTTGTTCCGTTGTTGACCTCCAGTCTCAGCGAAGGATTAAAATAAAACAAAGAAAAACAACCCCGAAAAACAACCCCCTGTTTAAAGGTGTAGGGGTTCCCTTTCAGAAATGTGCTATGCTGTGTTGGATGTTTTAGTCAAACAGAGAGAAACCAAGCATAGTGTAAAGCTCCACTTTGCCATTGATGCTTTTACTGAAATGCTGCATTAACCCTGCAGGTGTCAATGCTCAATCACCAATTTAGTTAATGCTTATACCACATCTTGAATTGCGCAACTAGGATCCGCGATGTGAAACTCACAAATGGAAAATGGAAAAACGTCTGATGCCGCATTGATTGTAATATCTATAACACATTTGAGTTAATTGAAAGTCACATAATTTGTGGTCGTTCTCTGGATGGCTCTCGAGAAATTGCTTTATTTCTTTTTCTTTAGCAATCTGACATTCCAAAAAAAGAAAAAAAAGCCAGCGTGTTCACTTTGAAGAAAATGTTCAGGTGAATTGATTGCGTTTGCAGTGGTCCTCCAAAGATGAATGTCTCCCAGAGATTTTCTCTGATTGCTATAAAATGTAACCTTGTACTGTATACTGTACAACAAAGTTGGGTGATGCTAAACTCTGAAAGATTTTAGTTTTCGAGTTTGACAACTCGCCATGGAACAAATATTTTATTTGATTTTTTTTAACTTCAGCCCCCTGAAGTCCGTTTCCCTAAGAAACATAAAAAAAGTGACCAAAAGTCTCAGGTGATCCCATGTCTGAAAAGATGCAGGAAGTCTTTTATTTTGGCTCAATGCGGCAGTTTTCTGGTCATTTTGACCCTTTCCTGGTCCTTAACTCGTTTGCTCCCCAAAACGTATTTATACAATCTATTTTAGATATTACCGTGGTCCCAAAAACAAAACAAAAAAAGCCTCTGAACTGAAGAGCAATGCAGCTTCTGACCTGAAGAGAAAGCTTAAAGCAATGGTAGTTATTACAGAAACGGCCAGCAGGTGGCAGCAGAGTATAAGAGATCGGCCAGGGTTATTTTGCAACAAGAGTTTTCACCAGGAATGTGAATAGTGATTAAACTTAGCTATATTCTATTCTAATGCTAATTGCCACAAAAAGGAATCAGATACAAATATATATATTTTTTGTTTACCCTGATAAAAGAAGAGTCTCTCATCTTTCTTTTGGTTCTTCTGGTAGGTTCCATGTTTTTATAGCAATAGAATACAATATTCTTGCAAAATCAGTCAAAATCCAGTAAAATAGCCGAGAGTTAAAAAAAAAAAAAACCCCGACCATAATGTTATTAAATTGAACCATGCAAATCCAGTCAGGATGATCATGTAACATTAAACTATTGCGCTATCCTCTGATTTGTCACCTGTTGCGTGCGCGTGTGTTTGCGACAGCTGTCAAAACTTGCACTAGCTTGCAAGGTTTAGTGGACAGGTGTGAGAGGGTGGAGACACACGCACATACACTTGCAATTGCACTGCTGCGTTCATATGAATAACAAAAGGTTAAGCCAGCTGTCAGAAGCTTGAGTCTCTTTCATGCCCGGCATGATTAATGTCCCATGGTTGCGTATGGATGTCATCAAGAAGTGCGGCGACCAGTCACACAAGGCATAGGGATGATCCTTAATAATCGGTTCATTAGCATTAATACACCTAATAGCACAGTGTCCAATTAGGAACAATTCTACACTTTGTTAGGCATTTTAAAATAGTTGGATATGAAGTGTAAGTATACAAGTATTCACAGCACTTCAGTAAACTTTAGTTTACGGCTTTTAACCCCCAAAAAAATAGATTAATTTCCCCCTCCAAATACTATACACATCGCATAAAGAATAACATCGCATAAAATGAAAGTTCTTTTTTACTGTTGCTTTAAGGTTTTTTTTGTGTGTGTGTGTAATTAAGAAATGGGCAAAACATAAAACATTTTTTTGAGCAAAGATAAATTTGTAATTCATAGATAAAAATTTAAACATTACATGACAAATAATAGTAGCGATAACTTACTACGCACTATGTCTGTGCACTGTGAACTTAAATCAATAATAACATTTTTATTTAAATACAGTATTAAAAAAAACAGAAATACTGCAACATAACAAATCTAATGGTGGCTGAAAGATTTTGCACAGTATTGTAGCTTTGTTGAATCAGGCTTTTTTTATTCATCTTATGTAACATTCTAATTTACTACACCACTGAATTTTATTTATTTATTAATTTTTTTGTATGAGCCATAATCATCAACTTGCAAGAAATAAAGGTGATGAATCTGTCTTAACATATGGGTTTTCGCTTTCTGAAACCTCGAATGTCTCCTTTAATCTCAATCAAATTTTGGTAAGTACTAGATTATTTAATACACTTCCTCAGTGAAAGGGTTTATTTGTATGCAGATGCATTTCCAAATGAAATGCAATGAAAACTTTCTTGAACTGTCATCAAAGCTGGTGGAATTGGTCGGAAAATGTCCGCCGTCCCGCGAGAGCCATCGAAGAATTTAAAGCTCTCCTACATTTTATGGAGCAATAAGCTCGACTGCATTCGCAGTTTCCTCTTTCGAAAAAAGAAAATGATTGATAATTATTCAACTACAGCAACTTTCTCCTCCTAATGAAGTCCCTCAGCAGTTGTCGCGCCGTTGATGTTCTCGGCTGCAGGATTTGTACGTGCGTGATGGTTGACTCAGTGGATCTGCCTGTGATTGTGATGGTGGGATTTCCCCTCCTTCCTCAGAGCAGCTGACTTGGGGGTCAACTGCAGTCTGCCAGTCTGACAAATGTTCTTAACGCTCTTATCGAAGCGAGTTGGTAGTACTTTGGAACGTACAGCCGCACATGCTTGCGCGCACGCCCAAACCGTGACCTGGGAAAACCAAAAGTTCTCTTGGTGCGCCTCTTTACGTAGTCTCATTGCTTGCTGTTAGTTGTGTCATACATATGTAAAAAGTAATATAACTTAAATGGGGAAAACAGCTATGTGGTTTTCACCATCACAAAAATGAAAAAAAGGGTGTTCAGTGCCATCCATCCATCTTCTACCGCTTATCCGAGGTCGGGTCGCGGGGGCAGCAGCTTTAGGAGGGAAACCGAGACTTCCCTCTCCCCAGCCACTTCAACCAGCTCCTCCGGCAGGATCCCAAGGCGCTCCCAGGCCAGCCAAGAGACATAGTCTCTCCAGCGTGTCCTGGGTCGTCCCCGGGGCCTCCCGCCGGTAGGACATGCCCGGAACACCTCCCCGGGGAGGCGTCCAGGAGGCATCCGAACCAGATGCCCGAGCCACCTCAGCTGGCTCCTCTCTACGCGGAGGAGCAGCGGCTCGACTCTGAGTCCCTCCCGGATGACCGAGCTTCTCACCCTATCTGAAAGGGAGAGCCCGGACACCCTGTGGAGGAAACTCAAAAAACTGAGTAAAAAAAAAAATGGAGGAAACTGCGGGGGGTGTTCAGTAGTTAAAAAATGATAAAAAATATAAGAGAGTGCTTGAGAAGCACAGGTTTTTCCAGGCGTATTTTCCCTGCAAATTCTACCTCGACTTTGAAGTAACTCTATGACTTTAGCACTTCCACTGCGTGCCAATGGGACGTCCCCATTTGTTTCCACGAGGGAGACAGGTCCCCACCGTGCATAACGCACACGCACACACACACACACACACACACGACCTTCCACTTCCTCTCAGGACTGAAAAATGTTCAGTGGGAGGACAAAGAATAACTTCCTCTCTCTTGCACAAAATGATGCAAAATGAAAACATGATTTGTGCCTGGACACCGGCTAAAGAAAGCTCCATGTTGGGCCTCTTGTGGATTCTTCCTCTTCCTTTATTTCCTTACATGTACAAAAGCTGCTGCTCTTAATACTTGTATGATGGATACTTATTTATTTATATATACACTATAGACCAGGGGTGTCAAACTCATGTTAGCTCAACTGTCATCATATTGTTACAAAAAAATAAAATACAAATGCAAATGGAACGCGGCAACACTGGGTTCTGGACGTGTTAAATCTACCTGTTTTGCATATATATTGTTCTCAGAATGCATTGCGTGACGCAGTTAAGGACAATTCCCCCGTACAAGTTGCATTGCTCATCCAAGGACTGCTTGTGAAATTACAAATTTTATATATTTTGATTGTGGCCGGCTGATTAATTAGTCCGCCGACATTACCTTTTTTTTTTTTTTTTTTTAATAGCTTTACAAAATCATCTCGCTGGCCGGATTAAACCCCTTTGCGGGCCTGATCCAGCCCGCGTGCCTTATGTTTGACACCCCTAGACCAGCCAAGCAGGACAACTGCTTTCGCAAAGCCACCTGACATGACATGTAGCAGGATTCCCTGCATTTAGTCACCTGTGCCTTTTAGTCAGCTGACATTCTTCCTCAGTCGGATTCAAGTTCATAATTCGACAACATTCACCACTTTTCACAACTTGCGCACCCTTGGGAGTGGGACAGTTGACTTGTTGCTACCTTTCACACATATAGTGTCATGGAGAAAAAAAAAAAAAAGGTGGGCAATGCAAAAAAGGAGCCAAGCAGTAGTTGTTTTCCTTCACACTTAATTAACAAGCATTTTTTTTTTTTGTGTGTCAGACAGTCAGCCCATTGAAGCAACTTTTGTTCTCACACCTTCTCACATTTCAAGAACTCATTTCATCCTCCTTCATAACAGGCTTGTTTATTGTGTTCACAGTAGGAAGTTAAACAAATTGTTCTCAGTTAACTTCCTTATCTCCAAGCTCGTTCAATTTTGAGCGCTCATACTGCACGTTTTTTGCCTTTTCAGGGTCCTCGCGGTCATCCACGTTGCCCGCTTTGTCCAGCAGAACGCAGAGCAGCAACAGTTGCTCCTCAACCACTCACAGAGACTCGGGCAGCGACGTCGAGAGCTTGCTGAGCGCCGAGGTGGCGTATGACAGCGTCTTCAGCAAGGTTTGATCCGCTGCAAAAACACAAAATCCATTTTTGCCCTAGAAGGGAAAAAAAACAAACCATTTTTGATAAGATAGAAACGGACAGGTAGGAACAACAATACAGTCTGCTTGAACAGCAACATGCACACCTGCATATGCAAAATAATATTGAAAATCATCGACTATTGAGTGAAATATGGTCAGAAATGATTAAAGTTGTACATAGAAACAGAATACCTTTTTAAAAAGACTTAATTCAATTAAAAAGTGAAGTTTTGTGTTGCATGGAATTATTTCATTTAGTTTTAATTAGTTTTAGAGCAGTTTTTTTTTTAAATCAGTTAATTTTTTTTGAAAATGCTTGTTTTTTATTAGTTTTAGAGTTAGTTTTAAAAAAATAAACAGTATGAAGTATTTATCGAGTGCAAGATAAAAAAAAAAAAAAGGTCACTCAGTATCGCGATATTTGTAGTTAACGTACAGCCACTATAACGGCTATATAATATTAATTATATAATATATAAAACAATTATAGTATGTATTTACATTATATTTATATTTCGTTATATTATTTTTTATTATATTATTTTTTATTTTTTATTTTTATTATTTATTTTCATTTATTGATATTTATTTATTTGAATAAGATTTTATTTTTAGATTATTATTATTATTTTATGATTAGTTTTATCATAGGTTATCATGGATTTATTATCTGAGCAATATATCAATAATTGCGGTATCATCATATTGTGAGATAATCGTTATTGTGAGCCTTGTATTGCATATCCTATCGTATTGTGAGGTTCCCACCCCTAATGTATGATATTAATAGACAGGTGAAAACAAAGTGAAAACAGTATCACGATAGTTATAGTTTTATAAGCGTAAGATGCAGTTTCAGTTAGTTTTCATTTTCCAGAAGAATTTTCCTTCTTATTTCCTTTCATTAATGAATATTTGTTAGCTATGATAACCTTGGTCTGAACACAAACTGTATAAATGTAGTAAATGGGCGCATCATGGCCCTTTCAGGCTGCAACACAGTTCTAGCGGCAAAGCGTACAATGTGTTGCCGTGGCAACCAAGTGAGATGTGAGTTATCGACGTGCGACCTGCTTGCGGACACCTCGGCGAGACACGTGCACTTAGATTTTTTTCTTCTTCCCCGTTGTGCTATGCAAGGATAACATCATTAAGTCCTAAACTGGGAGATGATTCCCTCTTAAAGCGTCGTCACTCGCTTGTTTGCTCGCTCGCTCACGCGGCTCGCCCTGAATGATCCCCCTGGCGGTCACGTGATCTCTCCGACTTCCCAGAGGAAGTCGCGCCGGCTGGCACAAAGCCCACCTTTCACTCCGGGCTCTCCTGACAGAAGTGTCTCTGTGACGGGCTTCTTGCGCCGCAGCTGGCGGGACAATAGGCCACAGTTTGAGCTCACACCTTCAAATGAACTCTTAATAGAGCGTTTGTGCGCGTGCGTGTGCATGTTGTGTGTGTGTTTCTGCGTGCATAACCCATTTCCCACCAATTTTTTTTTATTTTTTTAGCAGTGCTCAAAACAATCGTGTTCAGTGGGTTGACCTGCTGGCATGAATTTGCCCCACTAGCGTCAACAATGAGGGCGAAATTGTCGTAGTAAATGCACACCTTCATAGGAACAACAATTTGTTACAATGGGCTAAGAAAAGTGTGAGAATATCTACGAAAATGAAAAAATAAAAAACATTTACAGTGGTAAAAAAAAACAACTAATATCTTTGTGAAAATCATCAAAATGGAGAGAGAAATGGCATTAGTGAAAATGTAATATTAATTTTAATTTGATTTTATTTCGCTCATTATCATACCTACAAGGGAAATTCAAGTAAAATGAGTGAAAAATAATAATTAAAAAAAAACTGATAATGAAAATAATCTGTCAAAAATGTATCAAAACAAAAATTAGTGAGCCATTAAAGTGAAGTGGTCAGAAATTTATGTTACAAGTATTAGACATTCGTCAAAAATATTTAATAAATTGTGAAAACAAAAATAATGTAGAAATGTAAAAAAAAAAAAAAACATTTCATAAAAAACAAATCATGACAAAAAAATTGTCAGAAATGTATATCACTGGTCCAAAATTTGTGAAAATTGTCAAAATGGGTACATTTTAGTTGCATTGTTTTGGCATTAGGATTTTTTTTTAAAGAGTTCAAATGGTTAAATGGGTGAAAATGGTTGAAATCCACAAAAGGTGAAAAGTCAAAAATGAATTGTCAAGAGCCAAAAAAAACTGAAAGTGAAAATTGGAAAAACAAAACAATCAAACATTCTAAAAAGAAGCAAGATTGTACAAAAAAAGTAACAAAAGAAATAAATAATTAAAAGATAAGCATTAAAAATGTTTTTTTTAATGAGTGACTTGTTTAACTAAAGATAATCAAAAATTTGTTAAAATGGTAAGAAATTAGTGTTGATTCGCCAAAAACGGGTAAATAAAAATATGATTGAAATATGTTTAAAAATCAGTAAGTGCTTTTTAAACCAATGTTAAAAAATGTTTCTTCCCTGTTATACTGTACGTCACAGACAAAATTCTTTTGTTCAAACAGAACAGGCTTACCTGGAGAGGCATGCTTTGATATCGTCATCAGACTAACACAATTATACTTAATAATGCTAAAACCAAACAACAATATGCCATTTCACCGGAATGGTTCCAGAATGACGAGCGAGTGACGGGCGGCGACAGCACCAGCGAGGTGTCCATCTCCTGCTCGTCCACCTCCACCGACGACACGGCCAGCGTGGGCCCGCCCAGCTCCAGCCCGGAAGGCAGCCGGGGCCCGGGCAGCAGCTGCTGGAGCCCCGAGGACGGCGGCGTCCCGCTGGCCGCCGCTGACGCCGCGGGAGGTGTCGTCGCCGGGGACGCCGAGGAGGAGGCCAAGGACAGAGTGAGCGAGGTGCCGCGGCGCTCGTGTCTCCTGCGCCGCAGCCTGCGCTCCGTCTCGCCTCTTCGCCGACACAGCTGGGGACCTGGCAAGAACAACGGAGGAGGCCCCGCTATGAACCAGAGGAGGTGAACTAAACACGACACCTTCACGTCAGGATGTAACGATAACGGCAATATTGTGATATGGCGATATTGAAACTGCCACATTATATCGTCGTCATCGTCATGTCGCGATATTAAAAGCAGCACATCTGTTAAAAAAAAAAAAAAAAAAAAAAAAAAGTCAGGTTGATTTCCATATGTGCAGTTCGAGCACTCTCTGGTGGCTCGTTTTTTAGCGCAGTTTAATTTTCACAAGGCATGTTTTGGCTTCATGGTCAGCTGAAGGGGAATGTAATATGCTTGTGAACCAAGTCAATATGTGGGTTAGCATTAGCAAGTAAGTGCCTCAATATTAAGTGTTATTAGAGATTGTAGGTTGTTTATATATACATTGCACAATTGCTGTGCATTTGTTATAATTATAGTTATTTTTGCAAACAAACTGTAGTTTCAGTTAGTTTTCGTTTTTTAAAAAGCATTTTTGTTTTTGTTATTTCATTAATGATTTTTTTTATTTTATTTTAGTTTTAGTTTTTACGTTAGTTTTAATAAACTAAAATAACCTTGATCAGGATGTAGGTAAATAGGTGTGCAAGTAGTTTTTTTTTTGTTTTTTTTTAAGCTAGGCAAGTACAGTCGATAGTTGACTCAAATACATAACATGTTTTCCAAACTAAACTATTAAACCCATCTCTCAAATATCTTCAATAAAACATAAAAAGCTGCATATTTTTGCTTTTTTTTTTTTCTCCATATATTATTCATGGGTATGAACAAATGAGATGCGGTCGTCTTGCCTTCAATGCATCAGCCCCTTGTTAAGTCGCTGTTATTTGAGCTTGACGCATGTCCCCGAGTGTCAGCAGCTGCGTCGCCATTGTCGATGAGCCGCCGCTGGAGTGACATTAAGATATGCGGCTGAACTTTTAGGCCACTTGACACGCACCAATGATTGCTCACAGCTTTACATTTGTTATTTTTATGCGCAAGTTGTGACGGTTGACTAATTTATATGCCAAGGTTGAAGGGGGCGGTTACATACCAAGAACATAGAAGTTAGGCCTGCTCGATTATGGAAAAAAATAATAATCACGATTATTCAAACGATTATTTATTTTTGGTAAACAAGATAATGTTTAAGCATTTAAAAATATTAAGACCAACTAAAAAAAATTATATTATTTATAATAATGTGTATTTATTTATTTATGTTGAAGTGCAGAATGTGCACTGTGCAGTAGGACAATCTTTTTTTTTTTTTGGTACAAAACAAGAAAATGTTTAAATGTAAAAAAATGTCAATTAATGAGTGAAAATGCGAAACAAAAATAATTTATTTCTGTACTGTCGCATGGCTAAAACAAGAAGAAAGGGAAGAAAAATTGCAAATCATTCAAATGTGAGTCGGAAAAACGATGTATAGAACAAGGGAAGGCGTTCAGAAATTTCTGAAAATTATTAAAAGTGAAAATAGACCAAAATGGGGAGAAAGTTTGTTAAAGTTAAAATTAGTTCCAATTATCACACACACAAAAAGTAAATAAATAATTTTAAAAAGTCAAATGAGTAAAATGGTAAAAATAAAAAATGTAAGAATAATCTGTTTAAGGTTATAAATTAGTGAAAATTGTGGAGAAAAAAAATAGTGAAGATTGTCAAAAATTGTGAAAAGGAGTGAGATTGGCGGGAAAAGTTATATTTCACTTCCTGTCTTTGTCTCATTCATCACCTGCTAGCTGCAAAGGGAAACTGACTGTTCACAGGCGAAGGTATATCTCATTGGATCGATTTCTTCGTGTGACTAGTTGTTGCTGTAGCTCCATATAGCCTCCCTATAGCGCTAGTAGACCCCCTCTCTCACATATGCTTTTTTATAAACAACCTGTGCATTGTTGCTGTATCCCCGTGGGCGACTTTTCTAGTGAGAAATATGTTTTGTTTTTTTGTTTTTTTCTGCTCACAACGCACAAATAGCACAGTAGTGTTTTGTAGGTTATGCTGCTTAAAAACAAACAAAAAAACATGTACTCACACACATGCAAGTGAATGAGAAGAGTTTGTGGTCTGAGGCTAGTGTTTTGCAGCAATTGCAATTCTTAAACGGTCGCACATGAGACAAACTAGATGGCCTCGTGATTGCTGTTGTTAGCCGTTATAGAAACATGCTGCAGTGATGATCTCATGAATCTGAATGTGGAGGGGGGGGGAAAAAATCAGAAATGAGTGAAAATGGGCAAGAAAACAAGTGAAAATTGTCAAATTAATATTTTTTATTTTTTTGAGTGAAAAACGTTTGTGCAGCGCAAAGCATGATTTTCTTTCCAGTCGTCATAGTCATGGGGCGCCCATGCCTGCATTCGCCTCGTCACTCATCCCGTCCATCAGTCAGTCAGTCAGCGTCCCCGCGTTAGCAGCTGCCGCTCTGATTCATGTTGGCAGACGACCTCGGGGCTCGGCAAAAGCGCTATGTGATAATAATGTCAGGAAGCGGGCCTCAGTGTGACGGATACGTTTTGCGGCCCGCTCCCCCGAGGATAGGTGAGCGCTTATCTGGTCCCCGACAATCAGCCAAGTCACGGGCGCTTTTGGTCCACTTGAGGTTAATTATGTTCCGAAGTGACGGGCCGATGATTTGCTGGATAATGGGGGGGGGGTGCCATGCAAAACCTCCGGGCTGGGAGATAAGGGAGATTTATCAGCACTGCAGTCGGCCGGGGTAGCTCATCCTGAAATGTTGCCGAGGGGGGTTTTCCTCACCGTGACTGCCGCCATCGGATTTTCTTATTCAGCGGCCCTTGTTTGTGTTGTAAATCCTGTTGGAATCATCGGCATTAGCTTTTGTGCTGACTGATATCAGTAGAAGCACTAGCGCATTTCAAAAGTCATCCAAATGCAGTAGTGGCCGCAATTCGAATGCCTCAGGTGGCGTGTGATGGCTCTCATTTCTATGTAAGTCCCGCCCAATCGGGCTCTGCACTCCCAAAAATGTATTTATACGTTTTTTAAGCTTGAGCATACAGAAGGCTTTTATACAGCATCTGACATGAAAAGGTTGTTTAAAGCAATGGTAGTTATTGCAAAAAACAGCCAGCAGGTGGCAGCAAAGTATAAGATATCAGCCAGGGTCACGTTGCAACAAGCTCTTTTTGCCAGTGTTTTCAACAGGTTCGTGAATAATGATGAAACTTAGCTATATTCTAATGCTAATTGCTGCAAAACGGAAACAGATACAAATATACTTTTATAATGTTTGTTTATTTTTATTTTGGGTGTATTCATTTGTGTATACTTTTATTGTCATCTTTCTTTTCAAATGTTTACATCTGTATTACTTCTATTATTACTTTTATGCATACTTGTTTTAATATCTGGCTATAAAAAGACAGTTTGACCTGGTGATAAAGTTGTTACTTTTTGCCCATCACTGCAGGCAAAGACAAACATAGTAACACTGTAATCTAACTACTTAATTACTCTGAAATGACAGCACGCCGTAATATTCTTGGTCTGTGTCCGCACAGCTACAGCCTGGAGGGCCTAAGCGGCAGCCAACAGGAGGCCCGGCGCCCGGCCTGTCAAGGCCCCCGCATCGTCGAACCGTCCAGGACGCAGCACGACGTGGATGAACGCGGCTCCCTCGTGTCGCTCACGGAGGAGCAGGAGGAAACGGGGCCGCCGTGCGGCCTGGAAAAGCAGGTCGGCGCTCACCGACGTGTCATGTTTGTCCCCTTTATTATTATTATTTTTTTTACTCGTCATACCCTTTGATTCTCCTGTCGCTACAGAAATCGAGGCGCTATCGTCCCTTGAGGAACAACTGCCCCCCGATGACCCTGCCCCTCACGAAGTCTGTGTCCATGCTCGCCATCAGCCACCGAGACATTGACGGTGAGTGGCTGAGTGGAAATATGGAAATCAAATATTGCTAAGTTGCAGTTTTGTAAAAAGCGTGATGTTTAATTAAGGCATTTATTTATTTTTTATTTTTTGCAAGGGACCGCTTTTTAAAGAAATGCATCCTAAATGTGTCATTAACCACAAGTTGATGGAAAATCTGCCGCTTGTTGTTGATCTGTCACTGTGTGCTTGCTTTGGTTCTTTTCCCACCTGCCCCCCCCCTCATCAGTGGTGGGACGTCTGCGTCGGAGGAGGCGGATTTCCTTCTCCCTCAGCCTTTCCCCCATCCTCACTAAATCTAAGTCTCACTCACTTTACGGCGATTCGTCCACTAGTGACGATGATGACGATAACTTCAGTAAGTATTTGAAGGCGCTAGACGCTGTAGCCGAGGCCGTCGGGATGTGTGACGTCACCCTTAGACACCCCCGCAGCTCCTTGTGAATCCACGCCCGTGTGCCGCTTAGGGCATGCTTCGTTCTTTAATTCAGCCCACCTAGCATTTACATTTCATTTTTGTTAATATAATTCATTTCTCTGCATTCATCTTGTTCAATTATTTATTGTTTGAACAATTTTACATGTACATTTAACTTTTTTTTTATTTCATTGGTTTTAAGGTTTTAATTCTATAAGTGACTAACCATTACAGTTTTAACATTAACTCTGTTCTTAAATATAACAAAATATCAATTTCACCTAAATAATGATTCGGTTAAAATGTATTGCACACAAAAATTATGTAAAAATTATACTTAAATATTTAAAAACAACAAAGAATACATGCACATGTATTGTACTGTAAGTGTTAAATACAACTGAAGTGTACGGAGAAGTAAAATGTAGATACTGTAGTGTACATAAAGAGTAAATAAAAAGTACTTAAATTGATTCGGGGTGGGGGGGAGAGTTTAAACGGGTTACATGCATCGCACAAGGGCCATTCTAATTAGTTAGTGTTCATATTTTATAATGAAAATTTTATTTGTATTTAATTAGTGATTATTTTGCACACCAATAGAGACCCTGTGTACTACTAGTAATTGTGCCACATTTCAAGTTTATTGTAGTTTTTTTTTAAACTACATTTTATGTACACACGTTTAACCTTTTTTTTAACCCCCTATTTTTTTTTTTTTACATTTTTTTTTTACATCATCTGTCCATTAAAAAAGAAAGAAAGAAAGAAAGAATTGTGACCCTTGAAGCACAACTTTGCCCACCCTTGGCCTGCCATGTGAAAATAATCATCCTTTTGTCACTTGACATGACATGGGACTACGTTGAAGAAGTCCCCGTGCACCAAAGTGTACCAGCGTCCAGGCGAGATCGGCTGAGGCAGAGAGAGAGATCAAATATACATGGAGAAATGAATTATGAATTTCAGCTTTAAAAAAAAAAAAAAAGGCACCTCATGCTTTATGCTGACTGGAAATTAACTGCTTTTTTGTGGAGCTCAGCTAGATTGTCATCTTGAGTTCTCCAAAGATTGCCAGGTTGGATTTTGATTGACACCTGACATAAAAAGACTCAAGTAAAATAATATATTTAACATTTTTCAGCATACTGTAAGTGTAAATTGTTGCCCATTTGGCATCCATTGCAGCCTGAATGAGTTAAGGGTTAAATACGGTAAACAAAAACATCATGACTTTACTTGACCTTGTTGCGCAACGTGCTTCTGCTACCTGGCAAGATAACAGGCCGACAAATAACCAGACAAAGCACCATACAATATCTCGTCTTTGCTTTTGTTTGACAAGGTAGCTAACAGACAAAGCAACGTGTTTTGCCTCACTTTGTCAAGACACCAAACAAACGAAGCAACATACATATCTTGCCTTCGCTTTGGCAAGATAAACAGACGGAGCAACGCACGGTGCGCTCACTTTGGTTTGGCAAGATAACAAAACCCGCAAATGTACCGTGCTATGGTGTGGGCATGCGTGTCTGCCAAATGAAGCTGCTTTCCTTGTTTTTATTGACTTTGATGTGGCCCCTGACAAACGTAGCGTTATTGAAGATGAAATCATAGCATCTGGTGACGTCGATGCGTTGCAGAATTCAGGCTGCAATTGACTTTGCAATCAGGTATTAAAAAAGTGAACGTTTTTAGTTATGATTGTTAATTTGTCTCATTACTTGCGATGCCTTAAAATGTGGGAGACTTAAACTGTTGTAATTTCCAACACCTGGTTTGGATGTTACACTTTGAAATTAAAGTCTGCAGTTAAATCACATCTTGTTTGTGAAGTTTCACATCCATTTTGGCGTGGTTTAAAGGCAAAAATATAATAATTGTCAGTGTGCCAATATTTGGCAAGGAAATAACGAACGGACGAAAAAACATGGCGTTGCTTACACTTTGGCAAGGTACGGTAAATAGGTGAAACGCTGTATCTTGTCTTTGCTTTGGCAATAAAACAAAGAGAACATCAACATATCTTACCGATTCTGTGTAAATAGTGTGCCGTTGGCTTTTTTTTAAAATTTATTTATCAGCTCTTAATGGCAGCGAGCCTAAACGGCGTCTTCTGGTGTCAGCTTTTGGCCACTGAGCAAGTGACAGTGCTTTTGTTTTGGCCTCCGCCCCCCCGACTGCGACTTCCAAGGTTAAACATCTCGCTTACAAGTATTTAACACAGGCGCTCAGGGGAAGCTAGGACATGGTTTATTCCATTTCCTACCCTGTTTTTTGGTGCCAGGACTCCTTAAACTTTGACCAGGCAGGAGAACTATTTCTGGCTCTGGAGTTTTTGTTTTGTTTTTTTATTCTGTGGAATGCTTCTGTTTCTGTTTTCGTATGTTTTTTTTTTTTCTTTTCTTTCTTTTTTTTGTAGCGGACCTTTTTTGACTGAACGGCTTATTTTAGTCTTTTTATTACTGTTGGCAAGTTAGCAGTTATGAAGAACTGGCAAGGAACGATCCCATTGCAGTAATTGTGTGCCAGGTCGAATTTGTACGCTCATACATGTCTTGATGGTCATGTGTACGACCAAGCTGCCACTTCCAAGTGTGCCAGTGCGGGGGGGAGTGCAGCCAAATGTAGCCGGCTTCATGTGTTAACTGGCTCCAATGGTTGTCTCGCTCTCTCTCCCATTTCCTTACCTGTAGGTTTGATCACCACCTGTCCTATTTTTTTGTTTCAGTAGAGCAGATATCCAGTGATAAGTGATCACATTTTTAGATGAACTCTTATTTATTTATGTATTTATTTATTTTTTTGCAGGTATGAGATCCTTCTCCAGCACGTCCGGATCGCTCGCATACAGGTCAGCGCAGCTCTAAACGCTACCGTGATTACATACGGTCCATTCTGATGCGTTTTTTTTGTGAACGTAGCATATCGGAGGAGGAGCCCGGGCCGCTACGCAGCGACGCCGAGGCGGGCAAGGGCGCCACCAAAGTTAGCCGCACCTTCAGCTACCTCAAGAACAAAATGTACAAGAAGACAAAGGTGAGGCCACCCACCAGAGTTTTTGTGTCATCCTTCTCTAAATTCTCCTCATCAATCAAATCCCTTGCAGTTTTGCTTTTTACGGTTTGTTCGCCACAGGCAGCACAGTGATATAGTGCTTAGCATGTCGAAAATCATTCTTCCTGAACTTATGGGATGTTTGAATCCCAGATCCTGCCTTCCTTTGTGGAGCAGTGTTAATTTTGACAAGAAATTTTAATTTTGTTTTAGTTAGTCTTTTGACTAAAATTAATTAAAGTTTTAGCCTTAATGTAGTCATCTGATTGTAATTTAGTTTTAATCCAATTTTAGTCGACGGAAATAAAGCATAATTTTAAATTGTATTTTATTATGATTTTTTTATTTTTTTTATTTCTATTTTCATTCCTTTGAATTTATTTATTTGCAATATGATTGTTTATTTTTTTTATTTTTTTTAATGGATCTCTTTTATTTTTGTCCTTTTTAAAGTTTTTTTTTCAAATTTATTTTTGCTATTTAAATGTTTTTGTTGCATTGATCTATTTATTTTGTATTTATTTTGTATTAGTCATTTGTATTTTGTATTTTATGTGCTTTACTTTTTATGTGCTTTTTTTATATTTATTTTTGTATAGGTATTTTCTTATTTTTAAAGATGTTTTTCACTTTTTTTTTGTTTTTAATTGTACATGGGGTTTTTTTGGTTTATTTTAGTAGTTTAAGAAAATGTATTTAATTTAAAGTTTAAGCCAAAATGAATGTCGTCGTGAAAATATTTCGTCAACGAAATTATCACTGTTGTGGAGTTTATGCTTTTTCTTGCTTCCTCTGACATAAAAACAAAACAAAACAAAACAAAACTTTGATGGAAGACTGATTAATCCATCGGTGGAATGTCAACACGCCCTGCGACTGACTAGCAACCACTTTAGGGTGCATCAAATTGAGCTTCTATTACCAAATGTCAGCCGGGATAGGCTCCAGGTTCCCCCGCCATTCTAATGGAGGGCAATCTATAGAAATGAATGGCTGAATGGTAGTCATCACAGTGGGTGAAGCAGGAAAATGGCTGGAGTTTTTTTTGACCATCTTTTCACACGTTACCTCAGTCATGTCATTTCGAAAGTGCTCAGGCCGGCCCACGAGGCCTCCAAGCTGCCATGTTCAAAACGGCTTGTTACTGCAGCGGTGTCGTCAGAGCATCAACACCGAAAGGCTCATTGCAGAAGTGTCGGCCTCGCTCACTTCCTCTTTGCCACTCGGCTCAATGGCGTCTCGCCGCCGCCGCTGCTGCTTGTAGCCACCGTCGCCACTCAGCGATGTCATGCAGGAGGCTGATGCGGAGCCATGGCTTCTCGCTGAGGAGGTGGAAGGGCTGGCACCAGGTAGGGAGAGAACCGGGTCCATGGTATCAGGTTCTGAGCGTCTGATCTTGATAGTCTTTGCAGTGATGACTTGAACGTAGCTTTCGGGTTGTTAAAAGTGTTGTTGATGTGCTCTTTTTGGTTTTTCTCTGCTTCTCGACAACGCCTGAGGTGGGAAAAGCTACAGTCAATTATCAGACGTAGTAGAGACTTGTTGCCGTGTCTCATTGTTGGCGAGTGGTTGCGGCAGGAAGTGCACGTTTCGACACCGTCAGACCTTCAAAAGAGTCGAAAATAATGTAAACCGAAATGATGTTGCCGACATCAAAGCCTACAGGCAATGTTTTGAGTAACATTTTAGTATCTTGATGTCTGAAGGTATTCGATTTCATGCATAGAAGTAGTTAATATTCACATCCGTCATACAAATGTAAACAGAAGTTAAGCCTTTTATTGACCTGTGAGTGTATTTAAGGAAGTGGAGATGCAGGCTTGCTGTGTCATGAGTAGTTCTTTTTCGTTTTGGTTTTTTTTAGAATTTTTATCTGTTACAAAAGTTTTTAAAGAAGTTAATTACTGAATCTTAAAAGTAAAATGAAGTAAAATGAATCACCGTTTGATGTTTGGAGGTGTTGTAGTGCAGAGGAAGGATCTCTGAGCAATATTATTAATAGCTTATATTTATCTTAGCACATTTCAATGGACCTATGGACACTTAACAATCATGTGGGGTAAATAAAATGTTGATTATTAGCAGTGCCATGCTAGCAGAGGAGTGGCGGTAACGATCTGACAGGCAGGCGAGGCTTTTTGGAGAAAGAAGGGTCGTAAAACTTCTCAAGATTCGAAGAAAGTGTTTCATTTTGTTTTCATTATTATTATTATTATTATTATTATTCACTGCCGTATAAGTGTCAAAAAGCAGGATTACGGCCTGGGAGGCAAGTCTCTTCACATTTTAAAAATGTACAGTTCCTGTTCTCTGGTTGTCGTCGCTTGCAAAGCTTCTGTGTATAGAATGAATTCTTTTGACGTTCCCTTGAGGTCACACTTGAGTTTTTGTGCAACTGTAAAGGCTGTGCGTTTCCTAAAAAAAATTGGTCTCCGTTTCTAGATTTTGATTTTCCACCGTATGTTTCTCCTTCTGGGATTTGTGCCTGGTGCCGTTGCCTTGCTAACCTGATCTTTTGGAAAGTCTGCTGCCTTCGTTTCCTTTTGGGTTTGGGCGGATGCGACGTGAACGTCAAGCCGTGAGAAGAGGGACCTCTTGTTCTTCTCGGCAAAACACTTTGCCGGAATTGCGATGACCAAACGGCTCATGGGGTGACGTCATTGCTCTGTCTGTGCCCAATGCTGGAAAGGTCGGGAAAAACTTCATTCCCAGACGGAACGTCTCTGTCAGCTGTCACACTTCCCGGGAGGAGTCAGAGTCATGTTACACCGTGTCATTCTTAACTATTGACGACAGTCTTTTCACTTAAAGGGGCCATATTATGGGAATTTGTATGTGCATACTTTGTGAATTTACACAACCAAGTAAATCTTTAGTTAACTACCTATTTTTTAAATTGTTCCTTTCTGCACTTTTGCCTCACCATTATGTAACAGTGAGGCTATTTAACATCATAACCACAGCCATGGTGACTTTCTCAGCCAATTATATGATCAGCTAAGCCGAACAAAGTTCCAGAGTTTTAACCGATGGCATCTAATGTGGTCGGAGCATGGCATTAAGGTTTGATAACCATTTCAAGTATTGGCCCGCTCCATCCATGCTCGCAGCTGTAACGCTTTGTAATTGTGGGAATGCTAAAAGCATATATTATTCGGCTTTTTATTTTCCACATTTTTTTTTTTTTTGGCAGTGTAATACCTCCCACATAATACTTCCGATTTACACCGTTCAAATTTCAGCTTGCTTCAAAAATTCACGCCATCTTGGGAATATATCGTCTGATTTCACAGTACTTACAATATTCAATTTAATGTTAAATATCAACTTTTCTCCCATTCATTTTCAATGGAACTGACATTTAAACTTTTTCTGTCCCACTTTCCACGCCCACTTCCATACATACAACTTCTCATCATTACCAGCTTTGTGATACTCCTCAGTGGCGCACTTGGTAAAATGCAATGTCCAGTAACCAGGAGGTCACGGGTTCGAATCCCACCTCCGACTGTACATTGCAAATGTATCCATGGCAAACATGCTAAGTGATGTTGATTACAACTATCTTAGTTGCACTTTTCCATTTAAATGAATGGCGGGTACTGCACGCCTCGGTGGCGCTATTGCCTGAATTTTATTTTATTTGTTTGCATTTCTCCATTGGATATCATTAGTTCCATTTTTCCATTCATCTAAAATGAATGTACATATAAAGCCAAGTTGGCTCATATGCGACACGGAGACATGCAAGTGCGTTGGTTCAAGTCTCGCTTTGGGAAATATTTTAGTAGCATTCAGCTTTCAGCATTCCCACGGAATTTCTGCAGAAATTCCACTTTGTCGAGTTGTAAAGTGCTATCTAGTACGCTACTTTTGTTCGTATAGTCTCGCAGCTGGTATAGTAAAGAGAAAAGAGGAAATGTGCATCAGGTGCTTCCTTCCTCCTATATTCTGCAGTCTTGCTCTTCTTGCAGACAGCACTCAGGGTCAAGCCCGTGTTGCGTTTTGATTGTGAAAAACACCCAAAGTGAGCTCAACAAGATGCACTATTTCATCTAATGAGGCAATTAGTCGTTAGCGTAAATAATGGGCCGCGTAATATTCCAGGCCCCCCCGTCAGGCCAGTAATAACGCCGCTCAGCTGGAGTCCGACGAGGAATTTCCAAGCATCGAGGCGTGTTTTTTTTTTTTTTCTTTTTTTTTTTTTGCCCTGCTTTCACACTCCCAAGTCAATATTTTTGTTTGTGCTGATGTGTTCAACCTGTACAGGAAAAGGAGAGGGATAAAAAGGAGAAGGATGCCAAAGAGAAAGAGAAGAAGGCAGTCAACGGGCATCACTTTGCCGCCATGGGCTCCGGCCAAGCGGCGCCGTGCTCCCACTGCTCCCAGTGTAATAAGGCCCTCAGTAGCAAGGAGCTCTTCCAGTGCACGTGTAAGTAACATCACATGACCTCCGTTGTGTGTTTTGTTTGTGTCTTTCCCCTGCACAATGTAATGAGGTCCCACGCAACAGTAGTTAAAATGGCGCTCACATTTTAGGACAGTGGAGTTAAAGTTGCAATGCATCATACATGGAGCTGATTACTATCATAAGCATGTTGGAAAAATACATTGATAGAATCCTTATCTAAAAACATTATTGTATTAATACAGGCAGAGTTTGCATACCTTCCTCTCATCTTCTGAGATGTCCGCTGGATGTTTTTTGTTTTTTGTTTTGTAATGTTAGCCTGGATCTTTTAAATTGTATTTTATTATGATTTTTTTTAATTAATTTGTATTTCTATGTTTATTTGAATGTATGTATTTACAATATTTTTGTTCTGTTTATTTTGTGATTTTTAAAAATAGATTTGTAATTTTTGTCCTTTTTAAAAAAAAATTCAATTTTATCTGCTATATAATTGTATTTATTTAGATGTTTTTGTCGCATTGATCTATTATTATTTTTATTAGTCATTTATATTTTATATTTTATCTGCTTTACTTTTTATGTTTGTTTTTTTATTTTATTTTGTTTAGGTATTTTCTTAATGTTAAAGATTTTTTTTAACTTTTTTTTTTAACTGTATATGGGCTTTTTTGTGCTAAAACTATAAATACACAAAACATTTTTTTGGAGTGTATTTAATTTAAAGTTTAAGCCAAAATGAATTCGTCATGCAAGAATCAACCTCTCATAATGAACTCGTCAATAGCACCATATTCACTTTTAGTGTCCAAAAACAGCTGCAGAATCAATCACAAGTCTGGCTTATGCGACTAAAGAGATCAGCGCGGCAAGGAAAAAGCAAGAAAGAGGATGTCATTGCTTGCGCAAGATTTTGGCGCAACAGTCTTAAAAAAAAAAAAAAAAACAGAAAGCAGCTTTCTGCTCATATGTCCCGTCATTGTGCTTCTCGTCGCTTCTGAGGGTGTTTCCAGGCAGATGCCGGGTTGGAAGATATTCAGCCATTCGCACAGTCACTCTTTTGTGTGAGCTTGAGGCAATGTGCGGCGGGGCCTGCCTCCGCGAGATGTCATAAAAAGTCCTCGTAAAAGCGTTTAAGAGGAGAGAACGGCCGTGGGACTCCCAAGCAAATAGTAGGCTGTGTTGCATAATCTGCAAGGTGAACAATACAAAAAAATGGTAAAAAAAAACAAAAAAAATCAAATAGAATGCATGCCAATAAAAACAATTACAAATGTAAAAAAAAAAGATGAAGCAAAAATAACGTTAAAAATAACACAAAAAATAAATAAATATTATGTTAATGACATTAAAAACTCAAATTAAAACAAGATATTAATATACAAAAAGAAATAAAAACATGAAAATGGGAAAATACTACAACGAAAATGTAAATGTACGGAAAAAAACGCATATACATAAAAAAAAAATGCAATACGCAATAAATTAAAAGTAACACTAAAGCCTGAAATAAATATGTTTAATAATGCAAGACAAATATAAATAAAATGTTTTAAATAAAAACAAACATACATACTAAATACAAAAGAAATACAACAAATATAAACAAATAAAGTCTCCGGTTCGAGTCCGGGCTCCGGCCTTCCTGGGTGGAGTTTGCATGTTCTCCCCGTGCCCGCGTGGGTCTTCTCCGGGTACTCCGGTCTCCTCCCACATTCCAAAGACATGCATGACAGGTTAATTGGGCGCTCCGAATTGTCCCTAGGTGTGCGTGTGAGTGTGGATGGTTGTTCGTCCCTTTGTGCCCTGCGATTGGTTGGCAACCAGTCCAGGGTGTCCCCCGCCTACTGCCCAGAGCCAGCTGAGATAGGTGCCAGCAGCCCCCGCGACCCTTGTGAGGAATAAGCGGTCAAGAAAATGGATGGATAAACAAATAAAAATACTAAAATACAATTAAAACACAGATAAAGTCAAATATAGATAAAGACTAATAAACATGTAAAGTGCATTAAACACAATCAATCAAACTTTATTTATATAGCACCTTTCGTACATTCAAATGAACAATTAAAACATCCATAATACAATAAAAAGAAAGAAAAAGAAATGCGTAACGCTTTCTTTCACTTTGACTCAGATGAGCACTTGCACTGACATCATTCTAAAAGTAGGAAGCGTGCACTTTCACGCGGAAGATGATATTTAAAAAAAAAACAAAGGTTAGCTTTTGTTGGGGGGGGATTTATTTTTACATTTTACCAAGCGCACAGTCAGAGGTCCGATTTTTCTCAAATGGGAGCTTTGATAGACCGCAATGAACATTATGAATTATACAAATTACTTGTTTAAAAGTTTTATAGGTATATTACTGTATATTGCAATATAATATTGGTGAATATTGCTGCAATCTGACAAACGGCTTTCTACAAAACAACTCCTTTTTTTTTTCTTTTTTTTCTATGGGTGATGATCTAAGTCAATTAAGCAAACAATCGACAAGGAAATACATGCTCAAAATGTAGCACCAAAACAGCTCTTATATTATTTGGAATTGACATAATCGGTATACAGTTACATATAAAAATAAATGGGATTCAAATTGAAACAGTCAACCTTCTCGAAGTGCACCTTTTTAGTATTTTATAATAGTAGGGTTAGAGAGAGAGCGAGATGATGTATGAGTCTCCATTGGAAACAAGAGTATGTTTGTCCAAACTGTAGACCAAAGTGCACATTGGCAATCTCCCGATGACTGAGAAACTTTCCCATGCATAGCAATGGCTAATGTGTTTGTCAGCCATCTTAGATTTCCCCCCCTCAGTATTACCCAGTGTTGCATCACACGCCGCAATCTGCTTTTCATTAGCGGGCCAGTTTTCCAGCCACCACACCTTTTTTTTTTTTTTTCTTCCACCAACTTCTTTTTTTCTTTTTTTTTTCTCCCCCCAGACTGCAACGCCTGCGTGCACAAGGGCTGCAGGGACGGCCTGGCCGTTTGTGCCAAGGTGAAGATGAAGGTAAAGAAGCTCCACCGATAGCGTTTGCATGTTGTGCCGTGGGTCAATAGTGACGTTGCCTCTGTTCTCTCACTCTCACGCTCACTCTTTCTCTCGCTGGTCCTTTTTCACGCTGGCCAGTTGCCCAGGCAGCAGTTTAACACAGTGCCAGATTGCAGCTCCTTCCCCGGTGTCACCATGAGGAACAAACGTGAGTCGCGAGCATCAGACACGGTTTCAAACGTGCGGTCGTGTACAGCGACGTTGGGTACACACGCCACCGAGTCCAATGTCAACATGTGAAAGAGGTCAGCAGAAGCAGTCGAAACGGCTTCCAGTTTAGTGCAGTGCAGGTGGACAACAGAACGCCAACAATAGCGTTCATTTTTAACAGTCAAAAGTGTTTTTCCAAAAAGTTTTTGGTTGTAATTTTTATGTCAATTTTTGTTTTGTTTGATATTGTTTTAAATATTTATTTTTTTTACGTGACAACTTTTCTTTTTTTTTTAATTGCATTTTTTCTTTTTTTGTTTCTATTGCAGTTTTACCTTTTAAAAACTATTTCTATTATATAAATGTTTTAAATACATTTTGTTGTACTTTAGATTTTGTATATTTTGGGCACTTTTTTTTTTTTTTTTATTGTTTCCTAATTTAATTACCGTAGTGGGGAATTTTTTTAACTGTTTTGACTTTGTACTTTTCATTTTTTTGTTTCCTTTTTAACTTTATTTTCGGTTTGAATTTTACCTTTTTATTCTACCTCTTTTGTATTGGTAGTTTTGAATATATTCTTTTGGCATCAATAACTATTTTTTTAATAACAAGTTTAGATGACATAAGTCACTCCTTTGCTCCCAAAAACGTATAAATACGTTTTATTTTAAATGTTTTGTGTCCCCTTTTTTTTCTTGATGAAAGAAGAGACTTTAATCTTTCTTTTGGTATATTCCATGTTTTATAGCAATAGGACACAATATTCTGTGGGCCTTGCAAAATCAGTCAAAATCCAGTAAAACAGCCGGGAGTGAAAATGGCTGCGAGTGTATGAATTAAGTACTCAAAGTGTATGAATCATTAGCGGTATAAAAACTACGGGGTCTTCATAATCTGAGATATTCATGAGGAGGATCTGTTGCATTCTTATCATCTCAAAACCACTAACGTTAAAGGAGCTCGTCTGGGATTCCTTCGAGATCCCTTTGTGATGTTTTTTTAGGCACTAATGTGACCAATTTGCTTCTCTTCCTGTCCAGCCTGTGGGACGAGAGAACGGCCCTGGTCGGCCATCTTGTCCCCGGAGGACCACACGTCTCTGACCATGCCGCAGTCGCGCCGCCACACCAGCCTCATGCCGTTCCACGGCAACAACCTGTCGAAAAGTCTGTCCATTAGCAACATTGCTGGGTGAGTGGGCGCAACGATTTTCCGCATTGACTGCATCCGTTGACAATATACAGTTACAGTACAGTACATTCATTGACTTGAGTGCGTGTTTGTCCGTGTAGTCCAGTGTTTGATGAGATTCCCATCAAGGGCCTGCGCTACCTTTCCCAGTCCACTGACTCGCTCAACAGGACGAACCAGGTCACCGAGTCTATGGAATCACTCACTGATGAAGGTCATTACACACCATCGCAACCATGTAAATAAATGAAGACCCATTAGGACGCCTCGCGTTTAAGAGACATCAAAAAAACAAAACAAAGAAACATGGTAAACTGGCAGTTTTGCTGGCGCCCGTCGCAGGGACGGAGATGATGGACAGCCAGCTGATGGGCGAGTTCGAGTGCGAGGCCAAAGAAATGGAGGCCGACTCGTGGAGTTTAGGCGTGGAGCAGCAGTACCTGCAGCGGCTGGACCGCAACCTGGTCAAGAGGCAGGACGTTATCTACGGTACATATATGCCACCCCACCTCTCACGCACATACAAACGATATGAATTGATGAAGCTGCTAGAAGCATCTCCAAATGTCTTGCTTACCTGTTCTACAATCCTAATATGGATCAGCTCCAAATTGTACAGCCTCCTCACGTCCTGCTTGTCTTTTTTTTTTTTTTTCCTGCTTACGATTTTTTAACCTCAAATATGAAAAAAACAAAAGGCATGAAAAAGGTAAAATGACAAAACTGAATCACTGCACGTCTGATTTTTCGTTTTCAATCATCGAGCTTATGCTTCGTTTTTTTTTTTAAAGTCCGTGATGTTACCAAATTTAAGGAATTCATTAGCTTTAAAAATAACGTAATCACATTCAGATCGCTTACAAATTCAACAAAATTGATATTTCTTAGTCTGGAATTACTCTATGTATTATAGATATCTTCTTCGTCTTTGATTGTCATTTAAAATGGTCGGCCCCGACTTGCTTTGGACCCTATTATTGGGACAAATCCACTTTTAACCTACCTCAGACATATTGACCATTTATAAGAATCTCAAAAAACTTCAGATTATCAGGTGTTTCATGTCCTAATGCTGCATTAGAGGATGGTTGGAAGTCGGACTGTGTACGGGAATGCCCCCTTGAACTCGGAAATTCCACTTGCGAAGTCGGAAAATAAAAAGGACCCCGACTTCACCGTCAGACTACAATGGGACGTCAGTCAACTCTACAATGGTGACTCGTTTGGAAACACAGACCCTGAATGGTAAAACAATTTTAAAAAAACTAGATATCTTTCTTCATTCATAAATATTCAACATAAACTTGACGTAACACAACATATGCCGCTATCTCCCTGCCTGAAATTATACCGTCAACTACTGTTTGGAATGCTTATGAAATAATATTAAAACAATAAATGAAGCAAAATTACGAGCAGGTAAGTTTTCTGGAGGTTAAAATGAATTTTAAGAACCAAAATAAAAAAAATCAATTTACCACTATCCACCATTTTGGTTGTTTACTTTCGCCTCGAACGCTTTCAGGTTAGAACTGGGAAAAACAACTCGGATATATCCGACTTCCGACCATCCTCGAATGCAGCATTAGTTAGGAAGGTGCAAAATTGGGACAAAAACAGACAGATTGTGTTTAATTGTCATTTGGCCTTATTGGCTAATGCCTAAAACATCTATCCATCCATTATCTGAACCGCTTATCCTCACAAGGCTCACATGCAGGCTTCAAAAGTTATGGAAGCCCTAAACCAGGGATGAGCAACTGGCAGATTTATGACGTTATCTAATCTACGACACCGCAGAGCTGATGCAGACAGAGATGCACCACATCCGCACGCTGCGCATCATGTCGGAGGTGTACAGCAAGGGCCTGCAAAAGGAAGTGCAACTGGAGCCGCAGACCCTGGAGCGCCTCTTCCCCGCCCTGGACGAGCTGCTGGAGCTGCACATGCGGCTCCTCCTGCGCCTGCTGGAGAGGAAACGCGAGAGCCAGGCGGACGGCGGCCGCTCGGAGAGAGGCGTGGTCGTCCAGCGGATAGGCGACATCCTCCTCAGCCAGGTGAGAGGAGTACGGACGTCCTCAAATGTTGTCCCCTCGTGTCATTGGCACGCTTGTTCACATCGTGCCGTCATGTCATAGTTAACATGCTCACCAAAACAGTAGAACTTAAGTTGAAATGCCAAAATAGTGAGGTTATGAGAAAACAACAGAAAATTCTAAAAATAAGCCACTGGCTTCGTTTTTGTTCTTTTGTGCAGCACATTGACCCACTAACATTGTGTTCCAAAGAATACATACTGAAGAGCTGATAAAATGGGGGAGGTAATCAGAAGAAAATTTATGAAAGTGAAAATTGCATTTACAAGAAAAGACTTTCAAACATAAATAAGCGGTTACTAAAGCAATGCTGTGGGAGGGGAAAAGTGTTGTGTCATTTTGTGCGCACTCTATATGCTTACTTGTCCGTGTCTCTTGAAGTTCTCGGGATGCAACAGCGAAAGCATGAAGAGGATCTACGGGAGATTCTGCAGCCGCCACAACGAGGCCGTCAACCTGTACAAGGACCTTCTGACCAAAGACAAACGCTTCAAGGCCTTCATCAAAGTACGTCGCTCCATCTCACGCTTCTTTTTTCCTTTGTAGCAGTTTGCCAAAGTTGGAATTCACCCAAAGGGGCTGCTTCGAACCAAAATGGTCAACTTGCCGTTGATAAATTTCTGGCACGGGTTTTTGAGATTATTTTGTGCATTGACATTTTCACTCACTTTTGAGGTTGATTTTTTATTTTTATTTTTATTTCTAACAGATGCAACCTAGTGTTAATTTTGTCTGCCATTTTTAAATTTTGTCTCAGTTTTAGTCCACTTTCAGTCATGCTAGTTAGTTGCTTTTTGTTTTGTTTTTTATCACAGTTAGTCAACCTCATACCACTTTTATTTAGTCCAATTTTAGTCGACTATAAATCTTTTAGTCCAAGAAAACATAATTTTATTCGTCTAGTTTTAGTCAAACAAAAACTGTCAACGTTTTAAGTCAGGATCTTACCCATGTATATTTTTTTTTTGTCAGCAGATTATATTGAACCTTTTCTGATCTAAAACTATTTCACATAAAAATTTCTCATCTTTTTGATGAAAAAACAACAACTTGACACACAATTACAGTGGTCGAACCCTAACCCTAGTCGAGTTTTACTCTGGTGAAAAATGTGTGTTGACAAAATTATTTTTGTTTACTTTTTGTTGACGAAATTGAGTGAATTTTAGCATTTGTAGTTGGTTATGTTTATTTATTTATTTATTTATTTATTTTTCTTCCATCAGAAAAAGATGAGCAGCAGCATTGTTCGGCGCCTGGGCATCCCGGAATGCATCCTGCTGGTGACCCAGAGGATAACCAAGTACCCTGTGCTGATTCAGAGGATTCTGCAGCACACAAAAGGTCAGACGATTGCTGTGACTGGCAACACTTGAGCTCAGCGAGTACCATGAGGCAGTGATTACCACACACGGCGGTGCAATGACACAATCATGCGCTGTGTGCAGGAAATGATGCCATTTCTCTTAGTCGAGTTGAAAATGATAGAAATAATATATCTTGATTCATATTTATATGTCAGTGACATATAATTTCAGGCAGTCTATTAAGTAACCTCCTGTGGTGGTGCACAAAAAAAACCCTTCAAAACTGCTTTTTTCCGGGCGCAGAGGGCGACGGCGACTACGACGAGCTGTCCGAGGCGCTGCGCCTGTTCAAGGAAGCCATCGCCGGCGTGGACGGCCGCGTGAACGAGCACGACAAGCGGCGGCGCCTCAAGGACTTTCACAGCCGCACTGACAGCAAGTCCATCATGATGATGAAGAGTGGCCAGATCTTCGCCCGCGAGGACCTGCTGCGGCGGCGCCTGGTGCACGACGGCGCTCTGCAGCTCAAGAGCAGCCAGGGTCGCCTCAAAGGTGACGACATTCATTTCCCCCCCCCGACCCACACACACACACACACACACAAAAGAAAATGTCGAACAACAAATTGTCCGTCTTCTCAGACGTCCATGCGCTGCTCCTGTCGGACGTCTTGGTCTTCCTCCAGGAGAAGGATCAGAAATACGTCTTCGCCATGCTGGTAGGCCCGCTCGCTGAAAAAGCATACATAGCGAAAGCCGTCTAAAGAACATAAAAATGGATAAAAAGCTCATTAACAATATATGTCAAAATAATGACCAGGGCATGTACACAGCATATCTAGACACCAGTTTATCAGCAATAAAAAAAAAAGTTGATTTAGTGTTGTTACCCTTTAAGTGAATTTTACAGGGTTTTTTTCTGCCCACTGCATCTCCACCTGCTGGAACTGGACCCCAATCCAAGCAGACTGTAACCTACATAATTACACTCTATGCAGTTTGGTATTTTCTTTAATGGAACGCCCATTTGAATAACTCAAATGTCAAAATTAAATGATACTCTGTGTAATTCAACCTGTATTTGACTAATTTAACTGTTTTACAAAACTATTTTTTACCCCTTTAAATGTATATTATTGGTTATAATAAATGAGATTTTTCTTCTACTGTGGATGACAACATTAACTATTTCCTATTGTTCTCCATCCTTTTTTTTTTTTTTATTCCCTCATTCCATCCAATGCTACTCGAATCTTCCGCTTGTATTCCCCTGCTCACATTTGATGCTTCCTGTCATTTTTCCTTTCCCTGCTCGCCGCTTCACCAACCCATTTCCTGCCCACTGCCTCATCATCATCATCATCATCATCCCTTTCTCCTGTCATTTGTCTTCCTCCTCCTCCTTCTCCTCGGCCCTCCCACCCACTATCGAAAACTAAAACACCCCTTTTAGGACCAGCGCTCGACTGTCATCTCGCTGCAGAAGCTGATTGTGCGCGAGGTGGCCAACGAGGAGCGCGGCCTTTTCCTCATCACGGCCGGTATCGAGAAGCCGGAGATGATGGAGGTGCTGGCCAGCTCCAAGGAGGAGCGCAACGCCTGGATGCAGCTCATACAGGAGTCCATGTGAGTACACCCACCCGACAATTACAGCTCTTTGGTTCGAGTTCAACCGTCAATTCTCAGGATTAAATTTGACTCTATTTAGAGTGGGACCAAATAGACTCACTTTGAGAGTAATATTTACACTTACAAGAGGGTAAAATAAATCATTGAAAAAAAATAAAAGTCACTCAGGGGTTGAGGAATGAAGTCACGACCTTCAGCTTGGGAAACTGCCACACTACCACCTGAGCTATGCCACTTCTACTGTTTGCTTATATCCAAGAGGAGACCAAACGCATTGTTTTTTTTTTTGTTTTTTTTTGGTCTGTTAGAGTTACAACTATTCCAGCTGACACAAGCAATAGACTAACACACAGCAGGAGCTGCGTGAATCAGGGAGCAGATTGGCTGTCTCCCAATCTGAGGTTGTGGCTGTTTTCCTTAACCCCTTTTTTTTTTTATATATATATATTTTTTACTCTCTTCCAAGTGTACATTTTTACTCTATTTAGAGTGGGACCAAATAGACTCAGTTTAGAATTTACCGTGTAAACGAGTTAGCCAACTAAACTACTAGGACAGGGACTAAGATCATTAGTTGTGTTGTAGGGAAATTATTTAAATGAATTAAAATGAATATTTACAGGTAATTAATTAACAAATGTGCCTATTTATATTTTTTATCTGGAAAAAAATAACACCTATTTAAAAGTAGGAGGGAGTTGCTGCATTGCACTGATCAGAATCAAGAGTAAACAGTAGTTATAATACTCAACAAAACTTTATTTATAAAGCATTTTAAAACAAGCATTGCTGAAAGTGCTGTACATAAAACAGAAATTGGTCATGCAGTAAAGAGTAAGGTAGGTAAAATAATACCAGACAACACAAAACATTGTAGGTATACAAGTTAATGAAATGTACATCAATAAATTAAAATTAATAAGAAGTAGGTAAGTGTATGAATGATTAAATAAATAAACAAACTTCAAATTCATAACACAAAATACAAATGGTGCTATAAAAAATTAGCCAAAAATTGATAATGGACCCCAACAAATGTACGTAAACGTGTTGCTGTTTTCCGGCGCAGGGACAGGGACGAGGACGAGGGCATCCCCAGCGAGACCGAAGACGACAAGCGACAACTGGAGATCAAAGCCAAAGAAATGAGAGGCGAGCGAATGACTACCGGGATGTCCCCGAGACGGCCGATTCCGCATCGGCGACTGTTAAAACGCTCTTCCTTTTTAGACCTGCTGAAGCAGAAGGACAGCGAGATCATATCCCTGCTGGAGGAGAAGGTGCGTCTGTTCCGGGGCTTGTGCGAGGGCTCCAGCCCGGTCGAGGAGGCCTGCCGGCGGAGCGAACCCTTCTTCAGGTCGGCCGGCGGGCCGGAGCCCCCCAGGGGGGCGTGCATCATGAAGGACGCCTTGCAGGAAGGTAAGCGGGAGGAGACGTCAACGCCGTCGACGAGTCTCGTGCTTCCGTGAGGATGCTCGAGACGTTTTGTTATCGCTTCCAGGCCCTGCTGCTTCTCTTCTAAATGCAAATTATTCTCACACTCCATTGTCTTTAAGGACACAGCTGCAGTGTCGACCGTTTTTTTTTTTTTGTTTTTCCGACAACACAATTCGACAACTTGGGCACTAAAGTGACTTTTAATGTCTTTGACACTTCACAACTTCCTGCATGCCACGCTAGCACATGGCGAACGCGGCGATAGGATTCGCTCGCCACAATTTGTGGCATACTCATCACTTTTGCACCTGAGGGGGCAATCACGGCCAAGCGGTTAAGATTATCACCTGTCACCGTGGCGACCATCCCCCGAACACACGCTTGTGCTGTCCTTGAGCAAGACACCGATACCCCAAACTGCTCGCCGGGCGCTTAAAGGGATACTTGACTCATTGAACCATTTTGTCGACTAATGATGATGACATCACCTGTGCTGAGCAAGTAGGTGACGACCAATCATGGCTTACCTGTTTTCTGGGTTTGGTCAGAAAACTGAGCCATGATTGGTCGTTCCCTACTTCCTCAGCACAGGTGATGTCATCATCCGTCGACAGCAAGTAGAAAAATTACTCTTTAAAGGTATTAATTGTATATGAAAAATAATGATGTTACCACATTAATTATAGACATAATATTCACTTTTTACTGTTAATGCTGCTCTAGTGTCTGTTTGCTGTTATAGATTTTGTACATTTTTTTTCCCCTTCATGGAAATAAATGGAACGCCTACAAATAATCTATATTTAGACAGAAAAGTGCATGGCACACTCGGTCACACAATATGAGTGTCATCACGACAGCCACCATCTTTCACAATAGAACTTCAACATATCCACTAGGAATCATCCAAAGAGAACAAAATCACAGAATCAAAATTGATTTTATTGCCATTGTTTGTGAAAGCCACACTCACGAGGATTTAAAAAAATAATAAAAATTATTGTGAAGTGTTTTTGGTCATGCACTTTCTTTAGTGTATGCAATACAATATAAGTGTAGTATCCATCCATCCATCCATTTTCTTGACCGCTTATTCCTCACAAGGGTCGCGGGGGCTGCTGGCGCCTATCTCAGCTGGCTCTGGGCAGTAGGCGGGGGACACCCTGGACTGGTTGCCAACCAATCGCAGGGCACACAGAGACGAACAACCATCCACACTCACAAGCACACCTAGGGACAATTCGGAGCGCCCAATTAACCTGCCATGCATGTCTTTGGAATGTGGGAGGAGACCGGAGTACCCGGAGAAGACCCACGCGGGCACGGGGAGAACATGCAAACTCCACCCAGGAAGGTCCGAGCCTGGACTCGAACCGGAGACCTCAGAACTGGGAAGCGGACGTGCTAACCACTCGACTACCGTGCCGTCCCTATAAGTGTAGTAATGAACATTTATTTGCGATTCATTCCTGATGACTGCCATTTTGTGCATTACATCCATGGTTAAATAATAATAGAAAAAAATCCATCCTGCAAAACATGTTGTGCATGCAATTGAGAGGAACACAATGAATTTAATCTCATTTGGAATAACTCAAGTGCCCTGAAAACACCTTGGATGCACTTTACATTTATCTCTATTTACCTTCAAAAAATATATATATAACAAAATCTTTTCTTCTTTTAATACCGTCAGTATGAGACTTAATTTTTCTAATTGTTTCCACAAACATGGCAGCAAGCGGTAATGTGATTACTTGCGCTGACGTGAAGTCTCGTCGAACATATTTGAATGCGAAGTACGTGGAAACAGGTTGTTGCCTGGCAACCGCAGAGTGTAACTCGGTTAGCCGGATGATTCATTTACTTGACCGCGCATGGATTTTGTATTTATTTTTTCTGTCTGTGTGCGTGACAGTGGAGACGCTGCAGAGCCTGGTGAACAGCAGCCTGGGCGGGGCCATGGCCGGCGTCCAAGATGGCGTAAGCGGAGGAGGAGGAGGAGGAGCGCCCGGCTCGGGCTGCCTGCCCCGACGGGCCGAGACCTTCGGCGGCTTTGACAGTCACCAGATGCACCTCAGTAAGAGTAAGTGTGGACACTTGATTAGGTACAGCCGCTCAACCGAATAAGAAGCGATGGGTACCTTTCAAATTTGAATCGGTACTGTTCCAATACTCGGTACCTGGGAATCGATACCAGTTCTCAACGGTACCAATTTTCGGTACTTTTGTACTCTCTCTCTCTTTTTTTTTTTTTTAAATCTTTTTTTATTTGATAATTATTTATTCTCTCACTTTTTTTTTGGGTGGTAGTAAATGTTCATCATTATTTATTTTATAGTAAAATATTTTTTTAAATCAATTTAACAATTACCTTTCCATATATGAAACTAGAAAAATAGAGGGATAGTAAAAATAAAGGTTTAACATTTTACAATTACTGAAGTATAATTACTAAACGTTAATAAGTTAAGTTAATATTACCCAAAAAAAACAGCTTGAATCAAAGTTCTTTGCAATGAACAACAGTCGATTTATAAATGAATAATTCATCTTAACTTTGTTTCTTGTGCAGTTGTTTTTCAAGAATGTAATGAGAGTGATGAGCTCAAAGTTTGAACTCACGTTGGACTCAAAAATAATAAAATAAAAAAATAAAAAAAAAAAAGACAGTTGGAAGACGACGTGACATGAACAAAGAGAATAATTGGGTTCAAATGAAACCATTTGAATTTACCCGAAGTGGTCTCTCATGCTCGCTACATTTTGGCCACAATTTTTGGCTATTTTAAATATAGTCATTGCTACCCATCACTACTAATGAGAACAAAAAAAAAAAAAAAAAAAAAGGGGCTTGTGCTGAGTTTTCAATTGAGTTATTGATTTAAGATCCCATGCCACACCTTTTTGCTAAATAAAGCCGTTAGCCTCTATCATGTAGCTTTAGCGAGATGGATGCTGACTGGTCCGCATCCGTCTCGTGTCCTGTAGACGGAGACAAAGACGAGAGCGACGATTCCACCAGAGATCTGCGGAGGACCGAGTCCGACAGTGTCCTGAAGAAGGTACGATCCAATCACCAATTGCCATCTTCAGAGATTATATATATATATATATATATATATATATATATGTATGTATGTATGTATGTATATTTTTTAGTCTCTATTCTCTTTATTTCTTGTTGATTATCAACTGTGGATTATTTCTCCGTGTTTTTGTTTATTTCTGAGCACGGCGACGGTTGTCATGAATAACGGGCATAGAACGGTCCAACATGACATCATGATATTAATAGTCACATAACTTTGTGGTTTTCTTGTAAAGTTGACTCTTTTTGGTCCCCCTTGTTGCGTAAGTGTTACATAATCGTCTCCTTTTTACAACCCGCACGCTGACACTGATTTTTGTCCTTGTGTGTGTCGGCAGGGAGGAAACGCCAACCTGCTGCAGCTGCTCAAGAGGAACAGCGAGGTAAAGATGCCACTTCCCGTCGCTAACCTGATTAGCTGCCGGCCGCTTGTTGACATGGAAACCGGCCGAGTCGGTCTTTTTCAGCCTCCGCGGTTGCTCGGTCTCGCGGGACCGCTTGTCATTTACTGTCTGTTTGACGAATGGCGTAATCGTCGATAGATCGATATGTATTGATCATGTGTCAGAGGTGCTTATTGCATTGTGTTTACCAACAGCAGGTGCTCCACAGCGTCTCCCATCTGCACTTCCTGCTCAGCACGCTGCAGGTACGACACACTCAACGCAATTCGTTACCAGCTTGTTTTAAAATTGAGTTGCTTTTATTATTATTATTATTATTTTTTCCCATAATTTTTGTGCCTTTCTCTGAAATGATTTGCTGAAATGACTCGGGCTCGGTATTGATTCAAATTTACTCAATCGATTCGATTCACAAGAGTTCAGTTTGATTTCAATTTTCCCTGATTCGAGTCGATTCACTTCGATACAGTCCGATATTGATTAATTATGGAACATCAATTTTTCTTGAACGTCAAGGGCATGATAAGAGCTCCACAAAAGATTAGTTTCCAAATTTTATGGAGGCAGTTAACTAGTTAAATGATTGAGTTTATTAATGAAAGCAACACGTGTTCTCATCACTTAAGTGTGACACAAATATTGACATCAACAAGGACAGGATCAAAATATTTTCATAAGTCTTAATTTAATAATTGTGAATATAAATTATAAAGATTCTTAAATTAATACTTGACTCATTGAGCCATTTTCAGCAGTAAAAAGTTAATATTTTTTTCTATAATTAATGTGGTAACTTCATTATTTTTCACGTGCAATTAGTCCCTTTAAAAAGTAAATTTTGTACTTGCTGTCGACTGATGATGACATCACCTGTGCTGAGGAAGTAAGTAACGGCCAATCATAGCTCACCTGTTTTCTGGGTTCGGTCAGTAAACTGAGCCATGATTGGTTGTTACTTCCTCAGCTCAGGTGATGTCGTCATCAGTCGACAGCAAGTAGAAAAATGACTTTTGAAAGGTATTAATTGTACATGAAAAAGTAATCAAGTTATCAAATTCATTCTGGACAAAATATTAACTTTTCACTGCTGAGAATTGATCAATGAGTCAACTATCCTTTTAAAGTGAAAAAAGAAATGTAAGAAAATACTTTTAAATTCATATGAACAGTTACTGTAATTTCAAGACAATAAAAAAAAAACATAAAAAAAAAAATCAATTTTCTTGTGAATTTATGGACAAAAAGAGATTAAAATAATCGATTATGGTTATATGACTCGATATCAGGCTCGAAAAAGAATTATTAGAATTTTTTTTTTTTTTTAACCCAGTCTTCCAGGCTATAGCGCCACCTGTTGCTATGGCATGTGTCTGACATCGTGGGACTGCACGTTCGCATCCGATGACTGCAAATAACGATTTTGGCTTTTTTTGTTTTTTGCTCAGGCAGTGGTGGTGCAGCAGGACAGCTTCATCGAGGACCAGCGTCAGGCCCTGAGCGAGCGGTCGCCGTCCTCGTGCTCGTCGTCGCGGGCGTCCTCGCGGCCCAGCTCGCTGATCGAGCAGGAGAAGCAGCGCAGCCTGGAGAAGCAGCGGCAGGAGCTGGCGTCGCTGCAGCGGCAGCAGGCGGCGCACGGCGAGGAGCGGCGCCGGCGCGAGAAGGACTGGGAGCTCCGCGAGCGCCTTCTTGGCGACAAGGAGGCGCTGCTCAACGTGCAGGTACCGGACAACCGCTTGCTCTAAGAATCAACCCATCGATCGAGTTGCTCATTTTGAGCATTGTTGGTCACCGCAGGAGGAGGAACTGTCCAAACAGCAGCGAGCGCTGGAGGACGAGAGGCGGGAGCTGGCGAGTCGCAAGGAAGACTACCAGAGGGACCTGGAGAGGCTGCGGGACGCCCAAAGGAAGCTGGACAAGGACAGGGAGGCCCTGCGAAGGCAGCTCGACAAGATGGACGAGCTGCGACGCGCTGAGGTGAGTGAGCACGTTCAACCTCTGCCACGTGTTGAACGTGCCGCTTATTTATGCTAATCATTCATTGCATTCACAAAAAAACGGTGTGCGCTTCTTGAGCGGTGAGCAATCAAAACGCATCCTCCGGTCAAACGATGTGAAAATGGCCGCCACCGTGAAAGTTGTCAGCATCACACATGAAGTGGATAAATTCATCTGTTATGTGGGCCAGATGTTGCGTCATCCGTTTCACGAAAGACACTGAAGACAGTCGCGATGACGTTAGTCCTCATTTAATTGATGGGGTGTCGCCGTCGCCGCACCTGACGCTCGTCCGTTGTCGGAATCGCAAGATGTTGCGTCATATGAGCAGCTATCATCTCAGCTTTTCCCACACTTATTTATTTATAGATTTGATTATTTATTTATTTATAGATGGTCTTTATAAGGTCAATGTTTAAGAAGTGCAGTCCACACATTTAAATATTATTGAATGCACATTAACCATGAAAAGTTGGGATCTGCACTTTAGTTCATATAATTGATAGAGCTGTCAAAACGATTATTCTTTTTTTAATCAGATTAATCACATCCTAGACTTTTGATTAATCATGATTAATCGCTTAATTAAAAGGCTCTTTTATCAACATTTCTTTGCCCGCCAAATTTGATGAGCTCCTGTTATGCGTTAATTCTTTCGTCATTTTAATTTTATGAGGACGTCTTCAACATTTGATCCACTGCGCGCGCTCATCATCCTCTTTTTCTAATCAGTTAATTACTTGCATAATTTAAAATGGGGGTAAAAAAATAAAACCCAATATTTTGAACAAATACTCACACTGTCATACATAAACAGGTATTAAATGCTTTACTTGAATGCATGTAGTTATGTTTAGTGTTATTAACTCATTTGCTCCCAATAACGTGTAAATACGTTTTTTTTTCATGTTTTAAGGGTCCCAAAGACGTATTTATAAGTTGTTGTTTTTTTGTTTTAAATGATGCAGCCTTTCAACTGCAAAGAACGGTTGCAGAAATGGTAGTTATTACACAAACGGCCAGCGGGTGGCAGCAGAGCAAAGGAGATCAACCAGGGCCATGTTGACAAAAAGCTAAATTACTAACAATTTTGAATAGATTTGTGAAAACTGATGAAACTTAGCTCTCTTCTCATGCTAATTGCTGCAAAACGGAAACAGATAGAAACATACTTTTTTTTCTTGATAAAAGATGAGACTCTCATCTTTCTTTTGGTAGGTTCTATGTTTTTATACTAATAGAACAGAATATTCTGTGGACCTTGCAAAATCTCTCAAAATTCAGTAAAACAGCCGGGAGCGAAGGAGGTTGCTTCAGTCAAAATGGCTGCCAGTGAATGAGTTAACGCTTTAAATTTGACAACATTAATAATTTATTACTGATTTACAGTATCATGCATAATATAGCAATATTGAGGGGAAAATGGCAATTACATTAATTTCTTAAATCATTCAGCCCTAATAGAAATGAACATAACCGCTAGAAATAATACAGAGCCAAAAAGTGCAGGAACATATTTGCTCCAGTAGAAATGTCAATAAATAATCAATAGAGCTAAGAAAAAGTCCATAACGTCACCTCTGACAAGTTATTGCCGAAAACCACCGTCCGCCACCTTGCACAGTAGAAATAAACGTAAATGACTCCAAATAATGCAAAGAAGAAACTCGTGAAAAACTCACATTTGAAGATATCCCGCACGTTGACGTTTCAGAGGACTCCCTCCACCGCCTCGGAAGACTCCCAGTTGGCGGGCAGCTGCCAATCTCTGGACCTCACGGACCCCGCGGACGCCGCATCCTCATCTTCATCCTCGTCTTCCTCGTCGCAGCGCTGCAAGGCCAAGACGCGCGGCCTCAACCCGTTCGCGCCCTCGTCGTCGTCGTCGTCGTCGTCCGCGGCCGTCCTGAAGGGCGGCGAGGCCAACATGCAGCTGTCCAAAAGTCTGCTGCAGCTGGCCAAGCAGCGCGGCAAGGAAGGCAAAGACAAGCGCAAGAAGAAGGTGAAAGGTCAGGCCGCAGGTACGCATCGACTCCGCCGTAATCAATAGGCACAGACATGAAAAAAAAAAAAAAAAACATGACATAAAATAGAAAATATATGTTTGAAGTATACACACCTGTGGTATTCCAAAGGTTCATGCATTGACATGTTTTCTATTAAATAACAAAATATTGCGACGAACAATGAGAAAATATTTTCTAAAAATAAAAATATGTAAATAATAATACATCTTTCCATCCATGTTCTATATCGCTTCGACTCAAACAGCTGGCATTGGTTGCATAAGATAAATAAGACATCATAACAATGAAAATATTGTATGTTAAATTTGGAAAAAAAAAATATATATATATATAAAAAATAAAATGAATAGTTGTTTTTTTTTTATGCTGAAATTAACTACAAATTCTGGTCAACGCACTTATGTAAATTGTTCTGGATTCATACAGTAACATTTGAACCAAGGTTATTTTAGTTAACAAAAACTAACAAAAAAACAAAAATTAAAAAAACAGTTTTGTTCACGAAATACAATTAAAACGCTTTTTAAAAAAAATGAAAACTAACTGAAGCTACATTTTATGTTTACAAAACTAACTAAAACTAACTTATAATTGTAGCAAAAATGTCCTTCGTTTTAGTCTTTGCTAATTAATTGAATGCATGAGCCTTTGGGGATATTGGAAGTCGATTTATTTTAATATTGACCGGAATAAGGATGTTTGAAAATGTGTCACACAGAAGTGATGTCATCTAAGCAGCAGCCAATAGAAAAGCACCAAAAGATGACCTCGCTCGCATGGTGCTTTTTAAATAATGGGCACAAGTAATAAAAACTCAAACTAATACTGAAACTAACTAAAACGAAGCATTTATTAAATAACTAAAAATAATGAAAACGAACAGACCCACGCAGAAAACTAATTTAAAACTAACTACGGTACATAAAAAAAATAAAAAAAATATTCAAAATGAAATCAAAACTTACTAAAATGAAAAATTCCCCAACTCTAATAATCCTGATTTAAACATTGTGGATTCCAGAATCGCAACATCTCTCCGAGGCTCCTCTGGATGGAGAAATCTTCTTCTGCTGACTCCTACTGTACCCGCCTACTGTACCTACCTGCCCTGTAGCGACACAGGAAGTGCTAAACAAATACACCCCGCCCCCCACCGCTATCGCATAAACACACTTTTTTTTTGGCTAGTGCGTTGATTGGCGCGCACGCACACACTTACACACACACACACACTGTGTCCAAACCAAATGGCGCTCGGCAAACAGACAGGAATGTCAACAAGCTCCATATGGCGCCGCAGCCTGAAAACAGAACGCAATTTCACTATCAAACGCCGTGAATGGAAGCGCATAGGGGGGAAAAAAATGTCAAAATAAAATACAAAACAACTTCCATGACGCTTTACTTGAAAAAAAAAACAAAAAAAAAAAAAAAAACAATTGCGTCTTACTGGCAGTCAATTGTCACTAAAGTTAGCGTTGGTCACACCGGTTGAATTTTCAATTAGCCAAAAAGTAACCGGATCATTTTCAACGTAATCGTCCACGCCGTGAAGCACTTTGCGCATCTTTTTTTTTGTTTCATATACAGCAAAAATCAGAGTAGAAAAACAAAAACGTTTTTCCACTTCACTCACTCACTTTGGATATATTTTACGTTGTTTCATTCACGTTGAACGTCATTATCTGACAAAAAACAAAACAAAAAAAAAGCAAAATTTTGGGATTATTGGGCCTGTATTTTTACAAAATATTTTTTTTAGTTTTGTTTTCCCAATCACAATCTAAAAAATATTAAATTCTGAGACACATTTTAGTGTCTGACAAAAAAAAAATGTTCCGCCAAATCTTGTGATTTTATTTTTTGTAAAAATTTAAAAAAAACACACAAAAAACAACATTCCTTGTTTTTCTGAATCACCAAATTCAGAGTTGCGCGTTTTTTATTCATGTTGAATGTTGTCCAGTGAGACGCACGTATCCAAATTTTGTTTTCCCGATCAAAATCTCGAAATCACATTTCATTCGCATCGTGCGTCGTCATCTGTGCAAATAACTTTTTTTCTTTTTTTGCAAATCACAAAATTCGGAGATACACGTTTTATTCACGTTGACCGTTATTGTCAAACAAAAGAAAGCAAGCACCTGCTGCCAAATTTTGTGATTTCTGTTTATACAAAAACATTTCTTAGTTTCACCAATAGAAGTCTGTCAAATCAATATTTTATTATTTTATTTTATTTTATTTTATTTTAAGCCTGATCTGTTTGGCGACGAAACGTACCTCGGCAACACTAGTTTGAGTTGAAATCCGTTTTATTTGCACACCACCAAATTTTTTAATACAATTGTTTTGTGTCTTTTGAAACAAAAATCTGCCTTTAATTTTACGCCCCTTTAATTTGCATCGAATGTCGTTTTTCGCACACACTGTCAAATGAAGTGTTTTTGTCTAAAGGGAATGTTTAGGATTAAAAAAAAAAATCACCAAATTAATTGTTGCTTTATCATCAGACTGATCCACTAACCCGCCAATGACTCGAATCCTATTTGGATTAAAAAACACGCCCCACCAAATTTTCTGGGTTTTTTTGTTTTTTTTTCCTGCTTTTCAAAGAATACAAATCTACAATTGGGACCACATAAACCTATTTTTGCTGTCTGCCAAATTTATTGATTTTTTTTTTTTTTTTTTTTGGTATACAAAAAAAAATAAAAAATCAGTATTTGATGAATACCACTGACCAGATTTCAATTTTATTTGAGTTGATTTATTGGCTACCTGCAGGACAGGTAAAAGCAGACAGGAAGTTGGAGTGCGTCATAACTCATATTTTTCCCGACATTAACGGAATGCTCTGGAACCACCAAGGGGCACTTTGGGTTATGACATTTGTTTTTGCTTGTGACCAAACGATTCCACCTTGATACGCAAGTCACAATTTGGCCGTAGCTTTATTGTGGAAGGACAACAAGCTCTTCTACTTCCTGTAAAGGACAATCAGTCAATCAAGATGCCGCCGAGCTTTTTTGTTTGTTTGTTTTTCACGAGCTAGCGGCGCAATGCACTAAAAGATGGAAGAGCTTGCTTGTTTCAGTCTATGTGAAGAAAAAAAAAAAAATGTAAATATGATTTATGTATAAAACAAATCAAATGTAAAAAAAAAAAAAAAGTTGCTTTTGTGATTTATTACAATATTTTCTAAGGATGTTTTATTTATGTTTTCTGCTCCCCTTTTGGTGATGCCTCTCACCTAATAAAAAAAAATATATATATGTACACAAGATGTTTTGGATTGTTTGATTGAAATTTCAGATTTCTTTGTAGTTTTCTCGAATGCAACATTTTTCCAGAATTTCAAAGCCAATACTGCATGTTATTTTGATTGATTGATTGATTGATTTGTATTAGGGACAGTACATATTAATAAACATTTCTGTAATTATGCCAGAATTAGCAAAAAGGCTATTTTCCATCTACAGTCCCGAGACAGACTGTAAATGTCAACCTAGTAATAATAATAATAATAACAATAATAATAAAAATACACAACAACACATTCAGTAAGCTCAAATTACATTTTCATAACAAAAGCAATACACTTACCTAAATGTACATCAAAACCAACAATTAAGGGATAAACAAATACAGAAAACATTAGTGTTGACATTTTCATTGATTTTTATTTATTTATTTATTTTTTTATCTGACCAAAAAAACGGACTATTTGATGGATATTATGCTGCATTCGAGGATGGTCTGAAGTCGGACTTTTCCAAGTTCAAACCAGGAAGTGTGTACGGGAACTCGGAAATTCCACCTGCGAAGTCCGAAAAAATGCTGCATTCAAGGATGGTCGTAAGTCAGGTATATCCGAGTTGGTTTTTCCCAGTTCTGACCTCAATAGTGATCAATTGTTTTTTTATTTTGGTCCTTAAAATGTATTTTGACCTCTAGAAAACTTACCTTTTGCAATTTTTCTTCTTTTATAGTTTTAATCTTATTTCATAAGCATTCCATACAGTTAAGTAGTTGATTGTATAATTTCATGCAGGGAGATAGCTTATTACTCCACTTAATCATGATCTGTATCATTTTTTTCCCTCCCAAGTGACTCAATATTGTCTCTAAAGAGCTACACAAATGTCCGCTTCAGGTCATAAAAGTGTGCTTCCTAAACCCATAACAGTCCGTTTATTGTACCATTCGGAGCCTTTTTTTGATGCTTCCCCTCTTCTATTTTCCATTTCAGTCACATCCTTTTGGTGTAAAGCGTTTTCCCGGCCCCTCAAACGCAGCCCTGAAATTGAGCATGCAAAAGTGCAGCAAACGCATCCTTGTCGTGTCCTGAAGCTAACTTGGCCACACATGCCCCTCCCCTCCCCTGCCTGCCATGACCGCGTCGGCCAGTAGGGGGCACTGTGACCGTGCGGCCTGTTGATACTGCTGCAGTGAGAGCCACATGATTATCTGAGTTTTCTCAGGAGGCTTTTTTTGGTGGCGGCGAGAGTGTTTGCTGACGATAATGCAATTAATTAAAGGGCCAATCATTTTAGCCGGCGTGTGGATGTGTCACATTTTGTTGGGTTTTCTCACGCTTAGGCGGATGCATTTCGTAGCCCCACCTCGCTTTCTCAACACTGCCGTCATTTAAACAATAATAATTGTGGGATTTCACACATACTAATGAGAATCCCCAAAATTGACATTTTCTTTGTAAATTTAGTCCACTATAACCAATTTTAATTTGAAGCAAAAAAAATAAAAATAATGACAGCATCGCCTTTTTTGCCCTCAGCTCCTCAAGCCACAGGGGAGCCGCCATTTTGATTGAAATCCCTCAAAATTGACATGGTAGCGCCTCTCTTTCGTTGTTCAGCCCCTAAAGTCAGTTTCCCTAAGCTACATGACATTTGGTTAGCATGTCTATATCAGGAGCAGACCCACAAAAAAAAAAAGAAAGTCTCAGGCAGTCAGGTCTTCAATGGCACAGGAGGGCTGCCATTTTGTTCTGAAGCGCTAGCTTGGACTTGGAATGAAGTTAGTTTCATTTAAAAACATGTCATGTGGTTTGTTGCCTCGTCTATGGTGAGCAAAAAGACAAAAGAAGGGCTGCCATTTTGGTTTTGACTCAGCCAAAAAGCACCTCTCGGAATTCTTTGAAAATGCAGCCTCTTGGCAACATAACATTTACTTGGCATGTCTATCGTGAGTTTACCTAAAAAAAAAATTCAAGAACCCAATGCCTAAAAAGGCACATAAAGTCGGCCATGTTTGGTTTGAAGCTGCTGCATCAAACGTTAAAACTCTTCATGCGTTGTCGTCTCTCTCTGCAAGTGCACATCGTGGCGGCAAATCAAGTCCTGCGTTGCTATTAGCAGCGTGAGGTTGGGATGGAGACAACGGAGGAGGAAGATGAGCGAGAGAGGTTTGGCAGACTGAGAGCGAGCGAGCGGATGAATCGAGTCAGCTGTAAGCAGCTCCGTGCATGCGCATCGCCGACAAGATGGATTGCATGACAACGCGCGGGGTGAACGCGAGGCGAGGCGAGGTGAGCGTTACGTGTCTTCTGACAGGTCTTTTTCTTTTTCTTTTTTTTTTTTTCTTCCAAGCTAGTGCTGAGCATTATGGGAGTAATCCGGGAGGGGGAGGGGTCAAACCTTTGTGGTTGAATGCAGTCATATCAGACTGAGGAGTTGAGCATCTCCACCTTCTGATAAAACCATATTTAGGCGAGGCAAGGCAGCTTTATGTAGCACACAGATGTGCTTTAAAAAAAAAAAAAAAAAAGTACAACATTTAGAAGCACAAAAGAAAGACATTTAAAAATAAAGTACAGAAATAAAAGGTAGCAATGAGGCCGCACCAAGATCTCAATCATGGTAGCTTATTCCATTTGTGTGCAGCATAACAGTTAAATGCTGCTTCACCATGTTTGCTTTGAACTCTGGGGTCCAATAATTCAGATCTCCGAGGCCCCTTTTATTACCCTCAATTGTTCTTTTACTCTCTTGGTTTTTAGTTGATCCATTCTTGTTGCACATGTCAAAAATCAACCAAAAAAATTTTGGTTTCAAAGTTCGCCAAAATGGAATTGTCAACCTCTTGCAAAAATTGGAAAATTTTGCAATGTTACCTTTTGGTAGGCCTGTCTGTCTGAGTCGATTAGACCCACAAATAAAAAAAAATGTCTATAAAGAATCAATGCCTGAAAAGACACGACGGTGTCCGCCATTTTGGTTTGAAGACCCTCAAAACTGACTCTGTAGCACCTCATTCCCCAAAGCCAGTGTTACTTATGCTGCATTCGAGGACAGTCGGAAGTCGGATATATCCAAGTTGTTGTTGTTTTTTTTCCCAGTTCCGACCTGAAAGCGTTGTAAATAACCAAAATGGCGGACAGTGGTAAATTGATATTTTATTTTGGTTCTTAAAACTCATTTTTGACCTCCAGCAAACTTGCCTTCTCGAAATTTTGCCTCATTTATTGTTTTTATTTGATTTCGTAAGCATTCCATACAGTTGAGTAGTTGACCGTATAATTTCATGCTGGGAGATAGCGGCATACTGTCACCTACGTTGCGTTACGTGGAGTTGTGTCGAATATTTATGAATGAAGAAAGCCGTCTAGTTTTGTACTCGAGTAAATCGTGTTTTACCATTCACGGTCCGTGTTTCCAAACGGGTCACCAGAGTGACGCCTCTTGTAGTCCGTCGATGAAGTCGGTCGGGGTCCTTCCTTGTTTTTCCCGACTTTGCAAGTGGAATTTCCGAGTTCAAAGGGAGCGTAAACACTTCCTGGTTTGACTTCCAACCACCCTCGAAGGCAGCATTAAAACCCCAAACCTGAAATGACACCGAAAGTCCACCATTTTCTTTTATTTTGGGATCATTTTTGGCTGTTAGCATGATGGGACTCCCAGCTTGAAGCGGCGAGTGCTACATTAGCTGCTAGCTTGTCTGCCAGATCAAGCTAGTTTAAAATGGCCATTACAGGAAAACAACAACAACAACAACAACCTAACGGGTATGAGTCAGGCCACCGTGTTTGTTGCCACTGGAAGACACGCAAGATGAGAGCTTTGCGTCGTGCCAGCAGTCATCCATTCGTACGTTTTGTCGTCTTCCATTTTGCTCATGTTGGCGCTCATGTTAGATGAAAGGCGGACCCGTTTGTGTGTTTGTTCTCTGTGGACAACATGCTTTTTACTAAGATGGATCTGCTTTACTTCCAAAGTGCACGCCACGGGCGACAGCCCGCGATACAGTTACAAATGACTTTAATCAGTCGGCGAGAACATTGGATTTATATGGGGAGTGAGCCGTTTGCTGCGCCAGACATTAACGAGCGGACCGTTTGGGGAAAAACACGCCGCAAAGTTCGGGTCGTTCGGCAACAATAAAAAATCTGTGTGGCTCGTGATCGCGCTGACCTTTTTTTTTTTTTTGGCTTTGGCTTTTTAAGTCCGACAGATCACCTGCGATGAAAACAAACGCGTTGGTGTTATTCCACTCCAGTCCTACAGATGGCAGCGCTTCATGTTGAAACGTGTTATTCATCCTTGTGCATTTTACAGTGGATGACTTCATTTAGCTAACTTTTCCGGATTCACTTTTTTTATTTTTTATTTTATTTTATTTATTTATTTATTTATTTTTAATAGGAATGGCTATCAAGGCAAGGCAGCTTTATTTACAATTTATAGCGCGTTTCATACACAATTCAATATTTGAAAGGCAAAATAGAACTTTTAAAGGCAAATGAATTTAAGACATTTAAAAATGAAATACAGAAAAAACAAAGTTCTACAATTATTATGAAAGAACCGACAGCGCAAGAACATGATTTAAAAAAAAAAAAAAAAAAAGATTATCGAAATGCTCTTTGGCAGCTTATTCAAATTGTGTGCAGCATAGCAGCTGAATGATGCGGCACCATGTTTGCTTTTGAACTCTCGTTTCGTCTGTCATTCCCGTTTGTCATCTTTATCGTGTTTGTTTTGTTTTGTTACCTTTTCAGTGTTTGTTGATGAAGCATCTTCCTCATCCATCTCACAGATGAGCGCGAGGCAGACTGGCAGCACAGTCGCCAGGGATTACTGATAGATTAGGCCGCGTTTGTGTTGACAACACGCTCCGATTCATCGCATTGTCTTTTATAGCAGGACTTCGGAAACTTTTGGGATCCGCAGACTCCTTACAGGGTCCCCGCTCAAAATCACAACAAAAAATTAAACCCAACTACCAAGTTACTATGGAAAAAAAAAAGTAAACAATTAGATATAGAGGTGCATTTTTGAACAAAAGTGTATTTTGTTGAGGTAAAAATGATAATCTTGCAAAAATTAAGTGAATTTCAACAATATTCTCCCAATATGTCTTTGTTTTGAAAAAAGATCACCAAAAAGTAGGAATATATTATGAAAAAAATGTACATATTGTTCTCAAAAACAGGACTTTAGTCCTGTAATAATTAGGGATGTAACGATATCCAAACATCGCGGTACGATATTATCATGATGTGAAGGTCACGATACGATAATTTAATAATAAAATTTAATAATATTGTGGGGAGGATAGCGATACAAAAAAAGTCACAATATTGTAAAAAAAAAAAAAAAAAAAAGAACTCATACTCAAAAAAACACACAATATTGTGCTTACATAGCAATGAAAAATATTGTAAAAATCTAAATATTATATATAAAAATATATAAATATAATATATGCATTGAGGCACTTACGCCACATATTGACTCGGTTCACAAGCATATTAAATGCACCGTCATCTGATCATTAATGTGGATTTGAAACATAGAAGGGCCAAAACATGCCTTGTGAAAATTAAACTGCACTAAATAACTAGCCACCAGGGGGTGCTAGAACTGCACAAATAGAAATCAACCTGACTTTTTTTTTTTTTTTTAACAGATGTGCTGCTTTTAATATTGTGACACGACAAAGTATTGTGGGATATTTCATATTGCGGAATATTGCCAGTATCGTTACATCCCTAGTAATAATTTTCTTTTTCTTTTAGAAAGACAATTTTATTGGTGGAGGGATGTCACATTTATGATACGATCATATCAGAGTTTTAATTGGGTAGCCAGAAGAATTTGGTTTTTGAAATGATACCACATAAACGATTTTTGCGGACCGCCGAGCTCGACGAGCTGGTGGATGCCCAAGGGTCCACGTGACCCCGGTCTGAGAATTGATCTCCAATCCAACACAAAGCCAAAGAACAAGCAAACCACACACGCACGCGCATCCTTAATCCTTTTGATGGCCGCCGACCTTCTTCGAAGTCGCCCGATGGTGAAAAGTGCACATTTCCCGGTGAGTGCGTCAGCGTTGGAAAAAATAAAAAAAATAAAATAAAAGCGTCTAAAAATACTTTTGGTCTTTGAACCACTTCGCCGAGCTCCAGTGTTTGCCCGATGATCTCTTGGCTCGCCGACGGGGCTCTGAAAGCACATAATGGCGGAGAACATTCGCAGGGAAAAAAAGAAAGAAAAAAAAGTAAAAGCTTCCTGCTCCGGCGGACTGAAATTAGATCACTTCAAGATCTCGGCGTGAGACACCAGATGTACGTACGTACGTACGTACGTGTTTATTCCAAGAGAAGCGGGAGAAAGAAAAATGCCCGTGCACATAATTTGTCTTCTTTGTTTTGGGTTTTCAATTGCAAACAAAACAAGCATCCAAAGGAGGGAAAAAGGAAAAGTAGGGATTTATTTAAAAAAAAAAACAAATGTGTATCATTAGTCATGAAAATGCAAAGTACAGAATTGGCAGTTCTGCGTGTCGCGTTTGTAATCAAGACATATTCCAGACTCATAATGAATACAGTGGCACCTTAATTGAGATACGACAAACATCTGTTTTAAAACAAAATGTTTTTAAGGTAAAAAAAAAAAATAGCATTATAAGATATTGTAATTTATAAAAGCAGAGTTATGACACCATGAAGTCAAGAATTGACAATTCTGAGTTTACGACACAAGTCAAAATGGCGGCCAACTCTTGAAAGGAAGCTCTCCGTTCCGAAAAGCGTTGGATTTTTGGATCCTTGTCATTTGTTTTGTGAGCATTATTTTGATTTCAACATCTGATGAAATGTCGTTTGACTACGATAACAATCTGCTTGCGAGTCGCAGGCTGAAGCAATAAAATGCGACGTTTGTTTACAGCGTGTAAAGGAAAGCATTTGCATTGCGGAAATATCAGAAATGTTTCGGAATTGTCACTTAAATTATACGTGCTGCTCTATAACTACAGTCGCTTAACAATTTCACACTGACATCATTGCTGTCCGTTAGCTTAAACGCTATCGACGCGCTAACGGGCTTGATTCAGGCAAAAGCTGCGATTGTATGAAAGACACAAACGGAATTCTCTCTGTTTAATGTGTATCATAATCCCTCTCCTGTTTGTTGTAAGACGTTGAACATTCGCTCTATGCAACATCCTGTTCATTTCCCTCCACACGGAGACGCGTGCTCCATTACCATCTGCTCGTCTTTGCTAGCGCCCCCTCGGGCGTTGCACTGTCCGCCCCCATTAGGAGAAGCAAAGCAAACGTTTGCTGGCGTCAACCACTAGGGAGCGTCTTCTTGGTGAGCGTGCTAACTTACAGCGCGTCGGCCAGCAAACACCCGACAGACAAACGGCCGTTGCAGGATGAAACATTCGGCAAAAATGGCAAAATTGTGTCCCGACAAGCTAGCATAAACCAAAACAAAATGGCTGACGACCTTGCTAAGAAGTGTTTGACGGTTAATAATCTTTCCTGGCAGCCTTTTTGTTATTGTTTACATGTCACCAAACAACACGGTTAGGATCGAGTTGTAATATCGGTGAGATGAGATAATCGTCCTTTAAATTCAGATAAATGTTGACAGCGTTCGTCTGCATTTCTCTTCGTTGGGGATTACACAAATGTTGCAGTAGGAATTGTACGACACAATTTGGGGTTGACTTTACGTTTAGTGGGGATTTTTGGGTTCGGTTTGTGTTACCTGGTTATGAGTAAGTGACGATGGTTTGGTGTTATGAACTGACTCGGAGTCGGCGGTTTGTATTTGAAGAGTTGGGTTAAGTATTATTGGGGTTAACTGGTTAGGATCCTCCCTCGTCACCTCGTCCAGCCTCCACCTGCACCCGTTTGGCTGATCTGGCGTGAGGCCGGCCAGCTGTCGTCGTCTCCCAGCGGAGCGCTCGGGCATATGGCGGAATTATCATATCAAACCCGCTTGGCATCAAACGCTCGGATTAGCGAGCATCACGGGCACGCTAACCTCCGACGCGAACGCCGACCCGCTCAACGTTTCAAGTCCCTTCCAGGTGAGAATGTGAACGTTTTTCAACTTGAACATTTTGACACTTTTTTTTTTTTTTTTTTTTCCACAAGAAAATTTTGGTTTTACTAGTTGAAAAATGACAGGTTCCTCAGTTGAAATTTCATTCTTAGGTAAAATTTTGAAGAGTTGAAATTTTTATAGGTGAAATTTGTCTGTTTTTTTTTCTTTTGTTTACAATTTTAATAATTTTGGGAGTTTTACCTTTCAAGAAATGTTTTTACCAGTGGAACAATTGGTTAATGTTCTTGATATTAAAAAACAAAAAAACAATATCAGTTGAAGAATGCCATTTTTCAAATATTTGTTTGGATTTTTTTTCCAGCCACATTTTTCATTTTTACCAATTTTTGTGATTTACTAGTGGAATTTGTTGAGTTTTCGCTAATACTAAAACTAAAGCTAATAATAAAAACAAAAGTAGTTGGCAAAAATCAAACGACAACAAAAATCAAGAGAGCAAAGTCACTGTCAACCAAGTTCGAACACACTCAAAAGTGATATAAAGCTGCTAAATTTGGAGAGAAAAAAAAAAAGTCTTCTGGTACAACTCTGATGCACTAATTTGGCAGGATTTCAGCGTGAAAGAACAACATTATAACCAAATAACTATGTACTGTTATTACCTTTAGCATGAGTATTATCCGGACTATTTACGTTAAAACAAAGTATCGAGAATTGTAGTTAGCGTCGACCAAATTTGAAGATGTCATAAATTGTCCGATTGTCTTCCATTCCACGGCCGATGCCGCAATTTTGCAGGATCTCTTTTTTTTTTTTTTCAAAACGTCATTTTGAGCCACGGCAAACGCCGACTGCCGCTTTGAATTGTGAAGCCTCTCAGAGGCAGCAGAGGAGCCATTTTGTTCTGCGGAACAAAGTTTCCTGCATTTTCAAGTGCTATGCGGCTAATGAGCTTGTTCACATTCCCTGGTGACGACCAGCACAGCCTCAACTCTTCACTTTTAAGCCGTCATTAATCCCGTAGTAGCGCTACAGGTGGCCCCGGTTGCTGGGCAAAAATAAAAAAAAATCACAATAATTAGCAACAAGGGTCTTTTGTTTTGTAGCCAGTTTGTGCCCGAGTGGAAATGAATGATGGGACAATGGATGGGGATTGTTGTTGTTGTTGTTGTTGTTGTTTCTAACCCAGTGCGACTGTTTTGTTTGCCCATCGAATAATGACATTTAACATCAAATATCAATGTCCTCAACAAGCTGTGTCAAGAGTGTCAAGTCAAAAATGCTCATTACACTAAAATGTTGTATACAGCCCCAAGTGCTTCTCAATTATTCGTATTTTTTACGCCCCCCCCCCCCGACCCAGGATGAATAAATCCCTCTGCTGATATGATACTCGTTATATAATACAAATTATAGTCATTTGTCTAAAAAAAAAAAAAATGGTTGTAAGTGCACCTCTGCAGAGGGGATAATCTGCCCTGTGAACTCTACTGCCATCTACTGCAGTGGATGTGCAATTACACTCTTTTCTAGTATGGTTTAAAAACAAAACAAAAAAAACTGTTATGGAATATGAATTAAGCAGCAAAATCCACCCTTATGCATCTCACAGGGCGGCCATTTTGCCACTTGCTGAAAATGCCATCGCATTTGCTCAGAAGTAACAGCCAATCGTGGCTCAGCATGCCAACATCACATGACCAAACTCCGTTGACTTCACTGTTAATACAAGTATTTTATCATACATTCAATTTTGGGGGGGGGGGGGGGGGGAACCTTCAATACTTGAATGTTTATACAGTTTTCAGTACGTCATTTTATTTATTTATTTATTTATTGGTGGGGATGGGGGGGGTTTAGTTCTTCCAGTATATAATTTTCCATTTTTTCCAGTTTTTTTAAACCAATTTCTATTTTTCATTTTACCTAGTTAAAAAAAATAAAAAATTTACAAGCTGATTTTTTTTTTCAAAGTTTTTTTTTTTTTCAAAAAATGTTTTGTTTTGTTTTTTTGAAATCATTTAATAGTTTGTATTTTACCATTGAAAACAAAGAATGCTAACCTTGCTCTCGCAAGATGAATTCTCGCTGTATTTGTGAGTTCACAAACTCCGGAGAATTCATCTTGTACCGCTCCCACAGAGTATTTAAAAAAAAAAAAAGAAAGAAAATGCCGTTCCTGAATCACTGGTGGTTCCAACCAATCACAGAGCGACATTGTGTTTGGGGGGCGGGATATGTCTATAACTGTGACGAAACCAGGAAGCCAGCGCTAACAAACAAAGCTAACATGGACGAACCGACGCTGTAGTGAATTCTGTTCTCGCTTCGTGCTTTCGCCCCCTTCGACATGCACGGAAATGACATTTTCAAAACAAACGTGTCGAATGTCGCATCGTCTAATCAGCTCAAATTATTGTACAGAATGTCCCGCCTTTTCCCGGCCAAATTACTGTGAAGTACAGTATTTACCCAAAAAAAAAAAAAAAAAAAAAAAGTGCTTCTTTGACTAACTGAAAATTTTCACTTTCAACTAGTTAAAATATATTTCACTTCGTTTGTCTTGCACTACAAGTCTTTAAAGTGTCATCTTTTCATTTTGTGGGGCAAAAAAAAAGCAATCCTGTTAATTAGCAACATGAATTATGCGGTTTGTAGCCGCTTTGAGGCCGCGTGGAAATGAAATGCTTCTCGGAGCAGCGAGACGAGTGGACGTGCTCGTTTTACTCGTGGTGGGGGTGCGCACATACGGTGGCTTGGGGGCGGTTTTAAAGGTGTTCAAAGAAGAGCGAGAAGCACTTTTTTTTTTCTTTCTTTTTTTTGTTTGGCCATCTCGTTTCCCTGGAGGTCTCATTTGGCGGGGAAGCGATGTGATTAGCCGGCGTCCTCGGGAGTCGCTCTCGCGGGAGTCCCAGCTCAGGCTTCACTTCAATCTCCATCAGAGGATGAATGAGGCAAATTAGTATTCTTTCAAAAGAAATATAGAGGAGCTGTTTTTCAAATCTTTCAGATGACTCGAGATCTTCTTCCTCTCCACACTGGTCGCGAATATGAATGAATGAATGAATGAATGAATGAATGAATGAATGGTGCCATGCTATGCAGTAGGGGTGTTAAAAAAAAATCGATTCGGCGATATATCGCGATACTACATCGCGCGATTCTCGAATCGATTCAATAATCGGCAGAATCGATTTTTTTTATTTTTTATTTTTTTTTTTTTATTTTTTTTTTTATTTTTTATTTTTTTAGGATTCACACCTTGAGCATGGAAGAATGTTATATGAACGAAACATTAAGCCTTAATATTTTATTTTAATGCTGTTCAAACATGAAACAGATTACAACCTCTATAAGACTGAAATTTCAGATAAATAAATGATACATTTTCATATCAATCTTACACTCTACAAGCTTACTGATTAGTATTTTCTAAATTTGAATGAAAAAAAATCGCAACAATCGACTTATAAATTCGTATCGGGATTAATCGGTATCGAATCGAATCGTGACCTGTGAATCGTGATACGAATCGAATCGTCAGGTACTAGGCAATTCACACCCCTACTATGCAGTAACTTCAAATGTGAGACCTGGAAGGATAGGATTTTTTTTTTTTACAAACTGCTTTGTGAGATTTAAAAAAATGTTTCTCTTAACTCATTGACTGCCATTGACGGAAAAAGACGTCAAATAATGGATTTTTGCTGGGCTGGCAGTGAATGTGTTAATATAAAACTCTCTCTCTTGATTTGAACGCATCTTTCAGCGAGTGCCTCAAATAAGCAGAATATTAAAAGTCGTAAGAAGTCGGTGCACGTTTCAAATGTGGGCCCCTCAGCGGGGGGGGGGGGCCTCGAGGCGCTTCCTGCTTGCTTCTCGATGCAAAGCGTGTTTGCACGCGCTGCCTCGTGGGACTTTTTGTTTGTCAGGTGATCCTAATGCGAACGGATAGTTCGCCGTATACGCGCGCAGCATAAACAGGAAGTGGTGACTATTTTTAAACGGCAACACCCCCGACGGCCGTGCTCATTGATCTCGTGCGCGCGCTTGTTGTAAACACTCGTTCTTATGCAAAATTGTTGATGTCCGTCTTTTCTACGAGCGACAAAAAGTCACTGCAGTGAGGCGACGTAGTGTGTAAACGCACTAAACATCAACCGTGAACTCGTCTCGGGAGATTTAAAAGAAAACTATCGACAAGCGCGCTAAAGGTGAACGCTACAAAATCGTCTCCAAGCAGCTCGATGTTCCCGTGACTGCGGTTGCGCATATTATTCCAAAATTTAAGATCCATATGGCAACGTAGGCAACCTCTCTGCATGTGGCCGCAGGAGGAAAATCGATGAGAAACTGAAGATATGGAAAATGGTAGAAAATCAGAGCACGGAACGATCTCCGACGTAATCAAAGTGAACTCCACACTCTAAAAACAGTTGGCAATTGGCTCAAAAAGGGGCTGGCCCAACAATAACCACCAAAAAGTTGGGTCAAATAAATAACTCACAAACAACCCCCCAAACTGTGTTGCTTTGTGGGTTATTATAAATTTAATTGGACTCAAACTTTTGGGTTAAATAGATCCAAAAGTTGATTCGAATCTTTTTTTTTTTTTTTTTTTTTTTTTTACAATACAATTGGGTTATTCAATTAACCCCAAAAAAGTTGGGTGAAATGAACAACCCATAAAAAAACCCTTTTTTAAAAATAATAATAATAATAATAATAATAATTGGGTTAAATAATTCAGGTCAGGTTCATTTTTGACCCAATTCAATTGGGTTATTATGAATGGATTATTAATTTCATTAAAACCCCATAAAGCAACCCCAGCAAACTGAGTTGATTTTTGGGTTGTTAATTTTTGGGTTTAATAACTGAAAAAGTTAGGCCGGCTCATTTTTGATCCCATTCAATTGGATTATTATAAATTGGTGACTAATTTTATTTAAAAAAAACAAACAAAAAAAACACAAAGCAAACTCCAACAAACTGAGTTGTTTTGTGGGTTATTAATTTAATTTGACCCAACTTTTTATTAAATGAACAACCAATGTTGGGCTTGTTTCATTCGATTTTCATTTTGAGTTATTTAACCGTAAGAGTTCGGCTCGGTCCATTCGTGGCCCAATTTGGGTTATTTTTGACCCGACTGTTTTTGCATCTGTGTGAGCCAAACGTGGACTTGATGGGAGGCAACCAATTATTATTATTTATTTATTCTTGCAAAACTGTTATGTTGACAAACACGAACACTGTCCCTACTTGTGGAAATATGGAGGCGGTCCCGTCATGTTGTGGCGCAACATCCGGCACAGCAATGAAATCTGAATATATTCTCGAGAGAAATATTCTACCCGGCGTCAGAAATGTTGGCCCCTATGAGTCATCGAAAAATGTTGATTTATGAGCAGACCGACTGGCTCGACACGACGCTTTTGAGCCGGCGAGGACGCCGACGATCACGTAGATATTTATTGGCTTTTTGGCTCCGCGCCGCGCCAGTAAAAAAGCGGCGTCATGCGTCGCAGATAAGCGAGCGCCACGCTGAGGCAGGATCGAGCGCGGACGTATGGATGGAGACGTCAAGCGGCAGCACCAGTGATCATAAATCAATTGCTATGATTAATATGATGATGAGAGATGCTGGAGCCCGCTGCTGGACGGCGATCATGTCGGTGTCGCTCTGTGCCGACTCGCGCACTCACACGCAACAACAGTTGGAAAACAAAAAGCAAAAAAAAAGGGCTGTTTTGACGACACAAAGTATTGGCCACATCTTTACGGTTTAGCCTCATTTCAAAATGTCTTACATTCTTCTACAAAATCATCTCTTTGGTGCTTTTATCCGTGTTCAAATGCTAATTTGTCACCAAAAACATAACGGAAGTGGTGTTTTCCTCCATTCGCCCCTCTATGAGAAATTTCGAGGTCATTCTGCTTTCCAAGCACCAGCCCCTCCCAACCTTAGAAAACGAGCGAGTGCTCACTTTATGACATCATAAGGTGCGGACCCACCCCCGCACCGCCTCTGCCGGGACTAAACGCACACCCACTTTCTCTGAGACTTCCATGGTAGCCGTCATCAGTAAACATTCTGTCCAAATGAATTCAAAGCAATCAATTATCCTTCACATTTGCAATCTTAAAATCCCAGAAAGATTCCGGCTGACACTTGTTTGAACTACACGTAAAACTTTAACTATTGAATCTAGTTGAACGAATAGTACAGAGGTTAGTGTGCTTCTTCTGTAAGCAGCAAGTCACTGGTTCAAAACTAGCCCACGTTTATTTTTAATTTTTTTCCCCCTCCTCCTTTCCGCTTTCTTCTCCTCGCTGATTTTGTGCGGCAAGGAGCCGTTTTGTTTCAAATACTTATTGAAGAATTGTCTTGCGTCAAGTTGCGCGGCGTACTCGCCGGAGTGCTCAAACGTAGAGCGACAAACGCAGACTGCAGTCGGCACGCCAGGAGGGGGCGCGGCAGTCACATGGAGAGAGGCGGGGTTTCGCTGGGGTTTCGTTTTACTTCCGCGTTACAAAACTATCCAACAAAACACCTAATATTTCATCAAAAGATGACATCGCCGAGGTGTCAAAGATCAAATTGGATCATTATTATGTCTTTGGTTAAGTTTTGGAAGGGCTTAAAATGTCGTCATGTAACCCCTTTAAGGTCAGCTTGCGACCCCAACAAGGAAGAGCGCTTTGAGAAAATGGAGGCTGCCTTTTAACGACGAGGCGTCTTCATGTAAAATTGCCCGTCGGTAGCCCATATGTATCATGTCGGCACGCCATTGTGGCGAGCACGATGGAAGCCGCAATGAGCAATTCCCCTGCACGAGCCGCAGCACAAAATGTCCACCGCGCAAAATGAAACTCCGAGCCGGTGGCTGATGGGATATTTATCCCGTCCTCCCCTTCGTTTTTTTTTTTTTTTTTTTTTTTAAATCTCTTCTCTTCCCTCAGCACACTTTTTCCATCAGTGACACTCTCTTTCACTTGAGCGACAGCAACGTGCGGCGCTCACCTCTCAGATGGCGTGTCAGCCTTTTCCCATTCAAGGCGCGCACCTTTGGGGACTCGGCTGGAATTAAACGGCGCTAACGCAAAAGCTTCCCTTTCCAACACAGACAGATGCGAGTGGAAGACACGTTTTGCAAAATGATGCTCCACCGCCACCTTGTTTGGAATTTACATTTGTTTATTTTGCAACTTGGTGACTTTTTGGATTTTGTACTATTTTATTTTATTATTTTATTTTTTTACCCCCTCTTGTACGATTGCAGCAAAATTTGCCCTTGAAGAAGAAGAAGAGAAGAAAAAAAAGAGGCCAAAACGCACAACGTGCTCGCTGAATTGAAGTCCAGCGTGACGTCACGTTGAGGGTGCTGTCGAGTGCCTGCGGTAGATAAAACGAGCAGCGTGTTGACGTCTTGAACGTTCGTCTCTTGCTCACCTTCCCATCGACAGGAAGTCGCATCGAGCGGAGCCAATCGAACCGAGGGAGGCGGGCAGGGGCGGGGCGAACGTCCAGCGGAGTCATCAAGCGCGCGCCTGTCTGTCTGTCTGTCTGTCTGTCTGTCTGTCTGTGTGCAGCACTAATCAATGACGCCTCGCAAAGCAGGTGACTGCTTTGTAGGCAAGGTCACGAGCGGCTTTCTATGAGAGCAAATGAAAAGAAAAGTGAAACATTCGTGAAAAGGAACGAGAGGAGTCATGTTGTTTCACAGCTAATATTTATTTTGTCTATTTTCTGAACATTATTTTCCAAATATTTTTATATATTTATTTCAAGCAGAGCCACTCCATGGAGTCTTCTCAAGCTCGTATATTGCGATATTTGTAGTTAATATACAGCCACTGTAATGGCTCCATTGTTCATGACTTGTTGAGCAATTACTTGGCAGGCCACTAGGGGGAGCGCCTCATACGAGTGGTGGGGAAATGTACGCAAGTCTTCAGGCGAAGAAGACTCATGAGCTGACTTTTACTTGTGGAAGACGTTTATCTGTCCAGCAACGGACTCCGTTTTGCAGACGTTTCTATGCAAATATGTGTGTTATATATACAATTTAACGTTTTAAAACATATTTTATGTGTCGACTTTTTGAAGCACATAATTTCTGAGGAATATTAATGTTGATTTAATATTTAAGTAATTTTATTTATTTACTTGTGATTGTGTCAGTTTAGAAAATGAAACAATTGACTATTTAACTGACTGAACCCTACTATTCTTGGTCAAATATTTGTCTACTTTTCTTGCATCTTTTGATTTTTGAATAATATTTTTGTATCATTTTTTCCCCCCAAAATGTTCTTTTCTATGAATTTTTCAGTGACGCCTCAGGGAGCATATGACCTGTTGTAAGGCAAGGTCACCGGTGGCTTTCTAATGGGAGCGAGGCGGAAGGCACTTAGCACTGTATTTTCTTTGATCTGTCATTTGTTATTTGTGTAAGTTGTAACATTTTTGTATAATATGATGGTATTTTTGCTCCAAATTTTTTCCTCTATTTTGATATGTTACTGTATATGCTCTTTTTCTAGGCGGGTCATGGCAACGGCGTATTATTGTTTGGCCTTCGCCCCCTCGCATCACTGCGCAGACGGAGACTTGTGTTCATATCGCTGAAAAAGACAGTGACAAATCATCGTTGAGCTGCGCCGCTTACACTGAAGAACAACGTGATTGTCATATAAATGTAAATTCGCCTTCCCTTGTCTGACTCGAGTGACACCATTGACGAGTTGGTGCGTGCGCGCTTGCTGTCATGTTTAGGATGACAGATAGCGCCGCTCCGCTCCAACCCCGTCTTTGTATTATCATCCTGTAAACACTTTGCTTTTTGAAACGCTTTCATCAAATCAAACGCGACTGCAGCTGTGCTCCAATTCGAGGGCCGCATCCACCTGCTGCTGCTGCCGGCGGCCGCCATTTTATGCTACAGGATGCTTTGATTGAAATTTCATGGGCACGAAGTCTCAAAACATGACATAAAAACAAGGCTCGAACAAAGTGGTTTTGCATTGCAGTTCGCGAGGCAACATTTGCATTTTTGCGCAACATTGAATAGCAAAACTGAGAATTACAGATGTTTTTTCTTTTTCCCCCAATGATTGAACCACCAAGAGGATCCCAAAAAGCTTTGCTGGGCTGGATACACGCACGTCAGGTAGTCGGGGGTCAAAGCAAGCATCAGCTTGCTAGCTTGCGAGCTAGCTTAAGCTTGCTAGCTAGCAGAAGCGTCGACTGGCTACAAGTGCGTCTAAACACGTTGCTGAGTCGCTCCAAAGTCAGTTATCATTGTCTATATGACAGAGAAGAAGATACACTTCCGACAAGTATCATCACAAAAGGTTGACGAAGAAAGACTGAGTCACCATGCTACTTGCTAGAGCTAGCTAGCTAGCAGGAGCGTCGACTGGCTATAAGTTCGTCTAAACACGTTGCTGAGTCACTCTAAAGTCAGTTATCGCCTCTATGGCAGAGAAGAAGATACACTACCTACAAGTATCATCACAAAAGGTTGACGAAAAGGACTGAGTCATCATGCTACTTGCTAGAGCTAGCTAGCTAGCAGGAGCATCAACTGGCAAGTGCGTCTAAACACGTTGCTGAGTCACTCTAAAGTCAGTTATCGCCTCTATGGCAGAGAAGAAGATACACTTGCGACAAGTATCATCACAAAAGTTTGACGAAGAAAGACTGAGTCATCATGCTACTTGCTAGAGCTAGCTAGCTAGCAGGAGCATCAACTGGCAAGTGCGTCTAAACACGTTGCTGAGTCACTCTAAAGTCAGTTATCGCCTCTATGGCAGAGAAGAAGATACACTTCCTACAAGTATCATCACAAAAGGTTGACGAAAAGGACTGAGTCACCATGCTACTTGCTAGAGCTAGCTAGCTAGCAGGAGCGTCAACTGGCAAGTGCGTCTAAACACGTTGCTGAGTCACTCTAAAGTCAGTTATTGCCTCTATGGCAAAGAAGAAGATACACTTGCGACAAGTATCATCACAAAAGTTTGACGAAGAAAGACTGAGTCACCATGCTACTTGCTAGAGCTAGCTAGCTAGCAGGAGCATCGACTGGCTACAAGTTCGTCTAAACACGTTGCTGAGTCACTCTAAAGTCAGTTATCGCCTCTATGGCAGAGAAGAAGATACACTTCCTACAAGTATCATCACAAAAGTTTGACGAAGAAAGACTGAGTCACCATGCTACTTGCTAGAGCTAGCTAGCTAGCAGGAGCGTCAACTGGCAAGTGCGTCTAAACACGTTGCTGAGTCACTCTAAAGTCAGTTATCGCCTCTATGGCAGAGAAGAAGATACACTTCCTACAAGTATCATCACAAAAGGTTGACGAAGAAGGACTGAGTCACCATGCTACTTGTTAGAGCTAGCTAGCTAGCAGGAGTGTCGACTCAGGCTACAAGTGCGTTTAAACACATTGCTCAGTCAGTTATCGCCTCTATTGCAGAGAAGAAGATACACTTGTGAGATTATTATTGAGATTATTGGGGCATTCCGGAGCCGAATGGTGCCGCTACTAGCAGAAAGCAATTCTCGATTATGTGCTGGGGCTGCTTCGCTACATCCGGCACTCTGCAGTCCACCGTGTGTTGCTCGGTCCCAGTTTGTGTTCTTCAAATCCTTTGCTGCCTTGAATCCTTCCAATGAAATCTCCAGACTAGCAAAGTATTCCGTAGCTGTGATCTTTGAGAGTAAACGCTGACCTTGAGTCGGTCTTGCCAAGGGGTCCGGAGCCGCCGCCCCCCCCATGCACCGAGGTGAATAAGAGGCGCTGTCAACATGAGCGATGTGCTTGGGCGCGGTTTGTTCACAAGCACATCACTCTCCACGCGGACATTTGGGGAAAAAAGCAACAATTGTGAAACCGTATGAGATGTTTACGTTTGACATGGGTGCAAACGGGCGGTGGCCGCGTGACTTTTCATCCGGTCCATCACGAGACAACAGAGCCTTTTATCGCTTACCGGTGCGTGCGCTATTTGGCATTTGGCTCCAAACTTCCCTCGGGGGCCCACGCGGATGTTTATTCGAGGCGGGGTTGGCCAAACGGCGTTTAATTTAACTGCCGTATGCGCCTTTCACGCCGGCGTGGTAAGATATGGAGATTTACACGGGCGTTTGAGTCACTTCAAGCGCCGCTTTAAATCTCCACGGCGGCAAGAGAGTAGCAGCCCCTCGGAGAGCGCCGTAAAAGTCAAGAGTGCGGCGAAAATGGAAGCCCCGACGCCGCGGGAGGCAACATTACTCGTTGGATGACGTGCTATTAGAACCCGCATCACAGCGCACTTTATATGTTTATGCTAGGGAGTTCAGACCTTTTTTTTTTTTTTTTCAATATTTTTTTTACTCAAAAACATTTCGCTGTGGGAAAAGAATTGATTAAAAAAAGAAAAGGCTATAGAACTGATTTTTGAGCATTTCATAATTTCTAAAATTAAGATTTTTTTAATATGAAAAAAAAATGTTTTCTCAGAAGACAATGACTTTATCTTTAGCATTTTTTTTTACTCAAAAATATTTGGTTGTGGGAAAATAGAACATAGAACTGATTTTCGAGCATTTCAAAAATTCTTAAATTAACATATTTTTTTCTTAATATGAAAAAAAACCTTTTTCTCAGAAGACAATAACTTTATCTTTAGCATTTTTTTACTCCAAAATATTTGGCTGTGGGGAAAGAATTAGAACTGATTTTCGAGCATTTCAAAAATTCTAAAATTATGATTTTTTTTTTAAATATGAAAAAAAAAAAGAAACTTTTTCCTCAGAAGACAATGACTTTATCTTTAACATTTTTTGTACTCCAAAATATTTGGCTGTGGGGAAAGAATTCGAACATAGAACTGATTTTCAAGCATTTCAAAAATTCTAAAATTAACATTTTTTTTAATATGAAAAGAAAAACTTTTTCTCAGAAGACAATGACTTTATCTTTAGCATGAGTTAGTGTCACTATTACTTATTTCACAAATTAAATCACATACGGGAAAAAAAATCTTGTAATTTTCCTTTTATTTCATGAATTGTCACTGAATTTTAAAACATGATCATGCACAAAATTGTATATATATTTTTCTACTCAAATGGTAACTTTGTCCTTTATCCTCCTATAAATTACAACTTTACTTTCATAAAATTTTTCTTGGAAGCGATGAAACTAAAAGATGTTATTTCTCAAAGATTGCAATGGACAAAAAAAAAAAAAAAAAAAAAAAAGTCTTTTTCCCCCCCCCCCCCCCCCTCCCCTTTCTAATCGTGCAACTTATTTGGAAGAAATGTTTGTAATTTGAGTTTTTTCTTAAAAAAAATGCTACAATACCAGCTCGTGAACATCACATGACCAAACCCAGCAAACAGCTGAGCTGTGATTGGTCGTTAGCTGAACCCTGAGCTGTGATGTCATTTTCAGTCGACAGCAAGTGGCAAAATGGCCGCCCTCTGAGATGATGAATCTTGCTACCGAGTTCATGTTCCATAAATGCAATCTTAATCAGAATACCATGTTTAGAAATATTGTAAAGAAAATGCGTATTTATTGTATTTATTTATATGCGTATTTAAAACGTATTTATTTATTTATTTATTTATTTATTTTTATTTATTTTTTTAATGCTACTGCATACATAAGGCTTTAAATAGAGCTTCTGACATGAAGAGGTCGCTTTAAGCAATGGCAGTTATTACAAAAAGCGGCCAGCAGGTGGCATCAGTGTGATGATGCAACAAGCTCTTTTTGCCAGTGTTTTCAACAGGTTTGTGAATAATAATCAAACTTAGCTATATTCTAATGCTAATTGCTGCAAAATTGAAACTGATACAAATATGTTTTTTTTTTTCTTGATGTAAGAAGAGACTCTACTCTTTCTTTTTGTAGGTTCCATGTTTTTATAGCAAAAACAGAATATTCTGTGGACCTTTCAAAATCCGCCAAAATAATTTCAAATGGCCGTCCGGGGCTTGCTTGAATGCGTTTTCATGACTCTGTATTGATGTATGACATCCTAAATGTTGAGTTTGTTCAAGTTGCAACACTCAAGTGGCTCAAAGGTTCTCCTTTCCTGAGAATGTGACATAGTTGAGGTTTTGCAAACTATTGAAGTGTTTTGGATGTCTTCTGTCTTTCTTTCTTTCTTTCTTTCTTTCTTTCTTTGTTGACGTTGACTTCCGGTGACACCCGCAGCCTCTTTGGCTTCCACGCTGAAATGACGAATGGTGCCGCCTGTCAGCCAACATCTGTTCTCCTCCTTCAGGCTCGGCGACCCGGACTCACGCACGCCACCGCCCAAGATATCGCAACCATCACGGCAGAAGCGACACTTTTCATCCCCTCCAGCCGCATTTCTATCAACAACAACAATCGAGAAACTATTGATTTTGATGGCCTGATCCCTCCAAGGGCGACCACTTTTCATTTCGTTTGTTCTTGGGTGCAAAACCTGCTTGTCCTTTTGTTTGGTTTTTCTTGTATCGAATAGTTTGCGGGGCATTAACGAAAAAAAAAAAAATATATCACGCAGCATCACTTGTGGCTCTGAATCTCAAAACATTTTGGAGGCAAACGTTCTGCTCCATGTCAGAATTGTTGTTCTTTTTTTATGTTCTGGGGCTGCTTTGCTACATCTTAAACAACAACTTCTCATAATTTTATGAATATGTTTTGTAGACGTTGTTTTTTTTTTTAACATTACAATCTACATTGTCAGACGTTTACTCATACTTTACATCTTGTAGACACGTTCTCAGATAAAACAACTTTTAAGACAAACCGTAAAAGCATCATCAGATTTATATTTAAAAATCGTTAACAACATTAAAGCTGGGAAAATATATCATAATGAGACACATTTACTTTATTGTGCTAATAAGTACTCATTTGACATGTATTGTTGTTCATACTGATACAATGCCAATACATTCTACTGGGAAAAAAAAAGAAAGAAAAATGTTCAAAATGTTTGCTTTGTTTTTGTTTTGTTACCTTATTCTTTACTGCACAGCTGATATTTATGTTTATGTACAGTACTTTGTATACGGCAATGCCTGTTCTTAAAGCACTTTATAAATAAAGTTAAGTTATGTAACTTGTATTTTTACCGGAAAAAAAAGTAGTTATTTTATATTTAGGTTTTTTTTCCCAAAATTTTGAATTTTTCGTGTAAAGCTCTGACAACAACTTAAATGTTCATTTTTTTTCCTCATAATTGAAAGAATTCAGACACACTTGTAATTATTTTTTTAATAACTTCCTCATAATTGTCTGACTTGCTTTGTTCTAGAGCAATATGCTTTTTTTTCTATTATAATTATATACTATAATAATTATAATTTCTACTATTATTTTTCTACTATTATTAGTAGAATTTATCTAAAATTCTAACTTGTGATTTTTTTTTGTACATTATAGATTTATAGAAATTCTAAGACTTGTATGGATTTTTTTTTCACCAACAAAACATTCAATTGTATGACTTTCTTCTTTGAAATTCGTTGTAAATAATAATAATAATAATAATAATCACAATAATAAATATGGGGCTACAATTTTATTCACCAAAAAATGACACATTTTGCCTTATAATGAATTGAGAAAGATTATTTTAGAACTGAAGAAAAAAAATTCTGGTATTGATCTTTTCTAAAAACTTTTTTTTTTTTTTTTTTTTTTTAATAATATTAAAACTGTTTCCTCTGTATCATACTGTATTTCCCCCCCTCTAGTTGATGAACTTTTTTTTACATGTCTACAAGCATCACGAATGTTTGAATAAACCTTGTTATCGTTTCCTGTTGTGAATTTGTAGTTGTCAATTCCTCCGAGTGATGTCGTTGATCATCATTTTGTTTAACGTCTTTGTTTGCTCTCGTTTGATTTTCGACTGCCGCTTTCTTTCTTTCTTTCTTTCTTTCTTTCTTTCTTTCTTTCTTTCTTTCTTTCTTTCTTTCTTTCTTTCTTTCTTTCTTTCTTTCTTTATTTCCTCAGGTGATCAAAGATTTTTCATTTGGTTTGGTTTTGCTTTGCCGCTGCAGGTTTGTTGGCGTGTGACAAGCGCAGCCGAGCAGAAGGAAGTTGCAGCTGTCCCGTTGCATCAGTGCGTCTTATATTCTGCTTTTTATTTTTTATTTAATTTTTTTATAGGGCAGGAAAGACTTCATAGCCGCAAGGCTGAAACCTACGCCTTGTCATCCAAATACTCACACAATCGTTGTTACCTAACGAGCATAACACCAGTAAATAATGACCATCGTTTCAATTAGTAGAGAAGTTGCGTAATATTTTGTTTGCATGACGCTGCTGAGTAATGGCTGAAAAGCATAAAACATATTATGGAAGCAGTACTTTTTTTTTTGTATTTGTTGTATAATATTTGGGGGATTCTTTTTTTTTTTTTTTTCTTCTTTTTTTTCCAAAATATATTTGTATTTAGTTTTAATTTGTTTTATGCGTTTTTTTTTAATTTTATTTTTTTATTTTTATTTTTTTATTAATTTTCTGTGTCTGTTGTGTACTGAAAGGTTTGGATCCCAAATGCAGACACGAATAAGATTTTCTCCATTTATTCACATCAAGAGGCAGAAATTCAGAGACGCAGTACACAGGACAGACAGTTGGACGATAATCCGACAAACCGCACACAAAATTCCCAGACTGCGCCTACAGACAGTGAATCGTAAAGGACTAAAGAACGACATCACATCAGGTCCAGACCTCACCTAAAGGATTAAAGGTTGACATCGCGAACATCACGTTTTATAAACAGACACATAACAGGTCATGAACTCTGGCGCACGCAACCCACGCCATGACAGTGTATTTTTGGGGTTTGGGGTTTTTCTTCTGGATAATTTTGTATACAAAATTTTGTACACAAGTCAATATCAATCACAGCAATTAATTAAATTGAAAAATTTAAATCATAAATTCCAACAAAAGTTCTGCACTCATGCGAATTTGCAAATGCCAAAATGTGTTTGAACTCCCTGAAGATAGTGACAAATATATTTTTGCACAAACATTTTATGTGCGAGATACTAACAATGTATTTGTATGCAATTTCATCATCTTCCAAGTATTTCTTTTTTATTTGATCTTTTTTATTGAACATGTCGATAACAAATGAAAACATCCGTCTGCATGTGCCTTGCCGCTTCATTACGACAGCAACAACATCAACAAAAGTAAAAAACGGCACCCAACATGGCCGCCAAGCGCGGCGGCGTGACAAATGAAGGCGTCATAATGAGGCCAGGCTGATTGCGGGCGGGCGGGCCATCACGTCTGCACGCGTTTGCCTTCTCGGACAAATTAGCGAGCGAGCCGGTTGAAAGGAAGGCCGAGCTGCAGCGCTCTATTAGCAATAACAAGAGCCGCGCTTGCGATCGTAAACATGGAACGTCATTACATGATGCTCGCTCAAGATGCCTGTTACAGGAGAACTCTGAGTCTTGATTTGTTCATAAGCTGGATTGCGATGTGTTGCTAGACAAACTTCATTGGGCTCAATTTACTCAGTGGTTTAGCAACATTCCCCTGCAGGGGCCCCAAGCAAGAAGGGATTTGGTGCCCCGGCGGCCATTTGTACTATACATAGTGCATGATTTTAAAATCTGATATCTTCAAGAAACAATCACCATTAATTGTACTTCATTCAAGTGACTTGTTTTATTTGATTTTGTTTAACTTGAGCAAGAATCCTTCAAAGTGAGTCCGAGAACAGGAACATACAATTATTAATTACATGGTTGTCATAAAAAAAAAAAAAAAAGCCTTACTATACATGGACGTTTAAAAAAAAAAAAAAAAAAAAAAAAAAAAAAAGCCTTACTATACATGGTTATTAAAAAAATTGTATAAAAAAATCACACCTTACTATACATGGTCACTTAAAAAAACGCCTTACTATACATGGTTATCTTTTTTAAAATGCTTTATTATATATGGTCGTTTAAATAAATAAATAAATAAATAAAAAAAAAAAAAAAAAGCCTTACTATACATGGTCATCTTTTTAAAATGCTTTATTATATATGGTCGTTTAAAAAAAAAAGATTAAAAAAAAAAAAAAAAAAAAAAAGCCTTACTATACATGGTCATCTTTTTAAAATGCTTTATTATATATGGTCGTTTAAATAAAAAAGATTAAAAAAAATTTTAAAAAAAAAGCCTTACTATACATGGTCATCTTTTTAAAATGCTTTATTATATATGGTCGTTTAAAAAAAAAAAAAAAAAAGCCTTACTATACATGGTCATCTTTTCAAAATGCTTTATTATATATGGTCGTTTAAATAAAAAAATAAAGAAATAAATAAATTTAAAGAAAAAGCCTTACTATACATGGTAGTCTTTTCAAAATGCTTTATTATATATGGTCGTTTAAAAAAAAAAAAAAAAAAAAAAGCCTTACTATACATGGTTGATTAAAAAAAAAAAAATACGCCTTACTAGTACTATACATGGTTTTCTTAATAATAATTAAAAAAAAAACAACCTTATATATAATTGACAAAAGTTAATAATAATAATATATATATATATATATGGCACGGTAGTCGAGTGGTTAGCACGTCCGCTTCCCAGTTCTGAGGTCTCCGGTTCGAGTCCAGGCTCGGACCTTCCTGGGTGGAGTTTGCATGTTCTCCCCGTGCCCGCGTGGGTCTTCTCCGGGTACTCCGGTCTCCTCCCACATTCCAAAGACATGCATGGCAGGTTCATTGGGCGCTCGGAATTGTCCCTAGGTGTGCGTGTGAGTGTGGATGGTTGTTCGTCTCTGTGTGCCCCGTGATTGGCTGGCAACCGTTCCAGGGTGTCCCCCGCCTACTGCCCAGAGCCAGCTGAGATAGGCGCCAGCAGCCCCCGCGACCCTTGTGAGGAATAAGCGGTCAAGAAAATGGATGGATATATATATATATATATATATATATATCTTTCCTGTAAGCCAATTAAAATATAGCAATTTGGCACTTGTTGCTGGGCAGAGTTCAAGTGTAGAGAATCAAAACAATATCAATTGGCTCTTGATTGAAAGAAAAAAACAAAAACTCTCATCTTGAGGTTGAACCGTACTACTTTAAGATATCGACATATATAAACGTGCCACCGCGTTTGCCACTTGTGTGTGAGACCATCTCGTCTATCCAAATGTGTCCATGTCGATTTTGATTTTGAGCAGCAGGTCACGCTCAATCCTTCATGTGAGTCCAAAAAAAAAAAAAAACTCGCAAGGAATCATGGAGGAGTGACACGAAACAAGGTGTGAACATCTGCTGTGTGTCTGCTGGGCCACAGGTGATCCGTCATGTTTTGGATGCTGCTCAGGGAGACTCCGAGCGGCTTCGCCTTCGCCAGCTATCCAAGAAGCTCATTCTGGAGAAATCTCTCGTGAGCTGGAAGAAATCATCTTTGGTGTCATTCGCCTTCCACGCGGGACACCAGTTTTACATGAGCACCGGGGATTAGTCTGTACTACTGATCTGAATATATGACTGGATAAGACTTTTGAAGTCACGAGGCCGCCATATTGCTCCTCCCAAGAAACGTTTCTCGGCATAGGACCTTCTACATTTACAGTATCGAAATCGGAGAACATTTGAGAGAGTACTTATAGTAGAAACAGCAACATAAACATAAACAAGAGGACTATATTCAGGTCAGTGGTCTGTACTGGGCTGGGAAATGTCCTGGAATGACTGCGGGTAGTCGAGCAACTCTGCCTAGCAACAAGCGGCTAATCGCGAGCTGACGTTTTCCTTCAGTTCTTCTTGTAAAATTATTTATTTTCTACGGAAGCGTAGCAAATACGTTCAAACATACTCGCAAATATGTTTGAACGTACATGTAGGCTACATGCTACAAAGTTAGCATACCTTCCCATAATGCCACGGGATATTTGCAAGCGTAATACCCCATTGCAATATCGGGCGAAAAATGACAAACCTAAATCATGCACACCAGACATAATAAATCGTAAAAGTTACGAATAAACACAGTTTTTTTTGTCTACTTAATTTTCTAATAAATTGGTAATGTGGCCCAAATGGCTAAAAAAAAATTGGGTTTTGTTTTCACTCGTGCATGCGCAAATAATACCCCGTAGCATTATGGGAAGGTATGCTAACTTTGTAGCATGTAGTCTACATGTACGTTCGAACATATTTGCGAATATGTTCGAACGTATTCGCGACTACGTTCGAACGTATTTGCGAGTACGTTCGAAGATATTTGTGAGTATGTTTGAACATATTTCAATAAATGTGAACATATTTGGAAGTATGTTCGAACATATTTGCGAGTATGTTCGAGCATACTCGCCAGCCAAAAATGTTTACTTCACATTGGCAGCTCTACGCTTCCGTAATTTTGCTCATAAAGTAAAATAAAAAATATTTTCAGGATCACTTTTTTTTTTTTTTTTTTTTTAACTCTTGTCGCAGTTAACAGTTTTTAACATGAAAATGCTAACCCCCCCCCCCCCCCCCCCCCACCCCACACTCAGTTCCAACATGAACATGCGACCTTGTTAGCCCTGACCTGTATAAAGTTGTCAAATTGGAACAAACACTGAAGTATGTTAGCAGGCTGGAGACGTTGAAAAAAAAAACAAAAAAAACACAACAACAGGCCAAATAAAGCTGGACCGCTTTTAAATCTGGACACAGCAGCTCTTCTCTGCTTAAAATTCACAGTCTTTCTGGGTAACTAGGCCAAACCTTCGGGGTCTTCATTAGGCTTTGTGGGAGGGCACAGCCAGGTGCACTTTTGCATGATCAACTTTACATCTTATGCGTTTTAATGACGAGCGAAAGTATTCAAGGAATTTTACCGCAGACTTTCAGGATTCAAGGAAATGTACTTGTTAGTCATTTGCACTGTCGGAGGAGTCGACGAATTGAGCGTATGTTGGCGGAATATGAGCCAAAAAAGACATCATCATCATCATCATCATCATCATTTCAGACGTTTTTGTTTGTTCTTGGTCCAAGTGTAGGACAGCGTCGGGCCTGTTTTTGTATGTTTTTATGTTGCGAACATCCTGCTCAAGCGTTTCCCCAAAGGAGCTTCAGATGTGGAGACTTGAGGAAACTTTTTTTGTTTTTTTTGTTTCCTCTTTATCCTTCCAGGAAAGCTTTGTTTAAATGGCTGCACCAACTTTTCAAAAACATAGTTAAGATCTCAATGTAAATTTTAGCTTGGCCGATATACAGTGGGAACAAAATTCGACTTCTCAGTTGGTCGAATTGAAAAACTTTTTTTAATTTTTTTTTATTTTTACCCCCCCTAAAAAGGAATGCATTCAAATTAAAATCATCTTTTGAATTCAAATTCATAATCTTCAGAATATATGACCATGCAATACTTTGTTTTCGGAATTTGGTACTTTAAAAAGGGATGCTTGACTCATTGAGACATTTTCAGGAGTAAAAGTTCATATCTTGTCTATAATTAATGTGGTAACTTCAGTGTTAAAAGTAATTTTTCGACTTGCAGTCGACTGATGATGACATCACCTGCGCTGAGGAAGTAAGTGACGACCAATCATGGCTTAGTTTGCTGACCAAACGCAGAAAACAGGCGAGCCATGATTGGCCTACTTCCTCAGCGCAGGTGATGTCATCATCAGTCGACAGCAAGTCGAAAAATTACTTTTTAAAGGTATTAATTGTACATGAAAAATAATGAAGTTATAAAATTCATTCTGGACCAAATATTAACTTTTCACTGCTGAAAATTCTTCAATAAGTCAAGTATCCTTTTAAAATTTATACATTATACCCATTAGATGCCTTTTTTTTTTTTTTTTAAGTTATTTAACCCAAGAATTAATAACCCACAAAGCAACAAAGTATCTCTTTAATCATTTTAATTCAACAATATAATATATTATTGCATTTATTTTTCCAAGAGCACAAGAGTTTGCTTTTGCCTATGACTATATATTTTTTTGTAAAATCAACATTTTCCCCAATAAGTTAATTCTTTTCTTTAAAAAAATAAATAAATAAAATCTCGCAAAAGTAATGTATTTTTTTTTCATAAAATTCAAAATGTTTTTGCATATATATTTTAAAATAATATGGCAACTTTTTTCTTGGTGAATTACATCATTTTTTTAAATATATATATTTTTTTTATTTAGGAAATGTAAGAAAAACCTTTGTTCATATAATTCAATTTTTTTTTTTTTTTTTTTTTTTTGAGTCCCATAATTGCGCGCCATTATCCTGCTCGCATTCTTCGCAGAAGCAAAGCGACTTTTTGAAGTGTTTTTCACCTTCTGCTCACTTTGGGTCTCTTCCTGAGTGGGAAGCGTGCCACGTTACGCCACGACGACACTTTGAAGTGAATAAATGCGACTTTTTAAATCAAAGGCAAACAGGAACGTCGCCAACATCTGGAAGGAGCAGCTGCTCCTGCCGCTAATTTGCGGGGCTTCTTAATGCTTTATGCTGGCCGCTAACATCTGCCAGCATTTTGGAACATCTCACCTGCCGTAACCTTGCCAATTAGAACGTGTTTTTTTTTTCTTTTTTCCTCTCTCTGACTTGCTGACGCAATTCAACGCAGACATTGACAAATAATACCAGCATCTAACACTAGTGGCGTAGCAACATTCCCCTGCAGGGGCCCCAAGCAAGAAGGGGTTGGGTGCCCCGGTGGTCATTTGGAGTATACATACACATTTTAAAATTGCACATCTGCAGCTGCAAGAAACAATCACCATTAATTGTGCTTCATTCAAGTGAATTGCTTTAGCAAGAATCCTTCTAAGTGAGTCAGAAACAGGAAAATAAAATTACTAATCGCATGGTTGTTACAAAAAAAAAAAAAAAAAAAAAAAAAAAAGCCTGACTATACATGGTCGTTACAGAAAAAAAAAAAAAGCCTGACTATACATGGTCGTTACAAAAAAAAAAAAAAAAAAAAAAAAAAAAGCCTGACTATACATGGTCGTTGCAAAAAACAAAAACAAAAACAAAAAAAGAAAGCCTGACTATACATGGTCGTTACAAAAAAAAAAAAAAAGCCTGACTATACATGGTAGTTACAGAAAAAAAAATGCCTGACTATACATGGTCGTTACAAAAAAAAAAAAAAAAAAAAAAAGCCTTACTATAGATGGTCATTACCAAAAAAAAATGCCTGACTATACATGATCGTTAAAAAAAAAAAAAAAAAAAAAAGCCTGACTATACATGGTCGTTACAAAAAAAAAAAAAAAAAAAAAAAAAAAAGCCTGACTATACATGGTCGTTACAAAAAAAAAAAAAAAAAAAAAAAAAAAAAAAAAAAAAAAAAAGCCTGACTATACATGGTCGTTACAAAAAAAAAAAAAAAAAAGCCTGACTATACATGGTCGTTGCAAAAAACAAAAACAAAAAAAAAACAAAAAAACAAATACCTGACTATACATGGTCGCTACAAAAAAAAAAGCCTGACTATACATGGTCGTTTAAAAAAAAAAAAAAAAAAGCCTGACTATACATGGTCGTTACAGAAAAAAAAAAAAAGCCTGACTATACATGGCTTTACAAAAAAAAAAAAAGCCTGACTATACATGGTCGCTACAAAAAAAAAAAAGCCTGACTATACATGGTCGCTACAAAAAAAAAAAGCCTGACTATACATGGTTATTACAAAAAAAAAAGCCTGACTATACATGGTTGTTACAAAAAAAAAAAGCCTGACTATACATGGTTGTTACAAAAAAAAAAGCCTGACTATACATGGTCGTTACAAAAAAAAAAAAAAGCTGAACTATACATGGTCGCTACGAAAAAAAAAAGCCTGACTATACATGGTCGTTACAAAAAAAAAAAAACAGTACATTAGCCTGCTGCTGTATGACGTTTTTGTAATGGACTTTTGTTTTGACTTTGTCGTCTCATTTTCCGCTGCGAAGTTGACATTGTCTCAAATTTGAGTGGCCCTCGTTGAACCCATCAACCTTGGACACGCAATTACCTCCGCCGAGGATGGACGTCTTTGGGAAGAAATGATACTTGCAGCATTATAGTTGGAAGGGGGGCGGAGGGGGGATTATAACCGGCGAGGAGGCGGCTAACATCGTTAGCGCACGTGATGCGTCTTGATTACACGTTCAAGACTGATGAGCGTAAACAAAATACTTTGTACACGTCCGATCGTCTTTGTCGGCGTCCCAAGGACGCGCAAACTTAAAAGAGGGTCACGTCGAAGGCCTTCACGAAAGCCTGACTTATACAACTTTAGCCTTGTAATATATATTTGTATTACTTCAATATTGAAATATGGGGTTAGGCAGGGAAGGCAGAGCCTCACCCGCATCTGAAGAGCAACAAAAACACCATTACATCAAAGTCAACTCAATTTTAGTTTGATTCTGTGTTATTTATATTAATGATCTTTTTTGAATCCAGTCATGTCCACGATTTCATCTTTAAAACTGCTGAATTTGCCTGTTTCCCATTTCAAACGCGAAGTGTAGAATTTGTTTGTTATTTGTAGAAAAATTGAACTTTTGTCCAAAGTTATGTTTCCAGGCAGACTTTTTTTTTTTTTTTTAGATTGAGAGTATTTTGAAACTCCAAGAAGAAAAGGAAGACTTTTACAGGAAAGTGAGGAAAGTTTGTTCCGGTTCAGAATTGCATGGACATCTACAAGTTTCTTTCGCACAATCCTCTGTGTAAAAAAAAAAACAAAAAACGCCGAGGTTGGCGATCAATGCGCGTTGTGTCGAAATTGTGCGGCACAATCATTTAAAGCACCGGCGTGCAGATTATTACGACCTCGGCGGCCATGACGAATCCAACAAAGAGGCCCCCCCCCCCGTTAGCGTCCTTGCACAGATAATAAGACCAGATAGCCAGCGATAAATCTTGATTGTTGGCAATCTGCTTTGGAGAGATTTGGCGGGAGGGGGGTGGAATCAATAACGTGAGCAGCCTGATTACCCCGCAGGGTCTGCGTAATAGTGCAACATCGCTAATGTTAAACTGCACAAGTCGCGGCGATTCAATCCAGTAACGCGTATTGGCTCGTCGTCTTCTGTCGGATGCACCGTTGGAGGTCAGGATTGGAATGACCTCCACCGCCGCCACCACCACATCCCTTGTAGTTTTTTTTTCTTTGAAATTGACTCAATTACTACAAAGAAAAAAACAAAATATTGCATACAGAGATGGCCTGGGAACATAATCCGACACGGGGAAATAATGGTCAAAACGGCCGCATTCATTTTTTTTTTTTTTTTGTTCTTACCTCAGAATGTGCTGGAAGGTCTCTTCAAAATTTCAATGCTTTATCTCATAATGCCTTTCACGTTGGAAATGTTCATCAGTTCATTGGCATATGAAGCACACGAGTCTTGTGCTAGTTGGCGGGAGAATGAAAGCACATTTTTCAGTCCATTCTTCTCTGAATAGCCTCTTTTTTTTTTTTTTTTATCAACTGTCCATTTTTCATTTAGTGGCAAACTTGGAACACACCATTTTCATGTATTATAAATAGACTCCTGCAGCTGGCAAAATGTAAAAAAAAAACAAAAAAAAACATGCACAGAGCTCCAAAACCAAAATGGAGAGTTAAAACTTGCAGCAGTAAACTCTAAGTGACCCGCTAACAGGCTGTCTATGGAAGCCCAAAAGTGTCAAAATGCAATAAATAAAAAGGCCTTTTGATAAATAACAGACAATTTTGTAATATGGCCATTAAATTGTAAAATGAGGCCAAGTCATTCGGCTGTAAAACGTCATTATGGAAAATACCATTGTAGAAAAGGACATTATGAAATAAAAACTGACTTTGTAAAACAAAGTTTTATGATCTTATAAAACCTTGAAAAATAAATTAAATGTCATTATTATTTTTTTTTAAAGTATGATGTTGTAAAAATAATCATGAAATATTTAATCAAAATAAAATATTTTTTACACATTAAAGAACAGTATGAACACTTTTCATAATAATAACGCCTCATTTTACAATTTAATGGCCATATTACATCATTGTCTGTTATTTATCAAAAGGATAGTTATTTCAATTTTCAATTTTTCAGTTATTTATTGGATTTTGACACTTTTGGGCTTCCATAGCTGTCTGCAAACAGGTGATGACATCATTAAAACATGTACAACACATTACAACACGTGGTTTTTGTGGCACCCGCCTTGCAAATATAGCAAATAAACAATGAAAGAATTGATCAACAGTGCAGTGTGAAAAGGGCTTAGCAGTTAGGGGGCCACAAAATATGTAGGCAGATTTAGGTACTGTTGAAGAAGTCGAGATGTAAAATTGGTGTTAAAAAAAAGAAAAAAAAAAAAAGAAAAAGTTTTGGGAATACCTTCGTGTTCTTTCTTTCTTTCTTTTTTTTCTCCCAAGATAACGTTTACTCATGTTCTGCTTCAAGTGGGCCTCCGTCCGTCTTATCATCCTTTTGTGAGACACTTTGCTGGAAAAGCGAACAAAGCGCACGTTGCCTTTGTTCACGTCTATCTATATTTGACATCCCCTATTTTAGGACAAGTCTTTGCTTTGCTTTGATGAATATTGCATGAAACCTGCCTGGAGAGAGACTGACTGACCTTCAACAGGCGCCTCGCATTTGAAGCTTCGTCGTTTTCAGTCCCGTGGGCACCGACCAGTGAGTATGAACACGCGTGAGGGGGAGGAAAAAAAAAAAATAAAATCAAAGAAGTACAGAAGATGGCGCTGATTTGAAAAAAAAAAAAAAAAAGGCGAAAGCTGTGAGGCTGAATGGCCGCCGCGGTGGTATTTTCATCCGCCACTCGGAATGCCCTTTTCTGCTTGTTGCCTATTGGGCAGCTGTCAGATTTTGCGCCGGAAGTTTGTGATAAAGGTTAATCTGCGTGCGTCAGGTTGCAATGACTACAACACGCACGCAACAAACCGCAGCACTTTGGAATCAATTACTCCGGGCAATAGCGAATAGAAGGACTGTGCAATTAATCGAAATTCAATTACAATTTCAATTAATACACAATTACAAAATCTGCATAATCGGAAAAAAAGATTAATACACATTTTTTAGTTGTTTAGATTTATACATTTGCACCTTTTTTTTTAATTTTAAAATATCCAAGTTAATAAATTTGGGTCATCCAAAAGGAACTTGTAGAATTAGTGTTTCAAAGAATTTTGTCTAAATATTTTGATTTTTACATGTAAACATTTTCTTGTTTTGTACAAAATAAAAAAGAAAATAAAAAAAAAATCATCCTACTGCACAGTGCACATGCTGCACTCCAACTTCAAGTTTTTGCCAACTTAAATAAATAAATAAATTATTATAAATATATATTATTATAAATTCTGTTTGGACCAAAAGGAACTTGCATAATTATAATGTTTATATGTATTTTTTTAATTGGTCTTACTTGGTCAGCATTCAAGTTCAACTCAACACTTGATTCACTTTCATGGAACCGTGCGACATAATCTTTTTGTCTTCTTTGTACAGGAACATGTCTGATGATTGCAGAAGACGACATTTAGAAATGTTGAAAAAAAAGCTGAACACTCAACAAGTATCAAAACATAACAGAAAGTACAACCAATCAAACAACACAGAAAAGATGAACGAGTAAAACTATTGAATGATCAAACAATCAACCTCACCAGCTGCGTGTCCGTTTGTGTCGGTGTGACCAACGGCCGCAGTGTTCGATTGTCTCGCCGGACGCTTGTTGAATCCATTCCGAGCAGAACTGTGGCCGATTGTCAAGGGAGCGACTAATTAGCATTGCGGGCTAAGGCTGCGCAGACGGCTGTCTTGGACATTTTGTGATTGCGTTGCATTGGCAGAGTGTGTGGCCTGGCCTACAGATGAGCACCATCAACATCCTCACTGACAAAAGTAATAGAAGTGCACTTTGGATTCTAATTTAACAAGACAAACACTCTCTTTGCTGTTGGGCTGTGTGTGTGTGCATGGGATGATTGTTCGATCCTCACTGGATTGAAGCAAGGATGCAGATTACTCTTTGTCAGTCTATTTATCCAGCTACCTAGCTACCCTAGCTAGTTGTCTCTCCTTCTGCCCTTTTACAGATATCGATCTATCTATCTATCTATCTATCTAGTAGCGATCTATCTATCTAGTAGCGATCTAGCTATCTAGCTAGTAGCGATCTATTTATTTAGCTATCATCTATCTATCCGTCTGTCTATCTATCCATCTATCTATCTATCTATCTATCTATCTATCTAAATAAAAAGCTATCTAGAAAGCTAACTATTTAGCTATCTGGATAGCTAGCTATTTAGCTATCTAGCCATTTAGCTCTCTAGCTAACTAGCCATTTAGCTCTCTAGCTAACTAGCCATTTAGCTATCTATCTCTTTAGCTACCTACCTAGCTAGCTAGCTATTTAGCTATCCGTCTATTTATCTAGCTATCTATCAAGCTAGCTAGAAAGCTATCTAGAACGCTAGCTAGCTATCTGGATAGCTAGCTATTTAGCTATCTAGCCATTTAGCCGTCTAGCTAGGTAGCCATTTAGCCATCTAGTTCTTTAGCTACCTACCTAGCTAGCTAGCTAGCTAGCTATTTAGCTATCTATTGTCTATCTAGATAGAGGGTTAGAGTTCGCTACTCTCTCTCTCTCATCTATAATTGAAAGTACTCAAAAATGAGTTCACCACAAAATACAAAGCAACTCAAAAAGGAGAAAGAAAGAAGAAGACTAAGAAGAAGAAAACATCCATCATTGAAATAACATCACAACCAAATATATGCAGTACAAGACATTAAATATGTTTAAGCAATACATTTTCCAAGACATTAGTCACACCCCCAACGTTCCATTGTATGTAAAATATCAGCACTCACTGATATCACGCAAGAAGAGCAGGCAAAGAAATAAGCCATGAAATGAAGCAATTAAACCAATCGGAAACACTGGCGAAGGGCGAAGGTGGCGACGTCCCTCCTTTGTCCCGCCGTCCCATTAGCGAGCGGTCGCAAATACATTGTGTAAACACGGTCTCCTCATAATGGGCGAGTGCGAGATGAATCAAAGTGGAGGAGGAGAGAGGCATTAAATGGAGACGAGGCGAGGCGGCGGTGAATCAATGTGCTTGTCACATGGCCAGCCTCAGGGGTCCGACGGCTTTTTTAATCTAATTAGCCGGCCGCCGCCGCCGCCGCTTTGGCGTCGGCCCGTCCGTCAAGCGCTCACCAAGGTCACTCTCACCTCCAAAGGTCTCAGTGGAAGCTCGGCTACTGTTCAGTGACTGCTCACCATTATGCCTCCATCTTACTTTGTGCTTGCTTCTTACAAGTGCCCGTCAGACGCAAACCGCATTTCACCACCTGCATAACAAACACGGACTCTAAAGATGGATGGGAGTTGGTAAAAAAAAACAAAAAAAAAACAAGGGAAATAATTTTAAAAAATGAGCCAAAATTTAACCCCCCAAAAATTTTAAATTGCCTAAATCAAAGCATTGCATAAAAATATAATATTTTAAGACTACCTTAATTAATCAGTGAAAATTGTCCAAAACAAAGAAAGAAAGCTATAATGGACACACTGAGAAATCTGTGAGAGAGAGAGAGAGAGAGAGAGAGAGGTGATTTTAAAATCCTGAAAAAATGTCAGAAAGAGGAAAAGAAAAACGTTGCAAATAAAGGTAAACATTTTAAAGAATGAACGAATCATCAAAAATGGGTTTACAGTTATTCAAAAAATGAGTCAACATTTTCCGAAAAGAAGTTGTGAAAGTATTGTCAAAACAAAAATTGAAAATTGTCAAATTGATAGGAAAAAAAAAATTGTCCCCAAAAAATCTGTTAAAATTCAAATCTGACTGAAAAATGTCAACAAATGGGTGAGGTATGAAAAACTGTGAAATGGATAAATATTTTACAAGACCATCGTGTTTAAGTCTTAATTGGTCAACCTTACCTTTTTTTGAAACCTTACCTCAGTCTGGAAACCCAAATTTTAAAAAGATAACCCTCATTTTAAACCATAATCCAACAAGCACTAATCTGAAAATTTTGTTGGAAACTTTTCCTATTTTTGAACCCTAACCCTGTGTTAAAACCCTTGACTTCAAACCTGAACCTCGGCTTCAACCGCAAACCAGATTCAAACGGACGACGGCGCGAACCTTCCGCAAGGAATGCCGTTTTGGTGTCCTCATGAAATTGTCATGTCACCAAATGGATGCCTCGATGTTCCCATTTGCCGTCCTTTTCTATATGCGGAACACTCCGTTTTTTCCCCCCTCCATCTCACCTCAAGCCGCGCCGCCTCGTAATAGCCGCGTGAAATAAATATGACCGTCTGTGAAATATTGAAAAAGCTTTTTCGACCGTCCGCCGGCCTCACCTGCGAGCACGAGCGGCCTCCGCTGATCCTGGCAGGGCGGCTAATGGCGGCCACGCACGCACGCACAAAAAAAAAAAAAAAAAAAGTATTCCGTCCAGGAACACGAAGACGGAAGCAGGCCAACTTTTACAAATGATTCCAAATTTGTGTTTTATGGCAATTTGTGTTCCATATCTTGCCCCCTCCCAAGCAGGCACTAAATCTCCGGCGGCCTGTCAAACCGACGCCGCTGGCGGGGTTATAAACAAACATGACATTTTAATCACATTGTCATATTGCTGATTGCTAATGCGACACCGGGGCGCGGATTTAACAACCGTCGCGTTCTACTCGAGCGGTAGCGTATAGCGCGTCACCCACCGCCGCACACGTCGCATGTAAATAAAATGCGGGCGGATATTTATTTGTGTCTAATTGAACTTCGCCGCGTAGAAAACACATTTGTGATTAAACTGGAACTGCTAAAGTTGAACGCAATACAGTTGCTGGATGCTATTTGTATCATTCTTCAACAGGGTTAGTTTTGATTTTGTTTTGAGTTTTGTTTTGAGTTAGTTTTAATTAGTTTTCAGGGTGATTTCCGTGAGTTTTAATTATTTAATAAATGTTTAGTTTTAGTTAGTTTCAGTATTAGTTTCAGTTTTTTTTTTTTTTTTTTTTTTTTTTAAACGTGTATTACTTGTGCGCAATATTAAAAAAAAACACCACGGAAGTGACATCATCTGAAGGTCCTTTTCTATTGGCTGCTGCTAGATGATGTCACTCCTGTGTGACACACCTTCAAACGTCTTTATTCAAGTTCAAATCAAAATAAATCTACTTAAAATCACATTTTAAATGATCCCCAAAGGCTCATGCATTCAATTAATTACCGAAGACTAAAACGAAGGACATTTTTGCTGCAATTATTGTTAGTTTTTAGTTAATTTGGTAAACATAAAATGTAGTTTCAGTTAAGATTTTGTTTTTTAAAGAGCATTTTCGTTTTTATTTTTATTTTGTTAAGTAAATTGTTTTTTTAATTGTAGTTTTTTTCGTTAGTTTTAGTTAACTGTTTAGTTAACTTAACATGTTCACAATAAAATTTCTAAATAAAAAAATATTTCACCTTAAAACCTCCTTTCATTTATTTATTTATTTTCATTTATTGACTTATTCGAACCATTCCGAGAGTGGTGGTTGGTGGAATTTTTGTCATCCGGCGCTCCAATCTGCTTTTTTGGTCCTGCACTGTGGAAAAGTCTCCCTCTGAATCTTAGAATATGCACTTGACTTACTGGGAATTTTTAATTTAGCATTCAAGATGGTATGATTATCCATATAGGTGTCATTGTACTGTAATATATTTTAATGTGTATTGCAATATATTTTAATATATTTGTTTTATGTTGTCTTTCAACTTGCTTTGTTTGTTAAGCACTTAATAATAATAATAACAGTAACAATAATAATAATAATGTTTATTTTAAAACCCATTCTATTGTCTTTTCAAATTCTAAATAGTAGTGGTAGCTTTTTTGCACAAGGCGCAACGAGAGGCAATAAAAATCCACTTCCTGTAGCTTAATGTGGAGGGAGCGTTTGCATATTTTAATTAGAAGATAACATTTTAATTACTTATTTATGATTGTATACGTGTTATTATTTTAATTATTTTTCTTTTATCATTTATGTTCAGCACTTTCTTACAGCTGCACTTGTTGTGCACTAATAAGTTGTTCACTAATAAGGCCATAGAAACTATTCACGCTGTCATACTCACAGGACCGTTGAGAAAAACTATGACTGGGTAAATAAATCCATCATACTATATCTGTTCTTAAAGGGACAGGAACATTAATTATTTTTTTTTTTAGATTTTGGCCATGATAAAATGCTATTTCCTCGCCAAAAACGTCGCCTAAATGCTGGTTTCCTCTATTCGCTCCTCTATGAGAAATTCTAGGTTATTCTGCTCTGCAACCACCAGCCCCTCCCAACCTGAGAAAACGAGCTGTTGGCACTTTATGACATCATAAAGTGCGGACCCCCCCTCGCACTGCCTCCACGTACTAAACGCGCGCCCACTTTCTCTGAAACCACCAAGGGATAGTGACAAAAGTAGTCTTTTATCTGTAAACATTCTGTTCAAATGAATTCAAAACAATCAATCATCCTTCACATTTCTAATGGCAAAGTGCAAAGACAATAGGCTGTCTTAAAATTCCAGAAGTTATGGTTGACACTTGTGTAAACTACAAGTAGAACTTTTGCACTATTGAATCTAATTGAACGACTATTATAGTGGTTAGTGCGCTCGCTCTGTAAGTAGCAAGTACCTGGTTCGAGACCAGCTCAGGTTTGTTTGTTTGTTTTTCCCCTCCTTCTTCTTTCCTTCTTCTTTGCAAGGAGCCATTTTGTTTCAAATGTTTATTGAAGAATGCTTATAGTTAACTGTTTGGAAGGGCTTAAAATACTGTAGTGTAATCTCATGCACTACTCTTCTTTAAATGAAGTTTTATTTTAAAGCAGTACGGGTAGGCCAAGAAGAAGTATACTTTCAACTTGTAAGACACGACAAGCTTCCAGAACTCTTCAGAAACGGCCGCTAATGATAGACAACCAAATGGCTGCGGGGGGAAAACAGATAAAAGGCGTTTATCTAAGACAATTATTTCTCTTTGAATTCATTCCCCCCTCCCAATAAATGACGTCCTAATTAATTGCGGGGCCGAGCCAGTAATCGTCGTTGGCCCTTTTTTTTTTTCTTTTTCTTTTTCCTGAGATTGTTTGAAACCGTCTCTGGACAAACGTTTGATGGTTTATCAGGATGGTGCGCAAAGCAGAAAAGAATTCATTGTGTGCCCATGAAAGGCCGTCTAAATCTGGGGGAACTAAATAAATGGTGAGAACGTCGCATCAAGAAAAGAAAACGGCAGCCTTTAATTGAGGGATTTTTTTTTATAGAAAAGCTTCATTTGACTTTGTATTGGTGTGGGAATATTTCTTTCGTCTCAGACAATCCTAATAAGCAAACTTCCTTTCGCTGACCTCAAAGGTTCTTATTATCCCAACACCTAAACCTATCCTACGTATTTTTCGGATTATAAATCGCAGTTTTTTTCATAGTTTGGCCGGGGGTGCGATTTATGTGTGAAATTATTAACACATGATTATATCATTTCACACGTTATTTTCACACTAAACCACAAGAGGGCGCTCTAGGCCTGTGTTGATAATTTCAACATTGCTGTAGAAGAGCATCGTCTACCTCCCGAGTTGGGGGAGTTGTTTAAAAGTGACACTGAGGATGAAGATTTCATTGGATTTAGTGATTTGGAGTGAAACTGATAGTTTGGTAAACTTGTTAGCATGTTCTTTACGCTAGAGTTATATGAATAACTTCTAGTGATGGGAACATAATTCACCCGCGGAACGTTGGGACGAAAGGGAGAGTTCCGGGTGGGAAGGTTTTGTTATGTGGAAAAGGGGAGTTAGCCTGTTAGCTTCTAGCTGAGTGGGGAGTTGCTGTTAAGACCTCAGAAGCTGATGTCAATAAAACGCCAGCCTTTGGCTCCGCCTCCGACTCCCGTCACCGCTCGCTACAAACTCTTAATATGTTACATCGTTACTGACATTACCAGGCATGTAACGTTAGTATACCGTACGCTTATTCAGCCTGTTGTTCTCTATTTTATTTTAATTTTAAATTAGAATTCAAGATGACATGTATGTTTTTGGTGTTGGATTTTATCAAATAAATTTCCCCCCAAAATGCGACTTATACTTATACAGTGCGACTTATATATGTTTTTTCCTTCTTAATTATGCATTTTTTTGGCTGGTGCAATTTATAATCCGGAGCGACGTATAATCTGAAAAATACGCTCACTTTTATGATCTACTCGAAAGCTTCAACTCAAATTCCTATAATATTAATTAAGCATCCTTCTGTGCCAGTGCCACCGATTTACCAAAGACAATGTCTCACTTTTGCAAACTGTAACCCAATAACAATAAGCTCCGCTTACAATCAACATAATTAACCCTACCTACCGTTAACATAAATCGACCCGACAGGTTCATCCTGACGTCTTCTCCTATGGGCCCTCTAGACCTTACATCAATCTTGTGCTCCTTTTTAAAGTGGTTATCCCCCCCCTCCCCCCTCCCCCCTCCCATTCCTAATACAGTCTTATCTCCACTTCATGGCTTCGCTTTCTCATAGTCATGATCACTCGGAGGCCACAGAGTCCGAGCGTTTTTTGTGGCTAAGTAGCTTATTATGACACTCTTTCTAATGCGGACATGAAGTGTACTCGGGCTCTTTCGCTTAGCCACTTAAGATAAGAGAGACACGTGTAAAGAAGATTCATGCGCTTACCTTTCCTCTTAAGCCATCCATTTGAAATATGAATCGCTGCCATTTTTGATTTTTATTTTTTTAAACTCTTTCGCATCACATTATTTTACAAAGATAGAATAATGGTGGAATAAGTGGCATTGGGGCCCAGACCAACTACAGCAGAGCATTCCTGCCAAATCATGGGGTCCATGTGATTTAGATTTAGACTTGACTTTATTGATCCCTTTGGGATGGCTCCCTCTTGGAAATTTACATGTCCAGCAGCAATGAGAACAGATAATACAATGAAAAATAATTCAATCAATCACTAAATAAGGTTATTACACCAGAGATTGAATTAATAGTATTAATAATAATAATAATAATAATAATAATAATAATAATAATAATAATAATAATAATAATAATAATAATAATAAAATGAAAAATACAAATTCAATCAATCACTAAATAAGGTTATTACACCAGAGATTGAATTAATAATAATAATAATAATAATAATAATAATAATAATAATAATAATAATAATAATAATAATAATAATAAGAAGAAGAAGAAGAAGAAGAAGAAGAAGAAAAATAAAATAAAAAATAAAGGGCAAACTACCATAACGTGAACTAGCGTCTTGTTTAATGTCGCTGATTGGCGTGGTAGGCTTTGAAAAGCTTTATAACCCGACCTGTGCCCAACCGTACCGTGACCCCAGTCTTTGAAAAACACTAATGCATAAACCAAGCCCAAACCCCGCTACCTTACCATAAGTCAAAACCTTAACCTTTGATCTAATCTCAAAGCCCTAACCTAAACCCAGTCCAAAACAATACATACAACTGTCACAAATGAAACCTAACTCTAATATTTGTGTTTGTAAAGCCCTTAGACAAACCCGACCCCAATGGTAAGCCTTACTTACACTTACACCATTTTCTATCCATCACATGGGGCTGCCATTTTGGCCTGTACTGCCACCTGCTGTCGACTAAAATTGACGTTAAAATGCCTAATGGCTCAAACATCACAACCAAACTCAGAAAACAGGTGAGATGTGACTAAATGGCAGCCCCTCTTCTACAAACACAACATTTAAAAAAAGGTTGTTTTTTTTTTAAACAAATATTATTGCACAATATAACATAAATAGTAAGTCTAATAGCTAACCCTAATCTTTGCACAACCCTAATCTAAGCCCAAATCGCATTTCTAATGTTATCCCAAGACCAAAACCACCTTAACTCATTCACTCCCAGCCGTTTTCACATTGCGCAATCCCGTTCGCTCCCGGCTGTTTTACTGGATTTTGACTGATTTTGCAAGGCCCACAGAATATTGTCTTCTATTGCTATAAAAGCATGGAACCTATCAAAAGAAAGATTAGTCTATGTTTCTATCTGTTTCCGTTTGGCAGCAATTAGCATTAGAAGAGAGCTAAGTTTTATCAGTTTTCACAAATCGATTTAAAATTCTAAGTAATTGAGCTTTTTTTCTACATGGCCCTGGTTGATCTCCTTTGCTCTGCTGCCACCTGCTGGCCGTTTGTGTAATAACTACCATTTCTACAACCGTTCTTTGCAGTTGAGAGGCTGCATCAAAGCCTTCTGTATACTCTAGCAAAAAAACAAAAAAACAAAAAAAAAACGTATAAATACGTCTTTGGCACACTTACAACATAAAAAACATTTATACGTTATTGGGAGTAAATAAGTTAACCAGAACCCCAAAACAGACCCGACTCTGACTCCCAAACCCTATTTTACCACCATCCCCAATCTCCTAACCCTAACTCCCATGTATCCAAAACATAACAGAACAATCTCATCCTAGCTCGGCACTAACGTAACCCCAAGAGGTCAAGACTTAGGGCCGTATCCTGATCAAAACCCTAACCTCCAATTCCTCACCCTAAAATAACACTAAACCCATTTTTAATCCATCCCTAACCCATATTTCCCAAACTCTAAAACCCTTAATCATGACCCAAGCCCACTGACCTAATCAACTTTTAGTCTATTGTTATTGAAACCAGTCTATGTAACAATAGTGAAGATGCAGGTGTCACATCAACCAAGTGAGTCACCTTGCGCCCGCCCTTCTTTCCTTGTGATAGAACCTTCCAAAGGCAAGAAAATTGAGTCAAGCATTTGAAAGAAATAAAAAAAAAAAAAAAAAAAAAAGAAGAAGGATGTGAGGACAGCGAGGCGTGTCGCCGCGATTTGAGCTCTCGGCGTGGAAGCGCTCGTTTTTTTTTCTTTTTCCGAAGGGGTCGTTTGGCTCTTCCCCGGCGGTTCAGGTTTGCCTTTAAGCACTGTGACAGTTGAGAAATCCTCGGCGGGGGGGGGGGGGGGGGGGGATTGCCGGCCGTAAAGCCGGCATTAAACAGATCCATCACCCGGGCCGCATCATCGTCTGGGAGCGGCATCGCTGTCCAATAATACAGTCCGCTTTCTCCAATTTCACATGACACACAAGCCACATGCCGACGATAAACGCCGCACGCACACGCACGCGCACGCGCACGTTTGTCTTTTGTTGATTGATCATCTCCTCCTGCGACAAATGTTTCCAACTTTTCGTTCCCCATTTAGCCGAGCGATTGTAACGTTTTCGCTCAGAGGGAGAATCCCAAGAGAGAGGTGTTTATTTTGGGGTTTTGATCATTAGAGCAAATTTTGTGTACAGCAAAAAATACTCCAGCAATATTCTGTTTTCAAATTGTCAATTGTCAAATTGTTAGTCTAAGACAAGGTTGTCCAAACTTTTTCATTTGAGGGCCACATACAGAAACTCAGAAGGACGCAAGGGCCACATAATGTTATAAAGAGAAATTGTGTTTAGTCCTGAAAATTGTAAAAATTATATATTTGTGCTTTTGCATATTTAGAAAAATCCTACAGTATATAAACCAATTTATTTGTAATATTGCAGTTGGGTTATTATAGTTTCGGAATTTTTCATTTTAGTTTTTATTTTGTTTTTGAATTTTGTTTTTTTAAATTGAGTTAGTTTTAATTAGTTTTCAGGGTGGTTCTGTTAGTTTTTGTATTAGTTTTAGTTCTTTAATAAATGCTTAGTTTTAGTTTAGTTAGTTTCAGTATTAGTTTTAATTTTTTTATGTGTATTACTTGTGCACAATATTTAAAAAAAAAAACACCATGGGCGTGACATCATTATTCCGGTTGATATCAAAATAAATCTCCTAAAAATCACATTTCAAATCATCCCCAAAGGCTCATGCATTCAATTAATTACCAAAGACTAAAACGAAGGACATTTTTGCCATAATTATAGTTTTATTTTAGTTAGTTTTGTAACCATAAAATGTAGTTTGTTAGTTTTCTTTTTTTAAAAAGCATCTTCGTTTTTATTTTATTTTGTTAACGAAATTGTTTTTTGATTTTTAGTTTTTTCGTTCGTTTTAGTTAACTAAAATAATCTTTAATAGCGCCTGTGTTTTTCGACACCCTCCCTTCTTACTTTGACCATCTCCAAACATTTTTGTTTCGTTTATTTTATTTGAACTGAGTCAAATGCCTTTTTTAGCATATCTCGCGGGCCACTAAAAAATGGACGGCGGGCCGCAAATGGCCACCGGGCCGTAGTTTGGACACCGCTGGTCTAAGACTTCCTGTTCCTGCTCAGTGTGAATGTGAACTAACAAGGAACTATGCACGTTTTCTTTTCGTCAATTTGCTTCTTGAAATTCTCACCGCTGGCCCGTCTCACGCTCACAAATCTGTAGCAATCTTAACAACTACCGTATTTAGGACTATAAGTCGCACTTTTTTCATAGTTTGGCCAGGGGCGGCAACATACATATACTTATATTTGTTGTAATAATAACGAACATCATTTCATGTTTGTTATTTTCACACTGACAACCACAAGAGGGCACTGTTGGCGTAATAATTGAAACTGATGCCGAGTCTGACGTCAGCCACGCAGATGAGGAAGTGGCGCTTCGTCTACCTCCGGAGTTTAGCAGTTGTTCAGAAGTGACACGGAGGATGACGAGTTCAACGGATTTAGTGATATGGAGTGAGATGGAGAGTCTGGTAAACCTGTTCGCATGTTCTTTATGCTATAGTTATCGAAATGACTGTTCATATGTTACGTTAACATACCAGACACGTGTTGAGTTTACATCAATGTGTTGCGTTAGCATACCGTACGCTTGTAATGTTTGTTCTTGGTCCCGATTTTTATTAAATAAATGCGACGTATAGTCCAGAGTGACTTATGTATGTTTTTTTATTCTTTATTTTGCATTTTTTTTGGGCTAATTCGACTTATAGTCCGGAAAATACGGTAGCTTTAATTCCTATCTTTCCCTTTTGTTTACTCTCTAATCAAAATACTTCCTCGGCATTCTCACTGACACACCCACTCGCAAAGCTTCTCGGAATAAACGAGAGCTAGGAAAAGAACTTGCGGGACGGTTTGTGCCGTTTCATGTTCAACGTTATCGCAGACAGGCAGACCGATGCGGGCCATCGGCGGCGATGCATCAGCGCGCCGAGCAAGGTCAAGAAGTACCCTCTCACTCTCTCGCGCTAAACTCTCTGTCTCTCATTCACACTCTCTCTCTCTCGCCATCTCCCCCGTGCAGATTTGTCTGCAAAAAGTGAGATGAAATGTCAAGAGCGGAGCGACGGCCCCGGAACGCCACATTCTAATTAACTTCCTCTGGTGGAGATTTTCCCCCTCTTCCTTTCTCGCTCTCTCGCTCGCTCACATATGAATCTTTCATCTGCACCTCGGAGGAGCGAGTGCAAGCTCTCAGCGAAGGACAGAGCCATGCCTGGCAAGAGAAACGAAAAGGTCAAAAAATAAACAGTCGGGCTGAGATTGACGGAGCTCCTTGTGGGGACAGAGAAAGCGCGTAAAAGGCGGACAGCAGCACTCAGGGCTATTTGGATATTTAATGGATGAAGCCTGTTGTTTCAGAATGATATATAGCTTTATGATGACTGCGCTACCTATAGTCCATCCATTTCCTACATCATTGGAGTTGAGAAGCCTTAACCCAGTTGGAGAATGAGAGTTGGCCCACCGTGCGATGCGAGAGAGGAGACAGCCAATGCGCATACACTAGCTGGCGAGAGGACAGCCAGCGCTTCATGTGATGGAGAAGGGCAAAAACGGACTGAACATGCTCACGTGCTGGCAACACTTCACACACGCTCATCGGCGAGATTAAGCATGCCGGTATGCGCACACTTGCTGGCGAGATGCTGAGGTGACCAGAAGCATGCCGGGCCTTCCTTTGGCGTATTCCGATGAAACATGTCACACACATGCTATATTATCTTAGAGCTGTTTTTAAAACTCATTCACTGCCAGTCATTATAGAAAATTTTTACATTTCCAATACTCACGTGATATTACATTCAATAATTATATATAAACCGAATCTACCAAATAACAGAATAGACTCCCTACTTTTTGTCCCGTCCCGTTCTTTTATAATTGACAGCAGAAAAATGTAGGTTTGCCAAAATACAGCCATTTCTCCCATGGACTCTGAAACTGTGTTTATTTCCTATAAAATGGGGCAATGATGTCATCTACCGGTGGTTGGGCATCAGTAAAGTTGTTTCCAAGTTTGATATTTACAGTGGAGCATGCTCAGATTCGCCCCCATTTAGCACCGCTCTAAAAAATACAATTGACAAGTATACTTGTCAAAGGCAGTGAATGAGTTAAATGATGAAAAAAGGTCTACTTTAAATTCCTAGTAAGGAAGTCCTGGAGAGAGTGAAAGCAGAGTGAAATATCACCTGACAGCTTCATAAAAAGCAAAAAAAGAAGGCGACTGATGTTCAAACATCAATGAAGCGGTTTCATCATCCGCAGCGATGGGAACCAGGAAAGAGCGCAGATCCCGTCTCCTGGGCGGGGCTCCCAACGCGTTCCTCACATCAAAAGGCGACCAATCGGGAAGCCGCTCGCGCCTCTTTGCATGCGCGACCGCGACGCGCTGGCTAGCAGTTTTGTTTATTCACAGTGAGTGTATGAATGAGCAAGTTGGCAAGTGAGTGACTGAGCGTAATGTCGTAACTGCTCAGTCCTAGGCTGAACGGATTTTACTGCACATCAAAGGCGACCAATCTCTTCACAAGCGGCTGTAGCGTGGCGGCTAGCAGGTGGCATTATTAGCGCACTTAGCCACGCGGAGGCAATTAAAAGAGGCGCATTAGCCCGGTGCGCTAATTAAGCGCATGCGGCTTAACATCATTGCCCCGCATTTAGCACGGGCGTGAACGTTAATCTCATATTCATTATCCTGTTCATCTTATAGGAACGTGTCAATTCCTCCTCTCTTTAGCAACATGCTAACATAAAAGAGTTCCGTAGCAGCAGGTGCTCTGACAAAAACCAATAGCGCGTTAAATTGATGTAGCGTAGCCCCTCGTCGCTCGCTATATTGATGGGGCCCTTCATCGCTTGCCGCATTGAAGCGGGGCGCTATCGGTAAAGGTCAAACGCATCAGTGGAACGAGCTCGAGTGCCGAGACGGGAGTCGGTCAAAAAGGACGTGAGACGTGGCGCGCATAGGAAACGAAGGCTAGTCAACACTTGGATGTTTTGACATGGACGATTCTGTAAGAATGCACTCAGAATGTGATACAAACACGTACCAGATAACGTCGTGTTATACAGTGACAACGCAACAAAAAGGAATAGAAACTGAGAAATGGCCACCAGAAAGTCAGTCAGTGAGTTAAAAGTAGCATTTTGATTTAGCCATTCAGTTCGACAGCGTGTTCATAAGTTCATTCGTGGGTGTGCGAGTCAGTCACTGAGTGACTGGTCAGTCAGTGAGTTAGCTGGTGAGTGAGTTGGTTAGTCAGGTTGTCACTGACGGACCAGTTTGTTGGTAAGTGAGTTAGCAAATGCGCTAATGTATACAGCAACGCCTGTTCTTAAAGCGCTTGATAAATAAAGTTGAGTTGAGTGTGAGAGAGTCCGTTAATGAGGTCGTGAGGCTGAGTCACTCATTGAGTTAGTTGGCAAGTTAGTCAGGGAGTAAAAAGTGATCGGGGTGTGAATTGCCTAGTAACTGACGATTCGATTCGTATCGCGATTCACATGTCACGATTCAATTCGATTAATCCCGATACGAATTTGTCGATTGTTTCAACTTTTTTTTTTTTTTTTTACTTCAAATTTAGAAAATACTAATCAGTAAACATGTCCAGTGTAAGATTTGTATGACAAATTTATTCTTTATTTATCTGAAACTTAAGTCTTATACAGGTTGCAATCTGTTTCATGATTGAACAGCATTGAAATAAAATATTAAGGTTTAATGTTCCATTAATATTAACATTCTTCCATGCTTAAGGTGTGAACCCTCACCCGAAGTAAGACGTTTTGTTGAATATTTTTACATTAAAAATGGAAATTTAAAAATCGATTCAGCCGCCTATTGAATCGATTCGAGAATTGCGCGATTTAATATTGCGATATATTGCCGAATCGATTTTTAACACCCCTAATAAGTGAATATGTAAGTGGGTAAGTTTGGCAGGGATTTAGTGGGAGTGAGTCTTTTAGTGAGTGAATAAATGAATGAACAGCTTGTGTTAGCAAGTGAGTGAGTGAGTGAGTGAGTGAGTGAGTGAGTGACAGAGTTGCTAAGTAAGTCAATGAGTGAGTCATTCAGTCAAGGTGGGTGGGCAGTCAGTGGTATTGAGTCAGTTAACGAGTGAATGAATGAATGAATGACCTAGTGGTTTAACCAGTGAGTTAATTACTGAATGAGTTGTTTGTGAGTTAACCCATGACTGAGTGAATCATGGAATTAGTGGGTGTATTTTAGTGAGTGAACGTGTCAGTCAGTTCATGAGTTAGTCTGAGCGAGTGAGTGACTTAGCTAACCGTGAGTGGCAGTCACCGAGTGAGTGGGTTACCAAGCCCGTGAGTGACTCAGTCAGGGCGTGAGTTACCTTGTTCGTCAGTCGGGGAGCGTCTTTGATCGGGCGTTCACGTCACAGTCCACGGAGTCATTTAAGAGTGCAAAGTGTTCCTCTGAACTTCCCCCCGTCAGACACGCTCGTGATTGCGGATGTTTTTTGCGGCTCGCCCGAGTTGAAAGCATTCGGGAAGCTGCTGTTGAAAGTTAGCTGCAGGTGAGGAAGGTGCTTATATGCTTGTTGCTGACAAAAGAGAGAGCTCAGCATGTCCTTATCAGGCAACAGAGGAAAAATGTTCGCAGGATTTGGGCTGGGAAGAGGATTGCCGTAATCGCAGGAAAGCCAACAGCATAGTAACTTTATAAACCTGCGTGCCTACAAATTGAATAGAAAAGAAAAAGAAGTCGAAGCTAAGCCACACGCCCGGCCAGGATGCGGGCTGGCCAATCGTAGCGCACCACAGAGGTTCAGAGATCTCTTTAATTAACTCATTCACTGCCATTGACGGAAAAAGACGTCAAATGATGCATTTTTTTGTTGTTGTCTGGCAATGAATGTGTTAACACCAAGCAGACGTCTGTCACAAACTGCTCTTGGGCAAACCAGAACTCAAGTATGACAATGTGTGTGTGTGTGTGTGGGGGGGAAACGAGGGTCAAGCGATGCTCAGGCATGGTGAGCCTCGGAGACGTCCACTTGATTAAAAGTCACTCCGATAGCCAACGGAGCAGAAAGTCTCCACTTTGTAACGGAATGTTCACACTGTGTCAAATCCTGGCTGGAGTTTCCATCTCGGACTCGGCAGGATCTATTTTGGCGCCCGGCACAAGGCAACGTTGAAATCTGGAGGCGTTTTTAGACTTTGGCCAGAGACATCACAAATGTCAAGCGGGCACTTGGAGATCACCTTCCACATCGATCGCTCGTGCCCATGTGCGATCTGATCCGAGCCCAAAAACGCAAACACGAATCCCAGTCTCAAATTGTAACTCATCCAAAAACCTCATTCCAAACTCATAATTAGTGTTGTTCCGATACCGATACTGCATTAAAACAGTGGTATCGGTATCGGTGACTACTCACAAGTAACATGCCGATACCATTAATTCCAACGCTAATATAGGATTTTGGATGCAGCATCTTGTGTCTTGCTGGTGCACGACATTCACGGATATGTGACATGTTCACTGCATGACGATCTAAGATATCCTATTGGTCCCTGAATGCTCTGAACCAATAGCAGGACAGCTTTTTCATGTTGAGGAAAAAAAACATTAAGTATCGGTATGGTATCAGTATCGGCCGAGACTGCAAAGCTGGGTATCGGTATCGGGAGCCAAAAAACGGTATCGGAACAACACTACTCATAATCCTTAAACCTGACCCCAACTCTGCCCCTCATCTTACCTCCGGAACTCCTTTACGCCTGTAAAAACATGTATTGTTGAAAAACAGACAAATTGACTACAAGTTTTTGTTCTTCACAGTGTGAACACGTCACATAAAAAAAAAAAAAGTCTTACTTTGAGAGCAAAACTATCGTGCTTTGCTGTCAAAACATGACAGGCTCTTATTTTTGACATATGTAAAGAGGCTTAGGAGGAGACAAAGCCCGGCCACGCTGCTGTTCTTTCGCCCCCATTGCTTATTCAACACGCCGCGGCCTCGCGCCGGGAGCATTCGCATGGAGGTTGAGTCTTCCTTCAAACATTGACTGACTGTCGAAAGATCACATGACCGCCACGGTGGGCCGATCGAAATCCCCTTTTGCCATAAATATAAGAAAATGTGACAATTAGTAACTCAATCTTGTCTCGGTGCCTGGCGTGGGTCGAACTCTAATTTCAAAACACAATCCTGCTCTGAAATCCCAATTGTAAAAACCCTGAGCCTTGCTTGATACTCCAACCCGAGCCTGAAATCACAATCCGAGCCAAAAACACGTGATACTTCAAGCTCTAACCATCAATTTGGAGTGGAAAATTTGGTTCAATCCCTAATCTACTGAAACAAAAAGACTCATTTCTAACCCCATCCCTAGTTTGAAACCATAACCCTAATATGAAACCTTAAATTGGGACCCTAAATTTAGCTTTAAACCCTAAGTTGACATACAGTATTTAACATTGTTTAATTTTGCCTTTAAAACTCAATATGACCGGAATTGTTTGAAAACTAGTGCTGTCAAAGTTAAAGCGTTAACTAATTAATTAATCACAAAAAATTAGCGCATTAATCATTGTATTACCACAGATTAATCACACTATTAATTTTGATCCTTTTTAGCCGACAGTGGATGGTTACATTAAAGATAGCTGTTGGAGTTTGATCAATAAACATAACTACACACATTCAAGTATGTTTACATATGCCGTAGGTCATTTTATCCCATTTTAAATTATGCAAATAATTGATTAGAAAAAGCAGGATGAGCGTGTGCAGTGAATATAAATTTTTTAAGACGTCCTCATAACATTTAAATGTCGAAAAAATTAACACAAAACTGGTGCGCTTCAAATTTAGCTGGCAAAATATGTTGAAAAAAAAAAAAAAAGCTTTTTTAAGTCAATGATTAATCAAAATTCTAAGATGTGATTAATCTGATTAAAAATTTAATCGTTTGACAGCTCTATTGAAAACCAAATTTAAACTTCTAACCATTGCTTTGAAACCCTACCCCAAGCCTGAAACCCTCATTTCAAATCATAAACCTGTTTTAATCCCTTACGCTGGGCTTCAAACCCTAATCCTTTTTTTTTTTTTTTTTGAAACCCCAAGCCCGACTTGAAAGCCGAACTTTGGCTTCAAATCCTCATTTGAAACTCAAACACTTTTCGGAAAATCCAATTTGAAACCATAAACAAAGCCTTAAACCCTAATTTTGAATCATTAGCTTGTTTTATAATCTTCATTTAACCTTCGTGTAATCAAGTACCTTAAAAAAAAAAAAAAATGTACCCAACCTTCAAATCCTCCTCTGAAACTTTCTTGAAACCCTAAAATTACAAACCACAATTTGAAACCCTACTTGTTTAGATCTTCACTTCCGACATTGAAGTGTACAAACATGCTCCAAATGAACGAATGCACATCAACCTCTGGAGTGTGTTTGCTTGCATGTCGGACGTGCAAAATGTTGCGTTTAATGAACAATCAATCAGTTCACACCAGCGCGCAATCAAGCGGACACTTGAGACAAAACCACACACACACACACACACACGCACGCACTAAGTAATTGTGAATCGATAAACAATTCCAGTAGTGTATCATAACACAGCGCTAAGCGACCTCGGGTCCCTGACCACCAAAGCGCGTCTCCATTTCCACGCTAATGGAAAGCCCCGGTCACGCGAACCCCGGACTGCCGTCCTCGGGAGACTCCGCGGCGGCCGTGCTGGAATTGATCATCAGCAACATGTGAAGTCATCTGCTTTTTGCGCTTTGATGTTTAATGGCGCTGAACAGAAAGTAGTGACCCTGTTCTAAGAATAAAAATCACGCGGGTAGAGTGGAACATGAGACTTTTACAATCATCTCCTCCTTCCACAGATTAATTCTATGTCGTTGTCTTGAAAACCCGAAATTGAAACTCAAATCATTTTTTTTTAAACACTCAATTAAAACACAAACCTTTGTTTGCAACACCGACCCTAAAAATTGTTTCAAAAAGCTAAGCCAGACTTGACGCCATAATTTAAATATCCACCATGAAGTGAAAAGCTAACTTAGTCTTCAAACCATGTAATTCTCATTTGAAACTGTAACTGTGGCTTCAAACCCTAACCCTGACTTGAAACTCAACTCAAGTTTCCAAAGCTGACTTAAAATCCAAACTTGAAGCCGTAACGCTCACAAGACCCAAATTTGAAACCAAACACTTGACAAACCAATCCTGACTTGAGACCATAACCTTGGTTTCAAACTCTAGTATGAACCTCTACCCTAAATTTGAAACCCTTTATCTATCTATCTATCTATCTATGATACCTTGCACTAGCTAGCTTCTATTTAGCGAAATACCGGGTTGTCAAAATAGTTGGAGAGTTAGCTAGCTAGATGGCTACATTTTTAGTATCTATCTATCTATCTATGATACTTTGCACTAGTTAGCTTCTATTTAGCTAAATACCACGCTGTCAAAATAGTTGGAGAGTTAGCTAGCTAGATGGCTACATTTTTAGTATCTATCTATCTATCCATCTATCTATCTATCTTAGATACCTTGCACTAGCTAGCTTCTATTTAAATACAGCACTGTCAAAATAGTTGGAGACTTAGCTAGCTAGATAGCCACATTTTTAGTATCTATCTATCTATCTATGATACCTTGCACTAGCTAGCTTCTATTTAGCTAAATACTGTGCTGTCAAAATAGTTGGAGTTAGCTAGCTCGGTAGCCACATTTTTACTATCTATCTATCTATCTATCTATCTATCTATCCATCCATCCATCCATCCATCCTTGCGTGAATCCCTAACTGAAACCCTAACCCTAACTTGAAACCCGCTAAGAAATATTAATAATAAAATCCGCATTATTGAGGCGAATCTGAAAGGAAGCATGCCTTATGTCGGAGCCGATGCTTCGGAACGAGGCTATTTCGAACCAGGAAATGATGAGACCGAAAAAGGTAACAAGACGTCATCCATCAATCATGCAACGCACACACCCAGTCATGTTCATTTTAGCAGGAAATTGGTCATACATCATCAACTTGCCTTCATGCCGATTGGACACAATTAGCTAACTGCCAACATGGCTTCACTTCATTATATTTGTTATACGTGCTTCATATGATACAGGTAATCGAATGGGGGGGATACGTTCATTTAAAATGATTGGTAAAGTTGAGGGCAGAAGTTAGCGCAGCCTTCAGTTTGTGATAGTGTTCAAAATCAATAGGGTGCTTGCTGTGACACGTCATGTACATCATGGGTCAGACTCCACACAAAATCAATAAGGTACCTCATTGGGTGCAATCATGTTAAATATCAATAAGTGGTCTTGACCTCCTGATGGTTAAATTCCTTGCCAGCTATTTTACAGCATTGTGACATTTTCAAGACCCACAGGATGTTGTGTGCAATGATTATATCAAACATCAAATCTCCCAAATGACAAAATAGACTACTGTGACGACCTCATAAAATGCAACATCAACGCCATCTACTGGTGGTTGTGCATCAGTAGAGTTGTTTACAAGTTGGACATTTTCAGTGGAAGAAGAATCAGACCCTGTTTCTGTCATCCCTGCTGAAACCGGCACGTTTTCAATTCAAAATAATTGAAAAGTGCCAGATAGAGTTTGAGTTAAAAGGCCACCCACGAGGAAAAGTGTTTTGATTTTTTTTTTCGTTTAAAAAAAGCCCTAAAAATATGGGAAAATTAAGGAAATATTTATGTTTTACAAAATAACCCAACTTCATTTGAATTGGGGTTTGCAAATTGAAATAACAAAATGAGCAAATCTAGTTAAAAAAAAATGCCATTAAGTTACAAATTACAAAATATGTCTATAAATTAATTTCGTGTTTGACAATCTTGGCTCAATATTACTCTGAATCAATAGAATTCTTGTTTTGAGTTAAATTTCAGGAGGTATGCCTAAAATAGAACCTTAAAAAAATAAATATAAACACGATCATTAAATTATTACATTTATCTAACATTTAATCATTACAGTTAATTGTTAATTATATGAATTACACATAATGAGTCTTGTAACAACATGACTCTTGTGTCAGTGTCCTTAAACACAATTATTCAACTCATTAAATAATTCTTTATTACATTTTTTGTGACATATAGCAAAAGCTAAATGAATGAAATTATTGTGTAAAAGCCGGACGGGATCTCAAATTAATTTGTCAACCATTATTAGCCTTTCAACTCATTTTTCCGCCATGGGACTTTTATTTCCAGCTGGCTATGCATCTTAAAAATACTATTTTTATTTTATTTTTTCCCAACACATTCAACAACAACCCTTTGTTAGCGCATGTGTAAAACATTTGGATGCAGACGAGTTTGTTTTTTTGGGGGGGGATTTTGTGGTCCAAGTCACACATCTTTATAAGACAGGACAAAATGAGGGGGGAAAAAAAGCAACTCATCGGATTGTTTTGAAGACATTTTCTTAAAGAGTCACATTAATACAAAGAGCTATCATGGAATACCAGTACCTTAATATACCGCAGCTGTTATACCACATTTTTATATTCTGTAACATGAGTACATGGTCAGAAGAAGCCAACACTTTGCAATTGCTTGAGGAGGGCAAAAACAAAAACAAAAAAAGTTGAAATAGAAAAAGTTCTTTTCCGTTAGTTCATCAGTGAAAAGAAAGAACTCACCATGAAAGCCCGCAAATGATCACAACCTGCGTCAGAATGTCCTTTGATGGTCACCACGAGAGAATACACAAAAAGCTGCAAGAGAGGGGATGGATGTCGTCCCGCCTTCGCGCCGTGCTCGAGATCGCTCGCTCGCCCGCTCGCAACAACTCGCTATGCCGCGCCCTAAAAGTCCATTGGAGGAAACGTCCGTCACGCCACATTTCAACACGTGCTCGCTCAGTACGTTTTCATGACGTCCAACCGCGTGGGTTTTCTCCGGGTACTCCAGTCTCCCTCCCCCACATTCCAAAGACACGCATGGCAGGTTCACTCATTCCAACCCAAAAACGTGTAAATACGTTTTTAATACTTTTTCCTACACTCCCAAAAACGTATTTACACGTTTTTTTTTTTTTGGGTTGGAATGAGTTAATTGGGTGCTCCGAATTATCCCTAGGTGTGCTTGGATGGATGGATCAGTGATTGAAGTATGTACTGGGCCACTGAATAACGAAAATGATCTTTTGAGTCCTAGAAAGTTACTAAAGTTGACGAGAATTGACTTCCAAGAAAATTTCATGAGCCTACAATGAAAATTGGGGCTATTTTGTATTTATTTATTTATTTATTTTTACCAAGATATGATGTAAATAACTTCCAGAAAGTTGGGGTTTTACATGAATAAAGTATACAATTATGAAAACAGGAAAATCATTTTTTTTTTTTTTTTTTTTTAACTCATTCACTCCCAGCCATTTTCACTGAAGCAACCCCCTTTTCTCCCGGCTATTTTACTGGATTTTGACTGATTTTCGGCCACGGAATATCGTGTTCTGCTATTGCTATAAAAACATGGAACCTACCAAAACAAATATTAGAGTCTCTTCTTTTATCAGGAAATAAAAGTACATTTCTATTTGTTTCTGTTTTGCAGCAATTAGCATCAGAATGTAGATGACTTCAATATTCACATTCCTGGTGAAAACAATGACGAAAAGAGCTTGTTGCAAAATGGCCCTGGTTGATCTCTTATAATTTGCTGCCACCTACTGGTCATTTTTGTCACAGCTACCATTGCTTCACCCATTCTGTGCAGTTTAGTATTAAAAAACAAACAAACAAAACCCCGTATAACTATACGTTTCTTAATATTTAAAATAGAACGTATTTATATGTTTTTGGGAGCAAATGAGTTAAGTATGTTATTTGCTGGAAAACTCACCTAGTCACTGTTTTTGTACCGTTTTTACTTGCAATTTTTGCTATTCACATCTGGTGTCACTTGTTAATTGTTAGTAGATAACCTCAAAATGGCAAAATTACTGAAGATACTTCATTTCATTCTCATGACTTTACCACCTATTCAACGTTTAACTTCTTGGCTTAAAGGGATACTTGACTCATTGAGCCATTTTCAGCAGTAAAAAGATATTTTGTCTTATAATTAACATGGTTACTTCATTCTTTTTCATGTACAATTAACACCTTTAAAAAGTAATTTTTGTACTTGTCAACTGATGATGACATCACCTGCGCTGAGGAAGTAGGTATCGACCAATCATGGCTCAGTTTAATGACCAAAGCCTTCCTCAGCACAGGTGATGTCATCATCAGTCGACAGCAAATAGAAAAATTACTTTTTAAAGATATTAATTGTACATGAAAAATAATTTAGTTATCAAATTCATTCTGAACAAAATATCTTTTCCACTGCTGAAAATTGTTGAACGAGTCAAGTATCACTTTAATTTTTTTCCCAAGTGGCGCTAATGCTCCTTTGATTATATGTCGTAGCGGTTAGCTGGACTGAAGCGAGCATGTAAACGTACTGAGTGAAAAGAAATGAAAAAACAAAAAACAAAACACACATTGCAATTTGCTGATCACTGCGAGATCGATAAAGTACCTCCTCGAAGCAGAAGTGGCCGTCTTTTTTGTTTGTTTTGTTTTTATCAGCTTGTCGTCGCTCAAAAGGCCACGGGTGCGACGACGTGTAGCTCGCTGATAAAACAACAAAGAAAAGAAATATGAATGACAAGGAACATTTTTCTTGATGACGAGAGCGGATGGTAGAGATAAAATACTCTACAATCGCAGATTGACATTTAGGTGGAGGTGCAGCAGAGGCAAAAAAAATAAAAAATAAAAAATACACGGTCAGTTGGCACAACGTTTTCTCTCATCGGAAACAGGCTGAAGCAGCGGCCTTGAAATGAAAATAACTTCTTTTTTTTTTCTAGCTCATCTGATGTTGGCTAATTAAGCGCTAATCTGGTTTGTTGCGTCCCGGAGGAGCTAGCTGGCTAGCAGCCTCGGAAGGGGTGACTTGACTCAAGTTTGCAAGTGGCTAACTTCCTTTTCAAGTTTTGGACACAAACTTACAGTAACGCTTAAAAAAGTAGAGCACCTGAACTGTAAATTTGACTTCTCGGATGACATTTCATGATCAACCTAAAATGTACTCTAACATTTACAGGCCAACTGAATTATCATTTCTACAATTTTGTAAATGCACAAGTTTAGGAAATATGAAATTAATTTGCATTGCGAAGGTTAAGGTGTCATTAGTTCACCCAAAACCAAATAAAAATCCCATTACCCTTCACCTAACTATAGATATACTTCAGAGTCTTGCCAGAGTCGTGAAGTTCAGAAGGCCAGGAGACCAGAGGAAAGGTCAAAGGAAAGAAAGATGACTCCAAATGAAATCCAGCACCAACTAAACACCACCTGCCACCCACCTGGTTACAAAACCAGAATCTTACACCAAACCTCAGAAACCTCTAGATTACAACAGATTATGGACATCTCAAGAGACCAGAGGAAAAACTAAAGAGAGGAAGGAGGGAAGGACCTTTTGCTTTGACCTCACAGCAGTAGGAAAGGCAACATGTAGTTGAAAAAGAGAAGGAAAAATTTACTTCCTTGGAGCAAGCTCAGGCTAAACCTGCTTTCTGGGGGCGCTACAGAGCTAGCATGTTGAGCACCGTAGCTCAATTTAGTTGAACAAATAAACGCACCCGTCAAATAGATGCCGACCCCTGTTTGGCCACGAAAACATTGAAAAATCAGCCGCCAAAGCTAGGGTGGTTGCGCAAAATGAGATTTAGTAGCCACGTTAGGTTTTAACGTCCTCTATTAACTCATTCGCTCGCAGCCATTTTCACAGAAGCAATCCTGTTCACTCCCAGCTGTTTGACTGATTTTACAAGGCCCACAGAATATTGTGTTCTATTGCTACAAAAACATAGAACCTATGAAAAGAAAGATTAAAGTCTCTTCTTTCATCAGGAAAGAAAAGTACATTTCTATCTGTTTCTGTTTTGCAGCAATTAGCATTAGAATATAGCTAAGTTTAATCAATTTTCACAAATCTATTTAGAATTGTGAGTAATTGAGCTTTTTTTCCAACATGGCCCTGGTTGCTCTCTTATACTCTGCTGCCACCTGATGGCCGTTTGTGTAATAACTACCATTTCTGCAACCGTTCTTTGCGGTTGAGAGGCTGCATCAAAGCCTTCTGTATGCTCTAGCATAAAAAAACGACAACAAAAAACATATAAATACGTCTTTGGGAAACACAAAAAACGTATTTATAAGTTATTGGGAGCAAATGAGTTAAACAGATGATGGGCATAAAATTGTGAGGCAAGTTTTTGTTGTTGCTTGTGCGCAAAGTCTGGCGGCAAAGTATGATGATTCACAGAAAAAAAACAACACAAAATTCTAATAGCTCAGCACCACAAGGTCAACAACTCGGGGCCGAAAGCCACTGAGCTGAAAAAAAAAAGGTCTCAAAAAGCAATAGACAAAAAGACAGAGGGAAGTCAGCCCATTTTAGGTGGTCAAGCCCACAACTCAAAGCGCCCCCTACTGGCATAAATGTATCAATGTATAGACAATATTTGCTGTTTCCGTATTTCCGTATAAATACGCCACGTTTTTGCTTTAGCCTGTTTCCGAGCTATATTGAGCCTCTTTTTTTTGTTTTTTTTTTTTGTTGGCAGCGGTGGCTTTCCTCTTGAACATGATAGCGAGCGCCTCGGCTAACTCCCGGCAAGAAAAGCACATAAGCAAAGAACGAAAACGTTGAATTATTAAAGTCTAAAGTTTCTTCTGTGAGTTTCCTTGCAAAGGGGGAAAACACCTGCAACCAAAAATAGCTAAGTTCTTACTCTGGTTCAAAAAAAAAAAAGAAAAAAAAGAAAAAGAAAAGCTGTTTTCCCCCCATCTAAAGATGACAGCGCATTTGTGTGTGTGCGAACAGATGGGCCGCAGGAATGCTATATTGCAAGCGAGCGTTAGCGGTGAGGTGGCGTCGCGCCAAAGTCTTTCTTTGTGGCTTTTGCCGCCACCAATCGTCTCTCCGTTGGCCACCCACATCAGTCACAAAAACCAAATGGAAAAGAAAAGTTGGCAAAAAATAAGTTAACATAACTTTGGACACGTAGAACTTTACAATATGTACATTCTCTTTTTGTTTTTGTTTTTTTTGTTTTTTTCCTTTTTAAATTAAAATAGATTTGTCTGTTTGTCTGATTGGTCCTCTCTTTCTGCTCCTCCTCTTCCTGCTGCCGCCGCTGCGTGTTGACCGCATCGCATTCCAGCCAATCAGAGTGCAAAGGTAAGGCTTCCATCCTTTTTCAAAGTCTAAACAGTTTTGGTCGGCGGCGTCTCGGGCAGGGTGGGCGCTGTTCTTTCGGGACCTCGACCAAAACAAAAACAAGAAAAAAAAAGAGAAAAAGAAAAAAAAAGAAATAAATATAAAATATATGTAACATTTCTATATATATTCATAAAACCAAATGCCAAGGTGGATTCGAACTCTTCTTATCAAACTGTGGCCCTTTGTCGTCGTCAATCTCATCATTTGTGTTGTTTTTTTCCGAGGGAAAAAGAAACGTCTTCAAACCTGTACAGCAAGTAAACAAAATGTAAAAGTGCGTTTTTTTGTTGTTGTTTTTTTTTGTTAATCCACTATATCCAAAAGTGTTGCAGGCACTTAAGTCCTTCCCAAACATTGTAGGTGGTTTTCCTCGACAGTGACGCAGGGGGGCGCATGGTGGGGGGGGTTGGTTGGGGTTTTGGCTATTCCCGTACTGGATGGGTCTCTAGCCCAGGATGTCTAGGTAGACGGGCGTGGCCTTCCCCATGGCGAACAGGACCTTCTGGATGTCCTTGATGTTGAGTCGTTGCTGCGGCTCACGTTGCCAGCAGCCTAGCATGATGTCGTACACCTCCTTGGGGCAAACGCGGGGCCGGTCCAGCACGCGGCCCTGCGTGATGCAGTCGATCACCTGCGGGCGGAGTGGAAACGTTATAAGGATGTGGACTACAGTTGTTGTAATGTGGTTGTTTGCGTTCCAAGGATGGATCCCAAAAGCGCAGACACAAATAAGATTGAACTCTTTATTGGCATAACATCGAGACCAGACGGGAAACAATGAAAATGCATCGAGAATCACGAGACGCCAAGCCCCCCTTGGGCTGTGGAGATGCACGGAGGAACCGAGGTAATAATCCGACAAACACACACTTCTCGGTTTGGCTATAAATAGACAGTGAATTGATCGGATTGGCTGTGGCTAGACATGTGGGTAACAGGACTGACATAGAATTATCTGATTGGTTTGTTGACCAAAAAAAAAGAGATTAAAGATTCTTGACATCACATAGCTTAAAACCAGTTGAAACTAGATGCCGATTACATCAGTTCAAAACAGACATTCACGGTCATGACCCAAACTTAACCCTGGCGTGACCCGGTCATGCCAGTGGTATGGTAGGGACACATTACGGCCATTGGGCATACTCGGGGTTTAGCACCTGCCGATTGCAAAGTTATTTTTTAATATTTTCAATATATGTAATTTTTTCCCAGGACCCACCCATTTTTATGGAAAACATTTTTTCCCCTCAAACAAAGTATCATATCATGAATTGTTTAATATAATTCATAATTCTAAATAAATTGTTTGGCATTTCAAATTTAACATTAAGAGTGCGGTGGAAATCAATCATAATTGGCGTGAATTGTATTGCATTGAATCACAATTGGAGTGACTCCCGAATGTCATTAGTAATCTGCAGTGAATCGTTTGGTAACTGTCGTCAATAATTGCAATAATCATGAATTATATCGGTTTGTAATTTTGAATAAACCTCATTGTAACTGCACTCTTTTCTATTCGCATCATAATTGAGAGTTACTTATATCATAATTGAATAAGTACTGTATGATTTACTTCGCACAGTAAGTGGAATGAATCACATCGTAGCTCATAATTTCAGTTAATTGTATTATAACGTATGACATTCTACCTGACTGGAGTAAACCATATACAGTATACTGTATTGCATCATAACTGGAGTGAATCAAGTCATATGGCATCTTAATTGGAGTGAATTGTAACATATTTTTATTGGAATCAGCCATATTGTATGTGGTGACTCGAATCGTACGCTTTGTGATTTAGACTGAATCAGATTGCATCATAACTGGAGAAAATCGTATCCTATTGTAATTGGAGTGGATGTTACTACACTTAATAGCTCCATCTGTATTGCACGGTTGTCAGTATATCGCATGGTCCTCAGGAAAGGAGACTGATTGATTGGTTTGTGTCAAAAATGTAAAATATACTTTTGCTGAAACACAACATTCATTACCCAAGTTTGTTGACACTCGGTTCATTAAAACAAAAGTCACGGGGATTGTCTCCTATTTTGATCAACACAAAGTGGATCTTTATTAGGAATTGGAAAAGGAGCGGGCGCTAACTGCGTGGGCGGCTACTTTAAGACCTCGCTAACGGGATGACTGATTGTTGCCTTTGTCGGGCTTGTTCTCCAATTAGCTGCGTGAATAATTGTTGTTTTGACACTCTGACGTTGCTTCGTGGGACCATTATTTCCGAGGCGATAGTCTTTATTTTGAGCTTAAAAGTGAGTTTGTTTTAGGTGGGTAATTACCGACCTACTGCTGCTGGCAAGGGGGGGAGAGTGGACCCCGTAACACACATACACACAGATGAACAAACACACGGCGGTATTCATTTCATATCCAGCTAACAGCAGTGTAAAAACACAACTCAGTCAATAATTCGCTCCAATTTGAGGAGCCATTTTACAAGTAACAGATTAATGAATAAAACATGAATAAAACACAAAGGCAAGAACAGATTATTAGCATTAACTTGTGAGACTCTTTTTGTTGTCTTCCATTTCATTACGGAACGAGCGATGGCAAAGAGAAACAAGTGTGATTACCATGACGACAGAAATGGTTCGTGCTCAATAAAACTTGGGGCAAGACTGGCCTAAATAGCAACGAGAAACTCGAGGGAGTCCTCGAGTTACGGACGAGTTCCGTTCCTACGCTGGCGATTTAACCCAAATTTCAACTTAAATCGGATTTCACCGTTAAAATCGATATTTACATCAAAGTACGGTAATGTTAAAAAGACATATTTGCCGGAACCAACATTTCGTGCTCAATACTGACGGACAGCAAAGCGGAGGTAACGGAGACTTAAACACGGAAACGTTGTGTGTCTGATGGCGAGCTAACGTGCTCGATAGATGCCCGTTGATGCAGGTAACAACGCCACAACTTCTAACTTTAAAATGACGTGAATACTGTGGGAAATTAACAAAAACGAAGGCGCTAAGGACGAGGCGCGGGCGCCCTAAAGTCGAAATGCCGTAGGTCGCGTAACTCGAGGACTCCCCGTGAATGAAAATGAATCTCAAAACGACTGTTTACCTCGTTGTTGCCCAGCTGAAACCAAGGCTGCTTGCCGTATGTGAAGATCTCCCACAAAATGACGCCGAAGCTCCACACGTCGCTCTCGGTGGAGAACTTCCTGTACATGATGCTCTCGGGGGGCATCCAGCGGATGGGTAGCATGGTGTGTCCTCCGACCTGATTAGAGGAGAAGGAGATTAGAATACACAGGCGGTAATCAACGCGCGTACGCTCAGGAGAATATTCCGTCATCAACGTTAACTCCCGGGCGTCAGGGGATTAAGTGTCCTCGCGTGTAAGCGATACGGGTGGGCTTAACATCTCATGAATGTCTGCCGCCATCGCCATCGGATGGTTGAAGAATCATCTGGGCGCCACCTGTTCCATTACACGGCAGCGGAATCCTTTCGGGTACGGTATTTACAACACCTTCGTCTGTGGAGGCGAAAACCTTCACTGAGCGCTCCGAGGAAGTCTTGTGATCAATTTGTCGATAATTAACTGTTTAAAAGCCACCGCTTGCTTGTGTTCATGCAATTGTTCAAGGGCTGTTTACGTCCGTTCTGTAGGCTACGTGTGTATTCATGTAGGCAGCCCGAAATGAAATGAAGTCCCGTGAAATCCTTCAAGCTGGAGGTTAATAGGAAGCAATAACCCGTCCATACATTTATCCATGGCTTATTAATTGACCCAGTCCATCCATCCATCCATCCAAACCCTTCTTTGCCACCCTTCCGTCTTTCCTTCCATCATTCGTGCATTTGTTGATTCATCTCTCCATCCATCCTGCCATTAATTCATGTTTTACATCCATTCATCCGTCTGTCCATCCATCCACAAATCTGCCACACCATCCATCAACACATCTGTTCATCCATTAGGTCTGTCTGGTCCTTTTATTCCTCTGTCAAGCTGTCGGACCATCCATCCTTCTTTCTGGCCATCCAATCCATCGAGCTGTCCACATTTGTCATGCCATCCGGCCATCTTGGCATCCATGAATGGATCCATCCACCCAACCAACCATACATGTGCCGGGCGGTACATTAAACCATCCATCGATGGATCTGCCGGGCACGACTGTCCATCCACTGGTCCTTCTACCCTTTCATCCATACATGTATGGTACCTTTTCCATCAATTCTTCTGAGTGTCCATGCATCCATCCATTTTTCCATCATCTGTTATTCATCCATCTGTCTGACCATCCATCCGCACATCTGTCTACCCATTAAGGGATCTTATCGTTGTAAGCATCAGTCCAATACGTGTTTGCACATTTATATAAAATAGCCATTCAAATTGGATATGGATCTATACAGGCTTGGTATGAAAACGTCAACCTGTGCACTAGTAGCAGGCAAAGCGAAAGCTGAAGGCAGAGAAAGGATGTGCACACTCTGATCTCTTTAATGGCTTCAAAGGCAGCCGAACATGAAATGAAGTCCCCGTCGCTGTAAATCCTCCAAGGCTGGATATTAATCGATCAAACAATCATCCATTCATCATCTCGCCCCTCAGCTTCCATTTGCAGGCACGGGTTTTAAAAATCTATTTCCCCCTTTCCCGTGCCCGCGTGCGGGTGCTTTAATCACAGCGGCGATGAGCTGGACAAGACGGATGCGGCGAAGAGCGGCGCAGTATTGCGCTTTTCGGCTCGACACGCTAAGACAATATTAATCACGGAGATCGCAGAGATTACGGCAGGGTCTCATACCAGGGGGGTCAAATTACACAATTGACAGATCATATAAATAACACACGGCCACAGCGTCAAGCCTACCGCCGGAAGAACAATTTATCCGTGCTGTTTGGTACACACTGATTTAGCGCAGTGCTTTGGCTCCACCCTTAAGAGAATTGTTGGAGAGGACAAAAGATTCGGATCAATGGAGGTCCTGACTTCGGTATTTTGTTGCGTCTTCCGCCTTGCTCACTTTGCAATCCGAGCTTGCACAATTTACGAGAAATGGCCATAACCTCTCACAAAGTTATTTGGCTCTACTACAAAGTGTTTTGAAATGATAGCCCTGTAGTGTGGAAGGAAAGTCAGGGCAGTCAATCCTGTTGTTGTTTGTGAAATGATGCTACACACACATTGCTTAAAAGTACAACAGGCGTATAAGCTGCAAACAATCTAGATTGCAGTCAATCACTTGACATATTCACTTGAAGAATTAGTACCTCATGAAACACAAACCCTAAACCTAAATCTATGAACCCTATTAACACAAAAAACCCAACCCTACCAACGTTCACCCTACAAACTCTAACCCCAAACACAACTAAGAAACTACTGACTAACCTGCAACCTAACCAAAATCCTGTAAAACTAACCTTCACACTACAAACTCTTAGCCTAAACCTACAAACCCAAATCCTCTTAACACAAACCTTGATAAATCAAGCCCTACTAACTCTACCTCACCTAACTATCCCTGAACCCAATTCTACTAACCCTAACTCAACCCAACTCAACTAAAGACAGCCCAACTACCTCTTTCCCGACTATCCCCACACCCTTATAACCCCAAACCCAACCCTAGTTCAGTCAGTAATCCATTCATTTATTGTATCCATCCAATCAAGTACAAGTCAAGACCATCAATCTGGCGGCTAAGCCACTCCCATTCAACATCTTTCGGTTGAAACATGAATCCATTCATCAATCAATCCTTTTGATTCATCCGTCCATCCAGATGAGCAGCCATGCAGCTGTCCATCCATTCGTCGATCCGTTCATCCATGCATTTGTCTACCTATCCATTAACAAGATCTAGCCATCTGTCCATCCATCCATCCATGCATCAATCCGTCTGACCATCCGTTCGTCATCATTTACCCATTCGTTCCATTCATTGGTCTGTCTGGACATCCATCTGTCCAACAATCTGTAAAACGCTCCATTTTCCATGCTCCACTCCATTTGTTCATTCATCCCTCTATTTATTCCTTGCATTCATCTGTCTCGTCGTCTATCACGACAGTACATACATTTGTCCATCTGTCCATCCATTTGTCCGTCGCCCATTCTTTCCATTCATCAATCGTCTGTCTGATCCTCCCTGCAACCTTCGCTGAATGTGTCCTTACGGCGATTCATCTGTCCTTTCATTCATCCATCCACGTGTGCACCTGTCTGGCTTGAAGTTCGCTCATGATCTATTCTTTTCATCCATCCATCTGTCTCTCCATCCATCCATGTGTCCACCTGTTCAATCATTACCCATCCATCCATCCATCCATCCATCCATCCATCCAACCATATCTCAGCTGTTCATTCATTAATTCATCCACCAATGTCTCCGTCCATGTCAAACTCTATCCTCATTTCAAATACAGAAAAAAACAAAACAAAACAAAAAACAACTCCATTGTATCTGCAGTGACATTTTCTGCACAAAGCAATCACAGGAAAACGTTGTCATCTGTACTAATTGCCTTCTTCGCTTTGAAAGGCAAACACGTTCTCCCGGTGTCATCGTGACAACGGCGTCTGGATCTCCGCGATGCTCGTAAAAGAAGCGGCAGTTTTTGACAAGCTGCCAAACGGGCAGCTCCTTTCCCCGGGCGTTTATGCACAACGTCCTCCAGCTCCCAGCACTTTGTCAACTTTAACTTGCTGACTTGACGTCTCTCATTTGCCTTTTCCGTTCGTCCTTCGCGCGCGACTTTGAGGCAGCTGCGCGTCAATCGGAGCACATTTGGAGAAGATGGGTCCCGGAACAAACAAACAAACAAAAACCCCCCCAAAAAAACTCTACCTTTCATACATATCGTTTGTGACAAGCGATTGCATGGAACCACTTGCTTTCCTCACATTTTATATAAATGCACCTTGCCTGGAGGTCCACTTATAGAAAAGCTTTCAAGTGCGCCTAAATGCTGACGGTGAGTGTAAAGCACAGTACATTGAATTTCGGACTTTTCTGGTGTTTCAGCAAAACAAATGATGTGCATCATTTTCCAATTCTCTCCTTGCCGAGTGAAGTCTAAACACATTTGGTACTCCTGTCTGGGAGATCAAACGGCTGATAAGTTTGTTGAATTTGTAAGCGTCTCACGCATTTATCTGCAGGTCCAGCCAAGGGATTTACTGAGCTTTATTTCTCAGCTCCAATTTGCTTGACAGTAACACATTCAGACACGTTTGCACCTGTGTGTCGTCCCGCTCCAAACTATGTCTGCCACTAATCCTGCCAGGGGTTAAGTGTCGCATTTAGCTGCATCCCGGTGAAGAAAATGTTTCTTCATCTGCCTTTTTTTTCTCACCGATTCTGTAGTCATACTAGGATGTACCCAGAGGGGGTCTCAGGTATTAGCTGCATCTCAAAGACTGGTACACGCTTTACCTCCAAAAACTGCCAGCTTCCTCCCGGGATAATTCCAAAACAAAAAATGACGGTCCGCCCCTGCCAAGACAGTTGAAAGTGTTCATTCGGAAGTCATTCAACAGCAATTAGGCTGACGTCTGCCACAGTTCGATTAGCCACATCTTGTTCAATAACGTAACGCATCAGTCCCGGGGGAGGCTTAGTGGGGAAAGAAATCGTTTTCCCAGCTAGAGTTGCAAGCGACCTGGCAAATGAATGCAGATAAAAGGATAATAGCAACTTGAAAATCGCAAGGTCTTACCCATAATGATCTATTTTGGAATATACCGCTGAAATGATAATTGTGGTTATTTCCTGAATTGTTGTTACTAATGTTTTAGTATTCAACATCAGAGGTGGGTAAAACCGTGGTCAAATCGGCCCGTCTTTGACGGATGCCCGTCTTTCAGAGTGGTTCCACATTTTCGACGTTTGGTGCGAAGCCTCGTAAAAATACGCAGACCGAGAAGGATCCTGTCTACTGATCCCAATCCAGGGACATGAACCTGCTTCAGTCGGTTCTCAATCCGTGTATTATTACGAAGCTTCCCTTCAGAAAGAAGTAGCCGAAAATGCGCAAGTATTTGCCGAAAGGTGGGCATCCATCAGCGACGAGTTGTTGTGTTGACCGTTTTTGCCCTCCTTTGTTAATTTATGAGCCTGATTTGAGGTCTTCATAACCTGATCTGAACTCTTTAAAGTCTTAGTCCTGACTTAATTTCATTGGAATCGGTTTTACTATCAACAGTCACTACTTGCGCCAAAAATAGCTTTGGCATCGTTTCAAGTTGCAGTCTTGAACGTTTCTTTCAGGGGCTCCGGGGCTCTAAATTTCCTGACCTGAGAATAGTGGACTCTGACAGTCTTGGTTTTTACCTGAGCTCAACTTCTTAATGTCTTCTTTCTCCACTTCATCTCCGTTTAAGACTTCTTAACTAATATTGTCGAGGTTATGTTTTGAAATTGGTTTAAAAAAAAATGGGGTCTCTCAGCCTTGTTTCAGGTGTGGGGATAATTAACCTGATCTTGATCTTGAAATGACTTAAGCCTTTTCTTGGACTCAGGCATAGGCGATTTGGGATTTATTGACTTATGCTGCTCAGAAATATCCGAGTTGAAACTTCCCAGTTCCGACCTCAAAGCGTTCGAGGTGAAAGTAAATTGTTTTTTATTTTGGTGCTCAAAACTCAATTTGACCTCCAGAAAACTTACCTTTTTGCAATTTTGCTTCATTTATTGTTTTAATCTTATTTCATAAGCATTCCATAAAGTTAAGTAGTTTACCGTATAATTTCATGCATGGATATAACGCAATACTGTCACGTACGCTGCGTTACATGAAGTTATGGTGAATATTTATGAATGAAGAAAGCTATCTAGTTTTATGCTCGAGTAAATTATGTTCTGCCGTTCAGAGTGACGTCACATTGTAGTCCGCCGGTGAAGTGGGGGTCCTTGGCTTTTTCGGACTTCGTGAGTGGAATTTCCGAGATCAAGGGGGCGTTCCCGGACACACTTCCTGGTTTGAACTCGGATATTTCCGACTTCCGACCATCCTCGACTGCAGCATTAGTCTTGGTATTGGTTTTGATGCCTCTTGGTCTTAATCTAGTCGTCACTGTGCTTTTTCCGGAAATGACATTATTGTTACTAATGTTTGTAGAACATGTGATCTTGGTCTTGATTTCTGGACCATCCACTTTTGGGGGCTCTAGGCCTCCATCTTGTTGGATCGCATCCCGGTCTCAAACTGGCTTTATGAGCAACGTCTGCGGTCTATTCATTGCAATTACTCATGTTATAGAAAACAAGATAAGTCTTGGTTATGGTTTAAAGATTGCTTTTGGTTGCATCTTGGTCTCATCACGGACTCAAGACATATTGGACTTGGATTTATTGACTTGGTCTTGCTTTTCTTGATTTCACATCAACTCAAACTTTTGGCTTCATCTCGGATTGAAGAGGTCTGAGCACGAGTGACACCACTAGCTGTGGAAATGACTTTCTTCAGGCCCCTGATTGGCTAAAAACTTTCCAAAGTGTTAACTCATCTGCTCATGTTGATACTGAAAGAGTTGACCTTGAAATGGCCCCTTCAAAAATGCGTACACGGGCTGTGGCGCACACGCAAACTGCCGAATGCACACTGGTGTGGTAGCAGTATAGTACACAGCGCTTTTGATACTTCCGCCGCCCACAAGTATGCAAGCATCCCGAGCCAACACCGGCTTTATCTGCACTCGGCAGCACTGCAGTCCAAGAAGCCTAATGGACATCAGAGTGTCGAAAAGTGAACTGCTGGAGCTGGGGGAGCAGATATAGCGGCGTGGGGGAGAGTAGGCAGACGGCGCACGTCGAGATGGTTATCAAGGAGGGCCCCCTTCAAGACGTCCGAGGCCTTCTTGGGCTCCCGGCAGGGGCCCGCCAAGCGCCCATCGACAAGCCTCCACCGGTGCCCGTAATCTATCCTCCCGCCGCGCCGCCGCGCTCGCTACGCCGTTAATCCAATCACTCCCCTGCCACGGTAGGACAGGCAGAGCACTAATCCGGTTTACGCAGGCCACAAATAAAAAAAAAAAAAAAAAAAAAGAATTCCTCGCTCCCCACATGCATAGCCTTGCCGGTTTCTCGATGTGACGTTGACGGAGAATAATAAGAAAAATTGCAGCAATTATTTTATTTTTACTACACGAGCCTTGACTCTCAAGGTGACAGTGTGCATTCACACTGAGCTTTCAGGTTCTTTGTCACAGCTGAGGAATTAGCATAAGTCCGATGTGCCGTATATTTTCAGGTGTCTGCACTTGAGTATCTATTTTTCAGATTTTTTTTTTTTTTTTAACTTTTACTACCACATTTGAAAACAAATGCAGTGAAACCATATGGCTGCGCAACTCTCCATAACAGATGAATCAATACGGTTTTCGATACGGGGGGTGCAAAACGATTCAAGAACGGTTCCTATTTGAAAGTATGGAACAATTCGATTCAGTTAAACTCAGTGGGATTACGATTCGATTCAGTATCAGTTTGACAGGGTATGATGTACGGATGCTCGATACCACTTTTTTTCAGACCGATACCGGTACTCAGACCCTCAGTACTCACCGATACCGATACCAACTGCCGATACCAGTAGTACATTTCGCATTTCGACAAGTAAAAAAAATCACTAAAAGATATTTTTAAACAAATATATTTCCTTTAATTTTGACAAAAAAAACACCCCAGCACAGTCACTCTTCAATAGTCTTAACGCTCCAAATAAAACACAAAAATGCTCTTTTAGTTTAAGATTCACAATTTTGAAGTATTTCCAAACCGGTGAAGTTTTGGTGAAAAACTGCTTCAGGCTAGCTAGCGCCACTTACAGGCAAGGAGGACTCACTTAATGTTTCGTCTGCGTCACGAGTACTCGAGTACTTGAAAAAAGGCTGGTATCGGCCCGATACCGATACCTGGTATCGGTACTCGCTCATCCCTAGTATTATGTCATTATTTTTTCGTTATTTTATTTTACATACATTTTTGAATGAATTTGTCAGGACTGTAAATGAGTCATTTCTGTCAAAGACGTATATCTCCAATAAAAGACAATTCGTTATATATCAAAGTGGAACAATTGGATTCGGTTTGATTCGATGCGCTCACATCTTTGATATCAATAAACGATTTAACGGTTCAAACTGGTTTCTCTGGTCAAAAATGAAAACAAATATAAATACATTGAGATTAAGTGCAATAAAATTAAACGTTCCAAAATGAAATCAATCAATTAAAATATGCAATGAAAATGCAATGCAATAAAATAAAATACTATGAAATTAAGTAGCACGAAAGACAAAAAATAACTAAAATATGAAAATGCAATAAAATGACAAGCGCTCAAAAAAAACTTTTGGGAAATTCTTCCATCCCATACTTTACTAAAATCAACTTTGGCACCTCAAGGGCAAAATGCTCGCAAATGTTTTTGAGTATAATATGACAATACACATATTATTTGTGAAGCTAAATAAAGAAAAGAATGGGATGGCAATTATTGGCTTAGATGAGTTTTGATTTTAGCAGCACAGTATAAATGATTTGGGGCTTTTTTTTTTTTTTTTTTTTTTTTAGCAGCTAGCGTCAATTATTCGCATGCCTCCCTGTGATAGCACAATTCCTGGAATTTTAATTACACGCCAACCTGCACATTTGGAATATCCTTCCACCAGCTTGCAACGAGGCGTCAGGTTGGACCTCACATAGTCGCGTTGAAATGTGGGGGAGAAAAAACAAAACAAAAACAACTCTATATAGACAGGAAATATGTACCATAAAAAAACATCACTCGGCATGAAAGCAGAAGTCTATGGAAGGAATGAATAAAATTAAATTAAAATAAAATTCAGTCATGCAATTCACTTCACAAATATGGCACTTTACTGTACTTTAATTTATTTAATTCAATCTCCTGTGTAATAACCTTATTTATTGATTGATTGAATTTAAATTTTTTTATTTTATTTTTCTTCTTCTTATTAATTCAATCTCTGGTGTAATAACCTTATTTATTGATTGATTGAATTTACATTTTTTTATTTTATTTTTCTTCTTCTTATTATTATTATTATTAATTCAATCTCTGGTGTAATAACCTTATTTATTGATTGATTGAATTTTTATTATTATTATTATTATTACTATCATTATTATTATTATTATCATTATTATTATTATTATTATTATTATTATTATTATTATTATTATTATTAATTTAATCTCTGGTGTAATAACCTTATTTATTGATTGATTGAATTATTTTCTATTTTATTATTTGTTCTCATTGCTGCTGGACATGTAAATTTCCCAGAGGGAGCCATCCCAAAGGGATCAATAAAGTCAAGTCTAAGTCTAAGTCTAAGTCTAAGTGAGGGAACAGCTGTCTGTCAGCTACAGTATACCTCCGAAAAGGAAGTTTTTTAGTTTTAACGTCATCCCAGGTCAAAAAGAACATTTTCTCTCTGTGTAAAAAAAAGCAAACAAACAAACAACAAAAACAGATTGTGCATAAGGGGGGCGGCACGAGGATGATGTTTTCCTTTGCACGGTGCAGCGGTAATAAATATAACCTGCGCACTCATTAGCACAAAGCCGCTGCTGCTCGATAAATAATGCAGAGGAAGAAGTGCCTGTTTGATCCTTGAAAGGGGGAAAAACCTGGGGACCGTTTGTCTTCAAAGCAGAGCAGGTAGAGGCAACCAGAGCTCGGGAACGTACAAGTCCTTGAAAAACAGGCACAAAAGCACAACTCCGGAGCTTGTTACTTACTGTAATGATTACACACCACCTACACGTTTAAAAAAAGAAAAAACAAATGTTAATTGTATTTGGGTATTAAAAGTAAAAGTGGGTTCAGTTCTTGTTAAAAAAAAAAGAGAGATCAAAAATAAAGTTGAAAGAGTGCTTTAAAACACTTCATGATCTCTTTATCACAAGCCATTTAATACATCTGTCAAGGCGATATACCAGTGGTGTCAAATATACGGCCCGCGGGCCAGATCAGGCCCGCAAAGGGCCCGTGAGATGATTTTGTAAAGTATACAAAAAAAAAGTATAATGTCGGACTAATTAACTCATTCACTCGCCGCCATTTTCACATTTCGCAATCCCGTTCGCTCCCGGCTGTTTTACTGGATTTTGACTGACTTTGCAAGGCCCATAGAATATTGTGTTCAATTTCTATAAAAGCATGGAACCTATCAAAAGAAAGATTAAAGTCTCTTCTTTCATCAGGAAAAAAAAGTGTTTCTATCTGTTTCCGTTTTGCAGCAATTAGCAAGTTTCATCAGTTTTCACTAATCTATTCAAAATTGTAAGTAATTGAGCTTTTTTTCTACATGGCCCTGGTTGATCTCCTTTGCTCTGCTGCCACCTGCTGGCCGTTTGTGTAATAACTACCATTTCTGCAACCGTTCTTTGCAGCCGAGAGGCTGCATCAAAGACTTCTGTATGCTCTAGCATAAAAAAAAACCCAAAATACGTATAAATTCGTCTTTGGGACACTTACAACATAAAAAAAACAAAACGTATTTACACGTTATTGGGAGCAAATGAGTAAATCATCCGGTCACAATCAAAACATAAATTTGTAATTTCACAAGCAGTCTTCAGATGAGCAATGCAACTTGTACGGGGAATCGTCGTCCTAGATGTCATTATCGAACACACAACTTATAAACTACGGTTTGTTTAATTATTATTATTTTTTTGTAATCATACACCGACATAAATGTGTTAAATACGATTACTGGTAACACAAATAGATATGACTAGGATCAACGTCCTTATTAACTGCGCCACGCAATGCATTCTGGGAACAATTTATATGCAAAACAGGTCGATTTAACACATCCAGAAGTCAGTGTTGATACGTTCCATTTGCATTTGTGTTATTTTTTCGGAACAATATGATTACCGTTGAGCTCCGCAATTTAGGGCTGATCCAGGAAAATTTGCGTATAAATGACGGCAATCGTTTTTAAGTTATACACCGTTATTTTCCCGATGTGGCCCACTTGGTCATATATTTTCCTCCATACGGCCCCTGAGCTAACATGAGTTTGACACCCCTTCTATGTACATTGTGTCTGCATTGCACCAATTACTCTATCCAAGAAAAACAAAAATCAAATGTCTCCCTCAAAAACATTGCCCTTGAACGATATCTCCCACCTGGGGGACTCATAAAGGCTTAGTCTACTATTAGATAATGAGGGAAAACAGGTACTTCATGATCTCAAGTTATGGATTTAAAACAACACACTTGGGATTTTTTCCCTCCGCAAATAAAGGCTTCCTAACTTAACGGGCGCCCACCTCCATCTTGAAGTTGAGTCGTTGAAGGCCAGTTCAGTTTACATATACAAATTATTTTCCACAACTTTTTTTTTCAATCAACAAATAAAGGATGTCCCCACAATAGACGATTACCTCCATCTGCAGGTGAGTTCATCAATGCCAAGTTGCCAACAGGAAGTCTTTGCGGGAAAAATACGAACATTTCGATGCTAAGAATGATTACCCCGGGTTTACACCGGTTGCGTGTGCGGCGCGGCTGCGGTACGGTGCGTCTTGACTGCGTGCTCCGGACGCGTCAATTTTTTGGCCAACTCACACCGGCTCCGCACAGCTGCGGTCCGGCAGCTCCGTTGCCGACCCCTCGCGCGCGATCATGTGGCATTGAAAACAACGACAAACACACAGAAATTCTGTGCTCAACAGAGAAGCGGAACGAGAGGTGGACTTTTATTATTTTGTGGATTTCCACCTCCAATATAAACCTCTCCTCGTCCTTTGTTGGTGTCTAAACCGTGAATGAGCACCTCGCACGTTAACTCCAGGTCACGCTACGCCCATATCACGTTTTGCTGACAAGCTTGCGAAATATGAGCTGGCGAGTATTTTATTCTGAAAGGTAACCGGTAGGGCTGCACGATATTGGAAAATCATGCGATATACTTGCTGAACATAGCGATAGCGATATTATTGCGATATTTAACATGCACCTAAAGAAATTACATTTTTATTACCTAATGAAAGAAAAGCAACCTTAATGTAATCTTAGTTAATTAATTGTAATTATGTCTTGATAATTTTCAACTATTGAATGGCGATGCACATTTTAGTTAGCATCTGACTGGTCAAATTCATATAAAAAGCGTAAAATTCCATATTTGCGATATGCATATTGCAAGGGCCAATATCGCGATATCGATATTTTTTCGATATATTGTGCAGCCCTAGTAACCGGAAATTTATTTTGAAACTACGTCGATCTTCCTGTCCCGCTCAAAGTGTTTTGTGCTAGCTAGCTGAGACGCAGTCGACACGCAACGTACACGCAACCGGTGTAATTCGCACCATTCGAATGAATGGAATCTAATTGGTTGCGTCGCCGGAACGCAGCCGCGTCCGGTGTGAATCCCGGGTTCGCGACCCTTCCGGGGTGTAGTCTGCCTTTCGCCCTACCAATGATTATGTAGAATCGGAGATAAACGAATGGATGTCATTATGGGTTTGTTCTTATGCTCACATTACTCGACGTCACTATTTATATTTTGCTAAAAACAAAACAAACCGCAGCAAAGCTAAATGGAGGCAGTCGGGCAGCAAGCAAGCAAGCCTATGGGGCCGGAATGTTTTGATCCTATTCTCCTGCGGGCAACACACAATGCAAGCCTCTACATCTTTTCTCCTGACAGCTACCCGCGTGTGTCATGATGTGTAATTTTACTCTAACGAGCAGTTTGAAGTGATTTCTCTTCTCGACAGCTACCTGCAACCTTTGTTTGCGTCTAACACACAGAGAATTAATTACCGTATGAAAAAAAACAAAAACAAAACAGAAGCAGCCCACTTTGATTCTGTTTTGATAACCAAGCGATTAGGAACGGTTCACTGCGTGCGCAAAAACATGATGGTATACATGCTCTACAAATAGCAAAGATTACATGATGAAATTGGCATTTATCCTCTGAGAAAACACTTCATTTGACATCATAATGCAAAGACTGACTAGTTCCGCACCAGACTGCCATAGCTGGTTAGCTAGCTTACACGTTTATGAATATGCCAGTTTAGCTTGTAAATTTGGTGCCCGCTTTTTTTTTTTTTTCTCAAATCAAATCAAATCACTTTATTTCACTCTTTAAAATAAAAGAAATGAAAGGGGACAGAAAGAAGTAAAACTTGCCCGCTTTAACTCGGTTTTAAGAACCAAACAATAAAAACGATTAAACAGTGTTTGTGAAAAAAACACGACGGCAGACACGCTCTACAAACTGCAAAACTTGCATGAAAAAATTGTCTTTTAAAGGTGTATTCAAGGATCTTCTCAAAAAGTAGAAGCCAAACGTCCGTTTGTCACTTTAAAAAAAAAAAAAAGACGCATGGCAGACATCCAATCAGCTCTCCCGCTCGTCCGCGGGGGCGGGGCCAGGGACGGGTGCGCATGCTCGGCTAATTGATCGCTTCACAAGCAAATTGGGTTCCCCTTCATCTGACAATTAGCATCGATTTTAAACATAGAAGGCCAAAACATCCCTAATAAAAATTAAATAGCACTAATATACTAGCCACTAGAGGGTACGAGAACTGCACAAATGGAAATCAACAAATGTGTTCCTTTTAAATATTGTGAACGACGACGATATTGTGGCAGTTTTAATATCGCGATATCACGATATTGCCCTTATCGTGACATCCCTAGTTAGCTATGAGCTAATGTTAGCTAGCTAACAAGCTAGATGTCATATAAGGTCAAGTGATCAATATTGTAAGGTGTATTCAAGGATCTTCTCAAAAAGTAGAAGCCAAACGTCCGTTTGTCACTTTAAAAAAAAAAAAATGACGCATGGCAGACATCCAATCAGCTCTCCTGCTCGTCCGCGGGGGCGGGGCCAGGGGCGGGTGCGCATGCTCGGCTAATTGATCGCTTCACAAGCAAATTGGGTTCCCCTTCATCTGACAATTAGCATCGATTTTAAACATAGAAGGCCAAAACATCCCTAATAAAAATTAAATAGCACTAATAAACTAGCTACTAGAGGGTGCTAGAACTGCACAAATGGAAATCAACAAATGTGTTCCTTTTAAATATTGTGAACGATGACGATATTGTGGCAGTTTTAATATCGCGACATCACGATATTGCCCTTATCGTGACATCCCTAGTTAGCTATGAGCTAATGTTAGCTAGCTAACAAGCTCGACGTCATATAAGGTCAGGTGATCAATATTGTAAGTGATCCCCAAAGTAAAAAACAAAACAAAAAACTGATTATATCATAGGTTTTAATATCCTAATCCACAAATCCTACACGTTAAACTTACTCCAACCCCAAACCTTAACCCAGAACCATAAATCCACATCGAAACCCAAACCAAACTCTTACTCACTTATTATCCATCAACAAGACCCCACTTTTATCAACCACATTCCCCCCCAGCTCTTGCAAATAATGCGTTCAAGTTAACAATTTTGGTTTACAGCGTATACATAAAATGCACAAAATCCTATTCTTTTTTTTGTTGGCTGTCCTCATGCAACATACATTTTGACCGATGTCCTCATTCAACATACATGATAGCGTCGTTCTCTGGTTCCCGACTGCAGCGTGCGCGTACGTGCGCAGAATCAGCAAATGACTCGATAAATTATTCAAGTGGGTAAAAAAAAAAAATCCTCAATAAATTCCCCTCTGAGTGAGGTAAAGGAAACAGACGAGGAGGAAAAAGAAAAATGGGAGCCATAAGGGCAAATACGGATCTTGCTTTCTAGTATTGTGCACATGTATTTTTTTTTTTCCTATTACAACGCACTCGTTTATTTGTGTCGCCTTTAAGGACATCGTATACGATAATTTACTAGCTGGAGCAACGCTGACCTTTCACTCCATTTGTAGCAACTGGAGATGTTGTAAGATTTTTATTTTATTTTATTTTTTTCGTAGCAACTGATTCCCTTTTTGTTGTCAATCTTGCGGGGTTCTGCTCTCCAGTTTGGTTATCTTGCGAGTTCTGGTGTCAGAGGTTAGCGGATATGTCCGGTCGGAGCTGAGTGCTGCTTAATGTTACGCTCTTTATTTAAGCCACAGTTGTGCAACATATTTTTCTGGAGGAAAAGTATGTTGTATAGGTCCATTTATTCATTGTTAAAAACAGCATGTAATAGTAGTGCACATACTTAATCTTCATTTAGTACAGTGCTTCTCAATTATTTTCTGTCATATCCCCCCCGTGACTATAAATAGTATGATTTATCTATAAAATTGTTATAAGCGCACCTCTGCATAACACTGTATCCATATTAACCTATAAGAGAATAAAAAAAAGAAAAAGAAAAATATGGACCAACTTACAACAATAGCTTTATTAACTGTAACAGAAAAGATTTAATTGTGCATCTGAAATTCAAAAATAAAATTAAATCCTTAATTAAACTATAAACACTCTTTAGCTGACCACGTCAAACCATATGATACGGAAAAATAAAATTGCATAAAATCAATTAATAATAATGCATTCAATAGTAGAGCACAATATTAAAAAAAACAAGAAAAAAAAAAAAAAGAAAAAAAAAACCTGCAAAGCAAAAATATAAAATAATTTGTGCTGATTTTTTTTTTTGGGCATGCTCAGTGCAAACAAAACCCCTAGACCACCGAGCGAATGCTCCCTGCGCACACTCTGCGAATAATGAGAGCCCCACTGCCCCCTAATGTTGTGGAGGTGTAATTGCACTTTATTCTAGGACAGTAAAAAAATAAAAAAAATAAAAAAATAAAAAAATGCAAAAGCATGTTTCCTGAGGTCATGATACGGAAAAATAAAATGACATAAAATCAATTAATAATAATGCATTCAAACTGATCGCCAATATTAACTCAGGAGCACAATATTAAAAAAAAATAAAAAAATCCTTTAACCTGCAAAACAAAAATATAAAATAATTTGTGCTCATTTTTTTTTTTTTTTTTTTTTTTTTTTGCTGTGTGCAAAGCGCACATGCCCAGCGCAAACAAAACCCCTACACCACCGAGCGAATGCTCTCTGCGCACACTCTGCCATTAAAGAGAGCGCCACTGCCATCTAATGTGGCGGAGGTGCAATTGCACTTTATTCTAGGACAGGAAAAAAAATAAAAAATAAAAATAAAAAAGCATGTTCCCTGAGGTCAAACGCGCCCCCCTTGATGCAGCCTCCGGGGCGGGGTGGGGGTGGGGTGGTGGGGGGGGGGGGGGGGGGGGGGGGGTTGGGGGGGCGCCCCACTATTTGAGAAGCACTGATTTCGTAGCAGTTGGTCCGCATGAGACGTTGTCGTGACCATTTATTTTCCATAAATTGCCTCTCGCCACTTTTAGCTGCACTTTTACTTCCCCCCTCATCCTGAAAAACGCATTCCAACAGGATTTCGGCACATTTTTAATGTGTTCCGATATGTAATTTTCCAGTGTGCTGTGTTAACATAAGCCACTCTGCCGGGGGAAATGCATACCTCTTTCTGTTATTAGGAATGAATTAAACTAGGTCAAATCAGTAATAAAGCCCCCCTAGGTCGTCGTAATGAGCACAAACAAGCCCGAGAGGCTACCAGAGGAATGCTAAACGCGCGTTGGACGACATGCTCGGAATCGCAATGACACTCAATTCTTGCGCAAGGCACGTCCCCGCAGACCGGAGGGGGGAGACCGGACGTGGAAATATTTGCTCAGTCGACATTGAAGATGCCAAACAGACACCTTGGTTACCAGGGCTGCACTTTCATGCCGGGCATGTGGAAAGTGGTTCGGCGTTCTTGGCTATTCTGGACACTGCGCTGGTGTTGACACGAGGTTCGGTTTCTTTTGGGACGATGCGGTGGGAGGAAGACAAACGTGATGCTGTTACAGTATACCGAGTTCCCCCCCCCCATGAGTGGTTGGTGCACCGAATCAAATCAGCCATTTTGAAGCAACTCTACTTCGCTCCAGGCTGTTTTCCTAGATTTTTGGCTGATTCTGCAAGGCCCACAGAATATTGTGTTCTATTGCTATAAAAACATGGAAGCTACCAAAATTAAGATTTGAGTCTTTTCTTTCATCAGGAAAAAAAAAAAGTGTATTTGTATCTTTCAGTTTTGAAGCAATTAGCATTAGAATATAGTTTAAGTTTACTCATTATTCACAAAACAGTTGAAAACACTGGGGAAAAAGAGCTTGTTGCAACATGGCCCTGGTTGATCTCTTATACTCTGCTGCCATCTGCTGGCCGTTTTTGTAATAACTTCCATTCTTTGCAGTTCAGAGGTTGCATCAAAGCCTTTTGTATGGTCTAGCATAAAAAACAACAACATAATGGCAATTCTTAAAATAGAACGTATTTATACGTTTTTGGGAGCAAACGAGTTAATTGTCAGAAAAAAAATCCCCAATTTTCATAATTATTTTAAACGTGGAGAGAAATTATTTGAGAACCTAATAAGGGCAGTTAAAAAAATAGAACAAATATATACAAAAAAATCGTATATAGACTGAAAGCCTAGTGGCCAAAGTAATTTTAGCATGTGACATATTTTGCTATCATGTCACCCATAACCTTAATATGCCACACTCAATTGAGACGGTATCTATTATTATATTTCATGCGGTGTCGGGCTTTTGTGGTCCAGCAGTAGCTGACCTTTTATTCGCTTTTTTTTTTTTTTTTTTTTTTTTACTTTTGAAATAAAGACAAACTCTTTCTTCAAGAAAACATTTCAGCAATTCTGCAACAAAATCCAGGTAAAGGTTGCTTGCCTCACCAAACTCCCAGGAGCTGCATAAAAAAAACAAAAACGGAAGAATCCGTCCGACTTACCCTATAGTAGTCGCTGCTGTAGATGTCCCTCGACATGCCGAAGTCGCCGATCTTGACAAGGAGGCCGTTGCCCACCAGGCAGTTGCGGGTGGCCAGGTCCCGGTGGACGAAGTGCTGCGAGGCCAGGTACACCATCCCCGACGCGATTTGGGAGGCGATGTGCAGCATCTGGGAGAGGCCCAGCTCGCCGTTAGACTGCAGCGGCTGGCCGTCCACCAGGATCATGGCGTCCGGGCCGTGGGCTCTGCATTGAGGACGCCGTTACTCACTTAGTGTAGAGTGTTACATTTTGTCTGCCATTTTGAAATGGAGTCTCAGTTGCAGTCAAATTTCAGTCACGCTTGTTAGTTTTTAACTCATTCACCGCCAGCCATTTTCACTGAAGCAACCCTCTTCTGTTTTCCTAGATTTTGACTGATTTTGCAAGGCCCGCAGAATATTGCGAATGTGAGTTTCATCATTATTTACATATCTGTTGAGAACACTGGGGAAAAGAGCTTTTTTGCAACATGGCCCTGGTTGATCTCTTAAACTCTATGTCACCTGCTGGCCGTTATTTGTAATAACTACATTGCTTTAAGCATTCTCTTCAGGTCAGAGCCTGCATCAAAGCCTTCTGTATGCGCTAGCATTTACAAAACAAAACAAAACAAAAAAAAACATAAATACGTATATATACGTTTTTTTTTGGACCAAGCAATATTTAAAATAGAACGTTTTTATACGTTTTTGGGAGCAAATAAGTTAATCACAGTTAGTCAACCTCATCCCATTTTTATTTCGTCTATCTTTAGTCGACTATTAAATCTAACATTTTAGTCTTTTTTTTCTTTTAGTATTAGTCAATAAAAGCTGTCAATGTTTTTGTTAGCAGATTATACTGAACCGAAAACTATTTCACATAAAATTGTCTTATATTTTGGATGAAAAACAACACATAATTACAGTGGCTACTATGGCTCCATGCTATGAGCTAAGCTAGTAAGTTAGTCAGCTAGCAGTTAGCAGTTGCAATAACATTATTATTGGAACGTAATAGGTGTTGGATTAAGTTAGGTTATAACTGTTAAAGTTAAGTTAAAATTGACTGTTTGACAAAAAAAAAAAAAAAAAAAAAGAAGCACAGAGATAAAGATGTATAATGCTATCTTAGCTTTTAGCTAGCCACCAACTCGCTATCTACCCAGCTAATGGAACAGCAACCGGTTAGGCTAACATAGTGTGAATTTGTTTTTCACCGTGTATCCCCAAATGTTAGAATGATGCAGCAATTTAATACCAGCGAGAAAAATAAGTGTTGCTGGAATTGAAAACTCTAAACACGGCAGCCTCGGACCAGAGCTAAGGCGCAACAACAGGGTAAGCTAATGGCTAGCATCTGTGTTTATTGATGTCATGAACCATTTCTCACCATTGTAATTTTATTTGTGGTACAGTAGAGTGCAGACTGTTGAGTAGAATTGTTATGAGCTAAGACACAGAAAGAGGGTAAGCTAATGTTAGCATGAGAATGCACGTCAACGGCGAGAGAAATGTTTATATCAGAGGAATTGAGAAGCGCTCAGCTTTAATTCTGATGAAAGATGTTGAGGTATTTAGGTCCAATGATGAGCTCTGAGGTTCACAAGTTTCCAATGATGAACCCTGTTTTAATTCTGATTATAAAACTGCAATCTTAGAAGCGCTTTCCTTTCAGTTCCGTGAAGGCTCAACATTCCGACGATAAACTGGGCTTTAATACTGTTGACAAACTGCACATTTGTGCTGTTCTCAACTCTTTTGACGGAGCCATTTTGAGGTTCATCAGCTTTAATTCCGCTAATGAACTTGTTGTTAATGATGATGAATAACCTGGCTTCCATTTTGATTATAAACTGTGCACACCATTATCAGCGCTTTTCTCCTGCATCCTTTTGAGGTTTCTTCAGATTGAATTCGGAAATCGTCACGAGTCATTTTAATGTTCGAGGCAGCTTTTAGTTGAATGATGATCTTAAATTCTCACAACCTGCACTCTTCGACGGTAGCGACACCAACTCGAATTCAAACAAATAATTGATTTTAATTGTGATGAAAAACTGCTTTGGACAATTATTTTTTCGCTGGTGCTATTTTGAGTTTCATCCGCTTGAATTCTGATCATTTTGAGGTTGAGAGGTGTTTTCTAATCATGCCCGTCGCCCCGTGAGTTGTTTTGAGGCACCACGACGACTCTCGAGCGCAGATTAAGAGCTCATTTCCATTTCTATTTATTTATATTTTTGACATTTATGGGTGACGACGGCGACGACTGCCGCCGTCCAACGTCCCGGCGTGAAGATCCCGCTGTCCTCATCACCTTCTCGTCGCTGTGATGACACGACGAGAGAAGGCAGCGCACATGCGGGGCCACGCAAACAAGCGCGCGCGCGCACACGCGGGCTGTCATTCTGTTTCCATCTGTCACATTGAGGCCAATTAAAGGTTTTGTGCTCGGAGAGCGAGGCTAATAACGAATCTCTAATGCGAGGAGACGAGCAGAGGCGTCGCCGTCTTGCCACGTGTGTCACGCGCCACGAGTGATTTTTCACGCCATTTAATTAAATAAAAAAAACAACAACAACGTGTTTTTAGACAACCGCCTTCTCTTATTAAAAGTGTTTTGCCCTCGTTTCAATTGTAGCTGCTGACTGACAATTCGACTAATGCTAAAAAAAAACATGGATCCGGTTTTCCGCTCATCCATCAGCATTATACGTCGTTAAACCTGCATTACTTTTAATTGCCCACAGGGGGCGATAACGGTTGGACAAAATACTCACTTCCACAATTAAAGGGATACTTCACTTGTTTAGCCCATTATAGCAAGTAATTATTTTGTCTATAATTAATTTGATACTTTCATTATTTTTCACGTACAATTAGCACCTTTAAAAAGACATTTTGCAACTTGCCGTCGACTGAAAATGACATCACAAGGGCTCAGGTAACCTATCACAGCTCACCTGTTTTCTAGGTTTGGTCACGTGACATTCACAAGCTGAGCTGTGATTGGTTACCTGAGCCCTTGTGATGTCATTTTCAGTCGACAGCAAGTTGTGAAATGTGTTTTTAAAGGTACGCGAGATGTTTTCTTCTTACTAGGGGGGTAATGACAGAAAATAATTGAGAAGCACTGGTTTATTAATCGAACCTGCTCGATTATAGTTTGCAGGGCCCTGATGATAAACTGCCTGCTGTTATCACTTGTCATTTGGAGGTTCATCGGCTTTAATTTTGATAAACCCGCCTTGAATTCTCCTGAAAAACCGAACGCAACACCAGCTTCGATGGAGCCATTTTGAGCTTTGACTGCTTTATTTGAGACAACGCCGCACTCTGAACTCTTGACAAAAGCAACGCGGCGCGCGTACGGTGGAGATTTTTTTGGTCTTGCAGTCACTCGAGCAAATCCTCGCGTGCGCGCGTGTTTGCGGTCTCGCTGGCATTTGAAGTCGGATCAATAGTCGACAAAAGGAAACACGTTAGGTGCCGGCGCGTGAATTTGTGCAGATTTTCTGCTGGGGGGGACGCAGTGAATGATGACACTCTTTCCCGCTCGGTGCAAGATGCGGCCGATTGCCACACCGAATGAACGCGCACGATGCGGGACAGGGAATCGATGGCAACATGCGGTCCAGTGCACTCAGACTCATTGCGGACCTTTTCATGAAGCTTGTCGTCATCACAGCTCATGCCAGATCATACCGATGATGTAACCAGCCAAAGGTCATTGAAGGGTCAAGCGGATTGGTCACTGCAACATATGGCAATGCGGGGCGAGGAATGGACGTTTTCCGGCTAGCGCGACAAGCTAACTGTAGCAGTCTTGACCCTTACCTCTGAGCAAACTTGCGGTCAATCGTACCATGGACTTTTATGACGGTGTTTTTTTTTTTTTTTTCTAGTTTTCCTTATTTCTATTGTGCAAGGTGGCAAGTTTTTTTGATCGTTGATTATTTATTTCTAATTTTACTGTGTAAATTAGCAGCGAGGCGAGAGGTGTGATGCCATAATCATGCACCAACCCACGCTGTATTGATCCTATTATTTTTAAATAGTTATTTTTATTTCTAATGTGCAGCATGGCTGTTGTCATTTATAGCAAGCGAGTGCAGTGATCACAATAGCTATGAGGCACGAACATCGCATGCACATGTGACTAAGTGTACAGACAAAATAAGTTTTACGCTATAGATTATTTCTGTTTTTATGTTTATTTCTATTGGGCAAAGTAAGAGTTATCAGAAATTACATTAATTACTGGACACATAATGTACATTGCTGTCCACGCTGTCCACAGTAGCATGCTGTGAAACGTTTTGAGTTGACTGTGGACTTTGTGTTTATTTCTATTGTGCAATGTGGTTAATGTCATGTTCTAAAAAACAAGCGCAGCGATTGCATTAATTTAGAGGGCATTTCACAATTATGCTGTGGATTTTTTTGTTTTGACAGTGGATCATTTGGAGGATTTCTGTTTATTTCTATTGTGCAGCGTGGCAGTAATCGAAAACTTTTATTCATTCATTCACCTACCTACTTCTTGTTATTACTTTATTGCTGTATTTTTTATTCACTTGTATACTTACAATGTTTTCTTTTGCTCTTATTTTACTTATCCTACTCTTTACTGCATGATCGATTTCTGTTTCATGTCCAGCACTTTGTGTACAGCAATGCTTGTTTTATCCTGCTTTATAAAGTTAAGTTAAATGTACGAAATTGCACCAGTTGTGTCTGTGTTTGAACTTTACATTATTTCTCGACGTAACTGGCAAGAGCGAGACCACAGTATGTGACAATGCATGACTCGGCAGATTATTTCTAGTGACTCAGTTGATTTCTATTGTGCAAGGTGGCGGCAGAGCATTGAAGGAAGCGGACCGACCTGAGGAACTTGTTGAGGTCCCCGTGCTTCATGTACTCAAAGACCATGATGAGGGGGTCGCCGTCCACGCACACGCCGTAGAACTTGACGATGTGGTCGTGCTGCAGGTTGGTCAGAAGCTCCGCCTCCCTCTGGAAGTCCTTCCTCGCCGACAGGTTGGGATCCTTCAACGTCTGGAGAGAGTACAGAAAAGCGGGTTAAAAAAAATAAAATTGAGGGGAGAAAGGCAGGATAAGGAAAAGCAGTCAGTCTTGTGGGAAAACATTCGCCTGGCGTTCACCTTGCAAGTCTTTCTGCCGACAGGTAAGAAACAAGATAAGACACCGCCACTTTTGTGATGTTTTTTTTTTTTTTAGGGAAGTAATTAGCAGCTTGCCGTCGTGAAGTTTGGCAGGGACATGAGCGCTGAAAAAAAAAGCATTATGAGCTGCAAAAAAAAACAAGCCAAAGAACGATGGAAGAAGACCGAGCAGGACTGAATTTGGTTTATTCTGTTTTATTACTTTTATTTGTATAATGCAGTTTAAGTGGGCATTTTGTACAGACATGTTACCCCAAAAAAATAATGATTAATTTACTTTTATATTTTTCTTATACACGTAATTATTTTTCAGATTTTTGCACCAACTCATTTCATTCAACTTCTGCCCCTAAATTTTCAAGATTGGAAAATCTCATCATTTTTACACTTTGTCAGCTTGTATGTTTGCTTTGGAGTAAGGGCAAATAAAAAAGTTGGGTCCTCGAGAGCCCCTATCCATCCTGTTTTCCATGTTTCTCTCCTCTCACACACCTGATTCATGATCAGGATCGTTTTCAGGCTTCTGCAAAGCTTGCTGATGAGCTGATCAATAGACTCGGTTGCGCTGAAGGAGGGAGACGTGGAAAAACAGGCTGGATAGGGGCTCTCGAGGACCGAGCTTGGCCACCCCTGCATTTATTAAGTCAACCATATGTGCAATGTGAACCAAGTTTTTAATTGTGGGAATGAATTTATTAGTAAAAATACAATTCTACGTGTGCAGTTTCTAGCTGTTTTCCTCTACTTACCTCATTAAAACCCAAAAACGTGTAAATACGTTTTTTAATACATTGTCCTGCACTCTCAAAAACATATTTATACATTTTTAAAGTTTTTTGTTTTTTTTTATACAAAAAGCATACAGAAGGCTTTGATGCCGCTTCTGACTTGAAGAGGTGGCTTAAAACAATGGTAGTTATTACAGAAACGACCAACAGGTGGCAGCAGAGTATAAGAGATCAGCCAGGGCCATGTTGCAACAAGCTCTTTTTGTCAGTGTGTTCACCAGGAATGTGAATATCGAAACTTAGCTATATTCTAATGCTAATTGGTGCAAAACGGAAACAGATACAAACATACTTTTTTTTTTCCTGACGAAAGAAGAGACTAATCTTTTGGTAAGTTCCATGTTTTTATAGCAATAGAACACAATATTCTGTGGGCCTTGCAAAATCTGTCAAAATCCAGTAAAGCAGACATGATTTGTCTTTCTTGAAGGACGCACGCTTGCGGACAAGCCACTCATGCTAGCTAGTCATTGCGTTTGCCATGTCCATTATGTCTACGCAGGCGCCTGTGCGTGACCAAGCATGAACTCTTTTTGACTGGGGATTATTTCTAGTCGTCCTTTTTATTTCTATTGTCCAATTTGTCAGCTATCATTAATGGAGAAAAGAAAACCATCGCATTATGTTTTGACGGTATAGTCTTTTTTTTTTCTTCTTTTTTTTTTTTTTTTACTCCTTTTTATTTACACTGTGCAAGGTGAAGGTTATCATTAATAACTTACAAGATATTTTTTTCCCGTGTTTGAACAAGCCTGCTCACAAACAGAGAGGAAAGGAGAACAAAAAATAAATAAAACAAACACACACACAAAAAAAAAATCAATAAATCAGCCAGCATAAAATTCCCCTGATTGTGGCTTAGCCTCTGCAAAAAAAAAAATTCTGTTTTTCCACTCGTAAGGCCCTGAATAAAAATGAATGCGTCTCTCATTATTTCGCCGTCGTATCACTCGGTGTAACTGTGAAACCCATTTTATTTATTTATTTATTTATTTATTTTTATCTCAGCAGTGCTTTGCTTTTTGAGAGGTGCAGGTGCACCGGAAATAATAGAAACGATTGAGCTTGGAGGTCCACCTGTTAAAGCCCACTATACTTGCAATATAGAAAAGAGAGGGGGAAAAAAAAAAAAAAAAAAAAAAGAAACACGGCTTATTGCGCCCCGGCTCAAGCAAGTCAAAAAGACCTTGGGATGAAAATACCTCGTGAAGACGGTGGGGAAATGTACAGGGCGAGTAGGTAAAACGGCAATAAAATTCTATTACCAAATCAAAGTGCACTCTTAAGGAAATGCGTCTAGACTGGGCACCTCTCCAAAACAATACCGCCAAGTGCTCAAGTGCCACAATAAATTGAAGCAAAAGCGCCACTGTGATTTTTTTTTTTTTTTTTTTTTTCCTTCCCATTGTTGACCTTAACAAACGCTCCCCAAAATAACCTTGCATGCACAAAGCACATATTACAGACAACAGCGGGCCGCTCTTCATCTTCGGAGGACGTCAAGGTCAAGGTGTTTTTTTGCCGTCTTTAATCGGGTTTGCTGAGTCGGCACGCTTTAATGCGGTGTCACCCTGATTCACGTTCGGCCGCCGGGAGCTGCCAAGGACAATTTAGCGACGAGTAGCGTGAAGTCGTTGAGAGACGGTAGCCGGCCAGGACAAACGGCTCTAAAAGCTTCTCAAATGAGTGATCACTCAGTGTCAGTGTGTCGTCGTTGTCAGGAGGGGCAGTAGAGAGAAATGATGCGGAAGACCAACAGTGACGTGCCAGAACGTCAAAATCTGATGACTGGTAGATAATCTACTTCCTCATTATTATTGTTCTTAAAGTGGAAGTCAACCTTAAAGCGATACTTGACTCATTGAGCCATTTTCCGCAGTAAAAAGTTAATATTTTGTCTCTTATTAATGTGGTAGCTTCATTATTTTTTATATACAATTAATACCTTTAAAAAGTAATTTTTCTATTTGCTGTCGACTGATGATGACATCACCTGTGCTGAGGAAGTCGTTAACGACCGATCACGGCTCAGTTTACTGACCAAACCCAGAAAACAGGTGAGCCATGATTGGCCATTACCTACTTCCTCAGCACAGGTGATGTCATCATCAGGTGACAGCAAGTAGAAAAAATACTTTTTAAAGGTATTATTTCTACATGAAAAATAATGAAGCTACCACACTAATTACAGACAAAATATTAACTTTTTACTGCCGAAAATTGTTCAATGAGTCAAGTATCCCTTTAAACATTTCTTGACAAAAATATGTTATATGTGACCTCACTAGTCGAAACATGACCTTCTGACTAATATTACATTTTTGGAATATGAGTTATGCATCAAAATCTTAGGGGGGTGGCCATTTTGCCACTTTATGTCGACTGAAGATGACATCACAGTTGCTCAGGGCTCAACCAACAACCAATCAGAGCTCACCTGTTTCCTGAAGCTGCGCTGTGATTGATTACCTGAGAAACGAGCAACATTGATGTCATCAACATTGACGTCATCTTCAGTCGACAGCAAGTGGCAAAATGGCCGCCCCCTGAGATGGATAAAAACAGCTGGGTTTTGCTATTCCACTAACACAATATTAAACACACCATATTTAGACTAGTGTGGCTGCATAGAACATATTATTGTCAACAGATTTTTGGAGGGTTGACTTCCTCTTTAAGGCTATGTGGCCACCATATTTAGTTTTGGCACATGGTGGCTTTTGGCATTTGTTTACTCACAAAGAGAACCAGGAATTTATTAGAGGTAAGGCGCTACATTTTGCACTATTTGTGTCACATGGTGACTTTTTGGTCACAATAATTGCTATTTTTTTTTCTTGGAATTCACCACATTTACCACTGGGCCATTCTACTGTCACGTGTGTGACATTTCTTGAGGCCTTACAGTGTAAATTTTAGGATATTTATTGTGTCTTAGGTTAGCTAAGTCAGCATATATACGCAGTTTAATAGCGGCATGTTTATGAGTCACACACGTGACACAGCACATTTGTCTCAGTATAGAGCTAACCTAAGACACAATCAATATCCTAAAATTTGAGGTCTCAATTGCTGCCAAAGCTCGAAACCCGGAAGGACAGCAGAATTGTTGTGAGAACGTCACACACGTGACGGGTGAATAGCCCCATTCTGACAAGCAAAGTCGTCCGCTAACGCTAGGCTAGCTCACGGCATGCTAGTTTATCATTTCTGCTAAGTGGCATTACGCAATCCCACATAATCACACGCACACAAACTGTAAGCTGTACGTACCTTGACTGCGACCAGCATCTTGTCCTTGGTGGGACTCAGGTTGTAACACTCGGCCAGGAAGACTTTCCCGAAGGCTCCCTCGCCGAGCTCCCGCTTAAGGATGATGTCTCTGCGCTTAATATGCTGCACCACTAGCATGTTGGGATAGAGGGGAGAACACAGTGACCTTTTTATGCAAAGAAACAGCGTCGCTACATCACACTCAATGCAACACACACTGTCACAAAAAATATGTTTGGAAAGAAAACCAACCAGCAAAAAAAGCCAGAAATAATGAGAGGCAGCAGAGAGAGTAAACAGAATGCAATCAGGAAGCAGCTGCATTTTAATTGCACGGTGCAGGTTAGCTGATTGGACCACGATAGTTAAATGCTAACGTAAGAACAACTAAGAAAAAGGGAATATCTAAAAGTACAACTTAGAGATTCAGCTCCTATAAGTCACTTCCTGTTGAAATGAGGTCACTTCCTGTTGAAATGAGGTCACTTCCTGTTGAAAACAAGTCACTTCCTGTTGAAATCAAGTCACTTCCTGTTGATTTTAAGTCAGTTCTGGTTCACTTCCTCTTGAAATCAGGTCAGTTCTGGGTCACTTCCTGTTGAAATCAGGTCACTTCCTGTTGATTTTAAGTCAGTTCTGGGTCACTTCCTGTTGAAATCAGGTCACTTCCTGTTGAAATCAGGTCATTTCTGGGTCACTACCTGTTGAAATCAAGTCACTTCCTGTTGAAATCAGGTCACTTCCTGTTGATTTTAAGTCAGCTATAGGTCACTCGCTGTTGATTTTAGGTTACTTCCGGGTCACTTCCTATTGAAATCAAGCCACTTCCTATTGAAAACAAAAACACACAAACAAACAAACAAACAAACAAACAAACAAACAAACAAACAAACAAAAAAGGCTCATATGTCAAATTATAATTGATGCAACACCCCCATCTGCTGGTATCCATTTGTATTGTCTTCCTAGCCTAGATATTGAAAAAAAATTTTTTAACTTGACGAAAATATTCGACAGTGGCAGTAAACGTTTGGATTCCGTTTGGCAAATCTAAACGTCCATGGCAGTGAATGAGTTAAAGGATCAAATTAAATGTCGTTTTGGTTATTCTTGCACTTTCTTCTTTTCATAGTTAAGAATGCCCACTGGCTTGTAGTCCATTTAAAAAGCTCACATGTCCAACACACGATGAGTATAAACGATGTTGTCAAACTGCGGAAGACTCTCTTTAATCCTGCTTTGACTCCCCGACAATTGGAACGAGGAAATAAAGCAGCCGGGGCAGCAAATCTCTTCTTCTTCTCCCTTTTATTGGCGGCATTGGAACGCCACAAGGGGACATTTTATAATGAGAGCCAGAGTGTCGAAATTAGTTCTTTTTGGAAGAAAAAAAAAACGGCTGCGGAGAACAGAAGGAGTGAGACAACTGTGTTAGGATCCGTAAAAAAAAAAATAGCATTACACAGTAAAGTTTTCTGAATCGGACTCAAATTGTCTTTAATGTTTACAAAGACAAAAGAGGTTAACTTAAGATCATTAGTCTCCTTGATGTTAAAAAAAATACATTTGGTTCACGGAAGACATTTTCTTTATTGAAACGTTCGTCAGGTTCATTCAAGACTATAATGTCTTTGATTCTTACAAAATTGCATGCATTAGGTTGCATTAACTCATTCACTCCCAGCCAGATAACTGAATTTTGCAAGCCCACTGTACAGAATATTGTGTTCTATCGCTATAAAAACACGGAACCTACCAAAAGAAAGATTAGAGTCTCTGCTTTCATCAGGGGGAAAAAAAAAATTATATATATATAATATTATATTTCTGCTTCCGTTTTGCAACAATTAGTATTAGAATATAGCTAAGTTTCATCATTATTCCCAAATCTGTTTAAAACAGTGGGGAAAAGAGCATGTTGCAACATGGCCCTGGTTGATCACTTATACTCTGTTGCCACCTGCTGGCCGTTTTTGTAGTAACTACCATTGCTTCAAGCATTCAGTTCAGAGGCTGCATCAAAGCCTTCTATATGCTCTACATTGAATAAACAAAAAAAACCAAAAACGTATAAATATGTCTTTGGGAACATGGCAGGATTTAAAATAGAATGGTTTTATATGGGAGCAAATGAGTTAAATTATTCAAATTATATTGTCTTGTTCACGCTAATTGAAGTCTGATCACCTTGATGTTAAAAAAACACGTATTCACGAGAACGTACAATGTTAACAAAACGGCACATTGCGTGTCAGTGAATACTCAAAATTTTAGATACAAGATACAAGAACATGTACGTATGATGCTAAGAAATATTGGTAATTCGGTATGTATGCAAAATGAAAAAACATGCCTGTTGGGTTGCTCTCGTCTTTCGTGTACATTTGGTCGTCAGAATTTTAGTTTGTAATCAACTCAAGTCAGTGATGTAAAAAAAAAAAAAAAAACAGAAACATTTACATTCAGTTAGGTCAGCAAAATAACCAAATTGTAGCCCACCTGATGTTTTCCGAAAACGTCAACAAACATAAACGAGAGATAACCGTGTTTGGAAAAGCACAAGAAAATGATGGATGGTCGAGTTGTTGACCTTGCGCGTAGTTAAATGTTGTTGAGACGGCTTGCCAGCTGTTAAATGTCACCAATTCTGATCCTGCTGACAAGTTTTATTATACACCAGGAAAGAAATATCCCCGAGGAATACTTTTAATCACGTTTCTCGCAGAGTGGATTTCTGAGTCAACTTCCACAATCTCTGCTTTCTTCCTCCATCTGTGCTGTGTGTTTGTTGTGCCCGCTGACGCACACTTTATGACTCACGCGCGTCCATCGGTGAAACCGTCGCACCAGCGACTGTTTAGTGAGAGACGGATGTGCCCGTCGTCACGTCACTCACGTTTGTTATGTGAGTTTTTACACTCAAAGGGAATTCAGTACTTCTCACCAAAATAAACGCTAGAATACCGTATAGTATATTAAAACTATCTTTAATATTTACTACGTCGTATACATTAGTTTCATTGAAAACCTAAATTGTCGGTACGTGAACTCATTCAAACCCAAAAACGTATAAATATGTTTTTTCTTTATTACTTTGTCCTTTACTCCCAAAAACGCATTAATGTGTTTTATTGCTATATATGCTGTATTACACAGAAGGCTTTGATGCAGCTTCTGACCTGCAGAGGTCACTTAAAGCAATGGCAGTTATTACAACACCATCAAAAAAAAAAAAAAAAAGGCCAGCAGGTGGCTGCAGAGTATAAGAGATCAGCCAGGGCTATGTTGCCACAAGCTGTTTTTGACAGTGTTTTCACCAGGAACGTGAATATCGATGAAACATAGATATATTCTAATGCAAATTGCTGCAAAATGAAAACATATAAATACGTTTTTTTTCCTGATGAAAGAAGAGACTTTAATCTTTCTTTTGGTAGGTTTCATGTTTTTATAACAATAGAACACAAAATTCTATGGGCCTTTCAAAATCAGTCAAAATCCAATTAAAAAAGCCGGGAGCGATGGGGGTCATTATTAATTATTAATAATGGTCATTATATTACTTTTTTTTTTTTTTTAACATACATTAGGTTCGTTGTAGAAATTTTTTTGGATGAGAGACCAAAACCCTTTGGTTTTGACAAAAACATAATTATGCACCTTATAATCGATGAAGACTTGAAAAACACGTGCATTAGGCTAGCTAAAGAGTCGAAATAGTCTTCGATCAGGGATGGGCAACTGTGGCCCCAGACCACATTCTGAGTGGCCCCACCAACAAAAACAATATATTTATATATATTGTGTTTGTTTTTGTTGTTTTACAAACCTGGTATCATTGATGAAAAATTGAGGTGCAAGACAAACACAAAATGGCCTTTGAAGTTTACAAAAAAATACCAAGAATTAGCTAAATACCCTAAATAGTCTTTTAATGGCGACAAAAACACATTTACTACGTTAATTACTCTAAATTGTCTATGGTGTTCATAAAAACAAGTACTTTACATCATGTTGAGTGAACGCTAAACTGCCTTTGATGTTTACCAACAAGTAGATTAGTCAATCATTCTTCCATTTATTGTCAAAAGAATCTAAATTGTGTTTGATGTTAACAATAACACACTCAACTTTATTTTGAGAGCAATTTAATTTAACAGCAGCTGTAACAAAGTGAGTGCTGTACATAAAATATGTACGGTGTTCCCTCGCTAGAATGCGGTTCACTTGTCATGGTCTCGCCGTTTCGCTGACTTTTTTTTTTTTTAAGTGCAATTTTGCATGCATTTTTGAAATGTGAGAAAATGAAAATGCCTCAATGAGAAAAGTGTATAATCTGTGTGGTGAGGGGTATTCCAGCCTTCAAAACATTTATAATAAATGTAAACCATAAAGCTTACTACTTAACGGATTTCATTTAGTTGCGGGTAGTTTTTGGAACCGAACCCCAGCGGAAAACGAGGGAACACTGTAACACAGTAAATAAATATACTGTATATATACTGTATATATATATATATATATATATATATATATATATATATATATATATATATATGAAGACTCTTCTGTTAGTCGTCTGTGACTTTTACCAGGGAAAATAAAGCAAATGTAAACATCCCAAACAAAATCACGTTGCTGCACCTTTGCACTCGTAACTGCTGTGTAAAAGTCCACCTCCATTGTGAATCTTCCCAACTCGGGCTGCACGACACGTTCGTCTCGGGAAGCGAAGGTGTCGGCGGGGCTCGGGGATGAGAATTATTCATGATTATCGAGCGCGGTAACTAGCGAGTCGCTCATGTTTGAGCAGCTAAATGGGCTCTCCGTCAAGAAGCGGAGCCGCGAGTGTCACTTTGCTTGCTTGCGGCGCAGCCATTTTGGCCACTGGATCTGGCACCCGTTCAAAAGCCATTTGCAACGGCATCCCGAGCTGAGCCGAGCCGAGCCGAGCCGTCGCGCTGACAAATGGAGGGAACAACGAGCGGGAACTTTCCACGTTATTGCATCAAACATGCATTTAATAGTCATTTCCTCCTCGTGGTGACAAAAAAACTCCCCCCAAAAAAACGCTACGTTCCAAATAATCACTTGATTTAGCCAATCAACGTGCCGGCTGCGAGATTAAAATATTGAAATGCGCTTTTGTGACTGTCACATTGTCTTCTTGGCACAACAGTGGGATCACAATGATAAAAAAAAATAAAAAATGAAGCCCGGCAACATTAGCCATGTGGGAGGATTGCGGAGAGATTAGACGATTGTCCGATGCTGGCCTGCTTTAGTTTAGTAGAAGCAGATGAGGCCAAGAAGAGATTTTCACGTACTGAAGCAGCAACGTGAGGAAGTGTTTCACACTGTTGCCTCACAGCAAAAAAGGTTCTGGGTTCCAATCCAAACTGTAAATTTTGTCCAACGTTAGGGGAAAAAAAAAAATAAAAAAAAATAAAGTGCATTAGGTTTGTTGGCTCTAAAAAAGGAGTCTCAAATCAAAGTTATTTTAGTTAACGAAAACTAACGAAAAAAAACAAAAATTCAAAAAGCGTTTTCGTTAACGAAATAAAATAATAACGAAAATGTTTTTTTTTACAAAACAAAAATAACTGAAACTACATTTTAAGTTTACAAAAATAAAACTATAATTACAGTGAAAATACCCTTTGTTTAAGTCTTTTGTAATTGGTAATAAGGCTAAATATATAATGTATAAGGGGTGGTCGGACTAGATAAGTTTTTAACTTCTTCCTACTCCCCTTTGAACATGATAAACTGTGATGATTTTATGTTTTTTTCTCTTCTCTTTTCTACTTTTCTTTTTTTAAATTTTTGTTTCTCTGCTGTTTGTATGTTTATATGTTCAATCAATCAATCAATCAATCAATCAATCAATCAATCATTAATTAATTTAATGCATGAGCCATTGGGGATGATTTTAAATGTGATTTTAAATGGATTTATTTTTACCATGGCGTTTTTTTTTTTTTAAATATTGCTCACTTAAAATGTTTTTCTTATCTTATTCTCTACTGCACAGACCGATTTCTGTTTCATGTATAGCACTTTGTATACAACAATGCTTGTTTTAAAGTGCTTTATAAATAAAGTTGTGTTGAGTTGAGAAGTAATGCACATTTTTGTAAAACTAAAACTAATACTGAAACTAACTAAAACTAAATTAAAAACTAAGCATTTATTAAATAACTGAAAGTAATACAAACTAACAGAGCCACCCGAAACTAATTAAAACTAAATAAAAAAAAAATAAAAATCAAAATGAAATCAAAACTAAAATGAAAATTCCAAAACTACAATAACCCTGTCTCAAACTCAATTTATATGAGAGCCGTTGGAGACGACAGAGTCTTAGTGTGTCTGGGCCACCCGCATCAAGTATTCCGCAAAAAAAAAAAAAAAAAAAAAAAAAAATGGGTTCAAGTATTCAGTATACAACTCATCCAATTTCCTAAATCTTTGTTGATAACGGTTCAGAACAAGAACAAGACTGCTGACCCGATTTCTGTCTCTCTCTCTCGTCTCTCCTTTGCATACAAGCATGTCTCACTGGGTAGTGACGTGTGATTTTTCTCTGTGCATTCAAGACATTTAAAGGTGCCCCAATGTTTAAAAAAAACCCAAAAAAAAACCAACCCATTCCATCTCCCGTTTTTGTTGAAATCGTCTGTTTCTTGTTGTCAACCTTGTTGTCGCATCACTGCGGGTTTTGAAAAGACATGACTGGGACCGGGTGAAAGGTTATCTTTTCCTTCCGCTTGGCGTCACTTCAGAATTACCTTTCGCTTAAGTTTTTCAGCTTGCGGCCCTTTTGGAAAACGTTTGGACGCCTCTGTGCTAGGCCATCAATATTTATAAAAAAAATACTTGTGAAATGTTCACTAAAGACTACATTAGCTTTGTTTACAAAAACACGGACATTAGTTATATTAACTCATTCACTCGCCGCCATTTTCACATTGCGCAATCCCGTTCGCTCCCGGCTGTTTTACTGGATTTTGACTGATTTTGCAAGCCCCACAGAATATTGTGTTCAATTGCTATAAAAGCATGGAACCTATCAAAAGAAAGATTAAAGTCTCTTCTTTCATCAGGGGAAAAAAAGTGTGTTTCTATCTGTTTCCGTTTTGCAGCAATTAGCATTAGAAGAGAGCAAAGTTTCATCAGTTTTCACAAATCGATTTAAAATTGTAAGTAATTGAGCTTTTTTTCTCCATGGCCCTGGTTGATCTCCTTTGCTCTGCTGCCACCTGCTGGCCGTTTGTGTAATAACTACCATTTCTGCAACCGTTCTTTGCAGTTGAGAGGCTGCGTCAAAGCCTTCTGTATTCTCTAGCATAAAAAAACAAAACAAAAAAAACGTAGAAATACGTCTTTGGGACACTTAGAACATTAAAAAAAACGTATTTATACGTTATTGGGAGTAAATGAGTTAAAGACTAAATGGTCAATATTTATAATAAAAAAAAAAACGCTCACATTTGATGTAAATAAATGAAAGCAGAAGCAAACAAATGGAATACTTGTTACGTATTTCATTTGCGCTGGTAAACTTCCGCCTTTTACTTCCCATTTGCCAAATTTCCATGCAGCTTTCATCCTTGTCGGTGCAGCTGTAACTAACGTACGTTTATAACCTTCACTTTCGTCCGCCAGGCAGACTGGCACACGTTGAAAAGTGGCTACCGGATTAAATCTCGATCCCGCCGCCGCCGCCATCGCCGCACACGAATTCATTTGTCCCAGTTTGACCTGAGGGGGACTTGATGACTGAGGGGGGACGTTGACCTCGCAGGAGATTTACTCGGGTTGGGTCGGGGCCGCTGGAGCTTTTTGTTGTGTACCTGCGACGGTGCGTGTCTTTGTCATGCAGCCACCCATCCGATTTCCCAAGACTGTCATGTTTCGTCGTCCTGTCGGTCACGTAAGCTTTTGTCTCGCCTGTCAATCGCAACTGCACCTTTTCATGTAGGAACGTCAAGACTGAACAAAATATTTCAGAACCGTTTTATAACCGAACACTTCTACACATAAAACGTACGTTGGGGTAGTCAAAGGCTTTAACTGTCTCAAACATTAATTAAAACAAAAACAAAAAATACATAAAATAAATTATTGTCTGTGATGTTTATAATGGGTTGATTAAAAACTCTTGACCGTCACATTTTTGTACAACACTAAGTTAGGTTAGTCCAGTGCTTCTCAATTATTTTCTGTCATGTCCCCCCAGTAAGAAGAAAACCTCCCGCAAACCACACGACTATAAATAGTATAATTTTTTGTCTATAAAATTGTTATAAGCACACCTCTGCATAACACTGTATCCGTATTAACGTATAAGAGAATTAAAAATTACAACAAACAGCTTTGTTAACTGTAACAGAAAAGATTTAAAGTGGATCTCAAATTCAAAAATAAAATTAAATTTAATTAAACTATAAACGTTTTTTGACTGACCACGTCAAACCATATGCTACGGAAAAGTAAAATTACATAAAATCAATAAATAATAATGCATTCAAACTGATCGACAACATTAACTCAGGAACACAATATAAAAAAAACAAAAAAACAAAAAAAACCTTTAACCTGCAAAACAAAAATATTAAATAATTTGTGGATTTATTTTTTATTTTTTATTTTTTGCTGTGTGCAAAGCGCACATGCTCAGTGCAAACAAAATCCCTACACCACCGAGCGAATGCTCCCTGCGCACACTCTGCCAATAATGAGCGCGCCACTACCCTCTAATGTAGCGGAGGTGCAATTGCACTTTATTCTAGAACAGTAAAAAAAATAAATAAATAAAAAATAAAAAATAAAAAAGCCTGTTCCCCGAGGTCAAATGCGCCCCCCTTGATGGAGCCCGCCCCACTATTTGAGAAGCACTGGATTGGTCAAAGGCCATACATTTACAAAAACATACAGTATTAGTTACAAATTTATTTTAGACACCTAATTCTCTTTGAGGCTAATAAAACTTTTTTTTTTTCCTTTTTTCAAACTTACCTATGTCGCATTCATCAAAGACTAAGTTATCTTCTTTGCTTACAAAAAAAAGTAAAAAAAAGTACATTAGATTACTCTAAATTCTCTTTGAAGCTTCTAACGACACGTTTGGGACACGGTAGATTGAATCGTTTTGTTGACTGCGGCGAGCTCTGATGGGACAAGCCGAACAATAGTTATGATACGTTCAATGAGTACACAAAATTGTCTTTAATGTTTATAAAGACAAATAATTTATTTATAATAGAGTTAACTGTCGTTGAGAAAATAGGTTAGTCAAAAACGAGATCTTTTATTTTCACAGAACATATTTGGTTGAGTTCAAAACGCAACCGCAAGTTTTCTGAATTGTTACCGTGGGTACGGGAAGTACGGCGCCAGCTTCGTCTTCGCGGCGTCGCTAATAACCCCGGCGAGGAACGCAACAATGCTAAGCTAAACCAAGTGACGCTCCTCCTCCTCTTCTTCTGAAGCCATTGTTCATATCGGGCCGACGGGACGTAACAAATCCGTAATTAAAAAAGCAATCCAGGCGATTAAACAAAGCCACTTGCTGTGAGACAGACGATCCCGGCGAGATAGCAATCTGTCATTAGGCTAAAGAATTGTCCTTTGCCTTTCCCGCCTTTATCTCACTAATGCGGCCGACGGAATTGGCCTTTTTTTTTTTTTTTGCCTAACGCCCGGCGGATTAAAAATAAAACAGAAAAAAAAAGCACTCAACGAAACATCCTAATCAGTCGCATCTCCGCTGTTTACTTCCCTTCTCTTGCGCAACCGATCCAATTGTCACTTTTTTTTTTTGGTCCCACTTGATTGGCCGTCGCGATTCCATGCGTTCAAGTGGAGTTCGAGGACAATCTGATGGCGCTCGCGTCATTTATTTTGGTTTAGCATGACGGACGGCCATTTTGGGAGTCAGCCAAGATGTAGAAAAGGCAGCGCACGCATCGTGGCTAATTAGCATTAGGAGTGGAACCAGAATATCAATCAAAAAAAAAAAAAAGTATGCATATACAAACATCAATATCAACGTGTTAGCTGTCCAGCATCCAAGTAGACTCCATGACGATTTTGATCTTTGACTTTGATGCTGAAGTGATCAGCTAATAGGAGATTTCTTGCTAAGGTGGGGTGGATAGAGGCAGTTTGTAATTGCTTATATACACCAAAAGGTACTTTTATTTTTATTTTTTTATTTTTATTAGATACGGAAAAGGCTATGCATTAAACCAGGGGTGTCCAAACTACGGCCCGGGGGCCATTTGCAGCCCGCTGTCCATTTTTCAGTGGCCCGCGACATATGCTAAAAATTGCATTTGACTCAGTTCAAATAAAATAAAACAAAACAAAAATGTTTGGAGATGGTTAAAGTAAGAAGGGAGGGTATAAAAAAAAAAAAAAAAAACGGTGGCATTAAAGGTTATTTTAGTGCACTAAAACTAATGAAAAAAACTAAAACAAAAATAAAATAATATTGTTACCGAAATAAAATAAAAACGAAAATGCTTTTTAAAAAAAAGAAAACTAACTGAAACTACATTGTTCACTCGCCTACTTCGTATTTATTTACTGATGTAAAATGTATTTACCGCATTTTCCGCACTATAAGGCGCACCACATTATAAGGCGCACCTTCAATGAATGACATATTTTAAAGCTTTTTCCATATATAAAGCGCAACAATAGAGGCTGGAGTTATGTTATGCATCCATTAGATGGTGCTGCGCTAAAGGGAATGTCAACAAAACAGTCAGATCGGTCAGTCAAACTTTATTAATAGATTACAAAGCAGCTTTCTGACAACTCCATTCACTCCCAAAATGAATAAACAGCTGTTTGATTATTTTCTCTGAGGTAAAGTATTAGCATTAGCTAGCAATCCAAGATGGTGGGATCTTCTGCGCATGCGCGTCACCGATCGTGCCGATATAGCATCTTGGCAGCGAGACCTGTTGCGGCTCAATATTGATCCATATATAAGGCGCACTGGATTATAAGGCGCATGGTCAGTTATGGTACTGGTAAAAAAATAAAAATAAAAATAAAAATACAAAAACTTGTATTCGCACTTCAAAATGTTTGCTTTTTTCTTGTTTACTGCAAAACTGATATTTATGTTTATGTACAGCACTTTGTATACAGCAATACCTGTTCTTAAAGCGCTTTATAAATAAAGTTGAGTTTTGCCCGCATAGCAAAGGAACTCTGGGAAGTGAACTTGCAGCAGCAGCCGAGTTTGCAGCCAACAGACAAAAATCTGCCGCCACCTTCGAGTGGTCATTCCCAATCCAAAGTATTCAGCTCCCAGGTTCGACTGGAGTTCAACTGTAATCACATCCCGTTTGGATCACATTTTGTACTTTTTTTTTTCTTTTTTTCCTGAAAACGTTAACGTAGGAATGCCCAGATTCTCCTTCGACTCATCTTGTTCCAAGGCGATATTTAACAGCACTAAAATATAAACACTAGGCTGGGCTGGGGGGGGGGGTGACTGGAAGAGGAAACACTCATGAATAAACCATTTATGGGGAAAAAAAAACAAAACAAAAAAAACGAACGTCAGCAATGTTGCAGGCAGGCCGCTTTCTTTCGATGCAACCGCGTCGTTTTCTGGTCAAGATGGCCGACTGGACTGGACTTGACCACCGCATTACTGACGGACGGCAACGTGCGCGCGTGAAACTGGCAGCGGCGTATTCCCTTGAATGCGAGGCTTTCAACTAAATCAATGAATACATTACAGATCGGCGAGCCAGCCATCAATAATGCAGCTCGGCTGTATGTGAGCCCAGTAAAGCTCTTTGCTGGACAATAGTGGGGGGTGGGGGGTGGGGGCGGACCCCCCTGAGACCATCTCCGACACGATCACCCCCCAACACAGGAACCAGGCCTGCTGCAGTCACCGCCCCGCAGAGACGATTGCAGGGAAACGGTGGCCGGGAGCGGCACTAGCAGTCCGCCCACATCCGCCGCACTCTCATTCACAGGTTGACACAGGCTGGCAAACACCCACGCACGCACGCACCCCAGCAAACACACACACACACACACACACACACTGATAAGCACATGCGTTTCCTTTCCCGGGGCGCGCGTCCTGAGGGGAAGGGAACGCAATTCATATTCAGCGCAGGCAGAAACAGTCGGGAGCCATTTTGTTTTCCCGGCCAATGACTGGCAAAGCGGAGGCCATTACGACCTTGTGATGAGTTCTGGGGCTCTTAATAGGATGAACTTCCCACACACACAAAAAAGGAGAGTTTCAAGAAAGAATAAAGAAAGGAAAAAGGTCAGAAAGTTACGCGAATGTAGACATTTTTTTTTCCTAATAAGTTGTACACTGTAGAGAGAAAAAAAAAAATACAAGTATGAGAGAAAATGGGCTCTACGAAATTTATTTATTTTTTTTAACAAATTTTTTTTTTTTTTTTTAAATGAATGTAAACGTTAAATGATTTGTTTATATGCTAAATGAATAGGATATTTTTTTGAAAAAAAAATAAATAAATTACAACATCAGTTATTTTACAAGAAAATTATTTTTTCCTCTCCGGAAAGAATATATAATTTCACAATTTTTATAAACTCGACTTTACTCATTGAACAATTTTAAGCAGAAAAAGTTCATGTTTTGTCTATAACTCATTCACTGCCATTGACGGAAAAATACGTCAAATGATGCATTTTTTTTTGCGTCATTATTTTTCATGTACAATTAATATCTTTAAAAAGTAATTTTTCTACTTGCTGTCGACTAATGATGACATCACCTGTGCTGAGGAAGTAGGTAACGGCCAATCATGGCTCACCTGTTTTCTGGGTTTGGTCAGTAAACTGAGCCATGATTGGTCAAAGTTATCAAATTCATTCTGGACAAAATGTGAACTTTTCACTGCTAAAAATTGTTCAATAAGTCAAGTATCCCTGTAATACTTTTGAGAAAAAGTCGTTATGAGAGAAAAAAAAAAGAAGTCATACTGCAGGTTGAGCGTCGAGGGTAAGAAACATTCATATTCCGCACAGGTAGAAATAGTCGGCAGCCAATTTGTTTTCCCAGCCACGGACTGGAAAAGCGATGACCATTCCGACCTTGCGATGAGTGTGGGATTCATATTATGATGCACTTAGAGGGGGCAAAAAAAGTATACATTGGTCACCCGCCGTATCGCTGTTCATCATCAGCACACCCGCTATTATATTGTTGATGTTTATTACGGTAATTTTTTAAAATGTTTTTACAGGATACCATTTCGTATCTTTACGGAGGAGAATAGTAAAACGAAGTAGCTGGTGTCAACCACAGCTCACACTCAGAGACTCACAAACGTGCCGATGTCACTTTTACAAAGGGGAAAAAAAAGTTATATTTGAGTAGTATTTTTTATTTTTTATTTTATTTTTTTTTACAATTGTTAAAAAGTCCTATATTTGAATTTACAGGAATTTGAATTTACATTTTTTTTTTCATATTTTAAAAAATAAAAATCTTTAATCTTATGAGAACAAGTAAAAAATTACAATAATAATAATAATAATAATAATAATATTTTCCAAAGCTGATTTTTTTTTAGATAAGAAGTTGTATATTTTGAGATGAAAGGGGGTCTAATTAGCATTTTATTTCTTAATTTTACGATAAAAATAGTCATATTTGTTGAAGATTAAAAAGGCTTTGTTCGAAAAAAAATATTTGCAAAAAAATTCTACTAATATGTGTATCGGCAGATGCCGAACCACAATGATGTGGGGATCCACTGTGTTTTCAATCAGAAAAGTTATTTTCAAAAATAAACAAACCTGTAATGCTACAAAAGTAAAATTCTATGTTCCAAAATAAAAAAAAGTTTGTGATCTTTTGGACAGTTTTGTTTTTCCTGACGAAAAGCTCTATTTTATTCACGAAAAAAATTGCAAGCGGAGTACGATGAGCATAAGCAACACTTTGATATTCAGAGCAGGCAGAAACAGTGGGCAGCCATTTTGTTCTCGCAGCCACTAACGGAAAAGCGAGGGCCACCATCCTGACCTCGTGACGGCTTTCGGATTCGCGGCATCTTTTTCCCCGATTTGGATGGTCTGCTGACCATCCAGATGTACCTTCGCACCCGGCGAGCCGCTTCCACGTGCAGGTGGAAGTTTCAACGGTGTGTCATTTATTCATTAGCCGGCAATCAGACGCCGCGCGCGCGGCGTGAGATGTCATAAATCCGCCGACGACCGGACATTAACAATTCATGCCATTCATAATACATAAAGAGCCCTCATTTATTTATCACCTCTAAATGGGATTTCCTTCCCTCGCCCCCGTCCCCGTTTGAGAACACGCGTCGCTGCCTGACCGACGGCCATTTTGGGACATACAGCGGACGACGCAGTCGTCGGTCGGTCGGTCGGCGTTCTAGCGACGGGCCGCGGCGCGATGGTGGCTAATTAGGCCTTGAAGTGATCTTGTGGCTGCCACATTTGCGCCCGAGTTGATTCTGTACGAGGAACGCCGCCAGATGCTCGCGCCGCGTGGCTCTGCACAATAGATGACAGCACATTACGGCGAAGGCCTCGGGGGGACTCGGCGTGGCTCGTTGTAAAGATAAACAGCAAATTACAGCAGAGGTGCACCTTGGGACTTGACTGGAGTCCATATCGCTACATGGATATTTAGAAAACAACTGTGAGGTCAAAAAAAAGTAGCCAGAAGTGTTTTCGCCACCCTGACAATGATACCACAAAAAATAAGGTATGATATAATGTGTATCTTACGGTTGTGCATTCGGAGTCGATTGGAACAAGGACGATACATTCCGGTTATCTCGGAATCATTCATATTTAAAATGTCGGTGCTAAATTTTGACACCTAGTTTGCCGTGAAGAAGCCACCGAACAAGAATGAAGCAATTTAGGAACCAGAATCATAAATAAATATAAATAAATAAATTAATTATATATATTCTTATATGTATATATATATATATATATATATATATATATATATACACATATATATATATATACATATACACATATATATATATATACATATACACATATATATATATATACATATACATATATATATATACATATATATATATATATACATATATATATATATACATATACATATATATATATATATACATATATATATATACATATACATATATATATATATACATATACATATATATACATATACATATACATATATATACATATACATATATATACATATACATATACATATATATACATATATATATATATATATATATATATATATATATATATATATATATATATATATATATAAAAGAATCTACATATTTTTTTCTTGAAAAATTATTATTTTATATTACCTATTTAATATTGTATAACTGAGAGGAAAAAAAGAATCAAATTACAGTATTGTAAAGTGATAATTTTATATAATAGTTTTCATTAAAAAAATAAATATATATATATATATATATATATATATATATATATATATTAGATGAATTTACCAATTTTTTTTATTTAAAGATTTTCTTTATATTATCTATTTATGAATATTGTATAGCTGAGAAAAAAAAAAGAATCAAATTACAGTATTGTAAAGTGATAATTTTATTTCATAGTTCCAAAAAGTCATAGTCTTATAAGAATAAAGTATGATCTGTTTTTTCGGGGGTGAAACTGTACTAATATAAAATAATCTAAAATTCCAACGTTATTGAAAAAATAAAAAATAAAAAAATAGAAAACACAATTTAATGACAAACTTTCACAGAGCCACTTAGTGTCACACCTAATTAAAAAATTAATTAATTAATCTGATGACATCATATCGCATGAGAATTCAGTTGCGCAATCATCAAAAGCTGCTTTTGTTTTGCTCTTTCTTTACGACAAACGCCGACTCAAGTACCCTCAAAAGAGAGCGGCGTCAGAAACAAACGCGCATTATCGTTGCGTACTCACGGGTGGCGGGCTTGTTGCAGTTGTGCCCGTGTCGGAAATACTGCGGGTTCTCCACCACGGGGATGCGGGTCATCCCGATGACGACGGCGTCCGGTCCCGCGTCCAGCGTGCACGGCGTTATAATCCCGTGGTTGACGTGGTGAAGAGGGCTGGCCGAGTCTTCCTCGCCGCTGATCACAGCCACCGGACCTGAAACCGCACGAGAGTTTTTTTTCATCATTGAGCTCGCTAAAATATGTGAGCGCATTTTGGATTTTTATGTTTTTTTAAAGATGTTTCGTCAGAAATCAAGCTTATATGAAGAAGAAGCTTTGTTGGTTTAACATGGCCCTGTTTGATCTCTTATACTCTGTTGCCACCTGCTGGCCGTTTGTGTAATAACTACAATTTCTTCAACCACTGCTGCATCAAAGCCTTCTGTATGCGCTAGCATAAAAAAACAAACAAACAAACAAAAACGTATAAATACGTCTTTGGGACACGTAAAACATTTAAAATAGAACGTATTTATACGTTTTTGGGAGCAAATGAATTTAAAAAGTTGTAACAGTTTTTTAAGAATATAGATGTATATTTTGGGGGGCGAAGTGTGAATATTTTCTGAGAAATAAGATATCTTGGAGAAAAAGTCTAAAAAAAAAATAACATAAAATATTTAAAAACGGTGGGGCAGTACATTCTGTTGTCAAATGTGACATAATTTCGATTAAAAAACACAAAATTTAGCTGAAAATTGTAATATTTTCGGTTAAAGCACATTTCAAAGAAAAAAAGCATTCTTTCGAAAATGTATTGAATTTTTGGAGAAAAAAGAAAGAATCATAATCTTATTGATAATCTTATTGGTCGGACAAAAACTTGTGTTAGTTTTAGAAAAACATTGATATATTTTTCACACAAAAAAGTAGAATGTCTTATATATCTACTATAAATATATGTTTGTTGACATCTTTGACATGTTGAAAACCGCCACGCGTACAGGAAGTCAACAGCAGAGGAGCTTCGTGACAGCCGATCCGCTTACCCACAATGCCGAGCGCCTCCACCGCGAGGTAGCAAATAGCTAATCAAGAGCGAAGCAACATCCAATAACGGAGCTCAGCCCGAGAACGGGGGAGCGGAGAAGTGCAGGACGTAAACGCCAAAGTCGCAATTTATTCGGGACAGCTGCGCCGCCGTTGCGGTCGTCGTCGGCGCTTCCGTGTGGGAACACACGTTATTAGGGATGTGAGCGAAGAAGCATCAGCATGGACAAATTGCCGGGCGCGGTAGGGAGGCACGTTGCTGGAATTGTGTGCGTGTGTTTTGCCATTCTTTCAAAATAAATCATTTTAGAGCAGCAAACTTGTCCCCCCCCCCCCCCCCCCACCAAAAAACAAAAAAAAAATAAAAAAAAAACCTCCCGAGTTTTCATTTTATGAAACAATGAGAAAAACAAAAAAAAAACAAAAAAAAAAAAAACAGCTAATTGCTCTTGTGATGCTGATGAGAGTTTTCTATTTTCTGGACAGTTATTTGATGCTCCGCCCACACACAATGTAAACTCAAATCAAAGGACAAGATTTAAAAAAATATTTTTTTTTTACTTTTTGATTTTTGCTTAACCTTGCGGAAATTAATTGGTTCCAATAGTATCTTCCTGTCTTGCTAGCGTACCTACAGTATCCTCACCATTTACCAACCAAGCACTGATATTGACCACTAATTGATCAGGATGTAACGATATCCAAACATCCCGATATGATATTATTACCATATGAAAGGTCACGATACGATAATTATCACGATATTGTGGAGAGGTTGGCGATACAAAAAAAGTCAAAATATTGTAAAAAAAATAAAATGAAAAAATAAAAATAATGGTGATGCATATAAATTAGGGGTGTCAAAATTGCCAACTAATTATTATTTTTTTTTGTGCGATTAATGACTGCCCCTTAAATTGGAAAGCTTGTCCTGGGCGAATTCCTGTGCAAGGCAGCAGACGTCCACATCAAAATTTAGCAGTAATAAATTTCATGAATAATAATTTGTGGAGACTGCGGTCAAATTGTATTTACCAATTTATTTGAAAAAATGTGCATAATTTCATAAGTTACTTCATGTTATAGAATAGATAGCTCGTAATATGAAAATGAAAATGCACTGAGCTGTCACCGTCTTACAAATGCAACCATGCCATCTAGTGGAAGAAAAATGACATCAACATAAATCAATATCGCACTTGTTTTTTTTATAGTACAGTACATCTTTTTTATTTTAACTAAATTTTATGAACGATTATGAAAATACTGACTAAAAGATGCAGCCATATTTCTATTTGTTTAACATTTTTTTTCCACTTTTATGTTAAAAGTATAAAAACCTCGAAAAATATTTTATTGTACATTTAGAACACATAAAATTTGTGAGTCAGTTAACTATTGAAGTAATGCGATTAATTATGATTAAAAAAAACAAAAACAAATCGCCTGACACCCCTAATATAAACAACTAACAATCTCTAATACTTAAATACTGTGGCACTTATTTTCACATTGAGTTTTCCACATATTGACTCGATTCACAAGCATATTATGTTCATCTTTCATTAGCGTGGATTTGAAACATAGAAGGGCCAAAACATGCCTTGTGAAAATTAAACTGCACAAAAAAAAAATTAGCCACCAGAGGGTGCTAGAACTGCACAAATGGAAATCAACCTGACTTTTTTTTTTTTTTTTTTTTTAACAGATGCACTCCCTTCAATATTGTGACAGGACGTCAACGATATATTGTGGCAGTTGTAATATCCCGATATCACGATATTGCCGTTATCGTTTACTTACCTCAACCTTGATGTTGCTACCTAACACATGTACAGTATCTCACTTTCATATCTATTCACCTTATTTATTTGTTACCTACCTACCTTTGCAACGCCGTTTACTTTGTGTTTGTCTTTGGCTTGGCTCGCATTTGTATGAAGAGAAGACGGGCCCCAGCGTCTTTTTTTTTTTTTTAATTTTAGCTCAGTGTTGTCTCTGAGAGAAGCGGGAACAAAAAGGATGATATTTTTGAGTTTTCCCTTCTCCTCCGGGACGCCCAGAACCTCGACTGAGCGGGCGCTTTATTGGAAAGCACACAAAAAAAAAAAAAAAAAATGCAGAGCACACAACAAACAACCAAGACTTCAAACGTCTCACATGCACACAACTATGGAGGAAGTCCACAACATTGCCATGGCAAAAAAAACAAACAGAAAAAAAATAATAATAAAAATGGTACCTGCGACGAATGTGTCTCTTTAATAGGGCACATGAAATGGAATGAAAAAGCATCTGATCAGACTCGGAGGCAGATCGATGATGGCTGTGTTCCAAAAGCTCACAAACACGCACACGCACGCACACCCCCGCGTTGGTTTTCTGCCCGAGTGCGAAGGGAAGAATTGGACCTCTTGGATTTTTCAGAACAATGTAAAATCGTATTTTTCATACATGAGTGATGGAAAACGCCAGACCGGCTAATATGTATATACGGCGACTCCAATGTACGATAAAACCTACGCTAAAGCCCAGATGACAACAAAAAGGACCACGTCCAGGTGCACAATTACAATTATGAAGTCTTTTGTACCCTTAAGGGCCAGTGTACAGTCGGCGTGTTTCATAATTCACAATCGTGTGCTGGTCCCAACTATGGAGCTATCGTAGGTAGCTAGCTGCTACATTGACCAACAGGGATTTCAAACAGCTCCTACCTACAACATTCAATCATCAACATTCAATCATTACAATCCTTATGACAACATAAATTAGTCAAAATGACACCGCTACTCGCTACCAGTTGCAACAAATCTGACCTGCTAACTATACTACCCATTGTACTTATCTACCTACCGACAAGTGGTGACAATCCTTGACCGTCTCAAGATTCGATTCAGATTTTCGGGTTTGCGATTTTCGATTCAAAATGATTTGATTGACAATGATTTCTGCTTCATTTCATACGTGACGAGCAAATAATTGTCACGATCTACTACTAGCCTGACCCGCTAATGCTAATTAGCGCGCTACTCGCGGCACTTTTATCCCGCAGAAGAACGACTATTCATACAAAACGCTTCAGGAATGTAAACAGAGAAGTGTCTTAGCATTACTCACCGGCATTTAAAAAAAAAATAAAAAAAAATCAACTTTTATTGGCATCACTTGATCGTGACTTTTTTCCTTCTACTCTCTAATGTGGCTACAACTTAACTGTGTATCAGAACGCACTGAACCACACTGCCCCTTAGTGGCCAACTCGGGTACAACATGAACAGCGTTCCCAGTACACAAACAAGGAGAAGATAATATAAAATAATCTAAATAAAATCGATTTTAGGACATTTAAAATCGATTGTGAATTGTACTAAATGAGAAAAGCGATTCTTATGAGAATCGATTTTTTGGCACACCCCTACTACCTATCAATTTACTATGAAATGTCCAATAACAAAAGAAATGACCATAAAATGTACACAAATTTGTCAAACAAGTCAGAAAATTCATGAGAAAAAAAAAGACCAAAAAGAAAACATTTTAAAAGTAACCATAAAATATCCAAAAGCAGAAGAAGAAATTCTAAAAACGACCAGAAAATGTCCACAAAATTCTCAGAAAATTGATATCAAAACAGGCAGATAAAATAGCCTTAAATGACAGTAAGAAAATGTCCAAAATATGTACACAAAATTGTCAAACAAGTCAGAAAATTCATGAAAAAAAGACCAAAAAGAAATCAAATAAAAAGTAACTATAAAATGTCCAAAAGCAGAAGAAATTCTAAAAACAATCATAAAATGTCCACAAAATTCTCACAAAATTGATAGCAAAACAGGCAGAAAAAATAGCCAGTAAGAAAATAAGCAAATATGTACACAAAATTGTCAAACGAGTCAGAAAATTCATGAAAAACCCCCCCAAAAAGAAAACATTTAAAAAGTAACTATAAAATGTCCAAAAGCAGAAGAAATTCTAAAAACGACCATAACATGTCCACAAAATTCCCCAAAATTGTCAGAAAATTGATAGCAAAACAGGCACAAAAATACCCATAAAAAATGTAAGAAAATGACCATTGCCAAAAATGTCAGAAATTTGTCAGAAAGTTAGAAAAGTCTAATAAAAATGTATGAAAAATTACCCCCCCAAAAAATGTAAAAAAGGGGAGAGGAACGATAGAAGAAAATGAATGTTTACATATTGGATGCTGCTGCTCATATTTTTGTGCTGTGGTGCAGCTCTAATTAGTTCCGGGGCTCTCAGTACATTCGACTAACACTAACACACTGCTTCCTTCATCACAATCTTCATATATTTTGGTGACTCCAGACATGTTTTTTTTTTTTTTTTTGCTTATTTATTTGGCCTAAAATGGCTCTTTTGAAAGCAAAGCTTGTTGACGCCTGGTATCGAATATTGTAAAGCGCCCCAAACATTTTGACGACCACCTTAACATGTGTCGCAAAATTCCAAACAAAACAAATATCTGCAAATGTGGACCGTGATGATGGCAAAGCGCCCGATCGCCGCGTGATGTTTAAAGATGAGCTTCCCGCGCCCGGCTTGCTAATCCATTTCCCCCGCGCTGCAGCGTCCTGCCATTTGTCTTGGAGAATGATGCCACTTTGGCAAAGATCCCTCACCGGCTCCTCGGCAGACTCGGGGCGGCATTCGTCAATGTTCCCTCGCCCGTAATGGGCGGCGGCGGCCATCGCGGCCAACGGCGCTTTCGCCAAAGTGTTTTATGTTTATGTAAGGCGCCCGCCTCGGGCGCATTAGCTAATTCGCTCAGATCGATTGATCAGGCGTGACATCGGCATCATCGTTTTTTGTTTTTTTTTCTCCCCCAGATGCCGGTGTAATTTACTACCGACACCCCCGCCCCCAAGATTCAAAATCGTCTCTTTCATTACGCCGCTGTCAGCGCATCGCTCAGATGGATCGAAGCGCTTAAAGGCAACATTGTGCTGCAACTCGCACACTCCCAAAAAAATAAAAATAAAATTGGTGTTTTTGCCAGTGGGAACTGGGAAGCATCATGGATCCTCAAAAAAACACATTACGCAATAAGTCCCCTAGCACCACCTTCTGGATAGGAGGGTAATAACAGCAGCAACAGGAACTGCTCACCTCAAATAACGATGGCTCGTTATTTCTGTAAAATTGTGAAATGTTTCGATGAGGCTAACCTTGAACAGGAACCGTAAAAAGTCAGTTTTCCACTGAAGGGGAAAACATTCGCGACCGTTTCCAATGTTGATTTCTTGCCAGGGTTCGTCCAAGGTGGTAAATGTTCACTAAACCTTGTCCAGACATTCACCAACACGTTTAACATATTTTTTTGTTATTATCGCAGAGAAATTTAGAATATATTCCGACGGAATCGTATTGCATTCACTTGAAAAAAACAAAACAAAAAAAAAACTCCTGTTTTTTTACTCTTTTTTTTTTTTTTTTTTTTGTGGAGCTTTGCTTTTGAATGGTGGGAGTAACAAGATGGCCGCCCTGTAACTTCAACAGCTTGCACTAGCATGTATGGCCTATCGGCTATCCAGTCATATATACAGGTCAGTGGTCTGCAACAAGTCACTTGGAATTCAGAGGTTAGAAAATAAAATAAAAAAAAATGCATGGCCATAAAAGCAGAAGTTGGTGCGCTGTTTTTCGTAAAAAAAAAAATTCTTCTGTTTTTTGCAAAAAATAAAATTGTTTCTGTTTTTTCGAATTTTTCCTCCTGTTTTTCTGGAATAAGTTTTTCAAAATATTTTCTTTATGACAGAAAAAAAATCAATAAAACAAAACAAAAAATCAGAAAAACAGGAAAAAAAATACTTAAAAAACCCCCCAAAGCTCCCCAAAAAAATAGTCAGAAAAACAGATTTTTTTTTTCAAGTGAATGCAATACGCTTCCGTATGTTCCAAAAATCACCGCGTATTAAATTGCAATCACAATATTCAAGAAAAGAAAATGACAGATTTTTCTTCCAAAATCGTTTAGATCTAACCCTCACACCAATCCACTAATTCTCAAATTGTTAAACACAACACCAACCTCTTACCCAAACCTAACCTATTTTTTTTAAATAGAAAAAAACAAAACAAAAACACCTTTTATAAGGACGTTTGCAAACCTAATAGTAACACGCATAACTTGACAATTATACCATCTGATTAAAAAGACTTATGAGTTGGTTTCAACTTCGCCTTATTACCCTAATTTTGCACAACTATTCAGGCTCTTTATTTGACATTTGGAAACTCAAGACGGGAACGATTAATTCCGCCTCTCATTCCACTGCATTATTGATACGTACTAAGAATAAAAGAACACATGAATAGAAATTTCTAATGTAAGATACTTCACTCATTCACTCGCAGCCATTTTCACTGAAGTGACTCGCTCCTGGCTGTTTTACTGGATTTTGACTGATTTTGCAAGGCCCACAGAATATTGTGTTCTATTGCTATGAAAACATGGAACCCACCAAAATAAAGATTAAAGTCTCTTCTTTCATCAGGAAAAAAAAAGTACATTTCTATCTGTTTCCGTTTTGCAGCAATGAGCATTAGAATAGGTAAGTTTCATCATTATTCACAAATCTGTTTTAAACTGTGGTGAAAACAGCTTGTTGCAACATGGCCCTGGTTGATCTCTTATACTCTGCTGCCACCTCTGGCCGTTTTTGTAATAACTACCATTGCTTCAACCGTTCTCTTCAGTTCAGAGGCTGCATCAAAGACTTCTGTATGCGCTAGCATAAAAAAATAAAATAAAAAAAATAGTTCTGTTTCCATTTTGTAGAAATTATGCGTTAGAATATAGCTAAGTTTCATTATTATTATTCACAAATCTATTTAGAATTGTAATTGAGCTTTTTTTTTAACATGGCCCTGTGTGATCTCTTATACTCTGTTGCCACCTGCTGGCCGTTTGTGTAATAACTACAATTCCTTCAACCGTTGCTGCATCAAAGCCTTCTGTATGCGCTAGCATAAAAAAACAAACAAACAAACAAAAAAACTTATAAATACGTCCTTGGGAAACATTTAAGATAGAACATATTTATACGTTTTTTGGGAGCAAATGAGTTAAGCATTCCAAGTTTATCCTCGACAAATCGATAGGTAGCAGCGTGTCTATGTCTGGTACATTCTTCGCTTCAGTAAATATATGCAAACATTTTTTGTTTGTTTGTTTTTAACAATTCTTAACATGAATTTTGCACACAACCTTGTGACAAAATCCTGATTAAAGCTGTCTGCGTTTATCTATGGGTTAAAAAACAAACAAACAGTCGGCTTGTCTGGCCTTGGCAGAGGTCTACTGGGTGACATTTAGTTGAATGTGAACAGTCGGAATGACCCCATAGAAAGTTTGAAAGAAAAATCCAATAAGAAGTGAACAAGGATGTATACTTAATGTGGCGCAACTGACATTTTTCCTTTTTACTGCACTCTTTAGGTTTTTCTCCCCCTCTTTTGTTTTATCACTCTCATTTTACTTGTGACTGATTTTTTTATATTCCTTATATTAAAATGACAATATAGCCGCGCAGGCGTGTCTCCGCTTCCAAAGTGGACGTTGAAGGTGATTCTCGGGACACAAAGAACAAAAAAAAAAAAAAAAAAAAAAAAAAAAAAAAAAAAAAAATCCCAGTGGTGCGGAATAAATTTTTCTTCCGTTCCACCTCCTTGTGGTAATTATCACACAGATTCCCTTTTCAAAGGTGGTTAATTAGGACTGGATTTAACTGGAGGACACGAACAAGAGAACACAGGAAGGATAACTCGCAGAGAGGCTTCTCGTTAATGACGGACGGGAGCCCAATTAAGTTCACATGTGGTGGAGAAAAAAAAAAAAAAAAAACATGAGTAGGGCTGGGATCATCACAGGGGCTTATCAAAAGAAACATCGTCACCCGAGTCGGAATCGTCACAACTCACTTGACGCGACGGTCTCGCCCACGGAACAAATTCTTCTCGATTATTTGCTATTTTGCTTGCATATGCGATTGTTTGGGATGTTAGCATGCAACGCAAAAAGAACGTATGCAGAGCTCTCGCCCTGCTTCGCGCTTCGGTTATTGCGGCTTCAATCTATCTTCACTAATTTGAGGATTTTTTTTGCTTCTTTATGATTGGAACCAGTCAAAAAAATGTCAATTTTGTTGAAGGGAAGTTTGTTTTACCGTATTTTCCGCACTATAAGGCGCACCTTCAATGTATGACATATTTTCAAACTTTTTCCCATATATAAGGCGCAACAGTAGAGGCTGGGGTTACGTTATGCATCCATTAGATGGTGCTGCGCTAAAGGGAATGTCAACAAAACAGTCAGATAGGTCAGTCAAACTTTATTAATAGATTACAAACCAGCTTTCTGACAACTCCAAAATGAATAAACAGCTGTTTTATTATTTTCTCTGAGGTAAAGTATTAGTATTAGCTAGCGATCCAAGATGGCGGGATCTTCTGTCACCGATCGTGCAGGGTCACCGATAGTGTCTTGACAGCGAGACCTGTTGCGGCTCAATATTGATCCATATATAAGGCGCACCGGATTATAAAGCGCATGGTCAGCTTTTGAAAAAATTGAAGGCTTTTAGGTGCGCCTTATAGTGCGGTAAATACGGTACAAATCCGTTCCTTCATCGCGGGTGCATAAGCGGAAATACGCTCCGAGCACACCGTTTCCACTCAGATCGTTCGGAAACTCGTTGTTCAAATGTGCCGTTCGGTTATTCAGAGTGGCCCAAAAAATGGAGTAGCAGAGTGTAGAGTGCGTCAGGCGGTACGAGGAGAACAAACAGTTTAACTAATTTGCTCCCAAAAGCGTATAAATACGTTCTATTTAATGTTTTAATGTGTCCCAAAGACGTATTTATACGTTTATGTTTTGTTTTTATGCTAGAGCATACAGACGGCTTTGAACTGTTGAAGAAAATAGTAGTTAACGGCCAGCAGGTGGCAGCAGAGCAAAGGAGATCAACGAGGCCCATGTTGGAGAAAAAGCTCAAATACTCACAATTCTAATTAGATTTGTGAATAATGAAACTTCTAATGCTAATTGCAGCAAAACAGAAGCAGATACAAAAAATTAAAATTAAAACCATAATTTAAAAAAATGAAAATTTCAATTGAACAATAATAAATACATTAAAAACCATAACAAAAACACTTAAAAGGAAAATGTGAAAATATATTTCTAAATTTGTACATTTAAAAAAGTCAAATAAAAATAACACCAACAAACAATGTACTTTTTTTTTTTTTTTATTAAAAATAGCATTGGATTTTTTAAACTTTTTTTTTCTGCTGGTTAATTAAGGTTGGTTGGCTAACTGCGTTTAACAGTTAAAGGGATACATGACTCAATTTTCAGCAGTGAAAAGTTCATATTTTGTCCAGAATGAATTTGTTAACTCCATTATTTTTCTTGTACAATTAATACCTTTAAAAAGTAATTTTTGTACTTGCTGTCGACTGATGATGACATCACCTGTGCTGAGGAAGTAGGTAACGGCCAATCATGGCTCACCTGTTTTCTGGGTTTGGTCAGTAAACGGAGCCATGATTGGTCGTTACCTGCTTCCTCAGCACAGGTGATGTCATCATCAGTCGACAGCAAGTACAAAAATTACTTTTTAACTCTTTTACTGCCACATTATCAAAAAAAACAAAATTATATGACAAAGGTTTTGATCATTCACGTCATGTTTCATTGTAATTTCATAGACCGGCAGCCCATTGAAAAGAGATACAATGCTGCCATCTGCTGACCATAGTTATTGAGTGTCTTTGATTCCACAACCCATTGACCAGGCAGCGCTTGCACTTAGACGTTGTATTGCCCATTGATTTAAAAAAATAATAATAATAATTGTAGTTGACGTGATTTTACGTTTACGGCGGCATACATCGTGATTTTATTAAACGTTTTTGGCAGTCAAAGAGTTACTAATTGCAGATGAAAAATAATGTTAATGAAGCTACCACATTAATTATAGACTAAATATGAACGTTTTCCTGCCGAAAATGGCTCAATGTGTCAAGTATCACTTTAATATTTATGAAATGAGATAAGAGTCAGGAATCAAATTCGATATGTTGAAGCAGCATGTTGTTCATTATTTAGGCTTATTTTGAAAAGCTCCATGTTTTTTTTGTTTTTTTTTTTGTCCAATGGATGACCTTGTATCCTTAGATTAGTGTGTGCTCTTTACAATTCTCGGTGCTTGTGCGACCGGTTTGGCGGTAGTAGCGCAATTAGGGCACTTAATTACCACATGCCAGCACTGTGTGAAGATGCCTGCTGGTTACGCGTTAGCCTTTTCACCTCCCGGAGAATGAAAATAACCAAGCTGACACACGGCGTCACTCAACTTCCAACCGAACGGACCACCCCCGCGTGTCCTTTCCGGTTTTATGCCGCTGACCTACTACTGCGGGACAGCTGATATTTATCGTCCTGCGCAACGTGGACTGCTGGAGATTTACGCTGCCGTTGGCTCCCGCGGCATTACGGCGCCAACGATACGGCGCGAAGGAGGCGGGAGGAGGAAGGACAGCGTTTGAAAACGTCCCGCATATTTGTTGTCGGAAGCGAGGCGGCGCGTCCTTCGAGCGGAATCAACATCTGCAGTGACCGAGTAATGAATACGCAGAAAGAGTCGTAAACTTTATAAACAAAAACAAAAGATGCTAAATAATTTCAGAATATTTCAAAGAAATATGTTCATCTGTATATTTCAGAGGAAAAACGAAACAAATCTCATAGCAACGTTCACGTCACAATCATGTTCCAAGTGTGTCTGATTGTAAGAGTATTTGTTTATTTGTTTGGATCCCCATTTTGACAGCTATTATTCCTGGGGTCCCATTAAACTTTTACAAAAACAGTACACACAAACACATTTGCTTTCATAACAACATACGGACATACTGTTACACAAGCAGCTCAAAACAAGACATTTGCTCCCAAAAACGTATAAATACGTTCTATTTTAAATGTTTTAAGTGTCCCAAAGACGTATTTATACGTTTTATGTTTTGTTTTGTTTTTTATGCTAGAGCATACAGCTGGCTTTAATTTGTGAATAATGTTGCAATTTACTCTAATGCTAATTGCTGCAAAACGGAAACAGATAGAAATATACTTTTTTTTGTCCTGATGATAGAAGAGACTTTAACTCATTCAAGCCCAAAAACGTATAAATACGCTATTTTTTTAATACTTTGTCCTGCACTCCCAAAAACGTATTTATACGTTGTTGTTGTTTTTTTTAATGCTACCGCATAAAATTTCATGCGGTAAAGGCTGACTTGAAGAGGTCGCTTAAAGCAATGATAGTTATTCCAAAAAACGGCCAGCAGGTGTCAGAATAGTATAAGAGATAAGCAACAAGCTCTTTTTTCCCCCCAGTGTTTTAAACAGGTTTGTGAATCATGCTGAAACTTAGCTATATTCTAATGCTAATTGCTGCAAACAGGAAACGGATACAAATATACTTTTTTTTCCTGCTGATAGAAGAGACTCTCATCTTTCTTTTGGTAGATCCCATGTTTTTATAGCCATACAACAGAGTATTCTGTGAACTTTGCAAAATCAGTCAAAATCCAGTAAAACATGCGGGAGTGAAGGGGGTTGCTTCAACGAAAATGTCTGCGAGTGTATCAGTTACAATATTCAACCTTTTTCAATGCAGAATTTTTTTTTTCCAGAAATATTTGTAAAAGCTTCATTTTGTAGAAGCTTGACTCAAATGAGTGGGCAGTTTGTTCCACATTGCCACAGCTCGAAACAGGACAGATCTACGCACAACTTCAGTTCTAGGTACTGGTCTTGTCCAATGACGATGAGCTCAAATAATGTCACTGATTATACAATCGTACTAATATTTCTGAATAAACACAACAGATTGCATTTCAGTCTCTCTTCTACTGTAAGCCACGAGTGGCGAGGGCATCTCTTGTCTCTCTGTTTGACTTTCAATTGGATCGAAATCTCGAATCTAACGAGCTTGCTTCAACCTTCAAAGCTTTCGTTTTCTTCAGGTGCTTTTCCGAACAGTCGGCGTTACGATGGGTTCAAATACTTGCACAAATTGGAATTTAGTCTTCGTGCGCCTCCAGTGTTGTGCTGCGCGATACCAGACAGCGCTGACACTCTTCTGAGAGAGAGATGCGGAATAACTAAAAGCAAGAAGAGGAGGCAGCGAATGTCCTCGTTTTACTCCCATTGACTAATCTAATCCTACTAATCGGTTGTTCCCACAGAGCAGAGAGAAATACACGCCTGTGAGTATACGTTCCGTTTGTACTTTGTGTCAAAGAAGCAGTTGTTTGAAGGTTTATACTTAGCTTAACTTCAATGCTAATTTCTGCTTGCCCGTATTGTATCATATCTTGCAAGGAAGATGACAGACTTTTAAACTAAATTATATGGTTTGGTTGAACATTTCGGTTCATTTTCTTTGACGTGTCAGTTTTACAGTAAGCTGGGAGCGACAAATAATATGGTAAGTCATAGTAAATTGTTGTGTTTGGTTTGTTTATTGCAGATTTCCACCTATTGCAGGTTCACCTATTTATTGTGGGGGCTCACTGTATCTGTATACAAGCTATTAACTCATTTGCTCCCAATAACGTGTAAATATTTTATTTTATTTTATTTTAAGTGTCCCAAAGACGTATTTATACGTTTTTTTTTGTTATTTTATGCTAGAGCATACAGAAGGCTTTGATGCAGCCTCTCAACTTCAAAGAACGGTTGCAGAAATGGTAGTTATTACACAAACGGCCAGCAGGTGGCAGCAGAGCAAAGGAGATCAACCAGGGCCATCTAGAAAAAAAGCTAAATGACTTTGAATTTTAAATAGATTTGCAAAAACTGATGAAACTTAGCTCTCTTCTAATGCTAATTGCTGCAAAACAGAAACAGATAGAAACAAGACTTTTTTTTTTCCTGATGAAAGAAGAGACTTTAATCTTTCTTTTGGTAGGTTCCACGCTTTTATAGCAATTGAACACAATATTCTGTGGGCCTTGCAAAATCAGTCAAAATCCAGTAAAACAGCCGGGAGCGAACGGGATTGCGAAATGTGAAAATGGCGGCGAGTGAATTAGTTAAAAAGGGAAATTTTCCATGCTGTGTCACCTTAAAAGTATTGTTAACATTCACTCGCAGCCATTTTTACTGAAGCGACCCCCTTCGCTCCCAGCTGTTTTACTGGATTTTGCAAAGCCCAGAGAATATTGTGGAATGGAATCTACCAAAACAAAGATTAGAATCTCTTCTTTAATCAAGAGAAAAAAAAAAGTATGTTTGTATCTGTTTCTGTTTTGCAGCAATTAGCATTAGAATACTGTATAGCTAAGTTTCATCATTATTCACAACCCTGTTGAAAACACTGGCGAAAAGAGCTTGTTGCAACATGGCCCTGGTTGATCTCTTATACTCTGCTGCCACCTGCTAGTCATTTTTTTTTCTCTAATAACTACCTAACTATTGCTTTAAGCGACCTCTTCAGAAGCTGCATCAAAGCCTTCTGTATGCTCTAGCACAGCGATGTCCAAACTCAGTCCTCAAGGGCCGGAGTCCTGCAGGTTTTGGATGTTTCCCTGCTCCAGTGCACCTATTCCAATGAACAGGATTGTTATCGGGCTTATGCAAAGCTTGCTGATGAGCTTCTTGTGTGTTGCAGAAGAGAAACATCCAAAACCTGCAGGACTCCGGCCCTTGAGGACCGAGTTTGGACACCACTGCTCTAGCATAAAAAAAAAAACATAAATACGTTTTGGGGACCATGGCAACATTGAAAATAGAACGTGTTTATACGTTTTTGGCAGCAAATGAGTTAACAGCTACAGAATAATGAGGGAAAATGCCGACAAACTCCATTTTCTGGATTTATGACCATCTTTATCATCAAAAACAAACCCCACCTGCTGTATTCCAAATTGACAAAGAGCCGAGCGAGCCACTTTGCATTCTTCTCCTTGCAGGAGAAAGTTATTAAGAACATTCCATTGTGGCACTGTCACGCAAACCCATTTGGCTCATAAAGACTCGTACTCACACACACGCACACACACACGTTTTCATTTATCATCAGCGCACTGAAATGGGCGACGATTCCCTCGATGCCGGCTTGCATGTAAATATCGCTTACATTAGCGCGGCCGACGCGACGCGACGCGACGCGACGCGACGGCCGCACGTTTAGAATGCTAAACGGCGGCGGGACAATGTCAGCGGTCGTCGGCGGCGAGAGAGGAGACGGGATAATGCCCGTGGAACACCAGGCGGCATTGAAAGCGCTCAAAAGAGGCAGCGGCAGAACCTCAGCGCCGTGCCGCGTATAAATATTTATGGGCCACTGACTGACAGCTACTGCATTGTGCTCCCAGGAGACAACATGTTTTCACATTGTGCACAGACAACACAAACACACACACACGCACGCACGCACTTGCACACTGCGGACGTGAGTAGAGCGCAAAAACCAGCGTGCAAAATTACAATTTTGACCAAAAGCCCCTCAAATCTCACAAGCCACCGTCCCAGCATGAGCCAGATTAGCGAGGATGCTAAAGCCAATACCCCCGAGGTCCTAAAATTTGCCTTTAAAGTCGCAGGAATCAGCGTTTAAGCCGACGTGTATTCCAAAACGAGCAGCAAGCGTCAACAACAGAAGAAAAAATAAATAAAATACACTCGGGAAAAAGTTGCTGTCTCACCAGCAGTGAATGTTGCGAGACCTCGTGAGCACGATTTCGAACATAGCGAAAAGGAATACAATGTGGACAAGGAGCCGCATGATGCGTCACCACTAAAACCTGTCACAATATGTCATGTCAGTGTACGTATACTAGGGATGTAACGATACGGGCAATATCGTGATATCGCGATATTAAATCTGCCACAATATATCGTCGTCGTCATGTCACGATATTAAAAACTCATTTACTCCCAATAACGTATAAATACGTTTTTTTAATGTTATAAGTGTCCCAAAGACGTATTTATACGTTTTTTTGTTTTGTTTTTTTATGCTAGAGCATACAGAAGGCAACGGTTGCAGAAATGGTAGTTATTACACAAACGGCCAGCAGGTGGCAGCAGAGCAAAGGAGATCAACCAGGGCCATGTAGAAAAAAAGCTCAATTACTTAGAATTTTAAATAGATTTGTGAAAACTGATGAAACTTAGCTCTCTTCTAATGCTAATTGCTGCAAAACGGAAACAGATAGACACATACTTTTTTTCCTGATGAAAGAAGTGACTTTAATCTTTCTTTTGGTAGGTTCCGTGTTTTTATAGCAATAGAACACAATATTCTGTGGGCCTTGCAAAATCAGTCCAAATCCAGTAAAACAGCCGGGAGCGAACGGGATTGCGCAATGTGAAAATGGCGGCGAGTGAATGAGTTAAAAGCAGCACATCTGTTAAAAAAAAAAAAAAAAAGTCAAGTTGATTTCTATTTGTGCAGTACTAGCACCCTCTGGTGGCTAGTTTTTGAGTTTAATTTTCACAAGTCATGTTTTGGCCCTCATATGTTTAAAATCCACGCTAATGGTCGGATGAAGGGGTACGTAACGCATCACCACGTAAAGCAGTAAGACTTCACTTGTCACCATTGATCTTATCGTGTTGATTTTACAAACGTACAATTGTTGACAATTATTTGGAATGTCGTGTCAGGGAATAACCTCCGGAAATCGACCATATGCTGCTTCAGCGTTTAAATCTGTAAGACTCTTGCAACTTGTCATCCAAAGTAAGCTCGACTTTTGTTCTCGTCTTTTCCAAACAAACGTACAATTGTCGCAGCTTCTCGGAAACACAGCGTACAAGAGTAACCTCGGGCGCGTCCGCTTCGACTCGCTTCGCATCTCTCCGGTGGCGTGTCGGCGACCAATCTGGATTGGCTTAGCCCGAGCGAGAGAGCGTAAAAGGAAGGAAGCAAGGCGAGGCGCGCATGTGGAAGGTCAATCTAATTGTAATGACACATCCGAGCACCACGCACCAACATACTGTAAATCACCCTTCACACTCCTCTGCCTCGATGCTTTCATTCGCATTCGTTACGCTCAAACGGAGAGAGCGAGCAGGAGCAGGAGCAGGAGCAGGAACAGGAACTCGGGCTTCGATGGCCGTAGATCTCGCGACCAACCGGACTTGGAAACGGCGAGGGCGGCGTTTTGCAATCTTTATTTGGCTAATGCTTATACAGTGCTACCTCTACTTAGGAAATTAATTGGTTCTGGAAGAAAGTTCTTAAGTAGAAAATTTTGTAAGTAGAGACGCGTTTTCCATGTAAACGCCCTAATCCGTTCCAAGCCTCCCAAAATTCAGACATAAATGTTTTATAAAGCATAAAAATGCATCAAAACATGTAACAAATACATGTTACAATTAGATTATTGCACAATAAATGAGTTGTGCAAAATGTAAAAAAACAAAGAATAAAGTAAAGAATAAAAAATGATGATCATTTACCTTTTTAACTGCTGTCCTCATCGTTTTTTGCCCTCTTTGGTTCATGTTCTCCTCTCTCAGAAGTGTTTTTTTTTGTGTGTGTTTTTTTTTTTTTGCCTGGTGTTTTGTAAAGAACTGATCCATGGATGTTTGCTTTTTTTTTTTTCTTATCTTCGTGAGCAAACGCCCGACTAGTGAACACTTTTTCTGGGCGATTCTTTTCAACAAATTCTGAAACTTCATGGAAACTTCCGGTATGGCGAGGCATCTTTTTCAAAAAAAGGCCCGTCTCGTCGCAATTAAAAACTTACTGTGCCTTCATCAATCACCAATTGTCTGAATTTTTGCACAAATTCGTCGGCCGTTAGTTCATACATTTACGAGAAACTATCGGAACACTTCATGGGCCGCGCGATGAATGATGAGGACGCCGATCTAGTATTTACGCTCATAGATACCTATGGTAGGAAATAGCCATAGCCGAAAGTATGTTGCGTTCGGTACCTTTCGTATCTAGAAATTTCTTTCGTAACAAGAGGCAATATTTTCCCGTTGAGGCGTTTCGTAACTCGAAAATTTCATATGAAGAGACGTTCGTAAGTAGAGGTTCCGCTGTATTTTACAATTGAAAAATCTCGCGGCGCATGGCTTAGTAGTTGTTCTACCTGTCACAAATCATCGCTGACGAAGGTGGCCCTCAATTGAAAAAGTTTGGACACCCCTGATATTATAGAGGGCACAAGGCACCCGGGAAAAGTATCAAATAAAATTTTGTTGACCTCACTGGTCAACATGAAATTCGGTGGACGCGTCTAATGTTAGTTAACAGCGCACACACACACACACAAAAGTCTCAAAAAGGATCCTGGCTGAAATTGAACAGACAGATTTTGGTTTGCAGCAGAATTTTCTGCAAATTACAAGACTCATATTTTGACATTCATCACTGCCCACTGCTTTAAATTATTTTGCTTGCTCATTTGATGTCTTGGGTTGTTGTTTTCGTCCTTATTCGGACAACAGATCGCATAAACATATGACTCGAAATAATAGAAGCTCCGCCCCACTTTAACAAGCCCTTGCTTGCCTCGATGAACCAGTGACCTCGGATTAACCTGTGCATTGGATTTTTTTTTTTTTACGACCCAGAACGCTGATTTAAAAGCAAAGCAAAAAGGAGGCGGGGTGATGCGCTTCAAACGTAAATACATATTTGTTCAAAGCAAAAAAAAAAGTCCAAAAGGGGAAGGGTAAATAATGGAACACAACGTACAAAGCGTTTGGCCCATTCGGCGAGTTTGATCCACTTCGCACGCCTCATCTCTCCCAAAACGACTGCGGGAGATGTCAACTGGATGCGGGAGGCATTTTCAAACACAAACATCCCAACATCTACCGAGGGCGACTCCTGTGGGCGCCGTCTCGTCGCGAAAAAACATCGCGACGAGCCGCCGCCGGCTGTCAATCAGTGTCATGTGTATGGAGGAGGGGGGGGGCAGCCTGCTAAATTTAACTTCCTCTGTAGTCAAATGTAAACACAGAGGACCACAAGAGTGGCGCTTAAGAAATCACAAATGTGACAAAAGTAAAGAAAAATATAATGTAGGTCATCACGGAGTGGGAATGGTGAAACATGAAGCGAACGAAGCAAGGCAGCTAATGTTGGGGCAATTTAACCCCCCCCCCCCCCCCCCCCCCCACCCCAATCTGAACCGACACTTCAAAGTGTTGCCCTCAGTGAACGGCAATAAATTGAACGGGAGCGCCTGTAAACGGGCTCGGACGCAGAGGACGGTGGCTGTCAAATGATGCTCCTCACATGCTGAGAAAAACAACCACAAAAGGGTGCCTGACCCCCTCCCGGGACCGGCCGCCACCCACCCAATAAAGCGGACGCTTAATAGACGTTTCAGGTTTATGGTCATTGAGGTCGGGGGAGCGTCATAATGTCCTAACGAGAACAATCTCCTAACAGGTGTCCGTGTTTCTACGACATGAGTGAGGGTTCACCAACATTTGTGGTCCAGGGTCCCTTTACAAGGGGAGAATATTTCCCAAGGTGCCATTAATAATCCAGATGGTGATTAAATATAACGAGCGGTAACATGTGTATCACGAAATATCAAAGGAATTTTAAAAAGTTGCCTTTTATACCCCTCCGATATGGAGGTTTGCCCATTTTTTTATATGCAGGGCGATTCAAAAAGAATGACCCTATTTCATGATCACATTCTAAGAAGGAAAAATAGCAAAAAAATAACATAATAAGAAAAAGTATTCCACTAAGAGTCAAGTTTTACTTCACGTTACAAGTGCTCGATATGGTCTCCCCCTTTGCAGCACGAACGACATCAATACGATATGAGAATTCTTCCCAAACACGTTGAAGGACGTCGGGATCAATTGAATTGATCGCTGTTCGATGTTTGAAGTTTTCCAGGTCAGTTGGTAATGGCGGAACAAAGACTTTAACTTTCACAAACCCCCGGAGTAAAAAAAAAAAAAAAAAAATCACAAACTGTGAGGTCAGGAGATCTATGGGGATGCAACGATATCATGATACGATATTCAACTCAACTCAACTTTATTTATAAAGCGCTTTAAGAACAGGCGTTGCTGTATACAAAGTGCTGTACATAAACATTAGTTTTGCAGTACACGATACGATACGATAAGAAATTAATGATACGATAATTATCACGATATTGTGGAGAGATTGGCGATACAAAAAAGGTTACGATATTGTAAAAAAATGAGCTCATACTAAAAAAATAAAAATAAAATAATAATAATAATAAAAATACAATATTGTGCTTTTGTACATGACAGCAATGACTCGGTTCGCAATCATATTACGTTCCCCTTCATGTGACTATTAGTGTGGATTTTAAACATGTAAAGGCCAAAACATGCCTCGTGAAAATTAAACTGCACTAAAAAACTAGCCACCAGAGGGTGGATATAAACGGAAATAAACCTGACTTTTTTTCTTCTTTAAACAGATTTGCTGTTTGTTTTTAATATCGTGACATGACGACGACGATATATATATTGTGGCAGTTTTAATATCACGATATTTTTTGCCGTCGCTGCCAGACGCATAAGTCTGAATTATAGAAAACTGGGAAATCTGATCTTTCAAACACCCACTCCCTCATTCTGATTCATACATTTACTGACGAAATATTTGCTCATGAAGTAGGGTCATTCTTTTTTTAAATATATATGTAGATATGTCACGATAAGAGCAATATCTTGATATTAAAACTGCTAAAATCGTCCTCGTCATGTTCACAATATTTAAAAGGAACACATTTGTTAAAAAAAATAAAAAAAAGTCAGGTTGATTTCCATTTGTGCAGTTCTAGCACCCTCTAGTGGCTAGTTTATGAGTGTAATTGAATTTTCAATCGGGATGTTTTGGCCTTCTATGTTTCAAATCTATGCTAATTGTCAGATGAAGGGGAACCGAATTTGCTTGTGAGGCGATCAATGTGTGCCTCAATATTGTTATTAGAGATTGTAGGTGGTTTATATGCATTGATGTTATGCGCAAAAGCACAATATTGTGCTTTTTTTTTTTCTTTTTTTACAATATTGTGATCTTTTTTAAAATATCACCAACGCCCCACAATATCATGATAATTATCGTATCGTGATGTTTGGATATCGTTACATCCCTATATGTATATGTGGACCTCCAGTCTACAACTTGAGGATCCTCCAGAAATTGGTAGTACGGACGTCAGTTGTCAGAATATGGATGAATGACCTCATACGGGCTGTAACGACTCCACCGAGGGAGAATTTTATATTTCACAGCTCTAGGTAGCACGACTTCAAAAAGAGCACAAGTAGGTCATCTCCCTCCACAAATTCCACACAAATCCCCTCCTTTTCATAAAACACCAAGTTTGACTGCGCTTCACTCTCCTTCTCCATTTCCTGTCCGCTGGCCAGTCGTCCTGCTGGGCATCCGTCCGCAATAACAACCACAGAGGACGTCCGAGTGTGTCAACAACAACAACAACAACAACAGCAACAGCAGAGGGGGGAGAACTGCTTTTGTTGTTCTGGAAGTGTCGTGATTCAATAGAGCGACATGAAACTTGGTGGGCATATTTGTCACAAGTAGAGCCACAAAAAAAGACTGAAGAAGCCATACTTGAAAGACACAGTTAAGTTCTCCATTTTTGGTTTGGGTTATTCAGGGTTGCTGCAAAGACTGACTTGTCCTGCAGATTTTCTCCTATTATTGCCAAACACATATACAAATACATACATACATACATACATACATACATACATATATATATATATATATATATATATATATATAGACTTAGAATTGACTTTATTGATCCCTTTGGGATGGTTCCCTCTGGGAAATTTACATGTCCAGCAGCAATAAGAACAGAAAATAAAATAAAAAATAATTCAATCAATCAATAAATAAGGTTATTACACCAGAGATTTAATTAATTATAATAATAATAATAAAATAAAAATTCAACCAATCAAAACTGTATGTATATATATATATATATATATATATATATATATATATATATATATATATATATATATATATATATATATATATATATATATATATATATATATTCTCCCCGTGCCTGCGTGGGTCTTCTCCGGGTACTCCGGTCTCCTCCCACATTCCAAAGACATGCATGGCAGGTTAATTGGGCGCTCCGAATTGTCCCTAGGTGTGCGTGAGTGTGGATGGTTGTTCGTCTCTGTGTGCCCTGCGATTGGTTGGCAACCAGTCCAGGGTGTCCCCCGCCTACTGCCCAGAGCCAGCTGAGATAGGCGCCAGCAGCCCCCGCGACCCTTGTGAGGAATAAGCGGTCAAGAAAATGGATGGATGGATATATATATATATATATATATATATATATATATATATATATATATAACATGTATGTATATATTCATTTTTTGTAATTTTGTATTTATTTATTTATTTTTTTCTAATTCTGGTTCCTTATTTATTTTTCTTCCTCTGAATGTTAACTACTGTTTTTTGATGCTTATGTGTTGTCTTTCCTCGTGTAAAGCACATTGAGTTGCCTTGTGTATGAAATGTGCTATACAAATAAACAAATAAACTTGCCTAAATTGCCTCATTCTTGTTTTTTTGTTTTTTTTTGTTTTAGTTAACTAAAATAACCTTGCTATATACCTGCTGAAAAGGGCTAAATAAGTAAACTATTGCTTTAAAATGAAATGCGGTGGACATCATGAGTAGACCCACCAAAAAGTTTGAAGAAGCCATGCGCAAAAAAGCCACAAGATTCCTGCCATTTTTGATTTGAAAGTCAATTCAAGCCAACAGAGAGTAAAAGACGCAAAGACGGACGAATGACTCGACAAGTCTGAGAATCAACAGCAACTTCCTTCCACGCCAGTTGACCGCATCGACTCGTCCCCTCACGGCACGCGTTCGCGTTTGCGCTCCTTTTGTTTGCAATGCGAAACCGCCGCCTTCGCTTGTCGTTTTGCTTCATAAGCGATCGCAATTACGAAACGGTCGGATCAAAGAGGCACCTAAAAGAGGCTTTTTTCCACGTTGGGGCGGGGTGGGGGAAAAAAAAAAAAAAAAAAAACACCAAACGCCGCTTCCTCTCTTCTGTTTACACTGATGATGGAGGCTGAAGGCCTCGCAGGCGCGGCGCCGGTGATTGACGGAATGGGAATACACCTCCGGTTTTTTTTTTTCCCATGGAGGAGATGAAGGGAAGTACGGAGGAGAGACAAACTTCTTCTCCGCGCAAGGCGGCATGTACTATTAACCAGAGGCTTCCCTCCCGCATACACTGGATTAGCCACATTACGGATTCTCTTTCAGCTTTTTTTTGTTTTTGGCGGTGGGGGCGACGGGGCGGGGGGGCTCCAAGCAGTCAGCCAAGCGACAATTATACACGACGACACAGCGGGACGCGCACTTCATTTGAATAACGCACTCTTTAAAGACTCTATCAGGCTAACGCACCAAATGCTCACTTCTTGTTGATCTCTGATTAGCCTGCGTAAATCCACTTTGTGATGATGTTGACTTTTGGACGGAAATCAGTTTTGTTGTTTCGAAAACCATTGCTGTCATTTAATAGAAACCTAAATTTAAACCAAACAAAGCTATGCCATTGACTTCATAGTCACCTGCTTCCATCAAAAAAAAAAAAAAAAAAGACACACTTTTGTCTGACCGCATTTAACACATTCATCCCAGCCTTTTCCTATAAAAACATGGAATCTACCAAAAGTACATTTCTATCTGTTTCCGTTTTTTGCAGCAATTAGCATTAGACTATAGCTAAGTTTCATCATTATTCACAAATCTGTTTAGAACTGTTGGGAAATCAGCTTGTTTGCAGCATGGCCCTGGTTGATCTTTTATACTTTGCTGCCACCTGCTGGACGTTTTTTGTAATTACTATCACTACTTCAACCGTTCTCTGCAGTGCAGCACTGCATCAAAATCTTTCTGTATGCGCTAGCATTAAAAAACATATAAACACGTCTTTGGGACACTTAAATCATTTAAAATAGAACGCATTTATAAGTTTTTGGGAGCAAATGAGATGACATGCAAAATGAATTGGATGAGCCGAATAGTCCGAAATGAGACTTGAGCATAAATTTCGATGAAAGCGGACAATTAGGATGTCAACATTAGCAATTGTTTTCATCAAATTGACCTCTATGTACAGCATCAAGGCTAGGCATGAAGAAGTGGGCATTGGTTAGCACTGTGATAACGGATGGATGATGAGAAACTTAACTCATTTGCTCCCAATAACGTGTAAATACGTTTTTTTTTAGTTTTAAGTTACCCAAAGACGTATTTATACGTTTATTTTTATTTTTTTATGATAGCATACATAAGGCTTTGATGCAGCCTCTCAACTGCAAAGACCGGTTGCGGAAATGGTAGTCATTACACAAACGGCCAGCAGGTGGCAGCAGAGCAAAGAAGATCAACCAGGGCCATTTAGAAAAAAAGCTCAATTACTTACAATTTTAAATAGATTTGTGAAAACTGATGAAACTTAGCTCTCTTCTAGTGCTAATTACTGCAAAACGGAAACAGATAAAAACATACTTTTTTTTCCTGATGAAAGAAGAGACTTTAATCTTTCTTTTGATAGGATCCATGCCTTGATAGCAATAGAACACAATATTCTGTGGGCCTTGCAAAATCAGTCAAAATCCAGTAAAACAGCCGGGAGCGAACGGGATTGCGCAATGTGAAAATGGCTGCGAGTGAATAAGTAAAAAAAAAAAAATACAGACTAAGCACTGACTGAAGTGCGGATTAGTCAATAACCAGGTTAAGCACCGACGAACCTCTCAGTGCATCACTTGACGGACGGCCATTTTGCTAACGGATCCGTCAGTCCGTCCAGTACTGACGGAATGTCCACCTCTGTCCGTCGGTCCTAGAATAGTGGTGACAAAGTGATGACGGAAACGTGGTTAAAATCACAACGGACTGACGATTAAAGTTCGGTTTGGCCTGAAAAAACAAACAAAACAAAAACAACAAACAAAAACAAAACAAAACGACGGAATGATGATGACGATTGCCCACCTCCAATCGCTCAGATTTTCAGACTTTATGCTTGTGCCCAAACACTTTTGCCACAACATTCACTTCCAGCTGTGGGATCGTCTTCAGACAGGTATAAGCTTTTCCAAATTATGCCCAATCAACTTAATTTACCACAGGTCGACTTTAAAATGGAAAAAAAAACATCTCAAGGATAATCAGTGGAAATTGGTTGCACCTGGGCTCAATTTTTGATCTGCATAGTGATTGATTTCCTAGTTTCCAACATGACACAAAATGTTGAAACAGTGAAATTCTCATTTCAAGTATACAGCTGTTGTTCATTCAATATTGAACTCAAGGCAAAATGCATTTCAATACTTTTTTTAAAAAAAAATTTAAATAGCGACCAAGGCTGTGGCGCAGCCAAACATCTGGTGTCATCTGCCTCAACTTTTCCCATTTCGGCGCATCTGCTTTCCCGTCTTGCAGCGACTCTTTGCCGGCATATTAATTGGCAGATATTAATTACCCAGAGCAAAAGCACGAGCGGAATTCGAACATTCAAGCTATGATTGGCTTTCCTTTATCTCCCATTTCAATTCGCGCACTGTGCGGCCACGTGTGCCGATGTGACTCCTGAGCGGTAATGACGTCGGGAATGAAAACAATTTGGATGACTTGACCAATGTTTGTATAAGATTTGTTTTTTAGCGTGCGGTTCGTTGCAAGGGAGAGCGGAGATCGCATCGAGCAGACAAAGTTCAGTCCAGAAGGCCTTCTGACGCTTCGTTTTTTCCCCGCCTGCACCTAACACAGGGAGTGCTGCGGTCTTTTGGGGCATTGTGCACTTCTGGTGGTGAAATTTAGTCATGCACTCGATTGCCTTCCTAAAGCTTCGTTAGCATTAGCATCTGTCAGCTACGCTGTGGCCTGCACTTGGTGATTAGCAATTCAATTGCCTCTGAGCAGCGAGTGTTTTTACCAGCTTGCAGTTTGTGCACCAACCGACATTAAAGCCGGGTCCTCCACCGTGAGTTTGTGTAGCTCCATTCCGTTAAGAAGTGTTGCCATTTGCTGTTCCCGTTTGAATCTAAAGATTGTCCGGCTCGAATTCCGTTTGGACATTTGTTGTAACGGTCAAGGCCACACGATAAGGCTGCATTGTGGCGACAATGAAACCGCTGTCAATACGCAAAATGGGGGTTGGTGGTCTGGTTCCTGGAATGCGGCTGGCGTGGGCCGCTCTGCTGGGTGAGCTCGGCTGGGCAGCGCGCAGGAGTCATCGGATCTACAACGTGCTAGCAACCGGTGGTGCGAGCTGACCAGAATCGAGGCAGAAATTGCTTGAATAGCAATGGGCAGAATGCAAGCAAATTCAACATGTGTGAAAGCTGATTCGTGGTCAGCGAAGACGCTACTGGTGAAAGAGAAGAATTGGTTGCTCGCCTGGCGGGGTGGGCTTGCTGGTGGCGTCTGGGGACCGACTCACCAGTTGCCAAATGACTGGGACTAGCCACAATCTACACACGGACATTCAAGATGAACTGAGCGAGCAGTGTCTGGGATAATATGGGATGGATAACGATAAAAATTAATGACTATTCTAAATAATGTTATAGCAATGGGTCGACGGGGACGGGTCTCGAATAAGCTTCGGCTTCTACCCGTCAGCCCTTCTTTCGGATGTCAATGTTGCAAATGATGCGACGTGATTGATGTAAGCTGTAACGTGTCCGAAAGGAAAACATGAATAAACCAAGTGTTGCCATTCCTTAGAGTTGGAAATCTGTATCCAGCATGCTCTTGTTTAACCATGTTTCCGTAGGACAAAGTGCCAAACAAGTTCATCATTTCACGGCCTCAGGCGAAGTGAGCCCATTTGGTTTTCCAGTACTGGGACCTTAGCCAGGTTGGAGTTGGAATCGGCGGCCGACTAGCTTTTAGCTAAACGCGTACGCCTGCCCGTTTGCCGCTCTTTTGTCCGTTCACCGTTTTCCCTCTTGCTGTCAGATGTCTGCGCTCAGCTCTTCCAGTCTGATTTATTTTTTAAAAGATGTCATTTGCCCAGTTTTGTCTTCAACTGCGATCAGGAAATAATCATCACACATTCTCTTTTAAGAGCGCAGCCGAGCGGTATGCGATGTTTTCAGAGTCTTTAAAGGCTAGAAAATTGATAAACTCCCTGGAACTCCAGAAGCCACTTGCACAGCTCTGCACAACTATTTTGAAAACAAATAAACATGCAATGGTTTCCCATTTACTTAGAATAAAAAAAAAAAAGGGTGTTCAAAACAACCATAACCTAATGAGATGTGCTGCCTCAAGTAGTGATAGACCGATATGTTTTTTTTTTTTCAGGGCCGATGCCGATACCGATTATTAGTCGTCAAGGAGGCCGATAAATGATATTTCAAGCCGATATTCATTTGAGATATTTAGAAAAGACAGTTTTGTTTAATTAAAAATTAACGAAAATTGTAGAAATCGTAGGGAACTTCCAAGGGTCATCAGCATGTGTTAAGCTAAATACAAAACTAAGCAAGTAAATAAATAAATATATTAGTTTTCTACTGTAAATAAAGTTTTCCAAAATTTCAACATAATTTCAAAATTGATTTTATTATTATTATTATTATTATTATTATTATTATTATAAATTAAAAAGTGTTGGGACTTCAGTGTTTGCAAAAAATAAATAAATAAATACATAATTTTCTAAAGTTTTCTACTGTAAATAAAGTTTTCCAAAATTTCAACCTAATTTCAAATTTTTATTTATTTTATTTTTTATAAATTAAAGTGTTGGGACTTCCCAGTGTCAGCAGTGACAAATGTATACCAAATTAAATGTATCTAATATTGGGTTTTCATCAGGGTTCAAAAGATCTTCGCAGATAGTGAAAAATTGTCTGAATATGTTTGAAATGTCTTTGCAACAAGTAAAAAGTGTCAATAAACATCTTACAAATACTGATGAAAACACAAAATTTGCTATGTTCGCAAGCATTCGCTGCTCGGTGAGATTCCAGCTTTATCGGCCTTCAGATTCGTAAAAAAAAAGCCCGATGCCGATATTTGTCAACATGTCAAATATCGGCACCGATAATCAGCCCGGCCCGATAAAAACGGCAAAGACCGGTCGGTCATTTCCTTTTCTCCCAGATGACAACCACACTACGACATATAAACACACTACTGGTACTCTTTGGTATACGACCGTCTTCTCACACGATAACTCAAACAAAACTTGAATTTGCAGGCAAGATGGAAGGTGAAGGAAGTCTGTCAATCGCTCTGAAGCAGCCATTCTCTGCAATCCTGCAAAAACGAACTCGTCTGAGATCTTTGTCTACCAAATTTGAAGCTCTTGTATTATACACTTGAATGACGCTACCTTGTGAATCATTGGAGTTTTTTTTGTCCATAGACTGCAAAGCCATCAAACAGAAAACTCAAATTTACCCTTCAGGGTCAGAGCTAGACTAAACTCATTACTGTGCCTTTGCGCTTGCTCTTCTTTTTTTGCAATTTGCAATGCTAAATGTGCCTAAATTGCGTGCAATTAGCAAGCGGATTTTGCGACCACCTGCTGTGTCGAGCGGAGCAAATCATCAGTCAAGGCGTCAACCTTATTGTGGGCTTACAACACGAGTGGGAATTCAAACAAGACAGCAGTCCACAACATACCAGTTTCACGGAATCTAATATTTTGATGCACCAAGCATCGAAATAAATGATTAACACATTCATTGCCAGACCAGCAAAAAAAATGCATCAGTTGACGTCTTTTTCCGTCAATGGCAGTGAAAGAGTTAAAAATAGAACTAATAGTTAAGTTGAATGTTGTCGTTGCTTTTAATCTCTGACGTTTTAGAGAAGAACGGGCTGTATTTCACAACAGAGGTTCAACAAAATGTGAGATTAACCCTGAACAACGAGTTGACATAAACTCTGCGTTTTCGGTTCCAGTACAGCTGATTTCAACGCTGAGTAGTTGCACCTGGACTTACTACCAGACTTCACAGACCGCCTCAACCGAGCCCCGATTGGTCGAGTCACCGTGGCAACGGGGAAGCCGGGCGCATAACGACTACGCCAGCTAATGTAGCAGATGTAAGGACGGATTAAGTTGTGTATGTAGATGCTAGACTGTGATGTGAAACGGTACCGCTCAAAAAGGAAACCGCGGAAATGCCAGCATATCTATGCGCCGTCTGATAACATGATTCTCGCAACGAATATTTAATTCCCTGCGCAATAAAGCGGCACCTTCATCAATAGGTTCATTGTCAAAATGACATGCCACGTTCGTGACAACAAAAGTGGACTTTACGCTATAGACTACAGTAGGCGTATTTACGCAACAAGTCGCCGCAGCGGATTGAATGAATGAGGAAATGAATTGTCGTGTGTGGCTGAAATGAGGCGGGTACAGGGAAAAACTCGAGGTTCATTGTGACAAACCTGCCACCGACCTTGGACCATGTTACTACGGTCACTGAACGAGAGCTTAGATGACCTCTTTTTATGAAACAGGCTAGAGTTACCTCTCATCTTATGGTTTCAGTTAGGGATGTTAACGATATCTAAACATCACGATACGATATTATCACGATATGAAGGTCACGGTACGATAATTATCACGATATTGTGGGGGGGTTGGCGATATTTAAAAAAGATCACAATATTGTAAAAAAAACAAAACAGAGCTCATACTAAAAAAAAAGCACAATATTGTGCTTTTGTACATAACAGCAATGCATATAAACCACCTAAAATCTATCATAATATTGAGGCACTTACTTGCTAAGGCAAGCACACATTGAGTAGGTTCCCCTTTAACCGACAATTAGCATAGATTTTAAACATAGAAAGCCAAAACATCCCTAATTGAAAATTAAATTGCACTAATAAACTAGCCACTAGAGGGTGTTAGAACTGGATAAATGGAAATCAACCTGACTTTTAAATATTGTGAACATGGCGACGACGATATTGTGGCAGTTTTAATATCACGATATCACGATATTGCCCTTATCGTTACTTCCCTGGTTTCAGTTTCAGTTTCAGCTTTCTGAAACGGAAAACGCAGAGTTTCCCACATTTCATGGTTTCTTGAGCCAGCGTTCTCACGAAACCTGCTTTGTGAAATACAACCCAGGTGGGCGAATGTTAGGGTTAAAGTTCAAAAACAAGTGCAAATCAAGGAGTGTCTGTTAACACGGCAAAGATTTGGCAAGATCCTCTGGTAGCATGACAAGGAAACTCAGATTGCCCTTGTGTTGTAGCTAGGGTTGTCCCGATACAGTTTTTTGGCTCCCGATACCGATACCGAGCTTTGCAGTATCGGCCGATACCGATACCATACCGATACTTTAGTTTTTTTTTCCTCAACATGAAAAAGCTGTCCTGCCATTGGTTCAGAGCATTCAGGGGCAAATACGATATCTTAGATGGGCATGCAGTGAACATGTCACATAGGAGTGAATGTCGTGCACCAGCAAGACACAAGATGCTGCATCCAAAATTATTATATATTAGCGTTGGAATTAATGGTATCGGCATGTTATTTGTGAGTAGTCACCGATACCATTGTTTTAATGCAGTATCGGCACCTCTGCCGATACCAGTATCGGTATCGGAACACTAGTTGTAGCACAACACCCAGAAGCCACAGGGACAGGCAAACACAAAGCATGAAGGGCCAAGGAATAACTTGTTGTCGGGGAGCGAAGGTTGAGGTGATTACCAGTTGAAGCAACGAGCATATTTTTTATGTTCTGTTTTTGTTGTGCGCAACGTGCGGCGTTGCCGGCATCCCAAGCGGTTGGGCACCACTGTTGTAATAAGGCACGTTATCAGCCCAACACTTTTTGTTCATCTCGTCTGAAGCAGCTCAAAAAGGCCAAGCCAGTTTGCATCACAAATATCACGACCCCCGCCCGGCAAAAAGACAAACGCTCAGGTTAAAAAAAAAAGAAAAAAAAGATGGCGGCCGTGCGCGTCTTATCTGACAATTTATTCAGCAGCTCTTTTTTTTCCGAGAGCACCCACAATGCATTTTGTCCTACTGGAATATGCAAAAGATAAACAGTCATCTCCACTGAGCATTAATCATTGATTAAAACATGTTTTGCTTCTTCTTGTTTTGCTGTTTTTTTTTTTCTTTCTCTCCGCTGCGTAGAGGAAATTGGAATTGCCCCGAGGCGCAGGCATCAGGATCAGATTGCGGGGCTACGCTAGCAAGCTAGCGCCACTGCCGTTCTTATCTTGGCTGCGGAACAGGTCCAAAAACATATTGCGGGAAAGCTTTCGTGGATTTGCGGAGAGTTAAAAAATAAAAAAATAAAAAAAAATTGGGGAAAAAAATAAAAATAAATAACTTTGGAATTGACAGAGTACATGTGATAGTTTGATGCCTGACTTGTTCTCATATACATTCATTGCGAGCGTAGAAATCGAACGGAAGCAAGCTCTCTCTCTCTCTCACCTGACCCAGAAAGTGCCGATTGCCGTGGAGACGCTCTTAAATCAGAGCGCGCTCACCCCCTGGAGGTGCTTAAATCAAGTGTGCCCCCCCCCGTCATATATTTGACGTATACATATGTAACGCAGCACGGTGAGCCACGCGCCGGTGTACATCATGCGTGTGATGCAATGTCACGTTACATCAACGGGTTTATTGCGCCGATGCGTCACCTCGCTAGCACGTTAGCGGGTAGCAGGGGAGAGCAAACCAACGCCGATGACATGTTTAGCCTCGATTCTGCAAGTCAAATATTCATGTTTTTTTTTTTGTTTTTTTTTCCCTTAAAAGCCAAAGAAAAAAACTCCCGTGAGAAGATGAGCTGTTTTGTTTTTGTTATTAATGCACCGCTGGCTAACGTTTTTTTTAATGGCCGATAATAACAGACTTGCGCCGCTAACGAGCAAAAAAATCAAACACGTTAATGTTATCAGTCCTTTAAGAGCTGTTTTTGTTAACCGAAGTGAACATTATGATTGGATTTAAAAAAAAATATATATATATATATATTTTTAATGTTAACAACACTAATCAACATCAACAAATAAGCAAGAGTGAAATAAACTGAAGATAGTGGTACCATACATTTCCCCACATGCTCCAATTTTTGTGTTACACACTATGTGCAATTTTTTTTCTTTCTTTTTGGCAGGCTACTAGCGCACTGGCCCAACCACGCACGCATCTTAAAGAGAACAGTGTGCACCTCGGTTCCGAGAACAACACTTGAACTGGAGCTTTCACAAGGACCGCAGCGAAAAGGTGATCTTACCCTCGACGAGCTGCAACCGCAACACGGCTCCGGTGTACAATCTGTTCTATGCAACCCAGACTTTCTGAGGTTTAGTTGATGAAGGCATATTTTAGTGAGCAAGCATTCAAGAGATATTTGACTCACTGACACATTTTCAGCAGTAAATAGTGAATATTTTGTCAATAATTAATGCGGTAACGTCATTATTTTCCATGTACAATGAATACCTTTAAAAAGTCATTTTTGTACTTGCTGTCGACTGATGATGACATCACCTGTGCTGAGGAAGTAGGTCACGACCAATCATGGCTCACCTGTTTTAGAGGGACCTGCCCATTAATCCAGTTTGAATATAGATAGCAAGCTAAAACCTCATCAATAAACAAGAACTGCATGTTTGACGGGAGTCGGGCTGGTGGGCAGAAGTCAAAATGGCAAGGCTGATTTTTTATTTTTTTTTTTATGATTTTTTTTTTGTTTGTTTTTTTGTTTTGTTTGGGGTGACAGTCCAGCCCTGCACAAATCTGATATTCAGCAAAAAATAAATAAAAATAAATAAAAATAAAAAATAATAATAAAAAAAATAATAAAAAAAATAATAATAATAAAATATATATATATATATATATATATATATATATATATATCCCCCTTTAAAAAAAATATCAACAAAAAAAAATATATCAACAAAAAAAAAATGGGAGAAAAACCGATGTGATATTTGGATTATAGATCCGAAAATGCTGTAGAAAATGTTGTTGGCTACTTCGTTTACTTTTTTTTTTTTTTTTTTTTAATGCAAACCATTGTAATATTGTGGTTCTTGGAGTGGTTCTTTTTAGTTTTATTGATCTGTTATATTACTGTGATGACTATAGTTTGGGTTGGTTTTTTTTTTCTTTCTTTTTAAGAAAATGTGAATCTTGTACACCTTTAAAATGTTTCCGTTGTTATTGTATTCACTTTAAAATTTAATAAATGAAGTTATAAAAAAAAAAAAAAAAAAAAAAAAGTGATGTTCTGGACCTACAGTTCTACTGAACTGGGCATACACACAATTTATTAAAATCCAATATTGATGCTGGACAAAAGCATTGGTAGTGTAAAAACTGTCATGGCAACAGCCCTCCCAAATTTCCACTGAAATTCCGCCCCAAAAGCCAGTTTCATTTAGTAACATGGCCATTATGAGCAGACCCGCGTTTGATTTGATTTATTTTTTGCCTCCCCAAAAAGAAGCCGCGCCTAAAAAGAAAACGGCAAGTCTGCCATTTTGGCTCGAAGCCGACATTATTAGGCGCCATTTAGCCATTTTTATGGAGTCCTTAACTTGAAAGGCAAACTTGTTCTGGAGATCATTTAACATCATAAAGAGTTTATTTCCAATCTAACGGCTTCTTGATATATGGCCGCCGAGTGACCAAGTCGTGACATCGTGACGGCATCTGCTCGCATCTATAATCATCGCCACTCGTCGTCAGGCGGCGTCAGGCGGCGGCTGCTGCTGCTTCTTTGCTCGCCGTGCCTCTTAAATGCACGTTTGAACTGCACCTACACGCGCACACTCATTACCGAGTGTCACCGAGAGCAGGATAAGAAAAAAAAAAAAAATAATGCGGTGACCCGCGAGACTGTGACCTGTAGAATTGACATAATCTGCCGCCTTTGAGGAGCCAGTAATGACCTCTCATCGCCCGTGTGACACACTCTCCGTCTTCATTTCACACCCTCTTAGAGCAGCACAGATGGCCTTGGCATTTCGTTAACAGCCTCCCAAGTCTTTCGCCAGCCGCCGCTCTGCTCCTCTACGCCCAAAATGATTGGGAAAAAATGCGCCGGGAGATTGTGCAGAGGCACAATTTCCCAAGGGTGGAGGGGCTCGGTGGGGCGGCGCCCCGTCAGAGCCACCAGATCCCATTTAGTGTAGTTCCCCTCATATAACGCAGTTTTTTTTTTCTTCCTTCGAGCGTTTAAATCAGGGGTGTCCAACACGCGGCCCGCGGGCCGGATCAGGCCCGCAAAGGGATCTAATTGGGCCCGCGAGATAATTTTGTGAAGTAAAAAAAAAATAAAATTGTAACGTCGGACAAATTAACTCATTCACTCGCCGCCATTTTCACATTTCGCAATCCCGTTCGCTCCCGGCTGTTTTACTGGATTTCGACTGGTTTTGCAAGGCCCACAGAATATTATGTTCTATTGCTATAAAACCTATCAAAAGAAAGATTAAAGTCTCTTCTTTCATCAGGAAAAAAAAAAGTATGTTTCTATTTGTTTCCGTTTTGCAGCAATTAGCATTAGAAGAGAGCTAAGTGTCATCAGTTTTCACAAATCTATTCAAAATTGTAAGTAATTGAGCTTTTTTTCTACATGGCCCTGGTTGATCTCCTTTGCTCTGCTGCCACCTGCTGGCCGTTTGTGTAATAACTACCATTTCTGCAACCGTTCCGAGAGGCTGCGTCAAAGCCTTCTGTATGCTCTAGCATAAAAAACAAACAAACAAACAAACAAAAAAAACGTATAAATACGTCTTTGGGACACTTAAAACGTAAAAAAACGTATTTACACGTTATTGGGAGCAAATTAGTTAATCAGTTGGCCACTTTCAATATGCAGTCAAACCTCGGTTTTCGAACATAATCCGTTCCAGAAGGCTGTTCCAAAACCGAATTGTTCGAAATCCGAAACAATTTTTCCCATTATAATTAATGTAAATAATTTTAATCCGTTTCAATTCTAAAAAATTTATTTCCAAGTTTTTTTTTTTTTTTTACTATTTAACACCATAGACGGCACTGTATACTGTTTACCATAAATAGAAAAGGGTAGAAATAGACACTGTTTTATAAGATATCCTATCTAAAACGATGAAAACAAACAAACAAAATACAAACATTTCTTTTTTAAATTCAATAGTTCCGCGCACTACTTTACTTTTTTCTTCACCAGCTTTACCACGTGTTAAATTGGTAAAGCTATCTAATCTTTAACATGAATTCACTTGTGAAATTCTGCACATTTTTTGAAATTGTAAAATACAACTTGGCCTCCACAAATATATGCATTATTATTACATGTATTGCTTACCAGGATACACGTGGATTCTTCAACAAGCTATCAGAGACTTTTCACCCTCCATTTTGTATTACTGTGTGCTAATGTGTCTATTCACGGGTTAACACTTGGGTTAATGAGGTGGGACAAGGCCTGTGTAAGAAGAAAAAAAAAAGAAAAAAAAAATGCGACACCGGCGTCCACGCGGGGCGATTCGCCGCGGCTGCCGACGCCGTCCCTGAACTTTAATTCATTCAAATGAATTTTCTTTTTAATTGTTTTATCCTTGGTGTGCCGTAACTCCATTAGCGAGCGCGGCGCAGCAGAGATGAGATGCAATAATAATAGCGAGACGAAGCGTGGGTTGAAAAGTGCACGGTGGGACCCAGAGGAACAAAAGTCGACTTGGAAAAAAAAAAAGAAAGAAAAAAAAAAAGATGGAGATGAATGAAGCAGATTGGAGTTGATAGGACGGACATGTGCGTGTGTCGCAAGGCTTTTAAGAAATAATAAGTCCTCACGCACAACAATCACACTTCTGCCGTCGAGCTGTTGCGTAATTGTTCCCGTGGAGAACAAGAACAAGTCATCTGTCCACAGATCGCCAAAGGGAAAAAAAAAAAAAAAAATGAGTGGAAAATGACATGCTGTCAAGTTTCGGATTAAGGTGAAAATTCTGCTTTCTGAAAGATTCAGAATAAACCCGTTTACATGGTGAGTAAACAAGTTACTTTACTGTACTTCATTTATTTTATTTAATCTCCGGTGTAATAACCTTATTTATTGATTGATTGAATTGTTATTTTTTATTTTATTTTTATTATTATTATTATTATTAATTCAATCTGTGGTGTAATAACTTATTCGCGAGTTCGACTGGAGTAGGTCACGACAAATTATTTGCTCATCTATAATATCAAGCAGAAATTATTGCCAATCAAATAATGTTGAATCGAAAATCGATTCTGAATCGAATCGCAGACCCCAAAAAAACGGAATCGAATGGTGAGGCAGTCAAAGATTCCCACCCGTAGTTCATACTTCATACCTTACCTACCAACCAACCAACTTGTTGTTCAACACGTTTTGACCACCAATCTCCAACTGGGAAAATTCAAACGCTCCAAAAAGCCTCTCGAGGATGGCGCAGGCAAGGTCAGCGAGGGGTTAAACAACCAACTCATCACGTTTCGTCTCACCGGGATTTCACCGACGCAGGGTATACAACTTTCGGAAATTGTTCTGCAAGTTTTTGCTGCGTCATTGCACCGCACCGGACGACCTTGAGGGGGCGGCAGCCTCTTAACTGGAATCGTGTTTTTTTTTTGTTTTTTTTGCTCGTTAGACAGTTGTTACTTTTTGACGGCGCCTTAGAGGGTTCTGCTCGTAGTGGACACAGTGGAGCGGCCATTATTGTTAACTGCAATGCTGCCTCAGCGTTTTTCAGACCGCATGCCGAGACACGACGTCGACCCGACAATCGCGGCGCATTCAAGTATACTGCTCTCCTCTCAGGGATTCAAGTTTATTTTTCAAGGGCATATTTCATCTGCAAACAATGTATATATATATATATATATATATATATATGATTAGGCCTATCAACATTAGTATATTAAATTTAAAATGTAAAGTTCCTTTAATGTCACTCATTTTATTAATGCACGGTTAATAATAATAATAATAATAATAACATAATAATGCAAATATTTGTGGATTTTCCAATTTTGAAAATGTGCATAATTTCACAAGTAATTTCATGGTAAAGACGAGATTTGAAGATGAAAAGAAAAATGCACTGAGCTGTCACCGTCTTACAAATGCAATTATGCCATCTAGTGGCAGGAACAACAACCTCAACACAAATCAATATCAGTAGTTTTTTTTTTTTTAACAGTACAGTTCATCTTTTTAATTTTAACTCAATTTTAAGAATTATTATGAATTTATTGTCTTAATGACTAAAGGATGCAGCCATATTTCCATTAGTTTAACTTTTTTTCCCCCCCACTTTTATATTAACAAGAGTATTAAAACGAAGAAAAAATATTTTATTGTACATTTACATTTTCACTATATATATATATATATATATATATATATATATATATATATATAGTCTCGATGCAAAGCAAGGCGAAGTTGACGGGAATATTGTCCGAGGTGGAATACAAGAGAAATGGAGCATGCTTTTCAAACGACACCATTCTTCTGTGTGCGCGCGTATATATGTCTAGATATGAATATATTTATATATGCCCATTGATTGAGCAGACATTCACTTGTGAGCAAAGGCTTGGATTTGTCTGTCGTCGTGTGTGTGTGCGTGCGTGCGCGTCAGCGTGAAAGCGTCCGGCGTGGGAGTGAACACGAGGCGCTCTCCATTTGCTTCTTACGTAATACGAGCTGTTGGCTGGGAAATTCACACCAAATTGAAAATGGTTGCAAGATGGGTTTTTTTTTTTTTTTTTTTTTTTTTTGCAAATCATTAAAATGAAAACTGGAAGCTTTGGAGTCGCGGCGCCATCGTCAGTGAGCGATTTCTGCCAGTAAGCACGTCCAAACATCCAAACCGGAATCACGTCGTTGAACGTACGAGATCTTCACCATCGAGTTTCAACACGACACCACCAGGGAGGGCTGTGCAATTCATCAAAATTCAATTACAATTTCAATTGTTACACTACATCATTACAAAACTAGCATAATCGTTAAAAAAAAATAAAAGATTAATACCAATTTTTGAGTTGTTTAAATTTATACATTTGCACCTTTTTTTTTATTATTTTAAAACAACTAATTTAATAAATTTTGTTTCATCCAAAAGGAACTTGCATATTTAGTGTTTTAAAGAATTGTATTTGTCTTAATATTTTTTAATTTTTTTTTTTTTTTTTTTTTTTCTTACACTTGAACATTTTCTTGTTTTGTACCCCCCCCCCCAAAAAAAACTTCCAAATTTTTCCCCCAATAAATAAATAAATAAATAAATAAATATTATAAATTCGAAATTTACATAATTATAGTGTTTCTATTTTATTTTATTTTTTTTAAGTTTTACTATTTTTTAAATGCTTAAACATTTTCTTGTTTTGTACAAAAAAAAAAAAAAAAGGTTGGGGTGGGGTGGGGGGGTTGTAATGTGCTAATTCCTGTTCGGAATACAAATTCTAGTGAAATAATATACAAATATAAATATTGATACTGATATTTATCCATCCATCCATCCTAATGAATGTTATGAGAATCTGTTATAAACGCTCTAAAGATACAGAAATAGTGCGAATGGAAAAAATGCACAATATTAAGCCGCACAAAATCACTTTTTACCTTTTTTTTATGATCAATCTTGGCTGGCGTTATTATCTCTGCCAGGGAAGTTATGCGGCATTGTCACCTATCTTCACCATCATCATTATCGCGTTGTTATCGGGCTGCTCGCTTACGCTCAACTCGCTGCAGGCAGACGCGCATCGTTCCCGGACGCCGAGATATCAAGCAACTTAGGATATTCTTTTTTTTTTTTTTTTTTCTTTTTTTTTTCATACATTGCTCAAAAATAAATACAGCTGGGCTGCAACTTGTGTTTTTGTTTTTTTTAACTCATTCACTGCCATTGACGGAAAAAGACGTCAAATGATGCATTATTTGCCGGTCTGGCAATGAATGTGTTAAAAATGTCACTAATCATATGAAAACCATGATTACAAGATACATTTTTTTGGGAGTAGGCTATGATTTGAGTTGGACCAGGCCTATGTCAGAAACCTTAAGTTAGTTAGTTAGTTAGTTAGCAGGGTTATTTTTGTTAACTAAAACTAACGAAAAAAACTACAACTAAAATTGAAAAAACAATTTCGTTAACAAAATAAAATAAAAACAAAAATGCTTTTTAAAAAACGAAAACAAGAAACTGTTCAAAAGGGGTCTTACTCTGGCCCCGAACGCAGAAGCGAAATCTCATGACATGATTGACATCAATTTCATTTGTCATGTGAGTAAAAAAAAAAAATACAAAAAATTACGTCACGCCAACCTGTGTTACGAAGCGCGCGCGCGCGCGTGCGTGCGTGAGCGCTATTCCGAGCCGATTTGTGATCCTTACGGCGGGTGACATTGAAGGAATCTGTCAAGTGCCACTTAATGATGGGCTGCGTCTATTTATAGCCTGCTTGTTTGTTTTTCCGGTAAAAAAATAAAAATAAAATAATTCTTAGCTTTGTGTGTTTGTGTGCGTCACCGCCCTTGAGATTGTCAACTTGTGTCATCATCGAGTCGTCGGCATTGTGGCGGGTCAAAAATAGATGAGATAACGAGATATGTATTGCGTGCTCCCTAATGGTGGGCTGATCGATCGGGACAACATGTTCCCATAACTCCCATAACAGATGAAAAAAAAAAAAAAAAAAAAAGTGTAAAAGTAGCTGGAGAGAATCTGCATGCAAAATGGTGTTAATTTAGTCTGCCATTTTTAAATTTTGGTCTCAGTTTTAGTGCAAGTTCAGTCACGCTTGTTAGTTTTAATCACAGTTAGTCAACCTCATCCCATTTTTATTTAGTCCATTATTAGTCGACTATAAATCTCACATTTTAGTCTTTATTTTAGTCCAAGAAAACGACATTTTATTCGTCTATTTTTAGTCAACAAAAACTGTCAAAGTTTTAGTCTAGTTTTTTTCGTCAGGACAACCATTTTACCACTGGATATATATTAGGGCTGGGAATCTTTGACTGTCTCACGATTCGATTAGATTACGATTTTTGGGTCTACGATTCGATTCAGAATCGATTTCCGATTCTCGATTCAAACGATTCTTGATTCAAAATGATTTGATCGACAAATGATTCCTGCTTTAATTTACAGATATGCACAACATTGTCATGATCGACTCCGGTCTGCTTTGCAAGACAAAAATGACAAATAGAGACATTCAAGTGTCTTTTTTGTGTGTTTTTTTTTGTTTTTTTTGTTTAATCATTTATTAATTTTGTATTGTAAGTGCCTTTTTCCACAAAAACAGCATGTGGGCTACAACTGCCTTTTCCCCTTCTTCTTCTTTTCTAATTGAAATAAAATCGATTTTTGGACATTAATATCAATTCGATTCGATTCATAAGTGAGAATCTCGATTCTTTTAAGAATCGATTTTTTTGGCACACCCCTTATATATATATATATATATATATATATATATATATATATATATATATATATATATATATATATATTGTCAGCAGATTATATTGTACCTTTATGGATGGATGTATCGCTTTCATGCCTTTAAAAAAGCAAAAACAATAACTGTATTAACGATAAGACAAGATGAACATTTTTACATTAACAGGTGCAATAACACACAGAGTAAAAACGAGCACCGCTGCAAATAATCCACTGTGTATAAAATTAAAATTGACGACGCACTCGGTCACATTCGCGTGCGCGAGGTGGACAGTAATGTGATTGTCCCATGGCAGTTATTCATGATAACCGCCAACATTCACAAAGAAGAAATAAACAAACGGCGGGAACAAAAATCCTCCATCATCAAAAAGGTCATGCCACGCTCGCATGTGCGTTTTATACAATCATACCGAATGATGAATGATCGCAGTTGTCGGCGCTCGTTTACGATAACTGACACAACTCACAGCAGAAATAAATGGAACAAATCAAAAATTATTTAGAGGGTCAAATGCCAACGCAGGCATTGGGTATTGTTGCCAACCTCACGATACGATACGTATCACGATACAGGGGTATCGTATCACGATACGTATCGCGATACGTATCGTATCCCAATACATCAGGGGTGTCCAAACTTTTGCATTTGAGGGCCACATGCAGAAAACCAGAAAGAAGCAAGGGCCACATAATGTTATGAAGAGAAATTGCGTTTTGTCCTAAAAATTTGTACAAATAATTTATTTGTGCTTTTGCATATTTAGAAAAATGCTACAGTATATGAACCAATTTATTTGTAATATGGCAGTAGGGTTATTATAGTTTTGGAATTTTTCATTTGAGTTAGTTTTTATTAGTTTTTAGGGTGGTTCTGTTTTTATTAGTTTTAGTTCTTTAACTCATTTACTCCCAATGACGTATAAATACGTTTTTTTATGTTCTAAGTGTCCCAAAGATGTATTTATACGTTTGTTTGTTTGTTTGTTTGTTTTTTATTGCTAGAGCATACAGAAGGCTTTGATGCAGCCTCTCAACTGCAAAGAACGGTTGCAGAAATGGTAGTCATTACACAAACGGCCAGCAGGTGGCAGCAGAGCAAAGGAGATCAACCAGGGCCATCTAGTAAAAAAGCTCAATTACTTCCAATTTTAAATAGATTTGTGAAAACTGAGGAAACTTGGCTCTCTTCTAATGCTAATTGCTGCAAAATGGAAACAGATAGAAACATACTTTTTTTTTCCTGATGAAAGAAGAGACTTTCATCTTTCTTTTGGTAGGTTCCATGCTTTTATAGCAATTGAGCACAATATTCTGTGGGCCTTGCAAAACCAGTCAAAATCCAGTAAAACAGCCGGGAGTGAACGGGATTGCGCAATGTGAAAATGGCGGCGAGTGAATGAGTTAAAAAATGCTTAATTTTAGTTTAGTTTTAGTTAGTTTCAGTATTAGTTTTAGTTATTTTTTAAATGTGTTTTTATTTTTTTTTAAATGTATTTTACTTTTGCACAATATTTAAAAAAAAAAAAAAAAAAAAAAAACACCAGGGGAGTGACGTCATCTTAATGGCCCGCAACGAAATATTACCGTATGGAATTTTTTTTTAGCACACCCCTATGCGCAACGCAGGTGTAATATAATTAACAGGATTGCTCGTCCCGCCCGTTATTTTTGATAAACCGGAAATAAATCGAAACAAACGCAACGCAATCCAGTCAAAACGGCACGTGTGGGGAAAAAAAAAAGGTCTGCCGTGCAAACCGCACGCGTGTTCATTATGGGACCAAAATGTTGTGCGTCTCTGAATGAGCCAAGTAAACATGTTTTTCTTTTAAGCGCCTCCCTGGAGGATTCCGCCAAATGGCTGCGGAAGACTGAGAAAAAGTAAATCTTCTTTTTTTTTTTTTTTTTCTCCACTTCCATATGTCGCTACTTCTTGGGTGCACGCTTTTCTAAAAGCAACTATATTAAGCCGTCGCGCAGCTGGCTTCAACTATTGATGGCGATGTCTTAAAAGGGGAGACGCTCACAAAAAAACAGTTAAAGTGCATTCCGTGTCACCACTTTACTCGCCTTTCAACCGGAGACTTGCTTGAACACAGACAGGAGTGACCACTCAGCTATTAGCCGACCCGCCGCTGATGTCTCGCAGTGAGGGGTCGACAACCCCCCGCCTCCCAAAAAAAAATAACCTTGCAAAAAATAGCAGCCAAATTACTCTGCCTGTACCAGCGGGGGAACACACAACCAAACTGCAAAGGGAAAAAGTCTAAATAAGCTCAGTATATGATCAACACATACAGTGAACCCAAATTTGGAAGCAATTAATGAAACCCCCCCACTAAGGTTATTATAGTTTTGGAATTTTTCATTTTAGTTTTTGTTTGATTTTGATTATTATTATTATTTTTTTATTTTTTTATTTATTTTTTTTAGTTAGTTTTCAGGATGGTTTTGTTAGTTTTTATTAGTTTTAGTTATTTAATAAATGCTTTGTTTTAGTTTAGTTTTAGTTAGTTTTAGTATTAGTTTTAGTTTTTAAAAAAAAATGTGTATTACTTGTGTGCAATATTAAAAAAACAAAAAACAAAAAAAAAACACCATGGGAGCGACGTCATCTGAAGGTGCTTTTCGATTGGCTGCTGCTAGATGATGTCACTTCTGACTTTTATTTTTATTTTATTTTTATTTTTTTTAATTTAGTTAGCTTTAATTAGTTTTCAGGGTGGTTTTGTTAGTTTTTATTAGTTTTAGTTATTTAATAAGTGCTTAGTTTTAGTTTAGTTTGTTAGATTTAGTATTAGTTTTTATTAAATGTGTATTACTTGTGTGCAATATTAAAAATAAATAAATAAATAAAAATCGTGCTTTTGTAGGTACCAATGGAAAAAATTATAAAAATAACATAAAAAATATATAAATCAATCCATGAATTTTCTTGACTGCTTATTCCTCACAAGGGTCGTGGGGGGAGTGCTGGAGCCTATCTCAGCTGGCTTTTGGGCAGTAGGCGGGGTAGACCATGAACTGGTTGCCAGCCAATCGCAGAATATATAAAGATAATATATATATTGAGGCACTTGCTAATGTTCCTCCACATATTGACTCGATTGACAAGCAAATTACATGACCCTTCATCTGACTATTAGCGTGGATTTTAAACGTAGAAGGGCCAAAACATGCCTTGTGAAAATTAAAGTGCACTAAAAAAAAACGTTCTTTGCAGTTGAGAGGCTGCATCAAAGCCTTCTGTATGCTCTAGCATAAAAAAAAAAAACAATTAAACGTATAAATACGTCTTTGGGACACTTAAAACATTGAAAAAAACGTATTTACACGTTATTGGGAGCAAATGAGTTAATGTTAAAAAAAAAAGTGCCACACTAACGTTAAAATTTGATGTCAAATAGGGGGCCGCAAAATACATTCCTGCAAAGTTTGATTTTGAAATTGCCCATAAATGTGAATGTGAATGCTAGTTAGCGCCCAACGATTGACTGGGGGACCAAAAAGGTCATCACCTTAAGCGTATTCCTAAAATGATTCGCATGTGTAATCACATGACGTATATGTATGTCAGTTCAGGTCTCATTGCCCGGCAGCGCAGCTCACACGGGCCAGCCAGGGCCAAGCGAGGCAGTGATGCAATAAATGTGTGTGTTTGTGTGCGTGCGTGTGCGTGTTCAGGTAATGTAGTGGAGAGGACGGTAAGCCGTTCTGACACACACGTCTGGATCACGGAGGTTATCCGCCCGCCGCCGGCTACCGTCCGTGTAAGTGCGACCGCGTAGGTTTGTGTGTCATTTATTTATTTTTTTAATGTCTGCACGTTTGTGTTTGTTAGTGTTAGTGTGCATCTGAGCACGTCTTCCTATTGCGCAAAGATTCCATGAAACGAAACATGATGTCAAAAAGAAAACTTAATTTGGGTTTGGGTGGGGTGCGGGGGGGTCGTGGGGGGATGGGGGCTGGGGACCGGTGGGGCGCTGGGGGGGCCCGCTGGGCCTCGTTCCGTGGCCCTGGGCTCGGGGGTGTGGGCCGGGGCTGGGGCGGGGGTGTTCCGGGCGTCTGGGTCGGCTCGCCGACCGGTGTCCGCTCGGGTGGCTTGGGGGTGGCCTTGGTGCTGCCGCGGCCTGGGGATTCCGGGGGGGGGGGGGGGGGGGGGGGGGGGGGTTGGGGGTGCTCGCTTTGCTGGACCGCAGTTGACGGCTTCTTTCTTTGGAGGTGGTCCTTATGCATGCCAGATCCGTCGCACCAGCATCTACTGAAACTCAACAAAAGTAGCCTTTCCCTCCCACAGCCCCTTGAATCAGTGGGTGCTGGTGTCTGTGGTTCTCACTTTGCTTGATCTATCCTTCCCTCCTTCCTCTCTTTAGTTTTTCCTCTGGTCTCTTGAGATTTTAATTTATTAGAAGTACGAGGCTTCTGGGGTTGGCATAAGACTCTGGTTTTGTAACCACGTAGGAGGGGTCTTGTTGGTGCTGGACTACACTTTGATGGATTGGATGTACTGGCTTCTATGGATCTCACTCTGCCTCATCGATCCTTCCCTCCTTCCTCTCTTTAGTTTTTTCCTCTGGTCTCTGAGATAAATTTGATGGAATTTAGAGGCTCCCGGGGTTGGCGTAAGAGTTTGATTTTGTAACCATGGGGAAGGCAGGAAGTGTTTGGTCGGTGCTGGATTTCACTTTGATTTACCTTTCTTTTCTCTTTATTTCTTTTTTTTTTTCTCTCTGACCTTTTCTCTGGTCTCCTGACCATTTAAACCTCACGACTCTGGCAAGATTCTGAAGTACCTGGTTAAGGCGAAGGGTAATGGGATATTTATAAGGTTTTAGGTGAATTAATGAGTATAAATTTATATGTATTTGCACGCACACACACACACACACGCACGCACGCAAACGCACGCACGCAAACGCACACGCACACGCACACGCAAACGCACGCACACACAAAAAAAAAAAAAAAAAAAAAAAAAGGAGCAATGATGACAAGACGTTGAATCGGTAAGACTACCGAATGAACAATTCTGAGCTCTTAAAAAAAAAAAAAAAAAATAAAAAAAAAAAAAAAAGAATTAATTTGAGTAGAGATTGACCAGAGTTTTGAGTTCATTTAAAGTTCCTTTAATGCCACCATTTTTTATTTTTTTATTTATTTTTTTAACGCATGATGAATGACCGCCTCTTACTTGGAAAGCCTGTAGTGGGAGAATTCCAGTTGCACGTCAAAATTTAGCAGTAATAAGTTTCCTGATGATGCATATATTTGTGGAGACAAGTTGTCTCATCCCATCGTTGTGGGGTCAAGTTGTATTTTACCATTAAAAAAAATGTGTAGAATTCATAAGTTATTTCATGTTAAGAGTCGATAGCTCTTAATATGAAAAGAAAAATGCACTGAGTTCTCACCAACGTCTTACAAATGCAATTATGCCATCTAGTGGCAGAAACATGACTTCAGTACAATATCACAATTGTTTTTTTTTTGTTTTTTTTACCGTACAGTACATCTGTTTAATTTTAACTGCACTTTATGAATTATTATGAAATTACTGTATCAGTGACAAAAAGATGCAGCCATATTTATATTAGTTAAAAAAAATCAACTTTTGTTAACAAGAGTGAAAACTTCGAAAAAAAATATTTTATTGTACATTTTATTGCACATTTAGACCAGATATAAAATTTGAAATTAATCGTGAGTTAACTATTGAAGTCATGCGATTAATTACGATTCAAAATTTGAATCGTATGACACCCCTAATTTATTATTATTAGTATTATTATTATTATTATTATTATTATTGTTATTATTATTACTATTATTATTGTTGTTATTGTTATTATTATTATTATTATTATTATTATTATTATTATTATTATTATTATTATTAAAAATATTCGACAATGATTTGGAGTGAATTAATCACCTGTACAGCACTCTGTTGCACTATAATGAGCGTAGTTAGGATGTGGGACAAATGCACAAAAAAACAAAAACAAAACAAAAAAAAAAAAAAAGAGAAGAAAGATTTTGTTTTAGTGGGTTAGCAGGAAAAGTGAGCGGCCCTCTTCCATCATTGACTTCCTCCCGACACGCTGCCTCAGCCTTTTTTTTTTTTTTTTTTTTGGCCTCCATAATTTAAACTCTGTAGTGAAAACGAGGGCCAAAAATAGCGGCGCGCTATCATCTGCTCCATATGTTAACATCCCCGCAGCTGCCAGCGGCCATTGAGGAGCCCGAACGGGGCCGTCGGAATTACCCAGAATGCAGCACAATGTGGCACTCCACGCCGACTGTTATTTAGCCGCTCGTAATGAATTGAAAATGCCCAAAAAACAAAAAAAACAAAAAACTCGGCATGGAATGATGGCAAAATATGATTCATTTTCTCATTCTGATTTTGTATGAATCACTGTTTATGCTTTGAGAGGTTCACAATCACAGTGGAAACGGGTTTAAAGAGGATTATGCATTTTCTTCATAATAGAAAAAGAGTTCAGGGGTGAAAATAAGTTAACATTTTACCGTTTAAAAACAAAATGTTTGTTTATATAATATTCGATTTAATATTAAGTCCACATTGATACTGTATACATAATATACTGTATGTATGCAGGACCCCTAGCCTACTGTATCATTTCACTTTTATCGACAGATAATGTCATCCTTATTCCTTTACTTACACGCCGAGTCTGCCGCGTGTCCACTCCACACTGACAAACATCTCTTTTAGAGCCAAAGTCCTGCCAAGACTTATCGATCCGAGCCGCAGGTACACAATGAGTCCATTTCATGCGTACATGAGGAGAAAATATACGGCCGCAAAGAGCCAACGGTACCGTCGACACGCACGCACGCACGCACGCACTTGAGGTCTTTTTAGAGAACAGTGTGAAGTCCCAACGGGAGTCCATTGCCTCTCTTTTCCGCCATTTTAGGGCCCAGAAATGTCATTTTCGTTGTGGAAGATCAAATGACACAACAAGCTAAGGTTCATTTCGTCAACAAAACAAAAATCATTTCGTCAACACACGTTTTTCACCGGACTAAAACCAGACTAAAACCCTCATTAAAGGGATACTTTACGTATTTAGCCATTTTTGGCAGTCAAACATGAATATTTTGCCTATAATAAATTTGATATCTTTGTTATTTTTCACGTACAATTAGTACCCTTTAAAAACACATTTTGCAACTTGCTGTCGACTGAAAATGACATCACATGGGCCCAGGTAACCAATCACAGCTCAGCTTGTGAATGTCACGTGACCAAACCTAGAAAACAGGTCGACACCAAGTTGCAAAATGTGTTTCTAAAGGTACTAATTGTACGTGAAAAGTAATGAAAGTATCAAATTAATTATAGACAAAATATTAACTTTTTATTGCTATACTGGGCTAAATAAGTGAAGTATCCCTTTAATAAACAATAACTGTGACCAAATCAGTATGTATTTTTGTCGACTAATGAAGACGAGAATTTTTTTAAATTTATTTAATAAAAACTGGACTAACATCTTTGGACGTTTTAGTCCATGAACAACGAGACGAAAATGATATGATTTTGTAAAATCTCGTCTCTGCTAATCGGTCACTGTGACACGGTCATGTGACCCACAGTGACACGCCCCCTTACAAATCTGCAGCTAGCGAGTGCAACATGCACAAACACATGGGACAGACAGGCGGTGGATTCACGGTGAAAGGTTAAAAAAAAAAAAAAAAAAAAAAAGAGTAAATAGTAATAGTTATAACGTAACATTAATCCAATTGGTGTAATGTTCCAACAATAATGTTAATCTCACCGCTAACTATGCTGGCTAATTTACTAGCTCATAGCATGGAGCCAGAGTAGCCACACTGTTATTGTGTGTCAAGTTTTCATCGAAACAAAACGGAAAATTTCATGTGAAATAGTTTTAGATCCAAAATCAACATAATCTGCTGACAAAAAAAAATACAGGAGTTAAATGATCGTCTTGACTAAAACTAGATGAATAAAATGATGTTTTCTTGGACTAAAATAAAGACTAAAATGCTCAATTTATAATCAACTAAAAGTGGACTAAATGAAAACCGGATGAGGTTGACTAACTGGTAAAAACAAACAAGCGTGACTGAAACTGGACTAAAAAAAATGAGACAAAATTTAAAAATGGCGGATAAAATTAACACTACAACAAGCTACATCTGAGTCAGTCACACCTGTGACATTATGACAAATTTACTCGCGCCAATTGGTCAGCCGCTCATGAAAACCAGTCGTAGGATCCCGCACACTGTGCGGCAGTTGAGTCGCGTTCTATCACATCACTATCTTGAATTACATCCAGCAGACAGCAGACGTGTTTATGCGCATCACAAGCAAACAACAGGAAGATATCAGTTCTCACTATTACATGGTTTATCTCGAACGTAAACACCGACCAGCTTGGAAAGTAGAGCCTTTTAAAAACGTCATCGTTTTTTTTTTATCTCGAGCCGAGTTCGCCAACCTGCCGCTGCAGCTCACCATCTCCTATGCATTTTCATGACCTAGCTTTCCACGCTAGTTCACAAGCTAGCTCGACAGCCTTCGAAGACGTGGATTCGCTCGAAGAGACGAACAGGAAATAAATTATTGTCACGGAGCGATTAAGACATGCTTTAGCATTCCTCATAACTCTTCCTTTGCATTTTAATTCATTTCCTGTCCACCCAGTAGCACACGGCGAGCGCACGCCGTAGCATACAAGCTCGTCTGCCGTGACGCCTCATTAGCTGCCAGGACTCATCCTTGATTGGAGCCAGCTCTGGGCCAACGTGATAATTGCCACCTCCTAAATAATTACAGCCCCAGAGTTTCTTAGCGAGGTAAGTAATGAACTAATCCCGCAAAGTAGCTCATTACGGGTAGCGTGTGGCTAATGCTACATTGCGCCACGTGGATGCGTGCTGAAAGTAAGTAACCAGTTTGCTCTGAGGTCACATTGGATGTTGGTTGAAAAAAAAAAAAAAAAGTGTTAAGAAGTACAGCAAAAGATGAAACGTTAGTGATAAGCAATTTTTATTTTGAGTAAGCAAGCTAGTTAGCTAACTCTCTCGTTTACACAACTATAGTGGCAGTCTGGCAGATGTGCCCAGGCGAGTTGCCATGAAATCAAGTTGCCATGCTAACTGGCTTAGCGAGCTAGCTAGCTAGCAACCCTCAACAACAGCAATGCTAAGGATGGCTAACACTTTCTGGTATTATCATCGATTTATACACTGATGCTAGCGGAACATCCCAACAGACAGCTCTTGCCATGCTAGCCAGCAACGCAGCAACCTGGGAAGTACACTAAGATGGGTAATTGCTAACTACTGTAGCTAAGGTAAATTAGCACTTTTGAGATTTGTACACTGATTTCGATGGTAAAGCTCCAGACGATGTCACTTTGATGGTAGGATAGCTTTCGAGGCTAGTTTTAGTTTACCAGCAAGCTCTAGATGCTGCTATTCAAAGTTGCTATGTCTCCCTCAAAAGTGATAGCGGCCAAGGTTTCCGGATTATTGAGCTAAACAGTTTGTTTAAATATTAAGGGTGGTGACTGTTGGTTATCCTATCACTTTTTAAGTAGTTAACTCATGTTTACATTGATGTTGGCTTTGATGGAAGCATAGCTTTCTATGCTACTTCGCCTGCTAGCTAACTGTCCCTTAAAAACACAGATGACAATGTAAGATGCTAATTGAAGTAGCTAAATTACTCAATCTTAGTAATTGTAGTTTAACAGCGAGTCAGCCAGCTCGTTAGACGCTATAGTCATTGACTGCTGGAAGCTAATACTAATTAGCTAACCAGATGCTGTAGCTAATGCTAATTCCCTTAGCTGCTAACTTAGAAGATGACTTGTAACAAGTCCAGGAGAAGAGCTGGCAATTTTAGGTGAGACACTATCATGATAAAGGGAAATGTAATCAAAGCTGTTGGGTTCGTTAGCTTGAATGTTACTTGAATAGCCAGTGAAGTTAATGTCGACATGCATTTAAGGACTAGTTTTGTGTGTGTGGTGGCTGCATGCTCGACCCACACAGGTCAGTGTAAGCGGGCTAAAGCTCCATCCCGTCATAGTCACAAAACGTGTTAATCCCATGCGCACGACTAACCTTTCATGCCGAACTTGGAGCGCCGTCCGTATTTGTTGATGAGCACGAAAAGGACGAGGAGGAGGACGCAAGCAAATCCCGCCAGGCCCACCGCGATCGAGACCTGTTTCCAAAGCGAGAACATTTGTTGTTAGTTTGTTGTCATGATATCGTGAGCAAAGAAAATGAGCAATAATGTCAAAAGAGAAGACGACGTGGTTGTCTTTACTTAAAAAAACAAAAACTCACCCCAAACGTGTCTTCATCCGGGCGGCCTGAATCCGAGTCTGTTGGCGCAGAAGGGACTGCAAAATAAAAAAACACAAGAAGAAGACGTTAGAACGGAGCTTGGCTTGAGATCAGATGCCAGCATGCAGGGAGCTACAGGAAGAAGACCACACATAAAACAAACCAAAAAAAAACATGTATAAGCAGAACGAAGCGGCTGCAAAATAAGATATTTTTTACATACATATTTGTAAACAGTTGGACAACAGCTACTGGACACACTTGCCGTTTTTTTACCACTACATAAACGGACACGCTTCCTTTATTTCTTTTACATCCTCTCATCATCTCTCTTCTTTCAAAATGGCCGACTGTCAAAATTGACGAGTGCGCACGCACCGACGACTCGTTTTTGACATGTGGCTTGTTTCTACGTTTCTCTCACTGGCGCACTGCGCCTGCCGTCATGAACAAACGGCGTCGTCCCACCCGAAACAGCAGGATGAGGTCAAAACGGCAGCGGCGCGTAACGGCGCGACGCAGGTGGAATGAAGTGAAGCGCTACGAGGGAGAAACTTGAGGGCCCGCGGCCAGCGCGTCACAATCGCACTCATTTGTGCTCAAGTGAATGGCGGCGCCGCTACACTGCCTGCCAGCGGTTTCGCCACCGCATTAGCATCTTCCTCATCTTCTTCGGCGGCCTGTCATTTCCGAAACGCGCTCTCCTCGCACACCTCCGCTAGAATGTTTTCAAAATAAGAAGCGCTATTTTATGAGTAGTGGAGGGGGGGGGGGGGGGGGCGGGGGGGAATTCAGGGAAATAAAGTTGCAGATATGAGAAAACAGTTTCACAGAGAAAAAATAATTTCCTGAGAATAAAATTGAACTATGAGACAAGAGATAGAGAGGGGAAATCCGGAAAGCAAAGTTCTAACGCAGAAAACTCATTACGCTACACTAAGATTGTAATATAATGCCAAAACATTGCCACGTTGATTAAAAAAAAAAAAAAGAAAATGGGAGAAAAGAAATTATTTCATCCCTAAAAAACAATTTTAACATAATAAAGTTGTGCTATGAGGAAAACAGTCTTTCAAAATAATTTCAATGTTTCAATGTTGTTAAAATAAAATGCTGTTTTAGTGGTAAAAAAAAACCCCCTGCACTTTATTACCCCTAAAACAGCATTTTATTTTAACATTTTTTATTTTTATTTTATTTTTTTTAAAGTGGTAGAAATATGACAACAAAGTTATTGAAGAAAACAGTTGCAGTTTGCACAAAAAAAAAATCTTAATTTTACTGGTGGGAAAAAAATTGTTGAAACTGTATAAAAAATAAATTAAGAAAAGAAAATTTAGTAGAAAAATTGCTATTGTGCATGTAAACACATGACATCACGGGAATTAAGTTGTAAAATAACGGGAAGATATTAAAATCTTTAAAAAAAATATATTTTTTTAAGCAAGAAAAAATATTATTTTTACAAGAACACAATTGTGACAAAAGTTGTTCTTCTACAAGGGACCAAAAAAAAAAAAAAAAAGTATTTTCAAATAACTCATTTGTTGTAGTATGAGAAAATGTAATTGCTTTCTGCTGGAAAAAATAATTTCATATTCAATATGGTATTGACATGGTTTGGCAAAAACAAACAAAAATAACAAAACGTTATTTTACGACCAAATGATATTTGCACGTAAAAACCTAATTTTAGAAGAATTCAATTGCAATAAAAGAACACAGTCATAGTTTTAACACAAAAACAAAACAAAAAAACAACAACACATAATTTCCCACAAATTAAATTCTCAATGATAAAATAAAGAGCAAACACTTTTAGCGAAAAATAAGCTATTTCAATTGTAAACATCCTAACGTAGCAAATCAACCTTAATGCGATATGAAGCTAATATGTCCAAAAAACATGAAAATTCGCAGCTCAGTAATAAAAATAAAACACAAACAACACCTATTGGACAGACTGAGGACCAGAAATGAAAATCTGTTCTACTAATAAAAACACAATCAAATGATTTCATTGGTTGTTGTTGAACTGAAAGTAAGTGCAGAAGGGTCAATCTAACCTAAACGCTTCATCCGTCACAGGCTTTAATGCGGCGTAATAATGTGCATCCGATGAGGACGGACGGCCCGGCATGGAGATGGAGATGAAGGAGCGCCGCCATGAAGGTGAGAGATCAGAACGGCCCACTTTGTTTCAGCTGTCAGCAGACGCAGCAGGGAACGACACGCACCGCGCACGCCACATTTATAACAATAATTATCCCAAAGAGCAAATTGATTCTTCGCCATGCCCGGAAAAAAGTGTATGCGTCCTCGTGAAAATGTATGCATTTGCTCGGGAGCACCCTATGAAAAGCAGAATCAGCCACCCACATCAGTCTGACCAAGACATACAGACAGTTTAAGCGGGGACAGTCCCCAGCTTTTGAGCCTGGTGTCCCGAGTCCCAGCGGATTTCGCACTTTTACGCAGATCCTATCCCGGCGTTCCGTTTTGTTCTTTGCAGTTGAGAGGCTCCATCAAAGCCTTGTGTATGCTCTAGCATGAAAAAAAAACAAACGCAAAAAAACGTATAAATACGTCTTTGGGACACTTGAAACATAAAAAAACCAAAACGTATTTACACATTATTGGGAGCAAATGAGTTAATTTGTCTTTAATGCGTCCAAAAACATGTACGAGACCCCACGTATGTATTTGATGATTGTTGTGTTACTCTTTGATTTTGTAATATTATTAGATGACTACTATCTTTTATAAAAGTTCACAGTTTTGCATTTTGAAAACAAACTTCAGATACCCAAATTGGTTCTTTAACCTGGAAATGGGTTATCAAACAAACACGACAGCGTAGAAGAAAGAAAGAACACAAACCATGGCCGCAAAATCCTTAAACAGACACAAAAAAAAAAAATACCACCACGAAAAACAGCCATCGCTTCGATAACCACAAGACGAAGTGACCAAATTTCTCCATGGTAACTGTTCTAACTGTCTGTGTGTGTGTGCGTGTCTGTATATACGCTAAAGCCACACCAACAAATAAACTAAAAGCACTACAACTACTACAACAAAAAAGAAGAAGGCTAATCTAAGCAGGTTTAAATGTGAAAATCCAAATACTCACCGAGCTCCACCACGTCTGCAAAGAAGAAAACAAAGAAAGTCACGCCGTGTGCGACAAACTTGACAAGCGGATATTATTAACCTTGCTATATTGACCATGGGGAGAAATTTGCCAGCCTTTGTGGGGGTTGGCAGCCCCCCCCCCGTCTCCGGAACAATCTACCTGCCTCAAGCTCAGCAACCTTGCGACGGCGCACTTAAAACAAAAAAAAAAGCGACCCGGCCCCAAAAGAGCGACCGGGAACTTTCTGCGCAAGTTATTTGAATTTAAAATTGTGATGGTCTGAGTGAGGTGTCAAGCTGATTTGGAGGTTTAATAAAACATGCTTATTGAAAAATGTAAATGATGCTTACAAACATCCAAAAATGACGCACGGTAATTTTACGTCTTCAATTAACCTTTACAAGCTTTTGTCATCGAACCAAACCTGTTTTTGTGAACATCGAAGCGATCGTCAATGATCTAATGGATGACATTTTGTAAGCATCGAATACATTGTTTTGTTTTGACTTGATTCTTGATTCCAAAATGCTCCTAACTGGTGCCCGTAAGAGGGAGCACATTAACCCCTATCCTGGCCTCTCTTCACTGGCTGCCCGTAAAATTTTGAGTCCATTTTAACATTCTTTTATTTGTTTTTCAATCTCTAAATGGTCTTGCCCCACCTTACCTCGTTGAGCTCTTGCGCCCTCCTCTACGCACCGGCCCTTTCTTACCTTATTCTTTACTGCATGACCGATTTCCGTTTCATGTACAGCACTTTGTATGCAGCAATGCTTGTTTTAAAGTGCTTTATAAATAAAGTTGAGCTGAGTGGATTTAAACGTTAAGTTTATTGATAACGTCATTTGTCTTTGATAATGTTTTCAATGAACCTTACGCCCACGCACCGCCGAGTGACACGGTCAAAAGTGACGGAAGCGGACAATCACGAAACGGCAGCGAAGACAAAATTTTCATTTTTAGGACAAAGTATGTTGACCTCATTCAAGAGAGACCTGAAGTTATGATTTTGTAACACGTCAAATTCCCGCTCTTTTCATCAATGACCCCAGGATTCGTACCCACCTTCGTCATCAATGCCGGGCGCCATGAGGAAGTGTCCGTACACCGTCTTGGTGACCGTCCCGAGCGAGTTGCTGGCCTCCAGGGTGTAGTTGCCGTTGTTGATGTGGGTGGGGTTCTGGAAGGTCAGGCAGCCCTCCAGGTAGTCCTGGTAGAAGTCCATCTCGGTGCGGATGTACTGGTTGTGCAGGATCTCCTTGTTCTTGTGGAACCAGCGCAGCTTCGGGTGCGGGTACCCTCGCACCGTGAACTCAATGCAGGTGTCGTGGCGCTGCTCGGGCTCGGCCAGGCGAAGGATGACCGGCGGGACTGCGGACAGGGCAGAGGAACGCACTTTGACTTGGTTCCGTCATTTTAGCTCCAAAATGCATCGCACGCACCGTTGGCAACCTCAAAATAACATTTGCCAAATGGTTGTAAGTCAAGTGGGATATTTTTGGAAGGAAAACAAACCCTAACCCACCGGTACTTGTACTTTAGCTTCTTTTAATAAGTGTGAAATGATCACATACGTTTCACAAATATTTCCTCTTGAGCAGTCCATGTAGAAAAATAATTAGCGTTTCCTCGTTTTCTGCTGGGGTTAAGTTCCAAAAAAAATACTCGCAATAAATGAAATCCGCGAAGTAGCTATCTTTATGTCTTACATTTACTATCAATGTTTTAAGGCTCTAAAACTCCTCATCACACATACTCATTGAGGCATTTACTTTTTCTCACATTTCTCGCAGAATTGCATTAAAAAAAAATAAAAAATCCGCAATACAGTGAGACCGCAAAAAGTGAACCGAATTATAGCGAGGGAACGCTACACCACAACATTCGGCCATATAGCGAATAATCTGCTATATAATTCGGATTTAAAAAATCTGTGATGCTCTGTGAAGTGTATTTGTATGAAAAAAAACACTTGTTGGCCATAAATATAAAACAATAAGTAGGGCGCTCACGTGCGTCCATGTGACCACATATTCTTACCAGCAAACTACTTTTTTCATTTAAACCCAAAACGTAGAAATACGTCTTTTAATAATTTGTCCTTTAATCCCAAAAATGTATTTATGCGTTATTTTGTTGTTGTTTTTTATGCTAGACCAGATTGCTTTGATACAGCTTCTTATCTGAAGTGGTTGCCTAAAGCAATGGTATGACAAAAAAAAGAACAGCCAGCAGGTGGCAGAGTATAAGAGATCAGCCAGGGCCATGTTGCAACAAGCTCTTTTTGCCAGAGTTTTCAACAGGTTTGTGAATAATGATGAAAACTTACTATATTCTAATATTAATTGCTGCAAAACGGAAACGGATACAAATATACCTTTTTTTCCTGATGAAAAAGGGGACTCTAATCTTTCTTTTGGTAGGTTCTATGTTTTTAAAGCAATAGAATACAATTTTTTTTAGACCTTGCAAAATCAGTCCAAATCCAGTGAACGAAGGAGTTGCTGCACTGAAAATGGCTGCGAGTGAATGAGTTAAATGAAATCTAACAAAAGTTGTAACCTTATTAATATTAAGTCGTTTTCTTCACCGTTCTGTCGATTTTGTATGTAAATCAGAACACATTCAGCCTTTATCAATCAATAACCCATGCTCACGCGGCGTCAAAGTCACAAATGACACGAAATATTTGTTAATCCATCGCCATAAATCCAAAGAAAACTTTATTTCACCCCTAAAAATCAGTCACCAAGTTTCCAAACATTCCTAAAGCTTTAGGCTGACATTGTTTGGACAAGCCCAAAAACTGCAGCAGCAGACTAAATTGAAGCTATTTTGATTTACCCGGGGGAAGAGGTGACACATTGGGAGACAGGATCGTGCGGCGCTAAGGCGGGATGACGATAGCGACAACATGTTCATGGAGGAGCTCGGCGCGGAAACCTCCCAGCTTGACATTGCATCCCCAAAATTCACAGCCATAAAAGGGGGCATATTTGGGCTAAAGTTCATCTTTAATTGCTCGTATGAAAAAATGAGTCGGCCGCCTTGGAGTGCCTGCTTACCCGTCAAGCGCGAAAGTTACAAGGGGCTTCGCGATTTACAACAAAGTTCTGCGCTACAGCGGAAATTATAGGAGAGCACAATTACTCGACGCTAAACGCGATGTGTAGTCAGAATTACTTTAAACATTTGTATGAAAAACACTTTTAGGCCTTATATGGAAAACAATAAAAATGGGATAAAAAATAAAAGTACGGCGCAAACTGAGTAATTCACTGAGTATGTAATCGGCTATAAGAAGTCATGGGGCTCTATTTTTGTGCCCAGCGCCAGTCTCGAGCAAAGTGCAGACTAATTGTGTAATTGTGCACATGGATGGAGGTTTTTTTTTTTCTTCTTTTGGTTATTTCACAGATGAGCAGTTATGAAAGTGTGCCGTTGTGGGCGTGAGCGCACTTGACTTGCTTCCTGATGGATGGATAAATGGATGGATAGATGGATGGACGGATGGATGGATGGATGGATGGATGGATAGAGGATAGATGGATGGATAGAGGATAGATAGATGGATGGATGGATGTAGCAACACTGCGCTCAAGAAAAAAAAAACTGTCACATGGGCAGACGCGTTTCATCAACAATACACCGACTGATTTGTCTTTGTAATGAGCAGGTTACATCATCAAACTATCTGGCAGACAACCTTAACTTGCAAACAAGCCATCAACAACACCAAGGAACAAAAAAAATAAATAAATCGTCACACATATGCACCAATGCACACATTAATGATACGTTCACATCACTATTTGGCAGACAGGCTTACCTGGCAAGCCATCAATCCGAAATAAAAATACTAGGCTGACATCACGCTGTATTCCTATAAAGCACGTCAACAAACACTGCTGCTCAGCTACTTGTCATTCACAAGTGCTTATTTATTATTATTGAGTGCATGTGTGTCTGGTCATTCATAATAAGCAAGGCCATTTGGGGGGGGTCAACTTCCTGCAAAGAGAGACTGCTGGCTTGCACAACTTGATTAGCTTTGCCCGGCATCCTTGGACGCTTGCAAGACGGATACCGTGCAAGAGCAACAACTCATCTTTAAGATGAATTCATAAAGTCGACAGCTCAGATTTGAGCCCCTCTTGGATGTGCTTGGCAGACTGCATGCTAACATTATGCTAATAGAGGGCACAGGCTAACAAAAGCTTTGCAATTTAGCGTAGCTCATTTAAAATGCATTGTCCAGTAAGCAGGAGGTCGCGGGTTCAAATCCCACCTCTGACTGTACGTTGTAAATGTATCCATGGGCAATTATGCTAAGTGATTACATGTATACCAACTATCTTAGTTCCAATTTTACATCTAAATGAATGGCGGGTACTGCATGCCTAGGTGGCGCTATTGCGTGAATTTTATTTAATTTTATTTAATTTTGTTAAATACTCGCCCGGCGTTACGGAGACACGCAAGCGCGTTGGTTCAAATCTCGCTTGGGAAATATTTTATTAGCATTCAGCATTCCTACGCAATTTCTGCAGAAATTTCACTTGGTCTAGTTGTAAAAAAATCATTCATTCAGTGACCAGAGATGAACTGGAAATCAAAGCCCATTTGCCATGTCTAGTTCTTGAAAAATGATCACTGAATTTTAATACCGTGCTCTGTCCATATTTGATGGGAAAGGATTACGGTCTGTGTACTTTTCGGCCATTCGTTTTTCCTTCTGAAGCAAGGACACGCAAAACGGGAAACAAACCGATTTCCGTTTTTTGTTTTGATGTATATGAACAAATAACGGGAAACGAGTCGTCTCCCGTTTTTGTTGAAATAAAAACGAAAAACGGGAAACGAGCCCTAAGCCGATGTTCTATTATGTGTTTATTTAGCACAAATCGGGAAATGAAATGTGGCCGTAAACCGTTTTTCGCAAGCTGGTTTCTCCTTGACCCGGAAGCCGTTCATCTTTTGCGGCGCGTCACAAGCTGCTGCTGCAGTGGCAGCTTGCTGCCCCCTAGTGTCTATTTCGAGGTCCCTGTTGGCGCCTATTCTTCGGGACTTCTAAATATCGGTTAAGGCTCGTTTCCCGTTTTTCGTTTTTCATTTTTATTTCGACAAAAACGGGAGACGATTCGTTTCCCGTTATTTGTTCATATAAATAAAAAAAAAAAAAACGGAAATCGGTTTGTTTCCCGTTTTCCGTGTCCTTGCTTCAGAAGGAAAAACGAATGGCCGAAAAGTACACGGACCGATTACTGTTCTGTCTCGTGTACCTGCTTCCGATTGCGGCTCATTTTGCTAAATTCTCTATCGTAGATAAACGTATGTGTAACGAAAACAAAAACAAAAAGCAAACATAAAAATCTATACTTCTTGTTGATCAGTGAAATTACCGATTTTTCAAACTTTCCATGGAAGGTGACTTGAAAATGAGTTCATCGTGTAATTTAGTGCTCACGCAACATTAGCTAGCACGGCTTTGAATAACTGTAAGAATTGATTGATACCTAAAATGAATCATGAAAAAACACCAACTGTCAGTTGGCGCGCATGGTCGCCGCCTGCGATTGTGTGCTGATGGGTCGTCAAAAGCGCACAAAAGGGGGGGGGGGGGGGGGGATGAATCTTTGGAATTTCTATCTGAAAGCTGTCATTTGGCAAAACGACTTCTTTGATGGGCGCCCGACAGCGGTGACAATTAGGCAAAAAAGTCCGTTTCGCCGACAAGTCACGGGTACGTTTGGAATCATCTTGTTGACGGGCAGTTAGCGACGATCCATTTTTTATTTATTTTATTTTTTCCTTCGGCGGAGCTGTCATGGCCGCAATCGTTCCACACAATACGAGTCGTTCCGTTAGCAACGCGACGATAACAATGCTCGTCTTTGATCGGCGAAGGCAAGTCGACGTCTCTGTGTGTTATCTGGCCGGCACGTTTCTATGGAAACGTCTGTAAATGTGGTGGAACGCTGACAGTTGTCTGGATTTGTATTTTGGTGTATTTTGGGTCACTTTTCGGACATTAACAGTATGTAATGGTTAAATAATACATTGCAATTGTAAAAATAAGTTCAACACTTAACACAATAACAGTTTCGTTTTGAATGAGGGCGTCATTTGTTTTAGTAATTTAAAAAAAGGAAAATTTATTTTACAAACCTACTTTATAAAAAAATAATAATAATTAAATGCAATGGAATTTCAAATCTTCAAATATGAAATTAGTTTGACACCAAATGTGCTCATTTTAACTTTTGTTACTTCATTTCAATTTTAAATTTTCATTTTTTTAAATTAGTATGTTAAAACAGGGCTCCTATTTTTTTAAATTATTATTTTTTAATTTATTTTACGGGTGCAAGTAGAAGATTTACACTGTAAATCAACTTGAAGTATTTTAATTCCATTTTATTTTCACTATATTATTGAAAAGTCTAATCAACGAAAAAATAGAGTACCATAATAAAATTATATGTCATTTTTCGTGTGTGTGATGCAGAAGCAATCGATGAAAATTGTTGTTGCAAAGACTCAAATTTTCGGGGCAAAATGACAACCGTCTGGAGCCCTGTAAGCATTCTTTAAATATACAAAATGATCATTGGAAATTGACGTTTGAAAATGTAGTTAAGAATTTTAGAGGTCAAGATGAGCAAAACACAAATGTGCATTTTTTAAATTTAATTCAAAAATTTGGAAAAAAAAATCTAATTAAAGCTACACATTTATTGCAATTTGACCATGTATTTAATAATTGTATTTTACAATTTTTTATTTTATTTAATTATTGAATAATTATTTTCCCCCAAAATGAATGAATTATATATATATATATATATATATATATATATATATATATATATATATATATATATATATATATATATATATATAAATAACCGAAATTCAAAATGAAACCGATCTTGAAATGATAACCGAAATTGTGCAATTCAAAATGAAACCGATCTTGAAATGAGAATTGAAGGGGGGAAAAGTCCCCCATGCGGCCATTATTCAGGAGAGTCCCACAATAAAAGCCTCCATTGTAGTTTCAATCCGCCATCTGGAAAGAGTCGTCCCCCTTTTTGAACCGCGAGATGTGACGGCCGGTAATTCGTGCCGTCAATCACGCCGTTCCCTCGTCGCAGCGCGGGGTTGGAGCTACTTTGTGACATTTGCACAGACAATGGGCTCGCACCGCCGAGGAAATGTAATTACCAGCAGAGCATGTGGTGAAAAATTAATACGCGAGTTAATTTGTGGCAACCGGCACAGAGTGTCAACATGGGAGAAGAAGAAGAAGAAACGCCTGGAGACGACACCATCCCGGCATCCGGGTGGGGGAGGACGCCCCCCTTGAGGATTGCGAGACCAGACCCGGTCCCCAAGCACACGAGCGTGTCCCAGGACCAGCTGGCGGCCATTTTTCCACCGGGTGCACTTATGTAAGAGGCGATGCGGTACCGCGTATGCACGGCCAGGATGCCGGAGGAACGTCGCCATGACAACCGCATGCTTCCACCGCAGCCGGTTTGATTTCTTCTTTTTTTTTTTTTTTTTTTTTTTTTGCCAGCGCGCTCGCAGGCTGCGGGCGACGTCCTTGTTAATTAATCAGATCCATCAGTTACACTTGCTTTGCAAAAAAAAAGCGCGCAACACCTCATTGCATCCCAAATGTACCTGCTGCAGTTGGCGCAAGGGCCGTTCGTCGCTGGAACTCATTCTCCTTCCATATTCCAGTGTCATCAAGGCAGCCATTTTGGGGCGAGGAGCGGATGGCGGCCAAATAGCCCTTGTAGGCCTTTCGCTGGATGGGATTATAATGAGGCAGCGGCAGCCATTTACACACCCACTGGTGTTTATTCACATGTACGGCTGTCCGTGTAACAGCCTGTTTGCAAAAGAAGAAAAAAAAAAAAAAGAAGAAGAGGAGGAGGAGACCGGAGTACCCGGAGAAGACCCACGCGGGCACGGGGAGAACATGCAAACCCCACCCAGGAAGGGCGGAGCCTGGACTCGAACCCGAGTCCTCAGGACTAAATAAAAAAAATAAAAATAAAAAATAAAATAAAATAAAATAAAAAAAAAAGGAACAAAAGCATCGACGTGCTTCCAAGTCAAAATTTAAGTGAGTGGTATCCAAACTACGGCCCGGGGGCCATTTGCGGCGCCGTCCATTTTTCAGTGGCCCGTGACATTATGGTGCCATTAAAGGTCATTTTAGTCAACTAAAACTAAAATATAAAAAAAAATACTGTTACCGAAATAAAATAAAAATGAAAATGCTTTTTTTTTTTTTTTAAAAAACAACAACTACATTTTATGTTTACAAAAGTACAGTCTTCCCTCGCTATAACGCGGTTCACTTTTCGCGGTCTCGCTGTATCGCGGATTTTTTTTAAAGTGCAATTTTGCATATTTTTTTACAGTAATATACCCATTTTATAAAATTTATGAAGGTTTGAACATTGTCAATGTTTGAACAAGAGAGAAATGGGAGAACATGTAAATGCCTCAATGAGAAAAGTGTATAAATTGTGCGGTCGGGGATTTTTGAGCCTTAAAACATTTAGAAGAGTTGTAAAACATAAAGCTAACTACTTTGCGGATTTCATTTATTGCGGGTATTTTTTGGAACCTAACCCCAGCGGAAAACGAGGGAACACTGTAACTACCACCCGGGATATATATTGTCTGATTCCACGTTACTTATAATATTTGCTAAATGTAACGTTTAATATCAACTTTCCCCCATTGATTTTCAATGGGACAGACATTATCACTTTCCACGCCCACTTTCATACATACAACTGATCATCATGACCAGGTTCTGATATTGCTTAGTGGCACAGTTGGTAAAGCGCTTTGTCCAGTAACACGGAGGTTAAAATTTCAGAATTTATCTCTCATTTTAAGCATTCCGCATGCATTCAAATCTTAGCTATTAGCATTCAACATTCAGCATTCCCGCGCAATTTCTCCAGCAATTGCACTTAGTCTAGTTATTATTATCCATCCATCCATCCATCCATCCATTTTCTGAGCTGCTTGCTCCTCACAAGGGTCGCGGGGGGTGCTGTAGCCTATCTCAGCTGACTATTGCCAGTAGGCCGGGTACACCGTGAACTGGTTGCCAGCCAATCACAGGGCACACAGAGACGTAACAATCATCCACGCTCACAAGCACACCTCAGACAATTCATAGCGCCCAATTAACCTGCCATGCATGTCTTTGGAATGTGGGAGGAGACCGGAGTACCCGGAGAAGACCCACGCGGGCACGGTGGAGACCATGCAAACTCCGCCCAGGAAGGCCAAACCAAACCAAAACCAAAACCAAATATATAGTGCCACTAGATGGCACTATATATTACACACAGTCCCTTTAAAACAACAGCTTACAATGAGATTTAGCATTTTCTCGCCGCTCTATTTTCAAAAATGACTTTACGTCACTTAAAAGCAAGCAAAAATAGCTGATTTCACCACTGGACATGATCAATACATGTCACTTTTGAAGCCACAACAAACATGTATTGATCAACCGGCTGTTAATGTGGTCTTTGGATCACATCTTCCGATCGAGCAGCCCAACGACATGGATTTAGGCTAATGGATCAACATGATGCGTACATATTTGTCATTTTCAAAAAAGTAAAAAAAAAAGAAAAAAAAAAAAGTCTTCCCTCAGGCCTCATAAAACATCTCTTTCCACATGAGTGGAAATCACATTGGCAAGCTGTCCTCAACCTATATGGAAAAAAATATCAGGCCTCCGGTTTGAAAGATACGATACACATAGTGAAGAAAAGAAGTCAATAAATGGGGTTTAAGCCCCGGTCAGCCATGCACACACTTGTTAGCAGCGATTGGCCATCAAAGCCCGTCGACATTCTTTTTCACGATAAGCGTTGAGACGAGGCGTCGCGACACGACAGTGGCGCTTGTGCATTCATTAGTTGCCGTAATGACACACTCCATTGGGACTCACGTCGCTCTCGCTATATTTAACCCTCGCTAAGATGCTCTCATTCCAGCTCAGCAGCGCGTCTCGATGACTCGGTCGGCACAAGAGGAAGGAAATTCAAGGAAGGTCCTCAAAACCATCATACAACTTTGATGGCATCAGTTTAAAAAATAAATAAATAAATAAAAAATAAAAACCTTACACCAGCGTTTAGCGTTGCTCATACGTCTTCTGTCTGGAGATAATTTCAAAGTATGCACTTTGGATTGCCAAAATGGCTGCTTCAAACCCAAATTTTGGACTTCCGGTTCAGTTCTCAGCATTTCATTTATTGACAGATTTTTTTTGTGTGTCAAACTTGTATCAAGGGCTCTTTTTTTTTATTTTTTTTTTTATTTTATTTTTTTTAAAATAGAACTTACCCTTTTTTTTTATGAAGGACCAAAACTGTCAAAATTCAAAATGACTAAATAAATAAATAAATGACTAAAAGTGAAAATAAAAATGGATATAAAAAATATTATTCCAAAAAATATATATATAAATAGAAATAAAAAGAGCAATATCTATCTATCTATCTATCTATATGTAAATACATTTGTATTTAATTTTTGAATTATATATATTTTTTATATAATAGAACTTTTTATGGAGGACCAAAACTGCCAAAATTCAAAATAAAGTAAATGAATAAAATAAATAAATAAATGATTAAAAGTGAAAATAAAAATGGATATCAAAAATATAATTCCAAAAAAATAAATATAAATGGAAATAAAAAGAGCAATATATATATACACATAGTTAAAAAAAAACATTATTATTGTATAACATATTATTTTATTGTCTATGAAATTTCTGACCATTTATATGGTTAAAGAAATGAGCATGTCATATTGACCCGGGTACATTTTCTGTGTAACAAAGCGCCAAATGCAACAGTGGCAATGTCAGAATGTCAAATAAACACATTAGAGGTTTGAGCTTCGCCAGCGTAATAATTGACATTCAAGCAACCCAAAAGAAGAGAAAAAAACAAAAAACAAACCAAAGAAAGAAGCCTGGACTCACACTGCACGTTGAGCTGGATGGACGAGTTGGTCATGCCCACCACGTTCTCGGCGATGCACGTCAGCTGGAAGTTGTTGTCGTCGCGGCTGATGTTGAACAGCGTCAGGTTGATGGAGTGGATGTCGGGCCAGTAGACGTTGGACTTGAATATGCGAATTGAAAAACAAAACAAACGGGGAGTCCTTTAAACATGTCATTAATACAAAATTGCTGCAATTGACTCTCCGGCGTCTACTAATAGCTGTACAAGGATCGGGGAGGGGGGGGGGGGTGCTGGAGCCTATCCCAGCTGGCTTCGGGCAGTAGTTGGGGCACACCCTGAACTGGTTGCCAGCCAATCACAGGGCACACACAGATAAACAACCATCCACAGACACAAACACTTTACGAGTACATATTAAATTGTAAATATAGTTGAGCATCGTTGTAAAACACTATTATGTTTATTGTATATACTGTGATTTTATTGTTTATTGAGTTAAGCGATATCAGTGGCTTAGGCTGGAGGTGGCAAGCAAATTAGGTGGAGGTGGCCGCCTCTGAATTTTGTACGCAGGAAAAACCCTGGTCAGTCCATCGAAATCAAAAAACCAAATCGAACCATTCTTCTCCCTTGCGACTGTTTAACCTTTTTAACCAGCAAAGTTGGCGTCTGGGTTTGGGCATCGCCAAATAAAAGTGGTCAGGGGCCCTCGCGGGCGTGAGACGAGGGGTCCCTTAGGCTTTCGCTAACCTCATGCTAATTAACCGGAGAGCTCTAATTAATGAGCATGAGCGCTGCTCACTTAGCTGATCCTCTGTGGGTGTGTGTTTATACAGGACTTTTTTAAAGGCATTAGTCAAGGGGGCGGAGAACCATTTTTTTTTTTTTTTCCCCCCTCCCAAGCGTGCCCGCCCTTGAACTACTCCGGTGAAATAAATACTGTATAGCAGGGGTGTCAAACATAAGGCCCGCGGCCCGGATCAGGCCCGCAAAGGGGTTTAATCCGGCCCGCGAGATGATTTTATCAAGTGAAAAAATAATAATAATTGTAATGTCCACAATCAAAATACCGGTATATAAATTGTGTAACTTCACAAGCAGTCCTCAGATGAGCATCACAACTTGTACGGGGGAATCGTCGTCCTGGATGTCATTATTTGACACACAACTTAAAGTTACGGTTTGTTGAATTATTATTGTTATTCTTTTAAATTATAGACCGACAAACGTGTTAAATACGACGCAAATCCAATTAATGGTAACACAAATCGATATGACAAGGATTAGTGTCCTTATAACGTCATTAACTGCGCCACGCAATGCATTCTGGGAAGAATATATATGCAAAGCATGTGATTTAACACGTCCAGAACTCAGTGTTGCCGCGTTCCATTTGTATTTGTATTATTTTTTTGGAGCAATATGATTACAGTTGAGCTCCGTCAATCTAGGGCTGGCACATATATAGTGAAAATCTGCGCATAATTGACGGTAATCACTCATTTGCTCCCAATAACGTGTAAATACGTTTTTTTTTAGGTTTTAAGTGTCCCAAAGACGTATTTATACGTTTTTTGTTTATTGTTTTTTTTATGCTTAAGCATACAGAAGGCTTTGATGCAGCCTCTCAACTGCAAAAACGGTTGCAGAAATGGTAGTTATTACACAAACGGCCAGCAGGTGGCAGCAGAGCAAAGGAGATCAACCAGGCCCATGTTGAAAAAAGCTAAATTACTCACAATTCTAAATCGATTTGTGAAAACGGATGAAACTTAGCTCTCTTCTAATGCTAATTGCTGCAAAACGGAAACAGATAGAAACATACTTTTTTTTTTCCTGATGAAAGAGGAGACTTTAATCTTTCTTTTGATAGGTTCCATGTTTTTATAGCAATAGAGTGTGTGTACCAGGTGCGTGTTGATGGAGTTCAGGCCGTTGACGGTCCAGTCCACTTCAGGCAGGGGCGATCCGGATCCATTACAGCTCACCGTCACATTGTCGCCTTCCATCACCAGCACGCTGCTGTGGCTCACGCTCATCTCTGGCAAGTCTACACACGCACACGCACGTTCCTATAAATACACGCCCGTCGCCGCCTCTGTTGACGCGTTGTTTTTTTTTCTCACTGAATCAATTATTCCCCTCTTGTTAATGAAAAAAAACCAAAACAAACCGAGCACAATGGCGGCGCGCCAACGCTCGTCGATGAGTCACTTTTGACGTCACGCCCGCCTTTGACTCCATCCGAGCGACATCATGCTCGTACACTCGCGCCGCTTTGCTCGGTCGCTTTTTCACACGTGGGCTTTATTGTGTTGTCAAGTTATTTGAAGCTATTTTTTATTTTTTTTTTAGCTTTCAAAGCCGCCGTCCACCTTGAGCTGTTAAGAGATCAATCGCTCCATACATATACATTAGTGATAGACCGATATGTTTTTTTTTTGGTTTTTTTTCAAGGTACTGATATTATACTGATATTCGTAGTCAAGGAGGCCGATAACCGATATTTCAAGCCAATATTCATTTGCAGTAAAACAGGAAAAAAAAAAATTCTTTTAAACTACACGACTGTCTCAGAAAATTATTATTTTCCGTAATGCAATTAAATAAGCAAAAATGTCATACGTTCTGGATTCATTGCAAATCAACTGAAATATTGCATATTATATACAAATATATATATATATATATATATATATATATATATATATATATATAAATATATATAAATATAAATATTGAAATATTTTATTATTTGTGATATTGCTGATTATGGCTTACAGCTTAAGAAAACTCAAATATCCTATCTCAAAATATTAGAATATTTCCTCAGGCCAAGTTAAAAAAAAAAAAAAAAAAAAAAAAAAGGCATAATCAGCAATATTAAAACAGTAAATGGCTTGCAATATTTCAGTTGATTTGTAATGAATCCAGAATGGATGGCATTTTTGCTTATTTAATTGCACTACAGAAAATAATGGACTTTATCACAATATTCTAATTTTCTGAGACAGTCCTGTATATTTCCATGTTTGTTTAAAAAAATGCTAAAAAAAAAAAAAAAAAAAATGCAGCCCTTCCAGGGTCATTAGCATGTGTTAGTTAAGCTATATTAAAAAAAATAAATAAAAAACAAGTAAATAGACCCCAAAAGATTTCTACTGTAAATGAAGTTTTCTAAAATTTCAACATAGTTTTTTCAATAAAAGTGTAGGTGGTTCCTATTTTTTTATAAAGTGGAAATTTAAATAGATCCATAAATGAAAAGTTCTCGTATCTCACTGAGTGACAAATGCATGCGAATGTATCTAATTTTTTTTTTTTTTTTTTTTTTTTTTTTTAGGGTTCATAAAACATTTCAAAAGATCATTGCCGTGAAAAATTGTGTGAATATGTTCCAAATGTTGTTTGACTGTGAACGTCTTACAACACAAAATTCGCTACGTTCGCAAGTATTCACCGCTCAGTCAGATACCGGCTTTAGTGGCCTTCAGATTCAAAATGGCCGACGCCGATATTTGTCAAAATGGCAAATGTCGGCACCGATAATCTGTCTATCCCTAATATACATACAGTCGACTCGAAACAGTCGGAATGGGACGAAAACGGCAATATTGTGATGTTGTGATATTAAAATTGTCGCAATATTGGCGTCGTCATTCGCGATATAACGATAACGGTAAAACTAAAAGCAGTCTTATTTTAGTTAAACGTAGAGGATACGTTTTCTTTCATCAGTGACGACAGAAAACAGTGAATAATTACTGAGGATATGCTGAAATCAGAAGATTTGGACAATTTTAAATACATAAAAAAATAAATAAATACCTCCAAACGATGACTGCATGATGAAAATAGTCCAAGTAATGTTCTCACCGCAGTTTTGTATGTACATGTTGTGCAGCCTCATCTTGGAGGCTCCCCTCCTGCAGTAGAGCTGCTGCGTGTGCAGGTTGGCCTCGCCTCGCTCCTGCCACAGCTGGATCCAGCGGATGTTGCAGCCGCAGTCAAACACCACGCCGTCCAGTCGCCTGACGCCGGGACACACGCACACACACACACACACATACGGACCTTTTTTTTTTTTAAAAGGAACAAGACGATTGAAACCGTACGCATATTTTTTTTCTGGTCGCAACAGAGACGACTGTGCAGCCGTTAACCTTTAAATGTAATAACTTGTGGAAAGTGTACGCAGGCGCTCACATTTAAGAGCGTCGTTGCGTCGGCAACTTTCTTGACTCGGGTCCTCTTAAAATACTTCCTAAAAGTGGAGCATGACTGAGAAATATGAACTATGTACTTGTGACTGAATTCAACTCTTTTATTTTCATCTGAATGGAAAGCAGAACGTGAAAAAAATAAATAAATATGTGTAGGGCAGAGAATCGAATATGTACGAATTGTATGAAAAACACGACGAAACGCCAGCACTACTATCAGCAGTGAAATGAAACACGATTAATTCATTTCTCCCAATAACGTGTAAATACGTTTTTTTTTATGCTCTAAGTGTCCCAAAGACGTATTTATACGTTTTTGTTTTTTTGTTTTTTTTTACACTAGAGCATTCAGAAGGCTTTGATGCAGCCTCTTAACTGCAAAGTACGGTTGCAGAAATGGTAGTTATTACACAAACGGCCAGCAGGTGGCAGCAGAGTATAAGAGATCAACCAGGGCCATGTAGAAAAAAAGCTCAATTACTTACAATTTTAAATAGATTTGTGAAAACTGATGAAACTTTGCTGTATTCTAATGCTGATTTCTGCAAAACGGAAACCGATAGAAACATACTTTTTTTTTTCCCCAGATGAAAGAGGAGACTTTAATCTTTCTTTTGATAGGTTCCATGCTTTTATAGCAATAGAACACAATATTCTGTGGGCCATGCAAAATCAGTCAAAATCCAGTAAAACAGCCGGGAGCGAACGGGATTGCGCAATGTGAAAATGGCGGCGAGTGAATGAGTTAATTGACGGCAATCTTATGTGCAAATGTGAACAGTCAGCATCTGTGTATGTACTGTACAAACAAAATGACTCAGGAGTGAAATTGAAATTGACTCCACATTATGAGTAATGTATGAATGCAAAACACATGAAGAACTGTGTGTTGTAAAGTCAACACTTTTCCAAACCGTTTTGGATGTTTCCCCACACGGAATTGTCAAACTTTGAGCATCAGGTGTTGTTTTTTAAACGTAATGTTCCAAGCCGCAACGTTATGACACGGCAGTCCTCCGAGGGCAATTATTACAGCGGTTTGGTGCACCAACAGCAATAATGATGACAAAGAAGCCTTTCACGGGCGCTCGTCTGTTAGGAATTGATGCCCCCCCCCCCCACCCCACGGTTATTTCCCGAATGAATGACAATCCACATTCACTCAAGTGCCCCGGCCAAACTACCTGTCACACACACAGCAGACTGCGGAGTCAATCCACGGAATGCTGACGAGATGGAAGCTTGGCGCGGCGGACCGCGACCTTCACAAGTCTCCGGTTCGCTTCGGCGGACAAACTAACTCGCAAAATGTGGACAAGACTCGCAAACTGACTCGTGAAGGAAAGAAGATTTTCATGGCTAGGGAGTCAACTTCATTTTTTTATGGGTCACATACACATTTAGAGTCAAAACATATTTGTCCATTCAAGGTTGTTATGGTTTTGGATTTTCCATTTTAGTTGGTTTTTATTTTTATTTATTTATTTATGTATTATTTATTTTTTTATTGAACTAGTTTTAATTAGTTTTACAGGGTGGTTCTGATTTTTTTTTTTTTTTTTTTAGTTATTTAAAAATGCTTAGTTTTTTTGTTGTTATTTCTTTTAATTGAAGTAGTTTTATTTAGTTTTATAGGGTGGTTCTGATTTATTTATTTTTTTAGTTATTTAAAATGCTTAGTTTTAGTTTTTTTTTTTTTAATTGAACTAGTTTTAGTTTTATATGGTGGTTCTGATTTTTTTTTTTTTAGTTATTTAAAAATGCTTAGTTTTAGTTTTTTTTTTTTTTTTTTAAATATATACCATGCAGGAAAACTAAAAAATTAACACATTTCTTACTAGTGTTGCATTTCAGCTGAGTGAAAAATGAAAAAAAATAAAATAAAACAAATAAATCAGGCGAGAGCGACATCATCTGAAAGTGCTTTTGACGTCACTTCTGTGTGACGCACTTTCAAACGTCTTTATTCGGGTTAATATTGAAATAAATATACTTAAAAATCACATTTAAAATCATCCCCACAGGCTCATGCATCAAATTAACCATAAGGCTTAATATGAATATAAATAAGAATGTGGCAAAACCAAAGACGAAAGCAATGACATTTTCACGATAATTATAGTTATTTTTCGTTACTTTTGCAAACAAAAAAATGTAGCTTTGGTTAGTTTTTTTTTTTTTTTTTTTTAAAAGCATTTTCGTTTTTTGTTAATATTTTTTTTAATCAAATCAAATCAAACTTTATTTATATAGCACCTTTCATACATTCAAATGCAACTCAAAGTGCTGAACAATTGAAACATCCATACAATAAAAAATAAATAAATAAATAAAAATAAATAAAAAAAAGAAAAGCCACCCCTCGCCCCCATATCCCCACGGAAACCACAACATGGCGGGGCACACAAGAACCCTGTTTGGAAAGGCAGGAATGTTAGTTTTAGTTATTTTTTTCTCGTTAGTTTTCGTGAACTAAAATAACCTTGGTCCATTCGTATACAACTCAAATTGAAAAATAAACTTAAGTCTGCCCATAACATGCATGCGTATACACGCAGTTTTACATCCACATAAGGCAAATATGTCTGGCCATCGAAATGCACATTCAATTCAATTACCGGTAGAAATCCGTCTGTCTGTCTGTACCTGCCATCCAAAGTGTAACGTGTTCTCCGGCACGTGATGTGAGCGGTCTGACACTTTCCCCATGCCAAAAAGTTCAAAGTTCAGGTGTTCCCGACCATCCGTCTCGGGCTCCATTAAGCAAGGCAGGCGGGTGTCATCAGACTCCTCCCTGCATACATTTCACCGCATTCCGCTTTTTCCTACCGGCAATTTCCCCCAGCAGCGATTGGCCAATTTTGTCAGGATGAACGTCCGTCCATCCAAATGTCCTTGTCAATAAGCGACCGCGAGAACGCATGAATAATGGATGCCATGTTTATATACGGTCTATATGAAGTGATGAGAATAAGATTCCCGCAAGTGAGATCTCACTGAAACCTTCTCATACTGATGAACTCTCGGAAATGACCTCCTTCAAGGAAGATCAGTTTTTGTTAGTTTGGAAGTTTTGCGCCAAAACGACGGAACCAAATTCTCACGTATATTAAGTGGAAAAAGGGCGGAGCTTACAGATCGAGCCGTTTCAAACGGACGCCGCGGTGCAATTGCAGTTAATGCGGAAGAAGTACTTGTACAGAGGTACACAAATCTCCTCAAATGTAATGAGCAGGAGTTGAAAAAGTCCAATAAACATTTATTACACCTTCAAAGAAACAATCAAAACCTTTACGATGGCTTGTAATGTTTGCTGTGGAGGTAAAAGTGAAAGCGCGCAGCTCGTTTGTGTTGTTAGAATATAAATTAGATTAAAACGGGATCCTCGCCATTCAGTTCAAATTGAGTTTCTTACTCGCGATATTAAACTAGGCGATGTGATTGCACTATCGGTGGTGATTGGCTGACGTCCCGACCAGGGTTATTATAGTTTTGTTTTTGTTTTTTTAAATTTTTTCATTTTAGTTAGTTTTGAGTTTTGTTTTGTTTTTTATTTGGTTAGTTTTGATTAGTTTTCAGGGTGGTTTTGTTAGTTTTTATTAGTTTTAGTTATTCAACTCATTTGCTCCCAAAAATGCCAAAGACGTAATTATACGTTTTTTTTGTTTTTTGTTTGTTTGTTTACGCAGAGCATACAGAAGTCTTTGATGCAGCCTCTCAACTGCAAAGAACGGATGAAGAAATGGTGGTTATTACACAAACAGCCAGCAGGTGGCAGCAGAGTAAAGGAGATCAACCTGGATCATGTTTTAAAAAATAAAAAATAAAATAAAATAATCAATTACTCACAATTCTAAAGAGATTTGTGAATAATGAGTCAACTTAGCGAAATTCTCACGCCAATTGATGGAAAATGGAAACAGATTGAAATTTACGTTTTCTTCCTGATGAAATAAGACATTTTTCTTTTGGTAGGGTTCCATGTTTTTATAGCAATAGAACACAATATTCTGTGGGCCTTGCAAAATCAATCAAAATCCAGTAAAACAGTGAAGGGGGTTGCTTCTGTGAAAATGGATGGGAGTGAATGAGTGAATAAATGCTTAGTTCTAGTTTAGTTTTATTTTTTTGTGTATTACATGTGCGCACTATTAAAAAAAAAAACACCATGGAAGTAACGTCATTTGAAGGTGCTTTTCTATTGGCTGCTGCTCGATGACATCACTTCTATGTGACACACTTTCAAACTTATTCCGGTTAATATCAAAACAAATCAACATAAAATCACATTTCAAATCATCCCCAAAGGCTCATGCATTAAATTAATTACCAAAGACAAAAACAAAGGACATTTTTGCTATCATTATAGTTAGAGTTCATTTTCGTTTTTTGTTTTAATTATATTTCGTTTATGATTTTTTTTTTTTTTAGTTGTAGTTATTTTGTTAGTTTTAATTAACTAAAATAACCTTGGTAGTTTGCAATGAATATATTATTAATGGAATTAACATATTACTAATAGTTTTTTTCGTTAGTTTTAGTGAACTAAAATAACCTTGGGAGATCATTCGGGTCCCGTGAAGGGCTGAAATATGTTTCAAAATATGCTGATTGTCGTGCATCCTGTCACAACACTCATCGTCACGATGCGTCAATCGCAAACTATCCGTTTCTCTTTCAAGTGACCAACAGGAGCTACCCCCTTTCTTTTTTCTTTTTTTCTTTTTTTTAAGTCCCGTGCGATTGGCCAGTCGGTGCAACCACACTAACGCAGGAGGCTGAAGCGTGAGGAGGAGAAAATGTAACACATTTTTACGTTATTAGACAGTTCAAGGCAGACTGCAGACTTTGTGAAATTACAATTTCACATCGGCCAGGCTCCACAAACTGCCCGCAAATGAAGGCGTGTGCGTACTGTTCACCCCGTTGCTTTGGTCGAGATCAAACGACAAGCAAGGGATACGTATCATCGCGTATGTTTATTTTATTTTTTCTTTTAAATTAGTCCAGTAAATCATTTTTACATGCAATTTGGTCATAATGAATTGAAGCAACAAGAAATGGAGACGGAACCTCAAAGAAGCGGCACTCGGCCGGAATTGCCATCGCTAACACGTTGGGGCCGCGTGGATTTCATGTCAATTGGACGCAGTGTGGCGGCCGGTGCCAATATTTTTGACTGGAGTTTTGCGTTTCATGGCAAATCGTCAAACTTTTGCCGCCGAGCTCTGCCCACACCTTATGTTGAAAACTCAACTTTCACATCGCCCATCTGTCTCGGATACAAAGTTCAAATTTGACAGCAATCTAACAAAAAAAAAAAAAATGGCGAGAAGGAGTTTGATTTTGCGGAAGCACTGGAAATGAGCAAAACGGCAATTAACTCATTCACTCGCCGACATTTTCACATTTCGCAATCCCGTTCGCTCCCGGCTGTTTTACTGGATTTTGACTGATTTTGAAGGCCCACAGAATATTGTGTTCTATTGCTATAAAAACATGGAACCTACCAAAAGAAAGATTAAAGTCTCTTCTTTCATCAGGAAAAAAAAGTATGTTTCTATCTGTTTCCGTTTTGCAGCAATTAGCAATAGAAGAGAGATAAGTTTCATCAGTTTTCACAAATCTGTTTAAAATTGTAAGTAATTTAGCTTTTTTTTCTACATGGCCCTGGTTGATCTCCTTTGCTCTGCTGCCACCTGCTGGCCGTTTGTGTAATAACTACCATTTCTGCAACCCTTATTTGCAGTTGAGAGGCTGCATCAAAGCCTTCTGTATGCTCTAGCATTAAAAAAATAAAATAAATACGTCTTGGGGACACATAGAACATAAAAAAACGTATTAATACGTTATTGGGAGTAAATGAGTTAACATTTCAAGTAGCAATGCGGGCGGCATGGTGACCGAGTGGTTAGCACGTCCGCCTCCCGGTTCTGAGGTCCCCGGTTCGAGTCCGGGCTCGGACCTTCCTGGGTGGAGTTTGCATGTTCTCCCCGTGCCCGCGTGGGTCTTCTCCGGGTACTCCGGTCTCCTCCCACATTCCAAAGACATGCATGGCAGGTTCATTGAGTATCCGAATTGTCCCGAGGTGTGCTTGTGAGTGTGGATGGTTGTTCGTCTCCGTGTGCCCTGTGATTGGCTGGCAACCGTTCCAGGGTGTCGCCCGCCTACTGCCCATGACTCAGCTTAAATAGGCGCCAGCACCCCCCGTGACCCTTGTGAGGAATAAGCGGTCAAGAAAATGGATGGATGGACGGATGGACATTCTTGATGTTTGCGATGAAACAGAAAGCGAACCACGAGGGATCGGAGCGAACGAAGCTCCGCCTCCATCAACCCCCCCCCCCCCGCCTTATAATTCCACTCTAATGATGCTAATTGCTAATACGAATGAGCGCTCTTATACATTGCACGTCGTCCCTCTGGAAACGGTCGATTAGGGCAAACACGCTACAACAAATAGCCAGATAACGCGCGAGTGGAAGATATTTTAAGTTATTTATGCCGCGGCGTTGAATTGCGAATCCAGATGTTTATGCATATTCATGAGGGACGACAATTGTCAGCTTTATGGTGCCTGTTTAAAATGACATCAGTCAGGAAAGCGGCACGCTCTAAACTGAAAGTCAGACTTTTTTGTTGTTTTTTTTGTTTTTGTGGTGTGGGCTTTCACACAATAAAGCGATACAACACTTATTCCGCATCGTATTTCCTGGATTTTATTTGAAATCCGATTTCCAACGCCATGTTGCCGGTCACGTGATCGTGATGACGTATCCCGCGCGTAACCGGAAGCCGTCTTGCTGACGTCATGCGCATGAAATGGACGTCTTCGAATAATGACGTTTGAAAGTATGCCACACGGAAGTGACGTCATCCAGCAGCAGCCAATAGAAAAGCACCAAAAAGATGACAACACGCCCGTGGTGGTTTTTAAATATTGCGCACGAGTAATTACACATTTAAAAAAAAAAAAATACTGAAATTAACAAACTAAACTAAAACTAAGCATTTTTTTCAAAGAACTAAACTAATAAAAACGAAAAATTCAAAACTATAATAACCCGACTGCCACATTACAAATAAATTGGTTTATTTTTCTAAATATGCAAAAGCACAAATAAATTATTGATACCATTTTTAGGACTAAACACAATTTCTCTTCATAACATTACGTGGCCCTTGCGTCCTTCTGATTTTCTGAATGTGGCCCTCAAAAGAAAAAGTTTGGACACCCCTGCTTTACAGGAAATGCATAGATTGGACGGTAATACATTTTTGTTGTTGTTGTTTTGTTTTTAAGAGTGCTCAAATTCCAGGCATCTTGATTCAGGAGGCTGCAAACGGGCAACTGGAAAGCCATCCGATTCCCTGCAGCTGCACTGGCATGCAAATAAAGACTTTTTATTTGAGCGTTTCGTCACGTTCGCGTGTTGCCAACACGCGGCTCTTTAAATGCATGAAAAGCTTCTCAACACTTGAGCAGCAGCAGCAGCAGCAGCAGAAGCAGAAGAAGAAGAAGAAGAAGCAGAAGAAGAAGCAGAAGAAGAAGAAGCAGAAGAAGAAGAAGAAGCAGAAGAAGAAGAAGAAGCAGAAGAAGAAGAAGCAGAAGAAGCAGAAGAAGAAGAAGCAGAAGAAGCAGAAGAAGAAGAAGCAGAAGAAGCAGAAGAAGAAGCAGAAGAAGAAGAAGCAGAAGCAGAAGCAGAAGAAGAAGAAGAAGCAGAAGCAGAAGAAGAAGAAGCAGAAGCAGAAGAAGAAGAAGCAGAAGCAGAAGAAGAAGAAGAAGAAGCAGAAGCAGAAGCAGAAGAAGAAGAAGAAGAAGCAGAAGCAGAAGAAGAAGAAGCAGAAGCAGAAGAAGAAGAAGAAGAAGCAGAAGCAGAAGCAGAAGAAGAAGAAGAAGAAGCAGAAGCAGAAGAAGAAGAAGCAGAAGCAGAAGAAGCAGAAGCAGAAGAAGAAGAAGAAGAAGCAGAAGCAGAAGAAGCAGAAGAAGCAGAAGAAGCAGAAGAAGCAGAAGAAGCAGAAGAAGCAGAAGAAGAAGAAGAAGAAGAAGAAGAAGAAGAAGAAGAAGAAGAAGAAGAAGAAGAAGAAGAAGAAGAATGTGGAAAATGACGCACCAAAACTTCAAGGCAGGAATGGCAAACAAAAATGGCAGATCAGGGAGAGATGCTTACACTACTGTTTTGATGGAAACGACAACAATGACGACATTTTGGTTCAGCAGTCTATAAAATTTTTTTTTTAAAAATGGCAGAGGTTCTTATGCACGCCAGATCCATCACACCGGCATCGACTGAAACTCAAACAGAATTCGCTTCTCCCTCCCACTGCTCGCTGAATCGGTGGAGGCTGGCGTCTGTGGATCTCACTTTGCTTCATATATCCTTCTTTCCTTCTTTCTTCTCTTTAGTTTTTCCTCTGGTCTCTTGAGGTTTCTGGGGTTGGTGAAAGATTCTGGTTTTGTAACTACGTGGGTGGCAAGTGGTGTTTAGTTGGTGCTGGATTTCACTTTGATTCATATTTCTTTCCTTTGACCTTTCCTCTGATCTCTCCTGATCTTCACGACTCGGGCGAGACTCTGAAGTATCCGGTTAAGGTGAATGGGAATGGGATTTTTATTAGGTTTTAGGTGAAGTAATGAGTACAAATTCACACGAATCCACGAGCACGCACACGCACACACCAAACACACACAAATGTGCACATTAAAAAAAATAAAAAAAGAGCAATGATGATGATGATATGTTGAATAGGGATGGAATGATAACAGCAATAGCGTGATATCGCGATATTAAAACTGCCACAATATTAGAGGTGTGCCAAAAAAACGAGTCATAAAAGAATCGAGATTCTCATTTATTAATCGAATCGATATTAATTGAATCGAAAATCGTTTGAATCGAAAATTGATTCTGAATCGAATCGTAGACCCAAAAAATCGTCATCGAATCGAATCGTGAGACAGTCAAAGATTCCCAGCCCTACACAATATCGTCGTCATCATGCCACGATATTAAAAGCAGCACACAGTCAGGTTGATTTCCATTTCTGCAGTTCTAGCACCCTCTGGTGGCTAGTTTCTTTAGTGACATTTAATTTTCTGAAGGCATGTTTTGGCCCTTCTATGTTTAAAATCCACGCAAATGGTCAGATGAAGAGGACTTTCACATCGTGATAATATCGTCTCATCATTTTTGCCTAATGTTGAATCGGTAACACTGCTGAATGAACAATTCTGGAAAAAAAAAAAAAAAAAAACTCAGCCCATAGTCGAAACACAAAAGCTCGTCTTTATCCATGAACAGTCCGAGTTGAAACTAGTCACGTTTGAATGTGCACACTATTTTAGTCCAAATAGCTTCTTTCTTTTTTTCTTTTTTGTTATAATGGAGTTATTTCCCTCTCCATTATGCTGTAAATTGATTCTAGCCTGCGTGTGTAGCTTTAAACTTGATCTACACACGCGCTTTAGTAATTCTCACTATGTGCCCACTTTGATGTTTTTTTTTTTTTTTCCCTCCACCAGCGTGCTTGTGCTAATAGTTTACCCCCGGTGCCACGGAGCGCTAATAAAACCCGGGGGTTCATGTCATGTAATTTACCTGTCACGCGGCCTTTTTAGGAGGCAAACTTAATTTATTATAATCCCAGTGGCGGGAGATTACAGGTCGGATCCATTCACGTTTGGCCGCGTCGTCAAAGAAAAATCCATTTCACAGCACGAGGTAGAGCGAGAGAGCCGAGTTTGACTTTGCATCTAAAGAAGAAGAAGAAGTGCTAACAGAATAAAAAAAAAGGATCCGCCGCCGCCGGGTACGGAATATTCCCCTCGTTCCGAGCACAAGACTGCTTCAAATAATCCTCGATCATCCCCTCCCGACGGAAGACACTGTGGAATGCCTCCGCCATCTTAGTTTTTTTTTTTTTTTTTTTTGCCTTAAGGGCACGAAGACAAAGAGACGAGGCGATGATGTTGCATCGGATCCTTTTCAATGCAGATGCCATCCATGGCTTTGTGTCTTACAAAAAAACAGGAATAAAATGGTTGCCACATTGTACGATTGGAGGACGAATTGCTAAAAATGCACAAAATAAACACATGCTAACCAAGGTTATTTTACTTAACTAAAACTAATGAAAAACAAAAAAATATTCAAAAAACAATTTCGTTAACGAAATAAAATGCGTTTTAAAAAACAAAAACTAACAAACTACATTTTATAAAACTAACTAAAACTAACTATAATTATAGCCAAAATGTCCTTCATTCTAGTCTTTGGTGATTAATTTAATGCATGAGCTTTGTGATGTGATTTTAAGTCGATTTAGTTGGATATTAGCCGGAAAAAGGATGTTTGAAAGCGGGTCACACAGAAGTGATGTCATTTAGCAGCAGACAATAAAAAAACACCTTCAAATGATGTTTGTTAAATATTGTGCACGAGTAATACACATTAACAAAAAAAACAACAACAACAAAAACCTAAAACTAATACTAAAACTAAACTAGAACGAAGCATTTATTACTGGTAAATAACTAAAACTAATAAATACTAACAGAACCACCCTGAAAACTAATTAAAACTAAATAAATTAAAAAATAAACTCATAATGAAATCAAAACTAACTCAAATGAAAATTTCCAAAACTATAATAACCTTGATGCTAACGTGACTGTAACCTGGTGCTGTGCTTGCATTTGCAAAGTAAAAAAAAAAAAAGTCTACCTTAAAAATGTCTTGACAATAATCTTAAATGTGACCTCACGAGTGTCAACATGACATTCTGATTAATATTACATTTGTGGAATATGTTACGAAGCAAAATCCAGCCGTTTTTAATCTATCTCCGTGGGCGGACATTTTGCCACTTGCTGTCGACTGAAGATGACATCACAGTTGCTCAGTGCTCAGACATCGACCAATCACAGCTCACCTGTTTTCTGAAGCTGTGATTGGTTGTTACCTGAGACCTGAGCAACTGTGATGTCATCTTCAGTCGACAGCAAGTTGGCAAAATGGCCGCCCCCTGAGATGGGTAAAAACATCTGGATTTTGCTGCTTAACTCATATTCCAGTAACGCAATAATAACACTCTTTTACTGCCACACGGGAAAAACAAAAACAAAAAAAAACAACCCCCACAGTGCCATTTCGCTGATTACGAGCATTCATCAGATTCCGTCACATTTCATTGTAATTCCATACACCAACAGCCCATTGAAAATAGACACAATGCTGCCATCTGCTGGCCATAGTTAAGTGGAGTTTTTTGATTCCACAACCCATTGACCAGGCAGCGCTGCACTTTGACGTTGCTCCGTCCATTTTAGGAAAAAAAAAACAAAACAAACAAAAAAAAAAACGTAGATGACGTCATTTCACGTTCATGGCAACATACATCGTGATTTTACTAATCGTTATTAAACGTTTTTGGCAGTCAAAGAGTTAACCAACATATTGAACATATTGTCAAAAAATGGGGGGGTGAGGGTCCGATTTCCCCTTTCAAATGAGACTTCCCACCGATCTGATCGGCTGGATCAGGATCAGACAATATTTACCATTTTCTACAAAATCGAGTGCCGCAGGAGGCCACGTTCCAACGTCGCCGTCGCCTCCTTGGTTATTTTTGTCATAAATAGCGGGCCAAGGAACCGTTGCTGATCCCGCCTCCTCGCTTATTCTGATTGGTTGATTGGTTGATTGGACTCTCGCCCTTGACTCTTTTTCTGCTACTCCGACTGACACCTCATACATGCAAGTAATAGATCCAAAAAAAAAAGAAAAAAGCTTGCCGCTCATTTGTAGTCACCCCGCGGTTGCGCTTCTCATGTACGAACAACAAAGGCGCCATTTGTATGCAACGGCGGTCGGTCGCTATGGAGGAAGCGCACATCTGAGCCCGACGTGCTCTCTGAGCCGGAATGAGGGATTTGGCTTCTGCGGAGGCTGAGCTTGGCCCCGGCTCGTTATTTGCTGCGTCTTGTCCTCGTCCACATCCAAAAATATCTGCTTAACTGATGAACTGGCTTCGCCGCAGTCCGTCAGCTCCAGATGCATTGTGGGAAATGAGCAGCGCTCCGTCGCATCGTCCAGCAATTTTAAAGTGGTGTAAACAAATGAAGATACTGTATACGCAACTTGCTGCATCCCGTCATGGATCGGGGGAACATAAATCCACAGGGTCTTCATTGATATACTTTTGAAATAGTTCCAAACTTTACAATTGCTGTCATTTTGTGTATTGTATTATTTTGAAGGTAGCGTCATTGTTTGTTAACGAATAAATGTTTCATATTCAATGCCAAAGACCCTAAAAAAAAAAAAAAAGGGCAAAAATGCTATTTAAATTGGCGTATACGTATATTTAAAATACATTAAAAAATAATTTCTTAATACTAATAATAATAATAATTTGTAATGAAAGGCATTCAAGTCAAATTTAGTATTTATTTAGTGGGAAAAATTGTATAATTAAATGTTACAACTAATGCTAGGCAAATGTCCGTGACCGCATTGCTAATGCGCTAGCTTGGCTAGTTAGCGCTACGCTAACAGTAACAACTTTACCTTTAACAATCACGATGAAATACAGCTAAACATGCACATAATCAACAACATGATATACGTTTGATGAGTTTGACTACAAAGCTAGCTATGTAATCCTAAAAGCTAGCTATGTAATCATAAAAACCCTTTGTGCCTACTTTTTAAGATGTTAACTTCTCACATGTGGACTGAAGAACAAAGTTAGCATGTGTAAGGTGAATCAGGTGATTCCTAACGTGTTCCTGATTGGAGCAATATATTAGAAAGTACGGTAGCAAACCAAGAAAGCCCGTTATGATAAGAAATGCTTGCAGTCAGTATGCTCGCACCCAGCTAGCAACACTCCAAGTAGCCAAGAGAGCACTAAGTCACACAACAATAAGTGTTTGTTTTTTTTACATCTCAACCTGTATTCTGGTTCATATTTCAAACGACAATGGACGCTATCGTAAGCTAGCAGTTGCTATGCCTGGTTCTCCTTGCCAGATAGTGAGCCATTCATGTTAAACTATCAAGCGAGGTAGCTGGCTCTCACTTGCCAAACATTAACTCTTTTACTGCCACACGTTATGGAAAAAAAAAACAAAAAAAAACTCCACAGTGCCATTTCTCCAATTACGAGCATTCATCAGATTCCATCAGATTCCGTCACATTTCATTGTAATTCCATGCACCAGCAGCCCATTGAAAAGAGACACAATGCTGCCATCTGCTGGCGTTTTTGATTCCACAACCCACTGACCAGGCAGCGCTGCACTTAGACATTGCTCCATCCATTTAAGAAAAAAAAAACAAAAACGTAGATGACGTCATTTCACGTTTATGGCAGCATACATCTTGTTTTACTAATCGTTATTAAACGTTTTTGGCAGTCAAAGAGTTAAAAGCCAGCAACTAATATTGCAAGATGTCATCTACTAATAATCCAAAATGTCATTAAATGTACTGGCGGGAAATAACCAAGTGTGTTAAATTATCAGCGACAATAGTCCAAGTGGACAGCTGGTCAGACAGCAATCGTTTAAAAAAAAAAAAAAAAAAAAAAAAAAAAAAAAAAGTTTGTACTTTTCCCAAACAGGAACAAAGAGGCACACAACGATGACGATGGAGTAACACCAGCAGGGGGTCCCGCTGGCTATTTGAATCCCACGCAGCAGCCGCAAAGACAAAGAAAAAGAACGAAGCTAATAAAGACGAATGCTGCACTTTTGGCTAGCAACTGACATGCCCAGCAGCAGTTTTAACTCTTTGATGACCTCATAATATAAACAATTAATTGAAATGATTACAACAATAACCGTCTCAGAAGGATGAGTTTATTTATCTTACAGGTGATAGGTGCTGCTGTTTTGGTTAGCAAGCTCGGCGATTAAAGGGATACTTGACTCATTGAACAATTTTCAGCAGTTGAAAAGTTAATATTTTGTCCAGAATGAATTTGATAATGTCATTATTTTTCATGTACAGTTAATACTAGGGATGTGCGAGTACCGATACCAGGTATCGGTATCGGGCCGATATCAGCCTTTTTTCAAGTACTCGAGTACTCGTGACGCAGACGAGTACAAGCGAGCGATGGCAGCGGGGGGAAAACGTTAAGTGAGTCCTCCTTGCCTGTAAGTGGCGCTACCTTGCAGCCGTTTTTCACCAAAACTTCACCGGTTTGGAAATACTTCAAAATTGTCAATCTTAAACTAAAAGAGCATTTTTGTGTTTTATTTTGAGCGTTCAGACTATTGAAGAGTGAGTGTGCTGTTTTGTTTTGTTTTTTTTTGTCAAAATTAAAGGAAATATATTTGTTTAAAAATATCTTTTAGTCATTTTTTTTATTTTTCAAAATGTACTACTGGTATCGGCAGTTGGTATTGGTATTGGTGAGTACTGAGGGTCTGAGTATCGGTATCGGTCTGAAAAAAAAAGTGGTATCGAACATATCTAGAAAAAAGCTAATATTTTGTCTATAATTAACTCATTTGCTCCCAATAACGTATAAATACGTTTTTGGGACACTTAAAACATTTTTTTTTAAAAATGTATTTACACGTCTTTGGGAGCAAATGAGTTAATTATAGACCAAATATAACCGTTTTACTGCTGAAAATGGCTCAATGAGTCACTTTAACTTATGAACATGAGTGTGTCAATATAGTCTGCTTTGTATGACTTGAGCTAACTAACTAAATACATTTTTTTTTTTTTTTTTAATTAGTGAGAAAATGAGGCCTCTATTTGAGGGATGCGTCTATTCTCGGACAACGGGAAGAGGGAGGAGCCTGAGGTGGCCCGTTAACTAGTCGGCTGAGGAAACAATAACACCGAAATGAAACATCATCATCGTATTTCCTAAACATGGCTGTTGGCTCCAATTCCTAACGAGCATGAGAACGGGTGACTCTATTTAATACTCTCCACTATTGTGTTAATTGAGTCAACAAATTGGCTCGTAAGATCAGCGTATTGCCTTCGGGTTCAACGCACGCTTCGTACGCGCACCCCAGACAAATGAGAGGGTCGGTATAATAAAAGGCACGAGTTATTACCAGAAAAGACAAAACAAACAAAAAACATAATGTGTGCGTGGGAGCGGTGATAAATGGCTGCTAATGAGAAAAGAAAAAAAAAAAAAAAAGCGACTCACAGCTCCGCTAGTTGAAGGTGCTTGAAGAGCTGCCAGGACAAAGTGCTGAGAGGATTCTTCGACAGGTTTCTGCAAGGGAAGGAAGACACAAAGTCAAGAATGAGACAAAATATTGCAACCAATCACAAGAGGACTTGAACGTAAAAAAAAAAAAAAAAGTAAGCCATGTTTAGCACTAATCACTTCCTTTTCGCTAGGTTTCTACTTCCTGTTTGTAATTCCTATCAGCTTGCTAGGACCAACTTTCTTATAAGCTTGGATGACATCAATGCTTGATTTCAATTCACGTGTAAAAAAAAAAAAAAAAAAAAAAAAAAAAAAAGACAACTTCCTCATTCCTCTTTAAAGTTAATAAAGTGGTTGGGGCAAACCTTTTGCGAACAAATGACTTTTATTTGGATCTTCTGTCACGAGCGTTTGTGTCCATCTGCTTCGCGCCGCCGTTAAGGCTTCTCACGACAGCCGCCATATGCTTCCAGTTCTTACTTATGTTACTTAAGCGAAGTCAAGAAAAAGATTTTCATTACGATAATAGATTCTATGCACCCTCGCTCGTGCAACCGCAGCATTCTGATTAATATTCAAGAGGCGGCCATTATTGCCACTTGCTGACAACTAACTGGAGGTTGCGTGACGACCGTCACGGCTCGGCCATTTTCTAGGTTTGGTCATGTGACGTTTGCAAGCTGAGCCCTTCGTCATTTTCATTCGACCACAGTACAGTCATCCAATTCAAGACGATTTGGTATATATTAGGGATGGAACGATAATATCGTCGTCGTCATGGTCACGATATTTAACAACACGACTGTTAAAAAACAAAAAAAAACAAAAAAAAAAAAGTCAGGTTGATTTCCATTTGTGCAGTTGTAGCTCCTTTTGATGGCTAGTTTGTTTTTTGTTTTTTGTCTTTTTTATTAGTGCAATTTAATTTTCATGAGGGATGTTTTGGCCCTTCTATGTTGAAAATCTACGCTAATGGTCAGATGAAGTCAATATGTGGAGGAACTCAATGCGTGTGCATTAACAATGTAACATAATAATAATAATAATGATAATAACAATAATAATAATAATAATAACATAATAAAACATAATATTAATAATGACATTGATGTTATGTACAAAAGCACAATAGTGTGCTTTTTTTAATATGAGCTCATTTATTTTACAATATTGTGTTTTTTAAATATCGCCAACCTTTCACAATATCGTGATAATTATCGTATCGTGAGCTTCACATCGTGATAATATCATATTGTGACGTTTGGATATCGTTACATCCCTAGTATATATCTATTAGGGGTGTGAATTGCCGAGTAGCTGGCGATTCGACCCGATTCATAGGTCACGATTCGATTTGATGCCAATTAATCCTGATACAAATCTGTAAGTCAATTATTGTGATTTTTTTTTTAACTCAAATTTCGAAAGTACTAATCAATGAAACAAACAGGTTACAATCTGTTTCATGTTTAAAATAAAATATTAAGGCGTAAAGTTCCATCAATATAAAATTCTTCCATGCTTAAAGTGTGAATCCTAACCCTAAGATTCGATTTGGTTGAATATTTCCATCAAAAATTGACGTTTAAATATCGATTGAATCGATACGAGAATTGCGCGTTGTAATATCGCGAAATATTGCCGAGTCAATTTTTCTTCACGCCCCTAATATCTACACATAATTCAAATAGAACAATTCGTTTCGAGTCAGTCGCCTCACATCTTTGATATCGATACTGATTTTCCGATTCACGACCATTTTTGTTCCACATGGTTGATTTTATTTTAGACTGACAGTAAACTCACCTGATTGACTTCTATGTTAGCTTGCGTTATTAGCTTCTAGCAATGGCCGCCAACTGGCTAATGGTTCTCAATGAGTAATGTTACTTTGGAAGAAGAGGGGGGGAAAAAAAAAACAAAAACAAAAAAACAGGTAGCAGATGTAATTCATATCGACTCATTTTGGCAGCCATGTTCTGTTTTTGTTTCCTCACAAACCAATTGCACATTTGCTCTTTGGGGGTCATTTTAATCGTTTTTTTTTTTTTTTTTGCCTCGCTCTTGAATTACATTTCCACTCTCTTTCTCTCTTTCCATTTGCTGTACGATATCAATCTGCAACAAAATAAGAGCCCTCGGGGGGAGCGAAACGCATCTGCAGGCTTCCGGATTAGAGAATGGAAATAAGCACTATTGATAGAGAAGAGAGCAAAGTGAGACAACTCAATAAAAGAAAGTTGAAGGCTTTTTAAGTGGAATAATTCAATCCGCTGGGACGCCTCGGGCCATGAGGGGCGGAAAGACGCAGAATTAGGAAAAAAAAAAAAGAAAGAAAAGGCAGCGAGCGACCAGTCACGGCAAGCGCAATGTGTTTAAAAATGAATGTGGGGCATCTGTCCGTGCGCTCGTCGAGATTTATGGCATCTCGGAGAGAGCGTTAGCATGAGGCCATAAAGCGCGGCAACAAATCCCATTATTAGCCCAGATGGCAGCGCACCATTACACACACACGACTGCGAAATACGGCAGGACACGCAGACCTCGATTCTGGCCAAAGTATGGCTCAAAAACGAGGGACATTTTGATGAGAGTTTTGTATTTTCGCCTCTCCGGTTTGCTTCTCCTTTTACGCTTCAAGTTATCTATGATTGGAGTCTTCTTTGCTTTACGTCTTCCACAGTTTGAGGCTTCTTCTATGATTTAACGTGCTTCTGCTTTTTTGCATCTTTGCGTCTTACGGTTCAGGTCTTCTCTTGTTAGTGTCTTCTACGGTGCTCGGTTTCGATGGCTCTCGTCTTCCTCTGTTTGTGTTGCGTCTTCGACGGATTTCTAACTACTTCTTTGACTTCAGTTGGGGTGCGCCGATACAAATCGCCCGGACAATTCATCGGCCCCGATTTCCTTCATTTTGGAAGATTGGCGATCGGCCGATCCCTAAACTCATTTGCTCCCAGTGCGGCCCAAAACTGCCAAAATCCAAAATAAATAAATGACAAAATAAATGACAAAATAAATAAATAAATAAATACATACATAAATAAATAAATACAAGTGAAAATAAAAACGGATATAAAAAATATAATTCAAAAATTAAATAAAAATGTATTTATATATATATATATATATATATATATATATATATATATATATATATATATATATATATATATATATATATATATTATTTATTTATTTATATCTTTTTATTTCCATGTATATTTATTTTTTTTGATAGAATTTTATATTTTTGATATCAATTTTTATTTTCACTTTTAGTCATATATTATTTATTTAGAATTTTGGAAGTTTTGGTCCTCCATACAAAAAATCTAATAAAATGCCGCCAAAGCCCTGACAAATAGGAAAGTAACAGTTGGTGTTGATCGTGAAAGTTCCAGAAAGCATTTTTTTTTTTTTTTTGCTCTGCTGAGAAGCTTGAAAGGCTTGGTGCTTTTTTTTTTTTTTTTTTTTAAGATCAAACTACAGTATAGTTCATTTATTTATAAGGGTAATGTAAGAGGAATTGAAAATGATATCAAAGTGTTTTGGGATCATAGTTTGTGTTTTACATTTGAAACTATTAATATATGCAATTCGAAAAAACATTTGGCAGGGGGTGTCAGTCACAGTGTTTCGCAATCGGCGGTAGTTTTACTGTACTGCCGTTTAATGTGTTTTTTTTTTGTGTGTGAATAAGATTCATTTTCCGTGCTAATTTTCTCCATTCGATAATCGGCGTCCACCTTCCCCCCCCCTCCGCCAGATCACTTGGCCTTCATCGCCTTCCGTCTTTTGGCATTCTGGCGACGCTTAACGAATGCGCCGCTGATTTGTTTATATATTTACTAATTCACTTAAGCGCCTCCGCCTCCCCCCCCGTCGGCGACTCCCCCAATCCAATTTCAGTTGACATTTCTTGCGGAGATGCGAGGGATGACCTTTGAAGACGCCGCGCTTCCTGACAGAGACGTGAAGACGGAGAAGGGCTAAAAAAAATTAAAAAAAAATAAAAAAATGGCAGCACTTCACACATGGCCATGTGCCCGAAGACGAGTGCGGCTCGTCAGTTAATTGGACTTGTACGCAGAGCGGCTAGCGGAGCGTTTACATGCTAACCGTTTACGTAATTGTTTGCGACGGCGTTAATTAGTCCTTGTCTGGTTTGCGGCGTTGTTAAGACAACTGATACAAAAATCCATTTGTAGAAGATGAGCGTGAGTCATACAGATGAAAAAGTGTGAACGCTTTCATATTGAGACCGGAGTGATTATGCTAACGATTACAGACAATGTTAATTTTGTCTGCCATTTTTCAATTTAGTCTCAGTTTTAGTCCAATTTCAGTCACACCTGTTAGTTTTTATCACAGTTAGTCAACTATAAGTCTTTATTTGAGTCCAAGAAACCATCATTTTATTCGTCTAGTTTTAGTCAACAATAATTCTCAACATTTTAGTTTAGTTTTGGTCTGGACAACCATTTTACCACGTATATATTTTTTCATCAGCAGATTATATTAACTCATTCACTGCCATTGACGGAAAAAGACGTCAAATGATGCATTTTTTTTTGCTGGTCTGGCAATGAATGTGTTAATAAATAACTAAAAAAAATAAATAAATAAATCAAAGTGGCTCTTGCAGCTTTCTATTTTTCTGTATGTGGCCCTCAGAGGAAAAAGTTTGGACACCCCTGCTGTACATTATATCAACAATTTATAATTGCTTCATTGATTTTTACCATGTTTAACTCATTCACTGCCATTGACGGAAAAAGACGTGAAATGAGGCTTTTTTTTTTTTCTGGTTTGGCAATGAATGTGTTAAGATATATTATACTGTAATTTTCCCAAATGTAAGGTCTGAACGTCAGACAGCTTGAAAATTTCCCACAGCTTATTTCACGTTTCTCATCCAGGGTATCTCACGGCCCGCTGGACCAACGCGCAGCAGCCATCATCTCTCATTCGGGCCTGCCCACCCTCGCCGCCCCAACGAGCGCGCTAATGGAGTAACTGAAGGTATGCAGTCGGTGTCACGGCCGCCGAAATGCTGTTTTTAATTCAGACTAGAATGCAGTCTTCTTGGTTGAACTTCAAGAACAGCTGAGTGAGAATAAAAAAAAAGAAAAAAAAAAGCACACAACTCTGCTAATCAAATGCAGCCGATCTGTTTGTAATCCTGGTTTAACCTCCAAAAATGCGACCGTTGAACCCAAACTGCTAATTTTGTGTCTCTAAAACTCAAGTTATGTGTTCATTTTCATGCATTAGGACAGTGGTGTCCAAACTACGGCCCGGGGGCCATTTACGGCCCGCCGTTCATTTTTCAGTGGCCCGCGACATGTGCTAAAAATGCCATTTGACAAATAAACATGTTTGGAGATGGTCAAAATAAGAAGGGAGGGTATCAAAAAACAGGTGCCATTAAAAGGTTATTTTAGTTAACTAAAACTAATGAAAAAAATAAAACTAAAATTCAAAAAACAATATTGTTAATGAAATTAAATAAAAACGAAAACGGTTTTTAAAAAACGAAAACAAACTGAAACTACATTTTATGTTTACAAAACCAACTAAAACTAACTACAATGATAGCAAACATGTCCTTCGTAATTAATTTAATGCACGAGCCTTTCGGGGATGATTTTAAATGTGATTTTTGGTAGATTTATTTTGATATAAACCGGAATTAATGACGTTTGAAAGTATGTCACACAGAAGTGACGCCATCTAGCAGCAGCCCATAGAAAAGCACCTTTAGATGACGTTGTGCCCGTGGTGTTTTTTTTAAATATTGCACACAAGTAATACACATAAAAAAAAAAAAACTAATACTAATACTGAAATTAACAAGCTAAACTAAAACTAAGTATTTTTTAATAGAACTAAACTAATAAAAACTAACAGAACCACCCTAACTAACTAAAATGAAAAATTCCAAAACTATAATAACCCTACTGCCATATTACAAATAAATTGGTTTACATGCTGTAGCATTTTTCTAAATATGCAAAAGCACAAATAAAATTATTTGTACAATTTTTAGGACTAAATTAATATATGAAAATAAAGAAAGAAAGAACGATTTTGTAAAAAAAAAAAAAAAAACTGTAAAAAAATAGTCATTGGGGAAAAAAAACACAATATTTTGTTTTTGTACATAACAGCAGTGACAAAGAAATCGCCTTGTTCAGTCATTTTTTTTTTTTTTTTAATTTCTCATTTATACAATGTGGTCAAAATTCTACATTTAAATAGTACAGGTAACATTAACGCAACACATTGAGTCCATTTGTGGAAGAACTCAAACGTGGTACGTTTCTCTTCATCTGGACAAAATATGCCCAATTAAAATTAAACTGCACTAATAAACTATAACCACCAGAAGGTGCTGGAATACATCTCCTTTTTAACAGTTGTGCTGTTTTTAATATCGTGACAGGACGGCGATGATATTGTGGCGGTCTTCATATCAAAAAATATCACAATTTTGCCTTGATTGTTAAAACCCTAATTTGAAATCTGAAGACTTGTTCGAAACTCTAAAGGAGCTTGGGGCATTTTTATCTTTTCTTTTTTTTTTTTTTTAAACTAAACCATGTTTGAAACCTAACCACCAGTTCTATAATTAGAAACACTTATTTGACACCCTCACCACAAATTGAAATCCTAATTTGAAAACCCTTCTTTTGATACCCTAATTGAGGTTGTTGGAATGAATGAGAAAACAAAAATTGGTCGCATCGCGTTCCGTCATCTTTCAACGTCGGCAGGGAAAAACAACGGGGGCGAGAACCTCAAAGTGCAGATGTTAACGAGCAAGCCGGCCGCCTAATGAAAATTGTCGTCAATCTAATGAGAGACACGAGCGGTCGCCGCTCCACTCCCAACCTTTTTATCCGCTCCTCTGATTGCATTTGCTCGTCCGACTGTTGCTGTCGGATGGCGGGAAGCTGCCACGAGCCATCCGTCGGCCGTCGCCGCTTTATGAAATGCGTCTTGGTGGAATCGATAACCATGTTAGGCTTGATTAAAACACCAACAAGGACCCCCGCGCAAAAGGATTTTACCCATCCGAGTGCTGCCGAGCAGCCGCCGCTTTGTTATTTTTTTTGTTTTGTTTTTTCGCAGAGAAGCGAGCGAATCGGTGGAGCATGATGATTGTGTTTGCATGTGGCCTGAAATGTTTGCATTCTTTCCTGAAGGGAAACAACATTTGTGCACAGGATGGAATATACAAAGTCTCCGTGAAGACTTTGTTTGTTTGTAAAAATTTCGATTGCTAGCGTCGTGGTTCACGTCGCTGATATGATCAGGCTAATGATCAACTGTTCTGATGGGATACGACAACGACTGTTTGAAATTCTTATTTGAAATCCTAAGACGTTAGAAGCGATTAACTCTTTGACTGCCAAAAACGTTTAATAACGATAAGTAAATTCGCGACGTATGCCGCCATAAACGTTAAATGACGTCAACTACGTTTTTTTTTGTTTTTTTTGTTTTTTTAAATCAATGGGAAGTGCAACATCTAAGTGGAGCGCTGCCTGGTCAATGGATTGTGGAATCCAAAACACTAACTTTGGCCAGCAGATGGCAGCATTGAATCTCTTTTCAAGGGGGCTGCCAGTGTACGGAATTACAATGAAACTTGACGGAATTATAAAAAAATTTAAAAAAAACTAGCCACCAGAGGGTGCTAGAACTGCACAAATGAATATTAACCTGACTAACCCGATGTGTTGCTTTTAACTCATTTGCTCCCAAAGACGTATTTATACGTTTTTATGGGTTTTTGTTTTGTTTTGTTTTTTTATGCTAGAGCACACAGAAGGCTTTGATGCAGCCTCTGAACTGAAGAAAACGCTTGAAGCAATGGCACTTATTACAAAAACAGCTAGTAGGTATAAGAGTATAGGAGCTCAAACAGAGCCATGTTGCAAAAAAACTCTTTTCCCCACTGTTTCCACAACTTAGCTATTTCCTATTGCTAATTGCTACAAAACGGAAACAGAAATATACTTTTTTTTTTCCTGATGAAAGAAGAGATGCAAATTTCTCTTTTGATAGGCTCCATGTTTTTATAGCAATAGAACACAATACTCTGTGGGCCTTGCAAAATCAGTCCAAATCCTGGAAAAAACGGTTGCTTCAGTGAAACTGGCTGGGAGTTTATGAGTTAATATCGTGACATGACGACGACGATATATTGTGGAAAGTTTTAATATCGCGCTATCACGATATTGCCGTTATCGTAATTTGTTACATCCCTACTACAGAAATCAGTGAACTGTTGATATGCTGAAATCAACAGATTTGGACAATTTTCAATTTAAAAAAAAAATTTGGCTCCAACAACCACAAGTTGGCTTCATTTTCTTTCTTCTTCTTTCTACATCTCTTGCACTGGATCACGTGTAACATTTGGATTATTATTCTCCCAATATGGTGGTCACCCTACAATCTGTTCACCATCCTGTAGGTCCTCCCTGCAAGCCCGAATCCTCCACACGAGACGACAGCTGGGCCAGAGCACATCAGCTGCCGTGCCAGTTTGCACCTCCCAACGCACACAATCCCAAGGAAGGGATTGAACACTGCTACAGTTAATTAAAACAGGACGCGGCGGCCACATGCCCGTGCAGTGCGCCACACGTATTGTTTCCAGCTGCAGTCAGATGTGATGAAGACGAGTAGAAAAAAAGAGAAACAAAAAAAATTGCATCACTATTGTGTACGAATGTGATTATCAACTAGGGAGCACTTGGCTTGGACAAAAGATGATGATTTCTTACGAATCTGTTAACGATGACGAGGTGAAAAAGTCAAAATCGGGACCATTTCAAACACGTCCATTGACAAGTGCTTCAACTGTTTGTTTTGAATCATTTTGGTCTTTTAGGTAACATACGTTCAATAAACATCCGCCTTGATTTTCATGAAAACTTCGGCCTACTACTGTATTTTAACTCATTCACTGCCAGTCATTATAGAAATTTTTTACATTTCCAATACTCACGTGATATTACATTCAATAATTATATATAAACCGAATCTACCAAATAACAGAATAGACTCCCTACTTTTTGTCCCGTCCCGTTCTTTTATAATTGACAGCAGAAAAATGTAGGTTTGCCAAAATACAGCCATTTCTCCCATGGACTCTGAAACTGTGTTTATTTCCTATAAAATGGGGCAATGATGTCATCTACCGGTGGTTGGGCATCAGTAAAGTTGTTTCCAAGTTTGATATTTACAGTGGAGCATGCTCAGATTCGCCCCCATTTAGCACCGCTCTAAAAAATACAATTGACAAGTATACTTGTCAAAGGCAGTGAATGAGTTTTAAAAGTTGATGATGATGGCGGTGCCTAGAGAGAAATACGGTTTGTAATATTTGTTCATCATCAAATATAATTTTATGCTAAAATGCAGTTTTACAAAATTGGGCCATCGAATCCTAGACAATTGTAAAGAATGAATGATGTTTTTTTCCTACCTTCTTAGAGCTCAATTACACTTTTCTTTCTTTTATTACCAAATAAAGCAATGAGCCTAGCTAATGTCACATAAAACAGATAAAAAAAAAATAAATAAAAAATTAAAATCCTCTCTTCCGAAACCTCAGCAGCACGGACATAAAGAGCCCGCGAGGTTTGCTCATTTCATGAATTGTTTACAGCGTCGACAGACGCTCGCTCGCTCGCTGGCTTTCTTGTTGTTTTATTGTGTTACGGTGAGATGAATTCATGCTCCGGCTGCTGAGGGGCTGCGGCGAAAATGTAATTCCTGTGTCGCATCAGCGCGGTGCCTTTATTAATTTTACAAGGCTGCCGCGTCGTTTAGCCTCATCAGCGAGTGTGCGTTGGTTACCGTGGCAACCACATCTCAACGTTTTTTTTTTGTTTTTTTCTCTAAATGAAAAATGCGCAAGGACGGCCATAAATTAGATGTTCCTGGTCATTTTTTTTTTTTTTGGGGAGAGAAAAAAAAGAAAAGAAACAAGGTGTTGTGAAGGACGCTGATGTCTGATGTCCCTTTGAAGCATGAAAACATTTTTCTCAAGACCACCTCGTAAACCTTATGCCAATTCAACATTACTACCAGTTTCAACGCCATGGTGAACTGTATTTATTAGCTTATTTTTAGCATTTTAACGTAACGTTTCATAAACTGTTATACAGAAACCGATTAAACGTTTATCCGTCGTCGATAATTGATTGACACCGCTTCCACTAACAACGTGGCTGTGAACAGAGAGGCGCTAGTTGACAAAAGCAGAGTCAGTCTTTCTCAACTTCAGTCATTTGCTCCCAAAAACGTACACATACGTTCTATTTTCAATGCTTTAAGTGTCCCAAAGACGTAGTTATACGTTTTTATGGTTTTTTTTTTTTTTTTTTTTTTTTTAATGCTCGAGCAGACAGAAGGCTTTGATGCAGCCTCTTAAAGGCAAAGAAAGGTTAAAAAAAAAGGTAGTTATTACACAAATGGCCAGCAGGTGGCAGCAGAGCATAAGAGACCACAATTCTAATCAAATTTGTGAATAATGATGAAGCTTAGCTATATTCTAATGCTAATTAAGGCAAAATGGAAACAGATAGAAACATACTTTTTTTTTTCCTGATGAAAAAAAAGAGACTTTAATCTTTCTTTTGGTAGGGAAACCTCTAAAACATGCAGGACTGCGGCCCTCGAGGACTCGAGTTTGAGACCTGTGCTATAGCATAAAAAAAAAAATCAAAACAAAAAGAACGTCTTTGGGACACTTAAAACATTTAAAATAGAACGTATTTATACGTTTTTGGGCGCAAATGAGTTAATTACAGCGACGAAAATTAAAGCACTGAAAATTACCAAAACTTATGTTGCCCATTTATACTTTTCAAAAGCAGTGATTTATCTCCAATTTGAAAATACTTCAACTGAGGAATCGCACTAATATTTTGTAGAGTATGTTTGTTTCTTTGGCAGTGCCCGTACGTCGGTATGCGCTTTTCTAAAATGAGACCAAATTTGCGGACCACAATTTTTAGAATCACCGCTTCAAAAGCACGCGTGAAAAAAATAGTGACCCATAGGAGTCAAGTGAAACACTTTTTAACAACCTGTCGCTTGGCACGTTGACTATTTCCATTTCATTAGAGAGAGAGAGAGAGAGAGAAAAAAAAAAAAAGAATGTGAAGAGTTTCTCCTTGACAGGCCTCAAGGACATGCAAGCGTTTCAACAAGCCTCACTTATAGGCTGCGCCGCCATGCAAATTTATGGAAATGCAGGTAAGGTTGGCGGAATGAAGATTTACCGTGCGGCCATCTTCACATAATGCCTTGTTATCTGCAAGCGACGGTCCGCCACCCACGACGTGACAGCGTAGGCGGCGGCGTAACAAAGACATATGAGGCGTTTCGGGTTCGCGTTTCGGCCAAGGCAAGACGGGCTCAAAGGTGATAGATGAGTGACAAAATCAAATAAAACGTCAAAGCTTTTTGGTCACGGGAGGAGCAGAGGGGGGGGGACGCCGTATGGCAGTTGAGGCAAATTGTTTTTAAAATTCAGACTTCACAGTCAGTTATACAAAAGCGAAATTTGGAATACGTCCATCGTGAGAAGGCCCACAAAAAGGACTCATGAAGCCATGTCAGAAGACAAACAGGATATTTCCCCATTTGGATTACAAGTGCCACAAAATAGACTGGGTAGTGTCCTTAGTTCACCAAAACGTCTCAAGGAGCCTTGCCTGAAAAGACGCAGGTAGTCGGTTGTTTCGATGTGAAATCCCCCCAAAAAACTATGTTGTGTTATTTATAGAGCTGTCAAACGATTACATTTTTGAATCAGATTAATCACATCTCAAAATTTTGATTAATCGCGATTAATCGCTTATTTAAAAAGGCTTTTTTTTTAAATCAACATTTTTTGCCCATCAAATTTAAAATGCACCTCTTATGTGTTCATTTTCTCGACGTCTCATCCTCCTCTTTTTCTAATCAGTTACATTACTTGCATCATTTAAAGTGAAAAAAAAAAAAAGATCCATATAATTTGACATGAATAAATATTCTGAGTGTCACATGCAATCATTTTTTAAATGCTTCACTTTAACGCATGTTATGTTTATTGTTCATACGCAACCTGTGCTACGTTTAACGTAGCCATCCGCTGTCAAGCTAAAGGATCATCTGCAGTCAAAATTAATAGTGCAATTAATCTGCGTTAATACATGATTAATGCGATCATTTTTTGTGATGAATTAATTAGTTAACGCTTTAACTTTGACAGCACTAGTTATTTATTTATTTATTCAACCGTCACTTTGCAATCATGAGTAAAAACAAAAAAACAAAAAACAAAAACAAAACCTTAAAAAAAAAAAAAAAAAAGTCTCATATGAAGCCATGCTTGAAAATGCGCGAAACGTTAGCTTGAAGTTCATAAATGTTTTTCAAATCGTGTTTTTGTCCGTTCTTACGTCCTTGTGATCTTATGAAACGTCATCAAGTCACGACCGAAGTGCTTTTCCAATTTCAAAGTGCTGCATTTCGAGGATGGTCGGAAGTCGGATATATCAGAGTTGCTTTTTTTTCCCCGCGTTCCGACCTGAAAGCGTTTGAGGCGAAAGTAAGCAACCAAAATGGCGGCGCGTGATAAACGGATTTTTATTTTGACATCCAGCTAACTGACCTTCTCGCAATTTTTCTTCATTTATTGTTTTTATGTTATTTCATAAGCATTCCATACAATTAAATCGTATAATTTCACGCAGGGCGATAGCGGCAAGCCGTCACGTATGTTGCGTGACGTCAAGTTATGTGACGTCACTTGTAGTCCGTCTGTGAACTCCGAGTCCTTTTTGACCCAATCGCACTAATTTTGCCATCCGGATTTGACACTTCATGAAGCTGGATGCTCTGAACGTTTTCTCGTTTGTACGACAGATGGTCCAAAGACAAACAAATGAAGCCAAGAACAGAACAATAGCACAAACACTTACGAGTGCAGTAGGTGGCTGTGGATAAAAAACAAAACAAAAATAAAATAAAATAAACATCTGTTTGGCAGAGTCACACCAAAATGTTATGTTTTTCGTTCATGGTCATCGGTTTAGTCTTTTTTTTTTTAATTACACTAACAAATGCAACTGTGAATAAAAAAACTCTCACTCGGAATAGTTAAATCACCACGCGAGTCATTTTGTGAAACTTCACTGCGAACTAGGGATGGGCGAGTGCCGATACCAGGTATCGGTATCGGGCCGATACCAGCCTTTTTTCAAGTACTCGAGTACTCGTGACGCAGACGAAGACGTGAAGTGAGTCCTCCTTGCCTGTAAGTGGCGCTAGCTTGCAGCAGTTTTTCACCAAATCTTCACCGGTTTGGAAATACTTCAAAATTGTGAATCTTAAACTAAAAGAGCATTTTTGTGTTTTATTTGGAGCGTTAAGACTATTGAAGAGTCAAAATTGTCAAAATTAAAGGAAATATATTTGTTTAAAAATATCTTTTAGTGATTTTTTTTTTTTTTTTTGTCAAAATGTACTAATGGTATCGGCCGTTGGTATCGGTATCGGTCTGAAAAAAAATGGTATCGAACATCCCTACTGCGCACAATCAGAAAGTTGAACTATATTTTTTTTTCTTTTTTTTTTTTCAAAGAGAAAAAAAAAAAGAGAGAAAAAAAAAAGAAAAAAAAAAAGAAAGTTGAACTATATTGAAGCCATGTTGCTCGTAAAAAGGCAAAGATTTAGAACGTAATCAGAGTAAAAGTGAATAAAACCCATTGAATCTCAAAATGACATCTAACAGTCATAACCAGATGCGCCTCAGTACAAATACTCGTTTTATTCATGAAACGTTTTTGGTTTTTTTCCCCTGCCCTTTCTCTCTTTGCAAATACAAGCAGACGATTGGCGAGACGTTGACGCGGCGACCGCGTGGGCACAGCTGGCAGTCTCTCGAGGCGGCGAGCTGCACGTGATCCCAATGACAATAAACGCGGCCGCGCCAGAAGGAACCTCCCGTTTTCGGCGAGCCGCCGCGCTCGCCGGCACGCAAACAAGCGCCGCTGAATTTATTCCTAATATGAAAAGTAGCGCTGCTCCGCCGCTGCAGTCCAGTTTGCACTGATGCAAATATTGTCATATAAGTTTGAAATGATATTCTCAAAGTATTTGCTATAAAAACATGGAACCTACCAAAAGAAAGATTAGAGTCTCTTCTTTCATCAGGAAAAAAAAAAAAAAAGTATATTTCTATCTGTTTCTGTTTTGTAACGTTTAGCATTAAAATATAGCTAAGTTTCCTGGTGAAAATATTGACAAAAAGCTTGTTGCAACATGGCCCTGGTTGATCTCTTATACTCTGCTGCCACCTGCTGGCCGTTTTTGTACTAACTACCATTCCTTCAAGCATTCTCTTCATTTCCGAGACTGCATCAAAGCCTTCTGTATGCTCTACATTGAAAAACATAAAAAAAAATAAAAATAAAATAAAAATGTATAAATACGTCTTTGGGAGCATTTTTATATGTTTTTGGGAGCAAATTAGAATCAGAATTTTTGTATTTCCGTAAGAATGAATCATAATCTCACAGAATATTTGAATGGTGACATAGTTTGTCATCGAGAGTGACACCCGGAAATGTTAACGTGTGTATGGAATATTTAGCCGGGTAATTATATAAAACTATTAATCAATAAAGCCCATCTAGGCAGTGTTTGCCTTTGTTGTTACTTCTTAGCACGAAAGAATTTTCAAATTTGAACGTTGGGCCGGGGAAACAAACACCACCCAAGTTAGCTTAGCGTTAGCTAAGCTAACTCGATAACTAGCTAGCTACCCGGTGACGTCGGACTTTTAAGTTTTTGTACGTTGACATATTTTTCAGCAAAAACACAATTCGTAATCCATTCGAGTTGATTTGGGATCTGCTGATCAAACGGTAAACGGAGAGAGAATGCGGATTTGGCGTGCGAGCGCTACGATATATAATTGTTTACGTAATAGTCAGTTAATTTTTTTTTTTTTTAACGTATCTGTCAGCAAACACTGGTTAAAATAAAATGTATTGTAATTGTAATGGTGCTATATTTAGGGAGCTTACCTGTAACCAGCTTACCACTCGTTTCTCTCGGCAATATTTTGCTAACGACGGGACGATTGCCAAGACGCTCCAGTTTTGGAAATTACTGAATTAAAGCCACGCTAAAAACCTTTTTTTTGTTTTTTGTTTTTAAATTTCCATAAGACTGTCATTGTTGTGTTGCGAAAGCAACCTGTGACCATTGTGCAGAAATCCAATCAAGCACTCAGAGGAACTCGAGGATTATCACAAATGACGTTGTCAAAACACACGCACGCACGCATGCAAGCGCACACACAATATGCTCCTTCAGTTTGAAAACGCACTTCATTAAAACGTAAATTAGGAGTTGGCAGGTTCATTTGTGGTGTGTTTTTTTTTCAGCAAACGTGGAAATGTGTCAATCAAGAAAACACAAGGCCTCGTGGATATGAAGTTTCCAGCTAAAGTGTTGTTTTACAATACAAACATGGCTCCCGGCGATGTTTTATTGGATTTTGACTGATTTTGCAAGGCCCACAGAATATTGTGTTTTTATTACTATAACAATATGGAAACTACCAAAGAAAAGATTAGTGTTTCAGGAAAAAAACAAAAAAAACAAAACTGTATTTGTATCTGTTTCCGTTTTGAAACAGCCTTAAAATATAGCTAGGTTGCATCAATATTCACATTCCTGGCAAAAAAAACAGAGAAAAAAATGGCCGTGGCTGATCTCTTATACTCTGCTGACAACTGCTGTTTTCTTTTTTTTTTTTTTTATAATTACCATTACTTTAAGCCAGCTCTTCATGTCATAAGCTGCATCCAAGCCTTCTGTATGCTCTTGCATTTAAAAAAAAAAAAAGTGTAAATACGTTCTTGGGAGGCAAGGACAAACGTTTTTACACGTTTTTGGGATTGAATGTGTTAATACTATACTCGACAAAAATATAAAACGCAATACTTTTGTTTTTGCTGTGAAAGTTTGGTGTTTTTTAAATATTGCGCACAAGTAATACACAATAAAAAAAATATATATAATAAAATAAAACTAATACTGAAAGTAATTATTTATTAAAGAACTAAAACTAATAAAAACTAACAGAACTACCCTGAAAACTAATTAAAACTATTACTATTAAAAACAAAACTCAAAACGAAATAAAAACTAACTAAAATAAAAAATTCCAAAACTGTAATAACCCTACTGCCATATTACAAATAAATTAGTTTATATACTGCAGCATTTTTTATAAATATGCAAAAGCACAAATAAATTATTTGTACAATTTTTAGGACTAAACACAATTTCTCTTCATAACATTATGTGGCCCTTGCATGTGGCCCTCAAATGAAAAAGTTTGGACACCCCTGCACTACGCCCAAAATGGCTGCTTGAAAACAAAATGGCCACGAAGCGAGTTTTGCGTCATTTTGTTGGCCGCTCGGGCCTGAACAATCAGGAATGAGTCTCACGTTGTATAGCGCGGCATGAGCGAGGTGTCACGAGGTGTCACGAGATCTTTTCGAAACTGCGAGCGAAGCGACGACACGTCAGACAAACAACAGCTTGCGAATCAAAGCGCGGCGGCTTCCCGGAAACCACCGGCAGCCCGCCAGGCCCCCTTTTGAGCCTCGTCGCAATCCCTGACAACGGCGACGGGAGCAGGTTGCCACGCAGCGGCGACCGGCCCCGCAGCCGTCAAGGTGTTTTTCGACGCAACCGCACCTGCGCTCGGATCGGGCCTGGACGGCTGCCACCGCCGACATGGCACCGCACGTCCCGCTGTTCGCCGCTGCCTCGTTTTGATGGCGCCGGGCTGAGAATAAACAGGCGGACCGGCGCTGTTAAACTGGCAGCGAGCCTGCGTGAAGCCACCTTCAACCCCCCCCCACCCATGGAGTCTGCCAGCTCATCATTGTCAGCGCCACCCCAGGCGGGAGGTGGGGGGGGGGGGTCAATCAGAAGCAGACATGGCGGCCCCGGATGGTGACGTGCGAGCAGGATGTCAGTCAACACGTCGCCGGGAGTCAATGACTTGTCGGCGCTAATCAAAGCTACCTCCTACAACAAATACAATATATGATATATGTTCCGTATTTTCCGCACCATAAGGCGCACCGAAAAGCCTTAAATATTTTCAAAAGCTGACCATGCGCTTTATAATCCGGTGCGCCTTATATATGGATCAATATTGATGTCAAGACGCTATCGGTGACCCTGCACGATCGGTGACAGAAGATCCCGCCATCTTTGATCGCTAGCTAATACTAATACTTTAGCTCAGAGAAAAAAATAATAAAACAGCTGTTTATTTCATTTTGGAGTTGTCAGAAAGCTGCTTTGTAATCTATTAATAAAGTTTGACTGACCTTTCTGACTGTTTTGTTGACATTCCCTTTAGCGCAGCACCATCTAATGGATGCATAACGTAACCCCAGCCTCTACTGTAGCGCCTTATATATGGAAGAAAATGTAAAATATGTCATTCATTGAAGGTGCGCCTTAAAATGTGGAAAATACTATAAAATACGACTGAAGATGACACCACCTGTGCTGAGGAAGTAGGTAACGACCAATCATGGGGCTCAGTTTGCTGACCAACCCCAGAAAACAGGTGATTTGTCGTTACCTACTTCCTCAGCACAGGTGATGTCATCATCAGTCGACAGCAAGAGGAAAAAAATAGCTTTTAAAAGGTATTTAATTGTACCGGTACATGAAAAATAATGAAGTTATCAAATTAATTCTGGGCAAAATATTAACTTGTCACTGCTGGTGGTTTCATTTATATATATATATATATATATATATATATATACATATTACAATTTTAATAATATGTTTAAACAAAACATAATTGCATGTTGACAAATACCTATTTTTGTCCATTCAAAAAAACATTTTCACAACTGTATTTTGTTATTTAAATACACTAAATTTAATGTTGACAGTTTCATATATAGGAACTGCATCATGGTTTCGTATCTTTTTAGTTGGGCTGTTGAAGAGCACAGCAAGACGCTTCAAGCTACGTTCACAAATACTTTATTTATTTATTTTTTTTTACTGTTTATTCAAATAAGTTCTCCCTCAGGCTCGTCTCCATTCCAAACTTTTTGCATACACACTTGACTCTCAAACTGTGAAGAAAAAACCAAAAGACCCTGGCTTGAGGTTCCTTCGAAGGTCACTTTTTATCGAGCGAAAATGTTGAGTTTGCCTGGCAAATATTTGGACAGATTTGATTTTAAAATGTCCACCGCGGGCACGCTAGCGCGACGCCAATGTTTTACCCGGCGCGATGACGTGACTTAATTAAAGAAAGACGATTGCGCTTTAATTCCTCCAGACTTAATTTGGATAATTAGCATGGCGGGAATTTAATTACAAGCGAGAGAGAGAGAGAGAGAGATTCTCTGCATTAAATATGCGGGAAAAAGTCTGAATGTCACGTCGTCACATGACAATTGTGTTATCAGTGGTCAGGTTTAAAAAAAAAAAAAAAAAAAAAAAAAAATCAGGCGCAAAAAAATGTGTTAAATGTCAGTGTAACCTTTTTTTTGGTGAATGGAGATGTAATTGTATTAGATATGAACAAGCAGGTTTTTGTTTTGTTTTTTAAACAGAATATGTCGAAAATCATTTGTTGTCATGTGACCAGGACACGATGTTGAATAAAATATATGTCAATAAAATAATAATTTTAAAAAATCGAATCGTTGAAAATTTGCTAAATCGTGAAATCGAATTTTGTCTTCTGGATGATTAAAAGCTATTAGTTATTCTTATGTTCTGTTGCATCCAAATGCTTTTATGTGATGTCATTTTGTGTTCAAACTGATCTAGAATCAGGATATGTTTCTGGTGTCTGCACATTTTGCGCAGGAATTATTTTTGAATCAATGAAACCTTTAAGTAAACGTTTGTTGGATTTATTCGGTTAAAATCGATTAAAATCGTAATCGTGTGTGAGTGAATTTTTTTGGCCATGTCGCCCAGGCCTAAATAATAAGCTTTGATATCATGTCAAATACTTCCAAATATTGGATTTTTAGTGATTGAATATTTGCTAATGCTAGCCGGGACGTATGCTAACATCACTTCCCTTTTGGTAGGAACACGTCGGGAATGAATGAATGAATGAATGAATGAATGAAGTAATCATGCTCAGAATGTTAGCGTTTTTTTAGTTGGACACTTCAGCTTCCAGGAAGTATCATTACGGTGTTCCCACAAAAGGAAAAAAACAAAACAAAAAGTACCAACTTGTTAGGACTCTAGTGGTAATTGTACTTTTGGGTTCCTTTTTTTTTTTGTTTTTTTCTAATGATGAGCAGTGTTGAAACACGATCCGCTTTTGTGAGCTAAGCACTCTCAAGGTGACTTTACAGCCAGAATCCTTTTGCTGATTATCACACGATTGCGTGAGTCTTAAGATGTGATTGCTAACGTCACTTCAGACGATCGTTAGCGTCTCTGAAAGTCTCTCGAGCTGCCTCGTCTCAAATGAAAATTGCATTTTTTTTTTTTTTTTTTTGAAGCTCAACAGCAAAAGCCGGTATGCGTGTGCGCGCGTGTTTTTTTTTTTACCAATAATCCACTTTGAATGTGGCGGACGCTTTACAAGATGTTGCCTTCGACTGCAATTAATCTGATCTTGCCATATAAAATGGCGGAAAAACTATTGCCTGGCTTACAAGGCCACGTCGTCACCGCGGTTTCACAAAATATTGACCAGCACATAAAATAATGTTACAGCCAAGAGAAAATGGCTCAATATATGGTTGGATACTTTTCTTAATAGTTTGATTCTCAAAGACACGATTTGCTTAGCCTGAAAATGTAATAGCATCACGCGGTTTCAGCTATCAAAATTATTGAACACGTTGAACAATTACGATCGACGGCGCGGCCATTTCCCGAGCAGACTGGGGAAGGAAAAAAAAACTCTTAAAGCTGCCCACACCAGAGGCTAATCGAAGCGCTCAAGATAATCTTTCAGAAACATCTGATGGTCGAGCCTTTGCTGACTGTGGAAGGGACGGAGGATGTGGAAATTTGGCCCAATTAACTCATTCACTGGCAGCCATTTTCACATTTCGCAATCCCGTTCGCTCCCAGCCGTTTAACTGGATTTTGACTGATTTTGCAAGGCCCACAGAATATTGTGTTCTATTGCTATAAAGGCATGGAATCTATCAAAAGATTAAAGTCTCTATTCATTATTATCTCTATTTAAAATTGTAAGTAATTTAGCCTTTTTTTTTTGTTTCTTTTTTTTTTACATGGCCCTGGTTGATCTCCTTTGCTCTGCTGCCACCTGCTGGCCGTTTGTGTAATAAATACCATTTCTGCAACCGTTCTTCGCAGTTGAGAGGCTGCATCAAAGCCTTCTGTATGCTCTAGCATAAAAAAAAAATAAAAAAAAAAATAAAAAAACGTATAAATGCGTCTTTGGGACACTTAGAACGTTAAAAAAAAACATTATTGGGAGCAAATGAGTTAAGAGTTTTTGTAGTGAAGCCTCAGGATTGGGACAACCTTATTTGGCCTCTGGTGATTGGCTTCCACGAGAAAATCCAACATGGCGACTCTGTGACGGGCGCGCCACAGACAAGCTCCTTCGCACCACCTTTAAAAGCAATCCGAAGGAGTTCAAGTCCTCGCTATTTTTAGCCTTGCCGACGGTTCGGGTGAGGAAAAGCTTACCTTACCTCAATCATCCCTGCCCCCCCCCCCCCCCCCCCGATACCACCCCACCACCCTGCTCGGACAGCAAACACTTGTGAGCATCAAATGCAACGTCGGTGAGAGGACGCGACGGCGCGCGAGCGGAAGGATTCGGACTTTCATGTCGGCGGAGGCTATTGATCACGACGCTACGGCTGACACACGGAGTCCCTCGGGGCCCGAAGAGACGACACTTCAGATTAACTGGAGACCGCCGCCCCCCCCCCAACACCCGTCACTGGCGCGGATCGCATCTACCACCCGCCGTCTGCCGGGACCTGCATGACCACCGTGCAAGATGAAACAGTTCGATTATGGATGTTAGCGACAGCATTGCTAACTAGGGATGTGACGATATCCAAAAATATGACAATATTGTAAAAAAAAAAAAAAAAAAAAAAAAAGCTCATACTAAAAACAAAAAGCAAAATAATGCAAGCACACATTGATGGCTTCACAAGGAAATTCGCTTCCCCTTCATCTGACAATTAGCATCGATTTTAAACATAGAAGGCCAAAACATCCCTCATGAAAATTAAACTGCACGAACAAACTAGCCACTAGAGGGTGCTGCACAAATGGAAATCAACCTGACCTTTTTTTTTAACAGATGTGTTCCTTTTAAATATTGTGAACATGACGACGATATTGTGGCAGTTTTAATATCACGATATCACGATATTGCCCGTATCGTGACATCCCTAATTGCTAAACCGCCTAGCATGACAATTTGCATGTTTCCCGCAAGCCAATTGTTTAAATTTTGCACGCAATTTAGCAGAACAGCAACAAAACGCCACCTTTGACGGATTAAACTATGAATAATTGATTGGACTCGACCTCTTCTCTCCTCCTCTTTTTTTTTTTTTTTTCTTAGCGCACCCAAGAGTCCCCGCACTTTTCAGCGTCGCTCCCGATCTTCCATCAAAGTCAGATTGGGTGTCAAGTGACGATCCATCATCAAAACTCAACACTGCATACGCAAACCGCATTGGTCATGCATCATTGCCGCATCATTCTGTCAGGACGTTGATGGAACTCGAGAGCCACTAAAGACGGACACTTCCGATAAAGCTTTTTGCCCTAAGTGGCGACAAAAAACCCACAAAATAGACTCGAGGTTTGTGTGGTTCACTCTCTGACCGCAAAAGAAGCTGCAAAAACAAAAAACTATGACTCAGGCGCATTTTATTGGTGCAAAAAGGGGGATTACAGTAATAACAACATGACGGGCGTCCCACTTTAGCTCTAAGTGAAGCGAATCATTGGTCTTAAATGGCGGCTAATGCACGTCGCCTTGCACACTTGCGCCGCCGCTTCCAACCAATGCCGTGTTTTGTTTTGGGGTTTTTTTTCTCCCAGAAACCCCAAATTATCCATTAGCGTACCCTTACAAAGCTTCTGACATCCTGGAGTGCTTTTTATTTTTGTTTTGGCCTCGTCCTCATTGATTTGTTGAGTCTTTAAAAGATATTTGTTAAATTTGCGGCGGGCAAATCACTTGATGCATTTTATGTGCGCGCTGATGATGTCACGGCAACATTATATTAAAAGTCATTTGTGGTTTGTAGAAGCTCAATTCAAGGAACAAAATAACCAAAGTGCCTGTAATACAGAACAGTGACAAGCCTCGGGAGCTACCATAGAAGCCAAGAAATTTTCAGATCGGCTTCAAATCCCCCCGTTTTTGTGCGTGCGGCGACGAGACCTTAAGATTCGATACCGCCTCAAAGTCACCAAATTTACGGATACACTTCGACCATCAATTTTGTGTAATTAGTTCCATTTCACACAGAACAGTCACATGACCTCAGAAACTACCACGGAAGCCAGGAAATTCACATATCCACTTCAACCCTCCTTTTTCGTGTCCGTATCCTTGAGAAATTTGCTCCTAAACTTTTACTTCTCATTTTGTGTCGGTGCTCACAGAACTGTCACAAGGCCTAAGGTACTACATTAACTCATTTGCTCCCAATAATGTGGAAATCCGTTTTTTTTTTAAATGTTCTAAGTGTCTCAAAGACGTATTTATACGTGTTTTTTTTTGTTTGTTTTTTTATGCTAGAACATACAGAAGGCTTTGATGCAGCCTCTCAACTGCAAAGAACGGTTGCAGAAATGGTAGTTATTACACAAACGGCCAGCAGGTGGCAGCAGAGCAAAGGAGATCAACCAGGGCCATCTAGAAAAAAAGCTCAATTACTTACAATTTTAAATAGATTTGTGAAAACTGATGAAACTTAGCTCTCTTCTAATGCTAATTGCTGCAAAACGGAAACCGATAGAAACACTCTTTTTTTCCCGATGAAAGAAGAGACTTTAATCTTTCTTTTGGTAGGTTCCATGCTTTTATAGCAATAGAACACAATATTCTGTGGGCCTTGCAAAATCAGTCAAAATCCAGTAAAACAGCCGGGAGCCAACGGGATTGCGCAATGTGAAAATGGCGGCGAGTGAATGAGTTAAAAGCAGAGAAATTAGCAGGACAACTACAATCCCCCGTTTTGTGTCGCCACAATTAAGGCCTTAGATACAACCTCGGAAATCACGGATTTTGCATAATTTTGTGCAATGACCTTTCACACAGAATAGAGTCACATGACCTCAGAAACCACCAGGGAAGTCGTGAACTTTGCAGATCCATTTCAGCCCTCCATTTTGTGTTCATACCCTTCACCCAGAACAGCAACAGGGCCTCAGATACTGACTTTTTTTTTTTTTTTTTACCTGTTCCAGGCATTCCTCACAAAGGCATCACAAAGAAATGCAGGCGCAATACAAGTACTGACACAGGTATCAGTTTCAGTGTCGGACCCAACACATGCACGATAGACATCTTTGGACTTTAGCAATCAATGGAAACATGGCTAAAGCTAATCTCCAATGACAAGAACGACCGCCTGGCGTGATTTACTCCCTGCGGTCAAGTTTTGCACTGGAGCTCGCTCGCCCCCCCCGAGCGTTTTCAACCTTGTACAAGCGCACAACACCGCCAAAAGATAGCTCGTTCCGTGACGGCGCTATCAGAGGCTAGCGAGGCTCCGCGTTTGTGTTTACCCTTCAGATTAGCCGCGCGCGCATCCAAACATCGGGCACAATGCAAATTTGAGCCGCGCATGCGTTCGCGTCCGGGAAATAAGCAAGGCGAGATACGGACTTGTTCCTGTTACTCGGCGCCGGTGAAGTTTGCGGCTCGTGATCAGAGGTCAAACAAGGCCTGCGGCGTGCTGACAACAAGCAAAAGCCAATCACGTATTATCACCACTTTGCTTTGCCCATTATAGCAGCGGCTGCTCTGCCCCCCCCCCCACCACCATACACATACACACCTCCGGCGGGGTCTGTTTACCCGCACTTACAAATAAAAGGTAATTGTGTGCACGTCGTGGGAGGCGGCGTTTGGTGAAAAACGGCGTCAGGTCGGCGATTGGTCTGGGGGGGGGATGGAGAAGTACCCTTCACCCCGCCGCCATCTATTTCTGGTCACGTGGCTTGAGCCCAGAGAGGAGCGAGGCGGGAGGTTGAGCAGTCTGTGGGAGGGGAAAGCAAGCAGGCCCGCGCAACCTTCACCCGAGCCGCGCAAACGGCGGCCGTTTGCGATCGCACCCACGCAGTGGGCAGGAAGCGTTGGGGTGATGTCAGCTGAATCGCTGGTGACTCAAGGATGGGATTATGCCATGCAGAAAATACAACTTGAAGGCATGTCAGAAAGACATACTTGCCACTGTCCTGAAGGGATGCAGGAATTATTTATTAACTCATTCACTCGCCGCCATTTTCACATTTCGCAATCCCGTTCGCTCCCGGCTGTTTTACTGGATTTTGACTGATTTTGCAAGGCCCACAGAATATTGTGTTCTATTGCTATAAAAACATGGAACCTACCAAAAGAAAGATTAAAGTCTCTTCTTTCATCAGGAAAAAAAAAATTATATTTCTATCTGTTTCTGTTAGCATTAGAATTATAGCTAAGTTTCATCATTATTCACAAATCTGTTGGAAATCAGCTTGTTTGCAACATGGCCCTGGTTGATCTCCTTTGCTCTGCTGCCACCTGCTGGCCGTTTGTGTAATAACTACCATTTCTGTAACCGTTCTTCGCAGTTGAGTGGCTGCATCAAAGCCAGAAGGCTTATTATTATTATTATTATTATTATGCTCTAGCATAAAAAAAACAAAAAAACAAAAAAAACAAAAAAACGTATAAATACGTCTTTGGGACACTTAGAACATTTAAAAAACGTATTTATACGTTATTGGGAGTAGATGAGTTAACTGCAAGGCGGTTGGATTATGCAAAAAAGGTCAAAGGTCAAAGTATTCCCATACGTTCTGATACAGTAAATGTTGGGAGTTCATGGAGCAAAATGTAGCGTAGCATGATTAGCTGGGAAATGATTGAAAGCTTAACAATAAAGATTTTTGCGCTAAGATAAATGTGATGCCAACAATGCATTTTCTATCTGACATTTTTTTTTTTTTTTTGTCATGGGGAACAAATGTGTAAATGTATATATATATATATATATATATATATATATATATATATATATATATATATATATATATATATATATATATATATAATTTTATATTGCATTAAATAAATCGTTGGTTAATTTTAATTAAATTATTGTAGATATTAACACAGAATATTATGAATGTTCATTCAATGTTCTTTTTTTTTATTTATCTAATGAAATAATTGGTTAGTTTATTTATTTAAATCGTTAACAGTAAATTGTCAAATGCACCATTTTACAGATGCTATATTTGGAATATTTTCAATTATTTTAACAAATAATTGGTAGATTAATTTTAATAACAAAAATGTAAAAAAAATTACATGTAAATTTCTTAAAGACTGCTACATTAATTTTAATTTAATTATATTATATTTAATACATAAGACTGAATGATTGTATTATTAAAATATCATCACCCTTTTAAAATAATGGCCCATGCCATTATTTTGGGGGGTAAACCAAAAACAAAAAAAGCAGTTTAACAGATCATTCAATATTACTCCTGAAATGACATCATTAATATGTATCTGGTCCATTTTTTTTTAATTTCTGAAAAAATTAACCAAAATAAAAATGTGATGATTTTCTACATCCACAATGTCATCATCTACGACCCATCTGTTCAATCAAAAATCAAGTGACCCTTGAGCACAAACGTCGACCCCTTTTTAAAGCTCCATGGACGAAGATCGATATATATAATAAAATAAATAAATAAATAACAAAAAAAAGCCACTTTTGGCAAAACTCTGAGTTCCATTCTCCTACTTCCGTGGCTGGAGTGCACAGTAGTTGCCGCTGCACTTCTATAAGTGCGTGTAGGAGGAACTCCTCCGGATAGCGGCTAAATAGAGCGAGGGGGGGCGAGGGGGGGGATAAGCAGCTGCTCTGCATTTCTTGGAGGAGCGAAAAGTCGCTCAATAACGCCCGCGCAAACAAAAACATTTCACGGAGCCCACGTTGGCCTATTGGCCCGCTACGGCTTCCCGACTACGCATCCGGAGAGGAGAGCCGCTAATATATGCGCTGTTGGACAATAACTTTTACCAATCAAGACTTGGATATTGGTGCGTTTGTGTGCGTGTGCGTGTTGGTGCGTCACCTGGGAGAGGAGTTGTAGATGTTTGATTTGTATGACTGATTCCCTCCTGAAGCAATTTGCAGTCCCAAGATTCAGTCGAATCCCTATTTTGACGTGTGCAATGAACAGGACGGCCTTCAGTTTTGGGTCATGAGCAGACACGCCCTCCAATTCATTGCAGCAGGTGGAAGTCGCTCTCCATCACCCGTAGAAAGAATGTTCCGCTATGGCTGGGCGATAATGTCGCCCCATCGCTTTCGGTTGAGTGACAAAGTTCCATCGCGCTGAATTTTCTGCAAATGTAACGCACGGTTAATACCTACTAGAACTTTATTTGGGCTGAACCGCAGGTCCTTTCAATTGTGGCAGGTGTGTGCTGAATCTAATTATATCTACTGTAAATAATACTGTACAGTCCTAGCCTGAGAATAGTCTTCTCTGAAAAACCCAAGTAGTAGTTTTCAATTAATTGTTTGTTTCGCCTTTAAAAACAATTCGGTGCAATCAATCCAATTTCATTATCTCAATTGTTGTTCACTTACAGCAACTTTTAGGCGTAATTGTACTTTTTAGTGTTGTGTTACTGTAAGTGAATTTTATTGTCACGCCACTATAAATTGGGAGTCAGCAAGACTTCACTTGCGACTTTCTGAATCCAACTAATGATTGTGGTAGCTGTAGTAGTAGTAGCATTGGTGGTAATACCAATCCATCCATCCATCCATCCATCCATCCATCCATCCATCCATCAAGCCTATCCACATTCCCACCCACCCGTCTATGCATCCATCCATCCATCCATCCAACCCATCCATCATTACATCCATCGATCCACCCATCGATCCACCCATCCATCCATCCATCAAGTCCATCCACATTCCCACACACCCGTCTATTCATCCATCCATCCATCCATCCATCCATCCACCCATCCACCCACCCGCCCATCCATCCATCCATCCATCCAACCCATCCATCATTACATCCATCGATCCACCCATCGATCCACCCATTCATCCATCCATCAAGCCCATCCACATTCCCACACACCCGTCTATCTATCCATCCATCCATCCATCCATCCATCCACCCACCCACCCATCCATCCATCCATCCATCCATCCATCCAACCCATCCATCATTACATCCATCGATCCACCCATCCATCCACCCATCCATCCATCCATCAAGCCCATCCACATTCCCACACACCCGTCTATCCATCCATCCATCCATCCATCCATCCATCCACCCACCCACCCATCCATCCATCCATCCATCCATCCAACCACCAACCCACCCACCCATCCATCCATCCATCATTCCATCCATCCATCCATCCATCCATCCATCCACCCACCCATCCATCCATCCATCCATCCATCCAACCACCAACCCACCAACCCATCCATCCATCCATCATTCCATCCATCCATCCATCCATCCACCCACCCACCCATCCATCCATCCAACCACCAACCCACCCACCCATCCATCAAGCCCATCCACATTCCCACACACCCGTCTATCTATCCATCCATCCATCCATCCATCCATCCACCCACCCACCCATCCATCCATCCATCCACCCACCAACCCACCCACCCATCCATCCATCCATCCATCCATCCAGCCACCCACCCATCCATCCATCCATCCATCCATCCATCCAACCACCAACCCACACATCCATCCATCCATCCTCTTAACCGCTTGCTCCTCACAAGGGTCGTGGGGGTGCTGGAGCCTATCCCAGCTGGCTTCAGGCAGTAGGAGGAGTACACCCTAAACCGGTTGCCAGCCAATCGCAGGGTAATACCAATGTGATAGGGAAAATCGGAAGTGGTAGTCATCACAGTCCTAGTACTGGTAGTTGTTGTCGTACTAGTAGAAATTATGGTGGTGGTCGTAGTAGTAACAGTAGTAATAGTAGTAGCACTAATAGTTTTAGTAATAATCAAAGTATTGCTATTAGCTGTAATCTTTTTTTAATACTAGAAAAAGCATTAGAAGCCGTGATAGTAGCGGTAGTTGTAGTACTAGTAATAGTAGCAGTAGTAGGTTAACCTATTAAGGTTTTCTATGTTCCTCGCGTATTTCAATGCAAGTAAATGTCCGGTGACTGATTGGCTTCTGTGCGGACGGCAAGACTCATTACACACAACATCAAAGTTGCTTTCAAAGTTTTGTGTTTTTTTTGCATCTGCTCCCCAAACGCAAGCACAAGTTTGGAATCCCAACACACGCGTGCGGGCGGGTCGGTCGGTCATGCACCGAGACAGCTGCAGTAATGACTTGTTCATGAAATGCCCCAAAGCGTGTGGACTCATTTATTTTGGCCCGACACTGATTAGAACCTCTGCTCGACTCAAAACCCCCCGACACGCTTACTCACCCTCAGGCCAGGTTAGCGGGAACATTTAATAACACAAACTTTACCATTCGTCATTGCAAGTTCACAGCAGGCAAATCAGGAGAAACCCCGAATGGCTTCGACAGACGCACACTCGCACCTGGTGACTAACTGTTGCCAGTTAACTTGAAGAACATTTAAAAGCAAATTAATAATAAAAAATAATAATAATAATAATAATTTAAAAAAAACAGAATAATTTAAAACATTTAGAAGCAAAAATAAAGACATACAAAGTAGTTTTCTAAAATTGCTAAAAGAATCCACAGTGCAATAACCTGATTTTGGATAAAAAAAAAAAAAAATGATGATAGAAATACCCTAAAGATCTTAATCATAGGTATGGGGGAAAAAAAGAAGAAAAAAAGTTGTTTTTCTGGATTTAAGGATTTAATAGCACTTACACTTGCAGATAACTGCAGTTCTGTTGGCAGCGTATTCCTTTTTGCGAGCGGCATAACAGCTGAATGCCGATGCCCCATGTTTGCTTTGAAATCTAGGCTCCACTAATAGACCCGACTAAACTAAACTAAAGTAACTAAATGAGTTTCCTGATTACTTGATTGTAAGAGTAACTATGTAAGATTGCAAGTTACTTTTTTAGGTACATTCAACGGATGGATGGATGGATGGATGGATGGATGGACGGATGGATATTTAGTCATTCCTCCAATACATAGTTTCATTTTTAACTCATTCACTCGCAGCCATTTTCACTGAAGCAACCCCTTAGGCTGTTTTATTGGATTTTGACTGATTTTGCAAGGCCCACAGAATATTGTGTTCTAAAGTAAGATTAGAGTATCTTTTTTCATCAGGAAAAAAAATGGATATAGCAATTTTTGTTGTAATTAGCATTAGAATATAGCTCAGTTTCATCATTATTCACAAATCTTTTTGGAACTGTGGGGAAATCAGCTCCTTCTAACATGGCCCTGGTTGATCTCTTATACTCTGCTGCCACCTGCTGGCCGTTTTTGTAATAACCACCATTGCTTTAAGCTTTCGCTTCAGTTCAGAGGCTGCATCAAAGCCTTCTGTATGCTCGAGCATAAAAAAAACAAAAAACATATAAATACGTCTTTGGGACACAAAACATTTAAAATAGGATGTTTTGATAAATTTTTTGAGAGCAAGCCCATCTAATTGTATTGTATCTGTGTCTGGCCATTAAAAATAAATAGTCGTTTGTTTCGGCTGCAAAGTTCAAAAGTGCAAGTGAATGCTGGTCCATGAAGATCGCCTGACCATAAAGTATTTGCATTTTTGTCGTTTTAAAGACTATTCAGGTTTTAAACTTACATAGTGGCGGCACGTTCGCCATCCCCAAACATGGTCGTCCGTCTTCCTGCTTAAAGACGGGAAGGCGGGACATCGGCCAGTCTTGACAAGGTAAACAGAGAATCCTTTCGCTTGTAATTAAAGGTGTTCTGCGTCTGGCCGTCTGACCCGAGAACCAAAGTGACATTTAGCAATAAGAAAATGTTGCCTGGTGGATTTTAATGAGAGCCTCTCCCTGCGTCCTCGCACCCAACAGGGACTGACCTTTCGCGCTCCGCCGTCACGACGCTCCCTTCGGATTCATTCTCTCTCTCTCTCGCTCTCTCGGGCGCATTAGAATAAAGCGTCGGCCATCTGACCTTTAATTTGACACAGGCGGGACAAAGACCGAGCCGGAGAAGTGGCAGAGAAGACTCCAAAAAGCTCGAGACCTCGTCGCAACGTCTTTTTGTTGACGGGCTTCGTTTGGCGCGACAGAATGTCACCGTAATGGGGAGTGAATTTTATTCTGACGAATATCAGAACTGCATACAAACATTTATTATTCTACATGTCAATTATGACACGCAGCACAAGTTGTTAAGTCGGTTTCGTGACAGTCAACATGTCAGTAGTCACACACAGCACTCGTGTTTCGCCAAACAGGAGGCTCTTAAAGCGATACAACACTTAACCGTTTTAAAGTACTGGATTAGGCATCGTGCGCAAAGAATACAATCGCAAATATCTCTGGCATCTTATTGCCTGAATTTTATTTTAAACCGATTAAGGATCAGATTTCCAACATGCCGTGTGGAACGCCACGTTCCAGGTCACGTGATCGTGATGACGCATCATCCCGTGCGTAACCGGAAGCCGTCTTCGTTCACTTCAATTGAGGATTTGCTGACGTAATCGGCAAGAAAAAGATGTCTTCGATCCCAAAATACTGCGCCAATTCTGTTCAGAGTAAAATCCTCAGCTCGTCCGCTCCTAATGTGGGCTAAAGCGTGCTTAGCACACGACAATGTAGCTTACCCGGATGTTTACCGTCCACTTTGACTCGCCGGCGGCTGGATCTGCCAGTTTCATCCGGCTTTTGAAGAAGTGCTTTTTTGTTGTACGGCGTAATTCCACTTTTGATGTCCGTCGTGGGACGCGATAATTCTTCGTGAGCGTCTTTGCCGTCATTCATTCAATGTCTTATTTTACGCATGCGATACGTCGCGATGATCACGTGACTGTGCAAAATGCCCGATACGGTACTTAACTAGGGATGTCACGATAAGGGGCAATATCGTGATATCGTGATATTGAAACTGCCACAATATCGTCGTCCTCATGTTCGCAATATCTGTTTAAAAAAAAAAAGTCAGGTTGATTTCCATTTGTGCAGTTCTAGCACCCTCTAGTGGCGAGTTTATTAGTGCAATTTCATTTTCATTAGGGATGTTTTGGCCTTCTATATTTAAAATCTATGCTAATTCTCAGATGAAGGGGAATCTAATTTGCTTGTGAAGTAAGTGCCTCAATATTGTTCTCGAGATTGTAGGTTGTTTATATGCATTGCTATTATGTACAAAAGCACAATATTGTGCTTTTTTTTTTTTTTTTTTTAGTATGCGCTCTCCTTTTTACAATATTGTGATCTTTTTTAAATATCGCCAACGCCCCCCACAATATCGTGACAATTATCGTATCGTGACCTTCATATCGTGATAATATCGTATCAAGATGTTTGGATATCGTTACATCCCGATACGTTACACAAAAATATTCATAAAAAAAAGTGTTGTAAAATCATAATTGCTCAACATACATTGGCATTTTTTTTTTTCAGGGAAGAGTTGAAATGAACCATTTCACAGAATAGCTGGTTAGTTTTTCACAAGTCTTGCGTTCCTTTAAGTTACACAAACGTCGTTCCCTTGATATGAAAATCATTACACACAGCAGCAATTATTGCCATTCATTCATCCAACAAACTAAAAAGCACTAGAAGTGCTATTTTTTTTTTTAAGAATCCCAAGCATCCCACCGGGGTGCGCCTCAGTGTCGCTAGCCCTTAAACTCAACATGCTGTAGCGTTAACGTGCTAAATGAACAGTTGCATGTCTTTTTTAAATAACAACCATCTGTTCACATCGACCATCGAGTATCCAAAGCACCCCCCACCAAACAAGCATGCACTTTTCAGTTTGAGCTTTTTTTTTTTGCAGGGAGAACCGTGCTGAACACGGAAAATGAAAATGCCCGGAATAGATACACAATAGCGGAGCGTGCGTCGTCAACAGGGCTAATTAATTAATGAGACCCTACACTCGGCTAATTGGGCTGAAATGTGTTTATCGCGTGTGTGCCTAAACGCCGGCACCTGTGGCGAGCACGCGTGAGGCCACCGTCAAGACACAAAGCCGCATTACGGACTTCGCCCTGCGTGCGCGAATCATACACCAAATCCAACGCTAATGTGGCTAATTGTACCCGCCGGGGGCTTCTGTGCTAACACGTCCGCCCTATCAGCAGTTACAATGCATTACACGGTAGGAGGCTGTGCAGGAGCATGGGGGGGGGGGTGGGGGGGGGGGGGGGGGGTGGGGGGCTGTGTGGGAGCTGCCATAGTGTGTGGCAGCATAGAAAATGTGTCTAAGATCATGGACAAAAGATTCTAGTTGTTCCAGCGTATTGATAAAGTCATTCGAACGTATTGGTAAAATGTTGGCCAAATGCTAAAAACTGAATTTGTTCCCATAATGCCACAGGGTAATCCCATAATTGCACATGCTCAAATCAATACCCCACGGCATTATGGGAATTAAAAAAATAAAAATAAAAATAAAAATAAATAAATAAAAATAATAATAATAATAATAATAATAATAATAATAATAATAAAAAAAACTTGTACCAAAACTTCATAATATCAGTTCCACGTAAATGAAAAGCAGTATGTTGGTACGGAAGCGTATTGCATTCACTTGGGGAAAAAAAATAAAAAATCCTGTTTTACTGACTATTTTTTGGGGGGAGCTTTGTTTGGTTTTTTTGAGTAATATTTTTTCTGTTTTTCTGAATATTTTTTTTTCTGTCATAAAAAAATAAATAAATAAATCCGAAAACCAGATAAAAAATTACTCCGAAAAACAGGGGGAAAAAATTATTCAAAAAAAACAAAGAAACAAAAATATTCCAAAAAAACAGAGCACCAACTTCTGTTTTTCAGAGTATTTTTTTTGGGACATCTGAACTCCAAATGACTTGGTGCAGACCTGTATATATGACTGGATAGCCGATAGCCTATACACGCCAGTGCAAGCCGTTGAAGTCACAGGGCGGCCATCTTGTTACGCCCACGTCGCAAGCAGACTGCCGTATAAACTATACGGTACAGTTGTGACATATGCAGCTCGAGGCGGGGTGGGGTGTTTGTGGTCACTAAGATGGCCGCCCTGTGACTTCAAAGGCTTGCACTGGCGTTTATGGGCTTTCGGCTATCCAGTCATAAATACAGGTCAGTGGTCTGAAACAAGTCACTTGGAGTTCAGAGGTCCAAAAAAGAATTACTCCGAAAAACAGAAGGCGGTGCTCTGTTTTTCGGAGTATTTTTTTTTTCAGTTTTTTGGAATATTTTTTTTTTCTGTTTTTTGGAATAATGTTTTTCCCCATGTTTTTCGGAGTATTTTTTTTTCTGTTTTTTGTAATATTTTTTTTTTTCTGTTTTTCGGAGTAATTTACCCCCCACCCCCCTGTTTTTCGGAGTAATATTTTTTTTCAGTTTTTCGGAATAATTTTTTTTTCTGTTTTTGTTTGAATAATTTTTTTATGACGGAAAAAAAATATTCAGAAAAAAAAAAAAAAAATACTCAATAAAACAAAGCTCCCAAAAACATTAGTCAGAAAAACAGAAGATTAGTTTTTTTTCAAGTGAATGCAATACGCTTCCGTATGTTGGTGCCATCATTATATCTAAAAAAATAAATAAATAACAACGCTAAAACAATTACATGAAAAGAAGCATGTTGATAACCATCATAAACCAAAGACTTATTTAAGCCAATATTTTTATTTTTTTTTTTACTACCCGTCTTGTCCTCAACTCACCAGTTGAGAATCGCTTGTTTAGTAGCATGGAAAAAATAATAATAATAAAAATAAAAAATAAAAAAAAAGACTGCAGAAACAGGAAAAGGTGCTGCGTAGTAGAATGGGAATAAAGCATGGGAGGTAATTAAAACGGCAATTAAATCGAGATGAACTTGCGCTATGATTTCCGAGCGCTCGCTTGGCTGCACGGATCTTTCTTGACTGCCTTTTACCGCGTACGCCCCGAGTCGACTTTAATCATCGGTGTCGAGAATAAACAACAACCTGCTCATGGCGTGTTTGCATCTCATTCGCGGACGTGATCAAATATTTAGTGCAAGCGTACGTCGAGCGGCGCCTCACACGCTTAATTTACATTCGACTGGAACGCCGGCGTCAGTCGGCGAAGGGGTTAAATTCATCTCGTTTACGCGCTGCTGGAAATTAAGCTCGCTCGCTCGCTCTCTCTCACTGGCCCGGTAATCAAGTTGATTTTAGAGCTGTCATTGTAAAGCAAACTCATTTAGGCCACAGCCATTAAGAAGGCAAACACTTTAGAGGAAAGTTGACTTGTAAAAGTAAATATAGCTGAGCTTGTGTCTTTAAAGACATCAAGTCAAGTTTATTTGTATAGGCCTTCATCACAAAAAGCGCCCGCGCTTGACAAAGATTAGCGACCCCCCTCGACGCCGGACATTTGAGAACCGATACATCGTACTGTTTTTAGATAGACAACATTTACATTTATTTATTATAATTACATTTATTAACTCATTTGCTCACAATAACGTGTAAATACGTTTTTTTTATGTTTTAAGTGTCCCAAAGACGTATTTATACGTTTTTTGTTTTTTTCCCCCAGCCTCTCACCTGCAAAGAACGGTTGCAGAAATGGTAGTTATTACACAAACAGCCAGCAGGTGGCAGCAGAGCAAAGGAGATCAACCAGGTAATAATAATAATAATAATAATAACAACAACAATAATATAGAACCAATCCAAGATATTTTGCTAACTTAAAGCAAATTCGAACTAGGCATATGTAAATTTGAGGGTTTTATTGACATTGCATGTGGGCAGAGCTTAGAAAACAAGGTCAAAGAACTTCCATGAAGTACGAACCTCTAGTAATATAGGTAGTAAATGGGTCAAAGGCCAACAATCCAGCTGCCAAAGACAGTTTCACTATCAAACACGACATTTGGTCAGCATGTCGATAAACTCAGAGAAAAGTCTCAAGATCACATGCCTTACATGACACGAGAACGCCGCCATTTTGGTTTCAATCTGGCCATTTTTCAATACCATCTTCAAACTGGTGGGTTGTTTTTGCGCTGCAGTCAAGTGTGCTATATCTGTGTTTACATCTTTAAAAAAAAAGAAAAGAAAAGAATGTACGAGGAGACAAGCGACAGGGTTTAGCGCATTCATTTTTAGCAACAGATCACCTTCGAGCTACATTAAGAGCAAAAAAATAAAAAAAATAAAAAAAAGCTTGTGATGTTTACAGCTCGCTTTGAATGCGACATAGCAATGTGCCAAAATAAAAGCCTTTGAAAAAGGGTGCTGATGTATTCATCTTGTCACCATCAAGCACGTTCATATTATTTGTTTTAAGCGCAAGCTAAATGTGTGCGTTTTTAAATAGGAAAAAAACAAACAAACAAACAAACACGGACACCTTTGAGTCCCTTGTTTGGTAAATGCAAGTTGGACGGCTACTCCGTGACGACGACGATGATGGAATCGAGCGATATTAATTATTAATTATTATTATTATTATTATTGCGCAAGCTCATTAATATCTGATTTGCGCTTGACTTCTTTTCATTTGACGTGTCTTTGATGGGGGCAATTTTTTGTTGGACTTATATTGATACTTATGACTTTTAATAGTTTTTTTTTTTTTTTTTGTATAGCACTCAGTGAATTCTAGCGACTAAGCTACTTTTCTTTCATGATACTTAATTTTCAATTCTCGCGTGTTTTCAGGGACATCAAAAGCAATTTTGAGTCCTCAATGAACTCAACGTTTGTGTCAAGACCAAAGTGAATTTGTTTTCACTCACCCGAGAGACAAATTCCCGAACTTCCTCTTTAACATAACTAATGTACTTTTCTTTTCTTTTTTTGTCAACATCTAAGACTGTTTTGAGGCTTCAATGAGCCAAATGTGCATATTTTTTGTAAACATCACAGTCAGTCAATTTGGTCTTTGCTTGTCATTTCACAGTCAATTTAGTCTCCAATTATTTGTATGTGTGGACGACAATTTAGACGTCAACAAACCTAACTTGTAAGTCGGTTTAGTCTTGAATGTACCCAAAGTACTCGTTTTGTGTTTAGCAAAGTCAGTTTATTTGTCACGGATGAATGAACATAATACACTTGGGGGCCTATTCACGAAAGGTTTGCGTCGCCTTTGTGCAGCGCCGACCGGTAAAAACGGAGCAAACCGAGAGCGCCTAATTCACTAAACACTCGCAGATGTCGAAATCCGTCACTGAGTGCGCTGCCAACCAGATTGCGACACGGTGCGCCGGTTTTATTTGGGCGTATGTAAATGAGGTCATTTTGCATTTACATTCGACGCAAAACATGCCCACCCCAATGCAAATGAGACTCGTTGATATGCAGCGTCTAATTCACTAACGCCAGCGCAAATAGCCACATGTAGTTTGCAAATAACGTTTACGGGAAGCATGTATTCACCTGACGCAACCTCGATCCCGGGATCATGACAGTAGTGCATGTGGTATTTGCGGCACAACATCCATGGACCTCTGATCACTCAGAGAGGAGAGAGAGAGAGAGAGAGAGAAAATTTTCTATGTTGGTTTAGGACACATAACGTAACCCGGGCTGATCGGCAATGGCGGAGAGGCATTTTACGTGCCAGATGAATACTGTACGCCCACGTCAACCTCTGAAAATATATTTCTAAAAAAACGATCGCACCAATAATTTGTACTTTATGAATGAACGACGTCGTCGTCGTCGTCCTCCCTGCTCTGTACAGCTTAATGGTGCTATAAATGCTTACTCAAACTCCAACCTCGCTTTCTGATAATGTCATCTTTCTCAATAACGTATGTGCTTTCAGCATTCCCGCAATAAGAAGTAAGATGAAAGAATCTCAATAACATATTTCACATCTGGGTTTATGTTAATCTTTGGTGGTGATTTTGTCCTAACAACCCAAGCCTGTATTTTGCCATTTTGTGTTTGTTTTGTAAACAGCGGGCCGTTTCTGTGTTTGGCAGGCTGGGGGTGATGGGGGTTAAGGACGAAATCACCACCAAAGATTAACATAAACCCAGACGTGTAGACTGAGAGAAAGTTAAAGTGTGTAATCCTGTCTTTAAAAAGTGCATTTTCCTGAGTGAATCCGGCAAACTGGGCCTTTAACGAACCTATCGAAGGGTTTTTCATTCACGCCAAAGTCGGCCTAGTCTTCAGTAAACCTAATAAACGTTGTTTGTGTTTTCATAAGCACGCCGTTTAATAGGCCTAAGACACATTTTCGGACGCGGCGGAGACGGCAAATAAGGCGAGATAAAATAAGATAACTTTTATTAGTCCCACAATGGGGGAAACTTTCAAGCTTCACAAACAATAGCTGATAGGAAGGACATAAAAAAATAAAAAAAAGTAGCATGCAAGGAGGACACATAAAACATTACCTATTGTATATAACCAAGCACATTAACTCTGTTAATTGGCCATTTTAAAAATGAAGGTAAATTACTTAATTACTATGTAAGGAGATACATCTTAAACGAGAGCAGATCTAAGGGCGCTAAATCACAGCAACAGGCTAACGCTAACGTTAGCGTTTGTTTATTTCATTCACGCGCAATCCCCGACAGGTGGGTGTGTACAATTATGAATAAACATACCCCATCTTTATGGCTATGCGCTAATGGGTAATAGTCAAGAATAACAGGTGCTGCTTATTAGTTAGCACTGATTGCCACAACGAGACGCTTTGAGTTGATTCGCTTTGGCCCAAAAAGTTGATGCGAGAAAATAAAAGCGGAGGGAGGATTAATATGTTTCATTAAATGCAGACGATTTTGATTAGCACTCCCGATCACCCACGCAGATAAAGTGGACGCTAGCACACGCGCGCGCACGCACACGCTAAAGCTGAGCCGTGAGATGGCCTCATAAATCTGACGGGTCTTGCATTGCTGCATTTACTTTAATGTTGCCATTACGAGTTATTTCCTCCAAAGTTGCCCCCCGTAAACATACTCTTTACACGGACGGGCAGGGCTGAGGGGAGCGCAAATGGAGCATAGGCCGGTAATGCACGGCCTGGACTCGGCGCCAGTCAATCACTGGACTGACACGCGCGCGGAGGAGACGCGCCACCATCACGACTCTCTGTTTTCTCAAACTTCAAAGACAAGCGAGGAAGTTCAGTTAAAGCTGTGCTTCTCAAATAGTGGGGCGGGCCCCCTCCAGGTGGGGGGCGTGGGGGGGGGGCGCGTTTGACCTCGGGGAACATGCTTTTTTTTTTATATTATTATTATTATTATTATTATTTATTTTATTTTATTTTTTTTTATTTTTTTTACTGTCCTAGTATAAAGTGCAATTGCACCTCCACTACATTAGGGGGCAGTGGTGCTCTCATTAGTGGCAGAGTGCATGCGCGCTTTGCACACAGCAAAAAAAAAAAAAAAAAAAAAAAAATCAGAACAAATTATTTTAGATTTTTGTTTTGGAGGTTAAAGTATTTATTTATTTATTTTTAATATTATTATTATTATTATTTATTGATTTTATGTAATTTTATTTTTCCGTATCATATGGTTTGACGTGGTCAGTCAAAAAATGTTTGTAGTTTAATTAAGGATTTATTTTTTTTAAATTTCAGATGCACTTTAAATCATTTTTGTTACAGTTAATAAAGCTATCCTTTGTTGCAAGTTGGTCCATATTTCTTTCTGTCCTGTCATTGGTTCAGAGCATTCAAGGGCCAATAGGATATTTTAGATCGGCGTGCAGTGAGCATGTCACATATCAGTTGAATGTCGTGCACGAGCAAGACGCAAGATGCTGCATCCAAAATCCTATATTAGCCTTGGAATTAATGGTATCGGCATGTTACCGATACCGATACCACTGTTTTAATGCAGTATCGATACCGGAACAACACTAATAAAAACTACGAAACCCATTCTAAAAAAACTAACCCTAATTAAAAGTAACTGAAGAAAACAAAACAAAAGTCAAAACGTAATAAACACTAACTATAATGAATCTAAAACTATTAAAAACAAACATAGTGTATGAATTTTTGTCAACATGAATGAATGAATGAATGAGTTTATTTGGGCTACCACACACAATAGAGAAAAGAGAAGACAAACATCCCTTCAAACAAATCAAATAATCGAAAACGGTATCGGCAGAAGCTCCAAGCTATCCTATGCGGTCCCATTGAGTTTCAATAAAATTACAACAAAACGAAATAAATAACTATTGCACTCACGTTATTGTTCCTAAACTGTTTACGTTTTATCATTGTCACTTTACGCATGAATTATTTTCTTTTTTTTTATTTCATTATTTGAAATTATTTATTTCATTATTTGAAATTATTCTTAAACCTAGCCTATGTGTAGTGTTGACAAAAATTTACATGTTTTTGTGAATTAACCTTGGACAGAGCGGGAAAAAAAAAAAAAAAAAAAAAAAAAAGATTGTGCCAGATTCAAATCCATACGTGCAGTTTATTCCGGTTTATTTACTCCTTCACATGCCGTCCTCCACTAATTACAGCTCACATTCAGCTGCTGAGTCGCAAGCTGCAAACGGCGACCTGTTCAGGTAAAAAAAAAAAAAAAGACTTTGAACGAGTTCCTCGTGTCGCGCTAACTCCTGGAAAAAAAATAAATAACAGCGCGATAACGGGCTGTCATACGCTAAGACGTCAGCCCCTTTTTTGTTCGAGAAACGACTCTGCTCTTCGCCGGCTCGCCCGCCGAGCGGCCCTGACGGACAAATTGTCCATTTAGAGAGCGGGCGGCGAAATGGAAGCACGTCGCCGTCTTCTTCGGTAAGTTGAGGCCGCGCAGATAGGAATCCAATTATCTAAAGCAAATAATGGATGTCTCATTTAAGACGGGCGCCGTTGGGCCGCACTAATGGCGCCGAGTCTCCCTCTCACCGTGTGTATATATATATATATATATATATTTGTTTGGGTTTTTAAAAAGTTTGTTTTATTTATTTATTTATTTTTTGGATTGTTAATTACCTAGTACCTAGCCATTCAATACGTAGCATGATTTGATACCGATTAATCCCGATACGACTCGATAAGTCGATTATTGGGATTTTTATTTTATTTTTATTACTCAAATTTAGAAAATACTCATCAGTAAACTTGTACATGTACACTGTAAGAATTGTATGAAAAAGTATTTTTCTGAAACTTGAGGCTTATAACTGTGAGCCACGGTATTTTTATTACTATTATTATTATTATTATTATTATTATTATTATTATTATTAATAATAATAATAATTACATTTTTTATGTATTTAACAAACATCTATTTCATGTTGGTACAGCATTTAAATAAAATATTAAGGCTTAATTTTCCATTCTTCCATGCTTAAAGTGGTCAACCCTAACTCTAAGTCTTGTTGAATATTTCCATCAAAAAATGATGTTTAAATATTAATTCGGCCACATATTGATACGGGAATCGTGCACTGCAATATCACGATATATCGCCGAATCTATTATTTTTTACACCCCTAATATATTCTCATTTTTCATTATCAACATTTTAAACACGTAGGACTTTATTTTATTTTAAAATCAGATATATGAGTAAAAGTTAACCAATTTTAGTGAAAATGCACCAAGCATAAGTTTTGCCAATGCATCAAAGAAGAAAGTGGGCAGTCGGTGGCACACGGGCCATCCTTTGCCCACCGTTTACTCACATGTAGCGTAGGTGTGGATTCTGAGCGAAGGCTCGCGGCTGGATCACTTTCAGGTTGCAATTCATGATGCTCCTGCAATGAGAAAAAAAACGAAATGAGCATGAATGTGTGAGCAAAGCGTAAAAAGAAGGCTACAGCGTGGGTGAACACAACGAGCGTTTCCATTTATTTTCATTTCCTTTTTGGCCCGTGTTGTGTGTGTGTGTGTGTGCGAGTTTATTCATTTTGAAAATTATGTAACTCAATCCCCCCCCCCCCCCAAAAAAAAAAAAAAAGTGTGTGAGCAGATGCATTCTGGCATTCTGGCACAAATTCTGTATCCACTGCAAGCGCACATTTTTCTTTTTTCTTTTTTTAAATATCAAAGGCGCTTGTAGTGAACATTTCAAGTTGTCAGTTAATAGAATGTATGTTTTTCAAGACAAAACAAGCCTGACAAACGTTTTTCAACCAAGCTCAAAGACTTCAAACAAGCCGACGTTTCTGCACGTCAAAGACAATTTCGGCTTGAACTCAATGACGTTTGTCATTTTTGACTAAAGTAATGATAAGTAATAACCATTAAGTCTTTACTAACACACGTTTTTGCAAATATTGATGAATGGCCTATACTGTAATATTTCCAATTCTTTAGTGAACTACTGTAAGTTGTTTTTTTGTTGTTGTTTTTTTTTTTACAAACATTTACTGAACAATTTAGACTCTCCAAAGCACACCAGGAGACAAAATCAAAAAACAAAAAAAAAGTTACCGTATTTTCCGCACTCTAAGGCATTATAAGGCGCACCTTCAATGAATGACATATTTTCAAACTTTTTTCCATATATAAGGCGCTACAGTAGAGGCTGGGGTTACGTTATGCATCCATTAGATGGTTCTGCGCTGAAGGGAATGTCAACAAAACAGTCAGATAGGTCAGTCAAACTTTATTAGTAGATTACAAAGCAAAGTTTACGCACGTCATTATACATCGCGGAGAATTGCGCAATCAACCTAACTGACATCTAATTTGTGTTTTTGTCAGCAAAATTTCCAGCCCTCTATAAGACTGTGAATTTTTTGTGAACACAATTTAAAGTTTAAAAATGTCGTCTAATTGGCCTCACCTGGATAAAAAAAAAAAAAAAAGGTTCAATGAAACAAATATTTAAATTAACGTCAGCACATAGTCAACTTAAATGAAAAAGTTTGACTACTAAGTTTGCAGCTCAAGAATGGCCGCCGCCGCCATCATCATCATCATCATCATCATCATGTGGCACTCTGGTGGATATTTGATTTGAATCTATTCGCAATTAATGCGTCAACAGAAACCCGCGCGGCGCCTCGTTCATTAGCGCGTCGCTCTCCGGCATATATTTAACAATCCGCCGTTTTTCACGAATGATCGCGTCTCATATTGCCGTTATTGAAAAATGTGGAATAATGAGCGTCAAACCGGGCTACGGGACTGTTACGGGGCCGCCGCCCACCTCCCCTCGCCAATCTCCACCTCCGCCCCCCCCCACACCCTATCACAGAGGCGGCGGTAATGAGAAAAATGCTAATTTGCTGCTGGAGATATTACACTTGGCCTCCCTGATGAGGGATCATCGGGATCAGGGGAGAGAGGCCTGCTCCGAGTTTTGAAAGGGCGGCGGAGGAGAAAGAATAAAAAAAAAAAAAAAAAAAAAAAAAAAAAAAGAAAAGGCAGGAGGTAGAGGTCAGCAGGTAGCCATTGAGAAGTGGCGGTGAGAGTGGGAGCAGGCCGTTGCTGCAAATTGCAGCAACAAAAGCAGGACGATGGTACAATATTTTTTGGGTAATATATTTTGGTTTTTTTTATTATTATTATTATCATCATTTGTTTTTATGCTTGTTTATTGAACAAATAAACATAAGTAGCAGATAAAAAGATTTAAAAAAAAAAAGAAACATGCAATCATTAGTAATGTTTTACATGTTCAAAGGGAGTAGGAAGAAGTTGAAACCTTATCTAGTCCTTCCCCTTTGTATCTCTTTTTATCTTTATTTCATTAGTAACTCATTAGCTCCCAAAAACGTATAAATACGTCATATTTTAAATGTTTTAAGTGTCCCAAAGACGTACTTATACGTTTTTTTTGTTTTATTTTTTTATGCCAGAGCATAGAAAAGGCTTTGATGGAGTCTCTCTAACTGCAGAAAATGGTTGAGTGGCAGCAGAGTATAAGAGATCAACCAGGCCATGTTAAAACAAGCTGATTTCCCCACAGTTCGAAGCAGAATTGTAAAAAACGATAAAACTTAGCTATGTTCTATTGCTAATTGCTGCACAGCGGAAACAGATAGGAACATACTTTGTTTTCCCTGATAAAAGAAGAGACTTTAATCTCTCTTTTGGTATGTTCCATATTTTTATAGCAATAGAACATAATATTTCGCGGGCCTTGAAAAATCAGTCAAAATCCAGAAAACACTTAAGTGAAAATGGTTGGGAGTGAATGAATTAATACAGTTAAATGAATACAGTTCAATAAAAGAAAATGTGTTATCCTGCTCGTAGCGTATGTACATGAAAATCATAGGCATACACTATAATTATAATAACTAGAGCTGCGAGCAGCTCCATTTACAATGCTAAACCTCTTATACTATATATTACCTCTCTAATTTATTAATTAATATGGAATGATCTATGGCACGGGTGTCCAAACTACGGCCCGGGGGCCATTTGCGGCCCGCCGTCCATTTTTTAGTGGCCCGCGACATATGCTAAAAATGGCATTTGACTCAGTTCAAATAAAATAAAAATAAAAATGTTTGGAGATGGTCCAAGTAAGAAAGGAGGGTGTCAAAAAAAAAACACAGGTGCTATTAAAGGTTATTTTACTGAACTAAAACTAACGGGAAAAAATAAAATTCAAAAAAACAAATTTCATTAACGAAATAAAATGAAAACGAAGATGCTTTTTAAAAAGAGAAATCTAACTGGAACTACATTTTTTTGGTTTACAAAACTAACTACTCTTTTTACTCTTTTTCTTTTTTTTGTGTGGACATTCTATCATCTCTTCAAACCAGTTAACGACACTCACAGCCTCTGCAGTCCGGTGTAGAGTTCCATGTCCACATCCCGGAGCGTCTGCAGTCCCGTCCAGTTCTCGATGTGTCTGCGGAGAATCGAACAAAACAGATGATGAAGAAGCGAGCTGCAAAAAAAAACAAAAAAACAAAAACAAAAAACAAGTGGTGCTTAAAAATCCATAAACATTTCAATTGCAATTATCGGAAAAGCCGGCGACGGGATCCTCTGTGCCGGTCCTACGATAGATGTAATTGCACAAGAGGCAGTCAGCTGAGTTAATCCGATGCTGATGATGCTTGACTGGCAGCCCCCCCGACAAAAATGGCGAGACGATGTTAAATTGTGTTTTGGAGGGGGGAAACAAAGAAAGTTGTTTGTGTGTCGATGGAAAATGAGCAATAAACAAGTCGACCGGTGGAATCAGGCGAGAGTGAGGAGGAAAAGTGGTACGCGGCCTAATTGCTTTGTTTTGATGTTAACTGGCAACACCCGACAAAATGGGGGGGGGGTTGCTCTTCTTTTTTTTTTTCTACATGTCAACAACCAGTAGGGATGTAACGATATCCCGAACATCATGATATGATATTGTCACCATATGAAGCGCACAACACAATAATTATCACGATATTGTGGGGAGTTTGCCGATATTTAACAAAGGTACGATATTGTAAAAAAAAAACACTATATCAATATATATTGACTCGGTTCACAGGCATATTACGTATTAGCGTAGATGTGAAACATGGAAGGGCCAAAACATCACTCATGAAAATTGAGCTACAAAACTAGCCACCAGAGGGTGCTAGAACTGCACAAATGGAAATCAGCCTGACTTTTTTTCTTTAACAAATGTGTCCCTTTTAAATGTCATGAACATGACGACGACGGCGGTATTGTGGCAGTTTTAATATCACGATATTGCCCTTATCGTTACATCCCGTAACAACCAGTGAAAGCCAAATCAAAGATGTACACAACAGAACCTTCAAATGCATGTGACGTTCCCCAACGGACATCCTCCAACTGTCTGATACAACTATTGTATAATTTGATGCTGAATTTCCAAATGTGCTCACTTTCAAACAATTTATAAACAATGCGGTTTATTGTTCACGCCCCGTTTTTTTTTTTTTTTTTAAATTAACTTCATATATATATATATATATATATATATATATATATATATATATATATATATATTAGGGGTGTGAATTGCCTAGTACCTGACGATTCGATTCGTATCACGATTCACAGGTCACGATTCGATTCGATACCGATTAATCCCGATACGAATTTATAAGTCGATTGTTGCGATTTTTTTTCATTCAAATTTAGAAAATACTAATCAGTAAGCTTGTAGAGTGCAAGATTTATATGAAAATGTATTTATTTATCTGAAATTTCAGTCTTATAGAGGTTGTAATCTGTTTGTTTGAACAGCATTAAAATAAAATATTAAGGCTTAATGTTCCGTTCATATAACATTCTTCCATGCTCAAGGTGTGAATCCTAACCCGAAGTCAGACGTTTTGTTGAATATTTTTCCATTAAAAATGGAAGTTTAAAAGTCGATTCACACACACACACAAAAATAAATAAATAAAAAAAAATATTTTTTTTATTGAATCGATTCGAGAATCGTGCGATGTAGTATCGCGATATATCGCCGAATCGATTTTTTTAACACCCCTAATATATATATATATATATATATATATATATATATATATATCATACAGACCTGAAAATGTGCATTTGATTGAGCGAAATGAGTATTTGATCCCGGGCTCCCGTGCATTGGCTGGCTGGTGGCCACGCTGCACACATCGGTGCATAAGCAATTAGCAATACTCTTGATCTCAAATGCTGAGCGACAGTGCTTTACAAAAGGCAAAGCCGCACGCCGAGCCATACGACTGATCTCGGCCGAACCGGGCAATCGTCAACAAAACGGGCAGCGAGTGAGCCCCTCGCAGCAACAACAAAATGTGACATTTAGGTCATCAATATTTTTTTTGTTTAACTGCAAACCACAATTGCAGGATTGTCAAACAAAAACAGTGGGTCGCCATGGCGGCAGCAGCCATATACTTGCTTGACTTTTCTTATAACTCCCTGCCAAAAGTAACTGGTGATTGATTGAAAAGTAAATGATCGACTTTACGCCATGTTAAAAAAAAAAAAAAAAAAAAAGTGAGAATCATTTCTTGGGTATAAGAATCGTTTCCGTATCCAGTCGGAATGAAAAAGAGTAACGATTACTTTTTGAAAAAAAAAAAAAAGTAAATGTTATGTAATTACTCAAAATTTGAAAATAATCCTTTACACGACACATTACTGCATGGGGAAAAGTAAGATTACTTTTAGTTACTTTAATTACTTTCCCCAACACTGTACAAGACAATAAAAGGGGCATTTTTCAAACTTGTCAAAATTGTGAATCTTAAACTAAAAGAGCATTTTTGTGTTTTATTTTGAGCGTTAAGACTATTGAAGAGTGACTGTGCTGTTTTTTTGTCAAAATTAAAGGAAATATATTTGTTTAAAAATATCTTTTTAGTGATTTTTTTTATTTGTCAAAATGTACTACTGGTATCGGCAGTTGGTATCGGTATCGGTGAGTACTGAGGGTCTGAGTATCGGTATCGGTCTGAAAAAAAGCGGTATCGAACATCCCTATTTGTGACTAATACTCACAATAGGTCTGAATTGTTTTGAAAAATAATTGTTGGACGTCTCACTGAAAGTTAATCAATAGTTTGATTGCAAAAGATTGTGCAATGAAATATTTGAGGATTTTTAAGAGTTTTGACATGTTTCTGTTGAACCACAATTGAAAAGCGATGGCTGATTTTCATTGATCGATATTCATTAAATTTTTATTATTAACATTACGGTTGTCAGATTCAAGTTATTTCTGTGACCACTGTGGATTTTTCTTCCATGAATAGAAGCGTACAAGCACTTTTGTCCATGTGTGTAGCAAGGTAACACTGCGTATAGGTGCAGTACGTACTTTTTTTTTTTTTTTCCCCCCCCTTCACATTGTCACATTGAGTTTCGGTGTCGCTTGTGAACAAGGTCGTCCACTGCGTTGTGCACGCCGTCCTTTGGCAATCCTTCAATTGAATCCAATTCCGGCACGGCTCGGGACCATTACCGCCGGATTGTGCGTAGCATCCATCTCTTTCATCATCATCATCATCATCTTCATCATCATGTGAGGGTGACGCGAGGACGCATCCTTGACATTTTAAAGCAAGGACATCATGTATTTCTTCGAGGAGTGTGACGATATATCGCCATCGCGATAAATCGTCATACTTTGTCTCCCGATAGGTGATCGATACGCCTACACAAGTTATCGCGATATTTGTCGTTAATATTCAGCCACTGTAACGGCTCCATTGCTCATTACTTATTGAGCAATTCCTTGGCGGGCCACTAGGGGGAATTGCTGAAGTGTTAATATTTTTTTATTTATGTAATTTAATATTAGTGAAGGGAAATATGAAGCGTCATCATTATAATCATAATTTATCATCATTATTATTAAAAATGGTAGTAGTATTTGCTTGTCATTTTATGCGTAGGTATGCATAAAATTCTTTGCTTTAATTAATTGTTACGTATTTACTATCATAATGAGCAACATACTTTGGATGTCAGATAATTTCCATGTAATATATTCTGGTTATATTTTGTTTTATGCAGATTTATTCTACATTGTTCATTTGGGCGTACAATTCAATGCTGCAAAAACGTGTTCCCGGAATAACTGCGAACGTGCCAATCAAAAGTGACATCATAAAGCCTCTGTTATGTGGGTGCATTTTTTTTTTTTTTTCCCCCTTTTGAAATACCATGAGGTCATAACACACGCGTGACACAAACACTGGTTAGGCTACGGAAAAGGTCGCACAAAAAAACAAAAACACCAAACGCATCACTCCCCACAAGACACGCTCACAAAAGCTAAAACGACAGGCAGGAAAAGCAGACCCTCCGGAATTCACTTCTGCTGGTCAGGAGAAATTTCATTCCAGAGAAGATTAATAATGGCAGCGCGAAAAGGGAGCTATGAAGCAAAACACGACAGAGCCGACGTGACAAAGTGTGTTGATCAACTTCCAGTCGTTTATCTTCAAATGCGACAATGAAACAGGCAAAGATATTTGTTAGCATCATTTAGCCATCGTTCCTCAAATGCTAACGTTACCTTGTCCTTTTACTCAAGAGGAGACCGAGGGCAGCACTCTAGCGAAGTAGAGATTGCGGCGTACGAAAGACACGACAGGCAAACGTTAGCGTTAGCATGTGTGTTGCTGTTGTCATTTCGAGCCATGTAGCTTCAAATGTGGCGACATTTTTATTTCGGAGGAGACTGTGGGCAGCAAGGAACATGCGTGACGTAGCAAATATGAGGACTGTCGTTTATAATAATACTTTGGTGTCCAGAGCTAGCATTAGCATGTGTGGTTTTTGTCTTGGAGTTGCCTATCCTCAAATGTAAAAAATGAGACCACAATTTTATTTCAGTGGAGACAGAGTGAAAAAAACGAAAAGTGGAGACTGTGGACTATGATACTAAAGTATCCCGAGAACAGAACAGCAGCCTCTCACCTTATAATGTGTGTTTATTATCTTCTTATGCTTCAATAAGGCATCAATTGTATCCAAAAGGGTGGTTCATATGCCTTGGCGGAGGTATGCGCTTTTCAGCAGCTACACACAAACACTCCAGGTTTAAATATTTCATTTCCTTCTGCATCTGAATGTGGGAGTTAATTTTTTTTTGCTGTATTTGTCGGGGAATATATTTCCCCCCCTCCACCGCATGAGAGTGCCAGAACACCCCTGTGAATTATTGATGTAATAGAGAGATATGAAAAGAATATATAATGTAAATATATAATTCAACGCAGCCTCCCTGTCTGCGTTTTCCGTCAACAAAACAACAAATGGAGGGAGGCAGGCGACGGCTCCCCGTGGACCGCAATCTGATTGCGCTGATTGTTGCCGTCGCGCTGAATACACTTTGTGGATTAGATGCTTGCTTAAAAAAAAAAAAAAAAAAAAAAACACGAATAAAAATATGCATATGATTGACAAAGATCCTGCGATTCAACCTCCCCATTCTTTTATAATTCCTTACATCCCAGGAAACAACAAGTTGAAAATTTAATGTGACAAAAGTGACAGTTTTTTTTTTTTTTTTTTTTTCCCCACAAGTGGAGACTGAGGTCATTGAGAAAAGTGGATGCTGCAGTAAAGTGGAGAGTATGGCGCATAAAGCCACAGCATCCAGGAACAGTTGCTAGCTAGCTAGCTAAGACATTAGCGTGCAGGAGTGTGACGATATATTGATATTGCGATAAATCGCGATACTTTGTCTCCCAATAGATTATCGATACGCCTACGCAAGTATCGCGATATTTGTAGTGAATATACAGCCGCTAGAACGGCCCCATTGTTCATGACTTGTTGAGCAATGACTTGGCCGGCCACTAGGGGGAGCGCCTCATAAGAGTGGCGGAGGAAATGGACGCAAGTGTTCAGGTGAAGAAGACTCATCAGCTGAATTTTAATATTTTAAAACATATTTTATGTTTTGACCTTTTGAATCACAATTTCTGAGGAACATTAATATTGATTGATGATTTGACGATGTAACTGACTGACATGTTGCATGACAATATTGTTTAACTCATTCACTCCCAGCCATTTTCACCTTCGCTCCCGGCTGTTTTCATGGATTTTGACTGATTTTGTAAGGCCAACAGAATATTCTGTTCTATTGCTATAAAAACTTGGAACCTACTAAAACAAAGATTAGTGTCTCTTCTTTCATCAGGAAAAAAAAAGTATTTCTATCTGTTTCCGTTTTGCAGCAATTATTCCCAAATCTGTTTAAAACAGTGGGGGAAAACAGCTTGTTGCAATACGGCCCTGGTTGGTCTCTTATACTCTGCTGCCACCTGCTGGCCGTTTTTGTAATAACTACCATTGTTTCAACCGTTCTCTTCAGTTCTGAAGCTCCATCAAAGCCTTCTGTACGCTCTAGCATTAAAAAAAATAAAAAAATTAAAAAAAACATTTAAAAAAAACATGATAAACGTATAAATATGTGTTTGGGACACTGGTAATATTAAAAATAGATCATATTTATACATTTTTGGGAGCGAATCACAAAAGACACAAATTTGTTCACAGAAAGTTGCCTCTCTTTAAGAAGACATTTGTATTTTTTTTTTTTTAAATACACTAAATAGTCACTATGAAGACGACACCAGTTTTAAGTGATAGTACAAAAAGAAACGAAAGAAGTTTTGAGGACAACGAGAAAACAAAATAACGCAACAAAGCAGAGATTGTGGAGAATAATAATAGTGCGACATCTAGAGCTAAGGTACAGAAACAACCAACGTTAGCATATTCCTTTGTTTTTACCTTTTTTTAGCTGGACATGCTAATGTTACAGTTATTCAAATGTAGCCATAAAACGAAACGCTGTTTCGTAATAATGTTTTGTCATTTCTGGCCGCGTATCTTCAATCAAACCACAGCAGTCAATTCGAGACCGCGGAGCATCAAAGTGCAGCGTCCGGAACATCTCATAGTCGGATTTCTTCTGTCGACACTGATCCCTAACATATGAGCATATGTAAGCGTTTACAGCCTTCTGCCTTTATGAGCCTCCCATTGGCTCAAGCCTGAACCGGGTGGCAAAATTGCTGGAGGAGAACGGCCACGCCAGCAACGCAGGAACAGATTCCACCCCGGCCAGGGCCATCTGTTGTGTTGTGGAAGGGCCCCCCCGGGGCCCTGCAATGTGACGCCGCTAACGCAACCGGAGCCACGAAGCTCGGCACGAGCGCGCAAATCTTACATCAGGTAATCTTCGTAAAGTCCGAATCCTACTCAGCGGTGAACGTTGTAAGGGTCTGCATCTAAAAACAGATTGGTCAAATCTCCCCCACCAAAAAAATGGCGATTAGGTCAACCGATACAAATAGTGTTTGGTATGACCAGGCCAAGGATTGAACCCATCACCTCCCAGTCTCAGGTCAGTCACTCTACCATTAGTCCACAGAGCTGGTCACGCCTCGTGATATATCTAAAAACATATTTTACATTTTTTAATATCAATTTTTTTTGTAATCACTTATAATGCAACGTCTTATTGCTCTTTTTTTTTTTTTTAAACACGTGTATGTGTGCGCGGGTGTGCGTGCGTGCAAATACGTGTAAACTTATACTCATTAATTCACCTAAAACCTCAAAAAAATCCCATTGCCCTTCACCACAACCAGATACTTCAGAGTCTCGCCAGAGTCGTGAGGTTCAAACGGTCAGGAGACCAGAGAAAAGGTCAGAAAAGATCAAAAGAAAAGAAAGATAAATCAAAGTGAGATCCGGCACCGACCAAACACTTCCTGCCTTCCCCGTGGTTACAAAATCAAATTCTTACGCCGACCCCAGAAGCCTCTAAATTCCAACAAATTAACCAGATCTCAAGAGACCAGAGGAAAAACTAAAGAGAGGAAGGAGGGAAGGATAGATGAGGCAGCGTGAGATCCACAGAAACCAGTACATCTGGTCCATCAAAGTGAAATCCAGCACCAACCAAACACCTCCTGCATGGTTACAAAACCAGAGTCTCTAAATTCCAAACAAATTGAGGAGATCTCAAGTGACCAGAGGAAAAACTAAAGAGAGGAAGGAGTGAAGGATAGATAAAGCAAAGTGAGATCCACAGACAGAGATCGAGTTGATTAGGGCTGGGTATTGCCGCCTACCTCACGATACGATACGTATCGCGATACATATGTATCCCAATACTTGATCTTCAAGGCGATACGTATTAAGTAAATAAATGTTGATATTCTTCCTCTGCTTTCATTTTTCTTGGCAAGACACAGTCCAATCACTGGTGAGCTATTTTTGCATTAATTGAAGGCAATTAACTTCAAAGACGCTGCAGGTTTTTATTTTTTTAGGTACAATGCAAGCTGCAAAGGCAAATGTTAACTGCCTATTTAAAGTTAATGAGCAGTATCGATTCTGACACCTACGTATCGATACGCGTATTATAAAGAGGCCCGCAACGATATATTGCCGTATCGATTTTTTGAGCACACCCCTAGAGTTGATATTGTTAATGTCAATACAAATAGCAACTGAAGCTCTTTTGTGCGAGTGGACATGATTGACAAATCCAGTAGACCAGCCAATGACTGATGTTGTATTTGATAAAATCAAAGTTGAGTTGCTTTAGACTTCGAAGCTTATGAAAGGAAAAAAAAAAAAAAAGTGCCGCAGACGAATAAACTATTTCAGTAGCTTAAATGTATTAAAACACACTGCAGACGCAACCTGTGGCTTAAACTAAATATTTTTTCGCTTTTTTTTTTTTTCCTCCGCCCCCCCCCGGTGATTGCGCCCATATTTTTCCCTTCCGCTGTCGGCGTGATTTACGACTGTATTGGAATGATGTACAGCGCCGCCGCCGCCGCCGCCACCTTAATGGGAAAATGTTTAATAAAACACAACGTCTCTGGTGTGTTCCCCGGGATATTGATCTCGCCTCGCCTCGCGTCGGCCCAAACACTCCGGAGGAGGGTCCGAGTAGCACTCCGTTAGATTAAAGCGCACGCCTGACATCAATCAGATAGTCGTTTTTTTTTTTGGGGGTTTTGTTTTGTCTCTTATGCAGCACATGCTCGTGTCTTTGTGAAGCGTTTTCACGAGAGAGCACAAATACGAGACGGTTAAACTCAAATTGACGCTCGCCTTTTTAGAATCAGTGTAATTCTAGTGTTGAAGATCTGTGAACAAAACTCCAAAGAGAAACGCAGTACATTATATCCTGCCAAGAAAGATTCAAAAATCGTGTTTACTGTAAAACCAAAACTGCGCCTGGTAGCGGAGTTAATTAAAAATGTTACGGTCGACACGTTTGCTGATTCTTTTGTAACATTTTCTCTCCAAATTTTAAAAGTGGCCACCCAGTTTTATAAAGAAAGCTATCGGGAATGTTCATCAGCATTTTTGGAAAACTTTTTTTGATTTATTTATTTTTTCTTTCCAATGCATTTCATAGTACGGAGTGCGGTTGGGGACATGACTAAAATATTTAAGATTGCAATATAACGCAATACTTTGCAATATAACGCAATCCTGTCACGTTATATTGCAATGCTATTGCGATATATTAAAATAACTATTACGTTATATAACGCAATAATTATAAAAAAATAAAAATAAATAAATAAAAAAAATAAAATAAAATATATATAACGCAATAATTTGCGATATAACGCAAAACTATTGCGTTTGAACGCAATGACTTTTTGCAAAATAGATTGCGAAATAACGCAAACTGTGTGCGAGACAATGAGAGCTTCCACTTCCGGGTCATTAGCAACTATTAGCAAAAGCAAGTTGGCTGTCATCAACGCCACGTTTGTTTGGTGAATTCACTTTTAGTTCATTAAACACGTATTTCATACCTTATCGCTTTGCATGAGAAGTATGTCCTCGCCTCGCAATAGTTTTGCAAAACTTATTGCGTTATATTGCAAAGTATTGCGTTATATTGCAATCATAAATATTTTCGTGATGTCCCCTACCGGGCTCCGAATGATAGACATCAATTATACACCGATTTTTTTGCTCTTTGCATGCCGTCCGGTCCCTATTAAAACTCATTTGCTCCCAATAACGTGTAAATATGTTTTTTTTGTTTTTAATGTTTTAAGTGTCCCAAAGACGTATTTACACGTTTTTTTTTGTTTTGTTTTTATGCTAGAACATACAGAAGGCTTTGATGCAGCCTCTCAACTGCAAAGAACTGTTGCAGAAATGGTAGTTATTACACAAACGGCCAGCAGATGGCAGCAGAGCAAAGGAGATCAACCAGGGCCATGTAGAAAAAATGCTCAATTACTTACAATTTTAAATAGATTTGTGAAAACTGATGAAACTTAGCTCTATTCTAATGCTAATTGCTGCAAAACAGAAACAGATAGAAACATACTTTTTTTTCCTGATGAAAGAAGAGACTTTAATTTTTCTTTTGGTAGGCTCCATGTTTTTATAGCAATTGAACATAATATTCTGTGGGCCTTGCAAAAACAGTCGAAATCCAGTAAAACAGCCGGGAGCGAACGGGATTGCGAAATGTGAAAATGGCGGCGAGTGAATGAGTTAATTATATATTCCAATCCACGTTGGTGACACCCGGTGTCTTGACACTTATCCTATCCATAGAGATTCCACTGTTTTTTTTTCCTTTTTGTTTGGGGGGGGGGGGTGTTGTATTCGCATTCATTCCGGCAATGAGCAACATGGCACAAACAATTGTCACCGCTGCTCTGCTACTCCAAAACACGAAACAAACGAGATTCACCCAATCAGTCACTGGTAATGCGAAGATCAGACTTTGCAAGCTGCTGGATTTTGATTGCCATCTTCAAGTGACAACAAGCGACATTCGAATGACTGGCGTATTAAGAGCGATCGCGCGGCAGAGCAACGCGGCGGGATCAACGGCAAGTGAAGATTAATGAGGACGCGAGGAAGTTGATATTCCGGAGGTGGCACAAGTAAGTCAAAGTCGGTACCCGAGTTGGAATGCAAAGAGAATTGTGTAAATAAGATTTTGGTAAAAGTGGAATTAATGAACGCGCTCAAAATAGTTTCGCTTATTTATTAACTTGCATTGTGTTCGTACTGAGGGGAAAAAAAATATGAAACAGACGCAGCTTTGCTGTAAAGCTGAATTGGGACAGAAGTGAGAGCAAGTCCCACCTTGATAATTTTTAAATTAACTCATTTGCTCCTAATAACGTGTAAATACGTTGTTTTTTAATGTTTTAAGTGTCCCAAAGACGTATTTATACGTTGTTTTGTTTTGTTTTTTTTATGCTAGAGCATACAGAGAGTTTTGATGCAGCCTCTCAACTGCAAAGAACGATTGCAGAAATGGTAGTTATTACACAAACGGCCAGCAGGTGGCAGCAGAATTTTAAATAATTTGTGAGAACTGATGAAACTTATCTCTCTTCTATTGCTCATTGCTGCAAAACGGAAACAGATAGAAACATACTTTTTTTTTTTTCCCTGATGAAAGAAGAGACTTTAATCTTTCTTTTGACAGGTTCCATGCTTTTATAGCAATTGAACACAATATTCTGTGGACCTTGCAAAATCAGTCAAAATCCAGCAAAACAGCCGGGAGCGAACAGGATTTCTTCTGTGAAAATGGCTGAGAGTGAATGAGTTAATCAACAACCATAACTGACGGTATACACTAGAGGTATTAAAAAAAAAAAAAAAAAGATTCACAAATATATTGTGATATCATAGCGGGCAATTCTCGAATCGATTCAATAGGCGGCCGAATCGATTTTTAAACATTCATTTTTGATGGAAAAAAATTTCAACAAAACGTCTTACTTTGGCTTTGTGTTCACACCTTAAGCATGGAGGAATGTTATATTAATGGAACTTTAAGCCTTAATATTTTATTTCAATTGTTAAATATAGTGGCTCACAATTATAAGACTGAAGTTGACTTGAAGTTTCAGACAAATAAATAATACATTTTCTTACAAATCTTACGGTGTACATGTACAAGTTTACTGATTTGTATTTTCTAAATTTCAGTTAAAAAATTAAAATAAAATCACAATCGACTTATAAATTCGTACCGGGATTAAACGTATCGAACCGAATCGTGATCTATAAATCGTTTTACGAATCGTCAGGTACTAGGCAATTCACACCCCTAGTATACACCTTACCTGTATATATATATATATATATATATATATATATATATATATATATATATATATATATATATATATATATATATATATATATATATATATAAAATGATGATTAAAAGTAGTCAGAAATACAAATATACCCAAGCACATAAATCTACGCGCGTACGTACCGTAAAAAAATATTTGTACTTAATTAGTGCTATCAGTTGTATATTCACACAAAACAAAACAAATACGAACATTTCAATTAAACGGTTTAGAGCGTCCTCCAGTCGGAAAGGACGAGAGGCGGCAGACATTTTGTGAAAAAAAAAAAAGAAAAGAAAATGGCATCGTGGACGACGAGGGCAACAACTTCCTCTTGTTGACATTTCGTCAAGCGCATAAGAGCAAAAGGCGACGGATTCAACGAGCCGTGCGCGGCGCTGCGACGCCACCACACTTATGTCCTCCACTTGGGAAAGTTCACGCAGGGTTAAGGAACGTGCTCCAGCAAACGCAAGCCAAGATGGAGGCTGCACGTTTGCAATTTCATCAGGCCACAACACAAACGCATGAGATCCAATACGAGCAGGTTTTGTGCAGGGTTACAGTTCGACACATATTGTATGTTTATCAACCACTGACGGAAATGGACGTCTTAAAATTGATTAAATTAGAGTAAGAAATACAATTTTCTTATTGCTTCATACAAAGAACAGTTTCGAATATTTTGCCCCTCTCATATAGTTGAAATAATGCAACCAAACTAAGTCTAAGTATTTATTTTCCTGATGCTGTTGCTGGACAACTAAATATAGTATCTATCTATCTACATTGCAAATATTTCCTTCATTGGCATTCCTTCAGCTTAGCATTCAGCATTCCCACGCAATTTCTCCAGAAATTGCACTTAGTCTAGTATTTATAAAGGTAGTACAGTCATAACGGCCCTCCAAGAAATCCTAACTACAATGTGGCCTGAGACAAAAATGAGTTTTGACACCCCGGCTGCAAAAGCAATCTATGCATCCATGTGGCAATCCAAATGAAACCCCCGCTCAGACTGTACGTGCAAAGTCAATGTTATTCCGGACGTGTTATCACACGGCTGATGATATTCCCGCTCGCCCAGATGCCCCCCCGCCAATGCCGCCCCCCCCGTGTCGCACCCCCAAGTCCCGACGACCGCCAGCACAGTTGAAATCTGGGAACGTTCCCGGCCAAGCGTTGTGCAAAAAAGGTATCAACCTCCTCGCACGTGACTGAGTCGCCAGCATGTGTGGACACAAAAACGAAAAGGACTATAATTAGAGTGCCATTTTGCCAAAGTGTCACCGTGGCTATGATCCTCTCTGGATTCAAAGAGGCCGCCCGAGCCCGTCGACCCGCGAGCCGCCGAGGCGTGTCGGCCCGTCGCGGGAGCTTCGCACACATCACCGACTGTCACTGGCGACGGCGTACGCCTCCATCTGCGCCACGTAATGAGCTGAATATATCAACGCTGTCGAGCCCCCCGTGACATGCGCCGAGTCTTACACAACGGGCGGGAGGGAGCTTTTTAAGTGGCTCATTTGTTAACGCTAAAAATTTGTGAGCAAACTGACATGTCGCCATTATATGTAGTTAAAAGGTGGCATATTACGGAAAAGTCACTTTTTAAATTGTTCTCCAAGTTATAATACATGTTTGCCGTCAATATACGTCAATGGCAGTGAATGTGTTTTTAAGCAGGACGTTCAGATTTTGGTCTTATTGTGACAACACAGTAGGGTTATGACAGTTTGGGAATTTTTCATTTGAGATAGTTTTGAGCTTTGTTTTTTAAATTTAGTTAGTTTTAATTCGTTTTCAGGGTGGTTCTGTTAGTTTTTATTAGTTTTAGTTTTATTTAATAAATGCTAAGTTTCAGTATTCGTTTTTTTTTTTTTTTTATCTCCGGAGATAATTAAATTATTATTATTATTTTTTTTTACTGTGTATTACTTGTGCACAATGTTTAAAAAAAAAAAAAAAAAAAAAAGCACCATGGGAGCGACGTCATCTGAAGGTGCTTTTCTATTGGCTGCTGCTCGATGTCGTCACTTTCAAGCTTCCTTTTCCCGGTTAATATCAAAATAAATTACTTAAAATCACATTTAAAATCATCCCCAAAGGCTGGTGCATTAAATTAATTCCCAAAGACTAAAACAAAGGACATTTTTGCTATAATTATAGTTGTAGCTAGTTTTGTAAACATAAAATGTAGTTTCATTTAGTTTTCTTTTTTTTTTTTTAAACAGATCTATAATAATAATTGTCAGTAAGTATAGATATACAGTATCTAAAATATTATTATGATTAGAATATTACATGATTCTAACGAATGCAATTCTTGATCTTTGGGCTATTTTGACCAGAGCCCACATTTCATTTCGACACCAGGAAAGTGTTTTGAATTCATTCCTGGAGAAAATAGCATATTACGTCTTCAGTAAGACAAACATCGTATGTTTTTTTTTGTTTTTTTTGTTTTTTGGGCAGCCACGTCGAATGTAATTTCATTAGAAATCGCTTAGTTGGGTCTGACCGACTCTTGGGGCGACGATCTGTCACGTTAAATGTTAAACGCTCCGCTGTGGCCGCCGGCTCGACATCAAAACCCCTTCAGATGCCAACCGGGCAGGAGTCTTTTGGGGAAAACCACCGAATTGGAGGACATGTGAGCTGTGTGCGCAAAATACAGTAGACCTAAAAAAAATAAAAATAATACTAATAATGAACATAAAAATTAAATCAAGCAAAATTATATCATGTTGCACAAAATGTTATGCATGACACATAATGCACCAATAAGTGACAGGATCGTTCCCTCGCCATGTCGCGTCTGCCAGCCATCTTTGATAGGCAAGTACTTTTGCTTTATTTTAGATTTAGTTGGTCATTAAAAATATTATTACGATTATTTTTGTTTGTTTGCATACTTTCTGGGAATTTTTTCCTCATGTTTTAACTTTTTTTTTTTTAATAAATTAATTTTTAGTACTTGTTCTTTGTTTTAATTTAGCTTTTTTTTTCGAGATGGCCCTGGTTGATCTCCTTTGCTCTGCTGCCACCTGCTGGCCGTTTTTGTAATAACTACCATTTCTGCAACCATTCTTTGCAGTTGAGAAGCTGAATCAAAGCCTTATGTTAAAAAAAACAACCAAAAAAATCGCATAAATACGTCTTTGGGACACTTAAAACGTGCAAAAAAACGTATTTATACGTTATTGGGAGCAAATGAGTTGAGGAGACACTCTTTGGTCAGCTTAAATATGAATTTGTGCCATCGAGCCGGTACAAAAAACGGCCAACGGCAGCCTTCACCGACTGTTGCCATTAATACTGTAGTCGGTTAAATTGCCACCCTGTCGATCAACATATCAAAGGACGTGATGTTTCTTCAGGTGGAAAAAAAAAAAAAAAAGACGTGAACAAGTCTGATTCAATTATGAAAACAAACCTGTGGCTTATCTTCTCCCTTCAAACTCCCAAAACAAACCATCAATAAATGAACAAGAAGCAAAAAAAAATAAATAAATATTATTTTCTGGGTTTTAGAGGGAACACGCCCTTCTGACCGCACTGCATGATTCATGAGCCTTTTTTTTTTTCCCCCCCTCTCTCCCTGCCGTCAGCACTTCTTGTACGTCGACTCCCTGCCGAGTGCGATCGTGTTTAATCAAATAAGTGATCCGCGAGATCTGCTGGATGGTGGCCAGATACGCCGTCGCGCATGCAAATGCACTTTTGGAACGTTTGCGTCGGCGTCCTTAACTCATTCGCTCCCGCATTTTTTACTGGATTTCGACTGATTTTGCAAGGCCCACAGAACATTGCCATCTATTTCTATAAAAATATGGAACCTACCAAACGAAATATTAAAGTCTCTTTTTTTCATCAAGAAAAAAAAAGTATGTTTCTATCTGTTTCTGTTTTGCAGCAATTAGCATTTAGCATTAACATTTAGCATTAGCATTAACGTTTCATCATTATTCACAAATCTGTTGAAAACATGGCAAAAGAGTTTGTTGCAACATGGCCCTGGCTAATCTCATACTATGCTATCACCTGCTGGCCGTTTTTTGTAATAACTACCATTGCTTTAAGTGACCTCTTCATGTCAGAAGCTGTATCAAAGCCTTCTGTATGCTCTAGCATAAAAAAAAAACAAAAAAAAAAAAAAACATTTTGGGGAGTGATAGACAAAGTATTAAAAATGTATTTTTACGTTGTTTTTTTTTGACGTGGCTCCACTAAGGTATTACAAGACGCCAGCGTGTGATTTTTGCCGTCTTTAGGGCTGGATTAAAACACTGCATGAATGATTCGAGTGCACAATCCAAATTTTTCTCTTAAAATATTGGAAACGTCAGCCGCAAGTTCATGCATGGTCCTTGTCCATACGCTAACAGTTGGCAAACTTCAACTGAATAGTGTTAATTTTGTCAACAAAAACTATGAAAAAATATTTCCGTCAACACACATTTTTTCACAGAGCTAAAACTAGACTAGAATAAAACCCTCATTAATAAACATCCATCCATTTTCTTAACCGCTTACTCCTCACAAGGGTCGCGGGTATTAATAAACAATAATAAGTCAAATCAATAATCGGTAAATCCGTGAAAAATTACTGTTGATATGTTGAAATCAGAGGATTTGGACAACTTTCAATTAAAAAAATGGCTGAATTTTCTGAACCGCTTGTTCCTCACAAGGGTCGCGGGGGGTGCTGGAGCCTATCTCAGCTGGCTATGGGCAGCAGGCGGGGGACACCGTGAACTGGTCGCCAGCGTGGGAGGTCTCCAATGTGGGAGGAGACCGGAGTACCCGGAGAAAACCCACGCAAGCACGGGGAGAACATGTAAACTCCACCCAGGAAGGGCGGAGCCTGGACTCGAACCCGAGTCCTCAGTACTGGGAGGCGGACATGCTAACCACTCGCCGTCCTGGCTCCAAACAATTACTCTATTGTTAAAATAATAGGTAATTTGCTCATCGATTACTGGATTCACTCAAAGTGCAGTTAGTATGTTAACACATTCACTGCCAGGCCAGCAAAAAATTTGACATTGACGTCTTTTTCCGTCAATGGCAGTGAATGAGTTGAGAGATTTATTGATGAAAAAAACAAAAATGCCGCTGCCCATAGAAGCTCCTCCCAATCACTGCAACTCACGACGCGACTTTGAAAAGGCCACCGCCGGTCCGGGAGGCGGAGATCACGAGGATGACGATTAAACGTTCCGCGCACGTCCGAGAGCGGCTCCCGTCCAATTTCAGGATACGATAAATCTGCGGCTGAGGGGGGGGGGGCAACGTCTGCGCTGGAATTCAATTAGGTAAGAAAAGAGAAGAGAAGAGAGCATCAGGGCGATATTAGACGGCTGATGGCTGAGCTCCTCGCCCCCCCCCCCCCCCCCCCCGGTAATGAAGTCCCCTTCCGTTCCCGCACCGCAAGCAGATTGATTTGACTTGCGAGCTCAAGAGTTCAGCCGACATTTTTTGCGACGGGCCTCAAAAGACGTCGGCGAACAAAGCAGTCCCCTCTGATCTCACCGCTATGTCAAGATTCCGATTAATGGGACTTTGTGCAAAAACCGCCGGTATAAGACCGATTCGAACGAGATTCACCTCTGATCCGTTACTTTGTAGTTCCGTCGTTATTTTTTAAAAGAGCCGGGAATAAAAGTTCAAATCTTCAGTTATATTCAATTTCTCTTGCCGAGGTTCACTTCAGTCGAGAGTAGCGAGGGAGGGTTGGAGGACACGAATAACGTCGTGCACGTCACGTCGGACTTGCGCGATCGCCTTCGCGGCCGCCATTACGATCCGTCGCGCAGATAAACGAGCGCGCGACAAAAGAAGCGGCGACGGGGCTTGATTGGGAAACAAAACTTAATTACACCCGGGTTGAACTCGTCTGTCTGATGTTCATCAGTCGGAGCTTTGTCATCATTTCAATTTTTTTTAAATTGAAATTCCCCGCTTCATTCAAAAGACATTTAAAAAAAAAAAAACGAACAGCCAAGCACGACGGAGCCTGCGAGTCATCTCGCATTGAGCGTCGGGAATCTGTCACGGGGACGTGGCTCAAATTTGGTTGCGATTTTTTTTTTGCACAAGTTTGGTTCATAAATGAAGTAAACTAATGGCCAACATGATCCCCCCAAAAATAGCCTTGTTAAATCAAAACAGCAGTTCTTTTCGGGAATGGGCTCTTCTGGATTTTTTGTGGGTCGACTCGGGGTTAAAAAAAAAATAAATAAAAAATAAAAAATTTTAAAAAATAGAAAAGCTTACCAAATTTAATGTTTGATGAAACAGGTTCTGGAGCCGTATTATTTATTGTTGTGGAGTTGACTTGATGGTGCTGAAAACTCATCAGTTGACCCGAAATTGCGTCCACAAAACAAAATGGCAGACTTAGTCCTTTGAGTTTTTGTTTGTTTTTTTGTGTGGTTTGTCAAATATCGCCACCACGCTTGACTCATAAGCAATAGGGGTATTACGATACGATACGATATGCGATACAAGGCTCACGATAACGATTATCTCACGATATGACGATACCGCGATTATCGATATATTGCTCAGGTCTTAAATCGGCGCTAATCTACGATAAAACTAATCATAAAAAATAAGAATAAAAATAATAATTAAATAATAATAATAAATAAATAAAAATAATCACATTAATAAAATAAATAAATAATCAAATAATAACAAGAAATAATCAATAAATAGAATAAAAAATGTAAAAAAAAAAAAATCATAGTATTATAATAATAATAATATACATATAATATATAGGGATGTTCGATACCACTTTTTTCAGACCGATACCGATACTCAGACGAGTATCGGTATCGGTCTGAAAAAAGTGGTATCGAACATCCCTATATATATATATATATATATATATATACATCCCTCAGTACTCACCGATACCGACTGCCGATACCAGTAGTACATTTTGACAAATAAAAAAAATCACTAAAACATATTTTTAAACAAATAGATTTCCTTTAATTTTGACCAAAAAAACCCAGCACAGTCAATAGTCTTAACGCTCAAAATAAAACCGACAAAGCTAAAAAATGCTTGTTTAAGATTCCCAATTTTGAAGTATTTGCAAACCGGTGAAGTTTTGGTGAAAAACTGCTGCAAGCTAGCTAGCGCCACTTACAGGCAAGGAGGACTCACTTCACGTCTTCCCCCTCTGCCATCGCTCGCTTGTACTCGTCTTGCGTCACGAGTACTCGAGTACTTGAAAAAAGGCTGCTATCGGCCCGATACCATTTTCATTTTCAGTCAACAGAAAAGTGGCAAAATGGCAACCCCCTGAAAGTGATCAAATTGGTATTTTTCTTTCTAATTAATTTCCATTCCACAAATGCAATATTAACCAGAATACCGTGTTTAGACTTTTAGGGGCGCGTAGGAGACTATTTGAAAGATTTTATTTTATGGCCATCAACATGCTTCGATAAACATTCAAACGGTTCACAAGTTTTGAAAATGGGGGAAAAAAAACAACAAACAAATGAACCACTTTTTCAGCATATAGCGTATAGAGCTGATATGGCATTTATTTTCCTCCAGCGGCATTTCAGTTAAAAACAATGTCACACTTTTATGAGGTGTAATAAATTCATAAATCCGCCTGCCAGGGATGTGACAGTCGTGCTGATGACGAACACGCGGGGACACTTTGGCAGGACGAGTAATTAAGTGGAATAAGAATAATAATAATGCAAAGTCTTCCCCTTTGCTGCTCCCGGGGAATTAAAACTAAAAAAAAAAAAAAAATGTGAAACTATATGCTTTGGCGTGCGAACAATTTCAAGATATTCGCCTGACGGGTGAATGAGTATAAAAGGCCGCAATTTAATTCACTTCTCGCTCTCTTCTCCGGAAGAGTCGTCAATCAAATTGTCTTCGTTGTGCAAGATGGCTGCTGATACACCCAAAGTGAGGAGGGTTACATTTTTTTTTTTTTTTTTGAAGTGTTAATTTAATAACGCAAATCAGATTTACACCAGCGGCGGGTGACAATCGGAAAGGTCAAGCCGGATCATCGCCTGCGAGTGCGTGTGCGTCTCCGTCTGCGCGCTAATTAGCATGACTGTGTTGAGGATGGGGTGGAATTAGCACCTGCAGCGGGGGAACGAGGCTCAGAGGGAGGCACGGGTTTAGCTGCCGTGATTATTTGGCCGGGCGACGAAATGATACCGTGTTTGTTTACACTCAGCGGTCGCGACATTAGGGACGCCATCGAATGAGATCTAGTACGAGAACTGGAAACAACAACAACAACAACAACCACTTGCTTCCATTTGGTTCTCATTTGGGTGAATTCACCGCTAAATTTGGTTGAACCAAAATGGCAAATTTCCTCTTCAGTTGTGGGCATGGGCACTAGTGATTTTTTTTTTTTTTTGCGTTAGACACGTACGGAGCCCCTCTGGTGTCAGGATTTGAATTTATTTTATTTTTTTTGCTAATCTGTACCCACAGTTTAGCAATCTGTACCCACAATTTAGCAATCTGTACCCACAGTTTAGCAATCTGTACCCACAGTTTAGTAATCGGTACCCACAGATTAACAATCGGTACCCACAGATTAACAATCGGTACCCACAGTTTAGCAATCTGTACCCACAGTTTAGCAATCTGTACCCACAGTTTAGCAATCGGTACCCACAGTTTAGCAATCGGTACCCACAGTTTAGCAATCGGTACCCACAGTTTAGCAATCGGTACCCACAGTTTAGCAATCTGTACCCACAGATTAACAATCGGTACCCACAGATTAACAATCGGTACCCACAGTTTAACAATCGGTACCCACAGTTTAGCAATCGGTACCCACAGTTTAGCAATCTGTACCCACAGTTTAGCAATCTGTACCCACAGTTTAGTAATCTGTACCCACAGATTAACAATCGGTACCCACAGTTTAACAATCTGTACCCACAGTTTAGTAATCTGTACCCACAGTTTAGCAATCTGTACCCACAGATTAACAATCGGTACCCACAGATTAACAATCGGTACCCACAGTTTAACAATCTGGACCCACAGTTTAGCAATCTGGACCCACAGTTTAGCAATCTGTACCCACAGTTTAGCAATCTGTACCCACAGTTTAGTAATCTGTACCCACAAATTAACAATCGGTACCCACAGTTTAACAATCTGTACCCACAGTTTAGTAATCTGTACCCACAGTTTAGCAATCTGTACCCACAGTTTAGCAATCTGTACCCACAGATTAACAATCGGTACCCACAGTTTAACAATCTGGACCCACAGTTTAGCAATCTGGACCCACAGTTTAGCAATCTGTACCCACAGTTTAGCAATCTGTACCCACAGTTTAGGAATCTGTTCTCACAGTTTAGCAATCTGTACCCACAGTTTAGTAATCTGCTCCCACAGTTTAACAATCTGCTCCCACAGTTTAACAATTTGTACCCACAGATTACAGATTACTAAACTGTGGGTACAGATTAACAAAAAAAAAAAAATCAATAAAAATTCAGACCCTGACACCAGAGGGGCTCCGTCGACACGCACACCCAATTTGATGTTGATTTGTTGAACTGGTGTCTGACATTTCTTGTGTGGGGAGTCTCAGAGTCTTGAGAAGTCTCAAACAACACCACAAAAAGTTGCTTGATTTTTTATTTATTTTATTTTTTAGCTGCAGTCAGTCACTAAATTAGCATCATTGTGTAGCCGTTGCTAAGTCTTAGCCACTAGCTATGCCTCGAGCCATCCTGGTAACTTAACATTTACTAAAACATTGGGGATCTTTTTCAAATTGAGAAAAAAAAAATCCAGACTGTTTTTTATTTTAGTATGAAAAATCATTTGCTATTTTGCCGTCCTATTAGCCCCATCAATAATGGAATTTGACATGTTCTTTTCTTTGTAAACGTCATGTAGCATTTTTCATCATTTTAAATTTGATGTAAAACCCAAATGCTTTGGATCTGCAGCACATCAAAGGAAACAAGATTTCTGTTCCAATAACTTTGCTTGTTTTTGATCTTTTATCACACACGTCCAACTTCAGTTGTGTATAATTTGGATTCAATACGATTGACATTTGGAGAAGCACACTCTGCCTCTGATTGTTGTCGGGAATATTAATGTAATCCTTTGCTCGCCTCCTCTTAGCGTGAACTGCATAAAAAAGTAGACGCGAGTTTGCCTCCCCGCGTCTCTAAAGCAGACTCGTTAATTGATGAGCTTTTTCGCGGATTTTGATTCTTTTCTTTTTTTTTAGGTCTTGTTTCACTCGCAGCAAGAAAAACTTTTAAGCCCTTTTACAGAAGAGGAAATTATCTTTTTTTTTTTTTTTTTTTTTTCCAAATGTGGCTTGTCGAGAAGCAGCAGGTATCCTTCAGTAAGCAAAGAAAACTTGCTTTTGATTGTGCAAAGGTGATATGTATTTTTATTTTTTTTTTTTAAGAGGCTGATGACAGCGTGCGAGGAAGAGTTGGTAAACAACATCATACTTGTCAAACACTTGATTTATGAGGCTTTTCTGCTGGAGTGGTTTGATATGGAGGTTTCGACACATGCTTGACTTTCTCTTTCAGTCATAAATAGAGGAATTAAAGCAGCAAAAAGTCATGATTGAGCCCTGGAACACCCCCGCGTTCAGAGCTATTTTATCTGTGGGGGCCCCGAAGGGCACCTGGAAATGGCCGAAACAAGCCGAAAATGGCCGATTCAAACCAAAATAGAAGATTTGTCTTATTGTCTCTCCATGCACGGATTATTTAATTGTTTTGGAGTCTATACTTGACATATGTGCCTATCAAAAATGTATGTTCCTACTAGGGGTGTGCCAAAAAAAAAAAAATCGATTCATAAAAGAATCGAGATTCTCATTTATTAATTGAATCGATATGTAATATCCAAAAATCGATTTTATTTAAATTAGAAATGAAGAAGAAGGGGAAAAGGCAGTTGTAGCCCACATGCTGTTTTTGTGGAAAAAGGCACTTACAATACAAAATTAATAATTGTTTAAACAAAAAACAAAAAAAAACAAAAAAAAAACAAAAAAAGACACTAACGTCTCTATTTGTCATTTTGGCGTGCAAAGCAGACTGGAGTCGATCATGACAATGTTGTGCATATCTGTAAATTGTAAATCAAATCATTTTGAATCGAAAATCGTCTGAATCGAAAATCAATTCTGAATCGAATCGTAGACTCAAAAATCGTCATCGAATCGAATCGTGAGACAGATTCCCAGCCCTAGTTCCTACTACACCTAATTCATGAAAAAGAAAACTATGAAATTGAAAACATAGATTGTTGCATCACAAATAAACAAAGCCATACTGATAATTAGACTTAAGTGCAATTTCTGAATAAATTGTATGGGAATGCTGAAAGCTGAATGCCAAATAGCTGAATGCTTACGACGTGAATTGGAAGATAAATTATGTGAAAATTTCAAAGTTTGACTTGAAGTTGAAAGATAAATGAATAAAAAGAACTGAGCAGTAATCACAGAGCTGGTAATGACGATCAGTTGCATGTATGGAAGTGGGCGTGGAAAGTGGGACTTGGACAAAGTTCAGTGTCAGTCCCATTGAAAATGAATGGGGAAAAGTTGATATTTAACGTCAAATTGTGCGAGCACTGTGACGATATATATATACCCCGGAATGTGTGAATTTTTGACGCAAGTTGAAATTTGAACGGTGTAAAATCGGAAGTATTATGTGGGAGTTGTTTTTCGGCAAAAAAAAAAAAAAAAAGTGAGGAGAATAAAAATCCGATTAACATGTGCGATGCTTTCAGCATTCCCACAAATATACGGTTACACCAAATTGGTGGAAGTCACGCAGCCAAACAAACAGCGTCTTGGTGGCGACACGTTAGCGAGATAACAGCGCAGCCGCCAGTTTTCTTCTTATCTGTTCAAACAAGTGCAAAACGTTTGAGCTAATATGCGCTCTGATGTTTGGCTGGCAAACACTCATGATCAATTCATGACTCTGAGAAAAAAATAAAAAATAAAAAATAGAGTTTGGAAGTGACAGTCAACCGTCTGGATGAGGCGGGACGAGGCATCCGCAAATGGCGTCCTTTTCATCCCCTTCTCGGGAAAGAGATCCCGTTTGGCCCCCTAATAAGTCTTGTCAACGTCGACTTTTTACAAATGGCCTCAGATGGTGGGCGTGTCCAACAGTGTGAAAAAAAAAAAAAAGACCACCTTGGACCCACATTCGGTGCTGTTTGAAGTGCTCACTGCCTGCACTGTACTTCTCAGTGACAAAAAAAATAATAATAAATTGCAACGCAAAAAACACCTCTTGGGATAATAATTGGCACAGTTTCAGGATGTAAATTCACTTTTTTTTTTCCCCACTCAGGGAAAATGTAAATGAACAATTTTCTTGTCGAAGAAATATGGAGACTAAAGTGTGACATACAAAGAATCAAATAAGGTGATTTTCACTTAAATTACTTCCAGATTTTTCAAATATTTAGCTTTTTTTTACCTTTTTTTTTTCTTTTTATGTTATTGTAGATTTTATTCGTATATTTTAGTAGTAATGCTAGTAGTATTCTGATTGTATTTACTGATTTTATTTTTTCGCATTTTCCTATTATTTTCCACATTTTTTTTTTAATTGTTTATGTGATTCTTTCAGTTCCAGTTTCCTGATTTTGTTTTTTATTAATTTTTTTCTCCAAATTTCATTTTTTATATTGTTTCCAAGATTTTTTTTATTTGGCTTTTTATATTATTGTAGATTTTATTAGTATATTTTAGTAGTAATGCTAGTGGTAATCTGATTTTATTGACTGATGTTACTGATTTTATTTTTTATTTTTTTTGCATTTTCTTATTTTCCACATTTTTTAAATTGTTTACGTGATTCTTTCAATTTTTCCTGATTTTGTTTAATTAGATTTTTTTTCTTCAAATTTCCTTTTTTTTTAATGTCATTTTGTTTTCTCTAAATGTTCATATTTTTTCTGCTTTTCTGGGTTTTTTTTCCCCCCCAGTCTTTCACCCGGTTTAATTTTAAAGCTTTTATTATCAAGGTTTACTTATTATCCTTTTTCTGTTTTGTTTTTTTGTCTGATCTGTTGATCAGATAATTTTTTCAAACAGTAACAAGTGCACTTACTGTTCCACCTGAACTACTTGTAAATGACCTTATTAGTTCTCGCACTTTTTTTTTTTTTTTAAATGACGTCTCTTCCTGGCAAAGTTGAATATTAATGACGGCGCTTTCGCCGTTTTCGCTCGTTTCAAATGTTCACCATGTCAAGACTGCGACCTCAAATCATTTCTGTGATCTCACGTCGGCCTCCCTTACGCACTTTCAATATTAATGTCATCACTGCGACTGAGCGTGAGCTGCCCTACAAAAAGGGGAGGCTTGCTTCTTTGGCTGAACAGTTTATTTACAGTCATGGAAATCAGCTATGTGAATCACTACACTACTTAAACGTACGCCACAGTCGGCTTACAAAATTTTGAGTGGTCTCCACAACGAAGAAAGTGTTTCAATGTCAAAAAAATCCACTCTCAACACAACACTCCAATTTGTGACGCCAGCTTTGTGAACCACTACACTATCAGTAAGCCACTGGACTGCCGGTTCACAATAATTTGAGTCGTCTCCGCCTCTGACTGAAATGTTTAAACGGATACAATGCACTCGGGCTAGCTAAATTTCCCATTCCATATAGCTATGTGAACCACTACACTATCAACGTGACCCCTGAAAGTAGGTTCCCATTAATTATCGGGAGCCTTCACTGCAGACCAAAGTCTTAAAATTTCAGTCTGGACACTCCAATTTGCCATGCCAGCTACTGTAAGTGAAAGTCAGCTACGTGAACCACAACACTATCAATAAGTCACTGGAACGTTGGATCAGAATAATTTGAGTGGTCTCGGCTACTGAAAAAGGGCTTAAATGAATAAAGTGCACTCTAGCTATTCAATTTCCCGATTCCACATTCCTGAAAATCAGCTATGTGAGCCACTATTCTATCAATATAACAACCATTGTCAGATTCCCAATAATTATAGTAGCCTCCACTGCTGACCGACGTGTTAAAATGTTACAACTCTCAAATTGCCACGCTAGTTTTGTGAAAGCCAGCTATGTGAATTACTACACTCTTGAAAAGTAAGTTCACAATAATTTGAGTCGTCTCCGCCTTTAAAGTCTTTAAACGGATACAATGCACTCGGGCTAGCTAAATTTCCCATTCCATATAGCTGGAAATCAGCTATGTGAACCACTACACTATCAATGTGACCCATAAAAGTAGTTTCCCATTAATTATAGTGAGCCTCCACTGCAGACCAAAGCATTAAAATGTTAAAACTTCAGTCTGGACGCTTCAATTTTCTATGTAAGTGAAAAGCATCTATGTGAACCGCAACACTATCAATAAGTCACCGGAGCGCTGGATCACAATAATTTGCGTGGTCTCTACCACTGAAAGAAGTGTTTAAATGAATAAACTGCACTTTAGCTATTCAATTTCCCGATTGCACATTCCTGAAAATCAACTATGTGAACCACTATCTTATCAATACGACCACCATTGTTAACGTTCCCAATAAACTGTAGTAGCCTCCACTGCAGACCGACGTGTTAAAATGGTAGCACTACTAGTCTGGAAAATCCAAATTTGCCACGCTAGTTTTGTGAAAGCCAGCTATGTGAATTACTACACTTTTGAAAAAAGTCGGTTCTCAGTTGTTTGTGAGGTCTCCAAGTACTGAATGAAGCGTTTCAATTGAAGACTGACTCTGGATATTCCAATTTCACCAGCTCATATATTGGAAAATCAGCTATGTAAACCACTACGCTCCTCACCATCAGTCCACAATTGTTTTAGTGGTCTCAATTGCTGACTGAAGCACTTTTTGAGAGTTTTCCGCCAGTGACAGGTATTGTCAAATATTAAAATTCTCTTCTTCTTATTTCAGCCCGCTGTATGAATCACTTCACTATCAATTTGCTCGCCCCCAACATGAGCTTCCCAATGTTTTATTTTTGGTGGCTGCTCTGTGACGTCGGCGGCAGCAGAGTGACTCATCGCATTTGACAGCGCGCTATTGATGTTGACGAAACACAAAATTCCGACATGAATAATAATCAAAAGGGAAGTGGAGGATGATGATGATGATGATGATGATGATGATGGTGATGTGGTTCGTCTGGCGGGATGTGGAGGTGGCAACGAAGGACTTTGCCAGGGTCAAACATGCTCACCTGGGATGAGCTAATTGTGGTGTGTGCGTGCGTGTCTGTCGGGCAAATTCAGAGGGCGGCAGAGATTCTTTATGAAGGCTAAAAAAATTCCACTGAAATCCTCACAATTTGTAGAACCAGACCGGAAATAAAAAACTAGGGATGTTTGATACCACTTTTTTTCAGACCGATACCAACTGCAGATAAAAGTAGTACATTTTGACAAATAAAAAAAATCACTAAAAGATATTTTTAAACAAATATATTTCCTTTAATTTTGACAAAAAAAAAAAAAAAAAAAAAAAAAACAGCACAGTCACTCTTCAATAGTCTTAACGCTCAAAATAAAACACAAAAACGCTCTTTTAGTTTACGATTCACAATTTTGAAGTATTTCCAAACCGGTGAAATTTTGGTGAAAAACTGCTGCAAGCTATAGCGCCACTTACAGGCAAGGAGGACTCACTTAATGTTTCGTCTGCGTCACGAGTACTCGAGTACTTGAAAAAAGGCAGGTATCGGTCCGATACCGATACCTGGTATCGGTCCTGCCCATCCCTATTAAAAAAAAAAAAAAAAAAACACACCAATCTCGTCTTGCGCGACCATATAACAGCAACAGTTGTCTTCGGGCGTTTTCAAGCGATTTCAACGTGCGAAAATGAAGAAAGAAACGATGCACGCTAAATAACGTCGATGGCAACGGAATGACTCGGTTTTGCAACGCTTCTGTTCTCAACCAAATCGGTTTTCAACCGGAAGATTCGACAATTTTACGTCTCAGAACTCGTCCAAAAAACAAAACAAAACAAAAAAACAGATAAACCGGATAACAGAGAAAGTCCGCTGATAATTATTGGCAATTATCAACCATTTTGATTTCATACAGATGAACCAATAATAAAAAAAAAATCAGGCGATAATAATCGACATGACCCCGTTGGTCCATCTGTTGCGGTCGTGGTTTCATATCAATAAAATTCAGCTTCATGGTGCTTTACATGCATTGAAACATTGTGTCAAGTTGACACAATGTTTCAATGCATTTGTTAACTTATAGGAGGACTCAAAAGTATATTTGTATTCAAGTTAATTTTGCAAATAGTAAATAGTAATTTTGCAAATACTGGCTTACTTATGGCTTAATGAGATCGTCACTTTCTAAATTATTGGTTTATCGTATCGGTTGAAAATAGCATTATCGTGCATCCCTAGTTTTTTTTTTTTTCTTTTCGGCTGTCTTGGAAGTAACAGAAGCTGTGATGTTTTTTTTTGTTTTGTTTGTTTTTCCCCCCCTCCCCTACCCAACCCAAGAACTCATCCCTCAAAGTTCACGCGGCGGCAACAATGCCTCGTAAGCCGCCGCCGCCGCTGCAAACACGGAAGCTCAAGTAAACGTCAACAGTAAGCTCCTGAAAGGCCACGGCGAGGCCTTTTCTGATCCCGCCTCAAACAGCAACAGCCTTCAGTCTTCTGAATGGTGTCTTTTGACGATGGGAGCGGGCGGGGTCGCGCGGGGGTGGGGGGGTTGCAGCAGGGAGACGGCGCTTCATTAGTATGCCTCCTTTAGGCGCTGGGGCAGCACGCAGATGCACCGGCGGAGGAGGAGGAGGAGGAGGAGGAGGCGGCGGCGTCGTTGGGGGTGTGCGAGGAGCTGGGTCGCTCACACGGGCCGCGGATTCTGGCGGTGGCCGACGCACGGCCGGCATCTCAATGAAGGCGCTCGGCCCCCCTCCGAATTCTCAGATGGCGAGCCGTGACCCACTTTTCCAGCAAGACAGGTTCATGCAAACTTGATGATGTTCTCGCAGTGCCCGAGGTGAGCCCAGCAATATGGCGGCAGAACAGCGGGAGGGCGCGTGGGGGTGGGGTACCGGGAGGCGGCACATATAGGGCAAGGGTGGGCAAAGTGTGGCGCGCCATAAGCGGGCCACGCCCTTCCTTAATTCGGTCTACTGAGCATTTAGCATGAGCGTTATCATGCATGACATTCAACGGTTCCGAGGCTCCCTGCACGATCCTCCTTTTGGCCGGTTTTCGGGAACGTCAAAGTTCTCAAACCTCGCTCTGTCCAACTGCAAATTTCAACTAGACTAGGTGCAATTTCTGGAGAAATTGCGTGGGAATGCTGATAAGCTGAATGCTAAGATTTCAAAGCATGAGGCACTCTGCGCTCTCCTCCTTTTGGCCGGTTTTCGGGAGTTTCAAAGTTCTCAAACCTCGCTCTGTCCAACTGCGAATTTCAACTAGACTAAGTGCAATTTCTGGAGAAATTGCGTGGGAATGCTGAAAGCTGAATGTTAATAGCCGAATGCTAAGATTTGAATGCATGTTGTTCCGAGGCACTCTGCGTTCTCCTCCTCAAATATCGCTCTCCAACTGCAAATTTCAACTAGACTAGGTGCAATTTCTGGAAAAATTGTGTGGGAATGCTGAAAGCTGAATGTTAATAGCTGAATGCTAAGATTTGAATAGATGTGTTTCCGAGGCACTCTGCGCTCTCCTCCTTTTGGCCGGTTTTCGGGAGCTGGAAAGTTCTCAAACCTCGCTCTGTCCAACTGCAAATTTCAACTAGACTAAGCTCAATTTCTGGAGAAATTGCGTGGGAATGCTGAAAGCTGAATGCTAAGATTTGAATGAATGAGGTTCCGAGGCTCTATGCGCTCTCCTCCTTTTGGCCGGTTTTCGGGAGCTTCAAAGTTCTCAAACCTCGCTTTATCCAACTGCAAATTTCAACTAGACTAGATGCAATTTCTGGAAAAATTGCGTGGGAATGCTGAAAGCCGAATGCTAACCGCTGAATGCTAAGATCTGAACGCATGTGGGATGCTTATGATGTAAATTGAGAGATAAAATATGAAACTATAACCTGTGCCACTGAACAGTATCAGACACCTGGTAATGATGGTAAGTTATATGTATGGAAGTGGGCGTGGATAGTAATACTTGGAAAAAGTTAAATGTCTGTCCCATTGAAAATGAATGGGGAAAAGTTGATATTAAACGTTAAATTATGCAAAATACTGTAAGTAATAGGGAATCAAACGATATATATATACCACGGGAAGGTGTGAATTTTTGAAGCTAGTTGAAATTTGAACAACGTAAATCAGAAGAATCATGTGGCCGTTCTTACGCGGCCGAAAAAGTGTGGAGAATAAAAGTCACAATAACATGTGGGAATGCTTCAGCATTCCCACAATAAATAAACATCATGCAAATGGCTACGGTAGCAGTAAAAAAAAAAATAAATAAAAAAAAAGAATGAAAGAAATACTCCACTGTGACACAGAAAAACAGTTTCAGCATAAAAGAGATTTGGCTCCTCCGTTCTACATGACCTCGTAGCCGAACCGGCCAGAAAAGCGTTACCCGCCCATGCGAGAGCTCGGTCGGATCCCAAATATCCGGGACCCGAAAGCCAGTTTTGAGGGGCGCATGAAACCAACTCCATTAGTGAGCGGCTTCATCTTTGGTCCATGATTATTTGATGAAGCCCAATGTGATATTAATCCAAGATGGCAGCCATCAAAAATCCTGCATTAAAGACTCCCGCACACATTTTCCAAGCTATTTTAGTAGTCCAGACGGCGAGGTTGAGGCTTTGTTTCATCTGGTGTCCTGCTACTTCTCATCACTGAAACTTCCTCAGAAGACCCCGTAAGGCCCCAAAGTAGAAGACATTTTATTGAAAGGAGTGGGGCCAGATGTGCCCACATCCTCTTTTTTTTTTTGTCATCCAAAGAAAACCGGTGCACGTCAGTCGCCATGTACTTTTCCATTACGCCTGTTTCCTTTAAAAGGCAGCGTTTTTTTGTAGTCTACTCATTAGACTATGACCAGATATCCTCTTGTCGCTCCTTCTTTACATCAAGTTAAAGCTAAAAAAAAAAATTTAAAAAAAATAAATAAAAAATCCGAATATATTCTGATGTTTGTACAGTTGTTTTTTTGGCAGACTTTTTGCCCCAGATAAACGCCCCCACCTAAAAAAATAAAATAAATAAAATGAAAATTGCCAAGTGGTCTTCTTTTCTGATTCTGTCTACAGACTATTTTGTGGCATTTAAATACAGAAAATAAAAAAAATAAAAAAGTATATAGGCAATTTTATTTTATTTTGGGTTTTTTTTCAGATTTACCGGATTTAATTTCAGGATTTTAGATTTATTTTTGATATTTTATTTCATCACTTGGGTTTCTTTGAGATTTTGCTTATTTATTTATTTACTTATTTATTTATTTACTTATTTATTTGACCAGATATCTTCAGATATTTCCACATTTTTTTTGTGTGTGTGTACTTGACCAGATGTCTTCTTTTCTACAGATTACTTTTGATTTTATTTTCCACATTTATAGATGTTTTTTTTAAGAGGTTAAAAATCTTTTTTAACCCAAATCACTTTTTTTTTCTTTTTTTTCCCCAGATTTTCTAGGGTTTTACATCTTTTTCCAGCGTTTATTTTCCCAGGTTTTTCTTTCAGACTCTTTCAGATGTTTCTTTCAGCTTTTTTGTCTTTATACTCGGCATGCCCACATTTGTAGATCTAAATCTATCATTTTAATTACTTTAGTCGCCATATATTCTACCGATATGCCTTGACTTGTGTTTCTTTCTTTTCCACCCCTGATGGCATTTTGATAAAAAAAAAAAAAAAACTATATACAGTCAACGGTAGTCACTGGTAATGCAATCATAAACCAAGCTACAGGCCATTTATTCCAAACAGCACCTTTGATGACTCAATTCCAAACAGTTTTCCTGCAGTCGTTTTCACCAGAGTCCTCCCTTTTTTTATATGGACAAATAGCCAAAGAGAACATCAAAAATTGCATTAGCGAGATTGCTCAATTCCATACAGTCTCCCAGTCATTGCACACGGTGCCCAGACGTCCCCTTTTCTCCAAGACAAGTCCACTTTTGGGCTGGCAAATCTCAACTGATCATCGTAGTTCCAAACGTCGATATAACAAACGGTTGTGCCACGTAAATGCGACAAAGGTCATATTGACCGCCATAATGATCACCTCTCAGAACAAGCGTCATCTGAGGTCTGGTCAGACAGGGAGGAGGAAGCCCGCAGACGATTCCGGGAGTCCCTTAATTAATCGACTCCAGCCCCCCCGAAATGCATTACGATATTAAATGGCACTTAAATCTCCAGTCGCACGCTTTCTGACGAGCTAATTAAGCGTATTGTGATCCGGGACAAATCTATCATTCTTGAGACTTATTCTGGCACAAAACTTTTTGTCTTTATGAAGACATTTTGGAGAGCGGCCCAAGAGTGCTTGAATTTTGATGGAAGGCGATTGCGTCTGGTACCGATCCAAGATTGAATCATTAAGAGCATGTAAGCAGACGCTGCTTTTGTCATTCGCTAATGAGAAAGCGTTTGATTTTTTTTTTTTTCCAATTGATTTATTTTGATGTTTATCTATGTCGACAAACTGTGCAAGTTGTTGTTCACTCCTCTCGTAGTAAAAGGTGATACTCTGATTTATTTTATTTTTCATATTTTTTCTACTATTTTTTTCACAGATTCTACCCGTTAGTATGTTTACATGCCCTGCGATTGGCTGGCAACCAGTCCAGGGTGTACCCTGCCTACTGCCCAAAGCCAGCTGAGATAGGCTCCAGCAACCCCCGTGACCCTTGTGAGGAATAAGCGGTCAAGAAAATGGATGGATGGATTGAATGTTTACATCTGTTTAAGCGGACACAAATGAAGCACCTTTTTCCAAGCCATGCTGTGCACACACACATTAACCGACAGATATCATTTTTAGCTCATTTTGTTGCAATTTTTCCCCATTTAGCATGCTAAAGCTAGCTTAGCATGCTCATGCTGGCTTAGCAAGCCAATGCTAAATTAACACGCTAACACTAAGTTAGCATATTAATGCTAACTTGGCATGTTAATGCTAATGCTAAGTTAGCATGCTAATGCTAATGTTATCATGCTAATGCTAATGTTATGTTAGCTTAGCATGCTAATTCTAGCTTGCTGACTGACTGACAGGTAAAGTACACCAACTGTTCAGTGCATTCAGCTTTTCACCTTGCAAGAGTCAGCAGTCACATCCAAAATTTCCGCGGAAATTTTTCTAATTATTATTATTTTCATTATTTCTTTTGGGTGGGGGTGGGTGGTCTATATTCAATTGGACGGCCTCGTTATAGTGACATGACCTTCACCATCTTCTGTTGACTCGCCGTTCTCTGCAAAGCCGCCATTTTGACAGCAACATGGTCTTATGGTTGCGCAACAATGTGCTTTTTTTTCTCACAATGCTTTCATATAAAGTAGATCTTTGACTCCTTTCCTTTCATTGCAGTTAAGAAACATTTATTGATCGGAGTCTCTGGACGTGAAAAAAAAAAAAAACAGGAACGTGTACAAACTGCCTTGAAGAAAAAGTAGGCATAGAGGAAACAAATTTCAAAGATGGATAGCAAAAGGGGTAGAAAACAGCTATTGACTAAAACGGTGTCCATAAAAAAAAAAATAAAAAAAATAAAAAAAAAGTGCGGTTTTGTCTTCTGTGACGCGGTGGAGGCGCATTATTAAACGGCGCTTAAACCTCACCAATGTGTGCAAAATAGTCGCTTGTGATCCCATTGTTATCTTCAAAAGAATATAAAACAAACCTCTGCAGGACTATTTGGCTTCGCTCGTTTGCAAGTAGCACACGTGATGATGTAATGTTAATGATGTGTGTGACTACAGATAAATCCCAGCGGTGTTATTATGGGATGGCTGCGTGATATTACTGTATTTTTTTTTCTTTTTTTTTTATGGCTGCGTTTCCAACTGGGTGTAAAGCAAAATTGATGTGGGCTCTTTAAACAAGTTTAGTGCATCGGCGGAACGGCGTGACAACAAAATGGTGGTGATGATGATGATGAGGATGATGATAGATCCATAAATTGCTCTTCATCACACACACCGTCATAGTCAGGGAGACCAAACCAGGACATCGAAATGTCATTGCGATGAATGGGCCCCTCACACTCATCTGCCCGCTATAGCTAACACGCATACAACAGCGATCAGTCCAAAAGCGAAGACGGAGTCAACAATCGTGCGGTCACACAATCTCACGATGACTGAAAATGGCCAACTAACAACTGAAAACACCAAACGGACGACTTCCTGTCTGTTTTTTTTTGGTGTTTCTACATATAATAGACACAGCTAACTGAACTTCGGTAAAGTAGCAAGTTCAACCCAGGCTAGCCAAGCTAGCACGACAACTAATTAAGCGCTCATTTTACCAATGAAGGATCAAGGAAATAAATTGAAATGTGCAAATGTTTCATGTTCCAACCTACTAGCTTTGAAATTCAGCCTTTTTGTAAAGTGTTTTGAGAAGCATTTCATGTAGCGAAACGTGCTACGTGAGTGCACTCCATTTATCATTTGCTATTAAAGAAAATTGTATTTCAAATGAATCGAATCAATAGCCTCAGAAGAGGTGGCGGGTGGGAATTCCGCTGCACCTGAAAATGACCAGCTGCTGCCTGAAAATGGCTGCTTTGATACAAAATGGCGATATCCAAACATCACATATTATCCCGATATAAAGGTCACGATACGATAATTATCTCGATATTGTGGGGAGGTTGGTGATACTAAAAAGGTCACAATATTGTAAAAAAAAAAAAAAATAAAAAAAAGAGCTCATACTAAAAAAAAATTATGTTTATTATTATTATGCACTAATAAACTAGCCACCAGAGGGTGCTAGAACTGCACAAATGGAAATCAACCTGACTTTTTGTTTTTTTAACAGATGTATTCCTTTTAAATATTGTGAACATGACGACGACGATATTGTGGCAGTTTTAACATCACGATATCACGATATTGCCCATATCGTTACATCCCAAGTGAAGATACGAGCCACATTGTTGCGACACCTACGGAAGACTGAAAATAATTCGCCTCGGGATCACCACCTGCTCCAACATCAGAGGTGGAGGCATTCATTAGAAGGTGCAAAGAAGCAACCTGTCGGACACATCAGCTCTTGACGGAAAATTGTCTTTATTTATCTTCAAGTGTGACAGCCGGGGCCACATCCTCTCCACTTCAAAAAACAAAAAAAACAAAAAACGAGCCCATGCCTCCCGCTGCCAAGCCAATAACAAACTATTATCTGGACTCTGCACTTTTTCTTTTAGGCGGCCTTTTGGCCACAACGCCGCCATCTTCGCAGAGAGGAGCGAGGACAAGTCGTACCGCAGGCGCGTACTGATTTTTTATTTTTTTATTTTTTCTAGCTGGTTGCTCGGTTTTAAATAAGAGATGCGCATGTGAAGAAACGTCCTTGGCTGAATATATTTTGTATTAATTATGAATTTGAGATGGCAGATATGCTAACGAGGCAGCTTATTTTTCAGCGACGTCGTACGTTTTGGACAACTGAGACCAAAATAATTAGGCAAATTGCTCCTAAAATTGCAAAACACCTCAAAGTATGCATTTAGCTTTTTTTTTCTGCGGCTTTTTCTTTTTTTTGCAACACTTATTCCGGACCAAGGAGCAAATAGGAAGCTTTGTCGAGAAATGGACTCGCCTTGAAATCCACGAGTCTCTGTAAACGTTATCGTTATTGCATTTTATTATAAACAGCGTTAACGTCCGTTTACTTTTGCAGTAATAAAGAATGTTTAAAAAAAAAATAATTAAAAAAAAGTGTGCATTAGTAACCACATAACTCACTTTCACCTTAGCTCCTTTGGTCAAATTTACCACATACTATAATAAAGTGTAATTGCAGATCCACTACAGTAGGTGGCAGTGGCGCTCTCATTGGTAGTGTATGCAGAGAGGATTAAAAAAAAAAAATGGTAAAGAAAATCCTTCAAAAGATTTCCTAACTCACTCCCAGCCATTTTCAGCTTCACTCCTGGCTGTTTTACAGAATATTGTGTTCTATTGCTATAAAAACATGAAACCTACTAAAAGAAAGATTAGTGTCTATTCTTTCATCCGGAAAAAAAAAAAAAAAAAAAAGTATATGTGTATCTGTTTCTGTTTTGCAGCAATTAGAATTAGAATATAGCTAAGTTTCATCATTATTCACAAATCTGTTTAAAACTGTGGAGGAAACTGCTTGTTTTCAACATGGCCCTGGTTGATCTCTTATACTCTGCTGCCACCTGCTGGCCATCTACCATTGTCTCAACCGTTCTCTTCAGTTCAGAGGCTGCATCAAAGCAGTTCTGTATGCTCTAGCATTAAAAAACAAAAAACAAAAAAAAACACGATAAACGCATAAATACGTCTTTGGGACACTGGTAATATTTAAAATAGAACATATTTCTATGTTTTTGGGAGCAAATGAGCTAATAAACATTATTTATAGTGGCAGTGGACAGTTGGCGGATTTTCAGAAAGTAATTGAGAAGCACTGCTATAATGCAAAATGAACCCTGGCGCACCTTATGTTGCTACTTTCCTCTTTCGAATGAAGCCTTGTGTGGCAGGCCGACTGATTGTTCCTAAATTAACGGCGCGGCATGCTGGTCACACAACCTTGATTGACCACTACAATCATCGCATTGCCGCCTTCTTCAACTCCAAATGCTTATTTATTGCGCATTTCGCATTCATAGGCAGCACTTTACGCTTAAAAAAAGTCAGCCATCAGAAATGATCAGCCATATTCAAAGGACGCCAATGCGTTTGTTTGTCAGCCTTTTTGCTGCAGGATAGCAGAAAAAAAAAAAAAAAAAAAAAAAAAGACGGCTGCTGGAGCAGAGCCACGAAAGGCGCCATTTGTCTGCCGGGGTCAATCGGATTAGTAGCTCTATACTTAAAAAAAAAAAAAAAAAAAAAAAAAAAAAAAAAAAGCAGGGAAATATATGCTAATGAGACCACGACTTTTTCCCCTTTAAACTTGATGTTGTTTTTAAGGAAAAACCAATCAAGCCGGCAACCAATCCGAACCGGGGTGGACAAGAGGGGAGATAAATGATGCCAACAGGTTACACCATGAATAAGTCATGAAATGCCGCTCGGGGGGAGAGGGGGGGGGGGGGTCGTCACGGTAATCACCGAGGGTGCCACCGCCTTCATGTCCTCACCGTCTTTGCCTTTTAATGCAGTTTAGAAAAGATGGAGAGGGCGGGAGGAAGAGGATGCGGGTGCAGGGTACCCTCTAGTGGCGCACAGCAAATGAGTCGTTGAATCAAAAAAAAAAAAAAAAAAAAAAAAAAGGTTAAACGGGAGCCCAAAAGTGATGTGAGGTGACGGAGAAAGGCGGGGCCAGGGGGGGTGGGGTGGCTATATGGCGTGGGAATTCCTTCCTGAGCGACTTCATATGCAAACGAGACCCGCAGGACGTGCGCGCAACCGCTTCCACGCACGACGTAACGCCGCAAGCGTGGAGGAGACACTCCAAATGCACTTCTATTGAATTTTTAAGGAGCTTGGCTTAAAATTCTGCGCTGCAGTGGAGAACATACCTGCTTCCAGTAAGACGTCACAAAAAAAAAAAAAAACTGCATTCAACAACAACAAGGGTTACGATCCACATGAAAAGCTCTGATTTTAACTGCCATGGAGGACGTATTTGAAGGCTCGTGAGAAATGGCTTGACACAAAAAAAAAAGATTCACCCATTTGCACAAAGCTTCCACTTATGACACAATGTGAGAAGGCACATTCTACCCTTGCATTGATAAATAACACTTTCATAGCCTACTCTTAACTCATTCACTCGCCGCCATTTTCACATTTCGCAATCCCGTTCGCTCCCGGCTGTTTTGCTGAATTTTGACTGATTTTGCAAGGCCCACAGAATATTGTGTTCAATTGCTATAAAAACATGGAACCTATCAAAAGAAAGATTAAAGTCTCTTCTTTCATTCGGGAAAAAAAAAAAAGTATGTTTCTATCCGTTTCCGTTTTGCAGCAATTAGCATTAGAAGAGAGCCAAGTGTCATCAGTTTTCACAAATCTATTTAAAATTCTTAGTAATTGAGCTTTTTTTCTACATGGCCCTGGTTGATCTCCTTTGCTCTGCTGCCACCTGCTGGCCGTTTGTGTAATAACTACCATTTCTGCAACCGTTCTTTACAGTTCAGAGGCTGCATCAAAGCCTTCTGTATGCTCTAGCATAAAAAAACAACAACAAAAAACAAAAACAAAAACATATTTATACGTTATTGGGAGTAAATGAGTTAAGCAAAAAAAAAAAAAAAAAAAAGATGCCTCCAGCACAATTGCACAAATATGCATTTTTGATTTTTTGATGTTGAGGATGTACAGCTTTCCAGGCAAGACAACTGCACTAGTTTTGATGCATACAAAATGCATATTTCTGGATTTTTCAAGAAGGAATGTTTCAAAAAAAAAAAAAAAAAAAAAAAAAAAAAAAAAAAAAACAACTTCCGGCACTTTTGCTCAAGGCTTCTACGCACAAAATCAAAATGGTTGAGCCACAAAAACAATGCAGTTTTTTTTTTCTCCACAATTCCATGTGCACAAAACAGACACAAAAATGCTGCATCCAGCACACCCCATGAAATGCATTTACCAAGAAGCTTTAATTTGTACAAGGATGCCGATGATCTTAAACATGAAACATTGCCACTAATAGGTTGTTAGTATCCACTTTGGATCCACAAAAAAATGAAAGGATGTCTCAAATAAAAAAAAAAAGCTGCATCCAGCACGTGAACACGGCGTCCACATGTGACAACAACACAAACCCCGAGCAACACAAAATGATGAAGACAGCAACCAACACAACACTACGAAAGGAGATGTCTCGGGATGGGCGAGTACCGATACCAGGTATCGATATCGGGCCGATACCAGCCTTTTTTTTTTTCAAGTACTCGTGACGCAGACGAAGACGTTAAGTGAGTCCTCCTTGCCTGTAAGTGGCGCTAGCTTGCAGCAGTTTTTCACCAAAACTTCACCGGTTTGGAAATACTTCAAAATTGTCAGTCTTAAACTAAAAGAGCATTTTTGTGTTTTATTTTGAGCGTTAAGACTATTGAAGAGTGACTGTGCTGTTTTTCTTTGTCAAAATTTAAGGAAATATATTTGTTTAAAAATATCTTTTAGTGATTTTTTTTTTTTTTTTTGTCAAAATGTACTACTGGTATCGGCAGTTGGTATCGGTGAGTACTGAGGGTCTGAGTATCGGTATCGGTCTGCAAAAAAGTGGTATCGAACATCCCTAGATGGCTTTCAATTCCTCAAACACCGTGCTGCAAGTTTCAGTATTTTGCAATGAAAATGATGTACCGGAAAGGAGCGCGCAACGGGCGGAGAGCGCCCCGTTGTCCCCCATTGCAAAAAAAATGCTAACTCAACATATTTTTGTCGCGCTTCTGTAACCGTAAATAATCATACGGTAATTCCGTCTTCTAAGGAATCCATCGTTCTTTTCTGACTGACAGAATAAAGATGTTCTGTAATCACATGGTGAGGAGGCGGGGCTTGCCATAGCCTATGAAATATCAAAGCCACTGCTGTGTAGTTGGAAATTTCCAACCTAGGGGCGGCGACAGAAGCTACACGTTACAGCTTGCGGATTCTTGAAGAAAGGAAGCTTTGATTTGGGGCCTCCGTAAGATTTTGAACATGAAAGCCTGTTTTTGCATCCAGCAACAAAATCACCAAAGCGCTATCCCAACACAAAAACGCCTTCAACTGCACTTTCCAAGCAGGAACAGTTGGATGGTTTTACTCCGTGTAGCATTTGAAGGCTCATAAGAGATGAATTTGATCAACTAAAAAAAAAAAGTTGCATCCTGCACATCAACGCCACACGTTTTACGCTATACAAAAATGCATTTTTTTTTTTTGGTGGACTTTTCAAAAAAGAAGCTCTGATTTCGTCTATACCATCTCGTGACTTTTTGATCTTGAACGCATTCAAAACCATCTTTCACACATGACAACACACCACAAGTCTGTAACAAATGCAATTTTTTTTTTTTTACTACACCTGAAGGCTTGTCGAGTATAGCTTCAGCATTCACTGCAAAAAAACAAAAAACAAAAGCTGCATACAAAATGCATTTTTCTGGATGTATTTGAAGACTGACGCAAAACAAATCTGCATTTTTTTTTTATTTTTTTTTTTCCACAGCTTCCAGCACATCACACAACTGCAAATGTTCTTCTATCATCTTTGTCACGAGTACCGAGCCACACAAAATGCTTTCGCCCGGACTTGTCAAGAAGGAAATTTTTTGTTTTGGACCGACCGGTGAGGGATGTCTTCAATCTTGAAACCCCCCCCCCAAAAAAACTGCATCCGGCACATTTGCGCACAGCTTCCACACACGACATCACACTTACAAGTGTTATTCTTGCACCTTGGTAACACATACACATCTGTTTCAAGTTCATACATTTGGGGGGGGGAATTGGGGGGCTGTTCCCTAAGGAGGGTGGTGGAGGGTAGTGATATGTAACGGGTTGACCTCACTGCGCCATTTATTTCTGTTCCATTTGGCGCAATCTGTCGGAGCAGTTGGACACGGACGCAACATCCTCCTCCTCCTCCTCCTCCTTGTGGAAAAGAGGATGAGGAGGATGCTGATGAAGAGGCCTGCGGGGGTGCAACTTTCAGGGTAAAACACCCCTCCATCACCACTCATCCCCCAACCACCACCACGTACGTACTCATGCAAAAAAAAAAAAGAAAAAGTGAGGCGGTGCAAGCGCCACACACGCACGCGCGCGCGCCGAGACGCACACACTCACATGGACGTGATGTTCTTGAACAGGTCGGCGATGTCCACGGCGCCGCTGCCGTTGGCCGCCGCGCCGTCCTGCACCGCCAGCAGCGGGAAGAAGCGGCCGCTGTCCGACTTATTGCAATAGATCTCGGTGGGCGAGCAGCTGCACGTCGGCGGGCAGTCCAGCATGGAGCTCAGGTGGTCCCGGAAGAGGAGGCTGACCAGCAGGAGGACGGAGAAAAGCCGCCAGCTCCGGCAAATCCGCGGCGGCTCCAGACATACATCCATGTCTCAGAGGAAAGGTGGAAAACACAAGAAGAAGAAGAAGAAGAAAGGAGGAGGTGGTCCTGGTGTCCTTCCTGAAGAGAACAGAGGATGCTCTGTGTGATGCGTGTCCTTGCCTCCTCACATATATACACACATATATATATATATATTTTTATATATATATATACACAAACACATACACGCACCCACGCACGCACCCCCAAGCACACGCACGCACACAGAGAAAGCGACCGGGGCGATGCAAATGAAAAATGGAAGGAAAAAGAGGGGGGGAAAAAAAAAAAAAAAAAAAAAACCACGGTAATCAAGTGGAAGAAATCTCCAGGCAGACGCGCATGGTGGCTCCCTTCCCCGGACTCTCCGACGCTGCTGCTCTCTCCTCCTCAGCGTGATGCTGGAGCGGGACTGGCTGGATGGAGGGATGAGAGAGAGAGAGAGAGAGAGAGACACGCATCGAATGAGAAGTTGGGGGCGTCAGAGTCCCTCCCACCGGCTGCTGTCGTACTGACACCTGCAGAAGCTGCATGCAGTCAAGTGTGATTACAGCGCCTGCACACGCGCGCACACAAACGTATACAGGGCGCACCAAATTAGGTATCATGAACATAAAGGCAGTGATTTAATAATTACGGCTCTATTTTCTACTTGATGCTATGGTTAGAAACGCAAATTAAATGTGGGGGGGAAAAAAATGCAACATAATTTCAGACCGACACGATTGACGGTAATGCTCATCTTCAAGGAATGCTAACAGCTAAAGTGACGTTTGCGTCATCTTTTATTTAAACATTTGCCAAATTACACAGCCCATAAGGTGACATGGTTGGAGGAAAAAACAAAAACAAAAAAACAAAACAAAACAAAAAAAACGTTTGCGTTCTGTCGTAAATATTGCGTTATCTTGCAAAGATTGCGTTATCGAAATAACGCAAAATATAACGCAGTTTTTGCGAAGGAACGCAACTTTTGCGTTTTCTCGCAAACATTTTTGCGAGGGAACTCAACCTTTGCGTGATCTCACAAACGTTTTTGCGAGGGAACTCAACCTTTGCGTGATCTCACAAACGTTTTTGCAAGGAACGCAATCTTTGCGTTATGTCGCAATCGTTTTTGCGAGGGAACGCAATCTTTGCGTTATCTTGCAAACGATAACGCAAAGATTGCGTTCCCTCGCAATCTTTGCGAGAGAGTGCAAAGTTTTTGCGAGAGAACGCAAATTTTTTTGGTGAGGGAACAGTTTTTTTGTGTTTTTTTTTTCCCCTACCATGTCACCTTAGGGACTCCGTACTCAAAGAAATGTCTTTCATGATGGAAATTATATAGTATTTATATATCAATTATATATTAATACAAAACGTTTCAGCCGTTGATGCAGTCACAATGTTAACGCTAACATCAATTAACAAAATGTCATGTGTGGTAAATGGCTGTTTTAAAGCACTTCATATATAAAGTTAATCCATCATTTGGCCAAAACTCAATTAAAAACATTTTTGTTACAGTAGAAGCCATTACAGTTATTGGTGTACTTAAAAAGCTAACAATCAAAGTGACACTTTTAACTTCGACATTGTGTGACGTAAACAACAAAGAGGCCTATGACTTGTACAGACATTTTACCCATCGGTTATGCTAATGCCATACGCTAGGCTAAGAAAACAATTTGCCTTACTGTGGCAAAAACTCCAAGACGGACAAATTCTAATATAATTTGTATACATGACAAATATGTTTACTCGGAATGCTGCCGCTAAAAACAAAGAAAATTACCGTAAACTGTGTGGAAGGCTCCATGAGACAGGTAGGCTACATGTAGCGATTAACATCCTTCATATGGTAAACTGAACAGTAGAACATATTCTGACTTTTAGTGGATTTGGAATGCTAATGCTAAGCGCAACGCTAGCAGTAAAGAGCATTTCCTTTATCATTTTTTGGATTAAATGCGGCAAAGACTCAAAGAAATGTCCTTCATAATGTTATTTGCATTTGTTATTTGGGTTCTGAATGCTAATGCTAAAAAATAATGCTAACAACACTATTGATGTCAAGATGTGATCCTTCAGCTGTTGGTGATACGAATGGAAAAACATTTGAGACATTGGCGGATTCTAAAATGCTAAACACAATGCCATATTGATTCTCAGAAGACTGATCAATATGATTTGACCACTAGAAGTTGCTTCTGATATTGGTAAACTCTGAACGATAAGGCTAATGCTAAAAACAATGCTAATACTTTCCCTTAAACTGTGGCGACGAGCCATAAATATAATTTGTACACTCCAAAATGATGTTTCCAGGCACTGAATATTCTTAACGCTGATGCTAAAAACAATACCAAAAAAATAAAAAAATGTATATTTTATGAACTCCGGGGTTCCACTGTAATTACAAACGAAACTGATGAGCGGTTGGGCGCGCGTGGTTGATATCCGCGTCTTTAAGTCGGAATTTTGAGGATTACGACGCGAGATTGGGAGCGAAGCGTGACGCGAGCCAGATTACCATCAAAGGCTGGCATCAGATTAAACGCCATTACGCCGCGACGCCATTGTTCTTCGCGCTGTAACGCCGTTTAAGCACGGCGCCGTCTTTTATTTCCAGCCTTCTACTCGGCGGCTAATAAAAGTCCAGCCCGATAAAAAGGTGAAAAAATATGACAGAATTGGAAGAGAGAGAGAGAGAGAGAGAGAGCTGAGCCAAGTATCCACTCTGCATGTTTGACTTTATTGTTGACTTTATTATTTTATGCCTTCCATTACGCTCCGCTTTCACGCATCAGGCGGGAGCAAACAACCCGTGAATGGTTAACTTTTCCCCCACGCCAAGGTCGCATGCCAGCATACAGTATACCCTTGCATTGATAAATAACACTTTCATAGCCTAAAATGTCTCTTAACTCATTCACTCGCCGCCATTTTCACATTTCGCAAACCCGTTGGCTCCCGGCTGTTTTACTGGATTTTGACTGATTTTGCAAGGCCCACAGAATATTGTGTTCAATTGCTATAAAAGCATGGAACCTATCGAAAGAAAGATTAAAGTCTCTTCTTTTATCAGGAAAAAAAAAGTATGTTTCTATCTGTTTCCGTTTTGCAGCAATTACCATTAGAAGAGAGCTCAGTTTCATCAGTTTTCACAAATCTATTCAAAATTGTAAGTAATTGAGCTTTTTTTCTAGATGGCCCTGGTTGATCTCCTTTGCTCTGCTGCCACCTGCTGGCCGTTTGTGTAATAACTACCATTTCTGCAACCGTTCTTTGCAGTTGAGAGGCTGAATCAAAAGCCTTCTGTATGCTCTAGCATAAAAAACAAAACAAAAACAAAAAACGTATAAATACGTCTTTGGGACACTTACATTAAAAAACAACGTATTTACACATTGGGAGCAAATGAGTTAAAAGGGGGTTTTTTTTGTTTTGTTTTTCTACAAAGAGATCCTGCGAATTTTGAGTATATAAAACTCAGTGAATATCCGAATTTCAGACTGAGATTGGAAATTGAAGCGCAATTTGTTGTGGCTTCTACGCAAACATCGACGACGCAGTATTACATCTTCGCTAACGTTAGCCAAAACATCCAACGGAATTGCTGCAATGCATTTTCAATTACCACTGTAGTTGCTTTATCTGCTATAAACAAACATCCTTTCGGGTACCTAAAATCACATGAAATGTATATTTGTGCCGGCAGACGGGAAACTTGTTGAAAACGAAAAAGATGAACTTTGTTTCTGTGTTGACATGCGTATTGCTTAGATGATGTTTGGTGGTGTTGTTGTTTGATCGAACAATTAACACTTCATTAATATTCCTTCCAACTTGTCAGCAGTGCTTTATTAATCTTTTCTCTCGTACATTGTTTGTACTACCGTATTTTTTTGTCAAGTCTTTTCTTGTACCTTATATTTTCCCACTCAGGTTAACTTTTTATTCATTTTGTATTTCATTCGAATAATGTATTTGATTTGCTTACTTTGGAGTCCAGCCAGTCACACATCGTCACACTCAAATAGGTACGAACTATTAATGATATCATACTAACAATTTTTAATAGCTACCAACAACTAATAACTTGCATGTAAAATTAAACTAAAAATAAAAAAATCGAGCAAAATAATAAAAACAGAAGAAAAAAAAACATAAAATCAGGGAAAATAAATATATTAGATGATATAAACGTATCAAATAAACGATACAAACTATTAATAATATGATGCTAACTATTTTTAATAGCTATTAACAATTAATAACGTGGTTGTAAAATTAAACTAAAAATAAAAAAATAGACCAAAATACTAAAATATGAATTAAAAAATACATAAAATCAGGGAAAATAAATATATTAGAGGATGATATAAAAACGTATCAAACAATACAAACTATTAATAATATAATACTATTTTTAATAGCTACTAAAAATTAATAACGTGGTTGTAAAATTAAACTAAAAAAATAGAGCAAAATACTCAAATCTGAAGAAAAAAAAATACATAAAATCAGGGAAAATAAATATATTAGAGGATGATATAAACGTATCAAACAATACAAACTATTAATATTATAATACTAACTATTTTTAAAAGCTACTAACAATAACGTGGTTGTAAAATTAAACTAAAAATAAAAAAAAATAGAGCAAAATACTAAAATCTGAAGAAAAAAATACATAAAATCAGGGAAAATAAATATATTAGAGGATGATATAAACGTATCAAACAATACAAACTATTAATATTATAATACTAACTATTTTTAAAAGCTACTAACAATAACGTGGTTGTAAAATTAAACTAAAAAAAAAATAGAGCAAAATACTAAAATCTGAAGAAAAAAATACATAAAATAAGGGAAAATAAATATATTAGAGGATGACATAAACGTATCAAATAAACGGTACGAACTATTAATAATATAATACTATTTTTAATAGCTACTAACAATTAATAATGTGTGTATAAAATTACAAATAAAAAAATAAAAAATAGAGCAAAATACTAAAATCTGAAGAAAAAAAAAATACATAAAATCAGGGAAAATAAATATATTAGAGGATGATATAAACGTATTTACTTGACGAATGTAAATAAATAAAAATAAAACCGCACAATGTTCTATCTCATTCACCCCATGAATGATCTGAACCGTCCTCCCGCCGTGTAGAGGGTTCTCGCCCGGGAAGAAGGAACACAGAGTTGCCGGGGACTAATTAGGCAGAAACGGCGTGACGTCTTGCCTTCAAACAGATTTGAGAAGAGGACATGCTCTCAGATGCGCCACACTGGAGAAAACACACACAGATTTGCTGATTCCCAAAAACAAACTGCGGCACACACGTGCTTTGGAGCACAACACTGATACGCTTAAAGGAGACGTAACAGTAAGGCCATATGAAAGCAAAACGACCATTTGACGAGAATATGATGTTGTTTCAGAGCTTTTGTATATGTCAACGTAGGGCTGGGCGATATGGCCAAAAAAAATAAAATCTCGATTTTCTGTCATTCTGGACGATTACGATTTTACTCGATTTTAATCAAAAGTTTAAAAAAAAAATTTTAAACAAGATTTGATTTATTCAAAAATTAATCTTGTGCAAAATGTCCAGACTAACGGACACAATTATTATTTTGTTTAATCAGTTTTACGGTAAATTTAACATAGCTTGTTCAAAAAAAAGCTACTCATATCTTTTGCATAACTTAAATGCAACATAACTTGTGCAAAAAAAAATAAAAAATACTCACAGCCTTTTGCTCAGCATAAATGACATACATAGCTTAGACAAAAAAATAAAAAATAAAAAATATGGCTTTTGCATAACCTAAATTCCACAAAGCTTGTGCAAAAAAAGCTACTCATAGCTTTTGCATAACTTAAATGCAACATAACTTGTGCAGAAAAAAAAACTACTCACAACCTTTTGCTCAACATAAATGCCATACATAGCTTATACAGAAAAACAAAAAAATAAAAAAAAACTACTCATGGGTTTTGCATAACTTAATTGCCACAAGTAAGTAGTTCTAACAATTGTAAACAGGTATTGTAAACAACACATCGAGTATTCTGCAAATATACAATTCAACTCAAAATAACATTTGCATATAACAGAACTTCAATAGCGTAAAAGGTTAGATGACGTGTATTTATTTATAAGCACCTCGATTTAGCTCATTTTCACGTCGTGGCACTTTCAACGGACGAATTAATTCGATTTATCGACCAGCCCTACATCAACGCGTACATTCCGTGGTCGTTATCCGATTGTCTCGAAATCGGTGGGCATGCAGACAGTAGGCAGCTCATCTCCAACGTTTACAAAGTGAGTCAGGCGCAAATATGTTGCGAAAACGGCGCCATGGCGAAAACGAGTTGCTTTGGAAAAATACTCCTTGACATCTGGGGCACCGACTTTTAAACAAAAAGACGGCATTGGGTCATGAAGGCTTTATCTAATAAAACAACCTGAAAAAAAAAAAAAAAAAAAAGCTGTGTGAAGCCGACGGTCATCCTGCAGGACTTAATAAAAGCGCACGTGTCAAAGCGGCCGGCCGAGCACTCCGAGTGCTAACATGGCGATTTATTTCAATTTGGGCAGCGACGCGGGGGCCCCGCCGGGAGCAGAGCATCCCCCCTCGCCGGCTGGGTTTGTCAGAAATTTCAAAGCTGAATGCGGCTCCGAGGCTCCACGTGTAATAAAAGAGTGGTCCCGCCGGTGCTCTAACCATCATATTCCGAGTGCCGCGTGCTCTCCGCAGTCAACGTCTTTCTTGTTGACCAGCGTCTGGTGATCGACACGCACGGCAGCGGAGAAACCATCCATGCAGAAGTCAATACTGCATTCAATCTAGGAGCCTTCAAGAATAGTAAGCATGGACACCAGAGCTAATGGTCCAGTCACTAACTCTTGTCGTAGACTGGCACGCAAATGAGCCAAAGTTCTGTGGTCTGGCTGGCTTAGAGAGATGAAGAATATTACAAAGAAAAGAAAAAAAAAAAAAAAAAACATTCAAAACTTTAGGAAAAAGAACTTTAGAGATACATAGAGAGAGAGAAAGAGAGAAAGAGAGAGAGCGCTAGAGAGAGAGCTAGAGAGATAGAGAGAGAGAGAGAGAGAGAGAGAGAGAGATAGATAGAGAGATAGATAGATAGAGAGAGAGAGAGAGATATAGAGAGAGAGAGATAGAGATAGAGAGATAGATAGAGAGAGAGAGATAGATACATAGAGAGAGAGATAGAGAGAGAGATCGAGAGATAGAGAGAGAGAGAGAGAGAGAGTTAGATAGAGATATATATATATATATATATATATATATATATATATATAGAGAGAGAGAGAGAGAGAGAGAGAGAGAGAGAGAGAGAGAGATAGAGAGAAAGAGAGAAAGAGAGCTAGAGAGATAGAGAGAGATAGATAGAGAGAGAGATAGAGAGAGAGAGAGAGAGATAGATAGAGATATATATAGAGAGAGAGAGATAGATAGAGAGATAGAGATATATATATATATAGAGATAGAGAGAGAGATAGATATGCCTCGCTTCACAGGCATATTCCCCTTTATCTGACCATTAGTGTAGATTTTTAAACATAGAAGGGCCAAAACATCCCTAATGAAAATTCAATTGCACTAAAAAAATTAAAAAAAAATAGCCACTAGAGGGTGCTAGACCTGCACAAATGCAATTCTAACAGATGTGTTCCATTTAAATATTGTGAACATGACGACGACGATATTGTGGCAGTTTTAATATCACAATATTGGATATTGCGCTTATCGTTACATCCCTAGTAAATATTTCACACAGCACTAGACGCCGCCTGTGTACTAGAGCTGCCAATTTTAAATCGAGTAATCGACACGCAATTGATGATCAAATTAATCGACAACTATTTTCATAATCAAGTAATGAATTCATATTCACACTGTGAGGAGTCTTGCAGTATTTTCTGTTGCGAATTAGTTTGAAGATCCGATCCAATTTTTACTGTACAGTAATACCAATTGCCAATTGCCAAACTTTGGTTCACATACACATTTTCCTTGCGGCTGTATTCCTGGCCTAAAAGTTTGTTTTTTTTTCTCATATAAATAATTGCCACTAGATCACTAGAATGCAGAGGATGCCATTTTATCAAATAAAAAACAAATAAATAAAATAATAAATAGCCCCACTACTCTCGAGACGTGGATCATTAAGCGCCATAAGATGGACGTCCTGTGCGCTTGTGCCAGCAACATCATCATCATCCATCCATCCATCCATCCATCCATCCATCCATCCAGCTGCCGCGACGGGTTGCCAAACTCTTTTGTGCGCCGCCGTCAAGCCAAAGAGGAGCCGAAAGCTTTTGGCAGATAATATTCTTATCATCTACACGTCCCCGGATAAATGTGTTGTGCTTTTCATCAATTATTCAGCGGCTATTTTTAAAATGTAGCTACAGGAAAAACATCAGATGTGATTTAGTGCCTTTATGATTTGAACACAACACTTCAGATACAATCTAAAGCCGAATCAGAATTTGAAGCGTGTTCCTTTTCATATTGTTGACCTTTTGGAATATAAATTAAGCTGAAAGATCAATTTGTTTCGTACTGCTGCCACCTGCTGTCGACAGGAAATGACATCACAGAGCTGAAGGGCCCAGGTAACGACTGACCTGGCTCACCTGTTTCAGGGTTTGCATCGTTGACGTTCTCATGATGAGGCCTTACATGCTGAATTGGAGGAAGGTGGGAAGTCAGATTTTTCCCCCATTCTGACCTTAAAGCGTTCAAGGCGAATGTAAACAGCAAAGATGGCTGATTCCGATCAATTATTTCTTGTTGTGATTAACTGGGGCCAGTCCAAATCGCGTTGGGTTACTTAGACTTGACTTTATTGATCCCTTTGGGAAATTTACATGTCCAGCAGCAATGAGAACAGATAATAAAATTAAAAAAAAAATAATTCAATCAATTGATAAATAAGGTTATTACACCAGAGATTGAATTAATAATAATAATAAAATAATAATAATAAAAATAAATTAAATAAATCAATAAGGTTACTACACCAGAGACTGAATTAATAATAATAATAATAATAATAAATAAATAAAATACAAATTCAATCAATAAATAAATAAGGTTATTAGACCGGAGATTGAATTAAATAAATTAAATTACGTGATGTTACTTTGAATTAATGTTCTAATAAATAGAGCGAAGTGGAGTGACGTCAGTTTTAAGAAAGTAGTCGGTGGAGTCAGCAACCCCCCCTTTTTTGAACATACAATATTGGGTAAGTGTCAAGAAATTAGGAGTACAATATATTGATATCACAATAAATCATGATACTTTGTCTCCTGATAGATTACCAGTACGCCTACACAAGTATCGCGCCATTGTTCATTACTTATTGAGCAATTACTTGGCGGGCCACTAGGGGGAGCGCCTCATAAGAGTGGCGGGGAAATCGACGCAAGTCTTCAGGCGAAGAAGACATCATCAGCTTTTACTTTTATTTGTGTAAGACATTTATCTGTCCAGCAACTGACTCAGTTTTGTTATCGTAGATTAATCGTGGATAGATTACCTGACCAATATATCAATAATCGCGGTATCGTCATATCGTGAGATAATCGTGTATCGTATCGTACAGGAAATATTACTCACTTGTGCTCTCGTCACTGGCTACAAATATAGCACAGTTCCCGTTTTAGCTAGCTGACATCATAGCTAGCAATGCGCTTATGGGGGTATATGACAAGCTCATTTAAAACTGCCTCAAAAAACTGTTACACGTATTTTTCAGAGGCCTTTTTAAAACATAAACAATCCTTTATTGTTTGTAACATCAATAAAATGGGAGAATAGAGAGAATGGATGGATTGATTTGTACCCTGACGCCACACACATACATACACATAGTCCCAGTGACCATGTGTCCACCAATTACCCGCCAGGTCGCCGGGTTGCAGAGTTGTCAGGAAGTGTCGCGCTGCGGCGTTTGGAAGACATGGCGGGGGGGAAAAAGAAAAAAAAAAAAAAAAAAAAAAAAAAAAAAAGGTGGGCGGAATTACGGGGGCCACTTTCCATTGTGTGGCGCTGACAGCCGGACCGGACAGTTCAGCAAGCCGGGCGGCGGGCATCAACGCGACGTGAGGCGGGGGAGTCGCTCTAATGACCTTGAGAAAATAACCGAGTACGACCCCATTTGTGTTCTGTCGCCGCGGAATCAAAGTAAAAAGGGAGGATGCTCGCAAGCCTGACTGAGCTCGACTCACTTAGAGCGGCCGCGCGCCTCGCCGGCAGACAGCTTTGTTCGGTCGAGACCGCGGGGGGAAAAAAAAAACAAAAAAACAAAACATTGCAGCAGGTCTCCGATGAGGATCTGCTAGGGCTCGGAAAGGGCAGAGGAATATCAGAACGCGTGCGTGGTGGAAACGGGAAGACCTACTGACTGGGTTTGGTGCATTTTAGAGGGGCCACGTTCACCTCGCCATCATCAAGCTGTGTTTACAACTACATGGCCACAGGAGCAGGACTCCAAAATCAAAACCGGGTTCTTGCTTCGATTCCACACCTTAAATCTGGCTTGAATCCTAATTTGAAATCCTAAACCTCGTTGTGAAACTCTGACCTTGGATGGAAACCACAACTCCGTCTTAAAAACCTAGACTTTGTGTAAAAACCCGAACCCAGATGTGAAACTCTTACTTGAAACCATAACTCTTTCAACCCTAATTTGAAAGTTCACCTTCAATCCTGACTCTGGCTCGAACCTCTAATTTGAAACCCTTGCTTGAGACTTTCACCCATCCTGTTTGAGAAAGCAAATTTGAAACCAGAGGCTTGGCCTTAAACCCTAACCCAGATTTGAAACCTCACTGTAGGAATAATTGTAAATATACGTTATCATACATTTGCTGCAATGAAGAATGCTCCATTCACATTTCCTAGCTATATATTATCTTAACAGAAGACGACTCAAGAAGCACAAGAACCAGAACATCGGACGCAGCAGAATGGTTAGAGCCAGTCTGCTGAGGCCGCCTGTTTTCTGTTAAGAAATGATTGCAAACTTGACCACAATTACTCAGAAATCTTCCACGTCCAACTATGTTTTGCATTTGCATTATTAGTGTTGGAACACCTATGGAACTAGGGGACATGGAAACCAAATAAAAAGGAGGGTGAGGAAGGGATTGTTTCCCCCCCCCCCAAAAAAGAGTGCAGTAGCGAATTGTATCCGTCAGTTCCTCTCCTCTCTCCTCGCGAGCTTTGAACTGAGTGTCTTCTCTCATTTTTTGTTGTGTTTAATAAATGTCAAACAGGTAAAAATGACCCTCAACACACTAACCCTTTACAACGTTAATTTCAAACTGCAGACCTGAAGTAAAACCCAACTTGAAAAATATTTCTTCTAAAATATATGTATGTATATTTTAGCACAATTTTTCCAGAGTAAGTATTGTAAGTTTATTACATTTTTGTTGTCACTGTTAAAAATGAACAAAATAATGACATTTGTTTATCCTGGCCAGGAAATCAACACCCTTAAATCTCTTATCCTAGAATTGATCTGGTAGGATAGCAACAAAGCAGAAAGGTAACACTTAAATTTTTACATTAATTTTCCAAACTTATTTATTTTTATTTTTCTATCCATAATCCAATTTAACATTATTTGCCTCTTAGAAACTATAACATCTTCTCTTTTTTTTTTTTATGTGGATTCTGATTTTTAGGAGCATTTTATTTTGATCTTTTATGGCCCCTGTCTGGTATTTGAAATTGGAGGAAAAAAATCTTGATATTAACTCTTAAGCACCAACGTTTTTTGGTAAGGAATTCAAATTAGGGTTTCAAGTAGAGGTTAGGGTTTCAAATGAGGTTATGTTTGATAAAAGATATGCCATTTTGTTGCTTTCAAGAAAAGCTGTACTGATGGGGAGAGTAAAAGCCTCAAAAAAGCCGTGTGTGGCTTCGATATGTCATGTTGAAAAGAACACAAGTGCTTTAACAGCACAGACGCGTCACTGCAGGCTCGGCTCAAGTTGGGCTCACCGAAGCCATTTGCAGTCATTGTCGGGCGAGCGAGCGTTCGTTCGTTCGTTTTTTCAATCCCGCTGCAATTTCATCCGGGAGAAACACTCATGTGACACTTTGAGCAACACAGCACGTTTACGCCTGTCGATTCATGACGGACGTGTGCCGCCAGGCTAAACGTTGCGCAACCAATCTGCTTCGTTTCTCTTTTGTCGACAATGTTTCTTGAATCAATGACTTTGCTATACATGCATGCAATGTAAAAAGGCCAATTGTATTGTTCGTTTCATCGTGACGTTTCCATTAACTCCTCACTTGGGGGGGGGGGGGGGGGTCACTTCACTGTACTTTAATTTATTAATTCAACCTCCGGTGTAATAACCTTATTTATTGATTAAATTTTTATTATTATTATTTCAATCTCTGGTGTAATAACCTTATTTATTGTTTGAATTTTTATTTAATCATTATTATTAATTCAATCTCTGGTGTAATAACCTTATTTATTGATTGAAATTTTATTTAATCATTATTATTTTTAATTAAATCTCTGGTGTAATAACCTTATTGATTGAATTTTTATTATTATTTTTAATTCAATCTCTGGTGTAATAACCTTATTTATTGAATTTTTATTATTATGATTATTATAATTCAATTTACTTCTCCATCTTTAAAGAGACAAAAAAAAAGAAATAAATTGCAGCAACATGAAGACTGTGGAGCATAATCAATAAAAATAAATAAATAAATAAATAAGTCCAGTAGACAAGACACAATGGTTGTCTCAACACTTTAGAAGAAAATAATAAGTGAAGACTTGAAGTGAGGTTGAATGCATAATCATGTGTATACATTATGTCTCCATAGCAACAGTTTGACATGAGACTAAAGTCAAGGTTAGTGCATTGCCTTGCCTGCAGGATTCAAGCTCCCATCCATCCATCCATCCATCCATCCATCCATCCATCTCCCTATACGACCATTTTAGGAATGTCTCGAAGGTGCTAAAAAAAAAAAAAAAAAAATGATGACAGAAGCCATCTCGCGCGTACGCAGCGTAATGCGTACATAAACACGGACAAGGGAGACGAAAAGCCTGCTCGGTCG